>NC_069375.1:27235000-28485000 GCF_021730395.1 Mercenaria mercenaria
ACTCTTTGTGGTTCTTTTGTAAATGGATAAAACTCTTGTTAAATCTGCAGTACTTAAAGCATAGATAAAATCACTGAAATTACCATCAACAAGTGAATTATCAATAAGATCGCAATGAATGTTAATTGTATCCACAGAGTTGGTTATATTTGGTGTTGTAGTTCCCATTCAGTTTTGTTTACAAATTTTTCTCAAATCCAAGCAATTATGAAAATTTGATTTTTCTAAATCCAACATAAAATTATCTTTAATTGAAATCAAATCTTAAAACTACTTAATCAATTCCAACTTATTGGTGCAATGTCCCGATTTATCAATTCATAATCACCATTACTTATTAATGTTTCCCTAATATAATTATTAATATCTGTGTAACTGTAAGAACCATTTTTAATATGATAATCTTTCCAGTCCTTACCATTATTATAACGAATTCTTTTATTATCATTTCATCACTAATATTATGCCAAGAGTAGGTCATAGTGTTAATACTATCCAAACCAACAACATAAGTTTTATTTTGGTCTAAAATTAAAGAACGACTAAATCTGATTGTAAAATCACTCGGAGTATTTTTATTATCTTTAACTGTTTCAGGGAAATTAATACTATTTTTTGTTCCATTTTTATATTCAAGAAAAATATTTTTATATAACATTTCATGTTGCTCTTGTAAAAATGAATTTTATTTTTAATAATTGGGTCTACAACACTAATACCTTCATTTTTAATTCGTCATTATTATTTTCCCGCATCAATTGAACCACAAATTAACTCCAATCATTAACCAATTCTTCTGGATTACATGGACAAACGTCCATAACCTTTTCCTCTAAATTTCTTTTTTAAATTTCATAGATCTTTTATTGATAGGTAAACCTGACTTTTCTGTTAATTCTTTGAATATTTTTCTTGAATGAATTGAATGTTTTTTTATTATTGTTATATCTTTTATTAATCAAATCATTATCTACTTCAGAATTAATTACTTCTTTTCCAGTTCTTTGATCCTTAGCAATTAATTTGTTGTGACCATAAAGTTTATTTAAGTTAATAATTAAATTACCATATTGTCCATTTGGTGAAACTTTATATGGGTTATGATATCTTATTCCTTTTCCCATATACTTTTTTCCTTGTTTTAAAATATCAATGATTACGTCTCTATATTTTTTATAATTTTCCGACTTAGCTATAATTTCTTCCTTTTGCTTCAGATCGAAAATTTTTTTTTGTTTTCTTTCTAGTTATTGCACCAGATTCATTACCAATTTTTTTTTATTCCTTTTATACCTTTTCTATGATATTTCTACTTCTTCTCTAGTCATTTTTTCATCTGGATCTTTAGATTTGCTGTGAAAAAAATCAAACACTTTTTTGCGGCGTATAATATTGTTTTTCACCTAAAAAATCTAAATCAATATCTTTATTAAAATTAACTGTAAATTCTTTGATCTTGCTCCCTTTTCTTCTAATCTTTTTGATTCTTCAGGAAATTCTCTAGTGTCTTCAAACTCTCATCTTCATCATCCAAACCCATATATCTTTTGGCGGTAATAATCGTATTGGTTCTTGGAAAAGCTCTTCCAACCCTTTTAGATTTTCTGCTTCTTGTATCTTATCAGCAAACTGTTCTGGAATTAATGCCAGTTGTTCTTTAATTCCAGGGAATGCTTTAAATGACTTGATAATTGTTTCTTTTTGACTTCTATTCCTTTAGAATTGGCTTATAAATTTCAGTATACATATCCCGATTGTAGCTTTTTTAATTTTTTCTCTCATTATTTCTTCTCTAAGAGCTCCTCATCTTTTTGCCCGCTAATTTTTTCTTTTTCTTATTTTCCTTAGTTTGATTGCATTTATTATAAATAACGTAAGATAATGTAAAATAATGCAAAATAATGTAAGATAATGTATTATTATTATATATAATTGGAATTCCAAATTATGATACAAAAAGTGATAAATCCAATAACTTTAACAATTTTTATCCTTTTATGCCAGATTCATTTTTTTAGAATTTTTTAATTGTGGTCGTCTGGATCTGAAAAAAACACTAATGCATATACTTCGAAAACTCTTATATATTTGATAAATTAATCTTATATGCTAAAAACCTGAACATCTAAATATCAGGATTTTTAAATTTAAAATTTTAAAAGGAATTGCAGAAAAAAAATAAATAATCCAAATGAATACTTGAATATTCAGCTGATTTCCATAACCAAATTGAACCATGCGATAGCCTTGAATCAGAAAAACAAAAGTAGTAATATTTGATGATTTTGTATGTGAAGAAAAAAGGTTCAAAATGAAATAACAAAATCTTTATTCAAAGGGCGTCACAAAAACTGTTGTGTTATTTATTTAGTCAGTCTTACTATAAAACACCAAAAAACCATTATAATTTTATTTGAAAGTCCAGGTAAACAAGAAAAATATGATTTGTAATGACAAAATATTAACCCTAACTCTTTTGCTAATGCAACAATCAAAATATGGTTTCTTATATATTGACAAACCAAGGAAGTTTTTTAGAAAACTTTAGGTATATATAATAATTATATAATGGGAGTTTTTTAATAATATAGAACAAATAAGTGAACCTGGCAGTATAAGTAAAGTTAAATTTGATATTGATTTAAGTGATTATGCTACAAAAAAAAATTCAAAAAACTTAAAAAGGAAACAGAATCGTATCTTCACAAAAATAAGGAACTTGATAACACAATGAACAGAGCATAAGATATGGAGGTAATGAAATAATCAACCTAGGAGATCCAGATAAACCAAACGATGCAGTTTCAAGACGATTTATGTTAAAAAGCAAAGGTAATAGATTTAAATATAAACTTGAAGACATCAAATCTATAAAAACAGACATTAGAAGAAGAAGTAAAGAAATTGAAGAATTAAAAAAAGATTTTAAAAAGAATTCATTATTATAGTTCAATTACAAGGTAAAATTGAAGAAGAATGAAAGCTATGGTTGATTCTATTAAAGAACTTAAGAGAAATCTGATTTGACAGACGAAAACATAAAAGAAGTATTTGAGTTAATTAAAACATTTTATTCACTCAAATTCAAGAATTAAAAGATAGTATGATTAAACTGAAGACTAAAAGACAAGATTATTTAGGCTGAGAAAAGTTACAAAATATGTATCAGTTAGAAAACAAACAGAAATAATAAACTAAATATTGAAACTGAAATAAGCATAAAGATTTATTATAATTAATTTCAAATAAAATTGCAGAATATAAAATCTGAACTGGAAAAGGCAGCTTCACAAAAGAGGGGATTATCATGACACAGCATTAGATAACCTTAAAAAAGAAATTAATTCTAAATAGATGACTTTAAAAAACAAATTCGAGTTTGGATTGTACTGTGGGCAACGTCATAATTTAAAGTATGCAACTTAAGTAATAAAACAAAAAAATTACAAGATGTTTTTAATGAATTTTAAATTTCTAAAGGTTTTTAAAAAACTTAAAAATGAACTTTTAGACATTTGTTTAGGTTATGAAAAAATCAAATTAACCCCAAAAAAGGTGAGGAAAATCAATCACTGCTAATGCTAAAGCCAATTAACACAATTAAATGGAAAACAAGGTTTGCCCAAAATTTTAAGGGAAAAAACTTTAGAACTTGATTTTGTACTGTTGACACACGTCACAATATAAGTACGCAGACTTAAGTAAACTTACAGGTTTATTACAAAAGATATTAAATGAATTTAAAGATAAATTTAATGATAAAATTAAAAAAATAATAAAAGGGTCTGGACTCTGTAGTTGAAATATCAGCTAAACAAGGAGAATCAATCATGCTAATACCCAAGTAATTCTACTAATACCCAAGAAATTACAAAAGTAAAAAATGCTTTTCTAAAACTAGAAACACAATTAGCTAGAACAAAAGGCGTTGTTGACAATTTATCTGCTTCTGAAGTTGCTACAACAAAACGACTTGATGATTTAGCTGAAATAATTCTTAAACTTAAAAAGAATGATAAAAAAAATAAAAGAAGAATTTGAAAAGGAAATAGAAAAAGTAAAACATGTTTCTCTTTGAATACTTTAATAAAAGTTTTTTAGATTACCCTAAAATGACAAAGTATTTTGACCGTCGGGTGCCTGGATATATTCAACATATGAAGATATGAACCCGGGTTTTAACTATTTAAATGCATTTGAATTAAAACCTGGAATTATTGTAGATTATAAAGATTTTATACCATAGACCAAGAATATAAACTAGCTGTACCAGATGTGCTTTTGAAGGGGGTGTTTTTAGTCGAAAAAAAAATGGAATTATATAATAGATATTAATATTTTATTAACGGGGACCAGACCTATAGGTGAACCGGATCAAACCCATTAAAAGTCCATTATAACTTTTATATTTAATGGCGGAATGATTTGGGCGGATTAATAATCCATTTTTTAGGTTATTTGGTGTTTTATTTGAAAATGTAAAATTTTAGCAGCTGAGGACTTTGACACTGATCAGTTAATATCTATGTATAAAAAAAAATTAAAAATTTTTTTAAAACAAGGGACATGTTTGACATTCATCCTTATAACGATTTAACATCTACAAAAGTAATATTTTCGCTTTTGGGATAGTTACATTAGATTCACCCATCGGATGAAAATTTGCATTTTATGAAGAAACAAACTTTGAGTTAATCTTTAGTTTTATTAAATTACTGTGTTTTTATTTAACTGGAATAATTAATATAATGGGAATATTTAATAATATAAATGAAAGCGTTTGTTCAATCATGCATATGCTATGGCATACTCAAAACGATTTAGTGATTTTCAAAAACATAAAAGATTATGATATTCATCATGTTTATACCTATAGCATACTCAAACGGTTGAGTGATTTCAGTTGTTTTTACTTAAATCTTGTAATACTTGTTTAATAGTTGTTAAAAATGCAAAAGCCGTGTTATGTACATTTATTTTAACCCCGACGCCAGGTAGAATTTATTACGTGCACACCCGACGCCGGGGTGAACCATTAGTCTTTCCTAAGAGACCTCATCTGTAGGGTCACCATACAGCTGGGGTTTTTTCCCAAATCATCAAACCTGCCCGGTTTTTGCAGCCAGAATCACCTTCAACCTCCCGAAACCTCGAAACTAGAGACAAGAACGAAGTAGGCAATTCATGCTATTACAACATTGACGGAAGAATTCTTTATGTGCACAACCAGTCAAAGTCATAACAGGCTGTAAACCGTTAACAGACAAGGCGACCCAGTACACAAACCATACTGCAAGCTACCTTTAAACAGACAAGGAAGCGTCAGATCGACTTTCCCGGAACTAAGCGTAACACAACACGACTCAATGATATAAAAGTTGAAACCGGTTATATATAGTGTTTTATTCTTTATATAATAGTGTTATGGTTTTGAAATTATCATAATTTTATTTTTATGTGTTATAATTTATTCAATTACTTTTTGTTTTTAAATAATAACAATCCTAAAGTAATTTTATTTTTTCCAATATTAATTAAAATAATTTGTATGAATTTCAATTATCAATGGGAGATATTACTTGTTTTTCTTTTTTTAAATTTTAATTATTAAAAGGGGGATAGATTTTTTAATAACCTGCCTTGTTATATTTGTTATATTTAGCATTTGGTTTCCCGTCGGGGTTATTTTTAGTTTGAAATTTTCTTGTTTCATGGATAATTATTAATGATTTATTGGTATTGTGTACATTTTGTGGGCATTTTAATGTCTTTAACAGTTGTTTATCTATGTAGAAGGATTACAACAAGGAAGTTAAAAGAGAATTTAAACAGAAAATAAATGTGGTCTAAATTCAACCACATTATATTTTACTTCCTGTATGTTATATTAGGCCAAACTTATTCTACATTTTGTCTCTCGGTGTAGTGTTTAAAATTATTTAAAAGTTTTTTAAATGGAAATATTTTTAAATAAAACATTTTGTTTTTTTTCATTTTAAATCATCTTTAGTTAAATCAGAGGTTTTTACTGGGTTTAAAACCTGTGGATTTTAAATTGTCCGGCATTGACCAGTCCTGACCAAGGGTCAAAAGGTCAAATGAGGTTATACTGTCTTCGCACAAACAATTCTTTACTACTTCTGTGACACTTTGAAGAGTACTCGCAGACTTTCAGGAACCGGTTTTTACTTTTTAGTGTTTTAAGCACGCCTATAGGGCAAAAGCGATGATACGGTTAAATTGGTGCATGAAGCTAGAACTGCGCAAAGCTTACAAATCTGTGCTTTGTTTTCTTCGGATAAATTCTAGACAACAAATATTCAGATACTTTTACGATGAACCAGACAGTCTACTAAAGACTTCTATGATTATGTTGCAATTTATCGGGACTGTGACCTTTTCAGTTGTAGAATTTTAAAAAACTAAAGCTTTTTCAAGGTAAGTTTGAAAGTTAAACAATAATTACAAAAAAAAATGTCAACTGAATATTTAAACTACTCGAATATTTACAGTCCGTCTATCCGTTTGTATCATATTTAAAGAATATGTTGATTTTAACCAAAAGACTTAAAATTAACATCATCTATTCCATTTGACCTAGCAAAAGATGGGCCTCAATGTGACACACAATCACGAGGATATGAATACCTACATTTTGTCACAGTTTAAAACTTTACGCGGTGCATCAGCACTTAATGGCTGTTATCTGATAATATGACGTATTGTACAATCATAGTTTGTACGTATATGATTAACAACATAGAAGTCCTAAAATATTTGGTTAATTTAATATGTTGAGGTCAAACGAAATCTATTAAACCTTAAGCTCTTCAAATTACAAAATGGAGAAATTTGCGAAGTCAAAGAGAGATTCGATTTACGATATAGGACAGTCACATGTATGGGGAACGACATCGGACGTTCAATGTGAGAAATATACGAGAAGTTCAATACCGATATTCGCTTTCGGACAGTCAAAGACACTAGACATTCAAACCAAAAATGCACATTAGACATTGGAATCGGAAACGACAACTGACATTCAAACCTGGAACGATATTGGACACTCAAATAAGAACATCATTGGACATTTAAATCAAGAACGAACTTCATTCGGACAATCTAAACAGAAACGGTACTGGTTATCTAAAACCAAGAACGACATTGGACAATGTCGATCTAGGTTCGAATGTCCAAGATCTTTCTCGATTCCAGTGTCCATTGTCGTCATGGAGTTTAATGTCCAAAATAGGTCTAAATTTGAATGTACAATGTCAATCTTGTTTCGATCTGAGTTCGAATGACTAATGTCGTTACTGTTTCGAATGGCCGATGTCATTCGGATTGTCAAATTTCGTTACGGATTTCAAGGTCGGTATCGATTCAAATCCGGTTGTTTTTTTTTTCGAGTGTCTAAGTTTGGATCTTCAGTCTCGTTCTAGGTTTGAATATTCAATGTATCGATTCCAATGTCCAATGTCGTTCTAGATTCTTGTGTCCAATGTCGTTCTGGATTTTGAAGGATAATGTCGTTCCTGGTTTGATTGCAGTGTCGTTGTTGGTCTGAATGCCAAAAGTCGATCTCAGTTCCAGCGTTCAATGTCGTTCTCGATTCAAATGTCAAATGTTGTTATCAATTCCACTGCCAAATGTCGTTTTCGATGTCAGAATGTCGTTATTAATTCCACCGCCAAATGTCGTTCTCGATTATTTCAGGGGCTGAATGTAAAGTGTAATTCTCGTTTTGAATTTTCAATGTTGAATGTTTAACTTCTCGACAATTTCACGTTTAGAATGTCGAAAGAAATCTGTCTCTATTTGAATATCAAATGTCCAGCTTCTCATCAGCCTAAACACATTTGAAATACAGGCTAATTTCATTTAGCTTTATATTTGGTAAAACGTTTTAAATTATTTCAAAATTCTGATGAATCAAAAAGATGTTGAATTCAATTTGAGTAAATTATTTTTATGGCATCTGGTCCGGATTTATCAAAAGAGAACAGTTCAGCTCCGCCCACTGCGCTGACGACGTATATGTAGTATTTCGTGATAGGTGGAGGGCTAGGTAGATTCTTTTCCCCCTTTTGTCTTTTGAAAATATGCAAACATAGTTATTCAAATACAAAAACACTTTCTTAATAAGGCAAAAGATAAAAGGTAAAGAAAATGAATACACAAATTATTTACTTTTTGTTATTTTTTGTTTCTTTTAAAGTATTTTCCACTCTTTAATCTTTATTAAATTATTCTTATTTCTATTTACTGTAGCTCTGTTATTATTCAAACATTTATTTTAGCGGTACAAAGCTACAGGTTTTCAATAAACATTCAAACCATTTAATTCATTTCCAAAACAAATGTCAAAATCTGAATATGAGCCGCACCATGAGAAAACCAACAAAGTGCATTTGCGACCAACATGGATCAAGACCAACCTGTGCATCCATGCTGTTCGCTTTCAAAGCCTATTGCGATTACAGAAACCGTTAGTGAACATCGCGGATCCTGAGCAAATTGCCCAGGTGCTCAGGCTGGTCTCGATCTATGCTGGTCTATGTTGGCTTTTTCATGGCGCGGCTCATATCTTATAAGTAGTATAAATCAAAAGTCAAGTCTTTAACTGTGTCACCAAAATTTGTTGAATATAACCAGTACGCTTAAGCTTCGAACTAAGTTGTAATTAGATTAGAAATATTTAGATAATAAGTTACCAAAATGTTGAATTCCTTATGCTTGATATAGGGTGAACCTTGGTAAATAAAAGGCTGATGAAATTTACATATTAACACAACTGAATTACACCACAATGTGACAACATACACATACACTACAATTTACATCAGTATTATAAGTAATTCACTTCCGTAGTAAATGTCCTAAGATTTTGCTGTAGTGAATGTCATAGGATTTTGCTGTAGAGAATTTGCTGTAGAAAATGGCCTAGGATTTTGCTGTAGAGAATGCCCTAGGATTTGCTGTAGAGAATGTCCTAGGATTTTGCTGTAGAGAATGTCCTAAGATTTTGCTGTGGAGAATGCCGTAAGAATTCGTTGTAGAGAATGTCCTAAGATTTTGCTGTGGAGAATGTCCTAAGATTTTGTTTTAGAGAATGTTCAAAGATTTTGCTGTGGAGAATGTCCTAAGATTTTGCTGTGGAGAATGTCCTAAAATTTTGCTTTAGAATGTCCTAAGATTTTGTTGCAGAGAATAAGATTTTGCTGTAGATAATGTCCTAAGATTTTGCTGTAGAAAATGTCCCAAGTTTTTGCTATAGAAAATGTCTTTTGGCGAAATAGGGCGCGGCTCTCATTCAGTCATACTGCGAAGACTGTCGAGAACACCTAGTCATCACACCATTTTGGCGAACCCTTTACAACCAACACAGTATATACACACAAACAAATTATGGTTTGTTACCAAAGCAGCAATACAAAATATTGTTTAAAATGTTTTATTATTGCTTTAAATTATAAAGTACATTGTTACTTTATCACAAAAACATGTATGTCCAATCCCGCCCTTATTTGGTTAAGAAAAATATAATTTCCTAGACTGGTCAAGTGAACCCCATCATTATCATACAATGTCTGATCTACTGGATTCCCAGATAAATCTGTGTACAAGAGGTTACAACGGCCTCTCTTTTAGAACTGCAGTAGCCACATACCTATTGACCCTTTTCTAGCTTTCTCCAGCTGGGCAACACTATTGTGTGAATATCTTCAGACTGATATAAGCTGTCAGCAAATGATGCTAGCCAATATTGCTAACGCCACAAAGTACCAAAATGAAATCAGGATTTCTGCCATCCAAAATTTTATTTAAATGTTACTAACCTCTTTCCAAGGAATTCCAGACGCATACCCTTGTATCCTTGCAACCATCAATGCATTTTCGATGCCGAAGGTAGTTCCCCCGTTCTTGTATGGATAAATGCTCGTTTTACCAAGAAGAGCATGCAAACCATATGACCATGTCTTTTCTCCCTAAAATTAAAAAAAAAACCACTATGATTAAGGAAAACTCGAGCCATATGTTGTAAGAAGCGGATTTAATATTGAGTTTTTAACAGTGAAGTAAGTGTAAGTACAGGATGTAAGACGCAAACGATCCAATATGTAAAATACAGGTCTGACCGGAGCGCGTCAGCGCTGAGGACCGTCAAGTATTTTACATATTGGATCGCGTTTGACCTTTGGCCTTAAGTTGTGACCTTGACCTTGAGCCAACATGGCTAACTTATAAGTTCTGCACATCGTGAAAATTTACGTAACGCACCCATACCCCCCCCCCCCCCTCCACACACACACACACACACACACACACACACACACACACACGGACGGACACGGACACGGACACGGACAAGACTGTCTGACACTATTTTTCATATAATGTTTACAGATATCTAATCATTTGAAGACATGCTCCGGACAGCTGACCTTTTTAATGTGTACACTTTTTAATAATTTTGCCCAGCTGACCACCTAATGCCTGGTATGTCACATCTGTCTTTGAATTTCAAACATATTACAACCCACTTAGTTTGTTTGATATTGTTACTCTAATACTTTTTTGACAATTTCTTACATTTGACTTGTATTACCAGGAGGCAGCAAAAACAATAACTAAGGGACATAATTATACAAAATTTGAATAGCCTCAGGAGTTATCGCCTGGGTCTTAACACAGACTAGTCCACGATGCATTCGATAATTGTAGAGAGATCAATGTTCTTTTTTTTTCAAAAATACTCTTTTATTAAGTTTTTAACTACTGCGCGTCTAATATAGTTGTTTAGGAAGTCTATAGGACATCCTAAAATGCTGCAAAACATAATATTATAAATTCAAATTGTTGCAAAACTTCAATTTTCTTGACAAAGAAGTAAGTTGTTCTGTACGAAATAGACAACGGGCAACAATGAACACGTTCCAAGGCGTCTCTTACGAAACATGCATGTATATAATTTCATACGTAGTCAGATACATTGTATGAACAAGATGAAAAATAGTTCACCGGGTTTTCTAAGATTTGAAAACGCTACAATTGATAAAGGCAACAACTGATAAGAAGTTGCGAAAGTTTAATTTTCTTGAAAAAGAAGTCCGATTTTTCCTTTCAAAATAGACAACAGTCAGACTGAGTAAAGAATACCTTATTTAATACTGGACACACATATCAATTTTGACACAGTAAAACGAAAAGGCAACTAATTCACGAAACGAACAATATACATTTATGAAAAAAATGAGTTCAGCTGTGCAGAGACAGACAACACAGACACTGCCGTGACCAGAATTCGAACCTGGGTTGTCGCGGCCACAACGCGAAGTACTAACCACTATACGATCACGGCTATCACAATGATGTGTAAACCACAAAATAACTGTATTCTTTTGTATTTCCATGATGGTAATTACACATGGTTTGTACGAAAAAAAAAATGAAAAAATTAACAAGTACAATGTATCTAGTTATAAATTGACAGTGACGACAATGTGTTTAAAGACGCACCACAAAATAACTGTATTCTTTTGTATTTCCATGTTGGTAATTATACGTGCTTTGCGTGAAGAAAATGAGAAATAACAAGCATCTAGCTACAAATTGACACAATCTGACAAAGTACATCTCCTATTACGCTACGCATAGGATCTGAGAACGACCTATTGATAGCCTCGTTATGACGACCCTTTTGCCAGCCAATCAGAGTTTAACTTACAACATTTTGCAAATCTACATTAAGCCTTGATTTTTGATATTTACAATTCTTATGTCGTAATGTGTCAGATAGCCGCTCAGCCGATAGGTCACATGCTCTGTAAGCGAGGGGTCCCGGGTTCGAGTCCTGGATTGACTGCACATTTTTCTTACTCTTTGACATTCGAACAAGTCGTCTGATTGGTTCAAATAAAAATAGATTTGCGAAAATAAAAATAGCAATATGGGAAATCCAAACTATACAGAAGACGAATGTGAATGGGTCGTTCTCAGATCTTCGTTCAGAAGATCAAGTACTTTAGTCAGATAACAAATTGACACTGACATATTAAAGGCCAAGACAATGCGTTTAATGTCTAAATAGATCTTATCTTTTCGGCGTAAATGTATTTATATACGACTATGTACATGTTGGGGGTTGTCTCAAGACAGCAACGAATAACGTATAATCGATTTGTATTGATACAGCGACCAACCTAGGAAACGATCTTGCATTATGCCATTTTGAATACTGAAAGATTCTAAACAAATAAAATATCCCAAAATGATCGAATACATTTTCCTCGTCTTACGCTCGACCTCTAACTTCTGCTCAGTAGTTCAGTCGCCCAGTTTGAAATGTTTATACAAAGTGGGATCACAACCATATTTCATATAACTTGGAACCATCAAACTATTCATATCGAAAATATGAAATAAGGCAATGCCTCAATCGGGAATCGTTACAGTCCATCAGCTTGTCCAGAAATATGCGTTTGTAGATTTGGAATTAAAAAAAAAAACAATACTGTCCATATTTGTACTGATGTGCAAGGCGTTGCGGTTCGAACAAGTTATGTGTACGCTTATTACGCACAAGGTAAAGGCATATTCTTCCCAAAAATCCGAAGTCAGACGCTCTGTGCACGTGCCGGAAGACCACAGTTTTTAATTCGATAATAAATCTCATTCGGTTTATGTCACATGTTATTAAACTTAATGTATGTTAGTAGTCTTGTCCCAGTTATGAAGAAAATAATTTTCAAGAAATATATTCTAAAATCTCATTAAACATTTTGTTTACTTCGCTCTCAATCTTGATATCATGATCAACAATTAGGTAAAATATGTCGTCTTATCGGTAAAATTATCCCCCTTGAAATCACCTGGCTGTGCGATATCGATTTTTACCTGGTTGATATTTTCCAATAGAAACAAAGAAGGAAAAAAGGTTTGAACAAATATTGTTTTAATTAGAATGAAAAGTGTCTTCTTTTTTCCGTTCTGTATTTTACATTATTACAAAAAAGAATAAAACCAAGTTGTTACTCTGTATGTAACCTGATAAATATAAAGATGGCTATATTTGTCGTTGTTGTTTTACTGGTAGTTAAAATTGGTGTACAATAAATCACCCTTCCCACGTTTTTACAGTAGATCTCTAATCTATAATCCTTGTTTTTATGATCGGAACCTCCCGTGATACGATAAGCGGAGATAGCCGAACCATAGCGATCTACAACACTCGCTAAAAATATCCGATAGTGATCGATATTTAGCTAGACAGTCTAAGGGAGACAACAAGGTATAGCGTTGATCTCGATAAACAAGGAAAGATAATAGAATCGATTTTTGCCCAATTCTTCAGTATGATATTAAAGTGTATAATACAATCTGACTAAAGTACATCTCATATTATGCTACGCTTAGGATCTGAAGACGTGCTATTGATAGCCTCGTTCTGACGACCCTTCCGCTAGCCAATCAGAGCCTTAATTACAACATATTATTTAGCCTGGGTTTTTCATATTTACAATTCTTATGACGACCACATCGCGACTACGCCCTCGTGTTTTGAGAGAAATCATATGTCATGGTACGGTCTTGGTCACGTAAAGTATCAGACAGCCGGTTAGCTCAGTCGGTAGGGCACTCGCCCTGTAAGCGAGGGGTCCTGGTTTCGAGCCCCTGACTGACTGCATATTTTTCTTACTTTTTGACATTCGACGCTATTTTGGTGGTTCAAATGCTTGTTGAAACAAGTCGTCTGATTAGTTCGAATAAAAATAGATTTGCGAAAATAAAAATAGCAATATTTGAAATCCAAAATATACAGAAGACGAATGTGAATGGGTCATTCTCAGATCTTCGTTTAGAAGATCAAGTACTTTAGTCAGATTGGTGTTTAACATACCCTACTGCTTCCCAGCCAAGGTCAGTTAATAATAAAATTGTTATTGACAAGGGTGCACAAAATTGCTTCTTGGTATTGTAAACTTTATTCTGTGTCTCATCGTGAATAACTGTCGTTTTCAGCTCCTTTTACAGATCTCATTCAAATCAAATAAACTTGATATAAATCATCAACTCCAGTGGACATGCATCTGTTCTCTAGAAAACAACGAATAACATACCGTTAGTTAATATTAATACCAAGTCTCATAGTAATGCCTCAGATGAGTTAGACGACCCTAGGAAGACTGATCTTGCTTATAGCACGGTTGATTTTTGTGACAGCGTTTCCCGTTATTTCTTTGTACGTAAACTGGCTGAATTATTCGTTGAAATTATTGCTATTCAAAATATGTTCTGTCAAGTGTTCTGAGAAAACCCCTCGAAATTGATCGAACTTCGTATACATGTACGTAGTGGTGTACATTTCCATTTACGCCGAAAAGGTCTAATATAGTATTAAATTAGTTTTGTAGTATGCACATTACTTGATGTATTAGACCAAACTTTGTTTCTACAGTGTAAGATAGTTATTATTTTATATAACTATACTAAAAATATACAGACTGAATATAATGTAATAGTATTCACTGTACTTCTTGTATTAAGGTGAGTTTAGACCACACTTTGTTTCTACAGTGTAACATAGTTATTATTCTATGATTTTAAAACTATGCTGAAAAGAGAATGACCGAAAAAGTTTGTATATGAAGTTTTGAAAACACATTTATTCAGGGTGGAGCTTTTTTCCTGAATCTTTCGTCAGAAAATCATTAAAAATGAAATGTATGTTTCATTGACATTCCGTAGTATATTTTATTCGATTTTCAGACCGTGAATAAAATACTGAACTTTTAGAAAAGTCATGAATATTAAAAAGTCATGAAATGATTATCAGGATTGACATTATTTTATTTATAAAGGAAGTCTGAACTGTAAACAATAGAAACAAACAACAAATAAAGTGATAATACTATCATCCAAGTTCACTTAAATGTTACTGACGGATGCAGAATTAAGGTTAATAATACATAAGCAGTTCTTTAAATATCTAGCTGTAAAACCAAACATTTTTCAGTTTTCAAATGGTACATTTTAACTGCACATGAATTAAAATTAACTCGTTTTGAGTCTATTCATTAATCTTAAGAGGACGGTACTACCACGCTGATCACGATGGCATTTTTGTGCCTTTATGTCGGCCAAAAGCTAGACGTAGCTTATGTTTTTATTGCTATTATAGTAAATATTGATTTGATTTGATTCGGTTCGTAACAACCAGTGTCTATTCGGTAGTGTCAAAAGATAGTAGCTTTCCAATGACACCCTAATCATGAGATAGTGAGTGAGTCAAAATAAACTAATGTCACAAGTTTTCTGTCCTTCCCGAATCTTGAGTTAAGCAAATTTTCCAAGATTATAATCCTGTTTTATGCTATTAAAATTAATCCGTAGGAGGAATATTTGGTTTGAAAATTGTTGGTATCGAAACCGATATCATATTGGTGTCGATTTTCTCCATTCTTGACCTGATTTACCCACATTTACCCCTTGATGGTTGAAGCCTGTTAGCTAACGGCTAAAATGTCAGCGCGGGTATAGTCTACTCAGTCAAATATTCTGCAACGAAAGCGAGCCTTGAATTGCTTATCCTTTGAATTTCTATCTGCCCATGTCGAGAACAAAGGACCAAAAGAATAAACTTCCAACTTGAATTTTATTTGTCACACGTTCATGACGTGCACCGAGAATTAAGGTACGTGTACTGTGCATACTAACCTCTCTTCAAGGGAATTTCCACGTCCAAATGTTCCGAAAATATATAACAAACTGTTCAGTTCTTTACAATATCATTAAGTTTATAATCATTGTGCTCTCCGGGTTGTCTAAGTATTGAAAACGCTACAATTGAAAAGAAGTTGCAAAAGTTTAATTTTCTTGAAAAAGAAGTCTGATTTCCCCTTCGAAATAGACAACAGGCAGTAAAGAATACTGTATTAAATATTGGACACGCATATATATTTTGATGCCGTAAAACGGAAAGACAACATAATACACGAAACGATCCATTTATGAAAAAAATGAGTTCAGCTGTGCCGAGACACTGCCGTGACCAGGATTCGAACCTGGGTTGTCGCGGCCACAACGCGAAGTACTAACCACTATACGATCACGGCTATCACGCTGAACTGGTTCATGTTGTCGTTTTATGCCTCTTATATTATTCTAAAGGATATATCACATAACAAGCACAATCCAGAGTGTGATGCCTTAAGTACTTTAAGTGCTAAGTGCTATAGATGTTGCTGTAGTTTTCTTTTCATGAATTATTCGTCAAAAAATCATTTAAACGGAAATGTATGTTCCACTGACACTCCGTAATAAAATTTATTCAATTTTCAAACAGCAATTTTCGAGCCGTATGTAGGGTCTAAATACTGAACTTTTAGAAATCATAACTTTTAGGAAGTCATGACAATTTTCAGTAGTGACATTGTTTATTTAAAAAAAACTCTAAACATATAAACAACAGAGATAAAAACACAATAAATGATGTGATACTACTATGATCAAAGTTCTGAGTCTTCTTGTCATTTTCCGGCTGCAATCAAGAAGCACTGAAAATGTACAAAACTTGTTCTGTCGCTTTTATAATGAGTTAACTTAATGTTACTGAAGGATGTAGTATTATGGTTCATTATACATGAATAGTTCTTTAGATATCTAGCCATAAAACTAAATATCTTAACCAGACCTTTAGTCTGCTGGTGGAAAGTGATTTAGCCTTTGCGACCAGTGCAGACAAAGATCAGCCTGCACATCAGTCATTAAATTTTCAATGAACATCTCTTTGAATAATAAGTGGTAGTGCCCAGACTGAATGATGGACCAGTCCATTTAAGAAATTTAGCAGGGTAAAGGTTAAGTAAAATGTTTCTGACATTTAAGTTATTATTGCACTGTGTCAAGAAGAAGAATAGGCTCATTTTTCAGTTCATTTGTGGTTGTTACTCACATATCTTCAGATATAGCTTTACTGAATAATTATGATCAATTTCCTCTTTATTATTCTTCTATTAATACAGTTTCTGACTTTTAGTTACTGTTGTACTGACTGAGTAAAGAAGCTTTCAGCGCAACATGGTTGTAACTTATATATCTTAAAATATGATTTTACTGAATAATTATTTTCCATTTTAATATTTAGATATTTTTTGTTTTAATTCTGTTTTAAACTTAAAACTTTGATTACACGGTTTTAGTAAGCGTTGCATTCAGTCTTATCCTTTTTTTTCCTTATCCTGTAAAACTTTGAAAAATCGAGTTACCCCAATGTTGCGTCAACCCATCGAGTTGATGATCAATGCTGCTAGAGGGTCACGATTTCGCAGTTTTAACTACACCTTTACAACGTCACAATTTCATGCTTTCAACTTTATGTTTACGCGAATTCTCCTTTCAACTTCATGATTCCAACTTTATTTTTGAAGATGTTTATTTTTTTTATCTGTCTTACCTCTAGATCATTCGGGGATTTTTAACTGCTTTTCTTCCGTTTGACGTTCTTTTCAAACCCAGATGACCAAGTTTAATGGCCGACTATAAAGAATGGTGTTTTTTTACAGATATAATTCACTTTTTCAACTCGAAACTCACTCATACCCTATCTAGGGGATAGGAGAATTTTATTTAAGTCCCATTAAGGTATGAATGAAGTAATATAAGATTGCACTGTGCAATTTTGAAATGACATGTAGGTGTATATCAAAATTATATCGTTTTGATACTATTCATTAATTTTAAAGATGGTGGTACTACCCAGCGGATCGGGATGACATTTTGGGCCTTTATGTCGGTCAAAAGCTATACATAGTTTATGTCTTTACTGCTATTATGTTTGACGACAATAAATAGATATTGAGTTCATTTGATTTGATTTCATTTCATTTGGTTCGTAACTACCAGTGTCAAAAGATTCAAATATCAGGTAGTGTCAAACGATTCAAATAACAAGTAGTGTCCAAAGATAATAGCTTTATCATGAGTAACGTGAGTGAGTCAAAATAAATCAAAGATTTTTTCCGTCTTTCCCGAATCTTAAGTTAAGCGAATTTTCCAGGATTATAATCCTATTTATGTGCGTCTGATAGAGTTCTCATGGTGGTCTAAGTATTTAAAATGTCACAAAAGATTATGGATCAAATGGATTTAAAATTACCAAGACAACATATTTTTTCTACATGTAATTTCGACTTTTATGTCTTCGTCAGAAATAACAACGTACAATACAAACGACGTCACGTCCGTTTGGACGCCAATGTCAACTTGACAAAAGCACAGATAAAGAATATAATTATTTGTATAATTGTACATATAGATACAGGTATTTATCAAAAAATATATTTCTTCAATATGAAATAGAGGAAAAATAAGTCTGGAGAGGTCAAATGGAATAAGTTAAGATTTTATTTACTTGTTGGATTTTAATGCATAATGATGGCACTTCCGCATCTGTCGGATTTATTAACTACAGTGCCATACCTGCATAAAAATTTAAAACATTTTGTATGGTTTAGATATGTCATTCCACGTCTAGGCTATAACGAAGTGTATTTAAAAGATACGACTCATTTTCAACTTGAAACTCGCTTTTTATTTTATTTTATTTTATTTTATTTTATTTACATGTAACTTGATTTTATTTGATTCGTAACTACCAGTGTCAAACAATTCAAATATCAGGTAGTGTCAATAAAATCAAAGAATACTTTGTTTAATACAAACTGTAAAATTACTCTCCTACTGGACACAAATGGATATATTTCGGTGCAGTAAAACTAAAAAAGCAACATTATACGGTGAACGGACCGTATGAAAAAAAACTAGTTCAGCTGTGCCGAGACGGACAACACAGACACTGCCGTGACCAGGATTCGAACCTGGGTTGTCGCGGCCACAACGCGAAGTACTAACCACTATACGATCACGGCTATCGCGCTGAACTGTTATAAAAGTGTTGTATTATCCCTCTTAGAGTATTCCTAAGGATATATCAGATAACAAGCACAATCTAGAGAATGAAATTTTAAGAGTGTCTTAAGTGGTATTCGTCAGAAAATCGTTTAAATGGAAATGAATTTTTCATTGACAAAACTGCAGTTTTCGGACAGTAGGTAAAATACTGAAAGTTTTTAGGAGTCATAAATTCTAGAAAGTCATGAAATAATTATCAGCGTTAAAAGGCATTGGCATTATTTTATCTTAACAAAATCTGAACATGTAAACAACAGAATAAACAACAAATACAGTGATAATTCTATAATCAAAGTTCCGAGTCACATTGTCATTTTTCGGCTGCAATCAAGAGGCACTGAAAATGTCCACAACTTTTTTTGTCGTTTTTATAATAAGTTGACTTAATGTTACGGTCAGCATTAATTCTTCCGCATTATAATGTTACTAAAGGATGCGGTGTAATTGCTAATAATTAGGAAGTTAGCAGTAGCAATAAGCAGAAGCAGTAGCAGAATTAGAAAATGTGAAATTGACAATAGCAGTAGCAGCAGTAATATTAGCAAATGAATGAGAACTTTGTAGTAGCAGTAGCAGCAGTAGCAGTAGCAAAAACGCGAAGCTGGCAGTAGCAGTAGCAGTAGTAGCAGCAGCAGCAGTAGCAAAAAAGTGACATTGGCAGTAGCAGTAGCAGCAGTAACAGTAGCAGTAGCAAAAACGCGAAATTGGCAGTAGCAGTAGCAGCAGTAGCAGTAGCAGCAATAGCAGTAGAAAACGTGAAATCGGCTGCATCAGCAGTAGCAGTAGCAGCAGTAGCAGAAGCAAATGTAAAGTAGCAGCCGTAGCAGTACAAACAGTAGCAGTAGCAGAAGTAGCAGCAGTCGCAGTAGCAGTGGTAACAGCAGTAGAAATAGCAGCAGTAACAGTAGCAGCAGAAGCAGTAGCGGTAGTAGTAGAAGCAGTAGTATCACTAGCAGCAGTAGCAGTAGTACCAGTAGTAGTACCAGTAGCAGCAGTACCATTAGTTCCATAAACAGTAGCAGTAGCAGAAGTAACAGTAACACATTTTTACTACTGCTACTTCTCTATTGCTACTGCAAATTTCACGATTTTGCTGCTGCTACTGCTACTACCAGTTTCACGTTTTTTTGCAACTGCTGCTAGCGCTTCTGCCCATTTTACATTTTCCTACTGCTACTGCTGCTACTGGTACTGCCACTTTCACGTTTTTAGCTCGACTATTCAAAGAATAGGTAGAGCTATTTGACTTGCCCGTGCGTCGGCGTCGGCGTCCTGATTTGGTTAAGTTTTTGTATGTAAGCTGGTATCTCAGTAACCACTTGTGGGAATGGATTGCAACTTCATACACTTTTTCACTGTGATAAACTGACTTACATTGCACAGGTTCCATAACTCTATTTTGCTTTTTTACAAAATCATGCCTCTTTTTCGGCTTAGAAATTTTTGATTAAGGTTTTGTTTGTAAGCTGGTGTCTCAGTACCCATTAATGGGAATGGATTGAAAGTTCACACACATGTTCATTGTCAGGATCTGACATGCAGTGTCACGTTCCATAACTCTTCTTTGCATTTTTACAAAATTATGCCCCTTTTTTAATCCCCCGCCGTGGCGGAGGGATTATAGGAATGGTCTGCGTCCGTCCTTCCGTCCGTCCGTCCGTCTGTCCTTCCGTCCGTAACAAAATCGTGTCTGGTCCATATCTCCTAAACCCCTTGAAGGATTTTCATGAAACTTGGGTCAAACGATCACCTCATCAAGACGATGTGCAGAACCCATGAGTCAGCCTTGTCTGTTCAAGGTCAAGGTCACAACTCAAGGTCAAAGGTTTGAGCCTGCCATTTTGTGTCCGCTCTATCTCTCATAAACCCCTTGAAGGAATTTTATAAAATCTGGGTCAAATGATCACCTCATCAAGACGATGTGCAGAACCCATGAGTCAGCCATGCCGGCTCAAGATCAAGGTCACAACTTAGGGTCAAAGGTTTCGAGCCTTCCATTTTGTGTCCGCTCTGTATCTTCTAAACTCCTTGAAGGATTTTCATGAAACTTGGGTCAAATGATCACCTCATCAAGATGATGTGCAGAACCCATGGGTCAGCCTTGTCGACTCAAGGTCAAGGTCACAACTCAAGGTCATAGGTTTGAGCCTTCCATTTTGTGTCCGCTCTATATCTCCTAAACCCCTTAAAGGAATTTTATCAAACTTGGGTCAAATGATCACCTCATCAAGACGATGTAAAGGACCTATGAGTCAGTCATGCCGGCTCAAGGTCAAGGTCACAACTTAGGGTCAAAGGTTTGAGCCTTCCATTTTGTGTCCGCTCTATATCTCCTAAACTCCTTGAAGGATTTTCATCAAACTTGGGTCAAACGATCACCTCACCAAGGCGATGTGCAGAACTTATGAGTCAGCCATGTCGGCTCAATGTCAAGGTCACAACTGAAGGTCAAAGGTTTGAGCCTTCCATTTCGTGTCCGCTAAACCCCTTGAAGGAATTTTATAAAACTTAAGTAAAATGATTACCTCATCAAAAGGATGTCCAGAAATTATGAGTTAACCATGCCAGCTCAAGGTCAAGGTCACAACTAAGGGTCGAAGGTTTGAGCCTTCCATTTTGTGTCCACTCTGTATCTCCTAAACCCCTTGAAGGATTTTCATCAAACTTGGGTCAAATGATCACCTCATCAAGAACTCATGAGTCAGCCATGTCAACTCAAGGTCAAGGTCACAACTGAAGGTCAAAGGTTTCAGCTCTGTATCTCCTAAACCCCTTGAAGGATTTTCATGAAACTTAGGTCAAATGATCACCTTATCAAGACGTTGTGCAGAATTCATGAGTCAGCCATGTCAGTTCAAGGTCAAGGTCACAGCTAAAATCAAAGGTTTACCCTTTCACTATCCATAGCAGTGGCGGGGGATTTAGCTGTCCTTCAGACTGCCTTGTTGACTTTTGTATTCATTCAATTGACAAGGCTGTAGAATAGTCGAGGGTTGTTGTCCTCCGACAGCTCTTGCTGTTACTGCATTTGCTGGTACTAATACTGATACTACTGCTACTGCTAATGCTACTACTGCTGCTGCTGCTGCTACTGCTTAGAGCTACTGCTGATGCTACTATTTATTGATACTATCGTTATTTGTACTGCTTCTACCGCTGCTGCTACGACTGCTTTTACTACCATTGCTACTTGTGCTGCTACTGCTACTGCTACTACTGCAACTGCTGACACTGCTACTACTATTACTGCTTCTACTGCTGCTGCTGCTGCTGCTGCTACTGCTACTGCTGCTACTGCTACTACTGCTACAACCTCTATTGCTAGTGATATTGCTACTACTGCTGCTTCAGTCTACTACTGCTAATGTTACTGCTGCTACTCAAACTGCTGCTTCTACAACTGCTGCTTCTGCCACTGCTTCTGTTGCTATTGCTGCTTCAGCTTCTGCTACTACTGTTACTGCTACTTCTACTGCTGCCAATGCTACTTCTCCTACTGATACTACTTCTACTGTTGCTATTGCTACTACTGCGACTGCTGCTTCTGCTCTCCTGCTGCTACTGCTACTGCTACTACTACTGCTGCTGCTGCTACTGTAACAACCGCTACTGCCACTGCTGCTACTGCTGATACTTTTACTGCTACTGCTGCTTCTGCTACTTCTACCACTGCTTCTGCTGCTTTTGCTACTGATACTACTGCTACTGCTGCTACTACCACTACTACTTTCAGTTGCTGCTTCTGCTGCTTCTGTTAATGTTGCTTCTTCTACTGCTACTACTGCTACTGCTCTACTGCTACTGCTTCTACTACTTCTACTGCTACTTCAAATTTCATAATTTTGCTCATGCTGCTACTACTACTGCTACTGCCAATTTCACATTTTTGCTACTGCTGCTACTGCTATACTGCTATTGTCGATTTCATATTTTTGCTACTGCTACTGCTTCTACTGCTACTGCCAGTGTCACGCTTTTGCTACTGCTGCTACTGCTTCTGCCAACTTCATATCGATCTAATAATATATGCATAGTTCTTTAAATAGCTTAAAACTCAAATATCTTAAATGCAGTTTCTGATTTTTAATTACTGTTGTACTGACTGAGTCAAGTAGTTTTTAGTGCAACATGTTGTAACTCATATATCTTAAAATATAGTTTTTCTCAATAATTATTTCCAATTTTATCTTTAAATATTTTTGTTTTAATTCTGTTTAAAAATTAAAACTATAATAACACTGTTTTTAAGTGCTGCATTCGGTCTTTATCTTCTTCTTTTTTCTTTTTCTGTAAAGTTTTGAAAAATCGAGTTACCCCCATGTTGCACCAAGCCATCGAGTTGATGATCAATCCTGTTAAAGGGTTTTAACTACACGTTTACAACGTCACAATTTCATGATTTAAACTTCACGGTTACACGATTTCTCCTTTCAACCTCATGATTCCAACTTTATTTTTGAAGATGTTTAAAATTTTTATCTCTCTTACCCCCCCCCCCCCCGATGATTCGGTGTGGGTTGGGGCTTTTTTGGGGGGTGGGGTGCTTTTTAACTGCTTTTCTTCAGTTTGGCCTAAGGACATTATTTTCAAACCAAGATGACCAGGTTTCATGGCCACACTATATACTATAACGAATGGTGTTTTGAAGATATAACTCACTTTTTTCCAAATTGAAACTCACTCATATCCCTTGTCATAAGGATAATTTCATTTAAGTTCCATAAAGGTATGACGGTAGTAATATTAGATTGTTCAATTTTGTAGGTGTATATCGAAATTATAACGTTTTGTCTTAAAGAGGGCGGTACTACTCAGCGGATCACGATGACATTTTGGTCCTTTATGTCGGTCAAAAGCTGCTATTATGTTTAACGATATAAATGTTGATTTCATTTGATTTCATTTGATTCGATTTGGTTCGTAACTGCCAGTGTCAAATGATTCAAATATCAGATAGTGTCAAACAATTGAAATAACAGGTAGTGTCAAAAGATAATAGCTTTCTAATACATCCTAATCATGAGTAACGTGAGTGAGTCAAAATAAACCAATGCTTTTCCCTCCTTCCCTAATCTTGAGTTAAGCGTGTGTGTGATAGAGTTCTCCCGGTGGTCTAAGTATTGAAAATGCTACAGACGATTATGGACAATTCCAATAGTTGCAAAAGTTAAATTTTCTTGAGAAAGAAGCCTGATTTACCCTTCAAAATAGACAACAGGCATTAAAGAGTATGTTATCAAATACAAATTGTAGTAAAGAGCCTCTCCTATATAGGTGCAGTAAAACGGAAAGGCAGCCAAATACTTTATATGAAACATGGAAAAAAACTAGTTCAGCTGTGCCGAGACGGACAACACAGACACTGCCGTGACCAGGATTCGAACCTGGGTTGTCGCGGCCACAACGCGAAGTACTAACCACTATACGATCACGGCTATCGCGCTGAACTGTTCTATATTTGTTATAATATACTTCTTACAATATTCTTAAGGATATATCAGATAACAAGCACAATTCAGACTTTTATGTTTTAGTGAGCCTTAAGTGGTATTCGTCAGAAAGTATTTTAAACGGAAATGTTTCCGTAGTCAAATTTATTCTGTTTTCAAAGTGCAGTTTTCGGACAGTTGCTATAATAATAATAAATATAACAAAGTCATGAAAAAATAATCAGAAATGACATTATCTTATTTATAAACTTCTGAACATGTAAACAACAGAACAAACAACAGATAAAGTTAAAACACGATGATTTTTTTCAACTGCAATCAAGAGGCACTGAAAATGTCCACAACTTGTTTTGTCGTTTTCAATATATGTGTTATATGTTACGACTTTGAAGTGATGAAATGTTGAATTCAATAGAAACATATAATGGATTTACTGTTAAGCGCCGAACTTTTAGCAGACTTTGTCTGAAACGCATGAGGTAAAGATTTAAAAACTATTTATTCTACACAGTCAACCAGTGTTGAATTCCGTCTGGCAGGAACTGAGGCGTCTGCTGTGGCACAGGGAAGCTGTTAGAGTCACGTTTCCCTGCTATGACCTCGCCGTTACATATGTCCGCAGACGACAAATCGACATTTGGCGGCATTTCATTTGGAACTAGAAAATCTAAGGGGCAATATAACTGATAATTCTCAAGCGATCCTTCATATTCATAATGTAATGTCTTTTGGCTGTACGGCTGATTTTGCTGCTGAAATTGATTACTATTTTGCATGATTTTGATGTTGTTGAAATTGTTTGAATTATTTGCCTGGGTTTTCTTTTGCAGAGCTTTATCCTTTGCCCGACGGTTCTGGAACCAGATTTGAATAGTTCTTACACTGAGTCCACTTTCTCCACTGATCTGTTTCATTAAACTGCGGGACGGACGCTTGTTTGACTGGTACGCTGCTGTGAGCATGCGCAGTTGGTTGTCATTGAAAAACATGCGATGTCGTGTGTCGGTGTCGTCTGATCCGGATTCGTCGGAGCCGCTGTCTGTGTCCGCACTATCTGAAAATGTATTTTTTAATTAATTTATTATCATCTTCGACGATTTTGTATATACAGGAAAGGCATTAAATAAAACAATAATGTATTTATAATTGACCTCATTCTTTGTATACCACAAAACATACGTGAATACAAAGGAGTATAAAACACATTTATTTTTATAGCTCTTTGGTGAATATAAGACAACTCAAAAGGAAAATATTGTATCAAGTATGGATAATTGTCTTTATTAAATCACCTACAAAAAAATTAATCCGAGCAAAGGAAAGGGGTCTTATTGTACGTATTATGATAAAACAAAATGCTTGCTATTAAAATTTTGTATATTCATCTTCGTTACTATGATATAGTATTACCCTTTGTGCAATGCGCAAAATATATATGAAATATGCGGGGTTTATTTTAAAGTTCTTCTGAGAATTTATCCTCGAACAAAAATAGAATTATTGTTTAATTGCTGTTATAGAAGATTAATTACATATACACTGCTGCTTAAGCTGAAAAGAGTATTCTTTCAGACATAGCTTTTTACAAAATTACCACCTTTATCTACGGATCTAGATTATTATATAAAAGACGTGCGAGACACTCAACACCAAAAAAGCCGAAGTTATCCGATATATACACTAAATGACCCCAATCAGACTGTCTGAATGACCTTATCGGGTCACAACAATAAAATCGCGATTAGTGCATATCGATTTTATCGGTTATTGATTATTAATATATTCAGTGGTAACAGACGTTTTCACTGCACAGCAGATGGTGATTTTATATCTAATACAATTCCAATATTCAAAATATATGTATACATCACAAACAAAATAGCCCAAAGAAGTATATTATTTCAACAAAATATTTCTCACGAATTTTGCGAATAAAATATTTAATATGCAATGTAAAAGAGTCAAGTAAATAATATTCAAACGTTTAAATTTTTAGAAATGTCGAAAATAATAAAAATTCCTTATGTGTAAACAAGGATTTTTTGTACACAAAAAAAAAAAGAACAACAAAACGCAAAAATTGTGCACCTGTCGAAATTATTCCATAGACTTTAGGATTTAAAATGCTTTGAAGGTGCACTAATTTTTTAGCTGAAGTTTAAGTTTGAGATTCAAGTTATATAAAATTTCAGTAAAATAGATACTATCAAGACAAAATTTGTTGTTTTGACATTTTTAACTTGAGTCTAAGTTTAAGTTTGAGATTCTCAACATTATTACCTTTACAGAGGAGATTCCGATAGTCTGATGAACATAGTAACTTCCCATCATCCTTCATGTAAAAATAGTGACCTGGCTGAAGTCGACATCTGCACGTGATGCACGAGAAACATTCTATGTGGTATAAATTACTGTTGGCAACATGCACGCCCTCTGATGGTGAAATTATCTCACTGCAGCCCGAACATTTGGCTCCAAATAAGCTGGAAAGTGAAAACGCATTTTTTAATAAATGATGAGTACATGGAACTTTTACATAATTTTTTACATTTTACCTACCATGCCAAACATTAAAGACACAACAATGTTCTTGATTATTTTGTTAACAGTTATAAGCATAAACATTTTGTATATATGTTTCTTAATGTGTTTTCATGTACAGTGACAAATTGATAATTTCGTCGCCAGTCATATGTATCCACTATCGCTGTTTTACCTACATTTACATGTATCTGTACTAAGTCTTATGTTTTGGCGATGAATAATTGTGTTTAAGGCAACTTTTCGCAGGGAAAAAAGCAATACGAAATCTATTGAGATAACACCGAATGTACTATTTTTTTATATTTTCGGCACTGAATAGTGTGAAAAGAGTTCGTACTCACCGTGTAAAGTCTGTTCTACAGTACAACTCATTGTCTTTCATATGACAACATCCAGTGATAAGTTTCCGGCAAACTACACACCTAATGCAATCATTGTGCCAGCATTTTCCTTTCACTTGAAAAATAGTTCCATCGTAAATATCCTTGTTGCATCCTGCACACAGTGGCGGTCCTGGAACAATAAGGACACAGTTTTGATATGTAGTTTGTGTGCGCTTTATTTCTTTTTCCCGAAAACTAACTGAAAGTTCTCAAGGCCCTCATTATTTATGGTTAACAATGCATAATACTACTATAAAGATACTACGTTAAAAGAAAACAAGTAACAAGAACAACAACATGCTTATAACATCGGTGTTAAGTTGACAATTTGTTATTCAGTAAATATACTGAGATAATTTTTACATATTAAAGGTCCAATACTAAGGAAAGTGAACATTTTAATTTCTTTTAAAAAGCACAGAAACTATTTCATTTTATTGGAAAATGAAAGTTGGTATGTAGAAATTCGAAATAAATCGCAGTATATGTACAATTATTTTTCTATGAAGTATGAAGAAAGTTAAAAAGACCTGGGGGTCATTCTGTCGATTCATTGAAATTTCAACATAATACACATACATTTCTTTGAGTTCCAAAGACCTTCTGTAAATTTTGACCTGCCAATCTTCATTATTTAGTGTCTTGCAGAAGTCTATGCACTGGCTATGAAAAAAATTGCCAACTCACTTTCCCTTAGTAATGGACCTTTAAAGTTTATTCATTCAATCCCAATAGGCTGAAGGCCCATTAGGATGTATACAGGTACATTTTATGTCGAACAGTGAAATTAGCACAAACATTCGTGTATATGTTTATACATCTTACAAAAAAGTAGATACTAATACACTTAACAATAAACGTGTGATTCACTTACCATTTGTCTGTAATGAATCCCCTGTGTTTAATTCCATTTTTTAAAAGTTACTTAAAATTGCAATATAACGAACCTTTTATTACCAAAGAGCTATAAAAGATAAATATTATATTTCTTCGTATTTAACTAATTCACTAGAAAACTTATTCTTCTAACAAATATATTGTAAATAGTAACTTCTATATCAGGTAATTATCATAATTCTGCGTCATTATTACAGCCAATCGCTGACCGTGAAAATAAAGGTTCGCAGCCGGTCGAATTTGACTTCCGTTAAATCACGTGACAAAGTCGCGAGACTTCTTATCGTCTGGACATGGCGATTAATTAAGTAAACAACAATTGGATAATACCGTAGGGTTTGTATAATAAAGAAAGTGTTTACCCTGACCGAAAAGATAAAATTATCTTTAATATGAAGGAATTCCTGTCACATTAATAGGTATTATATAGTCTGCATGGGGCTTAATGTAAATAGCAGCTAATGAGTTCCCACGAATGTCCCCTGGATGGCCATTGATACCCGTTTATATTACACTAAATGATTAAATATGATAAGTGGATGTCTGTAGAAAATTTTGTTATCTTCGTATATTTTTTTCTATTTCAAGACGACAGTAAAATTGTGTTAAATTTATCAATATAAATCACCTGAATTTTGTGCATAAACGTGTTATTTTAAAACAGACAAGAATTTGTAAAACGAAGTGGGCTTTGAAAAAAAATTGATAAAAACAAACATTAAGTTTGATTATTTCTGCGTAAGGTAAATTTTTGTACATACACATCACATTAACTAAAATGGAAATAACGGCTGCGGTCACAATTTGCAAACGACTTTTGAATTGTCTCCCTTTCACGTAATTTTCTACATTATATGCGTCTGCCACTACTTTTTTGTTTGCTATTTTATTCATGCATTACTTTAATCCATAAATCCATAAATATACCCGGCGCCCATCTTTCAAAAGAAGGGAATCAGGGTTCCCTTCCTTCCTCTGTTTCAAGCAATCAGACCGCACCCCCAGCAATGGAATCATCGGAAAGTACGAATAAGGGACGCGCTCCCGAGTCGACCACAGGTACAGCACATGGCTTGTCGTTTGCGCAGATATTAAATGATGACTGCGTTGCTAAAGTAAACCTTTTCTGTAAACAGGTTCTAAATATTAGTGATCCTGAAACAATGCTCAAAATTGACAGGGCACATCGTATTGGAGTGTATGATTCAAAGAAAACCCGCCCAATTGTGGTCAAATTTGACTCTCAGTCCAAACTGAAAATTAAAAACTCTTTGAAAAATGTCAACCTATATCATACACCCTATAACGTGAGTGACCAGTTCCCACCGGAAGTCCAAGAGCGCAGGCGCGAACTGGTACCGAAGATGTTGCAGGCCCGACGAGAAGGTAAGAGGGCAGTACTGGTCAGAGATAAACTGTATATTAATAACGCATTGTACAAGTCTGACTCCACCATGCCTGATGGCAGATAGGATGTTTCAGAAAAGTGTGAAATTGGCATATTATCGTGGAACATTGAAGGTCTTTCGACTTGCTTTGATGATGAGGACTTTTTGAATTTTGTATATGATTTTGATATTATCTTTTTAAGTGAAACCTGGGAACGTAATAAGGATAGTTTTGTTTTAGACGGGTATGAGTGTGTTTCAGTACCTAGAACCGAATCTTTATCCATTAAAAACAAAAGAGGCCATGGTGGAGTGTGCCTATTCTATAAAACTGAGTTAAAGCATGGTATTAAGATCATTGAAACAGACAATTACGGTCTAATTTGGATTAAATTGTGCAAAGATTATTTCCAAAATGAACATGATATTTTTGCTTGTTTTGTTTATATACCCCGAGCAATTCAATTTACTATAATATGAATGAAATAGGTTTCTTTGAGACATTAGAAAGAGGTGTGCGAGATTATTCGCAGTATGGTAAAGTGTCGATATTTGGCGACCTTAATGCAAGATGCGGCAAGAAGTGTGACATTTTAGAAAAACCAGAGTGTTTTGAACGGTACATTTCATCTATTGAGCAAGATGAAACCGTTATTGATCATGTTGATTTACCTGATCGAAAATCAATGGATAATACTGTTAATTCCTCGGGCAACAGATTGATAGATTTATGTCTCAGCACTAATTTAAAAATCGTAAATGGCCGGCTAGGAAATGACGCCGGTATTGGTGATTTTACCTTTTTATCAAATACAGGTAATAGTCTGATCGACTATGTGCTATTATCACATGAGTTGTTTCCCTTTGTACGTAGTTTCATTATACATGATCTGTATACCTTTTCGCATCATAAGCCGATTGAGTTAAATTTATATATGAAGTGTGTGCCAGTATCATGTAAAGATGAAAGCATTCATGTTGATGTATTAAAATGGGATGATGATAAAGTAAACATATACAAAGAAATTATGTCAGGTGAAATTTGTAACATTGAAAGCATAGTTAACAGCATAATTCAGGCTGAGACAGAGTTAGATTCTGGAATACAAGAAATATCCGACATTTTGTATAGTAAAACGTTTAATATTTTTGGGGAAACTAAAGTAATAAATAGTTCTAAGGGTTATTGTAGCAGAAAGTTTAAAAGTACATGGTTTAATGAAGAGTGTGAAAATGCAAGGCGCGATTTAAAATATTCTAATAAAATATATTCTAAATGCAATTCACAGCAAAATAGGGAAATACTAGTTACCAAAAGGCGTCTCTACAGAACAGCTAAAAGACGGGCTCGCACCAAATTTCATATTAATCAGAAAAAGAAAATGCATTTGTTAGCTAGTGAAAATCCGCAGAAATTTTGGAAAGAAATTAAGAAACTGAGAAAACAAAATGTTAAAAACGAATTATCACTAGACCAATTTTATAATCATTTTAAAGATATTTATTCAAAAGATGATGTATTCACAAATATAAATGTTGAAGAGAATTTGAGTAGTGATGAGATAAATGTTATAAATGTAGAACAGTTAGATTGTGATTTTTGTGTTGATGATGTTATAAAGGCCATTTCTTCCTTAAAGAGAGGGAAAAGTGCTGGTGTTGACAAGCTCATCCCTGAAATATTCATAGAAAACAAGACTGTCATAGCGCCTGTTTTGTGTAAGTTGTTCAATCATATATTTAATACATGCACCTATCCGGAATCTTGGTGTAAAGGTATTGTAGTGCCAGTACCTAAAAAGGGCAATTTAAACGATGTAAATAATTATAGGGGCATTACTCTAACAAGTATATTTTCTAAGATTTTTTCTATAATGTTAGATATGCGACTGCGCAAATGGGCTGAAGACAATGAATTACTGAACGAATTTCAATACGGCTTTAGAAAAGATAGAAGTACTGTAGACTGTATTTTTGCTCTTTGTTCTATTATTGATAAAATAATTAAACATGAAAAGAAAAAGGTTTATGCATCGTTCATAGATTTCCAAAAATGTTTTGATATGATATACAGGAATGGTATTTGGTTTAAATTGCTAAAAGATGGCGTGTCTTCCAAAGTGGTATCTATGTTGCGAAGTATGTACAATTGTGTTAAATCTTGTGTGAAAGCAAATGGGTCTCTTTCTGATTATTTTGACAGTTATATGGGCGTAAAACAAGGGGAACCACTCTCACCTCTTTTGTTTATTTTTTTCGTAAATGACATGTATGAAAATTTGCAAAATGATAATAATGAGGCCTTCACCTTGGATGAATTACAAATATACCTCTTATTGTTTGCAGACGATACTGCTTTATTTTCGTATTCTAAGGAAGGCCTACAATTGTTACTTAACCAACTGCATACTTATTGTAACAAATGGGCATAACTGTAAATGTTGATAAAACAGTCGTTATGGTGTTTAAGTCTGGTAACAGATTAGAGAATGTAGAATTGTATTATAATAATGAACAATTAAAAGTTGTTAAGGTATTTACATATTTAGGTGTTACGTTGTCGTCGAATGGAAACTATTTTCAAGCTCAAAAATCATTGTCTAACCAAGCATTGAAGGCGTTATATTCTTTGAATACATTGTTTGATAAAGTTTCTTTGAATGTTGAAGAAAAGGTAAAACTTTTTGATTGCATGATTTTACCAATTCTGTCTTACGGATCAGAGATTTGGGGATTTCATAAAGCACCTGATATAGAAAAAATTCACCTCAAATTTTTGAAACAGATTCTCGGTGTACGACAACAGACAACGACTTCAGCAGTTTTTGGTGAATTTGGCAGATTTCCTTTGTCAGTCCTGCGTAAAGTTAGAATTATTAAGTATTGGTACAGGATTACGAAATCTCCAAACTCTTTATTACATAAATTGATGTTTTTAACCAATGCTAATGGAATATTAGTGAATAGTTGGTCAAGAAATGTGAAAAGTTTGCTGTCTGATCTAGGATTTTCCTACTTATGGAATCATAATAATATTAGTATTGTTCAAATAAATGCAGTAATACAAAGAATATTTGATCATTATTTACAGCAGTGGCATTCAGAACTTAGTACATTTTCAAAATTAGAAAGTTATAATGTCTTTAAAAATGATTTTTGTCAAGAAAAATACTTATCATATATTGATAACATAAAATATAGAACAGCTTTATCTAGATTCAGATGCTCTGCGCATAAGTTGGCAATTGAAGAAGGAAGATTCAGAAATATTGAGAGGAGTCAGCGATTATGTACAAAATGTAATATGCAACAAATTGAAAATGAATATCATTTCTTATTGGTTTGTCCTTTTTATTATGATTTAAGGAAACAGTATTTGCCAAAATATTACTGTGTATGGCCTAGTGTTCATAAATTCAAATCTATTATGAGCTTAACTCAAAGAAGTAAGCTTCTAAATTTAGGAAAATACATTTACTTCGCAACGCTTAAAAGAAATGAAGCAGTTGGGTAGCTACTTTTTTGCTAATAGTATTGTAATGAATGAAATGTTCTTGCTTGTTTGTATATTTATTCATAATGCTTAATATGTTTATAATTGATTGTACATTCCACTCATACCATATATGACTCATACTTTTCTGTAATATGTGTATGTACCGCCACATTGTAACTGGCGATGAACATGTATATGTTTTTGCCGAATAAACTTTGACTTGACTTGACTTGACTTTAATCTTTTAATTGATAAAAACACCAATTAGTTCGCCTTGTGCAGAAAAGATGGGAAATACGAACGGTTGCCTTTTCTATAGGAATCAGGCCCCGTGTTCACAAAACACTTCTCGGTCTCAGCTGAGTCTGAGTTTGAAATTTTAATATTAATTTTACTAAACCTTCAAGGTTAAATTCCAACTGAGACTGACCATCAATACTGAACTGGCATTTGTAAATAGTTATGAAATTAAATTTTAGCTTTAAACATGTTATTTAGATATAAATGACAAATAAGCTGAGACTGAAAATGTTTTGTGAACACGGGGCCAGAGTAGTCTGGCTACCGACTAGATAATCTTTTTATTTTTAGAAAAAATTCATTCTTTTATATATTCTGACTTCATCAGTCGTATGTTTTGAGAATAAAAGGGACATAATGATACAAAATTTGTATAGCCTCAGGAGTTATTTCCTGTGAACAAAACCTAGGGTCTGAACACAGACTAGGGGCCAGAGGTACACTACAGAAATACATCCTATATTAAGCGTCGGAGTCTGCGCATAGGCGTCGCGGGCTCTAATTACGCAAAAGTGATTGCTAATTACTGATCAGATTTTTAAAAAGCAATTCATCAGCTGTAGTTGACATAATTAGCAAAAATCTCTGACACACATGTAAAATAAACAAGTTTAAGCAAAATACTACAGACAAGTTGAGCCTGGTACCAGCATGAGTAAAGAAATGTGACACAATTGTAAAACAACAGTAAACTCACAGGAGATTATTTTAATGAAATCAGCGATTCTGAAAAAATGTTTGCATTTAACACGTGGTATCAGCAAAAAAATTAGATTTGTCTGATGAAAATGACACTTTAAAATCTTAGTGTTTAATACATTGTTTTATAGTAGAAAGTAGTGCCCCTACCTAGAGACTCTGTATATATTCATACGCCATTTATGTAAACTGTTCAGGTATGATTTAAGACTAAGATACTTTTTTGCGTAAATTAGCCACAGGTCGATTTTTATTTTCTTGAAAGAACTTGTTTTTGATAAATATACTGATATATTTTGAACCATTTATGGTGGACTAGATAGCCACAAAATAAGTCTTCTGCCACTTTCTCACCGTGTTGCGTTGATCGATAATATCTAGTTTTATGTATAAATGCTGAAATAAAAGTTCATTGTTTTCTTTCTGAAGATTCAATGGAGGACGATCAATTCAGAAATTGATAAATTTGTTCACATTATACTGCAGACTATTGTATGAGATATAAAAGGATGAACCAGAGTTCCCCTCCCGTCATTAGATCAACTCATTGGTAACATAATTACTCAATAATCTCATATTTTTTCTTTAAGATGATGTGTTGATGTTAGCAGATTGGGGGCGATATGGAGCTACTCTTTTGTATTCCCTTGCAATGTATTTTATTCCCATTTCAATAGACTCACATCACTCCCACCGTACAATAGCTCAGCGTCTTGCCAACAGCGAAATATCTTCCCTCTTTTATTCTCTTTTATACCATACGTCATTGATTCTCCATCAATCTTGAAGCCCCCAAAGGGACCGGTCGATAAACCAATGTTTTAATTTTCGCCCCATTTATCTGCACACAGTGACAACCATGCCTATATATCAGCAACTAAAACACATTATGGATTCTCCCCAATCTTTCGCTCACATCTGTCCACTAGTTTGGTTAAACGAGCACATTGAGAAGACTCCGTCCATGAGTTAAGATGACGGCCATAAAAGCAGTGAAACGGGAGACTGCATTATTTCTTTTTTCTTCTTTTTTTATCAAAGGTGATTAGGAAACTATTTTTTATGTAATATCATTGACAATGTCATTATTTATAGCTAATTATACGAAATTTATGCACGAGAAAATTACCTTAATTAGCCAGTAATGCTGCACGTGCGCTCATGTGACTTCGATGACGTATGGTGTCGCTTTGGTACAGGTATAGAAACAACAACATTACAAGACCCTGTGATTTCATAGCTCTACGTGTACGTGTACATGTACGTGTGGGATAAGGAAGAATCTGCTAAAATTGTCCGATATGTTCATCGAATGGTTTGCTACACTTAAATGATGCGCATTCGCACGACAAAATGCTTTATCATAGTGTGTTATGAAATACGTTCTTCTACAATGAGCTCAATTTTTACAACTTAATCGATTACTGAAATATATAACAAAACGTCTTTCACGAACACGTACCCGTACACGTATCCAATATACACGTCACTATTCTTCAGGTGCGCACATTTGGAACTACTCTTCTAAGCAACCGCTGTCGTTCTTCAAAGATCTGGCGGGAACCACTGACCACTTGAGTACAAGAATGGTGAATAACCTTACCGGGACGAAGCTAGTCAATTATTATTATCATCATCATAATCATCATTATTACAAGTAGTAGTAGTATTTATTGTTATTATCATATTATCATTATTATTTCATCATCATCATCATCATCATCATCATCATCATCTTTATTTTCTTCTTCTTCGTCAATACCGAAGTAGTTTTTATTGTCACCATCATTATTAACATTGTCGTTGTTGTTGTTGTTGCTGGCAGTAATCACATGTTATCACAATTTCTGTAACTCGAATTTCTACAAGAACGTTAGTTTTGTGATTATTTGACTTTGAACGTATGAAAATTTAATCAAAATGAAGTGTGTGACTATTAACGAGAACGAGAATAACAACTGACTAAAAAGCATTGTAAATGATTTGAAGGTTTATCTAAAGTACTTAAAAGTTGTAATATATCTAAATATTCAAAGTACGCATTGTTATTATAATGGTAAGATGTTCTACATTTACAAAAGGTTACTGTCTTCTTTAGGCAAAAACTGGAAAGCAATAATTGTAGCGACACCCGCATTTTCCCTCATTACTTACACTACACTATGTTGATATCACCTCCGCGGAATTATTTGCCCCCTCTCATCTCTCGGTTTATAGGTCTACAGAGGGAAAACCTCGCTGATACATTTGCCACTATTTTTTTTCAACGTAATCTTTGCTTATTCTTTACTCCAAACTTTAATTCACTTACTTCGTGTCAAAAAAAGAACGTAGCGCCTAAGAACATGTTCTCGTGCCGACGAAGTGTAGGCTAATCCAATCAAGTTGATCATGTTATATGCGCAAACCCCTACTTCAATCAGTTCTGTGCCGCGTTGATTGAATTAAACAAATTCCATCTCTGAAAGTAATCAAATTAACACACTTTGTATTTCCCGAACAAATCAGTTTTATTTTCATTCATTATTTCTACGCACACTAAAGGAAACTATATTATATCAGGTTTGAAAATTATTTCGCCCTTCCTACACGAGTTGAAAAATGCGTGACACTGTTTTGAAATCTAAAACCCATATCTTATATATTCATTTTAATTATGCAATGCGTAATCAATGCGCTTTCCCCCATTTTTGATATAACTTAATATTTCCCCTTTGCAATATAGTTGAACAAGACTGTTTGTATGCATATTGAAAGTAACTGATGTGTGTCTTTATTGCATAAAAGGAATTTAAGCGTTGTGGGGTGCTTTGTTTAATAAGACAGGTGACTTGTTACTTTCAAAAAAAAAGGTGTATATTGAAAATAATTGCCTGAAAATTTAAATTGTTATACTATGCTAACATATCACAGTACTAATAGTGTTCTTAATAGCAAAAGATTTCCAAAACTGTACATACAGAAAATTTATCATTCAATGAGTAATTTCTGCGTCAAATATTTTACTTGTACTCAATCTAGCCAAACAACATTTATCAGCAGAAAGAAAAATAAAAAAAAATATCTTATACAAAGTATATTCTCATAGGACAGTTATATCATCATTTTTCAATTTTTGAAAAATAAATAAATAGTTGGTTCATTTTTGTAAAATTTAAATTACGTCTTTTAATTAATATCTTAGAGAGACATGATAATCCGTTATTTCCTAACTGTTTTGACAATTTTTTTAACCTTTAGCCTGCTGGCGGCAAGTGATTCTGTCTTTGCGACCAGTGCAGCACTGTATGATGTTCATTTAGTAATTTTTCAGTAAACACCTCTTTGAATAATAAGCTGACCTACCCAAATTGAATAATGGACCAGTCCATTTTAGAAATTAAGCTGGCTAAGAGTTAATCAATATAGTAACTTTTGGAGATAATGGTACGACAAAGTCACTTTCTGACACGAACTTCTGGCATGGCTTACACGAAGCAATATAGCACTAAGAAGGGAATAAATTATTCAGCGGCCATTGTTTGTCTGTGTCTGTTACGGCATTACCTGTTAAACAGAGCACGGACCTTAGCGTGATGGAATGGCTTAAAGTTGGAAACTTTCGGAAATCAATTTTCTGGGATGATTTTCACCGTTTGTCAAATCAATAGGGATTTTGTAAAAGAAAATTAGTCATTTTTGTATATGGAATGTAAACACATGAAGAGAAACTAAAAGAATATTATTCCTGATACACCTTTTTAAAAAAAAATCTTTTTTTTTCGTCCAGAAATATTTTTGTCAAAAGCTCGTGTAGCACATTTTCAGACCGTTTGCTATTGAATGACGGATAAGAAAAAAAAAACATTGCCTAAACCATTAATTTTGATACCATCTTTTATAACTACTATAATTATAGGTATGTTTATATGCCAGGAGGTTATTCAAGTAAGATACCAATTCCACCGAATTCAATATCTATAATGACGCGAAAGGCATCCATGATTCCAAGTTTGTTCAGGCCTCTGAAATAAGAGAAAAAAATGTTTTCGTTTCAATGTAACAGGTATGTGAACGGTATGGAATTAAAATCATCCATTTCACGACAGTATGAGTGATGATACCTTTTAATGAAATCAATCGGCTCGACTGCAGGCATTTATCTTGGTTTAATGACAGATGGCCATTTTCATTGAAGGTAGAAAAGGCAATATGGTCTTATTTTATGCCAGTGTGATCATCCCTTACTCAAAGTCCTGCAACAAATGTGTGGAGAAAAGTACGTAAAAGTTCGGTTTAAACGTCCTGGAAAAAGATGCATATGCCTTGCTGGTGTTTAATCGGGCGTAAGTATATATGTATATAAATTACACATACTGTCATAATAAAGTCACCTAATAAAGTAAGGTAAATGATATGATATTCAAATAACTATAATTATGCAAGTAACATCTTAACATTTTATCAGCGAAAATGTTGTAATTTGTAAAAATTGAATCTTAAAAAATTTATTTACTTAAATATACAGGCGTTCTATTGAAATAGTGACTGCAAATGACTCTATTTTTACTATATAATTATGTGTTTTATGAGAGGTCAAGCTGAAACGTGTTACAATATAAATAATACATCCTTTTAACATATTACAACTTTTTGTAAGTTTGGTGTAATCGTATACTGATCAAACATAGTATTTTTACTAAAGTTTTAGGACGCCTGTTTGTTTAACCAGCTCATTTTACTAATTTTTTCTTGCATTGTAAAGATTTCACAATTTAAAAATACATAGACCCCGTATCAGATGGATATCTTTACATAAAAAAATACATATGCAGGACCTTGAAAATTTGTTGGAACATTTGGTTTTCTATATTTTCATGCAATTACTGGTGGTGGTTGTCAAGATTTTTCCACGTTGTTCCAAATTCTCGACATGTGGCGGTTAAGTCAGCCTCCACCAGTATATCTTAACGTTGTGTAATAAGAATTTTGTTTGTTTCAAGTGTACTGTATTGGGCCTCTGTTTCCAGGGGCTCGACATCTGCATTTTAACCATATACTTTATATCATATGTATTTGTATGTTGACATTTATGTGAAGTTGTGATCAATTTCTGCCAAACATGAATAATGACCGATAAATTTTCAAAACCTCTACTTGCAGATGCATGTATTATTTAATAAAGCATATGCATAATTTGAAAGAAAATGAGAAAAACTGCAAACATCTAGAAACTTGTTCTTCTTGTTAAATTAACATGCACTCTTCTTATTGAGCCAAGTTTTATATTTAATTATAAACTATTTACTAGTCCCGCACGATAATTTAAACGACACATGTTTATATTATTGCTTAATTGCTATGGTTCTTATGCATCGTCGAACTCAAAAAGGTCGTCAATGATAGAAGTTAAGTGCATACTGTAATGTTATACAAAAACATTTTCTGTATTGAAATGTTTTAATGAAGAAAAATCATAATTATCAAACAAGCTATCGTTTGAGTTATTATGCGAGATTTATACACCTCTAATAAGAGCCATTCGACAAAAATATATTTCTATATTCAAACCACAGAGCTAAAATAGACTTCTTTCAGACAAAAAACAATCTCGTAACTTTTTGTTTTGGTATTCCCAGATTTCTGCACAAAAAAAAGACAGGAAATTATTTCATCATTTTGTATGGTTATGAGTTTATGACAGGGACAATTAGGGACTGCGGATGATTGATGAGAGGGTATTGGTCCCTTGTTTACTTGTATCATGAACACACAAAACACAAACATTGAGATGAAACCTCTATTGATATAGAACACCATCACTCCATCTGTTCAATATTTTTACGACTTTTTTTTTTTTTTACAAGATTCGTTTCCGTCAGTGTATTTCATGGCATGAATAAAGGGCTGAAGAAAAAAACTGAAGTAAAATTTACACATCAGAATATGTATTTATAATGTGTTTTATTTAAAGAAAATAAACTATATGTCTTTAAATATGTAAAACTGGCAATGCATTATGTTGTTTCTTATAAGTTAAATGTGAATTGATATGTACAATATTTTATATGTGTAATATGTATGTGATATGTATTTTATACTATATTTGAAAAAGACATCATTGAAAGTACATATTTCATAAACAAATGTCCTACCATCAGCTGACAATGTTACCTGACCGTCGCACTAAATATTTTCTACATGTTTCCTGATTTGTCATTAGTTTTAACGGACTTAAGTTTATCAGAAGTACATAAGAGTCCCCAATGATTCAGTGATTATCGGTTATTGTAAATTGGCTCCACAAGTGAAAGGTAATGAGTTCAAACCCCATCACAGGCCAATGCCCAGTGTGGATGTTTTACATCTTGTACGTTGGAGAACCTGCGGAAATTTCTGGAACTGGATTATCTTATGTACCTTACATATTGAAGAACGTGTGGAAGCTTTTGAAACTGGGGCGTCTTCTTTACGTGTGGAATGTAATCCCTGCTTGTTTGATCCTATGACTTCTGTTTTGAGCCATTGTCATTTATCAGTTTAGCTAACGCTAGAATATCACTACTTCCTTATACCGCTTAATGATACATAATTATATATACTTATTGAACTGTTTCCATAATTCAGTCTTCGACATTTAAATGCAAATGCAAAACATAACATTGACAAAAGGATAAACGATATAAAAAAAGTCGTTTTTTATTATTTATCAAAAAGAACTGTATTTAACTGATAAAATGATTGTAAAAGAGATGCACATTACTTTATAGACTATCTATATTGCTTTATCTTTTTTCTTTTTATCTGCGCGATATCGTTTTTACAAATTACACCTAAATTATAGAAAGTCACACTATAACCATTGTTTGTCCCGTAGGAGCGCCATAACCTTTACTTAAAGATCAGTAGTCCACCATAACAAAGGTCTTATACTTTACCTAAGGATCACCCACTCTCCAGTGAACGTTAGATATGATATTGCCGTATTAATAATTAAATACTTTCAGCGGGAAAAGCTCGTGCTAATGGAGTTACAGTAGAGATGGGTGAATAATTAAACACCTTCTAGCTGGAAGATGTGAGAGGCATGCCGAGTTATGGACCAAACCGTCCAATCTGCAGCCATAAATAATTACTGCCTTTTCTTTTCTCTGTCAAAAATAGTGCAGATATGTTCTCAATGACAACAGACTAAGTTTCTCTTAAAGTTTACATACCTATATAAAGAACGAAGAAATTCTTTCTCTTAACGGAAATCAATATGTCAGAAAACCGAAATCATACCTAAAATTCAAATGTTGATATGTATACTAGTCGACTTCTGTCGGTTATCTTTAGAAACATTTTAAAAACGAAAATTAGAGTAATACTAATGGACAGCCGCAAAGTTCATTTATTTTTGTGTTTATTAAGAATATTTACATCAATTGTTGAAAATCGCCTTCGAAAACCTTTCAGTTTTTTACCAAAGCAACAAAACATGTAATTATTTCCGACTTGTACATAGTACATTGTCATATATACTCATACAAATTTTGTTATTATGATATGCCGGTCCGACTGTATAGCTAGACACCCTGCCGTAAATGACCGCTTTATAAATACACGCTGCGTGTGAAATTTCTCTAGTTCCGGTCAGTTGAAAAGGCTTGACAAAGTCACTGACAATAACATAACGTTAGTACTAATAAGCTTTGATAATGTGGCAGTTGAGTCCAATAAGTCCAGGGGTGTTCAAAGATAATCCGTCACAAATCTATTGTCAAGCAATTATTGGATTTACCTGTATTGGGAAATAAACAGTGTCGATTGTATTGAGGTCAACTGCCACATTATCAAAGTTTATTAGTACAACTCGTTTAAATGGGTCAACCGTGTTGTTGTACTTTTAAAATAGACTGGCCCGGTTTATAGGTTGGTCAGGGCAACGATATGTATTGTATTTCGCCATCGAAATATTTGTATAAAAAATGCTTCTTCCCCTTCCGTTTGGATCCGTCCATGTGTACTAACACGTTTGTTTATTTTATGGACTGTACAATTTTGTTGTACTGTATGTGCTGATATATACATAGCTGGACTCCGAGTCTAACCTTACAGTGTACACAAATTCAACTAACATAGAACATAAAATTAATTGCACAAAGTTGAATGATTATACTGTTACTGTTTGAGCCGCCTAATAAGTGAATTGCAGATATTTTTCTTCTTTTTTTGTCATGATCCCGATATAGCCTACTCATCAATCTAAAAGTTTCCAAGGCCGGCAGTAGGATTTTTGTGAAATTTCCATATATTTTTAACTATGTCCATTTATGGTAAAAAAATGTATTTTCCCATAGTAAAAATCGGGAAAAGTCATAATCTTGAAAAAAAATGTTTAGAAATATTGCATTTTCCCATGAGAATGATGCCACAATGCTAACCAAGATATGACGTTTTATAGATCGTTTTTGTTATTTAATTTTGGTTGTTAAAATGGTTGAAATTTACAATGGAAAATTGCCCAAAAAATATTTTTATGATAGATTCAAAACAAGTGAAAAAGATGTCTTGAAAATTTAAAATGTTCCTATTACCACCAACGGGGTTCTTTAGATTGGTGTACAAAATATTGACTTATATTTTAAGAGAAATCAAGGAAGGAAACTTTGTTACTGTGCCAATACAGTACAAGACTGAGTACCCTTTCAACTTGTAAATAATTTATACTCTTAATAACTAAGAATAAAAGAAAACGATGCTACTGCACAAAAAGTGTTGCAAGATATAATATAAATTATCTTAAAAGTAAAATTAAAATGCGAGGAACCTATGTCACCAACACCGTCGACATTTTATGAAAACTCTATATTTTAATCTGCGGCATTTCGTTTGTACTTTGACTAATGAATGGGGTAAATTGATTCATTACTGTGCAATTGGTAACAACATGAAACAAAGTATCCGTCATTAAAATCTCATCAATGAATGAACCCAAATCCCGGCGGGGAAGTGCAGCTTTTGATACCTTTGTTAGCGTGCTTTTTGTATCTTTCAGATATGTACAACGTAGAAAGGTCACGTGCCCTGTGTTTCCCCTGGGTGATTGGAGTATTACTTGTTCGTGTTAAGTCATATCATCTGTATTTACATGTACTTTTTTTTCATTTTTGTTTTCAAATATCTGCCAGCTTAAAACATTATTTTTTCAAACGTTACGAATAAAATGTATTTATATAAGACTTCCACATAGACTAATAAATATTTTTATAATATCTAATTTTATTTTTAATATACATTTTATTAAACAATTTTATATACATTAATTTGTGTAAACGTAACGAATTTGAAATATTTATATCTAATTTTCTCTTCCCTACATCTGAAAGATTTAGTGGATAAGAAATAGAAAATTCAAACAAATATTTCCACAAATACGCAATGGTCTGCGCTGCGGTCCGGAATTTTTCTCCTGCAAGCCAATTTTAGACTTAAAACCTTCACCTATAATAATTTCTGGCTCATTCTAGCATACGTTAGGGAAAATGTATTCATTCACAAAAAATAGCACAATGAGGCCTTAAATATCATAGAAAATGTCATCTTGTCCCAAACAACAGTGAACATAAACTATAACATCAGATGCTCAATGAAAACAAAGAACAATTTCAGTTGGACAAAGGTTAGGCTTGCTGAAATCTGGGAAACTAAAAATCGGGAGCAATATCAATCCTGTAGATGTTTGGCTCATTAAAAGCTGGGAACAATATAATGTCGGGTAGATGTTTGGCTCACAGGAAAGTGGGAGCAGTATATGTCGGGTAGATGTTTGGCTCACAGGAAAGTGGGAGCAGTATATGTCGGGTAGATGTTTGGCTCACAGGAAAGTGGGAGCAGTATATTTCGGGTAGATGTTTGGCTCACAGGAAAGTGGGAGCAGTATATGTCGGGTAGATGTTTGGCTCACAGGAAACTGGGAGCAGTATATGTCGGGTAGATGTTTGGCTCACAGGTAACTGGGAACAATATATGTTAGGCTCACTAAATTTAAGGCACAACATCAATTGAGTAGATGGTTTGCTTACTTAAAACAGGGAATAATATATGGTAGAGGTTAGGCTAACTGATAACTGGGAACATTATCAGTCGGGGAGATGTTTGCCTCACACCAAAAAAAACGGGAACACTATCAACCAGGTAGAGGATTTGTTCATTATGACCAGGCAACACTATCAATTGGATCGAGGTTGGCTCACTTGATAAAATAACAAATCATTCGGGTCGGGGTTTGGCTCACATTTAACAGGGAACCATATCAAACGGATTGAGGTAAGGCTCACTAAGGGCAAAGAACAACATCAGTTTGGCCGAGGATTGCCTCACTAAAACCGAAAACATCATCAATTAGGCATTGGTTTGGTTCATAAAAGACGGGAGTAACATCAATTTTGTCGAGGTTTGGCTCGCTAAAGAAACAGCAGTTTGGTTCACTGAAAACACCGAACAGTATCAGTCGGGTCGAGGTTTAGTTCGCTGAACACGACGAAAACTTTGAGCTGCAATGATTTGTTACTTCCGTGGAGCCCGGTAAGCTAAAGGGCTTTTACACACTACAATGTCATACACGATAGTGTAACAAAAATACATACACTACTTTAAACAACATACCAACAGATGCATGTAGAGTTATACATTTGTAGTGAGAAAAGAAACATATAAAACGCGCCTTAATGATGCACTCATGTTTTATTTCCTTTGAAATAAAATGTATAATTTCCACTTATATAGCATTTTTATTGCTACATGGTATCTGTTTCACCCAAAACTTTCTCAAAGAAGACTTTTATACGAGTGATATACTGTTTATTTCTTCACTGGCGACATTCTCTCTCCCTAGGCACTCATCTAGCATTTATATGGACACTATAATGCTTTTTATCATTTACTCTATTAAGTTGATTGAGTAAAATTTATACGGTAAAGAGCGCAATAATTTTCCATTGAAACCCATCTCTTAATTTCCCTTGGCGCCCGTCAAGCGACAATACCTCTCTCGAACGTCGCTCAAAATGTCGCCGCGCCGTCACAAATATCAATGTTTCCACTACTGTCAGTTCAGTGTACACTCTGCGTAAAGCGTCGATAATGCCAGCAAAGATTCTAATCAGGAGTGCTAAGAGCTTGAATTTACATTTTCGCTTTTATTCTATGAAATGTCACTATTGACAAGATAAAATTAAGATTTTTTTTATTTGTAATATTATTTTGTAATGTGTTGTTGCTTTCAGACGGTTAATATTCCAAGAATTTATTGATGTGTTGAGATCCATGTTAACAAACGCACACATGATATGGTTGGAGTCCTGGTGAAAGCGAATTTCAAGCGCGGTCTTCCAAATCCTTAACCAGTCAGCAGTCATTGGGCGTAGAGTTTCTATACACTCGCTGTAAAATATGAAGAAATAATCTAGGTTATGAAATACATGGTTGTGTTTAAAGTAAGCATGAGTGTCGTCTAGTAGTTTATATCACGGGTACAAAATATATTGTTGTGTATGGGTGAAGGTCGTTTATCAGAAGTTAAAAACATATGAGCCGCGCCATGAGAAAACAAACATAGTGGCTTTGCGACCAGCATGGATCCAGACCAGCCAGCGCATCCGCGCAATCTGGTCAGGATCCATGCTGTTCACTTTCAAAGCCTATTGCAATAAGAGAGACCGTTAGCGAACAGCATGGATCCTGACCAGACTGCGCGGATGCGCAGGCTGGTCTGGATCCATGCTTGTCGCAAAGCCACTATGTTGGTTTTCTCATGGCGCGGCTCATATATTTTTATTAAATAAATGGCTGTGTGTGAAGTACGCGTAGATGTCATTTACTAGTTTATACTTAGACATGAAGTACATAGTTATGTTTAAAGTATGCACGGATGTCATTTACTAGTTTATATTTTGGTACAAAAAAGACAATTGTGTTCAAAGTCCTTGTGGAGGTCGTTAAGTACATTATGTTCGGGGTATGGAAATTATGCTATTTATGTTCTGTTTTCATACTTTACACACTGTTTAAACTGATCCAGTGTTGCATAGATCTGCTTATGAAATTATAAACTATAAATGAGCCGTGCCATGGGAAAACCAACATAGTGGCTTTGCCACCAGCATGGATCCAGACCAGCCTGCGCATCCGCACAGTCTGGTCAGGATCCATGCTGTTCGCTAACGGTTTCTCTAATTGCAGTAGGCTTTAAAAGCGAACAGCATGGATCCTGACCAGACTGCGCGGATGCGCTGGCTGGTCTGGATCCATGCTGGTCGCAAACCCACTATGTTGGTTTTCTCATGGCGCGGCTCAAATCACTACATTAATCTTCTACATAGATGTAGTTCGTTAAACGTCATTTACAGCACGGGAGTCATGTAAGAGTTTTCCAGCACCGGTGAAAACACCGGAAATCCCCACCAGGTATGCAAGACACTGTCAATTAATCGTATGGATATACTGGACGTTACTCCTTTATGTGACGTCGTAAACGGTTATCGTTCCAGATAGGACACCTATATCAGTTGAGTAGGTCATATTTGGGTACGAAATATATCAGGCTGTTAAAAGTATGTAGAGGCAGATCCAATGTTGAATACGTCTGTATTTATAGATATCGTAAACTAATGACGGCTGTTGAAATAGCAAACGTTCAAACGTCACGTCACAACGCACATTTTCCATTGGTGACGTCAAGTAAAATGCACATACCACATATGACGTGACGTATATAAGCTGCATCAGCCAATCAAGCGTTGTGACCTCCTGACGTAGCGTCTTTGTCACATGAGTCGTATTAATAGAGAATAATAGGTTAGTGCCGTAGATGAGAAAGTTTATCTGGCGAGGTGGAGGAGGTTATCGGGTGAGCCGAAGGCGAACCTGATAACGTCCGGAGCCGAGCCAGATAAACTTTCTCCATCTTAGGCACTAACCTATTATTCTATTTATCTTGTCATTACTTCATTTTCCGATATTTGGCAATTTATTTTAGAAAAATAAGTGTGCGACAACCGCTTTAATGACGTCATATTCTTAATGACGTCACTTATTTAATGACGTGATTACCGGCAAAATCGCAATAACTTCTTCGTTTTTGAATAAAAACTCATTATTTGACCACTCATTTTCTTAGTTCGGACATTTCCAACACAATGATGATGGTTTCGTTGCAAAATTTCTTATGACAACAATATCGAGCATAAGGTCACATGATCAACTGACCGTATATCACTGGTCACATGATCAACTGACGGTATATCAAGAAAGATATACGGCACCCTGATATCGGGTCGAAAATACTGCAAGTGACAGGATAAAAAGATATAAATCGTCATGTCAGCGCAATAACTCAATAAGTTCTTATATAATATATATGCACTTATTGAGTTACTGCACTGACATAACGAAATGCAGTTTTGAATATCCGGCTAGAGAAAAACTGTTAACGCGGTTTACAACCAGTGATAGAATTGTTTCCTGCACGCCATATTCAACAAATTATAGTAAAATAATTTCAAACGAAAGAATTCCATTATAGCGAATACGTATTCACACAAAACACGGGAAATTTACATCCGTAAACAGGAACCAGGAAAGATGTTACAAAGACAAACAACAACGTAGAGTTCCTGTTAAGTTTTTTTGAATCGAGAAATATACTACCAAAAACAAAATGGAACTACCTATTTGATGCGCTAAACAAAGAAAATAAAAATTACCTCACGAATATACTATACAAGTATTGTTGTAGACCCTAGGCAAACAGTCTGATGGGGTTTCATGAATGTTGAAGAAAAAGCATTGCCTTTGTAGTGTGAGCAGGAATTTTATCATTGACTGATCATGACCCATATGAGAAATTGACCTCTAAGTTTCGGTATAAGGAATGAAATGTATTGTATACACAAGGTTGTGCTTAAATTCAGACTTACATAGTTGTTCATCCAAAATGACTGAGTTTCAAACTTAGCTCAGAATGTTATCAAGACCATTATTCTGATAAATGTCTAATCAGAAATGTGGGCTCTATATGATACTTTCAAATTAAATGATGAGGAAAGACTAAGATGTACAATGAATGAAACACAACAAACATCATTTCATCCCATCTAGGGGCGTGAAACTCACAGTTTAAAAGGAACAAGAAAATTATAACCCAAGTGTTATATGTTGATGATTACGTTGGTGTATTTACTTACAGGGTATTGTTGTTGTTGTTGTTGTTGTTGTTTTCTTCACCTCCTTTTTAGGAGAACAGCTTCTGAATACGCAGCAATGAATATTGACTAAACAGTTTACTACTGTAAACACCTTAACCACTATATACAGTCATACACTGATCAACTGGTATTTTGGAATGAGAAACGGTCAATGTTGTACAATTAGCCACCTCTCAAGAAATACCATTGTTCTGATATTGCTAAAGGTCAGCCTGTATGAAACCTACATTGAGATACTTTAAAATGCAAGTCACTTTGGTTCAAAGGCCAGTTGTTTGCCTTATTGCTAGGTGACATTTGTAAAAGGTTTGACTATAATTATGCACACATAAATAAAAATCAAAGTATAAAACTAAAAATATAACACACTGTTTATAGATGTTTGTTCCAGACGTACGTACTGTGTAATAAACTTAGTGTTGATTACCGACAGAGGAATGGACACAGCCATGACGGAGCCTTGTACCTTTATAGAGCTGCAGAGTGAGTTACAAAATTAATACATATGGACAAATAAAATTTACTTTACAAAGCAGTATCCGGAATTTCGGTTTGAATAAAAGGTCTATACACCCTATCATATGAAATAAATGTAGCAAATAACAATGCCTACAATATTATGAATTAATATTTAAAATAAAATAAAAAAATAAAATTATTACACACGAAAAAGATAACCTTCTTCCCGGTGCATTCATCAAACTGAAAACGAAAGGAATTTTCCACGTGATGTCCGATACAAAATTGCTTTCTTTTCTGCTCTTTGATTTCTTTCCTGCTTCTTTCTTTTTCTAGTCTGTGTTGTTTAATCTCATGGTATTATTATGGGCCAGATCAGACATTAAAAATAAAAACTTAGTAGAAATTTTGCAAATCGAAAGGAAAATAAAATCGTCATTTACGACATACACTGCACACTGCACTAACAAAAAGCAATGTAGTTCGTTATACGTCATATACAGCACGAGACCCAGAGTTTTTCAGCACCGGTGGAAACATCAGAAACTCCCTTTTGGTAGGCAAGAAAAGTTTATCATTGTGGATGCAGATGTAATTTAAAACTGAACATGCATTTAGTTGGTGCGTAAAAAGGTTTTCGGCGATTTTAGTGTATTCTATAATTGTGCTTCAACTCCAGACAGATCCCTCATTCTTTAACGGGCCAGACGTAAGGCGCAAGTGCACTGCACCCCCGATAGCTTGAAAAACTGTTAGTAATTACTGTCTAATGCTTGTGTCTGACTCCTGTCTGACACTAAATCTGAAAGTATGACTTAAATAGTTTAATCATCTTCAAAGGTGCCCATAATTTTCTTTTCTTTCAAGAAAATCAAGTTACAGAATTTGATAATAGTTGGAAACGGTAGCCCTGTTAGGCGATTCAGTACTAGTTTCACGGTGTAGAACTTGAATATTTAAACGGGGAGAAAATGTATAGGCGCCCGGGTAGCTCAGTCGGTAGAGCATCAGAACGGTTTTCCGAGGCCGCGGGTTCGAGTCCTGGTCTGGCTGCACATTTTTCTCACCCTGTGACACTAGTGTGTTGAATTCTTTTTCCATCTGAGAGACTGCTGAATTATTTTATACATAAAGATAAGTCTGTTTAGGCTGGAACGAGGTATCGAAGTCTCGACCCTTGGTTCGTATTCTGACATCTTATTGCTTAACCATTGAGTAAACTCAAACGTTAAGAGCCGCATATAACTTGTTTTTATAGCGTCGAGAAGTTGGCACCGACATCGAAATTCGAAAATTTAAATTTTGGGCTATGATTGAATTTTTGGCCGGCCCGAAGATCGAAATTCAAATTTTCAAAAAGGTCAAATTTGAGCTGAGATTGAATTTCAAAAAACTGAATTTCGATCCTTGAGCTGGCTCGAAGTTCAAAGCTTGCTCGAAATTCAATTTCGATTTTCGATCATCGATATCAATGTCAACTTCTCGGCGCTTATTTTTATATGGTATACACGTACATACACTCAATAGCCGAATTACACCCAAATGACAGAATTCAAACAGTTTTCTCTGAAGAACACTCATCTTTTTATTGCAGATACACATTAAACCTTTTGGTATCATTTTGATTTCTAATTCTACGTTACTTTGATAATGCCATTTGCACCATACCAGAAAGAGAATCATTAAAACATGTAACACCAAATCCATTATCAGAACATGAACGGGAATAAATATGCTAGCCTATTTCATTTGCTTGGTTCTCACTACGGGCACCACGTGCAGTGAATTTACTCGTTTCTCTTCACGTCTTCTATAAACTTATTCACCTCAGAGAAATTTCACGTACTAGTATTTTTTTTTTTTTTGTTTCCTTCGTAGTTACATTTTTTTTCAACAGATTAAAAACCTACTGACGTCAGGTTTTGAACTACACATTTATAGCTGATATCAAAATGTGTGTCAAGCGTCGGTTCTACCTCTGCGTCACGGCTACTAAACCCTAGCGCCACCACCAAAAGGTGGTGAAAAGAGCTGTCGACATTTCCGTGGTGCAGCTATTGCCGGTTTCAAAATGTAAACAGGTGAGTAAAATTTAAATTTTACGTTAAAGTTTCGTTGATATGACTTATTTCAAAAATCGGTGAATGTAGTTCCGCGTAAGAACATTTTTTGCTATAGGTTGACTGTAATAAAGAAATACTCCAGCGTTTTTAAAGGTGGTGGCGCTTTCGCACCAGTGATGGCGCTATAGAGTAGTGGTGGCGCTGTAGCGGACGGTTAGCGTTAGAACGTCTCTGACTGCAAAAAAAGTAGTTTTATTCATGAGAAATAAGGTATGATTACAGGGATTGTCATTTACCTTTTTAAATTTAATGTCTTAAAGTTATTTCAAAATTAAGAGAAGCATGTGTGTGATTAATGATTGAACGACTTATCTTTTAATCACATTATAAAACTTTTATATATTCAAGTATCATGCAGACACTGATTATCAGCTGCAGATGGGAAGTCTCAAGCGAAACTCCTAACAACTATAAAAAGAACAATATCTTACCAGGCCTCTCCGAAGGGATTAACTCAAATGAACACAATTATCCCACTGAAGGCAAGTTCTATAACAAGAACACATACTCCTCCAAAATACCGTTACTCAAAAAGGGTTTCAGTCAGAGCTGTTATATTTCGATCTCCTCAGATCGTTCAGCACGGCTTTTATGTCGTGTTATTGGTACTGTTGAACATTTCGGTTCGGTCTTGGTGGTTCCAATACTCCCGCTTTCATAGCTTTGGGTATTGTATAATCACCCCCTGGATATGATGCCTGCTTTTTAATTTTGTGTTTTGGCAGTTTCTGTGATATGCAGGCTCCATAACCTCAAGAAGCCCTTTCTAAATTCCAGTTTATTTAGTTCTGCCCATTGTTTTCTCGTTTAGGACAAACCCATTATTTTAACTGGGGACATACGCCGCTTTTCATGGAATTTAACCCAAATGTAATCATTGAAGGTTCCATGTGCACCGCCGTATGAACACGTCTGCTGATTCTCTAAAATTGTTTTTGTACTTGTAGCATGTCTAATGTTGAGTAACTTGAGTTCTGCTCAACCCGGGGCTAGAGGGCGTGGACGGTAGCATGCATTACCACTACCGTCCACGAACAGGCTCAATCAAACCAAGCCTGCGACATTTTCATTTTTGTCGTGTTGAGCGACCTGTGGAGTTTCCACCTTTTTTTTAAAAAAAAATTAATTTGTTCACCGATCAAAAATAGGTCATAAAACTAAAATCACATTCCAAATAAAACAAAACTTTTGACAAATCAGTCACTTTCAAATCAAGAAACACTTCAAGATATGAGACGATTCTAAGCGTGACAATGAATATGAAGAAGTACTTGAAAATATTAGCGAAATGGAGAAATGTGTCACTTAATTGTATTAATTTGGTGCACGTGAAAACTCTGTCATTAATTAGGCAGATAAGTCGTTGATTTCTTTTTAACAAAGAGAAAACCATTTCAGAAATATTGATAGATGTTCTGGAAATATTTGAAAAAGAAAATGTAAACATTGAGTTTTCTGTCTTCAGAGTAGCTGCAAGGAAAATTCCACATGCTGATGTAACATGTATACATGTTGTTTCTAGATGTGATAAAATAATCCAAAAGCTCTTGACACCATAATTTTTATAATATTTTAATGAAATTACGCTCATCCTGTAGTAAAAGTGTTCTTACACAGAACTACATCCTCCAATTTTTTAAATAAATTTTATCAATAACAAGAAATATCTTTAAAAATGATGGTCGGAGAATTGTAATAAGGAAAGAAGTTTATGAATTTTTCATCTAACATTCATCTTTCATCTAACATTTTTCAAATTGCAAAACTAAACACCGCACTTTAACAATTTAAATGGTTCTCTTTTAATTTTTCGCAAAGGTTTCGTAGGGTTGCAATTTTGTTTCGTTTATCCTTAGACGAATAATTACAGCAGTAGTTTGATGAAGATTCATGAAGCGGTTCATGAGAAGAGGGCATTAAACGTGTTTATATTTTTAGCTAAATTGGCCCCTATCCCCATTTGTAACAAAATAGCAGGAGACCTTACGATATTGTTACACATCGAGTTTGATAAAAATCCATTACATTTTAGTGGTTAATGCGAAGAAAGGCATATCTACTTTTTGCTATAGTGGTCCCTAATAGGGCCCAAGTTCCTATATAAAAAAATTTGGAAGAGGACCTTATAATGATACTCCAGACCAAGTATGACAAAGATCCACCAAGCTGTTCATGAGACGCTGTATAAAGGCATTTCTAGTTTTAGCTCTACTGAGCAGCCCCTAAAAGGGGTTAAATGTCGCAGCTGAACAAAGTTGGCTGCGGGCCTAATAAAGATGCTACAAATCAAGTTTGATTAGAATACATGAGAAAAAATCAATTAAAGGATTTTTTTATTTATTATTTTTATTTCTTTCTAAAATAAGCCAACTGATCCCGCTTTAACAAATGCATATCCGCTATTCATGAATCTTTGGACAATGACGTCACACCTATAAAAAGTGAAGGTCAAGCAAAACATACAAATGTAATTATTTCAATATTTCTGTTTCATAAGCAAAGTTTGACCGTATAGTCATATCACATAGATAAACTGTATACCTTCATTTCAGAGTAATGAGATTCAGTCATTATATAGCATATATATATTAAAACAGATTTCAACTGAGTTCAATATTTGCATACCATACTAAAGAAAATTATTCATATATAATAAATCAGTTAAATATTTTATAACAAATATATCAAAGCAAACAAGTACTCATTTCAATATGCAATCTGAATAAGTCACAAAAGCAAGAAACCTTTTCATATACAGACGACAATTGTAACAAGGAAAATCTTTTAAAAAGCATTTCTCTACATAAAAGACTCTTTTTACACCCTTATTCATGTAATACGCAGACCGTATTCAGCTCTTTCTTTAATTTGATGGTATTTGAACAGGCTTTTTATCATATTTATTAAACTTACTTATCATTTTGAGATATATCAATATTCCTGCTAAATATACTGAGCCAAAGTTAGCTTTAAAACTGTGAACAGCGTCGTTTAGGATAAACGCTTTGTCCACATTTCACTCAGCGTAGCACAATCAACAGAGTGAAAGAAATTGACACTCTCGTCCAATCAGGCAGAGTGTTGCATAAATCTTCCATTTTGATAAATTATCTACAATGCGTTATCAAGTAGTTTGATTTGCAAACTGAAGTCACGTGGATAAGTAACGAAAACGAATTTAGACGGCGTCGCCGAAAAATATAAGATAGAATGTAAACATTTACAGTTTGAAACTGGTGATAGCTGCACCACGAAATGCCGATAGCGCTTTTCCTTAACACCACCTTTTGGTAGTGGCGCTAGGGCTTAGTAGCCGTGAACTACGTGTGTGAATGTAACATGTGTATTTTGTGATAAGAAAAGCAGAATAAGACAAAACTATTGAATGACTTGACTTTCAGGATTATTTTGAGGCTACGTGAACTTGTGCATAAGAACAAATCCAGCAATAGTTAAACATGTCGCAGAGTTACCGGATATAGCAGGTCACGACATTGTCTGTTGTTGAGTGAGTATCTAACCCTATTTTAGAAGCAAATTTTTGTTTATAAGCATACAGTTTCGGATCTATTGCGTTCTCACATAGAGAACTCGGAGAAAGTAATCCTGATGTCCAGCTAAAGTCTGTAAACCTGCTTTTCATGCAGACATTTAAACGTTAGCAATAAAACCTCCTCCGTAAACTATCCAGAGTATCAGGAGAAATATGCGGACATATCAAGCAGTATGTCAGGCATGATATCAGACAGGACATATATGGCGGGATATCAGGCGGAGATATCAGGCGGGATATCAGGCGGAGATATCAGACGGGATAACAGGTAGATATATCAGGATGGTCCAGTGGTAACACTGTCTGACTACGAAACCAGGGGTCGTGAGTTCAAGTCCCCGCTCCTACAACTAAACTGACTAACATTGGGATAAGAGTCCCGTGTATGGATGCTTTACATCTGGCTCTCTAAAGAACCAGGAAAGCTTCTGGAATTGAAGCGTCTTCTGTATCTTGCACTATCCTCCTCCTAACATTACTAACAGTATTCTAGAGGAGTCACCCATATGGGTTACCGGTGGCGACTATAAATAATCTTAATTACAAACATCTTCTCTTATAAATCAGCAGTTCACCAAAAAACAAAAAAACCGCCATTCTGCCTCAGCCATTTGTCACAGAATGACAGCACAGAATTTGGCCGACAGAGTAGTGTCACGTCCTCAATCAGAGCTTACTGAAAACCTTTGCAGAAGTCCAGTCATGACAGATATAAGAAATTGCTAGCTATGGAGCTAAATTCTCAAAGGCAGTGCACCAGACAAACTTAAGCCACTAATTCTACGTCGGATTTCTAAGATGATATCACCTGAAGTAGCGGCTCACTTCAAAAATTGTTAAAAAATGTTGTCAATTTATGCCCAATCTGTTTTGTTTTTTGTTGTTTTTAGGAGGAAGGGGATAATGTGAGTCTCATGTCATGTCATTGAACTACCAGGGCCATGTACCTTGGTACTGACATTAGTAGCAACATCTCTAAGAACATCATGTACAGCAGGTAAAAACAAATGCTAACAAAACAAGGGGAAATATTAGGTTAAATGGACCAGAGTCCGTATTCATCAAAGGTTTAAGCCTGAATCTTAGACATTCACTTTGAAATGCTAAAATTAAAGTTTGCTCTATATTTGTAAATCATATTGGCTTGAATATCGCATATCATACTTAAAAACTATGCAAGGTTTCAGCAACATATGAGCCGTGCCATGAGAAAATCAACATAGTGGGTTTGCGACCAGCATGGATCCAGACCAGCCTGCGCATCCGCGCAGTCTGGTCAGGCTCCATGCTGTTCGCTTTTAAAGCCTATTGGAATTGGAGAAACTGTTAGCGAACAGCATGGAGCCTGACCAGACTGCGCGGATGCGCAGGCTGGTCTGGATCCATGCTGGTCGCACACCCACTATGTTGGTTTTCTCATGGCACGGCTCATATATGTATTACAAAGGGATCCACAGCAGTCTGAATGTTTTGAGGTTAAAAGTCGAAGTCTTAATGTCATACTTAAAACATTGATGAATATGGTGCCACATCTCCGACAGACAGCATACAAAGTGCTCTCGTGTTAAATATTCGTCTGTAGGTGTTAGTCGTTACACTGAAAATATTATTAACAAACCAGAAATGGTTCAGAGATGAACCACACAAAAGGCACTAAGTAAATACTCCATATATGCCAGTGTGTTGGGCTAGCTTTTTCTTAATGACCGAAGATCGTACGCAAAAATGTGTCTGTGTTTTAGACTTATCCCGTCTTGTTTCTTTTTCTGACTCCATAATTATGCTAAACATCCCGTGAAGATTACCCGAATGACTTTCTCTACAGAAGGCAAATTTCGACATGATCAAGACTTACAAAAATGCTAATCTCCACTCTTGTGATTTAATAATATAAAAGACCGCCTTCCAGTACTACTGGCAGTCAGTTCTATTTTGCACACAATGTCTTAATTACATGCGTGACGTTTTTAGCTTTCAAATGAAGTCTTTAACTTTTTTAATAGTTAACAATACAATATGGTTATAATAATAGTAGCTTGATCTGAGATGATGTGCTCGACTCGAACGGATTTTGCCAGGCCGGATCACACAAGGCGCACAAGCACCGAGTGAGATCCGACCTTGCAAAATCCACGAGAGCCGAATACAAAATCCCAGATCTAATTACAGTTATAATGACCCTTTTATCATATATCGCCACCTTTTTATTTGTTGTTTTATTATCGAACGAAATCTTCAATGTTTATCAATGATAAAATAGAAATAAGTAAATATCAACATGTAATATTATATAATCAAGTGCTCATGAAAATCTTCTACTTTCCATGATGTAGTTTTGAACTCCTTGAAATATTTGAATGTTAATATCACCGCTGAGATTCCGGTCTCCATTCAGTAAGATGTGAAGTGTTACGGTGCAATAGATGGAAGTAGTCTCAAGAAGACGGACTCTGATGTCACTATAACGACGACATTCAAAGAAGAAATGATGATTACTCTCCGTAGAACCACATTGACAAAGAGGTGATGGATAAATGTTTTTTCTAAACAAGTGCTTGTTTAGGGAGCTGCATTCAGTACGGAGACGAGCATGATGGACTTGCCATTTCCTGCGTTTTGAAGGAGTCCAGGGACGGTGAGTTTTGTAGCTCTCTTGAAAGTTCGTTCCAATCTCTCAGAGCCGATGACAGAAAAGCGTGATAGTAAAGGAATGTTCTTGTGTTGAATGACTGGATGTTATCGGCAGTGCGTAGAGAAGTTTCTCCAACGGACTAAGGACGGGAGGTAATCAGGAGTTAGGCAATTTTTCATTTTGTATAGTAGAGTTAGTTTATGGTTTTGTCTTCGACTCTCCAGGGATTCCCAAGGAACTTCTCTGTTGAGTTCATTGAGAGACACAAGTTTAGTTGCCCCAAAAACGATACGGGCAGCTCCATGCTAAATTTTGTCAAGTTCGAGTTTCTCATACTGCGTACAGTCGTTAAAAACCACATCAGCTTATTCAATAAGATGTCTGATAAAAGATAAGTATATCACTTCTAACGACTTTCTATCTAGCTGAAACTTTAGTTTACGCATGATATGTATTCTTTTCCAGGCTCGCTCTTTAATGTAGTTTATATGAGAATGCCAGGAACAGTTAGTCATCAGAAAGATAGACTCCAAGTTGTTTGGGTACAGCTACTGAGGAAATAGGCTGATTATGCATAACAAGTGGTGGATGTAAAGGTTTGGATAACTTACGTGAGATGGTCATAGTCTCCGATTTGGAAGGATTAAAGGTAACTAACCATGTATCGGCCCAATTTGATATCCTATCAGTTTTGGATTGGAGTATTTCTGCAGCAAATTGATTTGCTTGACCTGACACACTTCTATAAATAGCGCACACAAAACCTACACTCAGTTCTTTCGATAACAAAACGACAAAGAAAGAAGTGGAGGTATATAATAAAAGTAACTAAATTCAGCTCGATTGGATTGCATTGCGTGCCTCGAGTTATCCGACCTGGTATAATTCACTCGAGCCGAATACAGCATCCCAGATCAAGCTACTATTATAATAATCCTATTGTATTAACTTATTATCCGATTACTAAAAGGAGATATTTTCACAGATTTTCATAAAAACACCACGTAAAATCATTGTTACATAAGACCAATATCAGCGGTTGGAAAATGTTTCAGAATTTTTAGACTGTGAGTCCGTTAATTCTGTTGAAAAGTATTTAAACTGGCCTTGCTCTTCCTTGAACTAAAACTTCATTCCTCAGCTAATGATGTCACAGACAAGTAACTTCGACTTCTCTTCCATAGCAGTTTTATAGCTTTGGAGCTGGAACTGACAGTCTGAGGATTTTTCGTTCAAGTTACATCTAAATGTGATTGTAGAGATATGAATCAACTCATGGTAATGGTATTAAAAAGCATCATGACGTTGACGTCAGTAAAATATAAATCCGGATTATCTTTAATGAAACAATTATTCTGCCCTAAAATACTACTTTACCAACAGTTCTCCCTTGCAGAGAGCGATCTTGGGGGTCAACGCAGTTTGTGAATCATTCTATAGTTATTGCTACGATCATGGTTATTCCAAACTGCAATTTGGAATTGTAACACTGATGTTTGTTCCGCATGTCATGTCAATTCCTCACAGGAGAAAGGTAAACATTTCTGTGACAAGTCTAGCAGACCAGCCACTATAATATCCTGATTCCATCATGCTGGAGACTTTTAGATTAATAAAATTAATCTGTCAGTGTGTTTTCAGGCTGATTAATTCTTAGTCTCCGCAAAATCCGGAGGATGTTCTCGCCAGCTCCCCCTATATCAACTTTATCTAATTAAAGGTTAATTTACGCGCCGATAAAGCGCCTTGTTCGGATAATCTGATATTACAAATATGAATGAGCAGGGGCGCAAAGCCTCTTTCTCAGCGCCCATGTCTCCTAGTTAAGTGGATTTGCTTTAAGTTATAAGTCAGTCTTAACTTGAGTTGTATTATTAATTGCCGAACGCAAGAGCATTGCGTTAGTTGCAGGAGTAAGCTGTAGTACTTCCTAATTAGTTAGAACTATTACTAATCAACTCAGTTGTAAAACACCTGTTAATAAATTCTCGTTTTAATTTTGGAGAACAATTTGCCTTGTTTGGCTAACACTTAGATTGAAAGCATTAAAACTGACTCAAGAACAAAATGAAAAGAGTTTATGGGGACCATTAGGGAGATCACGTGATTTTGTCTAGAGCTTTGATGAATGACATGGTATACTTTGTGTTGTCGTAAAGGACTAATTATTTCCATCGTATTGTAGTCTTATCAGATCTCATTGTTTTCAAATTAATGACATTTCATCGCTATTTTGAGATACAACGTTTCAAGGCAGTAATGGCCAGATAACGGAAGCAGAAAAAAACCAGTATCTGTTTCATCTTAATATAAAATACGTCCACCGATCGATTGTACGGCAAATTAAAAGCTAGTTTCCACAGGTATCGGCGGTGTTATATGAAAACTGCACGCAAGATTTTAATTAGTCTTGTACAAGTCTCCGTTTCTTTACGACATTCGTCAACTTGGAAACGATTTAATTTTCCGTCCCTTGGGTCATTAAAGTAACGGATGGATGGCTGTATCTGAAGTTACAAGAAGAGGGTGACGATATTTCTACAGGAAGGAAGTTACATGTCGATATCGGAAACCATTCGTTGTTGAAATTAAACGCAACCGGATGTTGGTAACGTAGAGCAAAGCTAGAAGCACGGCTTGCTTCTATAAACTGACATTGATATTAATGCCTCACAGGTATTAAAGAGGAAACTGTAATCTTTTCATTATGAACGAGCTTATGATGAATGAGATTAAAATGAGCCGCGCCTTGTGAAAACCAACATAGTGGCTTTGCGACCAGCATGGATCCAGACCAGCCTGCGCATCCGCGCAGTCTGGTCAGGATCCATGCTGTTCGCTAACAGTTTCTCCAATTCCAATAGACTTTAAAAGCGAACAGCATGGAGCCTGATCAGACTGCGCGGATGCGCAGGCTGGTTTGGATCCATGCTGGTCGCATACCCACTATGTTGGTTTTCCCATGGCACGGCTCAAATCATGTCTTTTAAAGCTTTTATTGTACTCATTACCTTGTTACGTTTTTATCACGTGTCCCGGCTTTAAGAACTTTTTTGCTTTTAAAAAAATCCATCTGTTTGAAAATGTCGTGTTCTTGCGGGCATTTCAGAAGTTAAAACATAAAAGCCGGCTTATAAACATTTTGTGATATTATTTCATTCTGTTCGAGATATATTACTTGGAAAGAAGCTGACCAATCAGAATACACCTTACATCCTTTATGGGAGAAATGCATTCTGGGGACGTCTACGTTAAGGTGGCAGGGGAGTGCAGATTTGCGAATTCCACATTGACGTGTGGGTACCAGTGTTGAAATATCCATAGAAATCTCGTTTTTGCTTATTTCTCTTTGAAACTACTATGGACTATTGCAGATACTATAGACTACATAAAGACAACTCTCCGGTCCTATGCACCTGTCGCTTTCCGTGCCAGATGTAGTGAAAATTGGCCAAATCACCCAAATTTTATAGACCAAAATTAGCCTAACCGGGCCTCACTTTGAACTCTGCCATTCATCCATTTTGTATTTTTAAATCCAATTTCGTAGCATTTATGTATAGTGCGAACATAGATGCATACCCAGGTGGTGTGGAATGTGTCTCCCAACCACCACTTTATTTCCCTAATTTTCACTTGAAAAAAGTGGATGGATAACAGCCGAGCGTCTGGCCGACTTTTTGTTCTGATGTTTATGTTTTAGCCTCAACCGGAAGTACGGGGCTAGGAATTTTAAAACACCCGCCATGTAGAATCATTAACCGTTCCTCATTCCCCAGATATATTAAAGAATTAATAATGATAAATAACCAGTAAGATAGATATGCCTTTATATCTACCCTGTCCTGTTTATACAGAAAATCGACAGGGGCCAAACTACGAAACCGCTCCCCTGCCACCTGAATAGACTTTAGCAGAGATTATTCACTCTTCGCACGGCAAGGAACGCCCACGTTTTCTGAATAAAATGAGAATATGTATTTCATATGTATTTATATTGAACGACTATATAACTAAGGGTTCCCACAAATGAGTAAGTGTTGTGTAAAATAAATGAATGCATGAATCGAATTTCCTAGCTTCTTTGAGACTAAAATCAAACCCGAGGCGTCGTCTTGCCGAATGTCAGTCAAAACGGGAAAGGTCATCCATCGATGTAAGTTCAGCTCAGATTTGCACACAAAAAAAGTAAACGGTTGTAAGACAGTTTTCTCACAACTGGTTAGAGACCACCAATTGTTTTCCCATAGACTTACATTGTAACATTATGGCGTGTACGGCCTTCCATACATCGAAACATGTATATCTAATCACAAGTTTTTCAAGAACTATCTTAGTTCTACCAAAATATCGGACGAAAAACATATGAATAGTGATACTTTATTTAAGTAATTTTCGTGTGAATGAGATGACCCCCTGTTTACATCATTGACATGGCGGGAGAAATTCGTTTGATAAAACTTTTTTTCAGTACACATAAAATGTAGCAAATTTTGTCAAAATGTATAATAAAATACTGTAAATGCAGTGAAAAAATATCAATTTTGAAAAAATAATCACTTCCTGGGTTTGTTTACATGACTGACCAATCAGAACGCACAGATGTTACCTTATTCCCAGGTATACACTTACCTCATTCCCAGTAAGTTCCCTGTACTTTTTTGAATTGATGGTCTCTGACCAACTGTTGCATGCAATAAAAATATACATCCGCTTAGGGTCTGTTATTTGCAGTTAATATTTGACATGTCTTACTAGGTGGGCAATTCGGGCCATTTTTTTTGTCGTCTGAAACCAATTTTTCACTGCTTTTCAACGTAAATACGACTGGACTGGCAGGCCGAAAGTACCGTACAATGAAGAATGCGTGCATGCGTGCGTTCGAGTGTGCGTGTGATACATTCGCTAATATTCTTCCCTGACATTTCTCAAAATTGCATTTATTACAATTATCTTTCTTGCAGTGGTATCAACATTTTTTGGCGCAGTTTTCAATTTTGTTGCCCCCTGTCGTCATTAAAACATCGAACCAGTAACTCCTATAGTGTTTTTTTTTTATTTCTATTAATTTATAATGCATCATATTTTAGGTTATTTTTTGTAAATTGTTTTGTCTACCCAAAAGATTGTACTAATTCCATAAACTTTATTAAGTTAAATTCTATTTTTATTAGCATTTGTTTTAGATTTTTTCTTTAAATACTTAAAAAGTAATAATTGCTTATTAATTTAGCTTACCTTGTAATAAGATACGTCAAAACTATGGTGGCATGTTTCTGCCAACCATATATCCACTTATTTATGTAGACAGTTTTCTCTAAAAATGTCATATATCCATGCAGTTATTATCTGGCAAGTGGCAAAATTGCGTGTTATCCGGATAATTATGTTAACAGGACAAAACTGCCATCCATATATTCACATAAATACGTGGTTATTGTGAAAGTTTTCTTGATATCCAGTTAATATTCGTACCCAAATTGGCGATTAAATGTTAGACTTTTCGGAATGAATGAGTGTATATCCACCTCATCCCCAACCCTAATGGCTGGTGCAACTTATAGATATGATTTATAACATTCAGAAGGAATGATAAATTTGCATATTTATTTTGCTCCTTTATTTATTTTCATTCATTCCGTAATGATAGGGGACGATTACGGGATATTGCCAACCATACCTGACTAACTGACAAAAATCAACATACCTAGTTAACGTAAGTGAGTAATGGGCACCAACAGGCAGTTTTGTCCTTTTAAGATACTTAACGCAGTTTTTTCACTTGCCTGATAATACCTGAAGAAGTGGCATTTTTACGAAGAATTTCGAGATAAATAAGTGGATATGTGGTTGGCAGAAATATACCACCAGACAAAACATTTCACCAGGAACGGCAACCTTCCATATATTTACATGTGGCTCTTACTTTTCCAGTTACTAGTATATGAAACGGTTTGCCATCTTGGTGACAACATGAGCTGATATACAATATAACATTGAATATTGCACATACATGTATTTGACATCAGAAAAATCATATTTCATGTATCTTTTTATGGCTTTATTACACGTTTGCATTGTTTGAATCTTATTTTTATAAAGTTCATTCAATAATAGTCAAATTTTGTAAAAAATACAATGACTGCTTCAAGTAAAAAGCAGCTCACTAAAGACGTTTTATTTCTTCCAACATTCAGTTATAATCACTTGATTTTGTTGTTGTTGTTGTTTCAGCTGATTACAGCGAGTAACAAAATTCCTTTAAAATTTCTATAATCATCAACATTATTTGATAATTTTATTATATTTACGATATATCTATGTTTGATAGAAGTTTCAGTACGTGGGACTCGAACACCGCTGTACTGTAGAGATAACCCGTTTGCGCGTAACATGCTGGAAAAAAAGACAATATACGAAAGAAAAAGAAACTACGCTTTAAAATATCATGTGTTTTTGTTTTATTACATTATGCTGCAAAAACTTGACATGTTCAGACAATAAATATAGAAATCGTCGATAAGAATAACCAATAACAACGGATAATTCACTGGTCACCATGGTTACCTGCTGATACAAATACGTGAAAGTAATTCGTCGCAATAAAAAGACCATTTTACTGAATACATTTCATATTTTAGAAATGATGATTAAAGTCAAATATGGTCATAGTTTTAAATCTTTTCCGCAGTATTTATTTCATTTGGATGTGAATATAAATACAAACGAGCCGCGCCATGAAAAAAACAACATAGTGGGTTTGCGACCAGCATGGATCCAGACCAGCCTGCGCATCCGTGCAGTCTGGTCAGAATCCATGCTGTTCGCTAACAGTTTCTCCAATTCCAATAGGCTTTAAAAGCGAACAGCATGGATCCTGACCAGACTGCGCGGATGCGCAGGCTGGTCTGGATCCATGCTGGTCGCAAACCCACTATGTTGGTTTTCTCATGGCACGGCTCATTAATCTGTTTCAAGAAACAGAAGGGATGATTTACATGTATAATATCTGCGAAAAATCATTACGATGCACCGTTTAACATGACGACATTACATTCACTTTGCAGTTATTATTAACTGAATCAGCGTTTAAGTTTCGCCGTATATCGTTGAACCATTGAACCATGGTTTATGCAAGGTACATTGAACTATATGTAAAAAAAAACTCTTAAAACATAAAAAAAAGTTTTTAAAAATCCAGTTTTAAGGTACATGTCAAAAAAAAAAATTGTTTGAGATCTCTATTCAAAATTCGTTCGAAAGATTACTTTGAACAGTATGTGTAAATCAACTATGTCGATAATAAATTGTTTTGTTTTAATTTCTCACTTTTTGCATTTTTCTTTACCAGAGATGTAAATTTTCAGTAATGGAAACGTATAGTAAAATATTATTTTCTAAATCTCTTAAACGTTATGTCTTTTATGTGTTTTAATAAAGTGTTAACTTTTATGAGCCGAAACAAGAACCTAGGAATGTATGTTAATGCATTTTATATGATATATATTTATATGTGCAAACATGAATTTCTTTTCTCTGGTCTTTATTTGTAACGTGACACACGCAATTGTTTACTCATTTTTAAAGGGACTGGGCTACAGATTTTGGCTAAAAATGATTTTTCTTTAAAACTGAAGTGTGATCATATTATGAATAATAGAACATGAGTTTTTGTTTCTGGACTATGTTTAATAGATGCCTAATCAAGACTAAATTTCAAAGCCTTTAAAAATGTCTTTGTTGTCGTGCGATCTGGAGGTCAGTCCCTTTAAGAGATATTCTTTCAATAAACAACATGACTTGTACAGTCAATCTCTGCCATAAAGTTGAAAATGACAAACATAAGTTCCGCGGTAAAATGAACTACCTGTACTTATATAGCCTATACAGGACAAAATGACGTAGAAAAGAAATTACTGGAATCTTCATGGGGTGTATTGTTTGATATCATCAGGTTTGGTAATGATAATGAAAAACATATGAGCCGCGCCATGAGAAAACCAACATAGTGCATTTGCGACCAGCATGGATCCAGACCAGCCTGCGCATTCGCGCAGTCTGGTCAGGATCCATGCTGTTCGCTAACGGTTTCTCTAATTGCAATAGGCTTTGACAGCGACCAGCATGGATCCTGGCCAGACTGTGCGGATGCGCAGGCTGGTCTGGATCCATGCTGGTCGCAAATGCACTATGTTGGTTTTCCCATGGCGCGGCTCAATTATCACTCAAGCATTCCTCATCTACATATAAATATTGACATTTCATCTATATTTCTGTGAAATATGTACATACAATATCATATATATTTATATATTATTTATTTTACATGTAGTATTTAAGTAACATTTTTCTAATGGCAATATACATTAAAGACTAGAGTTTCAAACAAATAACTTGTATACATAAACTGACTTGAACTGATATGTTAATATTGCACATTTTTATATCCTCTCCATAGTCTAAAATAAAATAGAAACTATACATGCCAAAACAAAATAAATAATTATCAAATAAATTTTATAAGCAGAACAATAAAAACATTAAGATCAAAATATTTTGTTTGAAATAACTTTTTTTTTAAAACCGCTACTTCTTTTTTCTCACATAAACTGCTACAAAATTCTTTTTTGTAGTTTATTCATCGCTCTTTGATAAACCTGGATTCTCTTAAACAATCGATTTATACATTCATATGACCCATCGGCAAGAGGGTCTTGGAAGTAGCATGCATTTTGGTTATTGCTCTTAATTAAAGTATAAAAATGATTAAAATAACATTTCATAACAAAAGATTTATTAGTAAATTAAATTATACTAGCAGCTAAAGAATCGTATTCCGGTATTTATTAATATATGAAACATACAACTAATGCCACGTGAATCCTAAACACAGAAAATGACACTAAATAAAACCACGACTTTGAAACAAATTTGTACTTGCTTACCTAGATTGGTCATGACTGAGTTATATGCTAGCTTTTATTATTAAAGTTTTTCGTGAGATATATACTTTCTCGTCAGCATAAGAAAACATATTGTAAGTTTCAATATCTGTCAGCGATGTTTTCTTTTTCTTCTTATATTCAAACAATAAGCACTTCATTAATTCAATGTTACAAGACAGTTATCTCCACATGAAATTGATGAACATAGTATTCCAATATCAACAACCAAAACACAGAATAATGCTTTGTTATGAATGCAGCCTACCGTTCCTTGACTAGCCCGATCTTGTTTTTTACTTGACGAATACTCAAAAGTCATTGTCTAGTCAGTTTCGACTTTAAGTTAATCAAGTTATGATAAATCAACGTTTTGCTTCGACTTTCACTTTTCATTCAGTAAACTTCAACATGATTTGAATTTGGTCCAAAATCTGGATATCCTCGGCCATTATCGTTCATATCCGGAGGCATCATCCTTTGTGCCATTGGATTTGCGCCCATCATTTGGGGTATGCCATCCATTTGGAGTAAATGTCCATTCATACCGGGAGAGCGCCGCTCCATAAAGTTGGGAGTATTCATCATTCCCCCGTAGGGACCCCAGTTTTCCATGGGAGGTGTGCCAGGGGGCACATGGTGTCCGTGACCTGTCATGTTTTGTTCATGCTCCATGGAACCAGCAAAGATATCACTAGAGAGGCGCCCACTATGCACGGAACCTGGGTCCATCTCATCTAAATCGACTGAAATGAGATTTCAAAATACCACGTAAACCAGTAGTTAAGGAAGGAGTATAAAATCATTGAACATTGACAGCTGCAATGAGAGGATCAGGTCAAGAACAGTTCTTTTTTTTCAATCACAGTATTCAAAGAAAACAACATATATAGATGCATAATATAAAAGCTACTTGGAGGCAAAAAAAACACTTTCGGCACCTCTAATATCATGGATTACGCCCGGTTTTAAGACGGGGGTGGTTGTTAAACCAATGACAAACGTGAATGTAGACCGTTTTTATTTCGCGCAGTCGTAATTATTAAAAATGTGGTAATAGTCTAATTATACATTGTCAACTTAAGGGAATTTCATCAAAACGAAATGCTTAGAAACAATGTTTGCACCAACCATGATAGTCTGTCATTCCATCCTCTGACCTATCGTCACTAAGAGAGCTATCTATATCCCCGTTCTTTTTAAGTTGTCTAAGATAAGGGCTCCACCTCTGACGTCCGGCATCTTTCTTCAGTCGCTTCTCTTTAGCACGCCTATAAATAGAAACAAGTTTGCTCAGATTTTATCAAGTATGCCCTGTGGCGTCTGTAAAAAGTCGTCCCGTATTTGGGCTCAGTGTTGTTATATTTTTTGGTTCTTTGGGATCCTGGAGAACATTCATTTTTACTAAGAATTCTGCTTAATCCGGCGCTAGAGGGCGTGAAGGGTGTTGCACATTTCAATGATACCGAGGCTGTTATTATGTTGCTTTGAAACGTTCTATGATTCCAAAGGATTGCAGTCAAAATATCAGCGATAAGGTTTACTAGTACTGTCAACATAGGCTGTTCTCAAAAATATCATTTGAACCGTGCCATGGGAAAACCAACATAGTGGGTATGCGACCAGCATGGATCCAGACCAGCCTGCGCATCCGCGCAGTCTGGTCAGGATCCATGCTGTTCGCTAATAGTTTCTCCAATTCCAATAGGCTTTAAAAGCGAACAGCATGGAGCCTGACCAGACTGCGCGGATGCGCAGGCTGGTCTGGATCCATGCTGGTCGCATACCCACTATGTTGGTTTTCTCATGGCACGGCTCATTTTATTTGCTATGAATAGGCTAGATGTGTGCGGATATAAAACAGGATGAATTGAACCATTGTCATGCAATATTTGTTAATAACAATGTACACGCAACGTTCAACTATAATTTAAGACAGGTGGGCATTTATTCCAAAACTTATATATTCATAGTATGAAAATGAAGTTTCAAAATACGAATAACAGTTTTCCACGCACGAAATACATGTACATTTCGCGTTCATTCCAGTTTCAGTCAACCCTATTAACACATTCGGTCAAGTCAAAGCATTCTTGTCGGCATTATAACTCCTGTAAATATGTTTGAATATATATTCTACAACCATTTTTGCTTAACTTTGGTTAAAAAAAATGACAAACAAGAACGCCGCCAAGTGGGGCAATATACGCCCGAAGGGTTACATCAGAGGATGGGAGCAAAATTTAAAGAACTTGACTGTTGAAGCCCAAAGGACATGAACAACAAAAAGAAGAAATTCCAAAAAAAAATCTAAGTCCACAAAAATATTCTTACCAGGTAAAGTTATGTCAAAATACATCTAAAAATTGGATGTACCATCCATGTTGTACCACAGAAAAGTGGTCTCGGTTTTTCCCTACTGCAGATAATAAAAAAGTTTCAAAATAGGCTATTTATAGTAACAAAAAAGGGAAGTAATTAAAAAAAAAATATTGTAAAAGAACAAAAAGGGATCTGCCAAATAAAAACAAGGCCCTGCATTGCATAGAAATATACACAAAGCAAAGTCATATATGACTTTTGACCCCTAAGTGTGACCTTGACCTTGAAGCGAGTCATCCAAAACATGCGCTCTGCACGTCGCCTTAGTGTGAAGAACATTTGTGCCAAGTTTCTTTGAAATCCTTTAAGCAGTTCAAGAGTTACAGAGCGGACACAGCAAAGTCATATATGACCTTTCACTCCTAAGTGTGATCTTGACCTTGAAGCTAGTCATCCGAAACAAGCGCTCTGCACGTCGACTCAGTGTGGTGAACATTTATGCCAAGTTTCTTTGAAATCCTTCAAGCAGTTCAAGAGTTACAGAGCTGACACGAAACACACTTATATGACCTTTGACTGAGACATCTTAAACATACGTCCTGCACGTCGTCTCGGTGTGGTGAACATTTGTGTCATGTTTCTTTGAAATCCTTCAAGGGGTTCAAAAGTTACAGAGCGGACACGAAATTGCCAACGGACGGACAGACGGACACCGGCACCATAACATAATACGTCCCTTCGGGCGTATAAAAATGGTTCGAAATCAGGGATAAACTGACCACAAAGGACCCGATATTCTACTGTTTTTGCATAAAATGAATAATTTCTACCGACCTGTTTTGAAACCAGACTTGTACCACCCTCATATCAAGCCCCGTCTCCGCACTCAGTTGTTCTCGCACGTGACGTGCGGGTTTCGGGCTCTCGTTGTATGCCCTTTTCAAGGCTTCAAGTTGTTTGGCAGTTATTGTGGTTCGTGGACGCTTGCTGGCGTCATCCAGACCATAGTCTCCAAAACCCTCTGAAATATTAATTATTTGTTATATACATTGCTGTTTGTTGAAAATAAACAACGCATTATTGTGGTCTACTGATTTACCACGGGTCGCTGTTCAGATACTGGGATATCTAACCACTCGGCGTTCAGTTCCTGCCTAGCTGAATTTTGAACCGTTGTAAATCGGAAGATAAACAATACAAAGGCACTGATTATTTAATAAAACGCGAATCAGATACTTTATACATAGTGTTCACTTAAAACAGTGTTACTCTGCAACATATGTTTTACCTTACACACCAGTTGTAACACTTTAAAAGAAAGGTCTTTAATTTAACCTGGGAAAGTGTGAGACACTCTAGAAGTGTACATATCAGCTGAGACTTGAAGTGTTAATAGAAACTGAGAATGTGAAAATTTTCCTGTGAACATACCTACTTCACGTTGCAGTTTGGTTAAAATGTGATAAACTGAGGGCATCACGTTTAAATATCACAGAACATCAGCAAAATATAGAATTCAAATCTATTCAATTTTGTTTATGTTTTCCTAGGGGAAAGTTATCACGCGCTATTTTAAAAAATGTTTTTGCCAAACAACAAGCCGAAAAAAAACACAAATATAATAGAGCCGTGCCATGGGAAAACCAACATAGTGGCTTTGCGACCAGCACGGATCCAGATCAGCCTGCGCATCCGCGCAGTCTGGTCAGGATCCATGCTGTTCGCTAACAGTTTCTCCAATTCCAATAGGCTTTAAAAGCGAACAGCATGGAGCCTGATCAGACTGCGCGGATGCGCAGGCTGGTCTGGATCCATGCTGGTCGCACACCCACTATGTTGGTTTTCTCATGGCACGGCTCAATACAGAAACGCAGTATTTCCTCTCCAAATAACGAAATTCATTTTTTGCTGGATATCTCTCATGCCGACATGCCGTTGTATTTGAATTAACATCGCTTACCGATGAACATCATTTAAATTTTAAATATTTAAAAGAACAATGTATGTCAGAAGAATGCCGAACTACTTTACGCCGGAGAATACCTAATCTCACGGAGATTGCCGAGTGCCATAACGGGTCCATTACCTCAAAATGATCCATTACAATCCTATTTTTAACTATTTTCCTGTCTTAAAAGTGTATTGGAAATTGTTTTGTTTTTTCGGATTAGAATAATATATTTGGTATATTGCAAATGATTTATATAACAGGTAATTACGGTTGCAAAATGAACATTACACGGGTTATAGATTAACTAGGATGTGATACGGGGTCGAGCTTTTAGACAAGATTAGAAAAACAGATTCTTTTTATCAGATAATACAAAATTGGTATAATAAATTGAAGAATTGAAAGTGACATTGCAGGGAGGGAACAACATTTGTCATGGAATTATTCGAGATGATGATAGACTTACAGGCTATGTTTCATACTGATAAAAATGGATGACGTCATATTTCCCAAAACATATTTAAATTCTGTTATACACGGACTAGAATTCGATCATGGAAGAACTTTATTCAATTGTAATATAATTTCGTTTGATTTTTATCTGTCTGCGAACTTGGATAAATTTGAAAATTACAACATATATGACTAAACGTGATATATTATTTCAAAAACAACAATAACAGTTTTTAGTATGAAATTTTTAACATTTCCAGGGGGAAAAAAAGAGAGTAAATAGATGCAATCGGTAACTCACCCTCACCTCTTGCCTTCGCTGCTTCGTAATCTGTTTTACAAACAAGTTTCTTATCTTCCATTAAATAAAACTCATCTCCCGTGTTAAGTTGTCGGCTGCACATCAAGCACGCGAAGCACTCCAAATGATAAACATTGTCCTGTGCGCGCCGGACTACTTCCGTAGGAGGAATGCCTCTATCACATCCAGCGCACTTCGTTCCAAAGTGTCTGAAAATATATAAAATTGTCTGTTTATTTCTATAATGACTTTAAAACATAAATGTATGCCAGAAAAGAGTTGCTGCAAAAAAAGTATATTTTTTAAAGTTACACTTGTGTTCGGCTGTCATTATATTTTATGTGATGGTACGATACCTGTCATATAATTATATCATGGTAAAACAATCGCTTCATTAAAAAAATCCGAATAACATATCAGTTAAGTTGGTCTGCAGTTCGCAGTTCGCAGTTCGCGTTTCGAATTGCGAACTGCAAACTGGTCTGCAGTTCGCAGTTCGCGATTCGAATTGCGAACTGCAAACTGGTCTGCAGTTCGCGATTCGAACTGCGAACTGTAAACTGGTCTGCACTTTACGATTCAAATGTCAACGTGCAGTCTGATCTACACTGTCCTGCGCATTGCAGACAAGAATGCATTTCACAGTTGGTCTGCAGTTCGCGTTTCGAATTGCGAACTGCAAACTAGTCTGCAGTTCGCGATTCGTGTTGCGAACTGCAAACTAGTCTGCAGTTTACGATTCAAATTTCAACGTGCAGTCTGATCAACACTGTCCTGCGCATTGCAGACAAGAATGCATTTCACAGTTGGTCTGCAGTTCTCATTTCGCGTTTCCAACTGCGAACTGGTCCGCGGTTCGCGTTCCAAATTGCAAACTGCAATCTTGTCTGCTGATTACAATAAAAATTTCAAAGTGCAGTCAGATCAGCACTTTGTTGCGCATTGCAGACAAGAATGCATTTCACAGTTGGTCTATAGTTCGCAGTTTGTGTTTCCAATTGTGAACTGCAAACTGGTCTGTAGTTCGCAGTTCGCGTTTCGAATTGACAAGAATGCATTTCACAGTTGGTCTGCAGTTCTCATTTCGCGTTTCCAACTGCGAACTGGTCCGCGGTTCGCAGTTCGCAGTTCGCAAACTGCAATCTTGTCTGCTGATTACAATAAAAATTTCAAAGTGCAGTCTGATCAGCACTTTCTTGCGCATTGCAGACAAGAATGCATTTCACAGTTGGTCTATAGTTCGCAGTTTGTGTTTATAATGAGTGACATGAGGAGGTGACAGTTAAATTTTTGGCTTATGTTTATTGCTTATTGTATTGAGAATAGATCTAGACCATTTTCATTGTAAATTTCCTGGAATAAGTTTTATTCTTTGCGAAAAATGTCTACCTACGCGTAATTGCTAAACGACTGTTTTCATGGGGGCATTTTTAGAGGGTGATGTTTCTCAGAACAGATTATTTTTCTTATATACAACATAACATGTCAATATTTTTCTATTTTTGAGAAGAAGACATGGTATTCATATCATTGAAATGCTCTAAAGTGCTGAAAATGAGGTCTGAATGTTTTGTTATTAATATGAAATAAATAAGGAATTGAATTGGTAGAATGTAACCTACATGACAAGAATTCACAAAGACTGTACGGGCAAGGATGAAGTGCCTCGGACATCTCCGTTAATATTCGTAATAACACGTTCATTGCCGAGGATATCCAATTCAATTAAACAGCAGACGATACCGCCAGGGAAAAGTATTAGTTTCCCCGCTATGCGCGGCGCACGTCACAATTAAGTTTAAATAACATGAAATGTTACATCCCGTGACAAACATGCTAATAACTTCTACATGTTTTCATTGCTTATATTTAAGCTTATCTATATTCGTCACCGGTAATTGATATGGGCGGCTCCTCCATAAAAATGTTACTAAATTCATTGGAAAAAATCCTGCAAGATAGAGAAGCTCAATTTCAAGATTTTTCATTTCTTTTCATTTCTTCTTAACTTTTCCAGTTTGCAGATCGCATTTAAAAACGTGAACTGACAACTGCAAACTGCAGACCAACTGTGAAATGCATTCTTGTCTACATTTTGCTGGACAGTGCTGATCAGACTGCACTTTGAAATTTGAATCGTAAACTGCAGCACAGTGTACAGTTCTCAATACGAATCTCGAACTGCAGACCAGTTTTCAGGTTGAATTTGAATCGCGAACTGCAGACAATTTTGCAGTTCGCAATTCGAATCGCGAACTGCGAACTGCGAACTGCAGGCCAGTTTGCAGTTCGCAATTCGAAAGGCGAACTGCGAACAGCGGACCAGTTTGCAGTTCGCGAAATGCGAACTGCAGACTAATTATGAAAAGCATTCTTGTCCGCAATGCGCTGGACAGTGCTGATCAGACTGCACTTTGAAATTTGAATCGTAAATTGTAGCCCAGTTTACAGTTTGCAATACGAATCCCGAACTGCAGACCAGTTTGCAGTTCGAATTCAAATCGCGAACTGCAGACCAGTTTGCAATTCGCAATTCGAATCGCGAACTGCGAACTGCAGACCAGTTTGCAGTTTGCAGTTCGCAATTCGAAACGCGAACTGCGAACTGCAGACCAGTTTGCAGTTCGCAATTGGAAACACAACCTGCGAACTATAGACCAACTGTGAAATGCATTCTTGTCTGCAGTGCGCAAGAAACTGCTGATCAGACTGCACTTTGAAATTTTTATTGTAATCAGCAGACAAGATTGCAGTTTGCAATTCGGAACGCGAACTGCGGACCAGTTTGCAGTTTGCAGTTGGAAACGCGAAATGCAAACTGCAGACTAATTATGAAATGCATTCTTGTCCGCAATGCGCTGGACAGTGCTGATCAGACTGCACTTTGAAATTTGAATTGTAAACTGCAGCCCAGTTTACAGTTCGCAATATGAATCTCAAACTGCAGACCAGTTTGCAGTTCGAATTCGAATCGCGAATTGCAGACCAGTTTGCAGTTCGCAATTCGAAACGCGAACTGCAGACCAACTGTGAAATGCATTCTTGTCTGCAATGCGCAGGACAGTGTTGATCAGACTGCACGTTGACATTTGAATCGTAAAGCGCAGACCAGTTTACAGTTTGCAATTCGAATCGCGAACTGCAGACCAGTTTGCAGTTCGAATTTGAATCGCGTACTGCAGACCAGTTTGCAGTTCGCAATTCGAAACGCGAACTGCAGACCAACTGTGAAATGCATTCTTGTCTGCAATGCGCAGGACAGTGTTGATCAGACTGCACGTTGACATTTGAAGCTTAAAGCGCAGACCAGTTTACAGTTTGCAATTCGAATCGCGAACTGCAGACCAGTTTGCAGTTCGCAATTCGAAACGCGAACTGCTAACTTCAGACCAAATGTGAAATGCATTCTTGTCTACAATTTGCCGGGCAGTGCTGATCAGACTGCACACTTTGAAATTTGAATCGTAAACTGTAGACTAGTTTGCAGTTCGCAACACGAATCGCAAACTGCAGACCAGTTTGCAGTTCGCAATTCGAAACGAGAACTGCAGACCAACTGTGAAATGCATTCTTGTCTGCAATGTGCAGGACATTGTTGATCAGACTTCACGTTGACATTTGAATCGAAAAGTGCAGAACAGTTTACAGTTCGCAATTCGAATCGCGAACTGCAGACCAGTTTGCAATTCGAATCGCGAACTGCGAACTGCAGACCAGTTTGCAGTTCGCAATTCGAAACGCGAACTGCGAACTGCGAACTGCAGACCAACTTAACTAAAATCCGAATAACGTTTAATATTTGTGGGCACGTTAAAGAGATTTCAGACTACACGGATTTTCTATTTTTACACCAGTTACACGTAATGACCGTCTTCGTGGTTTTCTGAGAACACTCATTGAGTATATGAGCCGTGCCATGAGAAAACCAACATAGTGGGTATGCGACCAGCATGGATCCAGACCAGCCTGCGCATCCGCGCAGTCTGGTCAGGCTCCATGCTGTTCGCTTTTAAAGCCTATTGGAATTGGAGAAACTATTAGCGAACAGCATGGATCCTGACCAGACTGCGCGGATGCGCAGGCTGGTCTGGATCCATGCTGGTCGCATACCCACTATGTTGGTTTTCCCGTGGCACGGCTCATATTATTTGTCGCAAAACGGCGCAATTTTTGCATTTTATATCTCATGTAATATTTATATCCGTCACTTAAGTTTGTGGCTATAGACAATATATAATATTTATGCATGGTTAATTAAATCTCGAATGAAATTATTTGAATCATTTTGTATGATTTTTGGATTTGAGATTTATATAAATCTAGTTTGTAGGAAATAATAACGCTTCAAGCTCAACTGTTTTCTGAAATTTTATTGGGTAGCGTTTTCAATGTAAACAATTAAACAAAATTACCATGTATTTGGCTTTACTTAAAGTTTTTAAGTATAGCTTTGAGAAAGCAAGTTTTAAATCATAAGCTAAAATGGAATTTATTAATGCAATCACAACACTGTATCAAGAAAAGCGATTAAAATGCATCGTCAATAATTCCATGTTAAGATAATATTTCTGCATTAAAATATAAAAAGAATTAATCAACGCCATCCGAACATAAAATTTCCCAACATTCCTGTATTTGCACAAAACCAGTATCCGTCCAAGATTTATTGGGCGCGTTATCTCCTACCAGTGTTTATACAGACAATATTTATGAATCCTTTAGAAAAACAAGAATTTCCTCCGAAAATGGAGAAATCGAGCAAAATAAATATTTTCTTTTGCAAGACTTCAATCATCAGCCGGCATAAATGTCAGGAAAAAATCTGAAGTTTTTCCAGAAAAGACTGACTTTTTTTTCCATTGCAACATCTATTGTGAGCTTTCTTTTTACTAATAGGAAGAGCTAGAAAGGATGATTACTTCTTTCAAATTTCCAGGGTTAATGCCAAATCAGAAATACAGCCATTTCTGTTTCAAACAGAAATTATAATGTACTAGTATTTCATATCTATTTTCGGTAGAGAAAATAATTGTATTAAAAAAGCATGACAGAATGCTATGTACATGTGGGTTTTCAAAAAAAAACGTATTAAAGTTGAAGTGTTTGTACTATTAAGAATCTATTGTATGGTGACTTTTTCATTAGTGGTTCATTTGAGGTAATACGAGTTTTTCTAGCATCGGTAAAAGCACGGGGAAATCCTGTCTGGCATGCAAGAAATTAAAATTTGTACTGACGATTTGTTTTAATGATTTTAAATAACTATAACTGGATTTCTGCTCATTTTCGTGTATTTAAAATCATGATAAATTTTCTAAAATGTAGATCAACGCGGAATTTCTGCCAAAGTTGTTTTTATAATTTGTCTGAAAGTCTAATTCGCCACAGGCATTCAGCTAATGCCTGTATTGTTAATGATACGTAAGGGATTTCATGCCAGATTAGCGGATACAACAATGGCGGATAAAACAATCAATTAAATAATTCTATTTTAAATCTAGCGTTTTCTCAAGGGCCTTTCCGTGCGGAGAAATTGTAAATGTATAAAACTGTTTCTATAGGTATATTGTTTTGATATACAATTTGTTTTCTGTGAGAACAAGGCTGATAAGTCATTCATTAAAATCAATCTTTGAAATCAGTGATAGTATTTTGCCATGTACTATGCCAGCAAACAATACTGAGCTGTGACTTTCCCAGTGTCGGTAGAAGTTCTATGCAAATTCCCTAAAACCAATTTTTTGAATGAATCCACTTCAACTTTTATCTACCCAATATGCAAGAAACAGTTGGTGTTATAAGGATAAAGTAGTAAACCTAATACGATGTCTTAACCCTTACCCTGCTGAATTTCTTTAATGAACTTGTCCATTTTTTAATTTGGACAGTACTATTATCTGTTAGAAGGTGTGCTTACCAAAAAGAAACTGACTGAATGGCAAAAAGTGCAGATCTTGTTCAGCATTGACTGCACGGATGTGAAGGCTGATCATGATCTACACTGGTCGAAAAGGAAGAATCAGTCGTGTCCAGTTTTGATGTCTCAAAAGATATTGGCAATACCCTATTGCTAGAAATTCCAAAACACAGCTTTAAGTATATATACAGAAGTGAAAATGAAAATCGGAAATAAAATCTTAAACCTTATATAGTCTGCTGATAGCAGGCGATTTTGCTTCTGCGATCAGTGCAGACCAAGATCAGCCTGTTCTGCACTGTTCGCCATTCAGTCAGTATATTTTGGTAAGCACCTCTTTTAAAAGTCAATGGTACTGTCCAAACTAAAAGATGGATAAGTTCATTATAGAAATTTAGCAGGGTAAAGGTTAATTTATAATTAGTTCAAACCTTTTTTTCTTAGGTAGTGGTGGCTATTTAGTATACACCGTGATCTCACTTTTATTTCATCAAAGGATGTTTACAAATATTCACGTCAATATACGTCATTGTCATTAACAAAGGTATGATTTTAGTAATCGTATACTTTGACTAGATATTGTATTAACCTAAGTTCAAACTTTAAAATATAAACATTGTATTACAATCCTACATGAAATTGTATTTAATTGAGTTTGTAAACACTCTCATATCTTGTTAGAGCATATAGGCAATCGATGACATCACTGCGCCAGCAATGGCTGTAATCTTGTTCTAAAAGCTGTATCACTTTTGTTTATTGTCTAATTTTCATATTTTTCGCCTATATTAATTTTTCATCAACACGTACCATAAAGGGCATCTTTCTAATCATTTGATACAAGTGTTCCCCTTTAATCTCCAGCGCTCAAGGTATGTATGCAGTGGTACGCAACGGCATTATCCAAAACCGACTAATATACTTTGTGCCTTCCATCACCACATGCAATTTATTAATTAAATTGCACCGCAATCATCTGTTGTCATATTGCTTTTATCTTTAATAAACTATTCATAGTTTTAAAATAATAAGGCTGGAATAGGACAGTTAATATTATCATCAATATTAAAATGAAGATTTTTATGCCTTGAAACTAATTAGGAAATGTAAAATAACTTAAAATCGCCGTCTGTTACGGATGCCACTTTGATTTGTTAGCATATTATGTCATTTTTGTAACCTGGCGTTTTAATACGGAACTCTGAAAATAGATGATCTGCCACCCCTAGGGATGGCTTGTTAATGCAATGGTCGTCAAATATTTATAATATTTGAATATACCCAGGCTTAATTTTCTCACTCTTCGTTGATAAGGCAAAATTACACCCAAGATAAAAATACCGCCGAGACAACGTCGCAAGCAAATGTGGGTCCGTCTAGCATATTACATCCGAGCGAATTTCTATGTGGAAACTTGTCTGATATCCACGGGAATACAATATTAGTCTTAACAGCAGGCTGGTGACGGAGCACCGGAGCCAACATGGCATGTTAGCCCCGACATTGAAGATTTTTATCTGTAAAAGAGTGCAAGTATATCCTTGTTTTAGATGCTATATTTAAAACTATGATTAGTAAATAAGCCATACTTGACGATTTCATGCATGTATTCTTTCCTTTTTTAAAGTATTTTTTGCGAAGGACGTAAACTGTGAATATTTGTAAACGGTTGCCTTTCAGTGAAACCTTTCGTCAGTTAAACCGAATAGGCTCTTTTCGAAAACAGCTCCACTGGAGCCATATTTGTACGTATAAAGATCCTAAAAGAACTATGTACAGAAGACCTAGATACGGTTACCGGAGTGCTATATATGAGCTCAAGCAGGTGTCCATGCGACTATGGCACCATTTTGGAGGAGTTAAAATGCTACATTTATTGAGTGATACAAAATACAAACAAGTCTGTGTTGTGAAGCGTAATTTAATCACAAAACTGTGGTAGGTACGGGAACTCATACTAAAAGGGAAGCGAGTATTATTTCATTTGCATATGAAGCAAACCTTTGTCATGCCAGAATCTGTTTAGAAAAGTGGTCATAGTATGGCCAGTTCGTACTATGTTCCATTTTAGCCACAGCAGACAACAATCTTCTTGAAAGTACTGCTTAATGGCCGAAGGCATGGTAAATCATTGTAATGACGTGCGGAATATTGACCAATCTTTCTATCCGTCTGTCTGTTTTTCTTGCAATGTATATATGAGATTATCAAAAGCCGGAAAATCGCCATATGACATATAATTGTGCCGGTGCGACCCTAAACTCTACATACAAAAAACAGATGCGAGATGTTCTGTCTTAGCAATCAGAAATCAACAGACAGAGGCACTCACGGCGTCTTAAAGGCTAAGATTGAAATCGTGTTCAATATCTAATATTTAAAACGTTAGTCACTACTCAAATTCAGATTAATACACAAATAACAACCCTCTAATTGTAGAAAAAAAATATTCCGTACTTATGTAAGAAAAAAAACCTATTTTTCATAAAAATATAATTATTTGCGGTTTGTTTGCATAGCGAAGTTGTTTGTATTCTGCTGTCTCACCAAGGCCATCCAGGTTCGATCCACAGCCTGAGTGTATATGAGTTGATTCGGTAGGTACAATTTACAGCTAAAGTGGCTCCATTTCTCCAAACTATGCAACACCAGATCTATTGAGTTTCAGTCGCCTTGTACTCTTGCAGCCACATAGAAATTGTGTTGCAATGTTTAAGCTTGTTACCACAGCTTAAAAGAAATTTTAAATTGGTAAGTTCTTCATACTGACAATTGATTTAACTTGATAAATTCAGCTCTTCCTATCAATATGTGGTCAGATTTAAACGTATACATGTTCCTGTGGGCTTATGGGTTAAATTGATTAATTTAGCTCTTCCTAGAGTTAAACGTATACCTGTTTATGTGGGCTTATATGTTAAATTGATTGATTTGGCTCTTCCTATCAATATTTGGTCAGAGTTAACGTGTCATGTTTCTGTGGGGTTGTGGGTTATTTCGGAGTCATTCTTGTCTTATGCAAATGAGACGGCTGGTATTCTTATATCTTTTAAAAGTTTTTCGAAATAATCATAAAAGGTATACTATGAAATGGAAAAAAAAATAACCGAATTGTTTATAGAAAGTCAAGAACAGAGCAACAAAAAGTAGATCCAAAAGGCATTCAAGTCACATTCAACATAAAATAAATCACATATATAGATTAAGCTATATTAAGTATAGATTAAATTTAAATTAGCATACAAAGCACAGTTTCTCGAGCTAGTGGCGATGTTTTGTTTACAAGTTTGTTTTGGGTTTAACGCCGCTTTAAACAGTATTTCAGTTATGTAACGGTGGGCAGTTAACCTAACCAGTGTTCCTGGATTCTGTACCAGTACACGCCTGTTCTCCGCAAGTAACTGCCAACTTCCCTACATGAATTAGAGGTGGAGGACGAATGATTGCAGACACAATGTCTTTTATCAAATCGTCACGGAGAACATATACGGGGATCGAACTCGCGACGCTGCAATTCGTAGATCTGAGTTCTCCCTATTGAGCTAAGCGCGATGTCGTTTAGATGACTTTCATGACACATGTATCATAATTTGATTACCTAAACAAGAAATTAAAAAGAACTCCACGCCAACATCATAGATCTGAAATTCAAAGCTATATTAAGGATAATGCATCACTGATTAATCCTTTTTACACAAAATCATATTAAATATCGCAGTATATAGGAATTTCTTTGTTACTATTTTTCCTGGAATTTCAGTGAGAACAACAGTGTAAGCAAGTATATATACTTCTATCATTTATCATGCAGTAAAAAATGTGTATATTCTTTCCTAAATTTGATTAGTATTGACTGATTGACTGAAAATGTCAGATACGACTTTTTAGAGTATTTAATTTCTACAAAAATTCATTTTTCAATTATAATTTGAGTACAACCTCGTTTTACAAATCATTATTTATTATAATTTAGTCAATAAAAAGATATGGTCAAGTGTTTTGTTTGTGTGGGGGTGGGGGTCGCGATTTTGATCACATTTTCGCATATAAAATCATTTATGTCATGAGGTTAATAAAACTTCTTACATCTTTTAATTCAATGTTTTTCTGTCATATGGTCAAACAAAATATACAGGTCAGTGCGCTCAGTTTGATATATTTGCCATTGATTAAAGATACACCATGAAGTTGATTCTGTGACAAAATTTGTTATTGATTTGCGTGCATATATAAACATACATTGTATATATATATATTGTTATGGTTTACCCTTTAGAAAGATGGTAACATTGTTAGGTTACATGTTAACAGATGAGTTTTCGTGTAGACTCTTTGGCCCCGCAAATCTACGATATGACGGCAACAAAAATAGTCATTTTTGAAGCCGTAAAAAAATATTAAACTGAAAAAAGTATAAATACAGATTTACTGTTCTCAACACAATATATGTATAATACGATCTTATTTTTCAGACTATATATAACAACAAAACCTTGTAGGTGAATATTAACACGAGTAGGAAGTTAGTAACTCGTGCACAAAACCACAGGAAGTGACCAGTGTAGTATAGGGTCTCAATATATCCGCTTCTAAAATGTCTCCCATTAAATGTCTCCTTTTTCATAATTTACATTGTACAAATACGTACTATTTAAATAATAATTAAACGACATATAACCATGATATTATTATTATAAACATTTCTGTTTCGCCATTCGTAAATGTATCTATAGTTTTCATTACTGGGAAGGGCTTAATGTAATGTCGTTGGAAGTTGCTGCCCAACCCATTTGCTTTTGTGATGTAATTTTGTGCATCTATTTATAGGCAATAAAATATAGTTATGTTTAATGTTTCCGTACGCCGGACCCAGATTCTACCATTCCTGGTGACGTTTAAGCGATAACCAGTGCTACACACGTGCAAAATTAACTATATATAATAAATAGAATATAAAATATAACTTTTTCCCCTCTAACTTCATAAGTTATATTGTTGCGTACGTGTTTTATAATAATAAACTGTTAAACACACCTGTCCAGGTTAATATTTAATATTCTAATTAATGTTCAAAATGGCATGACATAAACATAAAGAAATACATGTTATATATTATTCAAGACAGACTTGTCAGTATAATTAAATTACTTTAACAAATTATTTGATATGTATATGACTTTCATTTTAGATGTATTTTTTCCGCGGCAGAGCTTACACTCTGGCCCTTTCCTTTTTATTTCTTCCTGTGTAACTTTTTATATTATAACTATCACCTTTCAACTTGATTACAGGTCTTATACATATGAAACTAACCAAACGGCACTATACACAAGACTGTTATACATGTATTAGATTATTCAATTAGAAAACGAACAGGAAAAATTAATCAAGTGAAACGTCTACAATTTTCAAGTATTAAAGATCTCAATGTAACTGATTACTATTCCTAAATGTATGACAAATATATACTATTCTTTAGTTTGATTACTGGTGTTTATGGAATTGCCCTTATATATCAAAATGTATACTAATATAAAGATTTCTTGCCTCTTCAAGGTTTCTGATTCAACGTCTGTTTAAGGTCAGTTTTGTACGCTATATAATTCGTGCACGGTAATTACTAATTAGCGTTTTAGTTCTGTTTTTAAAAAGCGTTTATTTGGAAAGTATACAAAACAGGTCTTAATATACTATAAATCCCGCACGATAACTCAAACGGTAAACATGTTTGATAATTCTGATTTTTCTTCATTAAAACGTTTCAATACAGAAAATATTTTTGTATAACATTACAGTATGCACTTAACTTCTATCATTAGCAACCTTTTTGAGTTCAACGATGCATGAGAACTATAACAATCAAACAATAATATAAACATGCTGTCGTTTAAATTATCGTGCGGGAGTAGTACTTATACACTGTTCATCACTTTTGTAAAGTCGTACACTGTAATTCTACAATAGTGTTTTAGTTGTGTTTTAAACAGGCGCTTCGTTTGAAAGTAACCTAAAAAAAATATATTTATCTAATTATACATGTAGGTTATTGTGAGTAAAAATTGTAAGCTACATAAATGTTTTCCTGGTTTACAAGTACCTGATTGTATGTCTGTGTATAACGGTGTATTGCGCGCAGATTTATTAAACTGTTCACAAAGTGCTTATAAAAATGCTTTGAAATTCTTCCTTTATTTATTTCAGTGAAAACCTCTTTTCAGTACCTTAGGGGAGTACAACGCAGCTTCAGATATTAAAATGATACATATCTTAATTGATTCAGTACCAATTATAATATCACGCGGAAGAAAAAATATGCCCCATAATGACCGTCTTGGCACCCAGGGTGACCATCAAATTCTTCAGCCGCTGCACGAAATCTGATGAAAAACAGAATTGTTCTTCTAATAACACCATAAATGCACGAAATATGCCAATATTCTTTCCAAGCCAACATATGTTTTCACTGCGTATCGCATCCATCAAGTTTCTGGCATGCGATTTAGTCATTTAGTTTAATCAATTTTCGTGACATTTACCAGTAAGGTGTTGTTTATTTACTTAACTTTCGTTTCTTAAGATAATCTAAATGGACTCCAAAATAAAGGAACAGACACTGAACATTTTGAACAAGCTAATTTATAGTACTGTACATATTTTATTCAAGCACAACTGACTTGACATCACAATCAGTCTGCATGCAAATAAGTTAGGTCATTCTCATTCAAAGCCGTTCATTTGATTAAAAAAAAAGCCGCAGTTCTCACAACATTAAAGGTGTGCGGTACACTGGACTTTTCGTTGGGCTTAACGTTACACTGACAAAAGCGCAGGTCAAACGGTGACACGCTCCTCCGGGTATTTCACCACGGGCGGGCAACTGGGTAGAGCCAACGACCTTCCGTAAGCCAAATGGATGAATTCCTCACAGGAAAGAATTCTGTACTAAAAGCAGGTTTAAAATCTACAGCAGCGAGAGGAGAGTAAACCAACCTAATCTTAACCACTAAGCAATGGAGGCCTTCTCTAAATTGGACTACATATTGCTTAGGTCTATAACAATTCTCAACAAAGCTTTTTTTTTTATATTAACCGACACATATACTTTAATATTTTGTTTTTAAATTGCACACATTTTTTTACCTGAAGAAGTCATCTTTACAGTAAACATGGTCTCCCTTCGAGAAACATTTGTCCGTGAGCTGTGCATGACAGTCGGCACATTTAAGACAGCGGGCGTGCCAACATCGTTCCAATACTTTTAATATAAACCGGTCCAGGATTGGTTCCCCACATCCAGCACATTTTGGGATAGCCGCTGGAATAGAAAAGAAACTCTTTATTATAAATCAGTCAAGAATTTGTTTCCTATATCCTATATCTTTCGGAATAATAGCTGAAAGAGGGAAAGAGGGAAAAGGAAACAGAGGTAAAAGGGAAACATATACATTTCTGTATAAACCGGTCAAGAATTAGTTCAAAGCATCTTGCACACAGAAAAGGGATACGATATTAACCTATCTGTTTCCGACACATTTAAGAAATGGAAAGTGAAATGTAAAAAAAAATCATTTTAAACCAAACAGCACTTGCTCGTGTTTCCCGGTAAACTGGAAGAATCCAGCACCTTGCACAGTTTAGAATAGCAGCTGAAATAAAGGCGGAAAATATTTTTGAATTAAATGGACTATACCAAAATCGCAGTTAAAACAGAAAATGAAATGTCTGCATTGTTTTCGTTTTATTTATTTGTTTTGGTTCTTTTTAAACAAACAATATAAGCATAAAAAGGACGGAAGAATTCAGCGGCTTTCAGTCAACTTAGCTAGTAGATTCCGATTTTTAATGATTAAACTTTTTTCAGGCCAGTCGCCTGTTAGAAACAAAGGTAACAACAAGATTTATACAAAATTACTTTTCTCTAAACAGTGCTCTTAAAATTATAAAATGGATGTGCGGTTTGCTTTTCGGTGGACAATGTTATCACGTCATCACTATTACAGCCTGGTATGATCATGAAAGAATCGCTGAAAAATGAATAAAAATTCCACAAAGATCAGGCTCTACATCATATTAGATATTCTGGTATAGTACCATTTTTAGGGTAACATTGCATAACGAAGGAAAGTATTTGCAAAAGAAAAAAACCCATTTCGCTGTACTGCAAGGCAACTTTTGTGCCGTGAAATCTCCCGAGTGCCATTAAAAATGAAAATAATACCTTAAAATAATTTCTACAGAAACCTATCACAAAAATCTCATACCTTCACATTGAAGACGTCAAGTTTTCAGGTCATAAATAAACATTATACAACATCTGCATTAGTTCCCAACGCGTGGCGTGTCGGGGCCCATACAGAACTAAAATGATTTACGCAAGATTTAATTTAACTAAAACTTCCAAGTTTGTGAGATAACTAAATTATTAATATTAGTAATTTGCGAGAAAGCGGTAGATCCTCGGAAAGCAAAATGTAATTATAGCTCTCCGTTAACACCAGAAAATCATCTCCTCCTATACCTCGACTTTCTATTATGCTGGTGCTTCCCTTGAAAAACGCCAGAGCAGCAAGAAGGTGCTTATTTATAAGTTTTTCTTTATAATAAATATTTTATACCATTATAAACGCAAGACTGTTTTATCCTGACAATGGTGTTAAAGGAATAGGGAATAAAAAGTTATTATCTTTTAATCAAAAAATAATTCCCCTATATAATCTTTATCATCAGGAAAATTGATAGTGATGACAATGCTAAAGGTCATACGGCAGCTGGATATGATCTTCAAAATGCACGAATTTTGAAACTTGGCGTTTTATGATTTTTTTCATCATTTATGTTTATGTTAAACATTTGGTAAAGTGTAAAGAAATTCATTCATTAAGCTTACACAAGAAAAAAATTAGAGGCCCACTACAAGGATGCTTTTCATAAATTCTAACATAATAAAAAAACATGCACAATTCCGTTAAAACACGGAAATCTCTGAATGGGTGCCCCTACATCTGTTCTGTTATATTATATAAATGATGTTTGAAAATTGAAATGACATAACAGAATGGTGTTACATTTAATTCGCATTACTTTCAGTATTTCCGAATTTTAACAAGTCTGAAAGTGTCACAAAAAGCAAATTTTATCCAACTGCACCAATGCTTCAAAATGGCTCAATCAAACCTTCCATGGTAAAAACAATACTCATTCTAACTGCACACGTTATACAGTAAAATACTCTAAACTCTTTTAAATTTCTCAGGCTTTCGAGCAAAATACACCCTCGAGAAAAAAAAAGCGCATCTTTTAGAGTAAATATAAATTAAACCCTTTTTTTGTCGTAAAATATACATTTTAAAATATATAAAATATAAAAAATATTTTTTTTTCTGAACGGGTCTTAGCACGAACCTTAGCACCTTAGCACGAACCTTACTATTTCTGATTAATATATAATCACGTTATTAGGCATAAGACGTCATTTTACCACTGTTAAAACAAAGTCACGCGTTGACGTCACTTTGGCGCAATACATACGCCACGAAATAGTGTTTCCCTATTTCATCTTCTTGTTTACTTATAAAAGACATATTAGAATCGAAGTAATGTAATAGTAGAACCATGTGTTAACATACACCCCACGTGTATAATTCCGTGACTCGGGCTACGCCCTCGTGAAATTATTCCACAAGCGTATAACCTCATCGTATTGTTTCGATATGTTGAAAGATAGTTCTGCTGTATATTGTATGGTGCATCAATTTACTTTTGATCTTTTCAACAAACATAATAGCATATATAAATAGGCCAAAAACCGTGCTGTTATATAACATAAAAGCAACATAAAGGCATACTTTTTCTACTACAGGTTAAGTATTAAGGACTAACATGAAACACTTTGTTTATGGTGCATAATGCGACCTAAGAAGATGCTTACCATAATTAGATTTTACTAGTGGACCAAAAAGCTAGGTTACCACTGATCATAGCTGGTTTCTAGCATTTTAACAATGACCTTAGTTTAAAGCTCAGGGGTTTCCACAACAAATAATAATATCGTTAAAAGACCTCGATGAATATCCCATGTTGAACCCCTAACACGATTTGATGAAGTGCTCGCTTCCATCATAAAAACTATTTCATAGAAGTATTACTTGTTTTGAACGTACAAAAAGCAACAAAATGTTTTACACGTAATTTTTCTGTTCACAATTTAACTGTTATACCTTATATATCATACACTACACATAATAATTATATTGCTATTATGTTATGGATATGCTATATACTTGAAGTAACTTAAGACATTTACTATCTGAATTTTGTATTACTATTGTGTACACGTTCAAGCTCGTGTTTCTGACACCCATGGATGTTTTGGCACACGTGCGCTATCTTATTTCCGTCTAAACATATATTGTCAGTCTTTTGTCCACAGGTGTCGCTTCTGACAGTAATATAATCAAATGAGATGGAATTTCTCTAAAACTGCCGCTAATTCCATTTTCAGTCTCAAATTTATTCTCCTTTCGAGATGGTCTTATAGAAATTGTTAGAAGTTGATATTGAAATGATACGACTTATATTGTAGGAACATATGGTCTAAAATTAATTCAGTTATAAAAATGATACCAATTATTCTTCAATTCTGTCAGACTTATTATTTTAGAGTCCCCCGTTTAGTTTGTGAAAGAAAAGCCATAACAAAAAGAACACGACAGGTATATTTCATTATTCCAAACCGACAATACGGATTCAAATTGACAACCATTAGGTCAGCCTGTTCAAATGTTTTATCTACACGTGATAGTGGTTTCGCGCAATCATTTTCTATTTCACACTCCACAAACGGACAATGATCTATCCCGTTGCTTTATTTTCTTCTTTCGTTTGAGACGTATCTCTATTTTTGTGGTTTGACGACCGCGGCTCCATAATTGTTAAAAAAATATATAGCCAGATGTTTTATTCATTCACCGTGACGATCGCGTGCAGTTTTATCATTTCTCACAACTGTTTAAAGTTAACGCTTCACCGGTTTCATAGCTGACCCACGCGACACAGTCAATATTTTCTCATGATAAAGTTCGATTTCTTGAGTAAGTTTTCAATAGAAAATGAAAAGAAGTCGATAATAATTGAATATGTCGCAATTTTATGGAACGTTTTTTTATTTGACTGCGGTAGAGGCTATAATATCTGCAAATGGTGTGTGTATGTTTTTACATCAGTCATTTGAATGCGACTGAACAGAAAAAAATAAAGCCATTACATGCCGCAGTGGTATGCCTTTAAAAGCAATTACAAACAATTATCAACCCACAGGTGATGGAACACACACGTTCAACTGCAGCAGTTAAAAATTGCAAGATCTTACACCGGTCTGCAAAGTCACCCGCCGCTAAGATAAAATAGTTTCATACCAAAGCAGTGTCCTTGTCATTCATTTACCGGAAACTTAACGAAAGTTGACGAAATTTTCTACACAGCAGCATTAACTCTACACATCTGTAAACACTTATGCCTTTGGTGCATAGTCGTTATAGCAGCATGTTTTGTTTGTGGAATATCGATGAAAAAACATTAATCAGAAAGGTATGTTATGTATTCGCCGATTGTTTTCAAATTAGTCAATCCAAGACCTTCCTGTAACAAGAGATGTTTTTGTTGGTATATTCATTTTGCCTTAAATTCTCCAACAGTCTGATAACAGATGTGTTTTTATCGTTTACACGTGCAAGTAGCTCGACTCCATTACAATACATTAAGCCGTTGATACATCCGCCGATACCTCGTTTCCATTTTTAACTAGCGTCAAATTCTAACTTCCGTCAAAACACGTGCCAATCACGTGCAAGTCACATGACAATATTCCGCCCTCTGGTGAGTTAATTGGCAATGATTAACCGAGAAAATTGAGCGTTAGAAAATGTCAAGTCCCATCGATGTATTTCACTTTGTAAATATTGACGAAATTTAACGAAAAGAAAATGAAATGGACACCAGGCATTACAGTTTTATTGCGACGCGGAATTGCGACACTATGTGTGTATTTGATATGTGATCAGCGTATAACGCAGCACTGTCAACAAAGGATTTTTTCCACTTTTATACTACTATGAGTTATAAACAATAGATTTAAATGACCACACTAAGACAGTTGGTTGCAATAAGTTTTAAAAGTGACTAAATGTCATGATCAACCCATTTGAAAGTCAGTGTAAACATTTCGGCCCATATGCACATAACAGTAATCAAACAAAAATAATTATAACATATTTGGTCTGCCGGCCCGGTCCGTTAAGTTGCATTTTAACCTCGTCAGCATGCAAGAATAGTTTTATAATATTGTTTAAAATCAAAACAGAAAAGCTTTGCGTAAGAACACTTTCATGTGTTTTAGTTTCACATTTGGTATTATAGTTCTGAATGTTTACACAGCTCTAAAACTTTCAAAGAAACTTTGATAAATAGTAAAATAATTCCGGAAATATCAATATATATTAATGTCAATTCTAGCGAGTAACAAGATTTCCGGTGCAATGATTTGTGTATTGCATCAATCCTTACTACAGTGATGGCAATTTAATTACTCCGCGGAGAAAAAAGTTCCCGAAATCGATGAAGTTCTTGTTATAAAATGTGGCATTATATTTGTTTTGTGAAGAAGCACCGTGTCTACAGAAACAGTTTTATTTCTTTTATCGGTCCTACACCAAGATAAAACTTATCAATGTTTAGATTTTACGTGTGCGCATAAACCGTAAAATATGTCCAGTGCATCGTCAAAAGAGAACCTTGAAAAAAAATCAATATCTTTCGTGTGAAATAAGTTTAAGGAAAAACATTATATTTTGATCGGTAAGCCTTGCATTTTCCCAAAATACATAGTAAATGAAATTCTTGCGGGAAACAGAGGGAGTTGGTAAAATGACAAAACTTCCCCACTCCAAAAAATAAAAATGATCTGGACTGGAATTGCAATCTGTTAAATACGAGGCAATGACCTTCACAAAAAATTAAACATATTCGATAATTATTTTTCGAAATAAAATTAAAACTGCACAAATCGTGCACAAACTCTAAAACCTTGTTAGCTGAACACGGTAACACGTTCATTTATTGTTGCTCTTGACAAGACTTTTGGTTTAAACAATATTTATTTTCCAAATATGTATCATACAAATTGGCAAGACTTTTGATTACATTTATAAAATCATGATAGAAACAAAGAAGAAGTCTACTTTTTTTTTATCTTTTGCTTTCTCGGTAAAAAATTATATAGGAATTGACCTTTTTACTGTTTAGAATATAGATTAGATTACTATACATTAACGTATTATTACTCATACTAAAAACCATCATGGGTTTAATTCAGTACGGCAGAATGAATTCAAACTCTTGCTTGTTGACCGCTTTACATTTCTTTTTGACCAATATGGCAATGGACAAAAGAGCGTTAATCATATTTCATTTCGGCCTAGTTTTGGTAAAGAAAATGTATCTGTACACTTATAAAATCGGTTTCCTTTTTTCACGTTATGACTGATTGCACATGCGCATTAATAAACTCATATAAAAAAAATCGCCTGATTTTGCGGAACCCACGAAATGGATGAGGTTTCTCCGGAAACCGTTGAGAGTTCATGGAATACATCAGTGCACGTGAAAATAGTAGGGTTTCCACAGGGACAGCAGAACAAAAACGTTTTAAAACATTGCTAGGGTTTCAATGTCGTTCGTGGCAAGTGTCGATGGCTTGTTTGCCTTCGTAACGACATAGGACAGGTTTCGTTTTCCTGTCGAAGAATTCTAAACACAGACGATACATCGTTTAACTATAGTAAGGTTGCTTTCCTGTAAAATTGAAATGGTTTCTGTAGTAATTTATTTTATTTGAGTTTATTGCTGTTTTATAGTGCATATATGACTTCGTATCATTGATATGACCTTGACAGTGTTGATAACTGTAACATAGCTCGGATAAATAAAATCAATTATTGTTTTTATCTTCTTCCAAAATAAAAAGTGAAAGTTTTCAACACCTGAAGTTTAACGTCCAGTGAAACAGAATTATCTAAGAAGAAAAACGATGTAAAAAAAAGAATTGTGTGTACTTTTAATATGAATCTGATGTGAAAAAAAATCATAAGAAATATATAAATGTTACATTTTATCTCTTAATTACCTAACTTTGAATATTAAAAAGAAATCACTTATTATATATTACGTAACAAAAATATGTTTAGACTGTGAAATCAGCCGTAGAGTTCAGTCACTGCAAACATTTTTATGCCCAAAAAGTAGGTTTCCCAATATTTCAGGAATATTTTATTTGGCCGAGAGGGCATTAATCATAATTATAAATCAGCATCTCTTCGTTACCGTTATTTGTTATTATAGACAGCAGGTGGGCGCGTGCGGCGTTGTCTTTGATCCTTTATGGCGGCTACCTGTGACAAGTCATGCTTCATTTATTTATTGTCTGTCTATTTCACCTGGCCGGTTGCCTGTGATCCGACTAGGGTAGACATTGCAGTTGAAAGATGTCAATCAGGATACGGCCGTAAGCCGGTTAGAAGACCGCGCCATAAGCGGATTCCACGTGGTTACTAATGGCAACAAGATGGATGACAGAGATAAGTGATAAAATTCGTGCCGTGCACGGAATATTTCACAAGAATATGATGTACTCTTTGATAACAAACAGCTCCGAAGATTAATACTGGGTAGAGTAAAGCAACAGATTATTTTATCGGCGTTATACCAGTATTTGCATAAAATTTGAATACTTTCCTAATAAATGTGAAGTATATGAATTGAAAAGTGTTTATAAATGAGATGCATTTAACCTTTGAATTAAGTTATAGTGACTGGGACAGAGAATTGTTTACTGTGTGCCTATTTTTTTTTTTTAGTTGAGATCTGTTTCATTTGTGTACCACGGCTTTGATTTCAGACCGAATATTCCTTGACAATGCTCTGTCTTCTTGAAGAAAAAATTAATGCAGAAACCCTCCTTAGCCGTAGTGTCCGTTGGAATGTGTTATCCACCCTAGCCTCCACCCGCTTCCTAACCCATCACACACATATACATATTTCTACTCATCTGCAGAAATGGACGTAATTCCTCCGCACTGCTTAAGTAAGAGAATATTGCGAGATTTCTAACTGACAACTTTATAAATTTTTAGTTTCCTATTGAAAAAAAAATCAAAATTAAATGCATTTTTGAGCTCAATTCTTCAGGAGGGGGAGGGGGGGGGGGGGGGGTGCTCCTCTAGCGGCTCTTCGCTTCGTCGTATCTTAGGTCTTAATGTGACTGTTTCATTTTTAGTATATGTATATTGATAGTGGAGCTATTCCGGTGAGATATTTTGGATGCATTAGTGGTAAAGCATGGAAATCAAACGTTTAAACGACTTAAAAAAAATTGAAGTCCATTTTGCTTCAAACTGTTTCACTGACATATGAGTTTTCCCAGATACGATAACCGGAATTGAATAGAATGGGATAGAATGGGATGGGATATAATGAAATGGAAAGGAATGGAATGAAATGGAATAGAATAAAAACAAAACAGCAATGAATAACGCGTGTTCGATGCTTATGAATTGGTGAACAAAATGAATTCCATAATAAATATACAAATAGTACCCAGTTCCACATACTTTATAATCTTTCAATCCAGTCACATAGTTCACACCAAACGCCGTGTATACGAAAAAGATACTCAAATGTTTGAACCCCAAGTCTTATAATGTCAAACTGTTTCGAACTTTTGTAAGAATCTGAGCATGAGAACCTTGTAAATTTAGATGTGACTTTTCTACTTGCCATAATTCACAACTTGTGTCGCGTTTATATGTTTCAGTGCTTGCATACGAATCAGTAATTGTTAGATAAATTATCGTCAGATCAATTTCAATTTATGCTGACAAATCGGTAATTACTTTGTATTCCTATTTTGAAAGTTTAGTCCGAATAGTGGACGAAGAATGTGTTCTGTTACTCGAAAAATATATGTACTGTACTGTGTTCACATTGTGTAATTTTATATTTCTATATAATTCCGTTTCATTTTAGTTCATACATCAAATACAATTTTGGAGTGTAGGTGATTCATGGTACCTTGATGCCCGAGTATTTTCTATTACAGTGAGAAGTTTTAGTAATAACTGATGCGTTTGTCTCCTATATGAGCCGTGCCATGAGAAAACCAACATAATGGGTTTGCGACCAGCATGGATCCAGACCAGCCTGCGCATCCGCGCAGTCTGGTCAGGATCCATGCTGTTCGCTAACAGTTTCTCCAATTCCAATAGGCTTTAAAAGCGAACAGTGGTCGCAAACCCATTATGTTGGTTTTCTCATGGCACGGCTCATATAAATTTTTCTTTCTTTTTTCTTTTTGGCTGGTCATGCATTGATTTATATCATATGTATTTTGTACCTTTTTAAGATGTGCTCATATGCGACATAAATTTATAAACTTGTATAACTACAATTGAATTTCGCCCGAACTACTCGAACCCCACTTTAAATTAAAGAAGTTGAACAGCATATAAATGTTAAAACAGTTACTGCTATCCCCTGTTGCAGCACGTCGTCTGTCGCCCTCCTGTGCGGGGTGTTAAACAACGTTGACAAGTATTCGAACATTTTTTATTGAAGAAATGCTGGTGCGTGTAGGGTACTTTATGGATGTGAATAAGTTTGTGAAATAAAACAATTTGCGCTTTTAAGCAATCTTCTAAGTAAAATAAATTGAACAAAAAAGTCAGTCTTGAAAATGATTTTTTATACACCTCCCTCGACGTCGGCGACCTGCTCGTGAAAGTGCGCGAAAGCGTATACAGATTTATAACATGTACGTGCTTTTGTGTTGCTACCCCGCCCATGTCAGTGTGACGCAACAATCCAACACACGTTTCTTTTTCAAATATCTATAACAGAGCAATAGAGAAAATGAAATACAATTTGTTGTAGTTACAGTCACAGATTAGTCTACTAAATTGAAATAATAAAAGATTTATGATTTTTTTTATAAAAATTGTTTTTAAAAAAAAAAACCCTCCTGTACTTCTCAAGTTATGTGAAAAGAGCTTACCTGACTGTAGAAAGATATCTTCATTTTCTACATTAACTTCTATTGTGAAAACAACATCACATATTTTACAGTTTTAATATCTGTCACAATTTATACCTATGTATGGATATTTTAAGATAAATACCACGCATGGGCAATAAATATTTTCAGGAAATTTATGTATCCACTGTCTTACAAATTAAATCGAATGGTAAATACCTAATTAAATTAACAATACTGGAATTATATATCGCATCTAAAGAATAAAAGACACAATTATTAAAATCGACTGTTGAAAAAAAAAACAAAAACAAAAAAAAACAACTGCAGTTCGCTATCTTTTAATCTTTGAAACCCGTGTTGAACCAAGCGTTCGCAATAAAAAAACGTTATTAAATTTCATCATTTTTTACTAGTCATACATATTTATGAGGCAATATTTTATTATCAGCAATTAATTGGACAAAAATACAACAATATTGAATGCGAAGCAAATTTAAATGCAACAGAAAATTTTATTTTCCATTTCAGATTGCTTTTTAATGAAGTAAACGGGAGTCCTAAAAACTAAGAGAGAGACAGGTCAATAGAATGTACATTAAAATGAGTTATCTCGTAAAAATTAGTTTTAATTATTAATCAAATCATATGGGTTATAATTGAAAAGGTAACGCAAGACTAAATGGCAGGTTTGTATTTCCACGACCTTATATAATTTTAGCTCCCTATTCCGATTTAAATTATGAAAAAATAATGACCTAGGTTCAAAATGTCGAGAAAAATAATTGCTGAAACATTAACAGTGGTTGCGGTTAGTATTTTTTATACTCATTCATCCAGTGAACTTAAATATTAATCGTTACATCGTGATTTTTATCGTATTTTTGATCTATTTTAACAAGTTTCGGTGGGAAGAGGTTAACCTAATAAATATGAGAATTTGATTAAATTACAAGGTCATCAATACAAACTGATATCAAGTGAACCCATCGTTAAGGGAATGGTCTGGTACTTGATATTAATTTTCTAACTACATGAACGCAATTTTATTTCTTAATTTACGAGCAAACTGCTAAGACACAAAATTCGACGAAAACAAATTTAACTCGCATATGTACGTCTTAAACTTAGATGTATTTCTGGACAACTGAAATTTATACATTTTAAATAATACCCTCTAAATATCTCGTAAATGAAAAAAGAACAACATTTATGTTGGGCTAAATTTACAATCAAAACTTAGTCGTCGATCCTTACCTTCTAACATCTTATTCCGACTTATCATGTCAGCAAGCGATGCCGGCGGGCTCCCGGGACTTCCCGACGGCGGTAAATATCCGTTGTGCGGGGATTCCAGTCCCACACTCATTTCCGTCGGCACCTGAACCCTGGATGTATTCCCGATGAGGCCACGCTATATTTATTATAATCCAATCTGATAATGAATACTGTATTCCCCGTTTACAATTTTCTAATTTAAGCTTATCGCAAAAGCCCCAAATTGGTCTGCTCCAAGGTTAGATTTTGTTGTTCTTCCAAACTTTCAATTCTTAATAAATTGTGACAATAGTTATTGGCTCTGCGTCTCTCATACCACTTCCAGACGACAAGTATCTAAGAATCACGTGATCATTATTTGCATATTCATAAGGCGTTCATTGATTTTTGACTCTCTACGGAGAAATGGGCGTTTCTAGCAGAGCGCTGCTCTTTTCTGATTTTACCGTTATTTGCGGGCGTGAATTAACGGTCTTACTTCTGAATATTTCATTACAGCCTTTGGCGAACCGGAATTCAGCTCTTTATTTTATGAAATACTTCTGTGGTACTGGAAATCTGCATGTAACTTTGAATATTTCAGAAAGCTGGTATTATACAAGATTCGAAATACAGTACTGCAAAGTACTTACTGAAAAAATGACAAGAAATTCCATAACATGCTTTTGTCTATCCCCCTTCGAACATTGTCAAAGGAGCGGTCAGACTAAAGGAAGATATTGGTATACACGATGTAAGGTTATAAAACATTTCGCAAAACAAGACTTAAAATAGAAAAACACTACGCGTATAGAACAATGTTTTACTAGTGTTGTATGGAACCATAATATCTTTAAATTATAAGTGTTTTCTATAGAGCGCAGACAGCTGTCCTTCGAAGTTCATAAATACATTCTTCCTTGTAATTTTCTTTTTTCTTTTCCTTGGTCGCAAACGTAACTTGTTAATAATAATAATAGTAACTGCAGTATATTGTAACTTTAGTGTGTTGTAACGTTATTCTTTTGCAGTTACTGAAGCTTTGTATAGTTGCAGTATTTTGTAACTGATGAGTATTGTGATTGCAATATATGGCAATGACAGTATATTGTAACTGCAGTGTATTGTAACTGCAGTATAATGTACCTGCAGTATATGATAAGGCAGTATATTGTAACTGCAGTATAGTGTACCTGAGGTATATGGTAACGGCAGTATATTGTAACTGCAGTATATTGTACCTGAGGTATATGGTAACGGCAGTATATTGTAACTGCAGTATAATGTACCTGAAGTATATGGTAACGGCAGTATATTGTAACTGCAGTATAGTGTACCTGAGGTATATGGTAACGGCAGTATATTGTAACTGCTGTATATTGCACCTGAGGTATATGGTAACGGCAGTATATTGTAACTACAGTATATTGTAACTGCAGTATAATGTACCTGCAGTATATGATAAGGCAGTATATTGTAACTGCAGTATAGTGTACCTGAGGTATATGGTAACGGCAGTATATTGTAACTGCTGTATATTGCACCTAAGGTATATGGTAACGGCAGTATATCGTAACTACAGTAAATTGTAACTGCAGTATATTGTAACTGCAGTACAATGTACCTGAAGTATATGGTAACGACAGTATATTGTAACTAGTATATTATATTATATGATAACTGCTGTACTGTAACTGTAGCATATTGTAACTATAGCACCATGTTAATTTCATGGGGTAATAACGTCAGTATACTGTAACTGCAGTATATATAATGGCACTACAGTTTATGATAACAGCAGTATATTGTAACTGCAATATATTGTAACTGCAGTGTATTGTAACTGACGTATACTGTAACTGCAGTATATTTTAACTGCAGTATAATGTTCATGCAGTATATGATAATGGTTGTACATTGTAACTGTAGTTTATAATAACTCCTACGCTGCAACTACTGTATATTGCAACTACAGTTTAATGTAACTGTCGCTACAGTATAATATCACTGCAGTATATTGTACGGAATAAGTAGATATACTTTACAAAAATGAGAATGTATGTACTGCCTGTTTCCAGGTATTTTACCATCAGTACATAAAAGCAAACAGAACTTGTACTGCATGGTATCAGATATAATAGTAAATTAGTTTTGATAAATGAATATATAAGAAAAGATATGTTAATTTTAATTAATATTGTCTGGCACAGATATTGGTCACGTTTCCTTGGCTGTAGCATACGAACCTACAGTGGCTCCCCAGCTGCCTTCCAATAACCCCATCATATTGAGAACAAGTCATAATTTGTTTATAAGGAATTTATTTTATTAACTGAATATTGTACTGCTTAATCAGTATACACTGTAGTTATAAACTATTTAAAATACAGTCAAACCTGTGTTAAAGACCACCTCTGAACAGAGACCACCTGCCTCTAAAGACCACATGTTTTGATTCCCATTTTAACATTTACAGTATATTTTAACCTGTGAATAAAGACCACCTCCCAATAAAGACCACATTTTGGCTCTCCCAAGGGTGGTCTTTATAGACAGGTTTGACTGTATTGCACATTTTCATTATTATGCACCATGCTACAACAAAAAAAGAAGACAAACCTGATGTGGGTTTCTGAAATACGAGTCTGTAGCCTATTTGAATATAAAAACTACAGCTTTTCTGCATTTTGGGTTTTGTTTTTAAGAAACTTGGAGATGAAATAAGCTCACATGGACGTAAGGATCTCTAAGATTGCCATTTAAAATCAGGATAAAATTAATGTTTCAATACAATGAATAGAAACATTTGCGTGCATAAAACTCCGTAAGTGGTAAAATAGGATAGAAATCTACTGTACAAAATCCGTTATATAGTTCTATTAGGTGTTTAAAATACTGGAGTTTATATATAACTATTTCCCGCCAGTTTTTACACTGCTTTTCACGCGCTTTGACATGATAAATGGATCTGCGGTGTGGTCTCACAGTAAATACAGACACATGACTTCACCCTCTCGTACATATCAAATAATCATGCAAAAATAAAAGCTATGGGTTTCGCACCTATGTCTTCACCCTCAGGTAGATGCTACACTCGCTATAAATGGAGCGCCACGGGTATCGCACCTTCTCCGCCCAATGTTCGCACCCGTGGTGTTTTTTAATCTTCGAGCCACCTGGTCGCTGTGACTCACTGTGTGATATTCAAAATAATAGTTCACCTTTTACAGGCTGAAACACTGGCGTTAGCAGCATCAGTACATTGTGTTCTACTCTGCCCGCAAAGTATAACTCTTTGTTCTATGATATATTAATTTTACACTAATACAACATGTACAAAATGTAAATGCTTTTTAACACGTACTGTACAAACGGATGTGATGATAAAGTATTCGAGTGTTTCATACTCTATCGTACGGAAGTTTTCATGAAGCCACCAGTGCAATACCTTTACGTATGTTATGGTCCGTAATACAATTAACCCTTACCCTGCTAAATTTCTATAATGAACTTGTCCATCTTTCAAATTGGACAGTACCATTAACTGTTAAAAGGGGTGCTTACCAAAAAAAAAAAAAGATACTAACTGAATGGCGACTAGTGCAGACCATGATCAGACTGCACGGATGTGCAGGCTGATCTTGGTCTGCACTAGTCGCATAGGCAGAATCACTTGCCGCCAGCAGGCTAAGGGTTAAGGACCTCCGACTGGATCAAAATATATGCAAATGTTCCGTTGCCATTCACCTGTTATTGAATTCTATTAAAATGCATGTGCTACAATATGGCTAACATTGTCAGACAGATGTTGGTGGTAATCTGTGCATGGCACGATCTGTTATTAAAACATTGTCAGAGGGTTGTAGATGACAAGCTGTATACGGCACGATCTATCAACATTGTCAGATAGATGTGGGTGGCAAGCTGTATAAGCCACGGTCTGTTATTCTAACATTGTCAGAAAGATGTTGGTAGCAAGCTGTATAAGCCACGGTCTGTTATTATAACGTTGTCAGAAATATGTATAAGCCACGGTCTGTTATTCTAACATTGTCAGAAAGATGTTAGTGACAAGCTGTATAAGCCACGGTCTGTTTTTCTAACGTTGTCAGAAGGATGTAGGTGGCAAGCTGTATAAGCCACGGTCTTTTATTCTAACGTTGTCAGAAGGATGTAGGTGGCAAACTGTATTAACCATGGTCTTTTATTCTAACGTTGTCAGAAGGATGTAGGTGGCAAACTGTATAAACCACGGTCTTTTGTTCTAACTTTGTCAGAAGGATGTAGGTGGCAAACTGTATAATCACGGTCTTTTGTTCTAACGTTGTCAGAAGGATGTAGGTGGCAAACTGTATAAACCACGGTCTTTTATTCTGACGTTGTCAGAAGGATGTAGGTGGCAAACTGTATAAACCACGGTCTTTTATTCTAACGTTGTCAGAAAGATGTAGGTGGCAAACTGTATAATCACGGTCTTTTATTCTAACGTTGTCAGAAGGATGTAGGTGGCAAACTGTATAAACCACGGTCTGTTATTCTCATGTTGTCAGAAGGATGTAGGTGGCAATCTGTATAAACCACGGTCTTTTATTCTAACGTTGTCAGAAAGATGTTTGTTGCAAGCTGTATACTAGTATGGCTCAAACGAGATTTATATCGCCATTGTAAAAGAAGATATGTTCTCGATCTTTTAAAAATATTCAGTTACCATATTAATCTATTGTGTCGTATACACTACATACGCAGTTTTATCCGTGTCCGAAGTTATTTGCACAGTAGGACTTAGTGTTGTCAGTAATGCGTCTACAGTGTGCCGTATAGAAGACCGAGTAATACAGTATACAATGCCTATATCCCATCCATGCAGAGTTCATTGTATATTACACCATTTGATGATTTCCCAAGATAATTCTAAATTTTCTCAGCAAGAAACACCAGACTCCAGCCGTATTTCTTCTCAGTTTCTGATAGGAAACCATTCCTTCTTTTGTATATTACAATACTATGCACAATAATGAAGCTTTTATGTGAAAAGTTTCCATTTTTAAGCCTTTTTCATATGACAGAATGGCAAGTGTAAGGTCCAAGCCATGTATCACGCTCGAGGAAAGCATTTAGTTAACTTGGTGGCGTATAATATGCGTTGTAAAAATCCCTAAATCTTGAGAAAGTATGTAAACTATACATTTTTGGAAATTTATTTAAATCTCTAAATGGAGACTGAATAAAACTTTCATAGTTCTAGATATAGGTTACAAAAGCGAATAAAATCTCTCAGCCATCACCAATAATTCAACAAGGTTAATAGGTTGCGATAACCCCCTGTACCCAAAGTTTGGCTTCATTTTATGTTGTATTCACAGCTCCAGGGACCCGTGCCAGAGAATTTCACGACAAAGTTCCTCTGTTTTAAGCAGAGAATATTGTATGAAATATTGTAAAGAGTTTGGGTATAAGGGCTTTCACCTGCTCATAACCTTCGTTCACAGGTGATGATAGTAAGGCATTTTATTCCCATTTAGTGGGCTATATCCTTTTTGTAGTTATAAACTATATAATCAATTTTATTTCAGCAGTTCAGAGATTCCAATAATGTATAAGAGTACATATTTTCGAAATATGATTACAATGATATAATGTAAAACTTCAGAGAACAATTTTGGCTATTAAAATTACGTTAAAATGTTATAAGCTACACTGAAATTTCGTGAAAACGTCTGCGTATTATTTCGACCATGGCATGACACCTCAGGGTGGTTGGGAGGGGGGAAGTAAACAGAACCACGGATCTTCAAGACACAACCTAGCTGGTAACATTATTAACCACTTTGAGACTGGACCAACAAAGCGAGGGGTACCTGGTTTAAAGAAATCTTTCATTTGCCACGTCGCATTTTTTACCATAAACATAGACATTAATATCCCAACAGTAGCTACATTATATGTACGTTTTCTCCAAAAGGGAGATACTAGTACATGTATACATGCACGACACAATGATATTTATGTTTAACAGGTCAAGGCCAGAAGGCCAGAACTTCCAATGAATTACTTGAATAGAAAATTCCTAGAATAGATGCAAGAACATTCGTGCCTTGAAATGAAGAAAAGTTAAACAGATTGCAGCATTACTTTTATTTCCCGTTATTTTGACTTTAATGAGCACTGTTACACCTGTTAAGAATTTCTCAAGTCACTTTATGAGTGTCATCAATTCAAAAATCAAAAGAAAATCAATTCTTCTTTGGCGAATGAATAATTATTGAAGTACCACCGAGCGCTATTTTGCGACATTGAATGCAATTGACGTCTTTGTAAGATGCGATCACTTTACGGCAAATTACCGAACACTTTAGAACTTCTCGTTTACCAGTTTTTATAAATACACTACCGTACAGTTTCCCGTCTGTTAACTTTATTGGAACAAAAACAGAATATTAGCAGCGGCTGACCACAAAAGAGCTACACACAGCGCTGAAATACGGCGACAATACTATACAAGCGCCGGGAAAGAGCAGGAACGCTTTGATAGCAAACCCTGAGGGAAGCATGCGATCTTAAAAGAATCGGTTTGTTGGAAAAATTAAGGGTTCTCCGGAGAGTATGGACAATTTGATTCTACAGCAATCTGATTGAAACTAGACGTATCGCCCAACCTTTATCATCAGATATGCATAGGCGATGATTTAAAAGCAGAAATCCGGCTTTTATGTCAATAGAAAATATCAGACGCACGTGGCTCTGAATGATAATCTAATGTCTTTTTTGTTACAATTTGGTTCAAATGGAAATGGCCACCGGAAATAGGAAATATGCACACAAGAGGAATTTTATCATTAGATGATACATGTGTACCATTAATTACATCCATAACAGACTACGTTTGAAAAACAAATATTTTTTTAATCATAGTATTTTAGATGGCATTGTGTTTTGTTAAATAGGCATATTGTAAGATATATTAAAATATGATCAAAACGTTTAATAATGAAGAGATTATTTTTCTTTTATGATAAATAACTCTATGTGCTCGGGTGCTGTGACCAGATTTTTAAAACGAGAAAAGAACTGTCAGATATGCATATCTTAATCAATGGCTGGCTTTCCGTAGACATTTTGTAGGAGCAGAGGGATTGCCAAGGACACAATGTTCACCCTTATCCGTGAAAAAATATTAGCAGGTTTTTCAGAAGACAATTCTTCAGCTTACTTAGCAGGACAGAACTTAACTGTTAAAACAAAACCAAAGATACTATGTACGTTCTGCTTAATTCCATGACTCAACAACTTTGCACGACCAAAGTCAAAACTAGAAAAAAAAATCTGTGAAATCAGATACCTCGGGCAAATTGTGAAACGAGTAAAACGGCGAGACTTTTCCCTAAAATATTGTCTATGTCTGTAGACAGAATAACGAAATATTCGCGCACGTGTATTTCTATAGAACTCTCTTTGATTATAAGACCGTGGTTTCTATGGTAACTCATTAGGTTAGGCATATATACACTAAATAGCTGGCCTTTATTATTCTAATAAAACTGTGAAACTTGCAACGTAAGCAGCACACACCGGGTCTCTTTTTAAATGTCTGTATCTTGCAAACAGCGTCATTGCTGAATGAAAAGAAGAAGAAAAAACACGAGGGTTTCATGCCTATTAAAAGAAAAATATTTACAGTCAAATAACCACACTATAAAATCAGTTCGAAAGTGACACTTCAAATTGTAGCGGCGGTGTATGTCTAAATTGTCCATGAACATTTCTATAGTGCAATTATTTGATTACGGAATAGCATACACATTGTTGTAAATGAACATCGAATTCTGAAAAATGCACTGTCAGCAATTCTTAAGGTATTAGCAAACATGTCATGTTAGAGGACTTGTTAAGTTTACGCTGCTTTTGTTTATTCATTACCAAGAGAGGCGTTTTTGCTAGGATTTCTTCTACAAGTTCACATCTTTGTTCATTTTCCATTTAGAAGGTCTTTGGCTTATGTTGCTTTGCATACTGTCGTACAATACAAACAACAGATAGAGTAACTGCATCAGCGATACCTTTTAATGAAATTTGATGAGCTAAATTTTTTTTTTTTTGCATGCATGTAGTAATTAATAACCTACAGAATACAAGATTTACAACAGAAGTTACAATGCGAATGCATGCAAAAAACCAAAGTTTTTTAAACAATTTGTGCCGCTACTTCAATGCTGTTCGTAAATACCGGTATATGTGGCACGTTTTATATAAAGACTTTTGTTAAAATATCTTATAAGAAAAAAAAATATTCGATTTTATAATTACATTTTGGATCGACAGTTCTTATGTTCATTCTTGTTCAACATACTAAAATTGGTCGATTTCAAACTACTTGACCACATGTTCAAATTACATCGAGCACTGTTTTGACGTGTATGGCCATTATATTATAATGAGAGATTTGTTGGGCGTGTGATGTAGTGGGGTGGCCACACACGCTTGTGACAAATAGGGTCATATATCACAGAGCAAAAAGGATGTCTGCAAAGTGCATGATCGCGACGCGTGTCCTTGGCGTCTATGAATATAAGTTGGATGTTATACTGCAATTTTAGGTACACTGTTCTTCAGTTTCACTATACTAGTATTAGGCAAAGAGGTAAATATAATACTTTTGGCCATTCATCAGTGCATGAAGTAAATATGACCAAGATATACAATACAATGACAATATCATAACGATATAAAAAGTAGATGTAATAATATATGTACTATCGCGGCTATAGGACCATACAGTAAAAGCAGCCTATAAACTAGTAGGATCTGTTGCGAATAGCCAATATCATCTGCAAACAAACTTTAATACACAAAAAGAATATGCACGTCATTGTCATTAAATAAAGTTAAAACACTATTTTAGCAATATCATTAATAAAGTGAATAAAACAGGCGAGATAAAGATACCCTGCTTCACGCCAAGAGTTATGTGAAAGAATTGTGACATTATACATGACTTAACGTTACTACATATGGATTTAATTATGTTACCAGATTTCATTAATTTATCTCATAATATATCTCTGATGATGGTATCAAAAGCTTTTAAAAAATGGCATAAAAACTTGTACCAAAATTTGGTGATATTATAGTTTGATAATGGAGAGAATGAGAAATAATGCAATCAGATTTAGCATCACCATCACAAAAACCATATTAGCTTCATCTGTTTTTGTTGCACATCAATATATTAGCACTACTTATTCACCCTTTTTCTTAATAAGAAAGAAAAAAGAAATTATTTTAGACATAATAAAGTCGAAACTGAACATGATCTGTAATTTTTGTTAGATGCATTACATAATGTGGTGTAATAGAAATGATATGTCAATCAATATTGGTAAAAGTAACATTGTTCATTTTCGCAAACAGTCTACACCAAATACTCAGTTTAATTTTAAATGTGGTGAAAATACTATTTCCATTGGTAATAGTTTATACATATCTTGGTTTATTGTTAACTGAATATCTAGACTATGATTTGACCGCAAAATATGTTGCTAAAAGTGCAAGTAGGGCCTTAGGTTTACTGATTGCAAAGTGCAAGTTAGCAGGTGGTTTACCATATGATGTAAAACGTGTATTTATAAAATTGTATAACTCAGTAGTTTGGCCAGTTATAAGTTATGCTGCCTCCATTTGGGGGTTTAAGGGGTATTCATGTATTAATGCGGTTCAAAACAGGGCCATGAGATTCTTTTTAGGGGTGGAAAAGTATACACCAAAGGCTGCACTTATTGGAGAGATGGGATGGGAACCAGCTTATGTTAAACAAGTGTTATGTATAACTAAGTCTATGCAACGTTTGTCAAACACTAATGTAACAAGTGTTATGTATAACTAAGTCTATGCAACGTTTGTCAAACACTAATGTAACAAGTGTTATGTATAACTAAGTCTATGCAACGTTTGTCAAACACTAATGTAACCAGGTTGAACAAACATATAGCATTGCGGGCTTATTCGCAAGCTTCTGGGTCATGCAAGAATATATATTTTGTAATTACTGTATTAATGAGGAAGTTGAATATTGACCTCAAGGTTGACATTTCTTCCCCTATTTCTCCATTATTGTGTAATACTGTTAAAACAGCATTGTTAGAAAACTGTAAGGCAACATAGTTGAGTCAAATACAAAGTGTTGTTGGTCCATCTCATAAAGGAAGAAATAAACTTCGAATGTATCTTTTGTATAAATCTGAGCTCCAAGTTAAGCAGTACTGTAAATTTATTTTACCACTTAAACACAGGTCTGCTTTAGCCAAGTTTAGGCGTGGTGTAGCACCATTACGAGTGGAAACAGGAAGATTTGAGAGTTTAAGTTTTGGAAACTGATTGTGTCCGTTTTGTAAAGAAGTTGAAACTGAAGTAATGCTCTATTTCATTGCCACATTTACAATGATATAAGACAGGTTCTGTTTACTAAGGCAATAGCAATAGATGCAAACTTTACCAATTTTTCTGATGTGGAAAAGATGATTTTTATTATGTCCAACCAGGAAATGGTAAGGTGTACCGCCAAAACCTGTTATGATATTTTACAAAGAAGAATTTTATGCCTTTGTAAATAAGCAGTCGTTTCTTAATACATTGATGTTTTCACTTAATTTTATTTGACCCTGAATACATTTGGCTAATCAAACCATCAATAATCTGATTAATGCTGAACCGGATTTCTTACACACATTGTCTAACAGTTGCATATTAATGCCTGTTTTGCGTTTCAGTTTTTTAAGCAAAAATTTATGGCAGTTTTTATTTACAAAAGATTAGCGAAATGGATTCAAGTCTTAATTATGTAATATAAATCAAATATGTGTAGATTTAGATTACAAAAGTAGATGTAAATATTTACTAGGGGATAGAATTATAGGGTATATGTTTATCCTTTAGTATGAAAGTAATAACCCAATTGTGATAACAGATAATATGGCTTTTTATAAGTGCAATATGATGTGGAATTTGTTTTGTATGATATAATTTTTATATTTGTAACAAGATATATAGTCTCAGGTTACTCAGTATTGAGTGGCAGCATTCAATATGTTTTATGATATTATATGTAATACATATATCTACTGTGATGTTATTTATGTATGCTGATAAGACTTAAATAAATAAATAAATATTTAAAACACGCGTGTTATTAATACGGAAACTGTTGAAATGTTACAAAAAAGTTTGTTTTTTTTTTCTACAAGAAAAGACACTAAATGTTACATATAAATATTGCCAGCTATTTGTATACAGTTAAAACCTGTGTTAAAGACCACCTCTGAACAGAGACCACCTGGCTCTAAAGACCACACGTTTTGTTTCCCATTTTAACATTTACAGTGTATTTTAACCTGTGAATAAAGACCATCTCCCAATAAAGACCACATTTGGGCTCTCTCAAGGGTGGTCTTTACAGACAGGTTTGATTGTATTTAATGTTTTCTGTGGTACAGGCGAACCATGGCTGTTGCACGGGGTTCTAGAAAACTGCAAATAAAATGAAAGATAATTATTTATAAGCTCTTTACTTTCTACATTAATACTCTTGTATTATGCCTTAAAACCTTTGAAGTTTGATGTAAAAAAAAACTTACGCTAAAATATCATTTTCCACCAATGATGTTGTTATAGTAACACAGAATGCTGATAATCTCCAAACACAGCTGTTTTTTTTTCTGATCGGTATGTTTAACAACAGTAAAAAGCAATGATGTACATTTATGTCGTCCAACTACTTCGAAATGTTCTGATAAGAGTATTTACTTGTGACAATAATAAGTTGACTAAAACTATTCATATCAGTAATGGTAGCTGTTTAAAGTACCAGCCAAATTCCCGGTCTACTCGTTGCTAACTGAAGACTAGAGGTCGGGGTTCTGTATAATGTGTTTACTAGGTTATATGCTTCTACTGTTTGGCCAACAGTGAGTTACAGTCCTTCTGTCTGGGATCCTAAGTCATTTTCTTGTATCAATGCACTGCATAATCGTGCCATGAGACACTTTTGAGCTTAGGGAAATATACATTGAACGGTGCATTGGCAGGAGAAATGCACTTGGACTCCCTTTTGTCCGCTTTTGAAGGTCACTCCCTTTTGAAGGTCATTTCCATCCTGTGGAAACGCTTTAGCAGCACCACGCGATCAAACAGTAAGAGAATTGCACTTAACCAAATCACGTATTCACACGTTTTCCATCCTTATAATTTGCAACTTAACTAGCTAATGACCTACTAGTATCATACAAAATGTGCTTACAAAGAGGTTTTTGTTGGATTCAACATCACTCTGAAATAGTTTAGGTCATATGGTTTGATAGTGGAGGAATACTCTAGATTGTTTCAGGCGTGATCGGGCATCTGGGTGGAACCACTGTACAGAGCTGTACTCTGTTGTGTCACTTCTGTCTATCATAATTTTACTTTAAGTTAGCAGTTATATACAGATCAATTTACTTGCAAGTATTGATAATATAGTCTTTGGCAACCCAATAGATATATAAAAATGACTGTAGTTATTAGGAGTCTTTGTAAAAAAATTCTTTTTGTAATAATTTTGAGATCGAAAGAAAATCTTGCAACATGAACAAAACGCTAGTTGCATTTTGTTATAGACACAGCGATTATCAGAAAGGCTAAACGAAAACAACATCGGTCGCCTTTTACCCTCTCTTATTGATTATACGTGTAAAAGAAAATCAAGCCAGAGTCTGAAAATACGGATACCAAACGTGTGGAGCACAACTTCACAGACCTGTGGAGCACACTACAATTAGCTCTGAAAAGAAACTCAGCTTTGAAGCTGAAACATCGGACCTAACGTCCTTTTAAAAACAACAATCATAGACATGCAAACAAATAAGACTCAGAAGAAATGCCCTGAGCCAATTGATTTAATTAAAAACTGGATGATTAGGGGTAGATTTCCTGGAAGCAGAGAGCAACCGAAACACAGCCAGAGAGCCATGCATCGCAAAGTAGGCCCGCAACAAAAAGAAACTGTAGTGGAACGATATGGCAGACGGGTTGCATCACAACTCCGAAAACTATTACATTTTAATCATATGCAAAATATAAAAATGGACACGGGTTAGGGGTTTGAGTGTTGGGAGAAAATTTTAAAACTTTAAAACTAACTCAACACGAATCTTCCAGCATTGTTATTATTGTCTACTGTTGTAAACCAAATGCATAGTACATGTACTGTTAATATTTTCAAAGCCTAGTAAGCTGTTGAGAAAAATATCGTGACTTATTAAATTTCTTTGTGGCAATTTGCTTTAATGTTTAAAGCTGGATTATTTAAATATATTCTTTTAATCTATCAAAAAGTATTTGTAATTCGCCCGTATTCCATAAAACTTGTATAAATATACCTATACTACATAATAAGTTTAATAATGGTCCTCTGTTAACCGTTTAATTATGATGAAATCTTCAAATAGATGCAATTAGCCAATATCTATATCTCAGAACTGCGGTATTTTTTTTTGTTCTGTGTTATACATTTTATGTAATTAATAAAAATGTTATAGATAAGCTTTGATATTCTAATTTTTGCAATTCTCTTCAACTAATAAAAGATCCAACTCATCTGATGTTGTACCATTTTCTGTGTTTTAGCAATTTTTTTCAACGATCTTAAATTTTCCTTCTCTTTCGTCCGCAGCAATTTTCAATATGTGACAAGCCTTTATAAGAGAAAATTGATACACCCAATTGAGAAGAATTTAAAAGGTCATCCCGAGCTTTTTAGGCGCGTGCTGATTGATTCTTCTCATTTGAAAGGTCAACAAAGGACAAGTGATTTCAAGGACCGCTTTTAATGAACAGATTAAATTGAACTTCAGAGCAAATTGACCCTTTTCTAATATCACAAAAATATTTAAAGTGAAATTTTCACGGTCTTTTTGTCAAAATTAAGGTGCGAGCTATGCAATATCCAATATAGCCAATATAGTTCGGTATTTTAAGTATGAATAGAACATGATTTAAGAATATTTTTTAAAATAAAAGATATATGAAAATGTTGCAATATCATTTCCAACGAATACGAGCTGATTTGCATTTTTAAGTTTACTCCTCGTTAATTACCAGCACTTTACAGAGTTCCTTATGCAACTGCGCATATATATGTATAATTCTACCAGTGAGTTCGCCGACAAAGCTGGACATGTTTCAAGTTTACAATAGGCCAAACCCTCTATCAGCGCACGACAGTATCCTGACAGACAGCAACAGAAGTAAACAACGATTCCCAATTTGACCATCGGTCAATATCTGGACAGATGATGAAAGGCCTTAGGTCACTTGGAGGGTCAAGGGATGTATGGATCTTTGACAACTTCTCACTTAACCCCCAACACCTCTTTAACGAAGCGGACATATTGCACATAATGGCAATAGCTTCATCAATACAGTTTAGCCTTTTGTCTGTAGCGCTAGACCGTGCATGTGCATAAATAATTCAAAGCTCGGTTACAGCGGCGTTATCAAAGAGTGCAAAGATCTAAAGAACAAAATAGAAAGAAAAAAGAAAAAGAGAAGGAAGGATAAAGAGAATGTTTTACTCTATTACTTTGTTGAGCATTATACGCCTCTATGCTTCAGGGGATACAACATACATATGTATGTTAATAACCCCGCTAATGAAGAATTATTTCATGTTAGGAAGCCACCCAGCTGGCTAATGAAAGTGCTGTGGTCCTATGCTATAATTGTATCTGTGTGACGTGAAACTCAACAAAAATGTAATTTCTTATAATTATGCGTCGTCATGGAAAAAAGACAAAGTTGTATAACGGCTTGCTGACGCTAAGTTTCATAACGCTAGAGTACATCTTTAAACGATAAGTCCATAGTATAATCACAATGTGAAAATACAGAAATTACATTTCAAATTATGTAAAATGTCGACATATTTTATGGCATGGTCCTTCAAGTTTGATGATTCACACGCAGTAAAAATGAGTAGGAAGATGTTTTTTTTTTCTAAATTCTTGCAGTTTGCAAAATGTGTTAGGCTCATATCTCCTACGAGAGTTCATGAACTGGTATCAACACAGGAACATATACATAGTTGAACTAACTAGTAGAGTCAGCATCTAGCACCCGTGTGGTGGTACTCGCACAAAACAACTTGCAATCTTGCAGTTTGCACAATGTGTTAGGCTCATTCTTCCTGCGAGGGTTCAAAACTCGCATCAACATCGAAAATACACACACATACAGTTAAACTTACTAGCAGAGTCAGCATCTAGCACCCGTGTGGTAGTACTCTCACAAAACAAACTATCATTAGATTTTTGTCTGTTATTCATATTATTGAAAAAAAATATGTCAACTTTTTAGTGTATTATATTAAGTTGTTTTTTTGCAATGTTATAGGCATCCGATGTCGTATCGCAGACAAACACCGGTTGTGAGGTACGGACTATCAGATTATTTGGGGGGCGGGGGGGGGAGGTCCATTATAATATGAATTTTGATTATATAGATCTAATTAATCGTAAATTTATTTAAATATTGTTATGCACCATGAGATCGTTGTTTTTTTTTCGGCGACGCCGTCTAAATTCGTTTTCGTTACCTATGCCACGTGACTTCAGTTTACAAATCAAACTACTTGATAACGCATTATAGATAATTTATCAAAATGGAAGATTTATGCAACACTCTGCCTGATTGGACGAGCGTGTCAATTTCTTTCACTCTGTTGATTGTGCTACGCTGAGTGAAATGTAGACAAAGCGTTTATCCTAAACGACGCTGTTCACAGTTTTAAAGCTAACTTTGGCTCAGTATATTTAGCAGGAATATTGATTTATCTCAAAATGATAAGTAAGTTTAATAAATATGAGAAAAACCTGCTCAAATACCAACATATATCAAATTAAAGAAAGAGCTGAATACGGTCTGCGTATCACATGAATAAGGGTGTGATAAGAGTCTTTTATGTAGAGAAGTGCTTTTTAAAAGATTTTCCTTGTTACAATTGTCGTCTGTATATGAAAAGGTTTCTTGCTTTTGTGACTTATTCAGATTGCATATTAAAATGAGTACTTGTTTGCTTTGATGTATTTGTTATAAATTATTTAACTGATTTATTATATATGAATATTTTTCTTTAGTATGGTATGCAAATATTGAACTCAGTTGAAATCTGTTCTATTATATATATGCTATATAATGACTGAATCTCATTACACTGACCGCCAGTGAGTGCACGTCTCGAGAGGGCATTGAAAGAACTAGGTCATTGGCATTTTTCTGTCAATGTCCTGACTGAAGCTGGCGGGAGTGGCCCTAAAGGGAACTGTTTGTGACAAGGAGCTACGTACTTGGCTGACGGCTTGCTGTTCAGACGGCCTGCAGAAAATAGACGGCATGCTGAGAAGCCCCCGAGCCGCTCAAACTCAACGCTCAACGTGGGAGGCGAGCGGGGAGGGGCACACCACCCACAGCGGAGGAGCGGCGGAGGATTCCAGCGACAGCGGCTTGCAGCACTTATTTCCCTTTTAAGGGCGCCTTCGAGCAACCACGTCTCTTTACGTGTCTCTGTCGTTTAGGTCTCATTGGCCGTGACAGTGATTCACTTTTGGCATCAAAATTATTTTTCTTTGGCATATACTCTACGGAAATTGCGTAGAGGTAAATTTTCACCACTTTGGCTTCACAAATTTATCTTTAACGGCATGCCTGGTGATATGCCGGGGGTCTATACTCTACATAGCTTAAATGCTATACTGTGCCCGAAAGGGCGGATGGACCCTTTTTAAACACAAATAACTGAACTGAACTACACTGAAATGAAGGTACGCTGCATACAGTTTATCTATGTGATATGACTACGGTCAAACTTTGCTTATGAAACAGAAATATTGAAATAATTACAATTGTATGTTTTGCTTGACCTTCACTTTTCTTTTTATAGGTGTGACGTCATTGTCCAAAGATTCATGAATAGCGAATATGCATTTGTTAAAGCAGGATCAGTTGGCCTGTTTTAGAAATAAATAAAAATAATAAATAAAAAAATCCTTTAATTGATTTTTTCTCATGTATTCTAATCAAACTTGATTTGTAGCATCTTTATTAGGCCCGCAGCCAACTCTGTTCAGCTGGGACATTTAACCTCTTTTAAGGGCTGCTAGAGCTAAAACTAGAAATGCCTTTATATAGCGTCTCATGAACAGCTTGGTGGATCTTTGTCATACTTGGTCTGGAGCATAATTATAAGGTCCTCTTCCAAATTTATTTATATAGGAACTTGGGCCTTATTAGGGACCACTATAGCTAAAAGTAGATATGCCTTTCTTCGCATTAAACACTAAAATGTAAGCAAATTTTTGTTACAAATGGGAATAGGGACCAATTCAGCTAAAAATATAAACACATTTAATGACCTCTTCTCATGAACCGCTTCATGAATCTTCATCAAACTACTGCTGTAATTATTCGTCTAAGGATAAACTAAACAAAATTGCAACCCTACGAAACCTTTGCGAAAAATTAAAAGAGAACCATTTAAATTGTTAAAGTGCGGTGTTTAGTTTTGCAATTTGAAAAATGTTAGATGAAAGATGAATGTTAGATGAAAAATTCATAAACTTCTTTCCTTATTACAATTCGCCGACCATCATTTTTAAAGATATTTCTTGTTTATTAGTATCTGTATCAGTTTTGGCGTTTTTGTGTATGGTTATGTTTTATATGATGTACTTTCTCATATTTATATATAGCTATTTAACAAGCTACCTATTTTCAAAAAAAAAAACGATTATAAATTTAGAAATTGAAAACACACAAAACAGTTCTGTTTTACCCAAGTAAACGTCCTATATTTCTCTAATAGCCAATTCTTGAATAAACAATGACATTTTTACTAATAACTTGTATTATATTTTATTACCCATTGTATTTTGATACATACAGCATAATTATCCTAAATTATTTTCTTTTAGTAAACATAGTATTGTAAGAATATATGATTTTTTTATCATTTTCACAGAAAGTATGTAATCTTAACAAAGTGTATAATGACTGATTAAAACCTTAGTTTAAAACGGTGTCTTACCCGGTGTCTTACCAGAGTGATAAAATGCAACTGATACAGATGAATTACTGTGGAACTAGTCCTCGAATATTTCTGTAAAAAAAGCATTGGCGTTGATTTAGTGACTTTAAATAAAATTCATCTTACCATCTTAAATCTACATGTATCTTCCAAGAAAACGATATAGTATAATATATTGTTTTAAAAGTGCGTCTCTAAATAAAACGGCAAATTCTGTGTACACTATGGAACAAAATACCTTGGGCCTCAATTTTCTTTCTTTCGAATCAAACTATTTCTCCCAACATCACAGCGACCTTTACACGTTTAGACCATAAATACAGAACACATTCGAACATCACTTTGTATGCGGGGTTAAAGTTTCGTCAGAGGGTCGCGAAAACTTGTGAAGATGCCCGAAGGAAGAGTCTGAGATTACACTTTATTCGAACGAGGAAGTGCGAGATTTCACGATATCTGACAGGAGCAGCGAGTCCCTGTGAATTATGTCTCCGCGCCGCCGACTAGCTCAATACTGGTTAGGGCTCGTTCACACATCGACTTAACTAGTGCGATATTTTATCCGGGTTTTACACCGTGTGTGCCGATATTCTCGTCTCGTGCTAGCAATTACTAAAATCTCACGGGATTGAAAATTCAGTTAACAAAGATTTTAACTTCAATAAAAGAAGTAAAATTATAGTCCATTGTCTGAAATTAAATACAGTGTCTCTTTATTCTATCATAAGGTTATCAATTGTTTAATTTGGTACTCAGAAGTTATCAACAAAAAGAAACATGATTTAACTTTTTTTCATTTTAAGCTTATGCGCATGTAGCTAGTGCACGACATTCGAGTTCACTAAGATTAGATGCAAAAAATAAATGAATTATAAATACTGACACGTTGATGTTACAATGGTATGTTTGCTTGAAAACTTGAAATGTTTCTCTTTTTTTACATATATATAAAATATGAATGCATTCTAACACATGAATATATTTAATCTTTATTACAGTCTCACCTATGTACATACATATGTCACATTCATAATACTTAAAATCTAAGGCACATAGCCATATTAAACTTTTTTCTGACGGTAAAGATCAAAACTGAAACGACACGGCTATATAATTTTTCTCTAGATTTAAAGGTACTGTATTTTAAAATAAAAATCAGGAACCACTATTTTCATCGGAAGGCGAATTACAATTGAACATTTGCGGGTCTCTTTGGTGCTGAAAAAGATCGATATCCTAAATTTATTTCGATTTTCTGATACTCGTGGAAAACAAACCACTAATTTTTGAAGCAAGCTTTCGTAAAAAATGAAATATAAGATTTGAATGCTATTTTTTGCGCGTTTATACCTTATATATATATATATAGTATGAGAAAAAATATTGAGCATTTATATATCGAACTATACAGGCGGTATTTACGCCGTTGCTGTGTTGTTTTGATTTATAATTAAACTTTTGACACTGTTTGAACACATATCTTTTCTCATACTCTATAATTTTATCTTTATGTTCTTGTATCCTTCCGGGATCCAGTGTGTTTGAAAGGCATTTCGTTGATGTTTTTTCTTTAATATCTCACTTATATACATATATATAAAATAACCACATTTGCATTTCTTGCAAATCGTCCAAAACTCGCTAGCGCGATTCATAGTTTTGCAAGAAGTGCCAATGTGGTTTATATACTCGTATAAACGCACAAAAATAGCATTTAATTCTTAAATAATATACATTTAAAAGGTCATACACCACAGGTACTAGTATACGTAAAGAACAGCTTGTCATATTGAGGCACCACAGAGTGCGCCTGTGCAAGATCTTTACACCCTACTTTGCCCGAATGAAACTATTATTCGTATATGAAAACTTGAAACATGCTTTTTTAATTTTGCTTTGTATTTGACATTCATGACCACGATTGCGCCATATTGCTTGCCTGAGTACCACTATTCTTGGTGATAAATTTGAGTTCCAGGGTCAAGGTCACCGAGGCCAAAAACTTAATTACACCGTACTCAAACATCCAAATTTGAAGTTGTATATATACCAAGTTTGATAAATACATGTGTTGTATTCTTTACACTCTTGGTCAAAAACTTTGGATAGTAAATCTGCAAAGATCACCCTTGGGAAATGAAAAAAACTGTTAGTCTTCATTGACAGCTGGTCCTTCAACACAGGTAAATTTACACTACTGTTAAACAGGAAAAGAAAACAGTGGTCTCTATACGCAAATTTTATAGTAGAGATTTTTATTCGGAGGCGGCCTTTGGAACATGTTGGACTGTAATTAAATGTGAAAAATGTGGAAAATCAATCCTTGAAAGTTTGTCCAGTTTACATTAAATAAAGATGGCCATCTATCTAGTGTTTGTAACTCCTATCTCCAGGCTAAGAACTTTTTATATTTACGCAAATTAAAATGTCAGTTTGGTAAGGTTCTATAATGATTACTTGTCTTTTTTATAAAATCAAATACTTCAACGGTTTGTTGTTTTCTTGTTTTGTTTCTTTAAATGGATCAAGATACTAATGTTTAAAGTTACATTTATGGTTTGTGCAAATTTATTTCGAAGAACTTGCCACATAAGTAAATGACGTAATTATTTTCATTTCATGTAATTTTCATCTATACATGAGAGAGATAAGCCATTAAACCCAATATTATGGAGATATATTTGCTAAAGGTTTATACATTTACTTTTAAAGTTATGGTGCTTTCAAATTTTGTCCTATTTCTTTACAGTTTTAACAATTATTAATATCGGACACATTCGACGACTTTTTCAAAATTAAGTTATTTTATTATACACGCATTCAACACATTTTTCTTGATTCAGACATGTATGTTCCGCGTTGAGGATGCAATCTAAAGGCCTTGTTAGGAGTGTTATAACATATCAGTTGTTGTGTATAGTTTGAAAATATATGCATGCAAATTGCATAGTCAACTATTTGATCAATTCATCATGAAATGATTATGTTTCACTTAGTTTACATAAAAAAAGTCTAAAATAAAGATTCAATAGTATGCAAGGTGACATGCTACTTTTTGTATGCCAGAAACTCTTTAGTCGTTCACGAACAAATTACTCAGGAATGATAGCCGATCTCAGAACCATACAGCATTTAAAATTCTGAATATAATTTTGCACACATATGACTTGCAAGTTACAGACTACGTACAATGTCATACATTTACCAGCAATCTTACAGCATGAAATTTAAAGTGAAAAAAAAAGATCAAAGGCAGCGAATGACTATTGGAACAAGTCAAATGCCAGAACATATGATATATTACAACATATCTAATCATTTCTTGTTACAAAAATTATCCTCATTTTACCTTTTTTTAAAGCCAAACAAGTCAGAACTGAACAAAATAACTGTGTATTTTTCGTATTACATAAAAGATAGGTAGCATACCTTTTAATCGGTGACATTGATACTATATAAAAAGTCCAAAAATTATTTCCCCAAAACGTAAGTTTCTATAATCCAAATTTTCTTGCTAAATTTCACGTTAGACGATCGCATCTAACCGTAGATTGTTAAAGAATAGATAGTCTACTCGCAAATGAAACAAATTTCGTGGCTATTGATATAGGAGCTATAATTAATCAGGGTTTAATTAATTAGGGGAGGCTATTCTTTGTATAACACTGAATAGGGAAAATAAGCCAGGGTGCATTTATCTAATTTCAAATCTATCCACTGTCTGATGAATTTGACCCACGAGCTCCTAATTGAATTGGTTTTATTAAATATTTCCATCCTCGACGACCCAAGATTAAGAAAAATTGCATATTAAGTCGTCAGCGTTTAGCCGTCATATTTGTAACAATTTTCTGTGTGTGACTTTCATCGTTTCCCAAGCGGGGAAAATGGAAATTGGCATTGTACAGTTCAAACAGTTGCAGTGTTCCGAGTCTCTTATTGCTATAGTTTTCCGTGACAGGATTGGACAGTTTTCATGTTGAAATTAAAACGATGTCGCCTATATAAGAATATAAGTTCTTTTTACCAATATTATATAGGTCAAATGCAATCTTTCATATTAAACCGTCCAAATTGCACATAGAAAGTACAGTAAGTTAAAACATACACGATTCAGATAAAATATACATATTGTTATGACATACAATATTTGACGCAGATGATCCGTAGTAATGACTTTTCAGAAATATTCGTGAACTTTAACAAGAAAAACGTATTTCATTTACTGCTCAATTCCCTTCAGTTCTTAGTGCTTTCATCATGTCTAACACTTTCATTGATATAAGCAGTGCTTTTCTTGTCAACAGCTCCCCCCCCCCCCCCCCCCCCCCCCCCCCCCCCCCCCCCCCCCCCCAGTGTTATTATCATCTAACAAAAAATTCGTACCCGCCCGCTTAGCTCACTAGGGAGAGCGCAGATCTACGGATTGCGGGGTCGCGAGTTCGATCTCCGGGCGGGCAGTACGTTCTCCGTGACGATTTGATAAAAGACATTGTGTCTGATATCATTCGTCCTCCACCTCTGATTCATGCTTGCGGAAAACAGAGTTGTACTGGTACAGAATCCAGGAACACTGGTTAGGTTAACTGCCCGCCGTCACATAACTGGAATACCGTTGAAAAACGGCGTTAAACCCAGGGCATGCATATACTACCATATACATGCATTACTGTATACTCCATTATATATACTCTTCTACTAATGAACGAATGCTTCTCCTTCCTAATAATCAAAATAAAAAAACATGATTATACAAATTGCAGTAGTCCCTAAATAATTTCTAAATTGTATATGCGGCTATGAAATGGAATTTCAAGGTCCTTATAGCGTGCAAATATAACTCATATAACTCCTGGAAAATTGTTGATTTATCTCCCCTTTTTTGCACTTACTTTGACATTTTTATAATATTGTAAGTACTGACTGGAATCGTATTAAACAACAAATGCAAGAAATAAAACGCCCTTCTAAATGTTTTCAAAATTTGTTCTTTCATGTATAAGCACATGTTGTTGCACTTCCAGTGGCCAGAATATATTCGGGGAGTATACATCAGCTTACTGAAAGCTCTGTGTATTACTGCAACAAACACTTGTTCTATAGGTACTTCTTTGCATGGAATACACTTTAGTTAAACTACTCTAAGACATTCGTGTAGCTAATTATGCACATACTGTGAGTACTGAAGTCGATCTCAAAACTTAATTTTGTTGTTTTTCTACAGATGAATCAAGCAATCACCTACATGTGATACTTATGCTAGCATTCATTATTTGTAATACATTTTACAAAATGCATTGTAAGTTTTTCATTGAATTATTGTAATGTTACAATGAAACATCCAACTGGCTTACGGAAGGTCGGTGATTCTGCCCTAGTGATGAAATAATGCACGGAGGGGCACCTGGGGTCTCCCTCCACCATCAAAACTGGAAGTCGCCATACGACCTATAATTGTGTCGTTGCGACGTTAAACAAAAGGAAATATCTGGTAATTGTACAGTGACAATTATATTGTACTAACCAGATGAGTAAAATTTGAAAGACGTGGAGTGAAAAGTAAACTCGTTTGTTTTACATGTTGAAAATATTGCATCTTGTGTTCACTGAGTACAAAGGGGGCGGTGATCTAATGGTTCTGGCTATTCAACCCGATGGGTCGTGGGTACGAGCCTCAGTGGGATCAAAACCACTTCCTGCCTTTTAGTACGTCACAGTTATTACGTCAAATCGTCAAACGCCTCAGCGTTGCGCTAAAAATGAGTACGACGCAAAACAGGCAAATATTTGATGGACATCGTCAATGATGTAGAAAGTAATCCTTGATACGGTGATATTCATTCGCATCTGCACTTTATACAATGATCTTATTCAATAATAAAATCACTCTTTGGGATTTATTCTTTTTTAGTTAGTTCTTTCTGCTATTTACTATTCTTAATTAGTGCCATAATGTAGAATACACGTACATGTAAATCATTGCATTTTTTGTGTATGTACCGTACCTTTAGAAAATACAAAGGAAATTCAAAATATAAAAAATAACTATAAAATATTTTTTGTATTGTCCTGACAACTGAGATAACAAAACACTAATGCACAATAAAAAGACAGTGGTTTGAAGCTAAATGACACTTGAAGTACTACCAAAACTACACGCAACTCATGGTTCGTTTTTAGTAAAATGCTTTCAAGAGTTTCCAAATATCTAAATACTTGATGTCAATTTGTCGCTTTTATATGGGTAACAAAATACAAGTATATACGCTATATGTTCACAACGACTTGGAAATGCTTTCACAACGTTCTTGACGTAACTTCTCTACTGGTATACTCGACTCGATAATAATGCTGACAACTCCTACAGTTTCAATGTCTACCATTGGTAATTACACTAATTGAAAGTTATTCTCTTTTTTTCTTTTTGACACAAAGAAAACGCTATGCCGTCTGTGCTAACGGAAGCATATTCTTCCAATTATTTGAAGGACTTTCAGAGAAATCTGATTTGCCTTCATCTATACACTAAACAAAACTACCAGTTTCGCTTCAAGTGAAATCCGAAGCAGGTTTGAATACTTTGTACACATTTCCAATGTTGTTGCACGTCACAGGGTAAATCTAATTTTCGATTCACTAGTGTAAAGATCAGACGGAATTGAGATGCCTTGCCTGAAGCGACCTGCAAGATCATTGCAAATATGGTTAACTGTATACGGTCCATTTCTAAAAGCACACAAGTACGAAAGTTGCTGCACGATACTGCAAAAGGAAATTCCACGCCAAACAAAACATTGTACGTAGTACTGATACAACAGGAGATGATATAACGATACTGGTGTCTTTGTTGTAGACCCTAGGCAAACAGACAGTATGATGGGGTTTCATGAATGTTGGAGCAAAAAACATTGCCTTTGTAGTGTGAGCAGGATTTTTATTGTTGTATTTAGTGACATAATTATTTACTAAGCATGACCCATATGCGAAATTGACTTCTAAGTTTCGGTATATGGAATGAAATGTATCGCATACACAAGGCTGTACTTAAATCCAGACTTACGTAGTTGTTCATCCGAAATGACCGAGTTTCAAACTTAGCTCAAATGTTATCAAGACCATTATTCTGATAAATGTCTGATCAGGAATGTGGGCTCCATATGATACTTTCAAGTTAAATGATGAGGAAGGACTAAGATGTACAATGAATGAAACACAACAAACATCATGGGCATTAAACTCACAGTTTAAAAGGAAGAAGAAAATTATAACCCAGGTGTTATATGTTGACGATTACGTTGGTGTATTTACGTTTATCCTACCTTCATGCAAAATAAAAGCAAAAATCAAGGGGTCGGATAAATTTTGCTTATTTCTGGAATGGAGTGTTATTGAATAAAATCATCGAGGAAACGGTTTGCCTGTTTGTTCTGTCAAGCGGCGTTATGGCGTGTATATAAGTCTCGTCAATCGTTTGCTTGCTGAGGATGGGTAATCCGGCATTCAACTGAACTTCGGACAAAACTTCACTTGGCAGCAAATCAAAATTATTCTTTAATGTTCAGCAGAACAGAGAAGTCGGACACAAAGCAAAACAAGGTTAGCCTTTGTTTTTCGGCTCTTATTTTATAATATTTTTATTTTAAAGACCTGTTTGTGTAATGGTGGGGCATATTAATGTCTGTGCAAGACAGACTCAGATCTAGTTGGTGGTAAATTTTGAATTTTAATTAAAGAATGATTTTAGATCAGAAGGTAGGACTCGACTTTTATATTTTCTCTGACTCACTTAATAAATTTAATTTTATAAGACAGTAACCTAATATATTCTCTATAGAGAGTATTGTTGTTGTTGTTGTTGTTGTTGTTGTTGTTGTTCGTAGAAGAACAGCTTATGAATACGCAGCAATGAATATTGACTACACACTTCACTACCATAAACACCATTACCACTATATACAATCATATACTGATCAACTTGTATTTTGGAAGGACGAAAAGTCAATGTTGTGCTATCAGCCACCTCATAAGAAATACCATTGTTCTGATATTGCTATAGGTCAACCTGTGAGAAACCTACATTGAGATAATAGAGCAAGGATACTTTAAAATGCAAGTCACAACATTGGTTCAAAGGTCAGTTTTTGCCTTATTGTTAGGTGACATTTGTAAAATGTTTGACTATAATTATGCATATATTAAACACATAAATTCTTAACTTAAAAAAAATCAAAGTAAAAAACTTAAAATATAAGACACAGTTTATTCCAGACGTACGTACTGTGTAATAAGTTTGGTGTTGATTACCGAAAGAGGAATGGGCATAGCCATGCCTACAATAACATGACAGAGCCTTGTAAACAAATGCACAACTTTTCTAAACAAGTAGTTGTATAAAACTTACTTATATACAATCCAGTAAAAGTATCACAATAAAATGGGTTTAAAAAATAGCATAGATTAACTTTACAAAGTAGTATCTGGAATTTCGGTTGGAATACTAGTAAAAGGCCTATTACCCAATCGTATAAAATAAATATGGCAAATAACAATACTACAATATAATAAATCAATATTCAAAATTAAATAAAAAATAAAATTACACATGTAAAAGGTAACCTTTTTGGTGCATTCGTGAAACTGAAAACGAAATAAAAATTAGAAATAAAAAATTGAAAGTTTGCAAATCGAAAGGAAAACATCGTCATTTATGACATGCACTGCACTCATAAAAAGCCATCACAAATACACAGGCGCGGAGAATAACAGCATATTAATATATTACGGTGTATTGAGGATGTATACAGTCTAATTTGTTTCCATTAGTCAGCTATAGAATTGATCGCTAAAAGTGAGAATAATTTGCATATTTTGGCTCATCATTCATGTATGCAATGTAAGATTTTACAGTTATTTAAAAAAAATCAAAATGGTGACACTTCTTTACCATACAGTATTAATGTTGTTACCTCTAAAGGGTTACTAGTATGCTACATTTATATGGACTTTCTTCTAACATATCAAGTCGTGCACTATCGCAACTGTTATGTATGTATTTATATTTATGAAATATTTTGGTATACTTTCGAAGAAAAATACAACAAAAGTGTAACGCTTGACCAAAATTATTATTATCCATCATTTCTTTTGTTTAAACTGTCGTAAGTTCTGCGGCCACCAATCATTTTTTCCAAGATTTCCAGGCGCACATCGACTTCAAAACCTGTTGTATACTGATATTTTTGCAAAAATCTACATTTGTGCAAGACACTGTCACGGGAATCATGCAAAATGAAGACAGGATGATCTAAGCACGATATTTAAGCGATTTATTGTAGAGATATCAATTATCCGTTCACTTGGTAGTGCTGCGCTGTAGCCAAACAAGCGATGATATTAAAAGGGCGAGCGATTTTAATCTGCAACGATATGATATTCGTTCTGTCATAATATGACTGCCGTATTTGACAAACGCCCCCAGTGGAACACGATTTAATTCATCAAAACCAGTTCTGGGAGTCTCTGGTTAGTGTACTGCCGGGATCCTGACAATACAAGTCAATAATTAATTCATGCGAAATTACTTTCCATTTTTTACGCTTTTCTATTTTTTGAACCACTCTTGACATAAATATCTTGAATTGGTAAATATCAGGGACCATTATTTCATGTCCGTTGACCTGGCAATTTAACAATATCTTAAGGGGTTTAGAAACAAAAGTAAATACAAACGATTCACTGAAATTCAGTTTAAGAACGACAGTAACATGATCTGAAAATATTCTAAAACAGACAACTGATACTGTCTGTATTTCTCTCTCAAAGCTCTGACGATATAGGTTTACTAATTAACCTTTACCCTGCTAAATTTCTAAAATGTAATGGCCCACCATTCAATTTGGACATTACCACTTATTATTTGAAGGGCTGTTCACTGAATAGCGAACCGTGCATACCATCATCAGCCTGTACGGATGTGCAGGCTGATCTTGGTCTGCACTGATCGCAAAGGCAAAAACACTTGCCTGCAGCAGGCTTAAAGTTAAAATAGTCTGGCATCTGACATATTATTTCGTTAAAGCATCATGTATTTTTCATGTATATTAAATACGGCATGTATGGTATGTTTTGCAAAACTAAATATTTGCAACGCTAAATAATAAAAAAAAAACATTTTCTGACATTATGAAATTATTATTTTCTCTTTACTTGTTTCATATTGTTCTCCATTACTATATATAGAATTGACTAGCGTGCTGCGAAAAACGCTGGCGGAAGTAAGCTGGATTTTCTGCTTGGCAATCATTAGCGTAGTAAATAATGTACGGATACGTCCGCCAAACAAGTTTTGCTTTCCACGTATTCTTTGGGCAAAAAAATCGACTTTCGCTCGAAAACTTCTGATCTCCATCAAAATGCAATAAAAAGCATGTTTTAGATCGGAGTAATAAATCATGATCAAACAGCACGTCGTACTGAGAGATTTTATTATGATTTATTGAAATAAAGTACCATTGTTATGTCCCTTAATGACCCCTAATGGAAGTATACAATCACGCCTTATTTGTGCCTATAAATGGACCCAGTAGAGCGTTTTGTGACGGCAGGGAAAGTTTTTCGTCATTATATGCTCGTTTGCTTTGTCATTGTGATTCCGCCATGTACATCAAGTATGAGTTTATTAACATATCTTCTGACTAATTGTTTTGTAAATCCTTTTTTCCCTCAGAATTTCTGTCTGTTCTACAACATCATCTTGGCGGGTATTGCGTGCAAAAATATATATGCAGAGATATATGGTATATACAGTTTACTGTAATAGTTATATGTGTAACTAATTCATTCATGTTAAAGAAATTTGATCGAAAGCACTGTAGGACTCCCAAGAACAATTCCTGTGCTTAACACTTTATATTTTTTGGTCATGTGAACCGAAACTCAAAAGGATTTTCCCAGAGATGCATTAAAAAAAACACATTACGGACAGAAGGACAATAAATGGTCGCAAAATCTCTGGACAGCCATTGCGTGTACAGGTAATCCTGTACGTAAAGTGAATGTTCAGACGTTTCTATTTTTATATAAGCATCAGATTATCAATTGTATACATGTATAATGTATCATGGCATTGCAGAAACAGAGCGCGTTGTGTCCAATGTATTTTCGTAGTGATTACCACAACTCGGCTGAATTTCTTTACTCAGTTTCACAACCCTGTCGAATTTTGGTACTCAGTACCAAACTGCGTCAGTACCACTTTATGGAGTAACAAAGTTCATTTAAAGGCACAGAACGAAAAGCCTAAATCCCCTCCCCAAACCCAATATTTAAAAATACTTCCCATAAGAAAAGTGAAAAAAAAATATTTTTTTCATGCGTCAGTGTAGATCTATTATGTCATATACTGCTATTATGCGTGTACATTTTTTTCCAACCTCATATAATATTGCTTGCTCTCTTCTTCTTCGTTCGCATATGCTTGCTCTCTATTGGGACAGCTGCATAATCTATTTTAATACGTGTACTTTCAATAGTACAGTTAGAGCAATGAAGGGTGGGGGGAGGGGTAATAAAAAACAATGGACACAACAATGCTTACTGCTATGTGAATCAATTATTGAAAACTTTCACACATATATAAGAAACAATTGTGGAAAATAGATTTAACAAGAAATAAATATTTCTTAAGACAAAGTGTATTTTATATTGCAAACCGGGACATAGCAAAAATGCACAAAGTGATGAGAAAAACACTTCAGAAATTTTCATGAAGCCGGAGAAGGGGTGTGGGGTTGGGGCAATACGTACATCCAACATCTCCTCCACCCATGCAATAGAAAGTTGGTAGCTTCAAAAGACACTGTTGCTGCAAGAGACAGTGCATGGCACTGACCCTACAAGAACTTATAAATGTTGCAATGTACTGTATCGACAGTGGAGGCCAGATCATGAAAAAGTTGTACTAAATATCATTTATCCTTTAAAAGGTTTTTGTTCTTTCTTCTTTTTTTTTTTGGTATTTTGTTATCAACATCTTTATAGATATATTAATATTCTACAAAGATTTTCAAAATAACACCTGTTCATTTCTCAGAAAATTAATTTGTCTAGGTCTAGCACTATTTTTCACCAGTATATCAGAAAATTATTGTTATGCATCACATTGTAAAGTATTATTATGTTTTATTGCCTTAATATGAAATAGAAAAATAATACTATATTCAAACACCATTAGTTTTATTAACACACTTTAACATTTCAGGCTTTTATTCTGTCTGTGAAGATCAGTATTTCAATAAGGTCCGCTTGTACTTTATTCCCAGTACTAAGGCTTATAATGTAGTCATAATTATGATGTTTCCAACATGTTTCTTTTCCGGATTTCATTAACTTCATTTTATGGTGTGTGTTTTTTGGGGGAGTGTGGGGGCGGTTAACGTTTGTTCTGTCCCGTTGTTTGTCCCGAAAATTTCTTCAGCTAAATGTTTTTTCGTGTTTTTTTAAGGAATAAAGCTATAACAGGACATCCATGTAACTAGTTGTCGAAATTTTCTAAATCGATTCTTTTTTGCCATGTATCAAAACTTATACTGCAATATGGAACCTTACAAAATGTTCATATCGCGTTCATGTTCATCTTCTTTTCGTGGTAGACTGATTATTCGGGTTGCTCTTGAAATCTTATTTGTATATAAACATAAAACTTCCCTTGCCTATTCATATATAAACTTACGGTATATTCTTAAAATTCATCCAATCACCAAACGCTTCAAATCCTTTCCACACCAAACGCATTAGCGTCTGATGACCCGTTCAAGCTTCTATAGAATCAACATTTATTATGAAAATAAGGCAGAAATGTCTTGTTTAGCAGATCTCAAATGCAGAAATATCTGACATCTGATGCATATACTGATACGTTTAGACAACATCAAAAAGGGCCTTTTGAAAAATTTGACGAAGTTTCAAAAATCTCCATTTAGGCTACCTTAGCTCCGTGACCGACCCCTTTGGAATTTGTGTTTCATCCGCTTACAAATATTTTTTCATAGATAAAAAGCTGACATTTATTTAAGCTGCTCTTATCTTACCTGCATCATCTGTGCACAATTACAGTCTGTCTCTGAAAAATTGTCAGAATACCTAATGCAACGCAGTTCCGAATATGTCGCCACGCAACGCAGTTAAGTAGATACCGATCTATCTCTTACTCGCTGAGTCTTATTCCTAATTAAAAAAGCTCTTACCGTTGTCCAAGTTTACACCATGTTCACATGTTCGTGATTTCGAGAGCCACTCCTCCAACTCAGATTACTAACATAGGTAAGAGTCATGTTTATGGGTGCTTTACACTTTTCATGCTAAAGAAGCAGGGGAGTGTCTGGACTTGGAACGTCTTCTGTATCTTGCACTATCCTCCCACTGAAATTACTATTTGTCTTATAGAGAAGTCGCCTATTTGGGCTACCGGAGGCGACTATAAATAAAAAAAACATGTACTAACACTAGGTTTACCCTTAATTATGGCATACAAAATTTCATGTCAACGTACTGTATAGTTACATCTTCTATACTTCATTCCACTGAAACAATAATATGTAGATCTAGTTGCTTTTGTTTTTATTAAAATAAAGTTTTCCTTCCAAATTTCACTGTGTGTTAATATACGATAGTAACGAAAAACCATCTAGCTAGAGCAGGTGACACAGTTATCGACAGTCTATAGTTATCGACAGTTCTGTTGGTCTTAATTGATTTTTAAGTAAAAATAACGTCATGGAAACCCAATAATATCAAAATGTACCAGAAAAATATTTTATGTGTTCGTTTCATTGTTTTTGAAAGCTGTGTGCCATATTTTTGACTGACCAGAGACAATTTCGTCAGGCACTGTTTGGTGTCATTTCTAAAAATAGAAGTGCTTACGTCATGCGGTAAGAGTACCGGTGTCCTAAATCTTGCTTCTGGAAATTTTCGCTGTAGTTTTGGCGGGTTATTAATGTTAATTTGACCTAATGACGTATATTTGTAGGTTGCATACCACAAAATATTACATGCATCTATTGCGGGTGTCAAATTGGGGGTGTCCATAACTATCTCCGAATTTCAGTGATGTCTACAGTTATCAACATGGTCCCTAATAATATTTAAAAATGTTACAAAATGAATATTTGAGTCGTCAAACCTCTTTTCTTATTTAAACTGAGTATAGCAAAATGGTTCTTATATAGCATTTAGATGCTTACAAACCATCTTTTCCCTGAATTTAAATGTTTTCTCAACATAACAGAAGGTTTAAATATTCTCCCTCATAAATGAGCACTGCAATCAACATATTGAGGAATGGCTTCGCTGTCTTTGTTTTGGCGAAGTTGTATGCTGTGCCCTGCACAACTTTACAAGTAAAATGGCAGGCCGGGTACCAGAAGAACCGAAACGACATGGACAACCATCATTCTTGACACCCGCGGAGGAAAATCTGCTGTTCCGATACGCAGACTTAATGGTGAAAATTGGTACATAGACAAATTCATCTACATGAATAAAAGCTATGTTTCCTTTTACGAGTTTTTAAGGAAATGATTAAATGATTACGTCATAATTGGTAATTTTCCATTCCAAGACGCGCAACCTAATTCACTTATGGAAAAACACCATATAGACCTTACACTGATATTATTTCTGTGTAATACTCTCGGCAATCCGATAACATTTATTTCTTTAGTGTCATTAATTGAATCAATTAAACAATTAGTGGCCAATTAATTTGCGTATGTTGATGTCGTAACCATGTGATTTGAAGGAGAGGCTAGCTAGCGTGTCGTCTGCACATTTTTTTTTATTAAGTAAACAGTTTTACGTGAATAAGTTGAACTTTACTATATTTATTTATAAAATACTGCATAAAATTTCCAGAAAATTAAATGTCATATATAGCTGTCGATAACTGTATCCAGATGTCGATAACTATGTCAACAAGGGAGATCGATTTTTTGATCGTCATAACGTGGACATATCACAGTAACCGGGAAATACCTTTCCAAAGGGCCAATCAAAAACCGTTTTACATTATAGGATAGATATTGCAACAAGTAAATAAGGAACGTAATTTGTGTATTTATATTTAGATTAAACTGTCGATAACTGTGTCACCTGCTCTATCAATAAAGACAAGGGTTTTCATTTACCCTATACATGTTCCCTTTTCCTGATGCTAGATAACAAGACTAGTCGTAGGGGCAGATGGAAATATCTGGCTCGGGTGTAGTAACTGTTTAGGTGGAAAGGAGGCTCTGCAGAGATAACATAAAACAAGAGCCGGGTATAGACTGACTACTATCAAATGATAATCAACTGTAAGCCTCTGCAGTTCACAAGTAGTCCAAATATAAATAGTCCTAATATTTCTTCATTTTTTCGTGCCCGTTATCATTAGTAGTGTGTGTATGTGCAGCATTCTATCGAAATCAGCATGTTCCTGTAGCATGCTGGGTAAAAATGCCGGCGTAAGAATATTTTGTCTTGAAAAGGAATACATTCAGCAGGTTGTATTTGATGAAGTGTAGCTTTCTTATATAAAAGTTAGCACCCCTTTTTCTTGTTTCTTTTTCTGTAGTCGCGATATAGTTCTTTATGGGATTATAAGTCTCTGAAAATCTTGATATGCTAGAAAATATCGAGAAAACGTTATTAAGTAAGTGTATTTTATATGAAATAAAGAACAGCCGGATTAAGTGGCGTTCATGTAACAGACTGCAAATATTTCAGCCCCGACCGGGAATGAACCCGGGACCTCCCGCACCCGAAGACGGGCACTCTACCACGTCGCTATATAGAAGCTAGCTCATTTAACAAAACAGTGCACCCTTATACTCTACCCTACTACATACGCCCTCTCCATATTATATATGATTTAAGACTTCCAGGGTTCGATTCCCGGCCAGGGCTAAAATATTTTCAGTTGGTTATATTGGTGCCCAACGTAAACAACTCGCGAAAGATATGAATAGATACATTGGAACGTCCCACGGAGGTTCAAACTCTAAAAACTCGAGGACGAACTCTAGAATGTAGGGAGTGTATGTAGTTGGGTAGAGTATAAGAGTGCACTTATGCTGCCTTGCTATATGAGCTAGCTTTGATAGCGCCGTGGTTGGGTGTTTATCTTGGGTTTGAGAGGTCCCGAGCTCGATTCCTAGTCGGGGTTGAAATATATTCAGTCTTACCATTTTCTTGAGAGTACAAAATGATAAGTGGGTCTCTTTTATATTTGTCACACCTATACATCTTCTCACCAAGCATACCTGTAATTCTATTCACGAGGAAAGCATATAAATTCAACAGGTTCAAGAGTTGGGGCCCCCGTAACTATAAACACCATGTATCATTTACACAAGGTTTTAAATAAAAGCACGAACATTTAAACTGAATTACTATACACACAATTTTAAATCATTTTTACCTTGAGATAATTGAAGTGATATGGATTTTAAAAGCCCAGAATTATACATAACCTTGCACTCTTGGCCTTCGCCAAACTTAAAACAGATAAAGTAGTGGTCCAAATAGATGTTATGCATAATCAGATGGTTAGACAAACACTGGTATTAATAACTCCTGCTCTGTTGACTCATATCCAAACTCTTCACAATTATATGAGGAACAATTATCTAAAATAGGATATAAAACGAAATAAGTGCATTTCATGTTCACAACAAAAATTATGGAAGCAACATTATAAACAAAGGCATTATGAGCCTTTAATAATAGAAAACACTACACACGTTAGTAAGTTTCTCATTAGTGCCAGCAGTGACTGAAAAAGTACCAAGTTTTTATGCAGGGTCGCAAAATTTTGTAGGTTTATAATAGGGGACTAAAAACTGACTATAAAAGCAAGACAGTGAGTTTTCAGTTTATTTTAATTCCATTTGAAATGGTGTAAACATGAACCGTTTGTAAATGTGTTGAATAATTTAATGTTAGTACACTGCATTAATTACAATTTATACGGTAAATATTAGTTTAAGAGAGGGTATTATGTATCATCATTGAATGCAATGGCAAAAGTAATTAATTTCGCTTTTGCAAGAAAGTGAGTCAATATAAAGTACAGTTATACACTTTTTATTTATAAGATTGTTGCAAAGGGACGCAAATCTTGCACGAGGAGAATTCATCAAAGTAAAAAAAAAAGACATAAAACATATTGATCTTTCAAAATAAGCTCATGGTGCTTCAGATAAATTATTTATCAAGTAATTACAAAATCAATTTCCATTGTCCATTTCTACGGAAGCACAGATTGACATATGCATTGTATTATGTCTTATTATATTTCATTTTATTTTATTATCGAGTTTATGTATAATAAAACAAAACCCAAGAGAAAAAGTTTTCGCCATTCGTTTGTTTGATTATTTTTTCCCATGGGCTCTAGATAATTTTCGCTTCGCGTGTTTTTTTTTTTTTTTTTTTTTTTTTTTTTTTTTTTTGTTGTTGTTGTTTTCTGTTTACATTTTGATATATCTCGTGACAATGTTTTAATGAATAAAGAAGCGCAAATGTTCCCTTTGTGCTTCCGTACCGTTAACTATATCAATAATCTATATAACTAAATTATAGATCATTGGTAAATACTTTCCACCTGGTATCCAAGGTAAACAATAACAATCGAATGTGGATAAAGAGGGCGGTTTAAATTCAGTTGGAAATGGAACAGTTCAGAAAAGAATGGTGCAAAAGAAGGGGAAGTGTAGAATTAGAACCGGAAACACAATTAGAGCAATAAATACTAAATATATAAGACGATACAGGTATTTAATATTTTTATTCATTTTGTTATATTGATTTTTTACAATTTCCTTTTGCTTACTTTGCTATTGCTATTTAAGCCGATTTATTCTTATGTACTTTATAAATAAACGTTAAAGTACATATGTGTAGTCAAGCAATTAATTTATCGGTACGTTACTACTTCATGTATTGATTAACGGACAACCGTTTACAAAAGTACTAGCAATTAAGTGTAAATGTCAAGCCTAAATATGTTAATTCAAATTTATTTTCTCTATATTATGTTTTATATTATGTATAACGATGGGAAAATTACACAAACTACATATAATATAATATAAGCAAACTATGATGAGCTGATACAAGAAGTCCCGTGTAATCAAAAGAATGTAAAGCGGTTTGAAAATTGAAATTACTACAATGCATTTTCTGTCTAGAGTTATCAAAAATAAAAAGCAAAATAGATAAATAACAAACATGCGAAGCAGTATTAACCGGCGTATTAGTACTGCATGAAATACAAAATATATATTGTACTCTACTTCACTAGATCTCGTTTAACTTTCCGCATATGTATTCCCACCCCCTTGTTTTTCTCTTGTCTTCTGTTCAGTATCATAACATTTCACATACCTGTATGAAAAATATATATTTGTAGCCACACCTCATGTCTGCCAAAAACTATTAAGGGAAGGGTATATAGTAATGTTGTCAGAACTTGTTGACCAACCATTTTGTATTTACTTTTGTTATTATGTTACTGAAATGTATTTATGATAAAAAGGACTTTTGTAATGCAATAAAATATGTTTTGACTTGATTCTCGCGAACTGATTCCATAGCATTTAGGATGCTTTTATTTGCTAGCTGAATATGTTTATACCATATTCATATCGTAAGAACATGTTTTGGTTTTTAGTCACTTTGCAACCTATATTTCCATATAATTGTTAAAAGTTAAGAATTTTTATGCTACCTCTTGTTGCTTCACAGCAAAATGAACTCGCGTTCTAAGGTTTGTCGCCCCATGTCACTGGTCTATTTTCTCTTGATCCTTCATAGAGAGAGAGATAGTTTACGAACCAGCGACAAGATAGGATAAAGTCTACAGGCACATGTCATTACTACTTTATTCAAGTATAGATAAGGAGGGTATTTAAGGTGCAATATACTAGGGGAATTATAATATTAGCTCGATCTGGGATGCTGTATTCGGCTCGAGTGGATTTTGCCAGATCGGATTTTTCGAGGCGCGCAAGCGCCGAATGTGATCCGACCTTGCAAAATCCACGGGAGCCGAATACAAAATCTCAGATCTAGCTACTGTTATAATGACCCTTTTATTATACACATCCACCTTTTTGTTTGTTCTTTTGTTATCGAACGAAACCTTCAAGGTTTATCGATTTTAAAATAGAAACTGGTGAAGTTCATGCATATTAAATTATTGAATGAAAGTAGTCCGGCAACATACAATACAAAATGTATAATACGGATTTTTTCTGCCTGTTCATATTTACTTGTGAAATACAAGCTGTATTTTTGACAGGATTTATACAGGTATATAATAAATCTCCTTAGCTGTTTACTCGGAATAAACTTCAGTATGAACCATTGACTTGTCAGAGAACACACTAAAACGAATGACTGGTATGTGTTTATGTGTTTTCAGGAAGGATGCATGTATTGTTAGAAGGGACACAACATTGAAGTCAAAGAAGCATACAGATGTCTCCGATGATGTGCCTGACTGGGCATATATACCTGACGAAGATGTCATCTATTCCTTAAACAAGGATCGCAGATGGCTGCTGCCGGAGTTGCTGCAAGAAGCTGTAGTCAGAGAAGGCGTGCAGCCTAATGATGAAGGAGAAACATTTGGTCCCGACAGTTTCGAGCTAGTAGAGCGGGACAAAATAATCAGAAATAACAACTGCGGTGGTATTTACGCATATCACACCAACACAACTAAGGGCAAGACAGTATGCAATAAAACAATTAAATTGTTCAAGAACGGTTATATTGATGCAGACAATATTTTGAAAACCCCGGCAATACACTCTAAGAATACTAGGAGATTATATTTTCTCAGAGATTATAATGAATTGGGCGATTTTACAGACGAACCTGTAACTGACACAGATGGAAGTCCTGACGAAGGGGAAAACGCGCACCGTAGTGAGGAGAATGAAAATAATATTAGACAAAACCCTGCGGTTAGATATGAGGTTTTCTATCCGTGCGAACCGACAAACGTTCTGACACTTAAGCCAAAACGTATCGGAAACAATACAAAAAAGTATTTTAAGTGCCAAAACTATATTCGTAGACCATGGACACTAGAGGGGTATCAGTTTCGAAGTAGACTAGGGAAAGAGAAAAGGGACCATATATATAACGAGATCAGAGATGGGTTGGAAGATTTCCGTTCGGAACAAGATGATGATGTTGAGTACAGCCTAGCATATGTCTGGCTTGATGAAAATAACTATGCATCCGAAGGAACCGAAAGAGATATATGCGAGTTACATGAGAAGAACGTTTCCGTGTCCCAGACTAAAACAGAAGCTCCTATTGACAGTCCGGCTGAAGGATCTGCACAACATGTATGTTCTGAAACAGAGAAAGAAACTGAAAAAGAAGGTAAAATCGCTGTGGACAAAAGCATTTTAGAGAATAAAAATGTTTTACCGTCAGACACCCTTGTACGACGTGAAACTGAAGAGGACTTATATATCTATCCTAGAGAAATTACAAAGCAACCGGTATGTGTTCTTCTTCGGAAAGTGGAACTTGATGTACATGCTTTAGAACGTCATCACGGAGACGACTATTTAGAATGCAATTGTATTCCAAGGAGATTTGTGATAAGCATTTCAAAATATATAAACGACCTTGATCTGGACGGTATAGGATCAGCATACAAACTCCTCCGAATCATGAGTAAAAGAATGTTCGCATGGCTAGTATTTGTGCATGACCCGGTAAATAAGCTTAACAGTTTAACTGAGGACGCTTATAATGTTAGCCTTAATGCAAATTTCAATGAAAATATAACTAATGTTACAATAGAAGGGCTTGTTGAAGGATCTGTTGTTACTGTTACAGATATAATAGGTCACACACTGAATTATCTGAAAAATTTACCGAGAGAATCTATGATTTTTGAAGCAAAATTACATGCCAGCAAAAATGTTCAAGTTGTTCATGCTAGGAGCCTTCTTGAAGAAATGAAGAATTGGTCAGCTTGCACGTATTTTCCTGATAATACCTACATAATCCAGCATTTGATTCAGTCAACGTCTCCTTCTGTGAACCTGTCAACTTTACAACTTGAAGATAAAAAAGCAAAGAATACACCCTGTACAATCTGTTACAGCAAAACCAGGATGACATCGGCGCTACTTTCATGCACTCATTTCTTTTGTAATAGATGCTGGGAAGCTTCCCTTCACGCGAGGATTGACGTAGGTTCGGATGTAATATTCTGTCCAGGATATCGCTGCGGAGGCAAAGTTGATACCGGTTTGATGATATCATTCCTAAATGTTAAAGAAATTCTGAAAATTGCAAGACAACGTCAGAACACAGACGTTGAGAAGAACCGATTAGCAAAGTGGTGTTCCAATGAGTCGTGCGGGCGAGTCGTAATAGTAAACAAACGAGGTGCGAAAATCACACGATGCTCTTGTGGGGAATCAATGTGCTTCAAATGTTCAGGAAGACCACACTGGCCATTATCATGCAAGAACTATTTGGAGTATATTCGCATTTTGATAGAAACCCATGACAAAAATATCATTCCACACGAATTCATTATCAAATTTGACGGTAGATATTGCCGTATATGCTTTAAAATCGCATTGCGATACGATAAATGTTTCGTCAAACACTGCCCTTGTGAGGGCGATTTATGTCTACGGTGTTCTTTCATTTGGCATACAAGAGACATGACCATTTATCATCCTGAAGATAACCAGAATGTCGTAAGTTTGAAATCCGATGAAACTGAGGCTCCCGGTTTGTCTACTCGAAGTAAGGATAACATTTTTTCTGAAGGAAGAAGAACTAAATGGTATAAACTTGCAATGAAACACCGCATTCAGCAACACCCTTACAGGCTCGCAAAGATGCAAGCAAATTCTAAACTACTGGCTAACCGTATAAGTCACTACATTTTGCGTGAGGAGAAGAAAGGCCACTATGTGTATCTTGAATTCATGCCCAGCGACAGCTCTTATCTACGTGAGTCTGAACGTGTAACTCAGTTCATGGCACGTATTGTAGACATGTACAAAGAAATATGCAGCATTATTGAAAATGTGGCTTTCTTCCTGAACGACGATAACCATTCAAATGGGTTTAATGAATCGTTACATCGGAAGGCGATGATATTGTCAACTTGTACGAAAACAATTTACGACTTACTCAAAGATGGAGCGTTTCTGAATCCCAAAGTCGTGACTGAGCGATTAAATGATACTTGTGCTGAAGTGAGAAGAGTAATGGAGAGCATTGTGATAGAATTATAGTTGGAACTCGAGCTATGTAAACAAAAGAACTAGTATCGGGTGGTTTTCCTTCTGTCAAATATAATTGAACTTAGAATTGTGGATTTAAGAGCGTCGGATAAGTTTGGTTATTGTAACTTAGATGTCGCTGATGCATTTTTTCAGGAACCAGATATAGGCTTTTGAAACTTTTTGGTGCTTTAATTTAATATATTTCCATCCTTTACAAAAGATTAAGGTACTCCGCAAATGTGCGTTGGTGAATATCATTATGTTAAAAAAAACTGCTGTAAGATACACTCCTTTTCCGAGAGCAACTGTGTCCACGCTGTAATGTACATGTGTATAAGCTGTTCATATAGTTTAAAAAGTATACATGTAGATATGAAAGCTTATTATATGAAACAATTAAAAGTAACACTGATTACCATAAGTCTTCCTTAGCGTGCTTTGGACTTTGCCATTGTCTGACTTGTCGTTGAATTTTGAATATAATGACGTCATAACTGCAATCGATAGAGTGTCCTCCGTTACAGAATGGTTTGAAGTCGCTGACTTCAAAGCACATCCGCTTCGCAGCCCGCCCGCTTAGCTCAGTAGGTAAGAGCGTTGGTCTACGGATCGCGGGTTCGCGAGTTCGATCCTCGGGCGGGGCGTATGTTCTCCGTGACTATTTGATAAACGACATTGTGTCTGAAATCATTAGTCCTCCACCTCTGATAATTCATGTGGGGAAGTTGGCAGTTACTTGCGGAGAACAGGTTTGTACTGGTACAGAACCCAGGAACACTGGTTAGGTTAACTGCCCGCCGTTACATGACTGAAATACTGTTGAAAAACGGCGTTAAACCCAAAACAAACAAACAAACAAACATCCCCTTCGCCGATACATGGGTTTGAAACTACGCTTGGGTGTAAAATTCATACTTCTCGTACGGAATCCATCCAGCTGGCTAATTGAAGGTCAAAGGTTCTACCATGATGCCTTAGATAATGCCCAAATAGTCACCTTTGCTATTCCTTTACCTTTAACAGCGGAAAAGTCGCCCTATTATCTAACATTTTGTCTTTGTAAAGCAAAACCCCAAAACAGACGTATTTGACTAACAACATACAATCATGGCAGTAGATACCATCTCGTTGATATGAGAATTCAGTGCTCATTTCACCTCGTTTTCTCTTACGTAAATGAAAGTGAAGTAAACTAGAACCTTAAAATGCCTGACAGGTCTAGAGTTTATAGTGTTTTAACATTCTCTGTTATTTCCATACGTTTTCGCTGGAGTATCTTTTCATACATAACAAAACATTAGACTAGTGACTAGACCGATAATAAAGAATTTGTAATAGAAATTCAATGTTTTTGAAAGTTTTCTTTTCTTTTATGTAATAGTGGAAAATACTAGTCTATGTTAGAGATTTTCTCATAGAACAGATTGATATATTATGATATTGGGCAGAGGATATAGACTAGCTATATTTACAACTTTAGAAATAAAAGAAAATAGAAACTGATATATTGTTGTCTAGTCTGACTAAACATGTACTATGTTATACTTACAATAAACCAAACCTGAATCACTGAATAATGAAGTTACGGTCATATCTTATTTGGTTGTTTTTGTTAATTGATTTAGAAGCGACGAACTGTCCGTCAAGAGCCCTGTAAATGTTGCGGCTGTAGACTCACGAATAGAAGAAAGTAATGTTTAGGTACTTACAGTAACGTTTTCGAACGTTTAAGACATGACGTGAAGAACTAAAGAAAAACCAGAGAAACTACCGGCAACTACTACAATTTTATTAGTAGTTTAACACTTAACATGTAGTGACAAAATTCACTGAGGAATTATTGGGGCGAGTAAGAAAGTGAAGGGGTTCAGACAGCGGAATGACGAGTCATTATGGCGAGTTAGAAAGTGAAGGGGTTCAGAGAGCGGAATGACGAGTCATGATGGCGAGTTAGAAAGTGAAGGGGTTCAGACAGCGGAATGACGAGTCATGATGGCGAGTTAAAAAGTGAAGGGGTTCAGAGAATGAAATCATGAAGGAATCGTGAAGGAATCAGCAAATGAGCGTTTCAGCAAGTGAGAATAAAGCATAATTTGACGGCCTTCAACAATTTCTCTAAAACCCATCCTTCACATTAATAGCGATCACAAAGTAGGCAGTTCACATTTATAGGTGACCAGACAATAAGGGGTTCAGACAGCGGAATGACGAATCATGATGGCGAGTTAGAAAGTGAAGGAATTCAGAGATTGAAATCATGAAGGATTCAGCAAATGAGCGTTTCAGCAAGTAGTAAGTTTCATACTAAGTAGGTTGACGACCTTCAACAATTTCTGTAAGACCCATCCTTCATATTAATAGCGATCAGAAAGTAAGCAATTCAAACATTTGTAGATGACTAATAATTAATCCTTCAATCTGAAGAAAGAAAGGATGAAACTAAAGAGTAGGCAGTTCGTGTTAATAAAATTGTATAGAACACCTTTCCCGTCCCTGTAAGTAAGGAACTTATTTGCCATATATTTGACTATTCCAGCTGCTGAATAAGGGCTTGTTTTCACGGTTACTCCTGCAGGCAAAATCGTTTCGTAAAAGGTGCGCCACGACTGGTCACCGTTGGAGACTTTTATTTTAAATGAAGGTTAGTAAACTTGCTTGGTTCAGATTCTTTCCTCTAAAGGTAAATTCTCATGTCCGATTCATCTTCGATTTATTGACTGTTGCTGTTTTCTTAACCTAAATTTCTTTCTCTAGAATCGTTTTGTAATGTGTTCGTCAATCCGTTCGTTTAGGACGCAGTTACGCCGATTCACGCATGTCGGCCTTGGATATCTGTATGTATAAAACGAAATTAACTTGGCAAACTGATTTAGTCCTGTTTCATAACTGGCATAGCTCTACACAGACACTGTAAGCCATGGCATACACATAGCCTTCAGAAAATTTGTTTTCAAAATTTCGTTTTGGTCCTAGCTACGCCGGATTGTTTGGCTACACGCATATTCAATGACGACATTTAGATTGCCTGATGTATTTTTTCTGGAAATGTTTGAGAACTCGCCATTTCAGTAATCGGGATCAGACTACAGATTCGTAATACAGTCAAAATAAGTGCATTCAGACTCGACGGGACCGGTATAATTTGTTCGTGTTATTACTAGAATATACATTATACAGGAATTTTGCCGGGACCTGACGATGGGTTCGAGAGAAGGATAGTGTTCGAATTATCCGTGTTCGAGCGACTGAAGTTTGACTGTACTTACTTTTTATGTTGAATTGGTGCTCTGATCCTTTCTCCCTTAACTTCAATTTAGTTATGATCCCCTTTAAAGAAAGAAAAAGAATATCAGAAGCATCATCGTTGGAGTCGTCAGAGGGATGCGGAGTGATATAGGTCGAATTAATAATTATATTCGATCTTAATTGTGATAAATGATACAATGTTATCTTCAAGATTAAACAAGTTTTATGATAACTACTGTATAGATAAAAGCCCGTTTGGGAAAAAACAACTCCGTTGCCATTGGCCTAGTTATTTGTACTTGGGCAGTCGTATTGGCCATCGGCCTTAAGTCTTGGGTCAATACGACAACACTTGGACAAATAACAAGGTCATTATGAAATCAATAGATTAATAACTTAACAGTAATATTATTCCTCCTATAGAATTTTCAAAGTACAAAATGTACATTGTATTGTTTTTATTTCGTTTTACAAAGAATCGACATTAATGGTAAAAATCTGCTCCCTGTGTAGAAATCATGAGTATAAGAGGGCATGAAATGAGAAGTATGGCGTGCATTAGTACTAGTTCTATACAGAAAAGGCAATTCCTTACAGGTCAACGAACGTTCCACCAATTCGTACTATTAGCACATCCTAACAAAAGGCAATAGGCTTGTTTATTATTGCGAACGATGCAAGGGTTCAGGTAGAGGATGGAGAGAAAGATGTATTTTGACTAAATAGAGGACGGAGGAAATTATTCAAGGGGATAAATAGAGGACGGAGAGAACGATATATTTGGGCTAGATAGAGGCCGGAGAGATTATGTAACTGTTTGGACTAGATAGGAGACGGAGAGAATGATTCAAGGAGGAGAAAACGATTTGAAGGGTTATAAAGAGGACGGAGAGAATGAACGATGTATTTAGGCTAGATGGAGGATGGAGAGAATGTTCAAGGGGATAAATAGAGGACGCAGAAAAAGATGAAAAGGGTTATAAAGAGGGAGGAGAGAGTGAACGATGCATTTGGACTAGATGGAGAACGGAGAGAAAGATTCAAGTAGTTAGACAGACAGAGAAAACGATGTATTGGGTTCATGTATATGTTAAGGGAGGAAGTTAACATCCGGTACAGCTCAAGTTATTTTGAAACAAAATAGACAATGTACCGGCCATTGAAACAAGAGGTTCTGAGTTCGAACCCCGTAATTGCCTCATAATGGCACAGTGTAGATACTTCATGTTTTTCTTGGAAGCTGGCCCAGAAGTGACTGAAACCAGTTATAAGCTTTACTAGAGAAGCAAGATAAAATACCTGTGTTCGACTTACTATAAGCTAAATACAGTACATTTGTAAAGATTAATTTCAACGCCCACTGTTGGTTTTACATAAATCAGTAAGCTTAGGCACCTATGTAAGCTAACAACAGCTTTCAGCAATATCACGACCTGTATAAATCCATTTTCTAACACAATAAATTTCAACTCTTTCAGGAAAACTATTAAAAAGAAAAGAATCAAGTCACAAATGTATAGACCAACGCTGTGATGATAAAGATAGGTCCATTGATTTTTAACTGTTTAGTAGCAGTGCGTTTCCTGACGAATTACAATCCCACACAAAAAGGCAAACACATTTTCTTAAATATTTTATTTGTACTAGTTTATGCCGCTATGTGTCCGTAAGTTATGAAAGCTAAAGTGGGTTTTCAGAGACCGACACCATATTAAGCATCGCTTACTATTAAGCATTTATTAAGTGACAGTGTAGACTTCGCTTCACTGTGTAGTATACATCTTAAAGTGCAATTTTTGAGAGAGTTCTTTGAGAAATCTCTAATTATATAGATCTAATGCGATTTACACGAAATCAGTCTTCTGCTGGCATTGCTGAAAAGGCAAGCAATTGTAGGTTAGATATACTTCAGCTTTCAAAATGACTTTTTCAAATCCTATGCTTCATTTTTACGTAAACACATACGCCGCTAGAGTTACGTTTACCTTTTTAATGCAAAGTACGTTCATGTTTTCTTTTAAAGGTGGTTTTTGTGTTGTCCAACAGAATTAGAAAGACGTGAAAACTATGTGTGAACAGATGAATGCCACCACGTGCGTATTAGAGAAAGGAGAAATTATAGAAAATATATTAACTGCAATTTGGCTCAAAGTCCTCTCTTACTATTTAGATTCATCCGCTGGAACGGCTATGTTATACTGTCATTTAGTCTTTTAATATCATCGGCAATCACGACCCTTCATACACACAAACCGACAACAGAGGCTATACTTTGGTATTTTTTCTGGAATGGTGGCGCCACAGTTTTTATATAGAAAAGAACGATTCAACGTTTAGAATTTTCCACATGATTTAAAACCACTAAATAGTTTTTTAGTCGTGTTAAACGACCCTGAGAAAACGGTGTTGTTGCGCCCATAATTGTTGGTTATTTATTGTATTTTAATTATTTTCTACGACAGCCATAAGCAAGGAAATAGTTCCTGAGCTGTATCACAGCGGAATGATCAAAGTAGCAACATCCTTCCTTGTATTACATAAACAGTGCGCGGATCATTACATCTGCAAATAAACACAGCATATCTCATTCCCACAAACATGGGAAACAATTTCCGAATTTGCATTTCATACCCAAGATGAATCGATGCTCTAAAAACAGTTCGATAACATAAAGGTGTCTTATTGGTGTCATGAATTTCACTTTTCAACGTACCTGGAGGCGCTCCAATATACACAACATTGCCGCCGCACGTGTGTCTCTTCTTTGATGGCTCGCGAGCATAGAATCATAAAATCTAACGAGAATATACTGCACGTGTTCCGCCTTGTCTTACGAGCACGGCACAATATTAACGCTTCCGTGTTCCGTGTCCGAGCCGTAAATCTAAGCCAATAGGGATATAAAGCATCCACAGCGCTGTTAGACAGATATTGAAATTAATTAATTCTGAATAAGCTTGTTCTTCTGCACTTGAGTCACATCTGTGGTACACACAGAGTCATGTAAGTGAAGACAATATCTGAAGGCTTGTTTATTAAAGGGTAAATGCCACAGTTGCTTATATGTACACGACTATAGGCAAAATTTTTCCTACGGACAGAATTTCTTTAAATTTTGTGTACTGACTGAGAGTCGTGTTAAATATGCATATAATACTTATATACATATAAGCAACTGTGGCATTTACCCTTAATCATACGTTTCGATTGTGGCAAGTTTAGTTTTCAATTTTTTAATCTTTATCCTGATGAATTTCTAAAATGGACTAGTCTATCATTCAGTTTGGGCAGTGCCATTTATTATTCAAAGGGGTGTTCACTGAAAATTTACCGACTGAATAGCGAACAGTGTAGACCATGGACGTGCAGGCTGATCTTGGTCTGCACTGTTCGCAAAGTCAGAATCACATGCCACCAGCAGGTTATAGTTTCTTTTTGATTTGTCTTAAAGCTACTCGCTTACAGTTTGGGTGAAATATTTCAACATGATTATTTCCACCAAGTCTGGCATATAATGTATATATGACACTGAAAAAATGATAAAGTGAGTAAAAATAAAAATAAGATATTGGTAAAATGCAAGAAGAATGTAAATTTTATGCATTATTTCAAAAGAATTGCAAAGGTTTACTACCTTCTGCACAATATTTTGGTTATTTATAAGAATATCATGCAAAAATCGTATGTCAATAAGTTTGTACCACTAGTCACTTTCAGAGTACTCACTTTTATTGATTTTTGAGAGAAATTATTTTTCGCCTAAAATGTGTTGGTCCAGTCCCTTTCTGTGTCAATGGTTACGATCAACACGAAGTACTTTGAGCCAATGCCATACTGTCTTCAGTATTGGATTGATGTCCGATTTGTTTGAAAAATGTATGACAATCGCCAGTTTGTGAATTGAAATAAAATAACTGTATCAGATTGTCCGTCCGTCGTGATAATTATTGTGTGCTTAACTGTTTACAGTCTGCATTTCTTGTCGGACTTTGACCAAATTTTGTCTGATGGAAGGCCAGTACTCTTGACTGACGCAGTTAATTTGGGTTGATTAAAGCACATTCAATAAAGGAATTATGAGGTATTGTTCATCTGCTGTGGACAGACTGCTATATACACAGATTAATACAGCTATTGCTAATGGTTTTGCAACATTCAGTTTAGCTGTTCAAAATCGTGTAAAGAACCCGCTTTTTTCGTCAGTACCCAATAGGTATCCAACTCGATTGATATCTTTGCCCTGCCAACACTACACGGCAGAAACCAGCCAAATGTTCTTATATAGGTAATTTATTTGGAATTTGTGTTTCAGGTAGGCTGACTTGTTAAGACATTGGTCCAGCAGCCATCTGAACATTCTGGGTCTTAAAATATCAAAATTACCACATATTTCATTCAATCTAATGTATTCATAACGATGCACGTTTGCAAAGTGTTGTGGTGGTAAAGGACTTTATTCCACTTCAGTGTTTTCATGGTTAAAATAACAAAATAATTTGCCAGTTTGAAGATATATAGGAGTAGTTTTTTTTCTGTTTTTTTTTTTTTTTTTTTCAGAATGCAACTTTACAGTTTGTCGTTCTGAATGTCTATGTTTAACATATGTGCTTTATAAAGTACATTTTCATTAAACAAATCGAAGACAATAGTCCTAGTCTTACAGTATTTACTGCATATTCCTGGTATGAAATAACAAAAGGACTGGTTTTTCTTGTTTTACATTTAATAAGTAAATAACATCACCAAAACAACAACAACAACAATGAAACTTTTGTGGCACTCCAAATACAAAAGATGTGAATGAACGTTGTCATCATCAAAACTCAGCTTACAGGACAGTGAACGTTCTAGAATTCTTACTATTAACACATGATAAAAAGCAGGAGCTTTGGGAACGTTGTAAAGGTTAAGCTAAAGGATGGAGAGGTGATCGAGTTCAGAGTTCTTGGCTTGATTAATGAAATATAAAAAGTAAGGCAGTTTTGTAAGGAAATTGATTTTACGTCGGTAACAAGAGCAAGTGAGTTTGGATCATGTGCTTGTTCATGTCACATTACAGACAAGGAATGTGGTTCTGAGATGATTCAAATCAGCTCCAGGATTTAATTGATAAGCTTAAGAACTGGTTGTAAGTTTTACTCTATAATGATTGACCCCACAATTCCCGCTGCTGGGTTTTACGCAGACCCCTCTGAAGCAGCAACAACAACAGACATAAGCAAATAACAGCTCTAAATAAGCTTTGGAACGGTCCGATGTAAAAGTCTTCACTCCTTTTCCACACCATGTTCAAAAGATATAAATAAAAGTTACGTGTACATATATATACATAAATACATATACGTGTACAAAATGTAAAAAGCACAAACCTACAAAATGCTCAATATAGAACCTAACGAACCATATACTAGTATGTATGTACTCAATGCTTTTGTAAAGTAATGGGCAGGGGGTTTTTTGGAGGCGACGGACTATCTGGTCATATTCCTAAATAACTTACAACATATCTGTATAAAACGATTTTGAGTACTGTTGAACAACCATGTTGTATCAATAATTTAGTTGGTTATTTATTGTATTCTAATTATTTTCTACGACAGCCATTAACAAGAAAATAGTTCCTGCGCTGTATCACAGTGGAATGATCAAAGTAGAAACATCCTTCCGTGTATTACATAAAAGCTGCGCAGATCATTACCTTATTTAGCATATATATTTTCGCACAAACATGGGAAATGATTTCCGAATTTGCATTTTATACCCAAGGTGAGGTCTCGCGCTGAAACAGTTCGTTAGTGTCATAAAGGTGTCTTATCGGTGCCATATATTTCACATTTCAACGTACCTAGAGGCGCTCGAATATACACAACATTGTCGGCACATGTGCGTCTCTTTTTGCTGGCTGGTGAGCATACAAACGCGTTCTTCCAAGTTGTCTAAGGACACGTCAAACAGTATTTACCATTCCGTGTACCGTGTCCGAGCCGTAAGTATAAGCCAGTAGGGATTTAAACCACCGGATATTGAAATCTACTAATTCTAAATAAGCAGTCAAATTACAATTCGTTATTCCACACTTCCTGTAAAACAGGTTTTGCGATGTACGTGGTGCATTCACAGACATTTTTTCCAAGCAAGTTACTTTTATTAAGGTCAGGTCAGGCCAGGAATTCGAACCTACATTCCTGAATATCGAAAGCCAAATCTAGATAAATACTGAAACTCTTGCTCAAAGGTTGTATAACAGAGGCTTCGAGTTCGGACTCTCTGTGTACCTGTTTTCTCAGAGGTGATTCAGTAAGCTCCAATTCTTCATTGACAAACTGAAGTACCTGTGACTTTTCATAGATCTAAAATAGAAAACAAGTGGAAAAAAACAGTCCGCCCAACACGACATAAATGAAAATGTGTTTGGAAACAAGAATCAGACACGTGTATGAGATATTATTACATACACGTATTTATTCCCCGTTAAGTTACACTGGTACCGGAAACGTCAATATTGTTCCATACACTGACGCCTGAATTTCATATCGCATGATCAACAAATAAGGTAAAATTTGCAGTCTTATCGGTAAAATTATCCCCCTTGAAATCACCTGGCTGTGCGATATCGATTTTTATCTGGTTGATATTTTCCAATAGAAACAAAGAAGGAAAAAAAGTTTGAACAAATATTGTTTTAATAGCAGCATTCGGCGAGTTATCTTCCCAAATGATTTAACAGGTGTCGCTACGGGCGAATAGGTCCTATCATGCGGTGTACTCTCGGCTTTTATCATAGTGTTAAAAAAGTGATTCAGTTATTTAAAAAGATACAATCATGTAATTTATCAATATCATCTATTTAGATAGCTACATGTTTCTTCTGTTTTTAACAAGAAATTTATAGCCTCACTTCAAAATACTGGCCAGTTATATATATCCTAGCATTTATTTTAAGCGAGTCACATTTCTATTTAATTTGTGAGCAAAGCGGGGTTAGCTAATTTAGCTAGTTGAAAAATATTGCTAAATTTACCCTTGTATGGATACTTTGTTTCACATAGACAATGATTTCTCTGGATATATTAAGTTTGCATAAAATTTCCTATCCACTGGCTGCATACTGATTGTTATCAAAAAAAATGTGCATACCATGTGTCCTGTTAACTCTTAGGGGGTTAAAGAATAATGTCATTGAAGCAGACTTAACACTTCCTGCTCCCACGTGGGTGTTACATATTTGACAGTCTGATGTTAATGTTTATAATAAGTTTTCTTAATACTTTAACACTGATTTGACATAATGTCTAATAGGTCTCACATTTGTTGTTATTTTTTATTTCCAAAGCTCTACAAATTTGTGGTCTGTATATTAAAAATCCTCCGGGTGTTTTATAATATGTAAAAATTCATATTTTGACATTCTTGTGATATTTCTACTTTGTTATCTATAGTTAAGAAACAAACGTGTCAGGTTTTTTTTGTGTGTTGATTAAAAACATTTTAACTAATTGTTGGTCTCAAGAGGCGATGCTTTAGGCCCAACAAAAAATTGAGATTGAACCAATGGCCATTTTATTGGAAGTTTGTATTTCACTTTATGTGGGCAAGCTGCTGTGAATTTGAATTGACTGAAAATTAAAGAGGCAGCACCATAAAATTAAAATTAACACAAGATGTGTTAATTTGTCAATAGAGATCATTTATGCCTCAGGATGATATTTTCATAAAATATATGAAAAAACACAGATGTAATAATTAACTGGGCTGATGGAAATTTGTAGGGACATCTTATCACAAGGGCATATATTTAACGTTTTACAGTAAACATTCTTATAATTTCTATATTTTTCAAGACCTCACCTGTGTATGCAGATCTTTCCAATTAAACTGTAACTATAGGAATATATACCGTCTACACTGATCCTTTATTTAAAGAATATAGTCTGAATACTTGCAAAATGATAAAAGGATTTTCCAAGGAGGGCATTGAAAACTACTTAAAAGCTAAATAAATCATTTATTGCCACAATTAACAAATATGACAATCATACAGTCCATGAATAAACTGACACACAGAAAATGCACTTTAAAACAGTCCTTACAGCTTGTCTGTTATTTTTCAAAGCATAGAATATCAATAGATATGAATAAAGCTCTTTGAACACTCAAAATTCTGCTCAAGTGATAAAAAGCTGAACTTTGATGACATTTTCGGATACTTTCCAATTCTACTAATATTTTGAAGTGACAACGACTGTATAACGATGTAAGTTTACAAACTTTAGTCTGGGACCTATTCGCATGTAGCGCCACCTATACGCGCACCTGTTTTATCAGGGGAATTAACTGACCGATATCGCCCATTAGAATGAACACACAATATTTATTATCCTATTGAAGTGTTCGTCATTCTTTTCACTTTACAAAGATATAAAAATTATTTATCTAAAATGAAGAATTAATGCTTCCCTTGGCGATTAAAAAACATCACTATCAGTCTCTGTTTACGGCATATAGTTACTGAATAAATAAGCAAAAACCTGTGATACGTTTCTTATTCTTTCCCCTGTAGCCACTTTATTCATAATTTGAGAATATTTATTATCCTATTGAAGTATTCTACAGACAATAAATTTTTTATATATGTTTTTATTTTGAAAATACTTTAATGTCTTCTTGCTTCCCTAGACGTTTAAAAGTTGGTGATTTTTGTATTATTTCTTTGTCCGTGGTATTTCCGAACCCGTGCGGAAACGCACGAACTCGCCCGAAGTTTGGCTGCCGGTGATACAGAAAGAGCTGATTGTTACAACAGAGTATTATTTTCAATTGGTAATTCTTACTGCATGCATCAATATAAAAGAAAGAAAGGGAGAGAGAGAGAGAAAAAGAAGAAGAAGGGAAAGTCATAACAATTTCATGAGTTAAATTTACACAATTAGAAAAGAAGCTAAAATATATAAATGGTCTACATTTTACTGTTTGCTATACACATTTTGAAAAGAAGCTTGGGTATATAAATTTTCTATAATTTCAAATGATTATTTCTTTAATCTGGTTTAACGACAAAGATATTGTGCAAACGGAGCGGTATGTGATCAATTAACCAGATGTGCAACTTGAAAAATACGTTTTATTATTGCAGATAATTATAGTGATAATAACAGTGCGGGAATAATTTCAGTTATATTAAGGCGAACCATAGTTTTTGGGAATTACTAGCTTTCCGCAAAACAAATGTTACAGGGAAAGATGCTGACGTATCATGTTAATAAATAAAAAAAATCACAAAACATGATGCACGTTGCAACTATATATATACCCCTTAGTTTAAGTTTTAACCATAAATATGTTATAAAGAATTTATATGATGCAACATTTTGAATAAATTGTTTTCGGAGCCTCTGAAACAGCCATATAAAAGTACTTTTCGGTTGTTGCTTATTATCAATTAACAGCTTTTTACAGGTTTATTGCTTATCAACACCTTTTTATTAGTGGATTAGGGACGATCACGTCTTTTTATTACACGGATAATAATCTTCTCGGTGATTGCATAAGAGCATGTTTAATGAACGAGACTTAAATACACAATAAATATATATATTTTTTTATTTTCAAGTACAAATGTTGTTAGATACATAAGATAATTAGACAGTGATTGAGTTTTTACTTGTATTTGATTAGGCAGTGGCTAGGATTACGGAAGTTCCGTATTTCTAGACAACCCTACGAGAATAGGCTAGGATTACGGAAGTATTAATGAGGCATCAAATATATGTTAGGACATGCATAAATGATGTTTTAAACTTTTTTTTTCAGTTAAAATAGCGATTTTTTCATGCCTGTCGTATCGTGTTATGATCCGCCATTTAGGATTAACGATATATTAATGGCGGCACTCGCTACCGGGTGTATAAACAGAGTAACAGCTGTTAAAAATCTGTAGTCAAATGTTAAAAAAAGAGAGACACCCCAAAAAGAAGGAAAAAATCAATAAAAAGGAAGAAAAGAAAGAAAAATCATTAATATGAAATAATAACATGCTCTTAACAAAAAACAAAATTACAACACTATTTTTTAAAAAGAAACAATAGAAAAAAACACTATATTTTTTCAAAGAAGTATAAAAAGAAGTATAAAATACACAGAATGGCAACTGGCTGTAATCTCGCGTGAGCTCGTGTCAGAGCGTGATTCGGCGTTATCTTACTAAAAACAAACATCGGCGAGCATGCAGTTACAATTTGTACCTTTAAAACTACATTTAAAATACATTTTAGCTTCTAAAACAAAATTAGTTTAATGAGAAATGGTCTTAAGACACGAAGTACAGGGGTTTTTTTGCCATCGAAAGAAGCGTGGTCATACGGTGATAATTATTTTACCGATGAATAATTGCTTTCGCATACAAAATGGCGCGTGGAGAAAGCGCCACTTCCGGTAACGAGATCTCGTTTTTTTGTCACGGGAGGTTGGCGAGATTTGCTCTATATGCCTTTCAAGTTGCCAATGTATTTATTTTATAGCTCTTTATAGCTCTTTGATTTTTTATGGAAATTGTAAAATATGGCATGTAGTCGCCACCATTAATATATCGTAACCCAAAATAACGGATCGATAACACAAAATAGTATGACAAGCATGAAAATCGATATTTTAAGTGGAAAAACCGGGTGCGTGACGTAATTTAGTGTGTGCTGTTGCACTATTTTTTATTTTCTATTTAGTTCAGTATTGTCAATCCTATTCAGGCTGTTGAACATATTTATGATATTTACATAATATCTATGCGTGAAGATGCGTATGTAATAAGAATGTTATTATCTTTGCATCGGGAAATATGCACCCGTTCTTCAGCGGAAGAATATCGGGTGCGTGACGTAATTTAGTGTGTGTTGTTGCACTATTTTTTTTTTCTATTTAGTTCAGTATTGTCAACCCTATTCAGGCTGTTGAACATATTTATGATATTTACATAATATCTATGCGTGTAGATGCGTATGTAATAAAAAGGTTATTATCTTTGCATCGGGAAATATGCACCCGTTCTTCAGCGGAAGAATATTGCGCTCCTATTTCCACTGAAGAACTCGCGCATATTTCCCGATACAAAGCTTATAACCTATAAATATCGGCTCTTCAATATGCCATGTGACAAAGTCGCGAGAAAAAGTGTAAATCTATTTTCTATCCATAGCATTTCATTTCTAATTTCAATGTAAAAGAAACAAGTAAGTACACATGTATTAACCAACGTTAGTATGATAAAGGATCCATTGATTTTATACTGACTTAATAATTTGGTGCACGCAACAGTTCGTGCGCTGATGAATTAAGTCACATCCTAAAAGGGAGACAAACAAATTCTGCTGAATAATTTATAAAAAGAAGTTTAAAAGCTAAAACTGTTAATATTATAAATCAATGCAGCGTAGTTCTAATGACAATACATCTTATTTTATAACCATAAAATACGGTTTACCAAGTTAATGTGCAGTTGAAATGCAATTTTTACGTCAAAATGATATTTGCAATACATGTATGAATTGAAATTCTTTCTCCTGCAACGCTGTTTGGCCGATGGCCAATATAGCACAGACAGTCAGACAAACAATAACTATTTTCTTGAAATATCTTTGAATTTTTTGGACTAGTCCGTAATAATGACATAATTATATGGACTGTGCTTTGATTTTCAAACTTTATACATTGCAATATTTTTGACCGTTTCATGTACGCCACTACTTACGTGACGACGTAAAAATACGTTATATTTTCTTCGAAAGGCGGGTTTTGTCTCGCACTTAAAGAATGTCAAAAATTAGGACTGAACTTATGAACACCATTACGCGCGGTTCGAAAAAAAAAGACATACAGTGTTATCAACTTCATACTGAAGGGTCAGCTCATGATCCTCTCTTGTATTTTTGACTAATCCTTTGGCGTAGCATTTTATTTTGTCCCAGAGACCATCAGAGCTATAAAAACAGCATAAACATATATTCAGATATCACATTTAGATCAGGTCTTTTTCAATATTTTTCGTATAAAAGGATCATAGATCTTCCACATCATTTAAAACACAACTTGAAAAGCGGTTTTCGAGTTACGTTAAAAACATGAGAAAATGATGACGTTGTGTCAATAATTGTCGGTTATTTATTGTATTTGAATCATTTTCTACGACAGCCATTAGCAAGTAAATAGTTCCTGTGTCATATCACAGCGGAATGATCAAAGTAGAAACATCCTTCCGTGTATTACATAAATACTGCTCGGATCATTACCTCTGCAAATAAACTCTCCATATCTTTTTTTGAACAAACATGGGAAGCAATTTCCAAATTTGCATTTTACGCACAAGGTGAGACTTTGCTCTAAAACAGTTCGATAACTTCATCAGTGTCATTTATTTCACTTTTCAAGATACCTGGAGGGGCTCAAATATACATAACACTGACAGCGCACGTGTATCTCTTCTTTGATGGCTTTTGAGAAAAGAATCATTAAATATGTTGAGAGTATACTGAATGCGGTCCGCCAACCCCGCTGAGTACCGTGTCCGGGCCGTACATTTCAGACATTAGGGATATGAAGTGCGATGTAAAGATAAACATTAAAATGAAATAATACTAAGTGGTTTAGTTTCAACACGTTCTTTCGCACTTCAAAAGAAATTTGTGTCCGGGCAGGCAACTTATTTGAGCCGGTCAAAGGATTCAAACATACATTCCTTAGTATCGAAAATAACAAAAACAACAAATCAGTTATAGGACAAGGGTAGAGAGGGAATTTCTCCTAGATTGCTAAAATGATGCATGTAATTAATATTAGCCCCCAAGTCAATAAAATGGGCATTTAAACTCAGCAGTGGGGCTATTACACTATTACAACAGTGGTCAAATCTGGACAATGTGTGAAATGATAAGAAGGAATGTGTAAAACATGTAAAACCACAACATTGTGATACCATACAGTATAAAATGGCATAGCTCATGAATTTGAAACAACTCTGTTCAAGCATCAGTAAAGTCATTAGAAAAATGAAACAAAAACTTGTGAATTAAAATATATTTAACATGTAAACTAAAAAATTTGAAGTAGACAGTCATACAGAAAAGTACTTGTAGCTTAAAACTTTTTATATAGATTCAAGTGTAACTCAGATACTAAGTCAATCATTTTTAAGCTCTGAAATTACGAAAAACGGAAACCTGTAACTGTAATTACTTAAACAAGTCATTTTTGTTATAAGTGTGCACAGTTAACAAACTGATTTAACATTAGAACACATAAAAGGAAGTGTCTAAGGGTACGGATCCATACTTCTAGACAATCCTGTTTTGGGTTTTCTAGGGGTACGGACCTCAATTTTTTTTAGAGATTCGGGGTTACTTACATAGACTTTGTTGAAAATGAAATAACAAATAAGAATTAACCAGTGTTCAATTAAAACTTGGATCTAAATGGTTTACAGATACCAGCGTTCACCTGATTTTTTACCTTCTCTTTCAAAAGCTAAATAACAAAGGAACTCCAAATTAATACACTGTTCCATGCTGATTATAAACTGTTGATAACAGATTAATGTCAAAAAAGGGCTAAACTGGGCTAAAGTCCTTTACCTAGTTATGAAGTCTTGCCTACATAATTATGTAGACTATGATGGTAAACAAGTGGTCAAAGTTTCAAAGCCATATGACAAACAGTTTAGGCAAAATATGGACTATTATAAAACAAATAAACTGATTTCCAAGTCAAAAAAATGCCATAACTCAGCCAAAATAGTTGACAGAGTTATGTACTCTTGCCTACAGATTGAAATCATGATGATATTAAATAAGTGTTCAAACTTTCAAAGCCACATGTCAAATAGTTTTGACAAAACGCTGACTTGTCCGAAAATCTGAACCGATTTCCAAGTTCAAAAAGGGCCATAATACAGCCAAAATAGTTGTCAGATTTATGTACTTTTGCGTACAGATGGAAATCATGATGATAAGCAAATGTTCAATGTTTAAATAAGTGTTCAAACTTTCAAAGCCACGTGTCAAATAATTTTGACAAAACGTGGACTTGTACAAAAACTGAACCAATTTCCAAGTCAAAAAAGGGCCAAAATTCAGCCAAAATATTTGTCAGAGTTATATGTCAAACACGTTACACAAAATATGAACTGGTACGAAAAACTTAATCAAGAATTTCAAGTCGAAAGGGGCCATAATTCAGCCAAAGTCCTTGATGGAGCTATGTACTCGTGCCTATATCTGGACATGGTGATGGTAAACAAGTGTTGAAAGTTTCAAAGCTTTATCTCAAAAGATTTTGTCAAAATAGGGACTGTTTTGAACAACTTAACCAAGGTGTGACGCTGACGCCAACGCCGACACTGAGGTGAGTAGGATAGGTCTACTTATTCTTCGAATAGTCGAGCTAATAGGCATAATAATATGCACCTATTTATTTGTTATTTAGGAAGAGATAATAATAATAGACAAGGAACTGATTGTTTAATAATCAATTAACCGTCAATAAGTAAAAGAAACTGTTTGTGAAACCGTCCCTTGTATCTCGTAACGGCTACCAAATGTGTGGGAAACATAAATACCATACGGGTTAATTATCATTAAAATAGATTTTTCACAACATATTTAACATTATTTTGTTTAATCTTTATATTTTTTTCTGCCAGTTCTAATCCTCGTGACTTATTTGGTGATTTATTTGGTGTTTCTCGGTTATTTACGTTTTGAAAGATAGGGTGATATTGTTATCTGTAAACCATTAAAGTTTAAGGTGAATACTGATGAAGTCTTATTTGTTATTTCATTTTCAACAAAATTTGTAATGTAAATAATCCTTAATCTCTAAAAAACAGAGGTTCCTACCCTTAGAAAACCCCTTACAGGCTTGTCTAAAGGTACGGAGCATAGGTATTATAAATTATTGTCAGGTAGAGTCAACAACAAGTTATATATTTTGTATTAGTAAATTCAAAAGACCTTTAAATATTGTACATAATGTTAAAATATAAATTGAATATTAAAGAACTTATGTTATTTTTTCACTAAATGTGCATGCAGTTTTATAGAAAAAAGGGGGAAATATATATGTGTACATTAGCATATTTAATTTTGAAAAGAGGCAGTGCGAAACTATATCACTATTATACACTGGCCATGCATTCTCTTTCCAGGGTTTTAGTCTGCAGCATTGACGATTTAAACAACGGAAAGGTTACAAAATGCGCGAAGATGCACCATTATACATTTAGAAATTAACTAAGAATGTAAAATTTTCCAGGGGAGCATGCCCCCTAAACCCTAGAACAATGGCTTACATTTCCATTTTGGCCATGCTACACTGACACAGGTTTACTTTCTCTGAGGTACAGTAGTTGGCCCCGACCAACACTTCATTAGGAAAAATAATTAACGTCATGATATACACCAAAAAATGCACCACTTTGTATCTATAGTGTAAGAATTCTACAGGGAGCATGCTCCCAAACCCTCCTAGGACAGTGTCTTACACTTCCATTTTGGCCTAGCTACGCCCATTAATTATGGATTTCGTCAGATAGCACCATATTTTGCATGTAGAATGTAAAAATTTTCCGGGGGAGCATGACTGCCCCCCTCCCCAACCAAACACCCTAGAACAGTGGCTGACACTTCCATTTTGGCCCTGCTACGCACTTGACACTGGTGTACTTTCTATAAGGTACAGTAGTTCCCCTGGGTCTACACTTCATGAAAAAGTTTAAAGGTCCAGTTACACACAAAAAAATGCACCGCTTTGCCTCTATGATGTCCAATTTTTCCCGAACCCTATAGGACAGTGGCTTACACTTCCATTTTGGCCTAGCTAAACCCCAGAATTATGAATTTTGCAAAAATACACCATTTTGCATCTAATTTGTGCAATTTTTACATGGGAGCATGCCCCAGAACTCACAGGACAGTGGCATACACTTCCATTTCAGCCTAGCAACGCCCCTGAATTATGAACTTCACCAAAACACATCATGTCTTATCTAGAATGTATTTTTTCAGAAGTAACATCGCCCCATCCCCCTTAGAACAGTGACTCATACTTCCATTATGGCCCAGCTACGCCTTTGACACTGGTGTACTTTCTAAATTGTACAATAGCTCCCCCGGGTCTACACTTCATTTTGAAAATGAAAAACATAAAAGTCCAGATATAAACCAAAAAGCACCATTTTACATCTATAATATGAAAAATTTATGTGGAAGCATGCCATACCCTCCTTGGACAGTGGCCTACAATTCCATTTTAGCCTAACTACGCCCCTGAATTATAAATTTCAAGCTTTAGGTCTTGTGATTCAAAGTTGCATTCATATTACAGTATTATGAAATATTGCCATTTACAATGTGTATTATATTTTATCACAAGTTACAGTATAAAATGATTACATTGTTTATTCATAATTTCATTATGTAAAACAGTTTCAATAAAGATTTTTAATAAAACACTTCTCAAAATAAAACAACTATTGGGTTATCACATTCATTCTTGTTGTGAGACACAAACTTTAACATTGACTAAAGTTTTACAATCATTGAACATGTTCTAAAATTCTCAAACCACCATTAGAACAGATTCAGAGCTTATCAAATTGGTCAGTGCCATTAATTCACATTACCTGATTCTTAATGGGACATCATGCTGACAAGACAACAAGCCTGAAAGTTCCAAATCAAAATTGATTCTCCAGCTACCCCTTGTCCTATAACTGAAATATGGTTTGTAGTCTCCATGCTTGTAGATTGTGATAAGTTTAGTAAAAAAAAGTTACATAAAGATACTACAGCTAGATCGTGTCAGCCTCGGATTTAGAGGGTGTACTGCTTTTAACCTAAACAAGCGTGCGACGTTCTTTGGAGAAATTAATTCATATATTTAATTTGTAATAAAATGTTGAGAGCAAAATTGGGCACATTGTGTAACAAGGGAGAGAAATGCTGAATTTTCTTTATAAACACAACTGCAGTTTCCCCCCTGTTATCAAAACTGTAAATAAAAAAATGATAGATGATGATCTCTCGCTCGCTAGATCGCACGCAAATACGCACATACCCGCGGGCACACGCACACACCCGAACACGACTGACACACACTTACGTTGTTCTAAATAATATTATATTAAGATGTCCATTGATTTCATTCATAATACTTTTAAAGATATCAAATGGCTATCTTTCACTAAAATATTTTATATTTAGGCATTTTCTTCAAATGTAGAAAATCCTCATCAAACATATTTGAATTTACGTAATATATGAATTATTTGTATACGTAGAGCTACAATTAAATGTCATGAAATAACGGGATCCAGACATTTGCCCCCAAGGACATTTGCCCCCCAATAAAAAGGTGGACAGCAGGATATTTGCCCCCACTCCCCAGTTGAAATGGTAGATAGGACATTTGCGCCCCCCCCCACCCCCCAGTGCTTATTTCTGAAACGGACATTTGCCCGCCAATATTTTTGTCCCCTAGTGATTGTTAGCACAATTAAAAAATTACAACATTGTTATGAGCACTTTTATACCTCAATAATAGGCTATTATTTACCTTAACACCTGAACGTAATTAAAAAGGTTTTGTTTTTTTACTGAAAATTGCCTTTTAGAGTAATTTTGATAATAAAACAACATAAAACACAGTATATCTACTAGCACATAGGACAAACATATTGGTGGGGCAAATGTCGATTGTAAAAATAAGAAGTAGGGGGCAAATGTCCTATCTGCCATTTCGACTGGGGGGCAAATGTCCAGTAGTACATTGTTTCGGGGGGGGGGCGGGGGCAACTGTCCTTGGGGGGCAAATGTTCTACAACCGAAATAACAGTCGATTGTTGTTGTTTTTTTTAAAAAAAAAACCCTTGATTTTCCAATTTCAGTTATTAGGCCGCTAAGGTGTCCGAAAGTTACATAAGCTATAGTCGCCTTTTAGGGACCTTTACAAGTTAAAGAGCTATATTCAATCCTATTATCGCACGTTCTTATGACAATTCGTATCGTTCTCCAAACTTGAAATAGCCAATTAAAACCATGTGCCGATGAAATTGTTGAAAAGGCAGGCGATTATAACTTGACTTGCATTCAAAAAGATACCTTGCCTTACGATAGAGCTGTCAGACAAACAATGACTCTTGGAAACATGCTCGAAATGGTCAGTTTATCTGGTTTTTGCATACTAAATATTTCTATAGATCAGTCTCTGTATTAGACTCGGTTCTGTTGATCAGATCTTATTCAGTACAATTAAACACCTAAGGGAAGGGCAAGACAGAGTCTCTTAATACAATTATAACTACACGAAACGGAACTGAAAAAGCGAACCTTTATGTAAACACATACGTAACAACGTAAGTATCGTGTTTTTCTTTAGAATGAGAAGAAAATAAAAATTATTAACCAATTTATGAATCCCACCAGCGCTGATAAAATAAAAGAAAATAGTTAAAGCTATTAATTCTACAATTAAGGACCGGCTGACAGTCTCCGCTTGCAATTCAGACTAGTCCGTTATCTTTATAAGTATTTAAACCGAGGCCCTATAGGCACAAAAAAATTTCAAAAGTAAATAACAGATGGTCCCAACATTTTTTAAAGATCGATTTTTCCGTTTTCCACATCATTTAAAACATATGTATAATACACGGAAACTATAAAACTATATCAACGGTGTTCGAGTTATGTTAAACAACTATGAGAAAACAGCGCTGTCGTAACAATTATTGTCGGTAATTTATTGCATTTTGATTATTTTCTACGACAGCCATTAGCAAGAAAATTGGTCCTGTGCCGTATCGCAGCGGAATGATCAAAGTAGAAACATCCTTCCGTGTGTTACATGAACATTGCACGGATCATTACCTCTGCAAATAAACATAGCATATCGCCCTTGAACACCCCTTGAACAAACATAAAACAGAATTTCGAAATTTACATTTTATACCCCTAAAGTGAGGACTCGCTCTAAAACAGTTCGATAAAGTCATAAAGGTGCCTTATCCGTGCCATTAATTTCACTTTTCAAGATACCTCGAGGGTCTGAGATACATAAAATATTGACAGCGCACGTGCATCTCTTTTTCATAGTTCACGAGCATGGACCCATTAATCTGTCAAGCGTATACTGCGCATAGTCGACCTGGTCTTATGAGCACGAGCCGTAAGACTTAGCCAGTATAGATGCAAAGCCTCGCCGACAGATAGCTCATTAAGCAGCCTATTTCTGTTCGTTCATCATACCCGTGGTACGCTCAGAAAAAGACAGTTTTGTACATGCAATGTACGACAGATAGACCTGTCATCTTTAGTTAAGTATCGTTAAAAAGGGAAACAACCTAAATTATTTCTGTGACTTGTTTAACTGGACAATAATTCTGCAAATGTCATCAACATGGCGGACGGCCGAAGACGTTGCAGCGTAAATGATAAACTATCTGACGCAGCTCAATGAAAAATTATGGTCTTAACTTGGATATATACAGTGTTTGATCATAGGTTGCATAAATCCTCTTGAAACCAGAGGTTACGAGTTCGGACCACGCACGCATGTGCCTGTTCATGACACATTTTATACACTTAAAGTTTCCCAGTGAAATTAGCTCAAGGGTAATTCTTGTTGGAATCATTTACGTTTGGGTATTTGGTATAATTTCATTAATTTTATAGATAACAATAGGTAACAATATCCTCCGACGTAAAACGACCAGTGTGTTCAAAATAGAATGTTTTATTACCAACAGCACCCTAGAAACTGGGGAAAAATCATTAACGGAGCTGAAGGAGAATAACAGTGTTTGTCTTCTGCACCAAAGCGCCACGAAAAATGCAACTAAAAGAAAGGATTTCCCATAACTTTGGGACATACAAATCATATTGATGATCAAGACGTAAGGTATTCTTTTTAATGGATATATTAATTTGCATTTTATATTTCTGCATTAATGAGGAATGGTTTATATTAATTTCTATATTGACATAAAATATCAAGAGATAAATGATTTCATCATCATAAAAAAAATGTTTTCACTGCTAATTTATTAATTAGATAAACAAATAAATCAATATTGTTTAATAAAAAAAAAACATTTTCATGCTTCAGAAATAAATAAGTGATGTTGATCATTATCCTCGCCACGGTTTCGAATCGAGCCCAACATCTAAAAGTCGGTACAAAATCACTTTCCGGTTTCTACCTCTCGTGAAGTCGATGCATACTCCGTACCTTTGACTATACCGGATGCCTCTGTATGTCAAAATCCCGTTAATGGTCACCGTCATCTCATCGCTGCATGTCATATTGAAGTGCTCTCTAGTCACCCAATCTTCATTTCAAGTCCATCTGGACAGTGTGTCCGTCCCCTAATTACCCACGATAAGGTAGCCCCACTCTTCTAGATCAAGCTTAAGTTCAAGAATGTCTGAATGGACAGCATCAAAGTTTTACATGTGCGTCAGGTCGAGATTCAGCGCATGTCATACACACGGTGCCTTTCACACTTGCACAAGCTCTGGGCCATTGGGGATGGGGGAGGGTGTGGTCAACGTCACAACAACACAACTGTTGGTAAAACAGCGAGTTTTCAGCTTCTGATGGTGGCGGAAGACATCATGCAGGTACCATTTTGGGTATTACTACAGTAATGGGGAGGGGGTTGGGGGCTTCTCGATAGAACCACCGGCCTTCCCTACGCCAGATGATGGCTTCCTCACATGAAATAATTCTACATATAGAGCCAAGCGGCGAGAGGCAAAAAGATTCGAAGTCAGCTGCCTTTGCCATTTGAAAAGAATAATAGATTATCAGGATCAGGGTATACATATAAGGGAGACTAGTACAACCCTATAATATCTTACCTTAACTCACAATGAAGTCAATAATTAACTGCATGTGGCAACGTTAAATGTCGCAACGCCGCTAAATGTCGCAACCACCGTTATATGTCGCAAGGTTGACGTTAAATGTCGCAACCACCGCCAAATGTCGCAAAATCGTCTGCCGCTAAATGTCGCACCTTTAACGTTAAATGTCGCAAAAATTTGCCCACCGTTATATGTCGCAACACCAACGCTAAATGTCGCACTATGACACTATGACTATCAATTCCTTGTGTATATTTATTTTTTTGAAGGAAGAAAAATTAACAGGGTTATGTAATACAAATAATTATCTTAATGATAAGTGTTGTTACGTATAGCAACAAGCGGGCCTTGTTGGCCCTAGATCGCTCACCTGAGTTCCACCTTGTTTGAACAGTCACGCAAGAAAAATATTTATTATTTTGTAATAGGACCAGTGTTTTAGGACAGAAATATTCTGAGGTTTCTTCTAACTAAATACGATTTGGTAATGATACTGTTTGTTTGTGGGGGTTGGGTATGAGTGGGGAACGGGGTGAATAACGACACAGAAATCTAAGACACAAACACACAGCACCAAGACAATTAATAGAAAATATAAATATTTACATTTCTGAAGGGGGTGGGGGAGAGAGAGAGGGGGTTATGTGTGGGTAGGCGGAAAAGTAGGATAATAAGGGGAATGAGACTAAACCAAACAATTTTAAGAGACTAAAAGTAAAATAATATCAAAATTCCCGCTTTACCTAAAAATATGTACAAAGGGCCACATAGGATCTTTCTCCGCCATTGAAGCTTGATAGTTACCTTATGATTTGAAATGTAAACCTCCAAACAAAGAAATAGAATCCATGGCTGATTAATAGAAAATATTCGTTTTCTACAGGTGGTACAAAACACAGTTACAGTCTTCGTGTCGCGTAGTTAAACATCCTGTTGTGTAACAGGCCCGGATTGCGGCCCGAGCCGATCCCCCACCCCAACCCCATCCTTGTTGGCTTAGTAGTGACTTATACTCATCTAAGTTGCACCCGACTACTTTGGAAATAATATTTTCTCAAAATGTAGACCCAAACCGCCCCAGAGGCGAACATTTTATACTTATATTTCAAAATTCCCCAGGGGGAAGAACCCTTGACCCCTTAAAATGAGGGGAGTACCCCTCCAGTACCTTAAAATTAAGACAAAAAATGCACCAGAGGCAACCATTTTATACCTGCTTTTCAAACGTTCCCGGGGAGAGCCGCTGAGCCCTCGAAAATGGCAGGGATAACCCATCTCATACACCGAAATTTTGAATAAAAAATGCAGTAGAAGTCCAGCATTCCATACCTGTATTTCAAAATTGTGAATGGGAAAAGACCCTAACCACCTAAAATAAGGGGAGTGCCCCTCTAGTACGTACCTCAAAAAAATAGACAAAAATGCACCACAGGCCAGCATTTCATACCTGTACATAAAAAACTTTCTCACAAATACGAATAGAGGAACCCCCATTTACCGCACGTCGCCGATGACGCTTTTGTTTTAAACTGGTCCCCCACCCCCCTCCACCCCACCCCCTCCTCCATCAACAATTTCTGGCCCCGGGCTGTTGTGTAACGAAATTAAGGTCGACTAAAGACATGCGATACAACGCGCGACAATACGGAGCGCGAGCTTAATATCTCATGAGCTAAACAGGACTCCATAGAATTAAATAGTTCAGACCTGAAATAAATTTGGTACTGTGGCGAGTACTACGTTAGTGCTCAAACCTTTAGATATAGAATATATAACGTATGTATGGTGCGGGACCACTGAAAAGCAAACGTGCAGATTAGAGTAAAAGGTCATTTCAGCCCTTCCAAATCAACACATTGCATACTGATGCATGCAAGCATGCATTACCTCTTATCTTATCTCTAAGTTGTAAAGACTGTTTAACTCTTATTTTGCTGTGCGCATTTGCGTTGGAGTTGCGACATTATAACGTGGGCAAATTTTGCGAATTAACGTAAAGTGCGACATTTAGGGGCAGGCGATTTGCGACATTAAGCGGTGGTTGCGACATTTAACGTCAACCTTGCGACATATAACGGTGGTTGCGACATTTAGCGGCGTTGCGACATTTAACGTTGCCACACTGCATATTAAGAAAAGTCAATTACCAAATAGAATTGTAAGTATATATTAACGGCCAAAACTCAAAACATTTCACAAAAATTAACGGTATCATTTACAGAAGAAGGAAGTTATCATGCATAATAGGCGTATCTATATACATTTTCATAAATTTTATATGAAATCTTGTACATTTTAACTTCCTCATCTTACAACAGTATCTAGGTTACGAAATGTTAAATAAAGCGTGTAGATGAATGATAGTATTCATTATGGCAAACTGACAATCAGCTTATCTATTTCGTCGAAAACAAACCATAGATACATGTATTTTATTTATTTGCTTTACAACCGCAGCATACTAGACCAACAACACTCATATCTCATATGTCATAACACTGGCATAAGCAGAATTGCATGGACACCATGGTACCAAATGGCCGAAAACTAGAGTCCAAGTGTAGGGAGATTTTTACAGTTGTAATAATTAAGGTATAGACCCGTAATAACAATCGTCAAATTATGTATTATCCTTATGCTATTTCGGCATTTTCCGGTTTTAACGGAAAGGAACGAGGACATTGAGCTATAGTTAAGTCCGAGGAATGCCGAATGGCCTAACAAGAACACGTGATCACACGGAAAATGCCGAGTGCTATAATGTTAAACGCATAGAACGAAAAAAAAAGCCGGATATCAGCTGACTCAGTTTGAATTTAATGTGCGTCATCCCATACGTAAGACGTATATATGGAACAAGTAAATGTTTCCACCTACAGCTGCAACATAATATAGGTTTACTCCGTTGTTCTATGATATAATATAAGAAAATATGAAGTTAAAACGGAAATGTCTGATCATGAAAAATAATAGAATTTATTAATCCATATAATGTTATTCTCTGTTACATGTTTTTATTACAGATTTTATCAAACCTTTAACCAAACCAATGAGAAGTCATCATACAGAACATGTAGTTTTTAAAACACGCAAACTTGAAACAAAAGCTTTTATATAATTCTGTTATTGTTCTAGCACATGACTTGCACTATTGAGGATGGTTACAAGTCACACACGCACATACACAAACTTTCTACGGGTTGCCTTTAAACAAAATCCAGTACATTGTATTATCAAAAAAAAAATCATCGAATCTTAATCATCAAGGAAGTACTAAGGTTAACACGTATCGGGTTTACGTTGTCATTTTAATCAATGTTTCTTTCGTCTTGCGAGTTTTTTTTTTAAGTTTTTAAGTATGGACTTTTTTTTGTTTCTTTATCTTTATAAAAAGACTAAACATTTCACGTCCTTGTCGGAATTATTCAATGCAATGAGTAATTAAAACAAAAACGTTTACTTCTATATACCCTTTAAATGACACTTACAGATTAAATGTGTATGTTAAAAGTTCATTTAACAAGTCATATGAAATACAATGAATTAAAACATGGTTATATACTCCTTAATTATTATCAAAATTACAGCGTTGATGATATGGTTAAAATGATTTTAGGCTAAGAAGACATTTGAGCTAACCAGACTCGGGATTCTGGTTAAAAACAAGAAAAATATATATACAAATGAATATCTTTTATAATAAGAAAATATAAACTAGTATATTGCCTAGTAGTATCAAAATTTTAACTGGCCGTAACAGATATAACAGTTTCAGAATTTCTTAGTTTTAGTATAACTAACAAATTAAGTAACAATGCATTTTGTACAATATTTTCAGCGGCTGCCAGGGAACACAAAAGGTATCATAACAATGCGGATATATAAAAGGACTCTTACGTACAATAGACAATCATAAGTATTTACATGGTCTTTACTTAAATGGATAGGTAGAAAGTAGAATTTGGATAAATTCATGAACACAAAAGTATATATTTTCAGTTCTCACATAACACTGTATTGCATTGCATTGTTTAATACCCTGACATGTTTGAAACATAAGGAATGGAAGCATTTTAAACTTAAAAGATTTTGTTGTACATTGACTTTGATTCTAGTAAATGACCAATTTCAGTATTTTACATAGTTACACAAGTTGCTATAGAGGCAGTTTCGCCGTCTGTCTTTCTACGCCGATGTAAAAGGGAGTTTTCTGACATTTCTGGACTCTAAGTTTGATGACGAATTTTTGGAAATATATAGCCATCCGTCCCGTAAGACCATGTGAACCGGGTGTGTGGGAACTTCATGGTGTAGTTCCCTCAAACGTTGTCCACTAGCCGCCTCTAGCACTACGATTTTATGTTTTGCAGCTACTAGCACATTCTCTTTCCAGAGAATGACCGATTTAGGCTTTCCCACGTGAGCATTCCACACTGGTCTATCCCGGCTTCCAACAACCACGCAGGATACCCGATCACACCTGTGTTCGCTAGTATAAATGAAGAATCCTAGTTTAGACCATTCAATGGCGATATATTTCACATCAACAAAATATGTCTTTGCCTTTTTCTTCTTCACCATGACAACCGGTTTCACCGTGCGGTATGGCTGTAACGACTCCGTGATTATGACGACACAGTCGCCACAACAAATGCCGAAAAACCCTTTTGTGTAGCCCACTCCAAAAACGTCAACATCCGCAGAAATGAACTGTTCTTGTTTGCATGCTATTTTAGAATCAGATATGTCAAAGATGCACAATGTTTTTCTGTCTCTCGAGGTTACAGCTACCAAATCGTCACGAATAGTACAACAAGAGAAGGGTTCCTTTATTTGGTAGTCATATAACGGAGTACCGGAAGTGTCAAACAGTTGAAGGCAGTGATTTTCAATGTCACATATAAACAGCAAACCGGAGTTTGTAACTGCTATTCCAGTAATTGTTGAATGGTGCGAGGGAGGTGGTGATTTAGGAGAGCCACTCAAAGCATGTAGGCCGAACGAAAGGTTAAATGTTACACTTTTCCTACTGTGTGTATCCAATGGCGGTATAAATCGCATTTCTGTGTGTTTTTTTCTCTCGTTACCTGTGTTATTTGTAAAAGATTCGTCAGAGACTGATGAATCAAAGTCTCTACTCTCGGAAGACATCAAAGAAGTGTTACTCGAGGCAGAATAAAAAGAGCGATTCGTCTCTATAGAACTGTCCGATGACAGTGACGGTGTACTCTTTCCAATATCTGATACATTGTTCAAAGATGAAGAGTTTTGAGAATTGGTGGGCATCTCAAAATTGTTGGGTAAAAATTCACTGTCTGAATGCCGCGCGTCATTGTTGTTACTAACGATAGAATCTATTCGTCTACTCACGCTAAATCTTGGCCTGTGCATCTTTGGAAGAGGCGGAATTTTATCACCAGCGATTACAATACCCGAGTCCCTTATAGAGTTGATACAACTGTCACTACCGAATGCATTCTGACCGAGATCTCTCTTTATATGGCTGTGTGGAGACTTGATAAATTTGGGATTTAATTTGTTTTGTTCTTCTTTTGCTTTATTATCAAACATTTCAGCAAGTTTTCTGGTTGTTGAGGGTGGTCGAACACTTATCTCCGGAGTATTGTGATTGTCAATGTCTTGGCCACTGCTCTTGCTCGTTGTTGACTGAGATCCTGTGGCAACATTATCTGTGGCAGCTGTAAATATAGTTGGTCTACGAAAGGTTGGGTCATGTGGTTTTCTAGCCCCACCTGGGAGATATTTTTCTTCTGTAGCATCTATCTGAGATGATTCCCTTAAGCTTGTTGTCTTTTTAGGGAGTGAAGGGATTGGTATAGTGGTCGTTGGAGATGTTTCATCATAGAACGAATGAGTCTTCGTGGCATTAGTTATGGGGTGATCAAACCTCATTCTTGGCAATGTTTTGAACTTTTCACGATTTTCATTGAACATGCGTTTCTCTGCAATTGGCGTCTCTGGGTGCATATCTGGTAATGGCGGAGCAGGAGGACACGGTGTAGGTGGCTGCTCTACGTGAATGCTGCAATATATATTCTTATCACTCATTCCTCCGTGTCTATCTTTTGGCAGTACAAAAACAGACGAGTCGATTTCGTCGTCACTGATGCTATCTATGCTTAATGATGGTGCAAGACTTACTCTAGAAGGTCTCGAACGCAGTCCGGTATTTCTACAGTTAGGATCTTCAACACATAATTCTCCAAACGATATAAGTTTATTTCTCATGTACTGAAGCTCTTCTGATATATAGAAATGTACTTTTACATCTCTGTCAATAAGTTCTGTATTTTGAAACTTAGCGTGAAGATTTTTAACAGTATTCACTATATACAACGTCTCCCCAACCACAACGTCTTTGTCTGCTTTACATCTTTCTATGTTGCTTTCGATGTCTTTCACTTTTCTGTTGAATTCTTCCAGTTGATCAACACCATGCTGAACCATCGATCTCTGGTCCTGTAATACTGAATTTATAATTTCGACAGCATCTGTTGCTAATTTGTTTGTCTGTTCAATAATCCGATGCTGCATTTGCTTTATTCCAGTTATCAGCCTGTCTTCTGTCTGTTGCAATTTCTCCAGCGTGCTCTGATATTTCTCCGTCCATTTCTTTGAAGTGGTCGTCAAATGTTCATAAATGCGTATCGTCTCTGGAATTTCCTTTTCCACTCTGTCAGTCGTGTCATTGATATATTTCACGTTATCCTCATGCACACAGTCTTTATGTGCACCCAACAAACATTTCATACACAATTTTTGTCCATGTTTCAAACAAAATGCTGTCGCTGACTCCCCACTGTGCTTGCTACACACCGATTTGGATGGATCACTCATTTTTGTTCATGTTATTACATCATGAAAGAAACTACATAATATCACATCACGTTTTTGATTTACGTAATAAAACGTTTAAAGTGTTACGCGTTATGGTTTCTTGTTCACAACTTTTCACTTCTGCATTCCAAAACATTAACTATATTTTGTGTTATCGTAAATCAATGTTTGTATTGCGATGACGAATATATCTATATAGGTTATTTCAATTGACAATTTCCCTTCCGCCAAGTTTAAAGTTGAATTACCATCAACTGTTTTAAATAGCTTTCAATGTTTAATCCAAGAGTATTTTGTTTCCTCAGAGAATACAATAGAACTATCATTAATTAATTTTTAATATTAACTTGCATATTTATTCCCAACATATTTCATTCAGTTATCATTTCCATTTAATATTTTTAAAAAATATCAATGCGCTTTAGTTTTATCTCTGTCTCACGTTCTGTGTAGAAACTTTAACAATATAAATAGCATTCAGATTTACCTCGGTTTGTATTAGACCAGGATGAATGGACTATTTTCTTCCTGATTGGACAAAAGATCTACCTTGTATACATACGTAAATAACTTTTTTTAAAAGAAATATGATATCACTCGAGAGACTTCGTGTACTTGATGACAGGTAATATATTGTCCTCGTGAAAATGTTTATTTGAAATTTTATGTGATAAAATAATTTGTATATTATACCTTCGTTTTCATAGATTTATCAGAGCGTTTATATATTTTACATGACATGCATTCTGTCATCATTACATATATATGTAAGTGTAAGGGATTCAACTGGCGAGGATAACTTTTAATTACACTGTCCTGCAACTTTGGAACATACTGCGGATTAAGAGTGAAGTTTAGAGCGACCTTTAACCGCTTTAAACTCCTCAGTGGTGTCTAGACATTTATCGTTCCAAAGCGGTGCATGACAGTGTTCCTTTCTTTGTCTGTTCTATCCTTGTTGTCAAATTATTTTATTCATCTAATGTGTTTCTTGTAAATGTTAACCTTTATCCTGTTAAATTTCTAAAATGGACTGGTCCATCATTGAATTTTGGGCAGTACCACTTCTTATTCAAAGGAGTGCTACATGAAAATTTACTGTATAGCGAACAGTGCAGACCATGACCAGCCTGCACAAGCAGAATAACTTGCCAACAGTAGGCTAAATGTTTATCATATACACTGTTTTAGGGTTTCGTTTTATGGGAACTGTGTTCATGTGTTCATAGGTCTAGGTTATTCCAGTTGCATCTTTGTCCTTGTTTGTGTGATGTTAATGAGCAGTGTGGGGTGTGTTTATGAAGAGCAGTGCAGGCATGGAGTTGCCGAAATGCGTTCTTTAGAGCAGACAACTTACATCCGACGAGGCATACAAACTGAAACCTTAATGTGTCTAACGTCTTTGAAGCAGGGTAGATCTCCATTTTTGTAACTTGTAAGAATTTGAAATATTGTGTTAGCAGCACTTTTGTCAAAGCAAAAACTTAAAAGGAAAAATAAATTGTAAGGATAGTCTCTTGGCATCGAGATGCGCAGAATTCCATAGCTGTTTCTACTGTTTGATGTAATTTCGTTAACATTAGGCAGAGAATGTTCAGTGTGTAATACTTGTACATTGAAAATAATGACCATAAGCAATTATTCAATGAAAGATGTTTAACGCGTAGCATTATCTGAAATGAGTATCGGCAAGCAGGATTTATTAATTTATAAAAAATATATTTACTGTGTTGGTTTAACTTCTGTTCGTTTTCTGAATAAAACATATTTATTTATTCATTTCAAAGTACTAATCCATGCGTAGAATTGTTTTTATATTTTGCTTTTAAATTATTTAGTTTCCCGATGACACCCGCTATAAAGATGTTAATCAGAGCTAAATATAATATAGTAATAGGGTTTATTCAAAATTGCGATCACCGCTGTAACTACTACCTACTTTAAGAGGTAATAAATTTTATGGTGAATACCTTACACGTGCAGTTTTAATCATAAACACATTTCTAACACTGATTACATGACAATTTTTTAAATATCTTGTTCGAATGCCCATAATTTCTTTCGTAGATTTTAGATAGATTGCTTCTTCCAATGCAGATTCACATTTAAATTCGTTCGCAGTTAAGTAACTTGATGACATCATTTTCATTTTATTGCATCTGCAACATCCCGAGGGATATGTTAGTGCCCAAACCGGTTAGGGAAATAACACATTCGTATCATAAGAGTTTTACAGATGCTTTAACACAAAGCGTAAAGGAGTCTCTAGCCTGTGTAAGAAGCTATAAGCTAAAATATTATGCTGATAGATGTCCATCTTGCCTTATATTATAATGTTTGAATTATAGGCTATATAACTATTGACGTTTATAAGCATTTCTGCGTCACCGATTTTTAACTATGCAAGTGAAATCGCGATTTTGTAAATAAATATTTGTTTGTGCCTACTTTTAAAAATATCATATCTATTGAGTTGAAAATAAAAAAAGTGTTTTTTATTACGTCTTGACATTGTACGCGCATATCTCTATCGATTCGGATAGGGTTTTCGCTAATAACCATAAGGCGCATAAATCATAAAAGAAAGTGCATTCCTCTGGTCTAGGATACTGAGTCAGTAATCTTACTGGAGTTTTATAAATCTTCGTCAAGAAGGAAAGACACTTTTTTTTACTATTTTCGTCCGCCACACAAACTTTATCTATAGACCAGTGTTTCCTCCAATTCTCACTAGTTACGTAGGCATGCGGATGTAGAATTTACTGATTCTTCTCAGTAAAAATAAAGAGTATTTTGATAGTGATTCATTCCACTGCAATATTTAAGAAAATATTTATTTCTGAAGTTATTGGGTCATTATTATATTCATAACAGACATTTTAGAAAACTTTCCTTATAGATAACGCAGTGTTTGTAAATCGTTTAGGATTCTCATCTAAATTGCTTTTTAAAATGAAAGAATGCTTATTTTTGTCGGGTAAGAGCAATTGGTCAACTCAGTCTTGTTACCATTCTGTAGTTTAAATTACCTAGTAAGCAATCAAAATCACAAATTGAGTTAATGATGCCATGTAATGTTTGTTTTTCCACCTTTAATGTAAGTGGAAGTAAGAGTGCCCTCCTAACATTATTGTCTTCTTTATCTGAACCTCTCAGCGTCAATGCCGGGGTGCCTCAAGGCTCAGTCCTTGGGCCCCTTTTCTTTCTAGTTTATGTTAATGACATCATTGAGAATTTGTTATGTATTGCACGTCTTTTTGCGGATGACACTTCTTTAGCATGTACTACATCTTCTTTGACTGATCTCGAAGGAATTGTTAACCATGATCTTGCCATGATAAATGCTTGGTCTAAAAAATGGCTTGTAGATTTTAATCCGAATAAAACAGAAGCAATATTTTTTACTTTACAACAAAATATCAACAAACCATATTTGACATTTGATAACGTACCTGTTAGATTTGTTGAACGACATAAACACTTAGGTTTAACACTAAGTTCAAATGGAAAATGGCATGACCACATTGACCAAATAACTACATCAGCTTCAAAATTGTTAGGCATGATGAGAAAATTAAAGTACACTCCTTATAGACACACTCTTTATCAGATATATATATCTTTCTTAAGACCTGTTTTAGAATATGCTTCTGTAGTGTGGGATGGCTGTACTCAGTACGAAAAAGAAACACTAGAAAAAATTCAACACGAAGCAGCCCGTATTGTAACTGGACCTACCCGGTCTGTCTCAATTCAAAATTTATATCAGGAAATTAACTGGCTCTCACTATCTGACAGACGATTATATCAAAAACTTTTAATCACATTTAGAATTCGTAACGGTGATGCGCCCAAGTATTTGAATAATATTTTTTCCAAACATTGTCAACAATTCTACACATTACAACTTAAGAAACGCTGAAAATTATATAATCCTCAGTCGAAGAACTCAAATATTTTCTAATTCCTTTGTGCCTTCTGCTATTGATATATGGAACAATTTGAGTCCTGAAATAAGAGCCACAAACACCTTATCAAGTTTTAAAAGATTGTTAAAAACGACCGTTTTTCCAACTACAGAAACTCCAAAATGGTATCTTGTAGGAGAAAGAAAATTTTCTATAATTCATGCAAGGCTTAGAAACGCGTGCAGTAATTTGAATTTCCATTTATTTTGCAACCATCTGTCTCAGGACTCAATCTGTTCTTGTGGAGAAGATACTGAAGACGTTAAACATTTTCTTTTCACTTATACGAAATATACAAATCAAAAGATTAAACTTTTCCACGATCTAAGGCAATTTCATCCTTTAAATACCCAACTTCTTTTAGTTGGTAATTCCGAATTGTCATATGAAGACAACTGCAAAATATTCTGCTCAGTCCAGCATTACATAAAATCAACCAAACGCTTTTGAGACTCACGTTATTTAGCAGGCAATATTATTCAATTTATTTATATATAACTATAAAAGTTTATTATTGACAAGACCCCAATTGTTTCTTTTTTATGTTCATTTTCCCCAAATGTAGTACATGTTAATGCAATTGAATTGCATCTTTTTTGTACTCTTACATCTTAAGTCACATGTACTCGTTTCTCTTTTTTTAAATTCTTTTTTTCCCAAATGTAGTAAATGTTAATGCAAATTAATTGCATCATTTATACTCTTACATCTATCTATACATTGCCACTAGTCACAAATGTGTTTGTTTATATAAGTACACATGTACCTTATACATATTTCAACTCTTTTTTTTTTCTTTCCTTTTTTTTGTAGCTGTAATATTGTAAATTTATTATTTACCACACATGTACTTGATTAATTGCCATAGTTGTAGATTAAATATGTAAATATTTGCATTAGGGAAGACCCGTTACTAATGTTGCGAGAACTTGTGGGTCGACCCTTTTGCCTATTATATGTACAATTGACGTAGTTATCTGTTTATATATGTATATATTGGCAATAAAATATGTTTAAACTAAACTAACATTGTCATACACGGATGATTCACCGGCCTTCCTAAATCCACTACGATGACTTCCTGAGATGAAATAATGCAACCGCTGGCGATTACTGTTAATATGCAATAGTGGCTTCTTGACCACGGTAGCGCTACGATTGGTCTTTCCTAAACATTAAACAAAAAGGTATAGTACAAAAATGTTTGTTGCAGGAATGCCTTTGGAGAAGCAAATTACCATTGAAGCTTTATGTTGAAATGCGTACATGTTACAGTGTCAGTTGTGGATGCGTGAAAGGGGAGACGGTGGAACCAGAGAAGCTTTATACTGAAAGGCGTTCATGTTACAGTGTCAGTTGTGGATGCATGAAAGGAAGCGGAGACGGTGGAACCAGAGAAGGTTTACGTCGTATATGGCTATACAGTAGGACATCAGTAGTGTAAGGGACCGCATGCCAAAGCATATAGTCGAGAAAGACATTGGTGGCCCCAGTGTCAAGACTGAATATATTTATACAAACCAGGGACTTCCAGACATATGGAGGAAATACAATGTTGACTTTTAAAGTGTTACTGGTAGGTACGTCTGATACAGACTTTATATTGTGTTACATCGAAAGTGTTTTAGACTTTCTGTACAATTACGTGTCATATAAAGATATAGCAGTCTTTGTCCTTTCTTGGATTTTTACAACTTAGTTTTGCATAAATAAAACGTAAAATAATTGAATCAAAATCATAGTATTTGAATGATAGTACTAAGTTTACAGTCCATTTGGAAAGTATCCAGAAGTTCACATAATCATAGAAAAAAATACATGTGTGAAAATTTCCCAGAAGACAAATCTGTATTCTCAAAGATATTTTTTTCTTTTCTCATATAACATTACTCGTCTTAGTTATGTTGTAACTGCAGGATATATGGTACCTGCTTTGTAAATGGTACCTCCTTTGTAAATTCTGTCATTCTAAGATATGTGGTACCTCCATTGTACATATGGTACCTCCTTTGTACATGTCAGTGTCGTAATTTCAGGAAATATGGTATCTTTTTGTATGCCGAACAAAGCAGCTAGCCAAAAACTACATTTTCAGTGAAGCTTTTTGTTCAGTATATATAAGTGTTAAGTGATATTTACACTCATATATTTATTGCAAATGGCTAGGACGATTAAGTTGTTCCCATTTACCGATTTTAAAAACACTGGCAGGGTAAACTTTATCATATTTGAAGTACTTTATGTTAAATCCTATAGAAAATCGACAACATTCCGGTGCAATAACCGATATAAAAAGAATATGGATAAATTCACTTGAATAGTGTTTAGACATGCTTATCAGAAACGTGTGAATAGGCGTACATCATAATTTAACAAACACGAAATAATTTATCATTGAAAGACCATTGAGTTCAAAGTTATGAAAACCATTACGTTCCGTATTGCGTTTAAAAAAAATGTTCAAAACAGATAAGGCAATTTTCATTATAAATGTCATGTATAGTTACATGGTTAGGAAAGTAATACTTTCAATCCGGCACATGAACTCATACATAGATCTATAAAGGGAAGTAATAAAAACAATGGCTTCAAAAAAAGCGTTCTAGATACTATGTTTATCAATATTCAAACCTTTGACAAATATTGGAGAAAACAATAACAGAAAATACGACTTTAACTAGAAATAAATACTTTTTATGTTCGTAACAAAAAAAATGTGACAGCAACATTATAAACAAAGGCATTATGACCTTTTAAAGGTCGGTATATTTTTACCTTATTAAGAAAGTAAAAGCAAATACAATGTTGGAAAGGTTTTAGAAAACAAAAATAACAAAGCGGGTCATAAACGTTATTACTACAAATAGATATAGGTCGCTAAAAGTAATAAAATATAATACTCATCATCATTTTTACCAAGTCTTACTGCTAGTGATCCCTTGCACCCAAACAGTTTCAGAGTGTTTCATGTAGTGGTACCGTAACACAGAATTTTGATATCTGTCTTCAAATCATTTCTGTCCTTCGATGTGCAATGGTATATATAGGATTTACGAAAACAGGTCATAATATTGAAACAATTTGTTTTCTAAAAATCTGCAACACGATTCTCTCAAGGAGGGAATAGAGTGTAAAATATAGTGAAACGTTTTGGTAAAAAGGGTCAATCCCTATCAGCATTTTGTCAAATGCCGGTGTAATGAAATATTTCGACCCCCATAGAATAACGACCCCCCGGTCATTATTCTATAGAAAATGTGACTCCTTTCCTGTAAAATATTGACTCCCCTTATAAAAAACTGACACCCTTTGAAAACTCTATAGAATAACGACCCCCCGGTCATTATTCTATAGAAAAACTGACCCCTCCAAGTAAAATACTGACTCCCTAAAGATGACTCCCTTCGAATCTCATAGAATAACGACCCCGGTTATTATTCTATAGAAAAAGTGACTCTTCCATGTAAAATACTCACTGCCGAAATTACTACATTCGGACTCTCATATAATATCGATTCCCGACATTATTCTATTTAAAAAAGTTACTCTTTCCGTGTAAAACACCGGCTACTAAAAAGACTTTCGACGATAATATCTATTAAAAAGAGATCCCCACCAAACCTAACGGACAATTTTACTAGATCTACAACTCTAATACCCTCCATTGCCAATAGTTAACATTTTGATTGCACTGCTACTACTGGTGCCGCTACTTCTATTGCTATTACTACATGTACGTCTTCGTCTTCTACTACTACTACTACTACTTCTACTACTACTACTACAACTGCTACTACTGATACTACTATACCTGCTTCCACTAATACGTCTTGTACATCTACCTCTTCTTCTCCTGCTGCTGTTGTTGCTGTCATTTATTCCTCTGCTGCTGCTGCTGCTACTGCAACTGCCACTACCACTGTCACTACTAAAACTACTGCTACTACTACTACTACTACTACTACTTTCTATTGTTGCCGCTACCGTACTTTACTGCCACTGCTAAGTATTGCAACTTCTATTAATACTAAGTTCTATGCTGGCAGTTTCTTGTGCAGTTTTCTTCTGAAGAATTACTTCATACCGAAGTTTGCAGGGATTATTGACACTGGTGTGTTTTGTGAACGTATTGTGAATTGTTATTTTCCTGAAAAAAATGTATACACCAAGATACAGCGTCTAGAAATAGAATCCCTTTTCCCGTTGCGGAATGCTCTGATTTCTGTGTCAAGTGATGGTATCTGGGGCTAATGGTCAAACGGAAGGACGGACGGACGGACGGACAAGGGCAAATCTATATGCCCCCCCCCCCCTCCCCCAAGTGGGGGCATAAAATGCAGCAATTAGGCCTTAGATACATGAGTTATCACTAAATTTGACCAAATGACCGGGGGTCGTTTTTTTATGGGAGTCAATATTCTTCGTGAGGTTCAGTTTACTTCACGTGGGGGAGTCATAGTACTATGATCTGGAGGTCATAATACTATGACCGGGGGGTCACTTTTTCTATAGAATAATGACCGGGGGGTCATTATTCTATGGGGGTCGAAATACTTCATTACACCGGCATAAGTAGTTTTTATTGATTAACATTTTCAAGTTTCAAGTTCAAGCGTGTGATAAAAATAAGATTAACACAATTTTAAAAACATGAACAGTAACAAGACATGTGTGACAAAATGAAACAAGTGAATGAAGTATTGCCATGCAATACAAAGTCCCCTACTGGAAGGCACCTATTTTTTCTACTGCAGTATAACATAATGAACTGATATCTGTCAATGATGTATAAACAATACTGTACTATATATACAATATGTTATAACAAAACACTTGGATTAAAATTTGCATATATATAAAAACCTAAAAAATGTTATCATATAAGTTATTTATAGTAACACCAAAGGGAAATTATTCCTTAAAACACACGAAAAGATTCCATTATATGTTCACACAAAACTCTTTACCAGGTAGACATAGGTCAAAATACACCTATACATTCGATGTAACATGCATGTTGTACCACAGAAAAGTGGTCTCGATTTTTCCCAATGGCAAGTAATAAAAAAGTAACAATATGATCTATTTATAGTAAAAAGGGTGCCTCATGGTGGTGAACATTTGTGCCAAGTTACATTAAAATCTCTCCATGCATGAAAAAGAAATGCTCCGGAAAAAAGTCATTCTTAAATTGAACCTTTGACCTCTGAGTATGACCTTGACTTTAGACCTAGGGACCTGGTTCTTGCGCATGACAATCCGTCTCATGGTGGTGAACATCTGTGCCAAGTTACATCAAAATCCCTCCATGCATGAAGAAGAAATGGTCCGGACAAAGACATTTTTGTATCTGACCTTTGGCTTCCAAGCGTGACCTTGACCTTAGACCTAGGGCCCGGGTTTTGCGTATGACATGTTGTCTCATTCACGTGAATATTTGTGCCAACTGATATTTAAATCCTGTCTTGCATGACAAAGTTATAGACCGGACAGGAAAAAAAATTCCATTGACCTTTGATCTCAAAGTGTGACCTTGACCTTTAAGCTAGGGTTCTGGGTTTGCTCATGACACGTCGTCTCATCATGGGGAACATTTATGCCAAGTAATATTATAATCCCTTGATGGATGACAGAGTTCTGGGCCGGACAGGGAAAAAAACCTATTGACCTTTGACCTCCAATTGTGTCCTTGACCTTTAAGCTAGGAGTCCGGGTTTTGCACATGACACGTTGTCTCATCATGGGGAACATTTGTGCCAAGTAATATTAAAATCCCTTCATAGAATGGTACAGTTATGGACCGGACAGGAAAAAAGCCCTGTTGACCTTTGACCCCCAATTGTGACCTTGACCTTTGAGCCAAGGGTCCAGGATTTGCGCATGACACGTCGTCTCACCATGGGGAACATTTGTGCCGCAAGTGATATTAAAATCCCTTACTGAATGGCGGAGTTATGGAACGGTCACGAAACAGACCCTGTTCATGCCATCATTGTGTACACTACGGTAGCGCTTTCATACTGTCGCACTGACGGAATGTGTGACGTCACGCTCTATGTATAGAATGTTAGACGGAATGTGTGACGTCACGCTCTATGTATAGAATGTTCATGCCATGTTAACATTTGACTGCTAAGTGTGACCTTGACCTTTGAGCTAGGGGTCTGTTTCAAGTTGTGCATGACACATCGTCCTATTATATAAGGTACATTTGTACCAATTAAGTAATATTAAAATCCCTTTATGGATGGGAAAGTTATGGACCGGACAGGAAAACCCCCTGTTGACCTTTGACCTCCAATTGTGACCTTGATCTTTGAGCTAGGGGTCTGGGTCTTGCGCATGACACGTCGTCTCATTATGGGGAACATTTGTGCCAAGTAATATTAAAATCCCTTCATGGATGACAGAGTTATGGACTGGACACGATATTGCGGACGGACGGAATGACAGAATGATGGAATGACATGAAAAGCGCATTCCTATAGTCCCCGAAACTGGTTTCAACCAGTAGGGGACTGATAAAACGAAACAGCACATGTATTATTCAAGGAATGTACAAGATACTTGTAATAAAACGAAAAAGTAGGGCTCCGTACAAAATGCCCAGATTGAAAAAGTTCCAGGAAAATATCTGTTAAAATTTACAATTTTGTCAGTGGAGAATGGGTCTAATTAAAACAAGCTAAAATATTCTTAAAAATTTTTTAACAACCATCAGCAATAAAATATTTAGTGTTTGTATATCTGTGATACGAGTACACAAATTTTTATGCGCATGCGTAATAGCATCAAAACAGGCCAAACGGTGCGATCAATTATCGAAGAAAAAGGTGGTTTTCATGTATTTATTTGTAGAATTTAAGTTTTTTTCCAAGTTTTTCATTGGTAAAAGATTGCGTCAGTTTATATTTTCCCAGTGACGTATAAATTTACCTTATGCCATATTTCTTAGTTGCATTTTTGCTACTGTATTCAATAGTTCCGCCCTATATTTTGATGTGGGTGGGGTATGGTAACTATTTACAAAATCAAAATATAAATCAAAAGAATGTATGAAGTTGATAGATTATCTTCTTATCCTTTTTAATTTAGTTTAATGAACGACATTTTGATTCCTCTGAACTGATTAAAGGGAAGTTTACACAATTCGTTAAATTGCATCGGCATATTTCCCACCCTGCCACACTGGCAACTCGAGGACATACCTCGAAGTACTATTTACCATTCTGTGGTACAGAACTACTCCACCATTCCTTCTTCCCATCTGCCATTCGACTTTGGAATCAACTTCCAGAAGAAGTAGCCATGTCCCAGACCTTAGACAGCTTCAAGGCGGGACTCCAGGCTCTCCAACCCTAGACGCACTTCATGATTTTATCGTCTTTTAAATCTGCACAATGTTTACGCCTCACAGTCACCTTGTACATAGTTCACCAAGTGCGTCGATGCTCCAGAGTGGGCCCTGTACTTTATCCGGAAGAAGAAGAAGAATTCTTATATGCAAATTATAGTCTCAATTTTTCAACTGCAAGGCAGACCGATTTCACAGACTGACATTTACTGTAGGTCTGCCTCTTCGTCTCAAGTAGTTAGGGTCAAAACTGTGGTGGAAATCGACGCAACATAAACAGTGATTTAAAAACGCCAAACTATAAACAAAAGGTTATAAAATGGCATGTTAAACCTACCATAACACCTTCTGTATACATAAAATTTGAAATGTATAAACGTGTAACCAATGAAATGTGCAGAACGTATATCAGGGTTTAAAAATAAACCGATCGATACACACACAACTTTATATGACTGAATTTAACTGTGTAAGCGGAAAACACACTGACATACATGGAGTTTAAAAGTGTTTTGCCTACAAAACGGAGGTTTTCTCATTAGTTTAAGACATAGAATGATTGCATTTGGGATCATGGAATGAGCTTTCCAGACAAGTAATTTTTAGTGTGAAAAATTGGGTTTAAATACTTATTTGAAGCCTCCAAAGTTAGCAATGCGATTTGCGTCGCTGGCTACATACACATAGAAGGAAAACTTTCCACAATGTTTTGAACGGTAAGTGGGTTGTGAAATTATCACAATATCGCGGTTTGCGTACAATTAGTTGGGCTAACTGCAAAGAAGTGGCTGAGCCTGCAATTCTTAGATGTCCACTTATATGAAATAAGTGTATCAGGTCTGAATGACCGATCATATCCCTTTACTGCCAGCTGCAGTTTTATATTGACAGTGATATTGTTTACCCTGAAATTTGTCAGCGCGATTTCTCTGTCCTTATGGGTGTGCGAAGTGGGTTCCATTTGAATGAGTTTTCATGAAGTTATGGCCCTTTATTTGTTTCAGATATGTATAGAGTTACATTGGAAAAAACTTCAATAAGTTTACTGTTCTACAAAAGGATTGTCATTTCACTGATATTGGCCTTGAATTATGGAAAAGAGCCACACAAAATTGTCACACTTCCAGACAGGTCAACATATTTAAAAGACTCATCATTTTCAAGAACCAGGTTACATTTTCAAAGAACTGCTACATATCTTCATTTTGATGCACTTGTAGTAATGTCCCAGTGCTGAAGTTTCACATAACTAAGTCTAACATCGTTTTCAGCAATTTTGAAAAAAAAAATCTTAACAAATGGCATTCCTTTTTAAAAGGGGTGCAACTTTTTGAGAATATTATAGGAGCATTTTAAGTACAGGACAGTATGGTAAAACATGTATAATTGGACAGTTGGTAAAGATATTGTTTTTTACCAAGGCAACAGTTGTGAAAAGTTCCATTTTACGATTTATATTCTGTCCCTCTTTTTGTTTTACTGATGAATCAAGTCTGTTTCATGAAAGTCATGAACTTCATTTCTTAGATGTTTCCCTTAGAATTAATGGCAAATAGTAATCTGTCAAATTTTGCAGTCAGATCAACAGATTGTCGACTTGTGTTTCAAGTCTAGGCCTCTGACATTATTGTGAATGTATTGGTTTTACAGTTTTAAGAATATATGGTTTCATATTGATCCCTAGAGTTCTTTGCCAGGTTACATGTATATAGCATATTTCAGTATTTTTTGGGACTTAATTTCATAGATTTTGTGGTTGGGTCAGTTGAAATTAATTACAAACATTTACATAAAGTTCCCTATTATTTTATCTGTACAAGTTAAGAACTTGATTCAAGCCACTACAATTATATGCAGTTTTCAATGAAATAAAAAATATGGAAACTCTGGACACAGGTCGCCCAACACAGCATGAAAATGTTGCAGGTTCCGTTTGGTTGAGCCTGTTCATGGATGGCAGTGGAAATGAAAGCTACCATCTACACTCTCTAGCCCCGGGTTGAGCAGTCCATGAAATTAAATGTATTACAATTTACATTGTACCTTGGGTGGTCTCTCCTTCTTGTTGAAAATATAAATGTGTTCTATTGCAGGAATTGTGAATAGAAAAAGTTTAAAGAACTGTGTACATTTTATGATGGATTGGAATTGGACAAAGGCAAGAATATAAATGATGGACCCAACATAAAATGGTAACTGTCTACTTTCAAGTTTTGAAACTTACAGTTAACCTTTAGCCTGCTAAATTTCTAAAATGGACTGGTCCATCATTCAGTTTGGGCAGAACCACTTATTATTCAAAGGGGTGTTCACTCAAAATTTACTGACTGAGTAGTGAACAGTGTAGACCAAGATCAGCCTTGATTTTGGTGTACATTGGTCGTAAAGGCAAGATCACTTGCTGCCAGCAGGCAAAAGATTAAACCACTTTCTGATTAGGAAGTTGAAAGATTGTCTTTTGTTCACAGAAGAGCGAGTCAAGAAATAAAACCAAGAAATTCTGTTAGTTTTACATTTGTTTTTGTAATACCTAAAAGTATATTTTACCTTTTACAGCCCAAGTGATATTCTAATACTTGCATTATTTTCACTTCATCTCTACCCCAACATAGGTTCAAAATCTGCTTTTGTTGTCTTTTGAGGAACTCACTCATCTGGTTTGTATGGGTTTTGACCATGTGTCTCAGATAATGCCTCCAGAAGTTCCTGTGTACATGTACTTTCTCCTCCTTTAAGGATTTGAACCTTCATTATGTGAAAACAAGGGAGATATAAGAATGGTGGTTGATCTGCTTTTCAGATTCTTACACTGAGCAGTAGCGTAGAATAGTAAGCATTTTAACATGTTATGATTGCATATATGTGTATTCCTTACATATAAAATATTTTGATTATTGGTATGATAGGACAGTGTGTAATTTTAGGCATGTGTTTTGTTTTACAGGTAGCCAACCCACTTTCTGTGGCACACAATATGATGTCATTTATGTCTAGAAAGAAAAAATACAAGTTTCATGTGACCTTTGACCTTGAAGAGCTTTCATCTGTGCCGTTTGTTAGTGGAATTCTCTTTGCCAAAATCCGTCTTCTGGAGGGTGGATTTTCTGAATTGTCAGGGAGGTTTGTATCATGCTTATAAATCTCTGTATACAAATTGTATACAACGTTTGACATAAGAAGACAAATAATATACCACGAATATTTGAGATAAAGGGATACAGTACCCTTACCCTGCTAAATTTCTATAATGAACTTGTCCGTCTTTCAATTTCGACAGTACCATTAACTGTCAAACGGGGTGTTTACCAAAAAGATACTGACTGAATGGCGAACAGTGCAGACCTTGATCAGACTGCACATCTGTGCAGTCTGAGCATGATCTACACTGGTCGCAAAGCGGCAAAGGCAGAATCAGTCGTGTCAAGCATGATAAGGGTTAACACCACTAGTTTTAAAAATGAAGATAGACATAATCCCCTAATAAACTAAAAGCAGTGAGATTGAAATCATCCACTTGTAGTTAATTGAATTATACTTGTACCATGTTTAAGATTTTAGATATAAATATGGATGCATTTCTTGAAAGAAGAAAAAATGCTTTTTTAGCTCGACTATTCATAGAATAGTAGAGCTATTGGACTCGCCCATGCGTCGGCGTCCGCGTCGGCGTCCGCGTCCCGATTTGGTTAAGTTTTGTATGTAAGCTGGTATCTCAGCAACCACATGTGGGAATGGATTGAAACTTCACACACTTATTCACTGTGATAAACTGACTTACATTGCACAGGTCCCATAATTCTGTTCTGCTTTTTTACAAAATTATGCCCCTTTTTCGACTTAGAAATTTTTGGTTAAGGTTTTGTATGTAAGCTGGTATCTCAGTAACCACTTGTGGGAATGGATTGAAACTTCACACACTTATTCACTGTGATAAACTGACTTACACTGCACAGGTCCCATAACTCTATTTTGCTTTTTTACAAAATTATGCCCCTTTTTCGACTTAGAAATTTTTGGTTAAGGTTTTGTATGTAAGCTGGTATCTCAGTAACCACTTGTGGGAATGGATTGAAACTTCACACACTTATTCACTGTGATAAACTGACTTACATTGCACAGGTCCATAACTCTATTTTGCTTTTTTACAAAATTATGCCCCTTTTTCGACTTAGAATTTTTTTGGTTAAGGTTTTGTATGTAAGCTGGTATCTCAGTACTCACTAATTGGAATGGATTGAAACTTCACACACTTGTTCACTGTCATGATCTGACATGCACAAAGCAGGTTCCATAACTCTATTTTGCTTTTTTACAAAATTATGCCCCTTTTTCGACTTAGAATATTTTGGTTAAGGTTTTGTATGTAAGCTGGTATCTCAGTATCCACTAATGGGAAAGGATTGAAACTTCACACACTTGTTCACTGTCATGATATGACATGCAGTGCAAAGGGTCAATAACTCAACTTTGCATTTTACAAAATTATGCACCTTTTTAAACTTAGGAGTTTTGGGTTAAATTCTTATATGTAGGCTGGTATCTCAGTACCCTCTAATGGGAATGGATTGAAACTTCACACACTTGTCCACTGTCATGAGCTGATAAGCACTATGCAGGTTCCATAACCCTATTTTGCTTTTTTTAAATTATGCCCCTTTTTCGACTTTCGTATTCATTCAGTCGACAAGACTGTTGAATAGTCGAGCGTTGCTGTCCTCCGACAGCTCTTGTTTTTTTTATAAAATCAGTTCTGTAGTGAAAACACTTTTACACTAAAATGTAAGTTTTTAAATAAAATGATATTTATTTTGTTTCCAGGAAGGAAGTGTACAACCATTGTGTAAAATGGAGCAGCAAGTTTTCATTTGACTGTAAAATGACCTCCAGTGCCAACACAGGGATACTGGACCCGTGTGTATGTAGGGTCTCTGTTAGAAGGGTATGTAGCATTCTATACTCTGGTAAAACATCGCATATTCAGGGCTTCAATGAGGGAACAAGATGTTGAAAAGTAGGAAATTAATTCTTCAGTTGATAGGAATAACAACTCTGAATAAGAAATGGCTATTATTGCAGAATATGCGATAAATTTTCAAAATAATGATCAAGTTATGTGGAAGTCAATTCTTATGTACACGTATGTTTCCGTTGTATTTGTGGGAAATAAAGACCTGAGTTATGGCACTGTGAAAATTAAGCAGACGTCATGTTACTCCTGTAGCATCTTCTGCCCAATGGGTAAGCTCTGTAGGTCAAGGTCAAACTCTCCAGCAAGAGGCTGCAAGATTAATCTAGAGATAATGTGAATCTTATCTGTGACAGTATGACAGGAGACAATATATCTGAATTAATTTATACTGCTCTCTTGATTCATTTGTGTAGAGAATTATGTTACTGTATACTGTCACATGAATTAAAATTAACTAGCCACCATTATCACTTAAAAGTGAAATACTGTTGAAAAAAGACATTAAACCCATTTCAGACAAACTACTGCCGCATGCATGTTTAATATTTTGATGGAATTTTAACAATAATCAAACTTTATATTCCCAGGAATTAAAGGGAGGTAAATCCTACCAGAAGTTGGGTTTTGCTGATATCAACCTGTCAGAGTTTGCTGGTTCTGGTTCACAGCAGAGACGGTTCCTGCTGGAAGGTTATGATTCCAAGCATCGGCAGGACAATTCTACATTGAAAGTGACAATGACTGTCTCCTTGTTATCAGGAGACCCTGTCTTTAAAGTGTATGTATTAAATATGTACTTCACTTCCACACTTTGATGATATGTGATTTATGAAAAGAAAAGGTCATAATTATGTATACCTGTAGCTAAATATCTGTTAATAATTTGTAGGGTATTTCACATTGAAATTGTTGAAGTTACTCATAACACCTTCCCCTAAATACTTTCAAGTTCAAATCTCATAAAAGTAAATTTAGTTGCTGAGAGACTGAAGAAGACATCATAGTCCCAACAGGAACTTCTGTTGTATTTGTTTCTCTTAATTGGCAAGCATATTGCGCTCATAATTACCACAGGGAGAGCTTTCTCAATTATCTTTATTTGACCACTGAACCAAAACTCAAAGCAAGATCTTAGCAAAATACTTGATTTTCATGAATATAGGCAAAACAAAATAACACCAGTCGATAAAGATTTTACCCCTCTAACTCACTGGATATTTATTTGTTTCAAGAAATAAAAATATTCAGAATTTCCTGTAATTCAGCATTGATACTGAAATGGACATGGCCATGCTTTTCACAGAGGATTTTGATTGGATTGTGAAGATATTTCACGTAAGACCACTGATTAGCTGAAACCTTTTGCCTGTAATGTTAATAGACCAAAAGTATCAGCAGAATGTGCAAGAGGTTCAACCATCTAACTGTGGAAGACCTCTGTAACGCGAGAAAGGAGGTGGCCATCTGCCTATATTGCATAAATGTATTGATTCTGCCAAGCATCTTGCCTTGGCTGAAGTAAAGTCTGGATGAAGACATATTGCTTTCACCTTCAGTATAAGCTTAAAGGTCACGGAACCTAAGCTCTGAGTGTGAAATTTACATATAAATATCTTTTGTTGATTTTATTATCTTGAAATAAAGCCATTGGAACATGCTGCTCTTAGGGTGTTTTTACTTTGTTTTGTTCTGAAATGAGTTGTGAAAAAATATCATATCATTTTACTTATAGATGTTAAGACCTGTTGTAAAATCTGAAAATGAGAATATTTCTTCTTGTTGAAGGATGACACAGTCCCAATTTTTGGTACCTGGTGAAGAAGAGGAGAATTGTGAGAGCAGAGTTACCTCCCCTGAGGAAAGTAGTCTGGCCTCAAACAGCAGTGGGTTTGGGAGTTTGCCAAGAAAAGACCGACCAAGTGTAATATCTAGAGGTAAATAATGACATATTGTAGCAGGGAAGAGTTTTACATATAGATTCATACCAGAAAAAATAAAGGCAGGTAGGAGTAAATTGCTGTTTTCTGATTAGATATGAATTTGAACGGAGTCAAAAAGTTTAAACTGGATATTTTATTAACTGTGTTAAGCATGGTGATATGGTGCGTTGTCGGTCTGGTTTCTGAGCTGGAGGTCATGGTACCAAGTCATGGGCATAAGTTTACTGCTGTCTCTACTAAGTATCCTTCGTTAGATGCAAGCATTTTATAAGCTGTGTTTTAATTTCAGAGGGATCTGAGAAGGAGTTTGAGAGAAGTCATTCACGGAATGGAAGTTATACAAGTCAGCATTCACGGAATGGTTCCAACTACGGTTCCCTGACCCACAGTAGACAAAACAGTAGTGGAACCAGTCAGGAAGGTCATCCTACACATACAAGGTGCGAAAAATTACTTTTGTATAATCCTGTACTTGTTTTCTCTTAAAGTGAGCTCTGATCTGTCACCAGTAAACGTTGACAGTTACAGGATGCCATAGGGGCAATGAGTGATGGGCTGTCATTACAGTACTATGACACGGAGTGAATTGGTGCGAAAAAGTAAACCTGGGCACTGAGTTACTTCAGCTGATTGGTACTGGAAAGCCATCATCTATCATAACATATTTAAGTTCTAACTTCAGATTGTGTGAATTTATATTTATTAATTGTATATTATTTTGCATCTTTGATTTATTTGGAAAGTTTGTTATTTGGATATCTTTATTACAAATTTAATGAAGATTGGTTAACTAACTGTGGGACTGACTTACTGTAGAAAGGAGGATTAAACATTAAAAGCAAGAAGACATTGTATTATTTCTCAGTCTTTCATAGTTGACTTTATATTGTATGAAACATTGAGGAATTACTAGAGTGTTTTGATGATTTAGGCCCTTAGAATAATAAATGTGGGGTTGAATCCTGTTTTATGTGTTTGAATCTAGTGTTGTGTGTCTGAATCCTGGTTTGTGTGATTGAATCTTGTACAGCACATACTGACAGTGGGTTTGAACCCTTTTTTTGTGTTCGGATCTTGAACACCAGGCACAAAAGTATGTACGAATCTGGTTTTATGGGTTTGAATCTTGTTTTGTTTGTTTCACTTGTACAGTGGGCATTGACAGGGGGTTTGAATCCAGGCTTGTGTGTTTGAATCTTGTACACCAAGCTGTGACAGATTCAATCCTGTGGTTAAAGCATGAAAGTAAAGCAGCCTAGTTGATTTATGTATTTTCTGTTACAGAAGTCCGAGTGCAGGCTCATCTCTCACAGAGTTTGCCAAGGCAGAACGGAGAAGAGTAAGTTGAAACAACAGTATATAGTTGTAAATAGGTCCTACATTATACTAGTATTTCTTTTGTGCATCCCATTGTATTTATATTAAAGCAACTTTAATAGTTGTGCTGATATTTTGTATTGAAAAATATGAAATACTTCTAACTAATCACGTTATGTATTATCTGTTGCAAGAAGTCGAAAATGTTAGAGAAATTTTCTATTAATTGCAAAATAATGGCATAATACCTACTGGGTATCACCATTTGGATGTATAATTATGTCTGTTTCAGTTGCAAAATTAGTTTCCGTTTGTAAATTGCACTTTATTACAATGCCTTTGTGAAGAAGAGAGAAGAAGTAATTTAACTGAAAGTTTGATTTTATCTCAACTACTTGAAGAATAAGAAGGGCTATTGTACTCACCCAGCATAGATTTTAAGGTCAGTTTTGAACTCAGTTTCAAGTTTAATCGCAAAGATCTCAATTACACTATTAGAAATCTGTAAGCTTAGGGTCAAGAATCCTAAGGGTCAGAGTCACTGGGGTCATGTTTTGTAATAGTGTTGGTTAAAGTTTTATGGCAGGCTTCACGTTTTGTAACAATTTTTCGCAATTTTGTAACAATTGCCCCTAATATTTTAAATCTTCAAAAAAGTGTTGGTCTTAGTAAGGAGCAGACATTTGACTGTTTAGAGTCATATATCCAAAAAGTCAAGGTCACTGGGGTCATGTTTTGAATAGTGTTGGTCACAGTTTTATGGCAAGATTTGCAGTTTCCCTGTACATTGTATCTTCTTAACTACTGCCCCTATAATTATCAAACTTCACATGAGGGTGGGGCTTGGGGAAGACATCCTTTGGGGTTAATGTCAGTTACCACAAAAGTTGAGGTTACTAAGTTGTGTTGGTTAGAAGTTTTACAGCATACTTCCACCTTATCTTCTTAAACTAACTTATTTTTCATTTTGTTTCCTAGGGTCTGTGGTATCCCTCAACTTCTACCAATATTCCATTTCACCTCATCCCCATCCCACAAAAATATTTTTGTTATATTTATAACACAAACTTTAAACTGAAATATATTGTTTCTTAGTATTGGTCATATTCTCCATACTTATACCACCAACTCATTACGTTTTAACCATTTTATCTTTTATCATGCTATTTCTTAGTATCCCTCACACCCACACAACTTCTACCCCCAGTTACTACCCTTTCCCCACCATATTGTCTGTGTTTCACCATTTTGTTTCTTAGTTCACATCCACCCCCTCATTACACTCCTACCCCTCCTCCTCCACCACACACACACACACACACACACTAAGGTAATTAACCTTTAGCCTGCTAGGGGCAAGAGATTATGCCTTTGCAACCAGTGCAGGCTGATCATGGTCTGCACTGTTCGCTATTAATTCTGTAAATTTTCAGTGAACACCCCTTCGAATAATAAATGGTATTGTCCAAATTTAATGATGGACCAGTTCATTTTAGCAAATTAGCAGGGTAAAGGTTATATCTGTACAATTTTTCTGTTGCATTCATTATCATTTCTCTTCTCCATTTGTAAACATTTTCGAATAGTCGAGTGAACTGTCCTTCCGACAACCTTTGTTGATTTTATTTCCACAAGTTATTTGAATATGTGAAAGAGCATAGCCATTATTATGTCTCCCACCACACAGTGGTGTGGGAGACATATTGATTTACTCCTGTCTGCCTGTGTGTTCGTGTGTCTGTCACAATGCTTGTCCACACTCTAAGTCGAATATTTCTCATCCGATCTTCACCAAACTTGAACAAAATGTGTTTGACCATAAGACCTCGGCCAAGTTTGATAACTAGCCAAATCTGCCCAGATGCTTTTGATGAATTATGGCCCTTGAATTACTGATTTGATCCAGTCGTCTAGGCCATGATTGGATCCGCTTGTCTAGCCCATCCAGACAAACAAGGCAGTTGTGGGAGACATGCGCTTTTCTCAAAAGCATCTCTAGTTTCAATTTCATATAGTTTACAGAACATGTACATTATTTCAAAAACAATATTTTATCTTAAACGTGTTTTAGGGTTCTAAGGTAGGTAGTGTTTAATTATAGTGTCTCATCACTGTGTGTTTGTAGACGTTTTATAAGGGGAAGTAACAATATATACATGCCACTTTTCACAGTAGAAAGCACTTTCACTTCTCATATTTTTCAGGACTTTACCTTTTTTTTTTGTTATATATTTTCATATAGAAATGACAGCTATTCTATTTTATTCTTAATACCTTTATTACAACTGACCATGTCACCAACAGTTATGAAAAAAAAATTGAAGGAGTGGAAATGAGAAAAAAATGAAGTGGTCACTCTTATAAAGTATATTCGCTGCTGATATAGAAATTGCAGTTGGTTTAGCTTCACTTCATGTTTAAAGACAGCTCATATAATTTTTGTTATATTGTCCAAAGCTGAACTCTTAGGATTGTGTTTTTACTTAATTGTTATTCATTGTGGCTATTTCTTTCTTAGTTTTAATTGTAGTTCCATAAATTTTTTTATTTCATCTGAAAAGTGTAAGATTTAATTAATATGATTAAAACGTTTTGTTCTGTTATTATTTGACGTGCTTACTTAAAATCTGAAGTTGACTATTTCTTAGCTTAAGTTTACTAAGATATTTAAAGCTCAGAAGAACTTGGTTCATCTGTTCCACTGATATTGATTGTAAAAGCATTTCCAAAAGTAAGTGTGACAGACTCCCAGTATACATGTTACAAAAGTCACTTAGACTTGAATTAGTTAATTTTTAGTGGGGCCTCCATGGCAGAGTGTGAGGAAGCCATCCAGCTGGCTTATGGAAGGTCGGTGGTTCTACCCAGGTGCCCACTTGTGACGAAATAATGCACGGAGGGGCACCTGGGGTCTTCCTCCACCATCAAAGCTGGAAAGTCACCATATGACCTATAATTGTGTTGGTGCGACGTTAAACCCAACAAAATAAATAAAATAAGTTAATTTTACCCTTAATATGACAGGAGATAGTTGTCTGAATTAGGATGAAGTTGCACAATTTTGCAGCGAAATGTTTTGACAGCTGTAACAATGGATTTTTTCCCCTTTAGAGAATTCAACTATTAGTACCCCAGAAGGTATATTAGGTATTTTATTTTGAGAGAACACTAACCAACTAACCAGCAGAGAAGCTCATGTCTAATTAATCTTCAGTGTGTAGTGTTTTATAATGATCTTACTGAATTATCATCACATATATACTGTTTAATCTCACTCTTCTACAAGTTTGAAACATTACTGTTAGTAAATAGATGTCACTTGATTACCCACTATACTATCTTCCGTTAATGTCAAACCCCTCACGGGGACATAGACATTTGTACTATATATCAGTTTAGAAATTCTATATTGGGTTCTCGAGTCGTGCTTTTATACTTGAGTAAGAAGTGATCAAATTCAGCAGTGACAGGAGAGAAAGAGTAGTTGGCAAGATCAAAATGATTACATGGTTTGTTAGCAACAGGATATTGAATATTCAGCAGTCATAAGATATGGATCTCCCCATCATTTAATGCAAGTAGGATGATTTGTAAAGGAAGATGATTTAGTGTTCTGAAATCCTATGTCTGGATAAAGTACTGAACTACCTTCTACCTAACTTCAGCAGTGGGCCAGTGGTAGAGTGTGCTCCTCATTTTCAGGAGGTTTGGGATTTGATCCCCAGATGGGTCATACCAAAGATGTTGTAGAATAGATTTTATGGCCCTGGGAGCTTCCTTGCTTGACACTCAGCATTAACTAGTTAGTCAGGTGTGGGGACTTGGCTGGGTGGGGTAACATGTCAAGTGTCTGTGATGTGATATTCCATTGAGGTAGCACAATAAAGTTAAAACATTGAGCTCACTGCAGCAATTAGATAACTGGCCTCAATTAAAAAATGTTAGAAAGAAGCTAAATTGGAACACACACATTGTATTTTTCCAAGACATGATTTTGCCATTAGGTGTGGTTCAAACCAGCTTATGGCTACCCGCTGGATGGGTAATGGACACTCTTATTTACATAACCCTGCTCCCGGTTATTGAACAAATTCATTTCACATCATGCACATTGTACTGTACACAGTGGAATATTACTCATCTAGGTATGGTCACTTATTGATGCTTAGTTTCAAATTATAGCACATATAGTAGCTTGGTGTAAGAAAATAGGTAAATTGTACTGTTTATAGCTTGTAGTTTATTTGGTGCTGGTTGTGCAGAATACAGCACATTATTGCAATACAAGAAAATGAAAATATATTGCACAAGATGCTTAGCAACTATGACATGTAATTTCTCAAGTTCCTTCATCAAACTAAATGATACGTTTTGAAGTTTGAGATTATTCATGTTTCAGTGTGTGTGACTAATTTTACAGTAGTATTTCACTTATCGTAAAATCAATTAGTTTTATGGCTTTAACCCTTATCATGCTGAACACGATTGATTCTGCCTTCGCGACCAGTGTAGATCATGATCAGCTTGCACATCCGTGCAGTCTAATCAAGATCTGCACTGTTTGCCATTCAGTCAGTATCATTTTAGTAAACACCCCTTTTAACAGTTAATGGTACTGTCCAAATTGAAAGATGGACCAGTCCATTTTAGAACTTTAGTAGGCTAAAGGACTTTTGGTTAAAGTTTTGTGATTAGGGACAAAACAGCTATTTTGTATGAACGTTATTTCATGGATGTCAAAAATAAATGAAAAATGATAAAATATTTAGGATCATTCTGTATATTGTGATTTGACTCAGAATCTGTGTATTGACAAAACCACAAAATACCCCAAAATTAGTGTCCTGATTAAACAATGTATTTTCCAAATTTGTTCTCAAAGATTTTAGTGACAAAATTTTCACTTTAGAATTTCCATTTTACCAATAATTAACACTTAGATATGTATACTTTATCAATTATATGTAATAACATTACTCCAAAATTTAGTTTTGATTATGTTCTCCAATTGGGAATGGAGGGGAAAGTGTTACCTTATACAAAAGAATGTATATTGTTGAATGAAAAAAAAACATACTGCAGATCTTGACAAACTCTGACAGTAAACATTGCCAATGCATTAATAATATTTTTTTTGCTAAAAATAGACATATAGTAAATTTTTATAAAAAATAGAAGAATATCTGACACCTGTTATGTTGGAGTTTTGCATTGGCAATAAAAATGAGGCATAATATTATGAAATGTTAATAGGAAATGAAAAAAAATTGCTATTTGTCATTTGTTTCTGCTCACTGTTTTTGCTATTACTTAAATTTGTTTAATGTTTGCAGAAATTTGAAGAATCTTCATTTAAAGAACGTCGTGTGGACCAGACTCGTGTAGATGCTGAGGGACTCGTAGAAGAACTGCTCGCTTCAACTGATCTCAAACCTATTGAAATGGATGAATGTAAGAGCTTTCAGCAGTACTCCAGTATGATGGAAATATAAGGGCCCATAGTCTTAGATGGTATAACAGTTTGGAGACCAGTCTAAGAATTCCAGCATCTGATTGGTTGATTTTGAGCTCAGATTTGAATTTGACCAATAGGAATGCAGCATTCTGAGACTGGCCTCCAAACTAAGTTTAATAACTTTACGTCCTTTGATTATTCAGTACAACAGGATGGTTTAATTAATTTGCAATATTTAACAATCCACATGCCCAGACAATGCAGAAAAAAAGGACTGACTGTTTCAGAAGACAAGTTGCTATTTTATTTCTTTGAAGATTCAGTGATTACACTGAAGAAATGAGCAATTTTCCATTCTTAACTCTGTTCTGTTATACTTTTATTTTTAATCACAATATTTATATAATATATTCTGAGAATTTTTTATGTCCAAAACTATTAACTAGTGGCTCTCATTATTTTTGTTTGTGGTTTAGCTGCTGGATTGCAACTACTGGTTGGAAAGGACGGCACAATGGCTCTTAGATGAGGACTACAGAATTTCTAGAAACAGAAAAAACAGAGTGTATATGTCCCTACAAAATCAAATCTCACAGAGTAGAGCAACAGCTATATAACAGCAGTATTTACATCAAGCTTCATCCAAACTCCAGAACAAATGTTGGCATTAGATGCTTTATATTTAAAATGTGTAGAAGTGACACATTGTTAAATGAGAGAGTGCAATAGGTACAGGCATTATTTTTGTGGTATATCGGTGCTGATGTCTAGCAGCGGCATCTTATAAAAATGTTTAAAGTATCAAGTTAATACGAAATTTTTGTAACTGCATCTTAATCATTATACAGTTACAATGGATTTATGAATGCTACTAATAATTGCATGGGTATTAACAGTAAGCTTACCTTGAAAAATTATAAATTTTACTTAGTAAGCCACATACCCTGGTATATGAATAAGAATTATTGGGTACATTTTTGTAGTTCGAATTCAAAATTATGGCAGACACATTATAAGCCTTTAAGGTGTAATGAATTTCATATTGATTATATTAAGAAATAAAACAATTTGGAATTTATTATACAGTTTATATGTGCTGGATAATAAGTTAGAGTGAAGGAAAGTATGCAAGTCAAAGAAGTTGGACTGTTATTTAATTTGACTTATTAAGACAAAAATGTCAAGTTTTCTGAAGAAGTTAAATGATGTGTGATTCTCTTAGCTTTGTCATGGTAATTTGTATAGATGTCACACAATGTGTTGCTAAGGAGAGAACAAGTTTTTACTGTGCTCAGTGATTCCCCTACAATGTGCCTGAGATCAACAAAAACCTCATATGAATACATGTGTATATATGTCATATGCATCAAAGATTATTTATCTAAAATGATACATTAATGTCGGCTTACTTGAACCAAAGGTTCGGGGTTCAATTAGTATAGGTGTGTAGTCTGACATCCACCATTTATTGTTTTTGAAATCAATTTTCCATGACCCGTTTGGTGGATCTTCACAAAACTTAGGTTGGGAGCATGCTTATGCACAGACGTCTCAAAGTTAGAAATATTTCGAAAGCTTCAACAAGGGAAGTTCACATATAGTAATACGATGTGTTTCCATCATCAGGTGAGTGACTAAGGGGCCGTTTAAACTGCTTCATTCTTGTTCATATAGGAACTGCTGCTCCTAAAGAAACGGGAGATTTCTTTGTTCTGAACAATTAGATGTCTTGTTTGTTTATTTGTTAAGTCTGTCACGAGATTTTCCTCTGCAGGAAATCTGAATTCGTAGACATTAATTTTCTCTCATAGGCCTAAGTAAAAAGATTTAAGATTTAATTTTGTTGCCAACTGATCTTTATAGACACTTAAAATGTGTTTTTGAGTATACAGTGTAACAAATTTATTTCAATAATGTCTGGTTCTAAGAATATTTAAAAAAAGATCTACTTGTTCACAACATGTGCACAGTCCTTTCTAATTATCTAGAAGTTAAAACTAGGTTTTAATCAATGACTGTTAAATGTATTTGTTAGTTAACTGTGTACAGTGAAATACTGCTCCCTTGAGCATCGTGTCTAGAGCACCTGTGCTGACTCAAGCAATTGATGTTTTCTGCAGCAGTTTTCCATATATTTTCTATGTTTGGATGGCTAGAAACCCTGAATAACTTGTGCATCTATGTCCATCCCCTTGCAGTTTGGAGCAGTCGGTGTTTCACTGTACTCATGTTAGTAGGAAAATGTTCTCAATTGTATGCTTGTATTAATATAGTGACTATACCCTGTGACAAAAACTTTTTTAATTATTTGTATTGCTTTTAAGTTTGGACCATTAATTATAAAAGGCCACTATATGTTTGATTATAATAACACACTCATACATGTGTAGTTTATTTTTGTTTACAGAGCTGTAATGGCTTTCAGTCATTTTGTACTTTCTAATTATACTGACAATATATCTGGAAGAAAATATGTAAACAGCTGTTGCTTAAAATGTAAAAAGAGTAGGCAGAAAACATTGTTGGTTTAGACATGCTGATTATTATGAACATTATTGGACAGACCTTAGGTCCTTTCAGAATATATTTGGAGATGGTAGTCAATAAATGCCAGCCTTAAATACTCAGAAAATCTTTTAGATATGTTTTTATGAAATGGCTGGTTGTGGAATATTTTAAGTGTGTTTTTAACACTTTCTTGTGTCAGTAAAAGCCAGTTTGTTTTATTATTTAAATTAATTAATAATTAATTAATTTAATTCATTTATATTTAAAATCATATCATTTTCATTAGGGCATTTTACATTTCTTTCATAAACAGCGAAAACCTCTGATCAGATTTTATCATGGATCCACCTGGGAGAGGCCTATGGTTCTACCCAAGTGCTTGCTCTTCCCGGAAATAATACTACTTGCTGTAATTGACAAATAAATGCTTTAATGCAACCCAATTACATATAATATGAGCCGCGCCATGAGAAAACCAACATAGTGGGTTTGCGACCAGCATGGATCCAGACCAGCCTGCGCATCTGCGCAGTCTGGTCAGGATCCATGCTGTTCGCTAACAGTTTCTCCAATTCCAATAGGCTTTAAAAGCGAACAGCATGGATCCTGACCAGACTGCGCGGATGCGCAGGCTGGTCTGGATCCATGCTGGTCGCAAACCCACTATGTTGGTTTTCTCATGGCACGGCTCATATAACGTTTTTCATGTTATATTACAAGTATCATTGTGTAACATTTGCACTGTAATTTATTTATTCAAAGGGCATCTTAATTATATTGTGATCCAGAATAATCATTTAACACATGTTTGTATTCAGTTGCAGATCTATATTTATTATGTATTTTTTGCTGTTTTTGTTTCAAAGCAAATTGTAAGTCATGATTATGTTAAACTGGTCTTGATCTTGCAGTGTTAAGGAAAATTATTTAAGGGTAGGTAGGCTAATATCTGTTAAATGTTTTAGCTTTACTGGTTTTAATGGAGAAAAAAAGAAACCCAGTAACTGAAAGTCATAAAATTGTTATTGTTTTTTGCACAAGTTAAACTACGTTAATTTACTGTTTGCCAGAAAGGGAGGTAGGTTTTTTAAAATGTACAATTTAAGGTTTGATTTCATTACAAGTGTAAACTTGGTTTCTCGAACTCACTTATGTTGAAACTCAGGCAATCTTGCAGAGATTTTTAAGTCTGGTCAGAGTTACTTCTTAAAGTAAAACTGTGTAAGTAAGATTCAACAAAACTGCCACTTATTGTTGTATCAAAGTAAACTTGGATATTGTCCCTCAAATTCCTGTGATTTACTCCTTGATGTGTCAAAGAAGAAAGTCGTTGCCTGAATAAAGGATAGACCATGCTAAAATATGAAATAAGTAAATTGTATAACAAAATTTGCTTCCAACTGCCTGGTAATGTCAAACCGTATGTTAAATGTAAATGTCATGTAAACCTGTATATGGGGCTATGGGAATGTTCTTGAAAAACTCCAACAAGTTATCTCAAAGTAAAACACTCTGTCCTATGGAATTCAGAATACATGTGTGTCATTAAATTTTGTAATTTAACAGTTGACCATACCCAAATTTCCTTGAATATTTTAATGGCACACAATGGGAATCCTTCACATTTTCCTTGAATTCCATCTATATATAGAAGCAAGAGCATTGACTGCCCAAGTAACTTACTTTAACTTCTCAGTGATCTCTTAGATAGCAGAAGTACGAGTTCTTGTCTGAAAACTAATTATCAGTACATAAGTTCATATAAAGTTAATTTAAGAAATAATGTATAGAAAAACAGTGTTTTAACAGTATTAATGCACTGAAAGAGGTTATACATCTGTGGAATAACTTCAGGAGGGTGTAACCCGTGTGAATTCTTCTGGCGACGTATAACTGATTTTGAGTGTATTAATTTAGGTAAAACACGATTTTGCTATACATTATTTCGATTCTAATATGCCCTTAATCTAAATCTGTGGATAAAATATAGCAGCGCTCTTTCTTGGTTGCAACAAAAATATTGACGTCATCGCACGTTAACATGACGTCATTTTAGCATAAGCTTGTTTTAACAGAAACAAGCATATTAGAATAAGAAATAATGTATAGAAAAACCGTGTTTTAACGTTATTAATACATGGAAAGATGTTATACATCCGCGGAATAATTTTACAAAGGTGTAGCCCAGGTGAATTATTCTGACAACGTATAAACGATTTTGATTGTATTAATTGAGGTAAAACATGATTTTGCTATACATTATTTCAATTCAAGTATGCCCTCAATCTAAAACAGTAGATAAAATATAGTGGTGCTCTTTCTTGGTTACAGCAAAAACATTGACATCATCACACGTTAATGAGACGTCGTTTTAGCATAAGTGTGTTTTAACAGAAATGAGCATATTAGAATAGGTGTTAATTAGGCTGTTTGAAGTTGTTCACAATCATGTATCCTTATTAGTGCAAGTAAATGTAAAGTATGCTTAGATTTCAATGTTTTATTCTTAGTAGTTCTTTTTATTTGTAATTAATGTAAATAAAGCTTTATGTGATACTTTACTGCTGTATTGTAAGTCTCAGGTCTTACAAAACCACCATTGTACGCTAGCTATATGTTTTTATCTTGGTCTGTGTTCAACACTGTTATAACTTACATATGTAGACACATGAATGCATAGGTTTCTATTCTATATTGGCATTGATCCTCTGTAACAGTAAGACAAACTTCCTTTATGCCAGTTTTTGAGAAGATCTTTATGCCCATAAGGCTTTTAAGTTTATTATTTGAAGAAAAAAAAAAAGGAACTGTCTAAATGAGCCGTGCCATGAGAAAACCAACATAGTGGGTGTGCGACCAGCATGGATCCAGACCAGCCTGCGCATCCGCGCAGTCTGGTCAGGATCCATGCTGTTCGCTTTTAAAGCCTACTGCAACTAGAGAAACTGTTAGCGAACAGCATGGATCCTGACTAGACTGCGCGGATGCGCAGGCTGATCTGGATCCATGCTGGTCGCAAACCCACTATGTTGGTTTTCTCATGGCACGGCTCAAATAGAGAATCTGCATACTTACATGGTTAGGGAAATATCAGTTAAAATATTGCTCATGAACTTTTACAACAGCCACAAAGGGAGATAATCAAGGTGAATGGATTCAGTAATATTTTCCATTATGGTGATCTAATATTTAGATCTCAGATAACAAGATTCCAAAAGAGGAGATAACAAGAAATTAATATATTTATGTTCATGTCAAAAAATGTGTCATCCACATTGTTACTTACCATCACAACCCTTCAGTACTAGATTCCAATTTAAGTAGAAATTTTTCCCTTTTTAGTGTCCCAGTGGTAGTCCCTAAGTTATTGATGAAATTATGTCATACGTACGTGCCATCTCAAAACCAAAAATTCACCATACAAAACTATTATAGTTGTCAAGATTTTGTGACCATAATTTTATTAAGGAAATAGGAAAGTAAATTACTTTGTATATAATAATTTAACTTAAAGACAGTATGTGTAAACAAATATTCATTAAACTTGACAAGATATAAAAGGAGTATTTTTTTTCGGGGGTGGGGAGGGGGGGGGGGGGGGGGGGGGGGTAAGAGTTTCATATAGACATTGCACTAAACTCGGACCTAAAATGTTATGAAAACAATTTAGGACATGTATCTACATACAAGATTCTGTACACGGATCAGAGGTCAGACAATTGGTGCTACTTCATATTGTTTTTACAGTTAGTATTTTATCAAGTTGTAATGTAGGAAGTATTCAGTATTGGAAATAAGCCAGTTCTTCAGTTATTGGTTCTACTCCCTTGACTAACTCATGACAGTAAGCTTGTATTTTGACATTTTGTGTTAATGCAAAATTCTGTAAGTTGTCTCGTATAGAAGTTGACTGAAAAACTAAACATGTCTTCCTTTCTATATTTTTGCTTTGCTGGTTTACTTTTCCAATTGGAACAAATTTTCTTCACACCCTTTTAGATAGTTTTGTGCATTAAAAGAATTTGGATATGGTACAAAATTAAATGCATTTAAGCAAATGTGATTTTCCCTCCATAATGGATTTCTAATGATATTAAATGATCTAGACATTTGCTGGGCCAAAATTCTGCAAGTTCTTTGTATTTAATAAATTCACAGCCATTGAACTTTGTTTAATTTAAAAAAAAAAAAAAACATGAAAATTAGCAAATTCTGTGTTGGTTGTTTTGTTGTATTGTTCCTTGCTAAAATCATCTGATAAGCACTTTTGAACATGTTGAAAAGTGTGCTATATAAATGTGGTATAATAATAATAACTTGTGGGAACCTATACACTACTACTTGTGGGAACCTATTCAGTACTAGAGAACATGTAGGCATGGTAAAACTAAATTGTTTCCAACTATTGTTGACATGATCAATTTTCATAAGGTTTTCATATCTGTTAAAATTAGGTTGAACATAGCCGTTTCTGTTAAAAACTAGAAGAAGAAAAAATAACAAAAGATCAAGTGCTTGGGATTATTTTTGATTTTGCAGTACTTTCAAAAAGTAGAGCTTTAAAATTAATTTGCAAAAAGGTCTCAGTTTATACAGAAGTAGAATGATTGACTTACATACAATTGTATTTGATCTCTTCTTTGTGTTGCATACATAAACGCATTTTCTCAGTCGTATGTTATCAGTGACAATTGTTTTTATGTTTTATATTGTAAGACATAAAGGGTTACATGGGAGATTTCTGAACTCCTTAGAACAGTATGTGATAATTTTTTATTGTCTCAATCTCTCATTTCCAGAGCTTTATGGTATAGGTAAACAGGTATAGGTAAACAGACAGGTTACGGGATAAAATCATTGAAAGCCAGAAATTTACATTCAGTAGATTTTTCATCATAAAAAAGGTATCTTGGTTCTTTTTATTTGACTACATCACTGTTAAATCATTTTGTAAGTAATTTAAATGTTACGTACTAGTGTTGATAGAATTAAACATCTTGATTTTCCAATATGTATATTTTTTTTTTTTTTTTTTTTTTTTTTTTTTTTTTTCATTTTAGTTTTGTTCCCACTGCTTCCTATTAGTTTCTGTGCTATTTTATGGTGGAAACTTTTCTTGTAGCTGTGATCATTATATGTTATAGTATTTTTATGTCATTTTGTGTTTATTACATGGCGATTGTATAATGTAAAGTTTATACCCATTGTGCTTACATTGCTTATTGCCACTTAAATGGCCCATTTTCAACATGGTTGAACAGTCGGCCAAATAAGAAGATGATTGGGATTTTTTTTTATTCAAAGGATTTTTTTAATTTAAGACAAATATTGATAAAAGAAAAAAAAAAGTAGGAAAAAAAAAAACATTAAATATTTCTCTTTCTTGTTTTTTGATGCTGTTAAATTATATAGTAAAACAAACAGAAGTAAGGTTTGTGCAACAAAAATATCATAAAAGACTCATATATATTTAGTAATTACTTTGTGTTAACATGTTTCCTTGTGTTACTAGTCTATCCAATAAATGTTTTGTGTTCTGAGTAAGAAAATATTGCTGATATCTGTCTTTCATTACCAAAAAAATCCTAAACAAAAACCCTTAAATTGTAAATACAAGTAGTAAATTTATTCTGAAAGTATATTAAGCATTGTGTTAAGTGTGTAACCTTATGCTCATAGTATAAAAACTATTATCTGTTTATTTTCTTGCCATTGACATAATTTGTGTCTATTACCAATGACAATATGAATATAGTTCAAAGATGTATTTATGAATGCACGTATTTCATTTACACTAATATACATGTATTAATAACCAGTATATAAAATAATTAGACCTTTTATGGACGCCCATTTGATTTATATTGATTTCTGTTGACAAAATTACTAAAACGTCCACAATATATTTTAATCCAATTTAAATACTGTCAATATATGGTGCAAGCCTTTACTGATTTTCAAAAACCCAACATAGTGTAATTTTTCATATAGTTATATTTGCAAGAAACTGACAAATTTTGTATTCTTTAAACATTTTATTATCTGAAAATGATAGGAAGTTGATCATATTACATTTATAATCTATGATTGGTGTGTATCCTAATACTTGGTATACACTAAAGTGAATGTCATAATAAATGTACAAAATGTTTTGTTTAACCACCTGAACTTTGTGTTGCGTTACTTTCCATAATGTTTGTGTCAGCCATTGAAAAACGAAATTATTGTTCTGCATATAGATAACAATTTCACTTTTCTATATGCAGAACAGTAATACCAAATACCATAATTGCACAAGTGCCTTCTAAATTTCATCATATAATATAGAAATATTAACAGTTGTTAATTTGTTAATGTCCGAAGATTTCATAATGTTATCATAGAGCAGTTTGTCCATTTGAAAGGTACAGTTCTTCATAGACATCAAGTGACCTGTTTTCATTATTATTGTTCTCTGGACTAAATTTACGAATGTAAATATCTCCACTGATCTGTAATTTTTAAGTAAGTAATGCCATGGTAAAAACATGAGGAGCTTGATGATAATAGTTACATAGCTGCAGGACTTAAAAGTAATGGTGGCGGCCTTCAGGTCCGAGTGGTTAAGGAATCTAATCTCAAATCACTTGCCCCTCATTGATGTGGGTTTGAGCCTCACTCGAGGGCGTTGAATTCTTCATGTGAGGAAGCCATCCAGCTGGCTTACGGAATGTTGGTGGTTCTACCCAGGTGCCCGCCCGTGATGAAATAATGTACAGAAGGGCACATGGGGTCTTCCTTCACCATCAAAGCTGAAAAGTCGCCATATGACCTATAATTGTGTCAGTGCGACGTTAAACCCAACAAAACAAATAAAAGTAATGCTATCATAATGAAGTTGTTCATTTAAACTTAGTGGTAGTCCTCACAAACATTTCTTGACATCTCAGTTTCAGTGCTTGTGTAATTTTTACATTTTACTTATTATAATAATAGATATGAGGAATAATTTATGTTGATACTACTACAGGATTTGAGTAAAGAAAAGTTGTGTTTTGAAAAACAAAAGCTATTTAACCCTTAGCCTGCTAAATTTCTAAAATGGACTGTTCCATCATTCAGTTTGGGCAATACCATTTATTATTCGAAGGGTTGTTCACTGAAAATTTACTAACTGAATAGCGAACAGTGCAGACCATGATCAGCCTGCACGGATGTGCAGGCTGATCTTGGTCTGCACAGGTCGCAAAGGCAGACTAACTCCCCGCTAACAGGCTAAAGGTTAAAAAAATGCTTTTTTTGGTGTAATATAAGTTTCGCTGATTGAGGCTCCTGTTGAAAGGTATTGACAAAAACATTTTGGATTCAGAAACCGACACCATATTTTCCGAGTTATTTTAATGTTCAGTTCCTGTATAAAGTGACTCTCAGTAACGTTTGTGATTATGTCTGTTAAATTTTCAAGGTCAACTTATTTCTGTTACTTATAAATTTTAAGTTAGAATTGATATGTGAGCTTCCACATAACAAAATAGTACCTATAATGAAAAAGATGTCATTTTTCAGAAGTATGGTCTGAAACAGAATACGCAAAGAGTTTCTTATTTAAATTGGCCGTTTATTTCTTAGCCCTAAATAAATTCTTTGTTTCCGGTAACATGCTCAAAAAAAGGGGGTCATGCCTTCAGAGCATCAGTAAATTGATTTCTAACTGAACATGTTTAAAGCATAAAAAGTGCAGTTTTGCAACTTTTTGTCAAAAAGTTAAAAAAAATATTCACCAAGGCCATAAAAACATTCAGGGTCGGGCCAAAAATTTAGGGTAGGTCAGGATACCGGAAACGAACAATTTTATTTTTTTTACGCCTTAATGCACTATTAACAATTGTCAAAATGAATCATTTAAAAATATGTAATTTAATTACTTTTCTTAATTAAGATAAAACCCGGTCACAAGCTGGAATAGTGTCTTTAGTTCATATCAAGATGATAAAATACCATTGTTAAATTGAAAATAACATTAAATGGTACCTTTTGTTGGTTTTCATCTGTTTATGTTATGAATGTATTGTTATTGTTTTTAGAAAACTCATGTACAGTCAAAATATTTGATAGGTCTAGTTTGTTTTTTCTTTGCATAGTTTATACTGAATATTATGATATACAAAATGTAGTAACAATTTGTATAAAAAATAATAAAACATCTATGATGCTAGAGAAGCAAGTTGTTTCTTATTTATTATTCCCTTTTTAAAGAAGTGGGAGTATATTGTTAAGCTGATGGTGGTCAGTAAACGCTTTGAATTCTGCTCAAAACTGAGAACGCATTGGCCTAGAATTGTTAATCTCCATGGATACTTGCCTGTGGTCAGCAGATGACCACAGTTGTGTTGGGAGTTAAAGGTCATGGTCACAGTGACCTTAAGACTGAAAAATTACTGAAAACGGCTTGGACCTACAGTTGTAAAGCATCAGGAAGATTGCTTAATGTCAGTAGATGACCCCTGGTATTTTGGGGATCTATAGATCAAAGGTCAAGGTTACAATGACCTTCAGACTGAAAACCGTTCCCCGACAACAAGTGGAGATTTAGGCTTTGGTCTGCAGTGATGAAACTTTATAGGATGACTGCCTGTAGTCTGTAGATGATCCACGTGCTCTTTTGAGGTCAAAGGTCAATGTCACAGTAATAGGTAAATGTTGAAGCACACTTCAGTCTAACTGCTTGATGACTTCTACCAAACTTAGTTTTTAGCATCCTTGCAGAAAATAGATTATTTAGTCTTTAATTTAAAATATAGTTCACAATTAATGTCAGTAAGACCTTGATCCTTCACCCTTTGACCTTAAAATCAACAGGCACTACTACTATAAAGTTAGATGTTTCTGTAGTTGCTGACTGCCAAGCCCTGCAGGGAAGATTTATTCATAGATTATTGCTCTTGATGGGTTCAACCTATTGAGAATCAACTTGTTTTCCAAAAGTAGCTGCCAACTTCCCTTGATGAACCAGAGGTTGAATGACAAATATAATAAGAAACAAGCAAATTCGATGAATTGGTATCCCCCGCCAAAAGGGCTTGTGGTGAGGAATGGCCAAAAAATATATCCGGCAAGAAGTTAAGGTTGTTACTAAGAAGCAAATAATTTCATTAGTCAAAATCATTTTAACAGAATATTAATGTTTTTTTTTTTTTGGACCAGGTGAGGGTACAAAATTTCAATTTTTTTAATATTTTTTTTTTGGAGGGAGGGGGGTGGGGTGACCAAGGCAATGTGGTGACCAGATGTTGGTACAGAACTTCACACGTTTATAAATAAATTTTCATGGAAAAGAATGAAAGAAGCTTAATGAAATTCTACAAATTGGTTGGTTTGTTATGTACAAATCTGTAGATTTTTAAACAAAGGGCAATAACTCTAAGGAAAATTGACCAATTGAAAAAAAATTGACAGGCATCATCGAAGTATGTAGGTTCATATTTATTTCAAGTTATCTTGAAATTCTACCAGCTTATTACTGAGAAGTGGCTTCAGACGTGGATTTTTCATTAAATCAAGGGCAATAACTTTAAGGGAAATTGACCAATCCAAAAAAAAAACTTGACGGGCATCATCGCAGTATGTTGGTTCATGTTTATTTCAAGTTTCATGAAATTCTACCAGGTAGTTACTGAGAAATGGCTGCAGACGGACGCACAAACGGACTGACAACGCCATTTCAATACCCACCTCCCGATTTCATCGGTGGGGGATAATAATGTACTGCTTTAAATTCATCCAAAAACTTGTCACTTGTTAATCCAATTGTCACTTGTTAATTAAATGGCAGTCTAATGCTTTGCTTACTGAGGAGAACAATGGTTTTGCCCCTACTGGTATACCTAGCAATGAAATCACACTGCTAATGAAAACAAAGACAGGTTAATTAAGTATTGCCAGGCAGCACTACGTCTTTTAATGATTATGAGGCAATGAAATGTAGAGGGAAATTACATCTAATTCCTGTGAAGTTTGTAAGTAGTAACTAACATTTTACTGTTTTATTAGGTGAATATTAATTTATTTGAATATCCATTCATGCACGAAATAGCATGAAAGTGTGAACATGACCTTAGAAATAAGGGTCTGTCTCTTGCTGTGGTGAATTTTTGCACCAACTGAGATATGAGGTACAAACAAATGGTCCACCAAAATCTGACATACAAAAATGGCTTTTAAACCAGACTGGGACTAATTAATGTTAAATAGAAACTGAAATGCTGCTGAAATGGAACTAGATATACTTTATAAACAACATAACAAAATAATCATGTGTAACTGTTTATTGCAAGGTGTGTAAAAATGGTCAAATTCATTTTCACTTTTTTGATATAACAAAAAATCACAGTGGTAATCAAATATACATGTACATCATTACAGACATGGAGAATTTCATGTGGAGATAATCTCACAAGGAATATATTATATACCATAGATATGAACGTGATGCAGTTTCACTGTGTCCGACTAGACATGAAAAACATAAATCTCATCTCTCTATATATTATTTATACTACATTCTATAAAGAGACTTGTTGATATTTGGAGGGGGTGGGGAGGTGGGGGGTTAAAATGAAATTCTCTCTACATGTATTAACTATAAACTAAATTTTGTGAAAATGGCTAATTGTACAAAAAGCTTCCATCTTATTTTTTGTAAAGTACACCTGTAAAATAAAGTCACTAATGTCGTTATGGAACAATATTAGGCAAAATTGTTTACAACAATTTAATATGGTTTTCACTTCTGCATTTTTTATCAATGCTTGATAAACATTTTATATCAAACTATATTTCAGAGATAGCTTAACCACAATTCAACAGATAGATAATAAAACATTATCTATAACACCCATCACCCCTATCCCCGAAAGTACATTATTCAAAAGCAATTTGTTTAAAGCATGTTCTTTTAATTGTTCTCAGTTAAGAGAAAGCTTGAATAAATGCAATGACAAGACTCAAAAAAGTTTCAAGTCTTCAAACTTGGTCCAGAAACCAATAAATTTTCAATTTGAACAAGTCATAAAGTTAGAGTAAATTAAATATTTGGCATTATTAACCCTTTATCATGCTGGACAGGATTGATTCTGCCTTTGTGGCCAGTGAAGATCATGATCTGAACTGTTCGCCATTCAGTCAGTATCTTTCTGGTAAGCACCCCTTTTAACAGTTAATGGCACTGTCCAAATTGGAAGATGGACAAGTTCATTATAGAAACTTAGCAGGGTAAGGGTTAAGTGTATGCCTAAATTTCACACAATAAACTGATAAATAAAGACCCTGTACAATATAAAGGAGCTCTTAAAAACATGGCCTTCCCTGATTTCGTCATTAAAACAGTTTTTTTTCTTGGCAATACATCAGTTCTTGTTTAAAAAACATGACTAGAATCATATACCCATTGTTACTTTGTATATCTATCCTATCTTCTAGGTAAATTCGAAAATTTCAAATATGACTAATACCATATACATATTACACAAGTGAAGCAAGAGTGGCGTGGAGGTTTTCATACATACAAGTAAGAAACAATACCTTGTCATTTCTGTTTACAGAATAGATTATTAAACATATGTATGAACACAGCAGATAAAATACAAATTGTATGAAATAATTCAAACTGTCATACTTTTGATATACTGTTCTCATTCATACCATTATATATCATATCAAGTGTCTTTTTGGCAAAAAATGACATTATTTCTGATAAGTTCTTAAAAATATAAAATCTAACTGTACAGCTAAGACCTAAAACTTTAAAGGAAGATGACCATGATAGCCATGAGTCGCTCCCCTACTTTGTAATTGCCTTTACTTTTATTACGACAAACATTCTGGCTAGATTTCTATTTAATGAATCCAGATAACCAAATTTCACACAAGTTATTAATATTATAAAGATTTAGATACACTTGATCCGGATCTTGTAAAAATGACATCTTCTGATTTGACCTAGTGACCTATTTTCAAAATCAAGATGACCCAGTTTCAAAACTGTCCGAGATTTCAAACAGACAAACACTCTGACCAGGCTTTGTAAAGATCAGGACTGGTAGAAAATATGACCACTAGAGTGTTAACAACGTTTTTCTACTATTTTAACTGGTGAACTAGTTTTTCACCCAGTTGGCCCAGTTTCAAACTTTACTTAGATTTTATGGAGACAATCATTCTAACAATGTTTAATATAGAACAAGTAGAAAATATGGCTTCTAGAGTATTACAAGGTGATTCGTTGATTTAGATAACTTAGGTTTAAACCTTTACCTTGATTTCATTAAAAGACAAATTCTGGCCAGGTTTCATACAGATTAAATAGAAAACACGACCTCTACAGTGTTTATATTTTCTCTATGATTTGACCTAGTTTTTGATACAAGATGACCTAGTTTCAAACTAGTTCAACGTGTTATCAAGACAAACATTCTAACCAACGTTTCATTCAAATTGGGCAGTGTAATTGTTAAAAACACATGATGGACACAGGGCAGTCCCAATATCTCAGTTTTAGCACTTTGTGCTCAGGTGAACTAAAAATTTAAAATATTTCAACAAGAGGACCATGATGGTCCTCAATCGCTCACCTCTTCCCACATGACGCAGTTTTGAGTATGACGTCGCTGACCTAGATATTATCAAGATAATAATGCTGACCAATTTTCATGAAGATCCATTGAAAAATATGGTCACTAGAGAGGTCACAAGGTTTTTCTATTAATTGACCTATTGACCTAGTTTTCGAAGGTACGTGACCCTGTTTTGAACTTTACCTAGAAATCATCAAGGTGAACATTCTCATTAATTTTCATGAAGATCTCATTAAAAATATGGCCTCTAGAGAGGTCAAAAGATTTTTCTAATTTTAGACCTACTGACCTAGTTTTTGACCGCAGTTGACCCAATTTCAAACTTGACCAAGATATCATCAAGATGAACATTCAGACCGACTTTCATACAGATCCCATGAAAAATATGGCCTCTAGAGAGGTCACAACGTTTTTTCATTATTTGACCTACTGACCCACTTTTTGATGGCACGAGACCTACTTTCAAACTTGACCTAGATATCATCAAGATGAACATTCTGACCAATTTTTATGGAGATCCATTCACAAGTATGGCCTCTAGAGAGGTCACAAGGTTTTTCTATTTTTAGACCTTCTGACCTAGTTTTTGACCGCATATGACGCTGTTTCGAACTTGACCTAGATACCATCAAGATGATCATTCAGACCAACTTTCATACAGATCCCATGAAAAATATGGCCTCTAGAGAGGTCACAAGGTTTTTCTATTATTTGACCTACTGACCTAGTTTTTGACGGCACGTGACCCAGTTTCGAACCTGACCTAGATATCATCAAGATGAACATTCTGACTAATTTTCATGAAGATATCATGAAATATATGGCCTCTAGAGAGGTCAAAAGGTTTTTCTATTTTTAGACCTACTGACCTAGTTTTTTAAGGCACGTGACCCAGTTTCGAACTTGACCTAGATATCATCAAGATGAACATTCAGACCAACTTTCATAAAGATCCCATGAAAAATATGGCCTTTAGAGAGGTCACAAGGTTTTTCTATTATTTGACCTACTGACCTAGTTTTTGATGGCACGTGACCGAGTTTCGAAACTGAACTAGATATGATCAAGGTGAACGTTCTGACCAATTTTCATGAAGATCTTATGAAATATATGGCCTCTAGAGAGGTCACAATGTTTTTCTATTTTAAGACCTACTGACCTAGTTTTTGATGGCACATGACCCAGTTTCGAACTTGACCTAGATATCATCAAGGTGAACATTCTGACTAATTTTCATGAAGATATCATGAAATATATGGCCTCTAGAGAGGTCAAAAGGTTTTTCTATTTTTAGACCTACTGACCTAGTTTTTTAAGGCACGTGACCCAGTTTCGAACTTGACCTAGATATCATCAAGATGAACATTCAGACCAACTTTCATAAAGATCCCATGAAAAATATGGCCTTTAGAGAGGTCACAAGGTTTTTCTATTATTTGACCTACTGACCTAGTTTTTGACGGCACGTGACCGAGTTTCGAAACTGAACTAGATATCATCAAGGTGAACGTTCTGACCAATTTTCATGAAGATCTTATGAAATATATGGCCTCTAGAGAGGTCACAATGTTTTTCTATTTTAAGACCTACTGACCTAGTTTTTGATGGCACATGACCCAGTTTCGAACTTGACCTAGATATCATCAAGGTGAACATTCTGACTAATTTTCATGAAGGTCTTATGAAATATATGGCCTCTAGAGAGGTCACAAGGTTTTTCTATTTTTAGACCGACTGACCTAGTTTTTGACGGCACGTGACCAAGTTTCGAACTTGACCTAGATATCAGCAAGATGAACATTCTGTCCAATTTTCATAAAGATCCCACAAAAAATGTGACCTCTAGAGTGGTCACAAGCAAAAGTTTACAGACGGACGGACGCACGGACGCACGGACGGACGACGGACACCACGCGATCACAAAAGCTCACCTTGTCACTTTGTGACAGGTGAGCTAATAAAAAGAAAATAGTGTGATTCTTGAAGCAAACCAAAGAAGTACACAGAGGGCTCTATAATAGAACATTAAAATATAAATGATAATAGTAACACAGACTAGGTTGTGAGAAATAATCCCTCTATTTAACTTTCTGAGTACATTTTCTGAGTATACAGCATTAAAAACTGCAAATTAAGTAGATTACAACGAAAGCAAAACTATTTTCCTCCAAGTGAAATCATTCACAGGATTTTTGTTTATACTACCAATTCAATTTGGGCAGCAATGCAAATCACAAAACTAACATTGTATGCTATAGTAGTTACTTATTGCCTTTACCGTACTGCCAAATATCCTTTGATGAAGTACATTTAATTTCAAAATTCAGCTGTTTTGACTCCACTCCATTTAGAAGCTTCCAGAAACTCATGGTTCTCAGGTCACTAATATTGTGAAATCATAGTAATGTAAAATGACATGAAAATAAAAAAAAAACTAGAGCTATCACTAAAATGTGATTCATACCCACACCAAAAGCCTCGTTTTTTGTTTGTTTATTTTTGGCTTAACGCGCTTGTTCAACAGTATTTCAGTTATGTACCGGCAGGCAGTTAACCTAACCAGTGTCCCTGGATGCTGAACCAGTATAAACCTGTTCTCTGCAAGTAACTGCCAACCTCCCCACATGAATCAGAGGTGGAGTACAAATGATTTCAGACACCATGTCTTTTATCAAATAGTCACAGAAAACATACGCCCCACCCCGCGATCCGTAGATCTGTGCTTTCCCAATTGAGCTAAGCAGGCGGGCTCAAAAGCCTTATTTGAAAAGACTTTAATGGTATTAATTTATACTGACAGTATCTTTCTTACTACTACTCACTTCACCTGTTAAACCTGGGAGATAGGTTTATCTATATTCAAGAAAGAGTAATGGTTCTTGTACTCCAGTTAATTTCATTTTATATCTATCATTGTCTCTAGTTGTATGGTATTACCTTCATTGGCTTTAAAGTTATTGTCATAAATCATAAAGTCATATGATGTGAAACTGTAAGTACAATAAGTTTTTTTTTACGATTATGATCACTGTGTGAAGATGCATATGTTTTCCTGAAAGGAAATAGCACTTTTCGAGGATGTTTGCAAAGTGAAGAAAAGGGGGGGGGGGGATTTTGTAAAAACCAAAGTCAAGAGTTACAGGATTTGATGTATGAACTTGACTTACGATGCTTTCAACCTACATTGTATTATAAGTTCCAGTGCAATACCTTCATGGTTCCAGAGTTGTTAAAAGAAAACATCAATTTTGTCTCAAGTTCTAAGTGAAGAAGGGGGATAATTTTATCAAATTAAAAGGCAGAATTATGGAACTTGGTGTGTAAACTAACTTTATGATCCCAAATAACTGAGTGATATTTCACTCAAGTGCATGAATAGGTTTCAGAAATATTGAAAGAAATGTCAACTTTGGGAAATTTTCCAAGTGAGAAGGGGTGGTAAATTTGTCAAAACAAAAGTCAAGAGTTATGGGACCTGGTATGTGCACTTGTCTTATGATCCTACAAACATAATGTAAGTTCCAAAATAGTATCTGTTCGGGTTTTCTAGAAGGTACAGGCCAGGGACAATGTGAAGAGACTGGACAAAGTGATTCCTATATAGCCCCCACAAAATAAAGTTATGTGGGATATTACTATTGCTCTTGACACCATCAGAATGAGTCCGCCTTTGATTTATTTCCATCAAATTTGTGAAAAATTAGTGACAAATAAAATCTGAAACAAAGAACTCTGTTATAGACTCACAGAATATGTGAACCAAAGATAAAATACATATGGGTTGCTACTTGCTTGTGGCCATACTTTTGTGCAAGTCTTGATTTTCTGACATCATTTGTTTGCAATTAAAACAGGAAAAAACACACTTTTACATAAAAATTCTGAATATAAAACTTATTATATAAATTACGTAAATGCAAACAATGACTTATTTTGTGACAATACAAGTTTACCAGCTGTGAACTGTACAACGATACAACTCTTTAAAAATATACAGAAATTTACCCTGGTTACAGTAAAACAAATAATTCAAATACAGTTTTATAATTTAGACAGTTGTAAACATAAAAAAGTATAACAACAGTAAATAAAGACAAGAGCCTGAGGTAATAAAGCTAAGGATCAGTCTCAAAACTCTAGCATCTGATTGGTCGATTCTAAGTAAAATCTCCTGATTGACCAATGAGATGCTTGAATTTCAAGACGGTTTCCGGCACTGAGTTTTATGACCTTGGACCCAGTATGCACTTTTGACCAGTATTAACTTACCAATATTAAGAGTGGTGCATACAAATAATAACTGCCTACAGGCAACTTGGAAATGCCCTTGAAATACAACCGCAAAGACAAGAAAGCTGCAGCACAGTACATGCTTAAAGACATGGTGATGGATTTATGTGTATTTTTTTTTTTTTTGGTAAAGCTTAATACAAGATCCACAAATAAGATGTTATACAACAACATTATGTATGTTTGAACATGTTACATTATGATAGATAAATACTGCTTAAACAAAAGAAATAGGGAGAACATTCTCTAATTGTTAGACTTATCTATAACATTCTGAAATGTTTAAAAATATCTGGTTTAAAAAACAGTATTAAACTTAAAACTAGAGATTACTCTTGAAACAAGTGCATGTCTCCCTATATGCATGCATTTAAATGGCAGGATAAATAGATATACAATATCTGAGCACAACAAAGACATGTGTTGGAAAAAGACATACTTGCACGTGAATTCACATAACAAGTTTGGTACATGTATATGAATGTGTAGAGTTACACTGCATAATTTATTAATGTTACATGGAAATTAAGAGAATATAAATCATTGATCAATAGTCTAAACATACTAGCACTCCAACTTGATATTTAACAAGTGTAAACATGGTAAGTGTTTGTTAAAAAATAATGATACATTATGCACTAGAGACTGTGAACATTAAGATAGGACATTTTTTGATAATTCAAGGGCACATAACTCTTAATTTTCTTACCAGATCTGACTCATACTCGTATTTAAAAGCAAGCTCATTGGTATAAATATTCTGTGTAAATATGATTAGGATTGGTTAAGAAGTGAAGATGGTCAAGCATAAACATAGTAAATATGGCATTTTTGTTAAATCAAGGGCACATAACTCTAGACTTACTTATCAGATCTGGTCTATTGTAATAAATCTTAATCTATGTTTTATAAACACGTTCTTCTTCAATATGAATTAGGACGGGTAATGAAATAATGTTGCTAGCATGTAAACAGAGTGAAAAATGGCTTTTTTCTTGAAATGGTCCACAACTCCACCAAAAATCAACTAACCAAAATACCTAAAGAATATGCATAACTAGACTTTGTACTAATCAATCCTATAAGGTTTCTATCAAATCCAGTCAGTGGTACAGTAGAAGTAGTCTAGACAAACTTTACCTGAAAAATGACACATAAGGGGCAATAACTCTGCCAAAAATCAATCGACCAAAAAATGCATAAAATATGCAAAACTAATCTTAGTACTGAACATTTCTACAAGGTTTTATTGAAATCCAACCAGTAGTTTCAGAGAACAAACTTTTGTGACAAACGGATTAACAGATAGACAGGCAGCAAAAAATCAACTTATCTCCCCAATATATGGTGAGACAAAATAAAAAAAACAAACTACCAGCCAATGTTTGCTGTAGTTTGCATTCTAAAAATTACCTTTTAACACTTATTCTGTACCCCACCCCAGCATATTAACCTTCTTAATTTCAAAGTTACAAAATCAAACAAATTTATAAAACAAACTACATAAAACTCCTGTACAAAAGTGTCTGTAAAATCATATAAATAAGACAACATTTTTACAACAGAACCATTTATAAAACTGTTCGCTTAGTGCAAACTTTACATAAAAGCAAGTTCTAGCAATCTACAATATCTGACACAGCTGTATTTTTTTCTTAGGCAACCATTCAAGTCGATGAAAGACACAATTCAAATATCAAATAACAGGTACATCATATAACAAAGTTAGAAATAATGGAACTTTAGCCCATTAAAATGTTTCTTATCAATTTAAAAGTAAAAGTCTATTTAAATAAATGGCTGGATTACTAGCGCTATTTGACATTTTTAAAAGGTAACTCCAACTTGGTTGAGACCCAAATTCTGTGAATTCTAATAATTCCAAACAGATCTTGATACCTCCTTGCCCAAACAACACAGCACTCCTATTCTTGTATTATTTCTTTTGTTTTTGTTGGGTTTAACTTTCCAGCTTTGATGGTGGAGAAAGACTCCAGGTGCCCCTCCGTGCATTATTTCATCACGAGCGGGCACCTGGGTAGAACCACAGACCTTCCGTAAGCCAACTGGATAGCTTCCTCACATGAAGAATTCAACGCCCCGAGTGAGACTCGAATCCACATCGATGAGGGGCAAGTGATCTGGAGCCAGCGACCTTAACCATTCGGCCACGGAGGCTCCTCCCTATTCTTGTATTAGGTTAATCTTCTTATCTCTATGTATTTAGATTAATTACATAATCACCGGTTTCAAAACTTAATAGCAAGTTTCTAGGATGGCCTAAGTATATAACAATATTAAGTAATATTTTAAAATTCCATCCTTCAAATTTGTTGTTACCTTAAAACCTATACATCTGTTTTCTCAACTATTTATATTTTCTTGACTGTTTATATGAGCCGTGCCATGAGAAAACCAACATAGTGGGCTTTGCGACCAGCATGGATCCAGACCAGCCTGCGCATCTGCGCAGTCTGGTCAGGATCCATGCTGTTCGCTTTCAAAGTCTATTGCAATTGGAGAATCTGTTAGCGAACAGCATGGATCCTGACCAGACTGCGCAGATGCGCAGGCTGGTCTGGATCCTTGCTGGTCGCAAAGCCACTATGTTGGTTTTTTCATGGCACGGCTCATATTTCTAGATGCTTTATATTAACTACTTAATATCTCGAGTAATATTGCGATTCATTATACAATATCAGGTTAAAACATAGAATTTATTACACAGCTGTAGATTTTCTGGTTGACAAGTTTCCAATCTGCATCATTCAGTATCTGGTTTACGGATATTCCTTGCAAAACACCTACTTTCTCAACCCATTAATATCTTGGAAATATTGCATAATGTCAGGTATAAAGTAAGAACCTACAGCATAACTGATGGTTTCTTGGTGGGCTTCGTTAACCACTTGTTTTCTGCATATTTCAATTCATTCCACAGTACTTGGTTTAACCTATCCAGAGCAAGGTTTTGATCTACAAGAATCATTGACGCGGATTTACTGTGCAACTTTTTTGCCATCCTAATGCAGTCTGCAACAACATGACTGAGAGTGTATTTCAACTTAACGGGCAAATTATACACAAGGTAGTCTTGCAAGATATGGCATATTTTAACTAAGTCTGGAATGTAGTTCACACCAACACCGGAACATCGGTGTATATTCTTATTGCACCGAGATTTACACACGTCGCCATAGAGACAATCTGCGTCTGTTTCACAGGTCTTACTCTGTAATGTCTTATTTAAAAACTGCTCAGATATAATACCCTGTACATTGGATACTTTCATCTCAAAGTACTCCGTGTATCCGAAGTTCTTTGGACTGAAATTACACATGTAGAACTTCGTGTTTTCAGTTTCCATCGTTGTGTAAACATACTCTAACAAACCCAGAGCAATATGCATTCGTTTTGGGAACTCCGGCAGGTGCCAGCGATATCTGTAAAAATATGCACAATGCATATATTATAAGAATATCAAACAAGATTTCACTACTTTATTATATGAAATACTTGTGATTTCAGTTTCAGAACGGTATTACCCAATGTAATTCAGCAAGGTTTTACCCGATGTAATTCAGGAAAATCTTACCCATGTAATTCAGGAAAATCTTACCCAATGTAATTCAGGAAAATCTTACCCAATGTAATTCTGTACTCTAACCAAATATAATTCAGTAAAGTCTTGTTCAGTGATCTTACCTAGTGTAACTCAGAAGTCTTACCAAATGTAACTCAGTAGTCTTACCCAATAAAATTCAGTAAAGCCTTAACCAACGTTATTCAGTGTCAGAAGTCCTATCCAATGTAATTCAGTAAAGTCTTAACTAATGTGATTCAGCTAAGTCTTACCCAATAAAATATCAGTGTAAATCAGTTAATCTTTCCAAGTGTAACTCAGTAGTCTTACCAAATGTAATTTATCAAAGTACTTCCAAATGTAACTCGGTTAAAGTCATACCCAGTGAAATACAGTGAAGTATTACCAAACCTAATTTAGAAGTCTTACCTAATGTAATTCTATAAAGTCTTACCCAAAGTAATTCAACTAGGTCATATATATCAACAATCTTACACTACTCTTTATATTTTACATTTAACTTAAGACAGACCAAATGATAGGCTGACACTTTGACTTCACCATTCAGGAGCAAGAAAAAAACAACAACTGCAAATGACTGTCTTATTGAAGTTGCCGATTTTGCAGATAAAAATACTTCATACCGGTATGCTAGCAACTGAACCTTAGATTTTCAAAAACAGAAACACAATAAGTTTTGGCTAGAAACTGATTTCTATGTCTTTCAAACAAGCAAAAAAATATTTTAAACAAGAGCACCGCCTTGCGGGTGCTGACGCTCATCTGATTTTTTTTGTGTAATAGAAATATTGTCCTACCCAAGATTTTCTAAGTCTAAAAAGGGCCATCATTCTTGCAAAAAGCAGGATAGAGTTATGTTTCTTGATGTACAGTGTCCACTTATGATGGTGAAAAACTGTTGCAAGTTTTAAAGCAATAGCTTTGATAGTTTATGAGAATAGTTGACTTAAAAATAATAATACTCAACCAAGAAAATGATTTTCTAAGTCCAAAAGGGGCAATAATTATTGCAAAAAAGCAGGATGGAGTTACGTTCTTGCTGTACAGGGTCAGCTTATAATGGTGAACAAGTGTTGCAAGTTTCAAAGCAATAGCTTTGATAGTTTCAGAGAAAAAGTTGACCTAAACATAAAACTTAACCAAGAAATCTGATATTTTCTAAGTCCAAAAGGGGCCATAAATCTTGCAAAAAGCAGGATGGAGTTATGTTTCTTGCTGTACAGGGTCAACTTATGATGGTGAACAAGTGTTGCAAGTTTTAAAGCAATAGCTTTGATAGTTTAGGATAAAAGCTGACCTAAACATAAAACTTAACACAGAAAACTGATTTTCTAAGTCCAAAAGGGGCAATAATTCTTGCAAAAAGCAAGATGGAGTTATGTTTCTTGATGTACAGGGTCTGCTTATGATGGTGAACAAGTATTCCAAGTTTCAAAGCAATAGCTTTGATAGTTTAGGAGAAAAGTTGACCTAAACATAAAACTTAACCAAGAAATCTGATATTTTCTAAGTACAAAAAGGGCCATAAATCTTGCAAAAAGCAAGATGGAGTTATGTTTCTTGCTATACAGGGTCAACTTATGATGGTGAACAAGTATTCCAAGTTTCAAAGCAATAGCTTTGATAGTTTATGAGAAAAGCTGACCTAAACATAAAACTTAACCAGGCAACGCCGACGCCGACAACCGCTCAAGTGATGACAATAACTCATCATTTTTTTTCAAAAAATCAGATGAGCTAAAAATGAGAATTTCATGAAAATATTTTTTAATGCAAAACTTCCAGATAAAAGCATACTAGATAAAATTTCTTGATAACAAGAGGGTCATGATGACCCTGGATCGCTCACCAGAGTAATATGAGCTACATGTTTCAAATGTCAAACTGATGATTTTTAGAGGTTTTTTTTGAAGATATTCTGATGTACAATCAAGTAACCCCTGGGGCGGGGCCAAGTTTACCCCGGGTGTCATGAATGGAACAAAGTTTGTAGAAGTCTACTAGGCAATGTAATGTATCAAATATCTAAGATCTAGGCCTTCTGGTTTATTTTTAGCAAATTTATGAAGATTTCCCTATATACAATCAAGTAACCCCTGGGACTGGGTCAATTTTGACCCCAGGGTCATGATTTGAACAACTTTAGTAGAGGTCCACTATTTGAAATTTTTTTGTAGGAGTCTACTAGGAAATGCTACATGTCAAATATCTAAGATCTAGGCCTTCTGTTTATTCTTAGAAAATTTTTGAAGATTTTCCTATGTAAAATCAAGTGACCCCTGGGGCGGGGTCAATTTTGACCCCAGGGTCATGATTTGAACAACTTTAGTAGAGGTCCACTAGGCAATGCTACATGTCAAATATCTAAGCTCTAGGTCTTCTGGTTTTTGAGAAGAAAATTTTTTAAGATTTTCCTATGTAAAATCAAGTGACCCCTAGGGCGGGGTCAATTTTGACCCCGGGGTCATGATTTGAACAAATTTGGTAGAGGTCCACTAGGCAATGCTTCACACCAAATATCTAAGCTCTAGGACTTCTGGTTTTTGAGAAGAAGATTTTTAAAGTTTTTCCTTTCTGTTGCCAGGGCAACCAGAGTTCTGCATGAAATTCAATTCTTTGAACAATTTTTAAAGAAGACCATCCAAGGAACATCCCTGTGAAGTTTCATCAAAATTGGCCTGTTGGTTTAGGAGGAGATGTTGTTAAAAGGAAAGTGTGGAAGGACGGACGGACGATGGACGGATGAATGCCAGACAGTGAGCGATCACAATAGCTCACCCTGAGCACTTTGTGCTCTGGTGAGCTAACAAAGTCACCTTAAATCTGAAAGTACATCTTACCTATTTGGAAAGGCTCTATCTATATATGATGATGTATTTTTGCTGTACAACATCTGGTGATACGCTGCCTCATACGCATACAGGGAGCCACAGGTCCCATTGATTTTTGGAAATACTGAATTATGTTGGAATATAAACAATGTCTGGAATTCTTGAATCTGCAGTAACTGCCACAAAGAGTTAACTTCACCATACGTCAGCTGAAATGGTTAAAATCAATACCATATGTGAGAAAGCATTAAACTGAAGAAACAAATCAAAGACTACAGCCTTTTGCACAAAACAGCCCTTCATAATATCAAAAGTTAGAGAAATACTAGCTGTGAGTACTACATAATAATCATGTCCCATTTTTTATGATTGGCTTAAAAAAAATAGAACAGCCTTGTTACAAAAATTACAGCAAAATGCTGAATTGAAGTGTTAGCCCTAAAAGTGTAATATTAGCACTAAAGACATTCTCCTGACCTACCTGACCATCTCTATTGAAGTCAGCGTAACTTAAGGCTCTCTTTATAAGGCTGGAATGGTCGTTGTTGCCGAGAACACGGGTAAATAAATTCTTTATCACATTAGAGAAATCTGTCTGCGTCATACCCTCCCATATAGAGTCGGTGTTGGACTGTGAACCTTCCTTCTCTGGTAACCGAGCTTTAATTACCTGATCTTCCCACTTAAATACCTGTATCACATATTCAAACAATACGTTCTAAATAATGATATCACCTGACTTTCCCACTTAAACACATATCATGTTTTTAAATGGTACAGTGATAACAAGAGCTATCACTAAATGTGATTAATACCCAAGACGCCACTTTTATACAGGGACTGTAAAATGTTGTGATCATGGCCTCTGACCTTCAAGTGTGACCTTGACCTTGGACCTAGTGACCCGAGTTGTACACTCTGCAGGCTGTCTTGATGAAGTTAACAGGAGATGCTAGTTTTATGAAAATCTTTCAAGTGGTTAAGAAGATACAGAGCAGACACAAATTTAAGCTATTTGACATTTGACCTTTAAGTACATCCTTAACCTTGGATATTATGACCTCGGTTGTGCACTCTGCCTGTCTGGGTGAGGTTAACAATAGATACATTTGGTAAAGACCTTATTTCATTTTGTCAGACAAATTCTCTAACTATTGTTAACGGCAGGTGTGGTGATGACCTAGATGTTGGGGAATTTACATCTTGTGGTACAAATAGTGCAAGTGTTATAGACTACGGTATTTAATATGCAGTAATAATCTATTCCAGAAAATAAGTAATTTTGCAGTTGATGCTAATGCGTTATACGATCACATGCCACTAAATTTAACGTTGTTGAGTAAATCTATTGTGAAACCAGATAAAATTGATGAAACTTTCGATTCAGATAAAACTGTAATCAATGCTGATAAGAGTTCACAGTACCAGGATATTCTCTGTAATTTTATTGTAAATGATGGTTTTTCTGTCCTAGATGAAAAGCTTAATAGTCCTGATACGAATGTGATGACGTTCTAGAAACCTTTACAAATTGTTTGCTTAAGTTAAGTGATAGTTTTGTAATAAACTAGAAAGGACCGTAAACATTCTTTTCAAAAAAATGAATGATATGATACTGAATGCCGAAAATTGAAGCGTGATGCTAATAGCGCTTTGCGTAAATAACGTATAAGAAGGTCTAATAGGAATTTTGAGGAATACGCTTTACTTAAGTCGAAATATAGGTGTTTATGTAGGGCTAAAAAGATTAAGCATGAGAAAAACATTGCCAAATCCTTTGAAAGTACATTGACGAATCCTTGGTTATTTTGGCAAAAGGTAAAAGAATTATTAGGCAGTTCAGTTAGGAATCTTGACATATCTGATGATGCTTGGCTGCTCCATTTTAAAAATCTTTTCGGTAATCAAAATACTGAAAATGAGGTCTCTGATGATGCATCATACACTGATATGGATAGAGAATTTAGTGACATTGAAAATGATATTCTCAATAATGAAATAACTTCGTATGAAATAAGTTCTGCTGTTAAAAGTTTAAAACTTAATAAATCAACTTGCGGGAAACTTGTACCAGCAGCTTTCCGACAGCCTGGTCTCATTCAATATTAGTACCTGTCCATAAAAAGGGTAGTTTTAACAATCCCGACAATTACAGAGGAATAGCTCTGCTAGATGTCTTTAGTAAAATAAATATCAGTATATTAAAAAACGAGTAACATGTTTTGCTGAAATATTTAATAAAATCTCAAGAGTCTCAATCAGGTTTTCGAGAGGGATATAGCACTATAGATAATGCGTTCATTTTACAGTCTGTTGCAAGTAAATTTCTAAGCATGAAGAGAAGAAAAGTTTACATCGCTTTTGTGGACTTCCACAAAGCTTTTGATTCAGTTGATAGACCTACATTATTATAACAAACTACGTTCTTATAATATTAGAGGAAAATTGTTAATTGCAATCCAGGCTATTTACAATACAGTTAGGATGTCGGTTAAATGTAAATCTGGCTTACCAGAAAGCTTTAACAGCTCTGTCGGGCTCAGACAGGGTTGCAACTTAAGCCCCATTTTATTTTCTTTATATATAAATGATTTGGAAAAAGAAATATCACGTTCGAATAATCACGGTATACAACTTTGTCCTTCATTAATCAAATTATTTTTGTTAATGTTCGCAGATGATGTCGCATTAATGGCAGATACGATAGTAGGTTTGCAAAGACAGTTGAACTCCTTGAATAAGTTTTGCAATGAAAGTAAACTTAAAGTCAATATCAATAAAACAAAGGTGTTAGTGTTTAAAAAAGGCGGTATATTATCTAGTAAAGAAAAATGGTATTATAATAGGACACAGCTAGAATGTGTTTCAGGTTTCACATATGTAGGTATTTATTTCAGCCAGACACTTTCATTGTATAAAACGGCAGAACAAAACGCATTGAAGGCTAAGAAAGTTTTGAATACACTGTTTACAAATGTGTTAAAACTACCCAATATGGGTACGACATTTTTTAAAAATTTTGATACGAAAATAAGTCCTGTTTTACTATATGGGTGTGAATTATGCGGTCTGGTAAACATAAATGTTGTTGAGGCTGTCCAAATATATTCTTGTAAATGGTTTCTAAATGCATCTAATAACGCTTGCAATGTGGCAATTATGGGAGACTTAGGTCGTTACCCTTTGCATATTACAGCATCTGTACAATGTATTAAGTATTGGTTTAGCATTTTGGAATGTAAGAAAGATCGTTACATATACCTTTGTTATTTAATGCTTAAAATGTATGATGAACTTGGTTATGAAAATTGGGTAACAAAATTACGTACACATCTTTATAGAAACGGTTTTGGTTTTGTATGGGAAGCACAGTCTGCTGGTGATAAAAAAGTTTTCTAAGTGAGTACACTCAGCGTTTAAGGGATGAATATAGGCAATTATGGAGTCTGGAATGTGAAAGTAATACTAAACTTAAAAGTTCCTATAAGGGCTGTTTTAAAAAAAAATGGCTAGTTTTAGTTTTTCTTAAACTACTATCACATTATGCATTATTAGATGCTGATTTGTTTGTCTAAAAATGCCAACTGGTATCATAGAGCTGTATGTAAAGTTTGGTCAAGATTGCTTCACAGAAAAAAAAGTTATGTCTGAAAAACATGCCAAAAATGTCAGGAGTGCAACAAAAAAGTGTGACACTTTAAGAAAAGATTAAAATTCAAAATATTATTTCAATGTCAAAATGCATATGAGAGAGTAAAACATGTATTTTTTATTCAAGTTGAATGTCTTGACTAAAAGATAACATAAAACTATGGATATAGACAAAATACAAGGCTGAAAAGGAATGGGGGCAGTTATGTTAATTTCCATAAAAAATCAGTATAGCTCTATGTAAATGACTACAAATTTTTGGTACTAATGGTATTTCATAACCTACACTTACTATTATAGAGTAGCATGTATAAATGACTTAAAAAAGTAATAATTTATTCATAGTACCTCTCAAAACTATTTTTAACAAGGTATATCGCAGTGGACCCAAATTTGGTCAGGAGTGAAACATTTGCACTTAATGAGCCACCGTGTTTGAAAATAAAACATACATGTACCCAGATGTATTTTTCCAAGTAGTGTGTGTAGTGTAGCAATCATAAAAGACAGTCATGAGCGAAGTTTGTGTTTTTGTATGGAGTACATGGCTCATACGTAAATGTCAGGAGTGAAACATTATTTTCAATTTTGGTGCTATTCTTAAAACAAGCATATTAAAAAGCAACACTGTTCAGCTGAGCAGTTTTTAAAATTCTGGGTGATGAATGGAGGATATCACTACAATCTAGTTCATTTTAGGTAAGCATTTTACTGCTCTATAAATTGAAATTGATACATTAATAGTTTAGCAGTAGAAAATATATCTTATAAATATCTATGTCCACAAAGTAAAACGTTTTTATGTATTACTTTTAAGTTTTTCCTGTTTATGTTTTATCAAATGTATTTACCTATTGCTGAAAATAACAAATTACAGCATATCTTTTCTTTTTAGCATGATTTCTTGCACGAGTAAAAATGTTTCACTCCTGACATTGAAATGGTAATATTGCATGCATTCATTTTATAGAGTAAATAATATGAAGCAGCCAAGATGAGAAAACTTATTGTTAGCCTTCCAGCCATCAGAAAAATCATGAAAAATATAAAAAGACTGAAAGCAATAGAATAACATCCACAGAAAGAGTTTGAAAACTTTTACAAAAGCTGAAAAAGGATGGAGAACTACTTGAAAAGGCGAAACTGAAAAAAAAAAACAGAAAAAGTCAAAAGAGCTGGTGAGAAAAGAAAGAAAATCAAACAAAGTTGTAGATGAAAGAATGACATCTAAACAGAGAGAATGGAAAAAAGAAAAGTAGAAAACAAGCAGTATCATTGTTGAAGGTAATACTAAAATCACTTAGGCTATCACTGAAGCTGATGAATGTACCCTACTCCCCTGCACACACTGACACAGTACATTGCAATTTGATGCACACAAGATTGCAAAATTATGTGGAGTGTATGTTTAGTAACAGAAAACAAAGTGCCATAACTCTGCAGAAGATTTATCAAACAGAACCTAACATGCAGCTTTCACTGTACTGGAGTTTTTACTGATCATTTGTGTGAAGTTCCATTAAATTTTTATGCAATGGTTCGGGATATTAGGAGTGCACAAGACTGTATCTGCAGATTGTATGAATATAGTTTATTAACAAAATACAAAGTCCAATAATTGTGCAGTATTTTTTTCTGAAAGAACCTAACAAGCACCATGCACAACTAGGGTTACTACTGATCACTTGTCTTAAGTTTCATCAAATTGTGTGCATGGGTTCAGGAGATTAATTAGGCACGCACAAGAATGCATATGCAGACAATGTATATAGTATAGTTACAAAAAACAAAGTCCTCTAACTCTGCATATTTTTTTTCTGAAAGAACATAACCTGCACTATTTACAACTACAGTTGTTAAATTTCACTTTTGTGAAGTTATTTTCATCAAATTGTGTCAAGGGAATGAGGAGAGTTGATGTGCACAAGATTGTGTCTATAGAGAGACAAAATGAAACTAGTATACCTCCTTACAACTTTAGTTCTTTTGGTGTAACAATTGGTGAGCACAAGATTGTGTCTAGACTCTACAGGCAGATGGACAGACAGGCAGATGAACAGACTGACAGTCAGACAACCTGAAACCAGTTAACCCGCCTTAGAACTTCGATGTCCAGGGGGTTTAATTACAATATTAGAAACCGACACTTCAAATAAAATAAAATAATCAAGTTTATATGTTAAGTTAATAAAATATGACTTATGTAATATTTAGCTCTAATTTCTAAATATAACCTTGCAGTTCACATAATTTTGCAGGTTGAAAAAGTTGATGAACCGGAAATACAGTTGAGGTTCCTCCAGAAGACACTGAGGTTTTCCGCGAGTTCAAACATAGTCAAACACTGGTGTGTCCTGGCAGTCACTAAATGATACTTAACAAACTCTAACTCAGCCTAAACTGTTGCCTTGCAGTGGAATCAAAATGGAGTTCAACATACCAGAGCTTGAATGTGCAGGATAAACTATTCATTCTTAGTGTTTAAGTTGACAAACGTGTCTGGAGTGAAACATTTTGACATTTTTATGTTTTCAGAAGTTATCATGGTTATATTCTATTAATAGCACATTGTTACTTTGATATGTAACAAATCAGCACTGTGAGGAGCTGTTCTTATAAAACTGTTCGTAAGTTAACTCAAAGTTGAAAATCTGTTGTTGTTTCTTGAATCAAATTCATCATTGTTGTTCTAAATATGTAAAAATATCAAAGTTTCAGAATCAAAACTGTTAAAAAGTCACTTCACACACAGGTGCCCGTCCAGTCTTGGTGCCCATATGGGTGCCGCCTCCTCTAAAAAAAAAAAATAAAATAAAAACACTGTTTTAAGCCTAAAACGAAAAAAAAAGTTTTTGAAAAAAATTTTTTTCCCTATATATACTCTTATATGGAAAAGGTGCATGTGTTGCCGTAACGCTATGGAGGTTTACTAGGACACGCTGTGGGACAACCAAAATGTCCAGTTCAGTACCAATGCAAGCTACCCTGCTGCAATTTACACATCATGCATTTATAAAATAGTAAACAATCCTATTCTACCTAGTAAACAGCCTTAAAAAACTTACATTTAAATTCAGACAAGCCAAATTGTCTAGACACTTGCAAAATAACAGTGACGATCGGCCATTTTGTTCCAAAACGAAAGTAGAAAACCTTTTCCGTTGTTTACGTCTTAGAATTTAAATGTTAGTTATTTAAGGCTGTTTACTAGGTAGAATTGGATAGTTTTCTATGTTATAAATGAATGATGTGTAAATTGCAGCAGGGTAGCTTGCATTGGTACTGAACTGGACATTTTTGTTGTTCCACAGCGTGTCCTAGTAAACCTCCATAGCGTTACGGCAACACATGCACCTTTTCCATATATGAGTATATAAAGGGAAAAAAAAAATTTCAAAATTTTTTTTTTCGTTTTAGGCTTAAAACAGTGTTTTTAATTTTTTTTTTTTTGAGGGGGCGGCACCCATATGGGCACCAAGACTGGACGGGCACCTATGACTTAAAGTTCATTTCTGCATTGCAATAATAAATTAAGGTGTTATTACACTTGCATTGTGTTTAGATCACAAAATTAAGTTGAAATCTTAGTTATGGTAATAATGTGTATTATGTCAGGAGTGAAACATTTACTGGTCAAACTGTTAATCAGTTCTGTAAGGTGAAATACTAAGTCATGTTTATAATATACCCTGTGGTATTTATTTGATATTCTTTAAAATATAAGGCAAAGTTGTCTTTTTGTATTAAGGGTACGCAGTTAATTTAAAAAACAAACTTTCTTTATTATAATAGCCATAAAATTGGGCTAAATAACGAAAAAAAACAATTAATTAAATTTTTTGGAGGCATATAGCTAGCTCGGACATTTTTTTCATTTTCTTTAACACCTAAACTAAGAAAAGTGAGCATTAAAAGACACAATTATATTTTTTGTTTCTGCAGTGACTTTGAAGATGGTATGTTGTTTTCTCTTTTTTTGTTGGGTCAGTTGAATTAAAGATCAATAAAAAACTTAATATGTGTTGTATTGTTTGCACGCAACCATTTTTATAGACTGCAATGACGGCTTATCAAAATGAGGTAATAAGAATGCTACTTAGACCTGTTTTAATTTTTGATCATTTTTACATGTTTCCTGCCATTTTTTTTAAAACAGCCCATAAGCACTATAAACAAATTTGGTCTGGAACCATATGTTGATTGTATTGATTTTATGAAATATAAATGGTCACTTGTTAATTTTAGAGCATCATTGCATTGCCTTATGATAGAAGTTGGTAGACATGAAGGAATACCACGTGAAGAGAGATTTTGTAAACATTGTCCGGATGAAATTGAAAATGAATTCCACTTCTTATTTATTTGTCCTTTGTATTCAGAAATAAGAGATAAATACATTCCACGCAAATTCACTTTTCACCCCACTTTGTTGAAGTTTAATATGAGCCGCGCCATGGGAAAACCAACATAGTGGGTTTGCGACCAGCATGGATCCAGACCAGCCTGCGCATCCGCGCAGTCTGGTCAGGATCCATGCTGTTCGCTAACAATTTCTCTAATTCAAATAGGCTTTTAAAGCGAACAGCATGGATCCTGACCAGACTGCGTGGATGCGCAGGCTGGTCTGGATCCATGCTGGTCGCAAACCCACTATGTTGGTTTTCTCATGGCACGGCTCATATACTTTTAGCCAGTAAAAATGAAACATTAATAAGAAATGTTTCTATGTACTTGTTTCATTCATTTTGACACAGAAAACAGTTTTATACAGAACAGTGCTATATTATAATACACCAATATAAATACTTTGTGTGTGTAACCATTTAGTATTGTAATTATATATTATGAATGTATACTATAGCGGGTAAACGACTATTGATTGATGTTTTGTAACTGTGTTGTATATAATTTATGTACGTGGGCCGGAGGCCTTTTGTACAATAAATTCTGAATCTGAATCTAGATACTAATTTTATGAAAATTCTTCCAGTGGTTAAGAAGATATGGAGCAGATACAAATTTGAGCTATTTGATCTTTGACCTCTAAGTGTGACCATGACCTTGAAATTGTGACCCAGGTCATATGCTCTGCATATTGTCTTGACAAGGAAAGCCATTGACACTAGTTTTTTTAAAAATCTTTTAAGCAGTTTAGAAAAATACTGAGAAAGCACAAAGTTAAGCTTTGTAATACAACAACTAATATTTATTAAACACTTTACTCGAGACAATAATGGAATAAAATAAACCTATATATAAATACAAATGAATTTGTTAAAAAAAAAGTCAAAAAATAGTTTAAACAAGCCACAACAGTTATTGTCTATACCATACTTACAGAATGCTGGCCATCCTGTTCTATACAGCTGGACAATGAAACAATGTCCTCTATGCATAGGTCATAACACAGGGAACCAGCAATCAACCCATTCTGATAGTCATTACACTGCAATGAATTGAATTTATATCACATAAATTACACAGAATACGATTATTTTACATACACTATCAATAAACAAAACAAGAGGACCATGATGGTCCTGAATCGCTCACCTCTTCCCACATGACCCAGTTTTGAGTATGACATCGTTTTTTCTATTATTTGACATAGTGACCTAGTTTTTGAGCTCATGTGACCCAGTTTTGAACCTGACCTAGATATTATCAAGATAAAAATTCTGACCAATTTTCAAGAAGATCCATTGAAAAACATGGTCTCTAGAGAGGTCACAAGGTTTTTCTATTATTTGACCTATTGACCTAGTTTTCGAAGGTACGTGACCCTGTTTTGAATTTTACCTAGATATCATCAAGATGAACATTCTCACTAATTTTCATGAAGATCTCATGAAAAATATGGCCTCTAGAGAGGTCACAAGGTTTTTCTATTTTTATACCTACTGGCCTAGTTTTTGACCGCACGTGACCCAGTTTCAAAACTGACCTAGATATCATCAAGGTGAACACTCAGATCAATTTTCATGAAAATCCATTGAAAAATATGGCCTCTAGAGAGGTCAAAAGATTTTAATAATTTTAGACCTACTGACCTAGTTTTTGACCGCAACTGACCCAGTTTCAAACTTGACCTAGATATCATCAAGATGAACATTCAGACCAACTTTCATCCCATGAAAAGTATGGCCTCTAGAGAGGTCACAACGTTCTTTTTATTATTTGACCTACTGACCTAGTTTTTAAGGCACGTGGCCCAGTTTCAAACTTGACCTAGATATCATCAAGGTGAACATTCTGACCAATTTTTATGGAGATCCATTCACAAGTATGGCCTCTAGAGAGGTCACAAGGTTTTTCTATTTTTAGACCTACTGAACTAGTTTTTGACTGCACATGACCCTGTTTCGAACCTGACCTAGATATCATCAAGATGAACATTCAGAACAACTTTCATACAGATCCCATAAAAAATATGGCCTTTAGAGAGCTCCCAAGGTTTTTCTATTATTTGACCTACTGACCTAGTTTTTGATGGCGCGTGACCCACTTTCGAAATTGATCTAGATATCATCAAGATGAACATTCAGACCAACTTTCATACAGATCCCATGAAAAATATGGCCTCTAGAGAGGTCACAAGGTTTTTCTATTATTTGACCTACTGACCTAGTTTTTGATGGCACATGACCCACTTTCGAACTTGACCTAGATATCATCAACGTGAACATTCTGACCAATTTTCATGAAGACCTCATGAAATATATGGCCTCTAGAGAGGTCACAAGGTTTTTCTATTTTTAGACCTACTGACCTTGTTTTTGACCGCACATGACCCAGTTTCGAACTTGACTTAGATATCATCAAGATGAACATTCAGACCAACTTTCATACAGATCCCATGAAAAATGTGGCCTTTAGAGAGGTCACAAGGTTTTCTATTATTTGACCTACTGACCTAGTTTTTGATGGCACGTGACCCAGTTTCGAATTTGACCTAGATATCATCACGATGAAGGTTCTGACCAATTTTCATGAAGATCTTGTGAAATATATGGCCTCTAGAGAGGTCACAAGGTTTTTCTATTTTTAGACCTACTGACCTAGTTTTTGATGGCACGTAACCCAGTTTCTAACTTGACCTAGTTATCATCAAGGTGAACATTCTGACCAATTTTCATGAAGATCTTGTGAAATATATGGCCTCTAGAGAGGTCACAAGGTTTTTCTATTTTTAGACCTACTGACCTAGTTTTTGAAGGCACGTGACCCAGTTTCGAACTTGACCTAGATATCATCAAGATGAACATTCTGACCAACTTTCATAAAGATCCCATGAAAAATGTGACCTCTAGAGTGGTCACAAGCAAAAGTTTACGGACGGACGGACGCACGCACGGACGCACGCACGGACGACGGACACTGCGCGATCACAAAAGCTCACCTTGTCACTTTGTGACAGGTGAGCTAAAAAAGAATCTAACTGTAATTCCAAGGTCAATTTATACTAAAGTGAATCATAATTTAGGCAGTTTCATCTTGTAGAATAACCTTCAGTAAATCTTTGTCTGAAAATGTTAAATTTATACAACCAAGATAATATAAACCCTGTAAATGTTACCTATATTTAATTCAAACAGTTTCACCAACTCAACTGTTGCCAAGAAGCCTTTATGCAGTTTCCCTTTGGGATCAGGCTTCAAAAGAGTCCTTTGGCTTCTGCTGATGTACACACTCAAAAACTGTGTATCAACCCTATATTCTTCAGACAGTGGGGTCCAGATCATTCCTTACAGACTTAAGTATCTCAACAAAATGCATAGAAAAATAACTAATTTTAAACAAAACGTAGAATCTGTAGACTTACCAGACTTGTTCGTATTTCCCATTCAAAGCAAGGATCTCTGAACAACACCCAGCCAAACAATAGACAACAAACTGTACTCAATATTACAAATATAAAACAGTAACGTGTCCATTCTGACTCAAACACTCTCATCTGAAATGAAGAAATCAATTTTAGATAAATATTAAAAGGCAATTTCATTATCTAAATGTAACTGGGAGATCATACACCTATTACCAGAATGACTGTCTGAAATTTTGAAGAATCATTTAATATAATATGTACATGTACGTAATATTTTCTTTCAAACAGAATTCATGACAGGCACGTCAGACACCTCTTTGTTATATGTCCAAAAGAAAAAGGAATATGATATATACTAAAGCTACTCTCCCACAACTGGTATGAGGAATCTGAATATTGGCATTTATTTTATGTTGATATGAATTATATAGTTTAAACTCGATATCTCAAACTCACTTATCTCATATTATCGGTTATCTGGCTGGAAGTGAAACATAAAGGCAAATAATTGCTTCAATTTTTTTGGCCAAATCATAAAATGATTGCCTCCCTTGTACACATATAGTAGTCACGTCACTATTCAATATGTACACTGACGATTCAGATGACAGTAACTGTCAGAAAAGAAAAACAAAAGAATTAAAAAATATTTTAAACTTTTTTATGTAGATCTACTTAATTTTGTTCGGTATAATAAAATAAATATCATATGGCAGCATAATTATGTGACACTGATAAAATAAATTTTCTACCCTCAAAACAGAATGTCACCACTCGGCTTTCGCTTCGGGTGACATTCTGCCCTTGGGTTGACAATATCAATGTCACACACGCTGCCATATGATTTTTATATAATAACATGCAGAACAGTCTTTTTGTTTTCAATTCAAAATGTATGAGATGTTTTACTCCTACCATTTATTGCAGTAAAACTTATAGTGTCAACCACTTTATATCAAAGGTTACATCTAACATGTCTAATAAACACAAATATGAACAAATTTTGTGAGGTCGTCAATTTTAACCCCTCCCCAAACCTATTACCCGCAAAACAAGAGTTGTCAGTAAGACAGCACACTCAACTTTTCTCAGTGCTTGATTCTGAATTAGAGCTTTGCCATTAAAAACTTTATAGAACTTTAACCAAAACAAAAAATTCTAAGTTAAAAAGGGGCATAACTCTGTCAAAATTCAAATCAAAATTATGTGGATTGTTTCTCCTGGTGTAGACTTTGATAGCCAAAAACTATTTTAAGTTTCAAGTCAAAAGCTTTGACAGTAACGGAGATATTTGACTTTATAAAAAACTTTAACCAAAAAATTCTAAGTTAAACAAGAGCACCGCCTTGCGGGTGCTGACGCTCATCTGATTTTTTTTGTATAATAGAAATATTGTCCTACCCATGATTTTCTAAGTCTAAAAAGGGCCATCACTCTTGCAAAAAGCAGGATAGAGTTATGCTTCTTGATGTACAGTGTCCACTTATGATGGTGAAAAACTGTTGCAAGTTTTAAAGCAATAGCTTTGATAGTTTATGAGAAAAGTTGACTTAAACATAATATTCAACCAAGAAAATGATTTTTCTAAGTCCAAAAGGGGCAATAATTATTGCAAAAAGCAGGATGGAGTTATGTTGCTTGCTGTACAGGGTCAGCTTATGATGGTGAACAAGAGTTGCAAGTTTTAAAGCAATAGCTTTGATAGTTTAAGAGAAAAAGTTGACCTAAACATAAAACTTAACCAAGAAATCTGATATTTTCTAAGTCCAAAAGAGGCCATAAATCTTGCAAAAATCAGGATGGAGTTATGTTTCTTGTTGTACAGGGTCAGCTTATGATGGTGAACAAGTGTTGCAAGTTTTAAAGGAATAGCTTTGATAGTTTAGGATAAAAGCTGACTTAAACATAAAACTTAACCAAGAAAACTGATTTTCTAAGTCCAAAAGGGGCAATAATTCTTGCAAAAAGCAAGATGGAGTTATGTTTCTTGATGTACAGGGTCAACTTATGATGGTGAACAAATATTCCAAGTTTCAAAGCAAAAGCTTTGATAGTTTAGGAGAAAAGTTGACCTAAACATAAAACTTAACCAAGAAATCTGATATTTTCTAAGTACAAAAGGGGCCATAAATCTTGCAAAAAGCAAGATGGAGTTATGTTTCTTGCAATACAGGGTCAGCTTATGATGGTGAACAAGTATTCCAAGTTTCAAAGCAATAGCTTTGATAGTTTAGGAGAAAAGCTGACCTAAACATAAAACTTAACCAGGCAACGCCGACGCAGACGCCGACGCCGACGCCGACAACCGCTCAAGTGATGACAATAACTCATCATTTTTTTTCAAAAAATCAGATGAGCTAAAAAGGGCATAATTCTGTCAAAATTCAAATCAGAATTATGGGGATTGTTTCTCCTGGTGTAGACTTTGATAGTAAAGAAACAATTTTAAGTTTCAAGTCAATAGAGGTATTTGACTTTATCTAAAACTTTAAACTAATGGCGACAGTGACACCAATGCCGGAGCGAGTGCAATAGCCTACTTTTTCTTCAAAAAGTCAAGCTAAAAAATGTGAAAAAAGACTATGATTAATATAATGATAACTCTCTTTCCAAATTTAAAGGCTCTCAGCTTTCCCTCTAATCGAAACACACCACAAAAAATGTTCCTGTCTGTTACAAAATAGATGATTATGTTTGAAACACCTTAATATCAGTAGTTTCAACCAATTTGAATTTTACTTACTTCATGCCTGTTCAGTAAAATGTTTTATAGAAACACTAAGTAATGCACTTTACTGGCCACAACTTGTTTCTTTACTAAGGACCTTTACGATTCAGCTAAGCCCCTGTGGCCAAGAAGGTAAAGTCATTGACTTTTAGTCACATGCCTACACCTCTGTGGGTTAAATATAAGTTTTTTTTCATATCAGAAAGCTGAGAAGCTGGCTTACAAAAACCTGATTTTATGCAGGTGCTGGGCCATGTCTCAAATACTGTCTGAAGTGGCATAAATTCTGCGACCAATGAAAGCTGGGAAGTTACCAAATTACCTAAACCGAGTTGAAACAACTGCCTAACTGCTACATGTACCCTAGAAATATCCCGTTGGGGCAATGCTTATCATTTCAAAAGTACAACGATAGATACATAGATTACTTACAGAGCAACGGATACAAGCTTTACATGTCTGTGTGGGAACATGCTGCAGTTTCATCCTGATACCGCGGACACTCCATGATGTCCTCCGCGACCAGCTATACATCTGAAAGTAACTGCCATCATTAAAAAAAATGCTAGCAAATATTTAAAAATTCATTGCAACAAACAAAAAATAAATTATGCTTGTCTTCAAATTAAAGCTGTGACTTTTTTTTAATATTTTTCTATATTTAGTATAATTATATAGCCGAGTTGAATAGTCAGTTAAGTCATTCGAGATTGTCTGCACTGCTTAACACAACACACACTACTAACTGTATCCCATCCCGCCCACCCATTGAAAGTCTAAACATTGCATCATTTTTAAATTTCAGTAAAATATTAAAGTCCTGAAAAGAATTAAAAGTTAAAACAAATGAAAAAGCTATTGATATACATGTTGTGCATTTGGTACATGGTTGGAGTTGTACTTATTTCAATATTTAAACTAAAATTATACTTATAGTCATAAAGGGAGGTAATCAGAACTAGTAAATTCAGTAATATTTTCAACTGAATTTGTATATCAATCAATCAATCATCAAACCCCTGACAAATATTCAAATATTGGAGAAAAAAATTATCAAAGAAGGAAATTAGGAACTAAAAATAAATTATGTTCATGTTCATAAAAGTGTGACAGCCACATCATAAACAAATGTATTACGAGTTTTTAACGTTATTTCGAATATTAACAGTACATATCATACTTAACTTGTTAGCAGTTTTCAAAACGATGTTGATAATAATACAATTTAGTTTACATGTATATTTTACAGATTATTCCAAGAAGTGAGGAGTTTTTCTGGATACATTGTCGCCTAGATTTCTCGGAATTGATATGTTTTTTTAGACTGATGCATATAGGGAACTGTTCTATAATGGAGTGAAGTACAATCGTCGGTGACGAATGATACTTTTGCCTCGTTAAATGAGCCTTTAAAAATAGAAAATTACATTTTCTTGTAAGATAGAAATTTAAGATAGAAGACAGTACTTTACAAAAAGTGCAAAACAGATTCTTATCATAGTCTCATTAAGATATTTATAAATGCATTGTAAAAATTCAAATGAATTTATATGTACTCGTAAGTTTAATGAAATGATATGTTTGGAAGATATACATTTAATGACTGTACATGTTTCTGGCTAGCAATTGAACTTTTATGGACTATATTATCTTCACTGAGGATAATAATTTTCGGCAATAAATTGTGGGGAATGGGGTGTCCGGCCACTAGAAGATGGAAGCTGGTCTTCAGACTTGGTATCTTTCTACTCCCACGACTGAGTAGGGTTGAGTAGCCACCTCGCAGCACACTGACTGGGAAAGTATATTCATATATTATGTATGTTTTCTGTGTATACATATAAGAATTAAAGAAAATTGATATTTTATATGACTGAAGTTGACTTGAACAGGATATAATTATAAAGATGGTTTTGCAGTTTTGCAGTTTTTGCTTTACAGTATAAATATGTGCAGTTTTTCGTTTAGTCTGAAATATAGTATTAAAGTACAATGTCATGCATGATGTGTTGGTTTTAAAGCTAGAAAATGTGTTAACAATATTTCAGTTATCACCAGTGATTTCATTCTGGACAGCGGACGTGTTCCTGGTTTTTATCGTGGACGCATTGGTCGAGAGGGCTAAGACGCTTTCCTACGGAGGTGAAGGCCCCTGGTTCGAATTCTGGCTACTCCCATTGTGGTGTGTCGTTGGACAAGGCACTTTATCACGACTGCCTCAGTCGACCCAGCTGTAAATGGGTACCAGCAAATTGCTGGGGGTGAGGTATAATTGGTTTTAACTGTTCTTAATATAGGGTCGCAGAAAAGCTCTATAGAGCTTATGTTAATTGTTTCACCAAGCGACAGTAAATAAAACTTACCATTACCATTACTTCGTTTGGCAGCTGAAATTGCTGGGGATATTTGAAATATTTCGCTCGTAGAGAGTAAGAGATTTGTACTGTGTTTTTCAAAGCAATTTATGAGGTCAGTTTAGTATTTCTGGAAGGCTTTAAATGTTTCGAAGGTGCAATCATGCAGGTAGCGGCTGCAAGTGTATAAACTCCGATTTTGAAATGTTATATGTTTGCCGAGTAGCTTCCCATAGCGTTACGCTCGCATAGTTCACCTTTTCAATGTATATGATACTGTGACCGGATTTTTTGTCATCGATTTTTTTTATTTGACTAACATATGAAAGATTAATTGTGTGAAAAAAGGGAATTTTTTTTATATTAAACAAAAAAATATACACTGGATCCGTGCCTGTGAATGGGTGGGGTACGTCAAATTATATTTGAAGCTACATTCTCCTCCTCTCAAATTTTTGACAGTTCAAATCTCGCATGCTTTAGCTTTATGATAAAATGTTGATAAACAAACCTATTGTATGATTTCATACAGCTTGAATTTCCTGTAAAAGCATTCGATTTTCAGATCAATTTACAATTTGACAGGTCAACCAGCAATCAATTGAAGGGACAACACTCTTGAAGACTTATCCTATAGTGCTTATTATGCCCCTTGATCCCATCGCTAGCTTTTATTAAAATATGTTGAAAATTTATAAATACTGAAAATTCTAGTCCAATATCAGTACAAATTATATGTTATGAGTGCTATATTGCTAAAATATTGCTAAATTCCTTCTATATTATATTTCATATCCAGTTTCAGATTGTAGATCTATTTGATCTAATCAATGAGGCACAGAATCGCTCTTTCAGTATTTTAAATCAGGGTCACTCATTTTTGAAAGACCCTGTTTAAATGCAGTATTTTAAATGCATCTTTCCCTGCTCCTATTTTTCTAAAAACTAGGATTAATAGTATGCAATGGAACTAGAAGTAAAGTTTTTTTTATTTGTATTTTTGGCGGGAAAACTGCACGAGTTTCATGTCACACAATCGGATATGAATGTAACTGACGCACGTGATCTATCTATCTATATGATACGTTAAACTGTCATCGCTGACCATGATTTAACGGTGCGCAAAGAATCGGACAAGAAACAAAGTCACGATAAAAACAGTAAAGAGAAAATAGTACGGTCAAGAATGGGTGCATAAAAGATAAAAGTATGATACAAAGTGCGAGTATGCCGTCTACTACAACCCATCAGAGTGACCAGTCCGGCTTGCGTGGCGCTACCAGGACACAAGGTCCCGCCGGCAGTGCTCCCCGTCACCTGAGATGCAACAGACAGGCATGTAGATCCCCTTAGAAGGGCTGGGCAGACAGCTCCCTCTTAAATGATGCCAAAGAAGGAGCCTCAGCGACGCTGGCTGGGAGTCTGTTCCGCACAGGAATGGTTCTGGGGAAAAAGCTGTACTTGAAGTAGTCGTTAGAGGGTGATTTATGCTCGAACTTATGTTTGTGTGATGCTCTTGTCCGTGAATCTGCAGGTTTCAGATACTGTGACGATGGTATGTCAACAAGGTCATTAACTATCTTGTACAGCATAATGAGTTGCGCATTCTATCTTCTGTTTTCCAGTGAGTCCCACTTTAGATGTTGTAACATGTCTATCACACTACTGGTGTTTCTGTAGCGGTTTGTAACAAAGCGCGCTGCTCTTCTCTGGACCATTTCTACCTGGTCTATTTGGCCTTTTGTGTGGGGACTCCATACTGTACAGCAGTACTCCAAGTTAGAACGCACCAAGGTGTAATAGGCGTTGGTTTTGGTTTCTTCTGTAGCCTTTGATAGGTTTCTTCTGAGAAAGCCGAGCATGTTATTGGCCTTCTTGGTTACGCGGTTGATGTGTTGGTTCCAGACTAGAGTAGACTGTATATCCACACCAAGATACTTTGTACTGCTGTCTACAAACAGTTGAATACCCTTCAGATGGTATGTGAAGGTCATGGGGGTTGTGGATCTTGACACACGGAGAACATTGCACTTCTGGGGATGAAATGCTATACCCCACTTCTGGTCCCAGGCGGCGAGTTGGCTTAGATCTTCTTGTAGTTGGACTTGGTCCGCGAGCGTCTCAATATTGCGGTATAGGATACAATCATCAGCGAACAGTCTGATTCTGGATTTGACGCACTCCGGGAGATCGTTGATAAAAATCAGGAACAACAGTGGTCCTAGGACCGATCCCTGGGGTACGCCACTGACAACAGGGGCTGTTGCTGATGCCTGTCCCTCCACAAGTACCTGCTGGGTCCTCCCGGCGAGGAAAGATTCTACCCACCGCAACGTGTTCCCTGATCCCATAGTGTCCAACCTTGTTCAGTAGGCGTCTGTGGGGAATGCTACTTTCATGTTAGCAGAACTGTTTTAGTACTGGACAAGCAACTGTCCGTATATGCAATATTAGAAAGTGTGGGGCGGAATGTGTGTGTGGGAGGGTGGGGAGGCTATGACTGAGTGATTCAGATCTGCTTACTTTGAATTGTTTGCCCATTCGAAACCGTGTTAGGGGTGTAAATTCTTATCTGAGTTTACTGGTTTACGAAAGGTTGGTGGCTGCCCTTGCAAGAGAGAATGTTTATTCACTGTTAATGACGATTCTTTCAATTTAACACAAAGTAAATTATCGCTTATCGTCTGATTATCTTCCTTATCTCTTGGATTAGAAACGATAAACCTGTATAAGGAATTAAAACATTTTTAGTATTGGCATTGATAACAAATTAACCGCACTTTGGGCAGGCGGTTTAGGTAACAACGTGGTCCTAGCTACTTTGACGCGGACTGCGGACTTACAATAAAGGTTTTCTCAAACTGTGATGGACTACTAAACAGGCAGATCTAGCACCCGATTCTACTTCAATAATACTGTCAACGCAATTTCTGTTTAAAATGTCACACTTAGAAGGCAGTAACAAAACATCTTATAAGAGCATTTATATACATTTTACAATTTTCGCATAAATTTTTCTTTTGTTGTCGAATCTCGTTATGAAACTATATCATGCAGGATTAAACTGTTCACTGTTTCATTTTTAGAGTTATGCTATATAGCTTATAGAGTGTGGACGCATTGGACGCTTCCTACGGAGATGAAGGCCCTTGGTGCGAGTCCTGGCTACTCCCATTGCGGTGTGTCCTTGGGCAAGGCACTTTAACATGATTACCTCAGTCGACCCAGCTGTGAATGGGTATCAGCAAATTGCTGGGGGCCAGGTATAATTAGTTTTAACTGTTCTTAAAATAGAGTCGCTCAAAAGCTCTACAGAGCTTGTTAATTGTTTCACAAAGTGACGGTAAATAAAATTTACATTCACCTTTGCTTGGTGCCCATTTCACAAGCTTTTAGCTAGTATTCGCAGCTAATAATTCTTTAAGTTGCAAAAATATTAGTAAAGCTTACAAGATATGGCCTACTACCTACACTTATTATTTCTACTTTTACTGACCTTTTTCATATTTCACTAATGAAAATCCATCCTCGTGACCAACAGAAAAAGAATCCATAAACAAATCAAGACTTTAGTACTTGAATTCTGTCTTTTTAGCATCTAGCTTGCACTAGAACTTGTACCGGCTGTCTCAGACTATCCATACCACAGATACTCAACACATTATATATTCAGCAAAGCCAACAACTATTCCATTAAACGATTAACTATTCAACGATCATTTCCATTAAGACACGTTTTCTGTATTCCTTTTTTCATTTAAAACAATTACACTACTTTCAATTCTAATTCTAATATAGGTACACAATTATAACACAAATGTCACAGTGAATAGTTTTACTAGAAACAGAACCAATTTAAGTCATTTCTGCTTTTATGTCCTATTCCCAGGAATAAAATAAAATTATGAACAAAGTGTACATGTTTATTTCTTATCTCAAGCTCTTTTTGACAATCAGATCTGAAGTACAATCCCTGACGTTTTAATCAGATATTTACCTTGACTTTCTGCTCTTTTAGGAAACTCTTGGTCTCAAAAGTGATTGTTAAACTGTAGGTAACAAAAATTGCATCATCCAAAGAGACAGTCTTACATGTACTTGTAACATTATTTGGAGACTATGCGACTCAACCTTAGAAGTAAATTATCTGCTTCAATCTAATACAATGAAGTTTCTGCTTCATTTTCTTAATCCCCTGCCGTGGCGGAGGGATTATAGGAATGGTCTGCGTCCGTCCGTCCGTAACAAAATCGTGTCCGGTCCATATCTCCTAAACCCCTTGAAGGATTTTCATGAAACTTGGGTCAAATGATCACCTCATCAAGACGATGTGCAGAATCCTTGAGTCTGCCTTGTCGGTTCAAGGTCAAGGTCACAACTCAAGGTCAAAGGTTTGAGCCTGCCATTTTGTGTCAGCTCTATATCTCATAAACCCCTTGAAGGAATTTTATAAAACTTGGGTCATATGATCACCTCATCAAGACGATGTGCAGAACCCATGAGTCAGCCATGCCGGCTCAAGGTCAAGGTCACAACTTAGGGTCAAAGGTTTTGAGCCTTCCATTTTGTGTCCGCTCTATATCTAAACTCCTTGAAGGATTTTCATGAAACTTGGGTCAAATGATCACCTTATCAAGACGATGTGCAGAACCCATGGGTCAGCCTTGTCGGCTCAAGGTCCAGGTCACAACTGAAGGTCAAAGGTTTGAGCGTTCCATTTTGTGTCCGCTCTATATCTCCTAAACCCCTTGAAGGAATTTTATCAAACTTGGGTCAAATGATCACCTCATCAAGACGATGTGCAGAACCTATGAGTCAGTCATGCCGGCTCAAGGTCAAGGTTACAACTTAGGGTCAAAGGTTTGAGCCTTCCATTTTGTGTCCGCTCTATATCTCCTAAACTCCTTGAAGGATTTTCATCAAACTTGGGTTAAACGATCACCTCATCAAGGCGATGTGCAGAATTTATGAGTCAGCCATGTCGGCTCAAGGTCAAGGTCACAACTGAAGGTCAAAGGTTTGAGCCTTCCATTTCGTGTCCGCTCTATATCTCCTAAACCCCTTGAAAGAATTTTATAAAACTTGGTTAAAATGATTACCTCATCAAAACGATGTGCAGAAATTATGAGTCAACCATGCCAGCTCAAGGTCACAACTAAGGGTCGAAGATTTGAGCCTTCCATTTTGTGTCCACTCTGTCTCCTAAACCCCTTGAAGGATTTTCAATAAACTTGGGTCAAATGATCACCACATCAAGAACTCATGAGTCAGCCATGTCAACTCAAGGTCAAGGTCACAACTGAAGGTCAAAGGTTTCAGCTCTGCATCTCCTAAACCCCTTGAAGGATTTTCATGAAACTTGGGTCAAATGATCACCTCATCAAGACGTTGTGCATAATTCATGAGTCAGCCATGTCAGTTCAAGGCCAAGGTCACAGCTAAAATCAAAGGTTTACCCTTTCACTATCCATAGTTGCGGGGGATTTAGCTGTCTTTCAGACTGCCTTGTTTTTATTAAATCAGTTTCCTTTTTTCAACATTCAGGTTATAGTATGGTGGCTGATTTCTGCCTGTGTAGCGTACAAGAGCAGGGGTATTCTATGGGAAAATCAAAACAATTAAGTAAACCCAAATTATCAGAACATAGCAAGATACTTGTGAAGAGCTGATCTTTGCAGTTAACTTGAAACTTTCACCATGTAAATCCAAAATAGTTCTATCATATCATTTTAGTACATTGTTAAGCACAATTATCCATTGCCATGAATTCAAACCTTTGACCTTCTGACTCGAAGTTGTGTAGCCAACAGTAATAAAATTTCAGGCTTCTCAAGGTTATAAAACTGAGTTTGGAGACCAGTCTCAAAATACTGTCTGGCCATTAGTCAGTTTCAACAGTGAGCTCAAAATCAACCAATGAGATACTGGAGTTGTGAGCCTGGTTTCAAAACAGCCGGCAGTAGTTTGTAACAGAGTTTAAATCTAGCTTAACCCTCATCATGCTGTACAGATTGATTCTGCCTTTGCGACCGGTGTAGATTATGATCAGCCTGCTCATCCGCGCAGTCTGATCGAGATCTGCACTATACGCAATTCAGTTAGTATCCTTTTGGTAAGCATCCCTTTTAACAGTTGATGGTACTGTCCAAATTTAAAGTTGGACAAGTCCATTATAGAAATTTAGAGGGCAAGGGTTAATTCTGTAGTGATATGTTAGTCCGTAGATACAGCTTTATTCTGTACAGATATTTATCAAATCTCATAATTGTAGTGACACATATTTTATGTGAAATATGGTATATTTTTATTACTAATTTATGCATACATCATATATGATAGCTGTGTTTTGTATTTTTTTTTCATTTTACGGCTGTACAGTTCCAATATTTTGTTGAGGACAGAAAAATTAATTGTTTTCCATAAATCACTAAACTTTTTTATGTCACAATAAAATTTAACAACTTTATAACTGACAAATATTTACAAGGCTATTGTGTCTAGGTGTTCACTTTAACAAGGAAATTGCAAAGATCGAGCTATAAATTTCCTTATAAATGAAAGTTAACATTAGTAAATGTCTAGCTTTATCATTTGTCATAGAAGCTTAGGAGAGACACCATAAATTAAACGCAACATTATTTTTGACATTTTATGACATAAACAATTATAGAAATTACATAAAATTGTAGTTATGAAGAATAATGAGATGGTTTGGTCCACTGTAACTTTGAGGTGTGAAATAAAGAAACATTTCTTTCCTATTACCCAAATGACCCTAGATTTAGTAAAAAAATCATGATATAATTCACTCAAAAACACACCCAACAGTTTCGCAAGTGACTTTTCATTGGTCCTTAATGACCTTAATTTACCATCATAATGTCATATTGCAAACATTCAGAGAAAAAATATTTACTAAATAATGAAAATATATATTGTTGTATTTCATTAATATTCATTAGTTTTTTTGTGTGTTACTGCTCAGTTGCATTTTAAGTCATACAGGCACAAGTCAGGTCATATGTTAATGACATTCCAGCTTAAATGGAGGAGGAAGACCCAAACATTATTTCCAGCATGGGTTGGCACCAGTGTAGAACCATGACCTTCTTCTGTAAGTACTGGAAAAGACTGATTGTTCAAAATCCCAGGAGAATGAGAAAAATGTTATTCAGCGTTTGCAGTGATCCAAACATAGAGAATATAAGCAAAACGATCAGAGACTATTGCTCATGTTTTCTCAATGTATATAACAGTTATATCACTGGTACTACTCCCGCACCATAATTTAAACAACAGCATGTTTATATTATGGTTTGATTGTTATGGTTCTCATGCATTGTTAAACTCAAAAAGGTTGTCAGTGATAGAAGTCAAGTGCATACTGTAATGTTATACAAAACTATTTTCTGTATTAAAAAAACATGTTATCGTTTGAGTTATCGTGCGGGATTTATATATGTTATCGTGCGGGATTTATATATTACATCTGAACAAAACAATTCATGAATTGGCCATCAAAAAATAGTGATTACTATCTTAGTCCCGGAGACTGAATGTAGTTGAGTGTAAATACAACAGAATGAGTGATAGATATAGATTTATTAAACTTAATATTTAACATTGTCAACAGATTAAAAATATGTTTTTGTAAAAAGCAAATACACCAACATATAAGCTCTTCAATGTACTTAGCCGAGGAGAGAATCTATTAAAAATCCACCAAAAGCTTCCTCTCACACATTGATAAAATTTGACAAATATACAGAAAAGTTTTGTTTTTTTTTAATTATGATTTTCAAACTTGAACGTAGGTAATCAGTAGTGAATAAAGGAAAAACATAGCTTCGTAAAACAGTAATTACCACTTGAATATATTCCTGGATCCTAGCCGAGCAATTTTGTCCATCTATTTTCTTCATCACAATTTTATCTGAACTATATTATTACCAGAAAACTTGTCATGCAAAAAGCATGAACAGTTATAAATTATTTTCCTTTTTCTGTTTCCTTTTCCTCATAGTTTTGATGAAAGTTAAACAATGGTATACAATCTTACAGTGAGATAGACACAGTGAAATACTTTAATAGCGTAATGCTTGATGGGAAATAAATAGCATGACATTGTGATTTTTACAATTTTACCAGCACTATTGTCTCGTCTCCATAGAAATGTAAACTAGTACTGTAACAGTTAACTTAAAACATTTATTTTTCTTCTTGGCTTGATATGCAGAGTAGAAAGCCATTTCTGAGAACATGCATTTCTGATTCTATATGGTATTTAAACAAACCTTTCATTTACAGTATAAAATGTGGATTATTTCAAAATCTGGGACAGACCAATGAAATTTTCTGCGCAAAAATAGATAACAACTGTTAATATTACATGACTCCATAGATAAATTGCCATTCCATTGTTCCTGCTATCACAGGTCTGTAGTTCAAAACAGGTTATCCAGGCTAGACAAAAGCTGAGAAAAAATTGATAATGTATTTCTGTTGTGTAATATAACAAAATGTGTAGCACTTATTGAATGGCTTGCCAGTCATTAGTACAAAAAATCCTTCAGACCCAGTGCAAATGCTTTTGACTTACCGGGGAAAAAACTGACTGGGGAAAAATCTGACCGTTACACTGGTACCAACTGGCAAGCCAAGTGACTGGCATTAGCCATGCAGTAAGTGTATACTGTTACCCTCTGAAGAATCACAATTACACAGAACCACAAAAATGATCAATTTTCGAAATATATGAAGAATTACAACATATTTCATAACTATGACTTAATTCATTCATGTGCTTCACAGTTACCAACAAAATTGTTCATTTTTCAAACAGTAGACAGAGAAAGTCTCAGGTTAAGACATAAGTTATGATTATGATCATGTCTGAAATGTGTTCTGGTTATTGCCCAGTTTTTATATATCATTGTCTTGGTGTTCCAAGTCCTACACTGAACTTCTTCTGTACATGGTTAGCAGGGATATCTGAATCTGCGTGGCCAAGACGTGGATTGAAATCAAAATCTGAAATTATACAAAACATGATTTCTGAAATTGAAAGAGCAAAAATGTCCTAAACCATTCATTACTGAGTAAAATGATAGGGTTTTTTTATGTCACGAAAGTATTCATTTTTAGTGAAAATGCATCTAGTGGTTCATAAAGCTGTTTTAATAGTTTAAGCCGTTTGGTAGGATGAACAGCTTGATAGATATATTAGAGGATTCTATAGGTCAAGTTGCAAACATTCTTTACATGTTTTATCTGGCAACCAGTGAGTTTAAGAAAAGAAAAATGTCCCTTTTAGTACTGTTTGTGCCACCTATTGTGGCCCAGAGCCATTACAACAACTATGAGAGAGGTTGCTGCTAGAATTTCTGATGAAGGATATTGTGGTCTACATCAGAAAATCTGAACATTAAAAGTAGTTACCATATTGTTTCCTACCTGTGAACTGCACCAGTAACAGTTCTGTCTGTTGCTAGGAAGAACAAAATTTGCAAAACTTCTTAAGAAGTTGTTTCAGGCAATACTGTTAGTACATGTATTTCTGAATGAAAACTATGGTATGCATGTACATGTGTTTAAAGAAGCTACCTAGCTAGAATTTTTTTTCTCCATTTGTCATTTTACCATAAAAATATAAAGGGAGAGGGTATCTGATAAGTGACTGGCCTTTTGCCACAATACTAACGGTTAGGTGACGTAGAATGGTCGCCATGTAAATGCCTCTCTGGTCCATTATTCACCACTGGTAAAAAGAAGATAAAAATACAAAGTTACATCTTCAATTCATAAAGAGACATTAAGTTTGCTACTGATCTTTTTTTCTTAACAGAAGACAAAAGTTTTTCTATGGCATATATAATCCTAATTCTTTATATTTACTTATTATTTTTTATGAACTTGCTGCTCTTGATTTAACTTGAAAATAAATTCAAACTAAAATCAACATCTGAGTCTCTAATCTGTCTCAGTTTTATAACTTGGTGCTGTGATAAATCTATTTCTACTCCAAATAAATTTTTCAAAAAAAGACAAAATATAGTGAAATACATAATTAACAAGAGCTCGTCAAACACGAAATGCCCCTCTTGATGCATTCATTAATAATTGAACAAGGAACAAAAATTATATGCTCACTGTAAACAAAAGTTCTACCATTCTGGTTTAATCCGACATTTATCTTTAACTTATTAACCTAACAAGAGATTACAGAGTGATCTTGGCGCCATCCACTGAGCCATTTTTGAATGTTCCAAATTTCAAGACTAGCTCAAGGTCAAATTTCATTTCGGTACAAATCAATGTGTATGTGGTCCAAATTTGAAAGCTGTGGTTTGAGAAATATGGAAGTAGGCCACTAGATCAATTTCAAGGTCAAAGTTCATTTCGGTAGACAGAACTATGCATGAGCTTCAAATCTGGAGGCTGTAGCTTGAGAAATGTGAAAGTACATAATAGGTAAAAATCAATGTCAAATTTCAATTCAGAACACAAAAATATGCAAGCAGTCCAAATTTGAAGCCTGTAGCTTCAGAAATGTGAAAGTAGGTCACTAGGTCAATCTCAAGATCTAAGTTCATTTCGGTACACAAAACTATGCATGTGGTTCAAATTTGAAGGCTGTAGCTTGAGAAATGCGAAAGTAGGTCACTAGGTCAAAATCAAGGTCAAATTTTATTTCGGAACACAACTATGCAAGTGGTCCAAATTTGAAGCCTGTACCTTCAGAAATGTGAAAGTAGGTCACTAGGTCAAAATCAAGGTCAAATTTTACTTTGAAACAAAAAACTATGCATGTGGTCCAAATTTAAAGCCTGTACTTTCAAAAATGTGAAAGTAGGTCACTAGGTCAATAACAAGGTCAGTTTTTTTCGGTACACAAACCTATGCATGTGGTCCAAATTTGAAGGCTGTAGCTACAGAAATGTGAAAGTAGGTCACTAGGTCAAGATCAAGGTCAACTCATGTCAAGGCTCATCTTGCCACTCAAAACCATACAGGTGGCCCAAATTTGAATGATACAAGTTATGGACATGAAGATTTTAAGTTTTTCCCTATATAAGTCTGTATGAACCTTGTGACCCCTGGGGCGAGGTCATATTTGACCCTAAAGAGATAATTTGAACAAACTTGGCAGAGAACCACTAGATGATGCTACATTACAAAATATCAAAGCCATAGTCTTTGTGGTTTGGACAAGAAGATTTTCAAAGTTTTTCCCTATATAAGTCTATGTAAACCATGTGATGGAATAATTTGAACAATCTTAGTAGAGGACCACTAGATGATGTCATATACAAAATATCAAAGCCGTAGGCCCTGTGGTTTTGGACAAGAGGTTTTCCAAAAATTTTTCCTATATAAGTCTATATAAACCATGTGACCCCCGGGGTGGGGCCATATTTAACCCCAGGGAAAAAATCTGAACAATCTTGGTAGAGGACCACTAGATTTTGCTACATACCAAATATCAAAGCCCTAAGCCCTATGGTTTTGGACAAGAAGATCAGAAACTGTTTAACTGTTCCTGGCCACAGTGACCTTGACCTTTGACATACTGACCTGAAAATCAATAGGGTCATCTGTCGGTCATGACCAACCTCCCTATCAATTTTCATGACCCTAGGCCTAAGCATTCTTGAGTTATCATCCGGAAACCGTTTAACTGTTCAGGGTCACTGTGACCTTCACCTTTGACATACTGAACTCAAAATCAATAGGGGTCATCTGCTGGTCATGACCAACCTCCCTATCAACTTTCATGATCCTAGACCCAAGTGTTCTTGAGTTATCATGCGGAAACCGTTTTACTATTCAGGGTCACTGGGACCTTGACCTTTGACATACAGACCTCAAAATCAATAGGGGTCATCTGCTGGTGATGACCAACATTCCTATCAAGTTTCATATTCCTAGGTCCAAGCGTTCTTGAGTTATCATCCAGAAACGGATTGGTCTACATTCCTACCGACCGACCGACCGACATCTGCAAAACAATATACCCCTCCTTCTTCGAAGGGGAGCATAATAAAAATTCCAAACAAGAAAACAAATTAGAGCTGTCACTAATGGTGAAAAATGCCCCTGCAGCACCTTGACCTTTGGCCTGGTGACCTTGACCTTTGACATGGTGACCCCAATGTCAATAGGGGTCGTGTACTCAATAAGTACTATTAGCATGTGAAGTTTGAAGGTCCTGTGTGCAGTGGTTTGCAAGTAAAGTGCCTTCATGCAAAAAGTTAACATTGTGACGAACAAACAAACGGACGGACAGTTGAAAACTAATATGCCTCCCTTCAGAGGCATAAAAAGAAATAGGTTTTGGTTTAACTCTATTTTGACAGGTTCATCTTAGAAGTCATTTTCAAAATATAACTGTATTACTGTAACCCTAGATACGTTCGTTAACACTATATTTCGTGTTTGTATGACGACAGGCAAATTTGCGGCTACAACGCTTTGCGAAATACATTGGACTTGTAATACACGAAAACTTAATAGCATAAGAATGTAACACATTCGCAGGCAAAATTACAGGTACCTTAAGCGCGTAAGGTAAGACTGCTCACAAACTGGGCAAATATTTACTCATCACTTATCCTCAAAACATTTTTCAAGCTACCATGCTTTATGACCGTGAGCAAAATTAACATTCCACAATACACAATTAGCAATCACAAATCACAGCATACTGGTAAATATATATTTATATGGAATTCTGTTACAATAACAACATGAGCATTGCAATGCGGAGCAATATATGCCCGAAGGTATGACCTTTGACCCCTTAGTGTGACCTTGACCTGACAGCGGGCCATCCGAATCATGCGCTCTGCATCGTCTCGATGTGGTGAACATTTGTACCAAGTTTCTTTAAAATCCTTCAAGCCGTTTAGGAGTTACAGAGCGGACACGAAACAAAGTCATATGACTTTTGAACCCTAAGTGTGACATTGACCTTGAAGCAAGCCATACAAAACATGCGCTTTGCACGTTATCTTGATGTGGCAAACATTTGTGTCAAGTTTCTTCGAAATCCTTCAAGGGGTTCAAGAGTTACAGAGCACAGCAGACATGAAATTGCTCTGACCCCTAAGTATGACTTTGACCTTGAAGTGAGCCATCTGAAACATGCGCTCTGCATGTCGTCTCGAATTGGTGAACATTTGTGCTAAGTTTCTTTGAAATCCTTCATGCAGTTCAAGAGTTACAGAACACACACAAAACAAAGTCATATGACCTTTGAACCCTGTGACCTTGACCTTAAAGCAAGCCATCCAAAACATGAGCTCTGCATGTTGTTTCGATATGGTGAACATTTGTGTCAAATTTCTTCGAAATCATTCAAGGGGTTCAAGAGTTACAGAGCGGACATGAAATTGCTAACAAACGGATGGAAGGACCAGGCGTCATAACATAATACGTCCCTTTGGGCGTATAAAAATGCTAAATGTACAAATAGTGCAAAAAATTGATAATATATTACTGTCGACAAGTAACACTGAAGCTTCAATTGTGAACAAAGTTATTAAGTCAGGTGTAAACAAGAGTGCCAGACTGTCACAAAATACGTCCGTCATCGAACTTGGCCTAATTCAAAGGGCATAATCCAAGAATGCCTGGGGCAATTTGGGTGGTTATCTTACTTGGCCGAGTTATTATGCCCACAAACATTGTCAGCAAGTTTAGTGAAGATCGGACAGTGAACAGTGGAAGTGCGGACAAGGCTAAATTCACAGTCTTTTAGTAATTCAAGGGCCATAATCCAAGAGCTGCCTGAGGCAATTTGGCTGGTTATCGAACTTGGCCGAGATATTATGCCCACAAACATTGTCAGCTATAGTGTGAAACCATTTTGAGGTTTGCAGTTGAATATATGATATGTCATTCAGTAGCATTCTATTTATTGTCTTTTGAGATTTTGATAACTGAGGTGAAAGTTTGGCATAATAGTTGATCACCAGTCCTTGTGAGCAAACAAGACTTTTCTTATCAAAATGAAATTATGCAGTATAAATCAGACTAAATGAAAAAAAAATTGTTACCATGGTCACTAGCAGCACTGAGAGATTCCCTAGACTGGACTCTGTATACTGTGGCGGCTGATGCTGGGTTATCCTTTGCTTCAAAACTGGACATAGTAATAAACTTCCTTCTCATTGCATCATACATTGACTATAAAAAGAAAAAGCTAATACATGATTGGAAATAGAGAAATATCACACACTTACTGCTAACAAGGATAGCTATTCAATGACTGCAGACAGAAAAACTCATACAATGACTGTAAACAGACGAAAGCTCATACATTGACTGCAAAGAGGACAAAGCTCATACATTAATTGCAAACAGAAAAGGCTCATACACTGTTAACAAAAAAGGCACATATATTGCAAACAATAAAGCTGGTTCATACTTGGAAGTAGAAAAAGCTAATACATTGACTGCAAATATGAAAAGCTTACATTGACTATAAAAAAGAATAAAAGCTCGTACATTAAATATACACAGGAAAAGCTCACATATTGACTGCACATAGGAAAAGTTCATATCCTTTAGCGAGGCACCGACCTTAGAGAAAATCCAAATGAGACACTGACCTCTGAGAAAGGCCATGCAAAGCAATGTTCTTGGAGAAAAGCCTTGTGAAGCATACAACTCTTTTAGAAAAGCCAAGTGAGCCACTGACCTTGGAGGGACTGACCTTTGAGACAAGTCATGTGAAGCACTGACTTTAGAAAAATGTTAAGTGAGGCAATGACCTTGGAGAAAAGGCAATGTAAAGCAATGTCCTTGGAGAAAATATTGATGAGGCAATGACCTTGGAGAAAAGACAACGCATTTACTTTTGAGAAAAATTAGTAAGACACTGACAGACCTTTGAGAAATGCTAACTGATACACTGAGCTTGCAGAAAGAAAAAGTAAGGCACTGACCTTGAAGAAAAGCCAAGGAAGGTTCTGACCTAAGATAAGTGATAGAACTCACACTAAAGATATTTAAGTATACAGGACACAAATAAGTCTTCAAGAGCTACATTAGGTACAGACCAGACAAAGATAACAAGTGCTATTGACCAGATTTTTTTACAAGAACTACATACAAGATAAGTATTTAGATGAGATATAGACAGGGCAACAATTTACAACAGCTGCAATTAGAATACAGTTTACAAGACTTCCATACACAATTTACAGACCGAGTACAAGTTTTACAAGAGCAACAGACTGCACATATATTTACAAGAGCTACAGAGCTAACACAAGGTTACAAGGCTGCAGACTGGACACAACTCTACAATGGCAACAGGCTGGAAACAAGTTTACAAAAGCTATAGACCGGCCAAAGGTTTTTAAGACCTACAGGCTGGACACAAGTTTTCAGGAGGTACAGACCATATAAGTTTACTATGAGCTACAGACAGGACATAGCTTTTCAAGACCTACTGGACACAAGTGTACAAATGCTAAAATCAGTTCATCAAAAACCAGACTAGAAACAAAGAAAGAAACACACTGCATGCAAGTTTAAAAGAGCAACAAACTTGACACAAAATTACCTGAGCTGACAGACCAGAGTTTACGACACCTTTAGACTGGATACAAGACTACAAGAGCTACACAAGTTCATAATAGCTACAGACCAGACACAAGACTACAAAAGCTACAAACCAGACAAAGGTTTTAAAGGCCTACAGACCAGACACAAGTTCACAAAAACTACAAACCAGACAAAGGTTTTAAAGGCCTACAGACCAGACACAAGACTACAAAAGCTACAAACCAGACAAAGGTTTTAAAGGCCTGCAGACCAGACACAAGTTCACAAAAGCTACAAACCAGACAAAGGTTTTAAAGGCCTACAGACCAGACACAAGACTACAAAAGCTACAAGCCAGACAAAGGTTTTAAAGGCCTACAGACCAGACACAAGTTCACAAAAGCTACAAACAAGACAAAGGTTTTAAAGACCTACAGACCAGACACAAGTTCACAAAAGCTACAAACCAGACAAAGGTTTCCAAGACCTACAGATTGGACGCAAGTGTACATTACAATAGCTACAGATTGTTAAGAGAAACACGATTCACACAAGTTTACAAGAGCAACGAACTTGACACAAGTTTAAAAGAGCTACAGGCAAGACACAAGTTTAACAATAGCTTCAGAGCTACAGATAAGATGTCAGTTTACAGACTGGATACAAGTCTACAAGAGCTCCATACTGGAAACAAGCTAACAAGAGCTACAGACAAGGCACAAGTTCATATGACCTGTGGACCTGACAAAAGTTTTACAAGAACTACAGAATGGAAATAAGTTTGTAATAGCTATAGACCAGAAACAACAGGCTGGTCATAAGTTTACAGGAGCTAGAGGCCTTACTAAACAGATATGACACAATTTACAAGAGAAAAAGACCAGACACAAGTTTACAGACCAAAAATAATAGAAACATCACAAGTTTAAGAAAAATAGACTGGATTTTTTTTCTATTTTAGCTCAAGCAGCACAAACACTGCCCCCCACCCCGCCACATTGCAGTCAAACAGAACCATTTGATCAGTCTTTTGAGTGGCTTCAGGCAACGCAAGATGAACATCTATGCAGCAGTAAATGTGCATATGCCATTTAAAGATTGTTTTCTATTTTAGCTCAACAGTCTTGCAAACCAAAGGTTTGTGCCAGGATGCTACTTACCAGGATTGAAATAATGTTGAAAAGTACTTTCAGAGATATTTATTAATAAGTGGCAATGCAGAGGATGGGTGACTGACGAATGATGCCAGGCCATCCACCTGTTGTCTAGCAACTCACTCAATCTTTGGGTCTGGTGAACTCAAAATGTTCAATTTCCCATGGCTTAATTTCAGCTGATTCTTAACTGACCTGAAGTTTCTGATGTTGCCTATTCCTCTCCTGCAGCTTATCAGATATCTCGTTCAATTTCTTCTTTGTTTCTTCCACATCTTTTTTCGATGCTGAAATATTCATCAGTTAATATTTAATTTCTGCAACATAGTCAACAACAACCAGTACTTTTTCATTCAAGTTCCCACACTCAGAAAACACTTTTCATCACATGCTTGATGTTATGGGAGTGAAATAAAGACGTTACATAACTGTCATGTTAATGTCATTTTAAGTATAGGAGACACCCTCAAATTCACTTGGTCTATGACAGGTTTAAGAATGAAGAAACTGGTGTTTCAGCAGGGAAAAGCTAACATGTGATTGATTTCCAGAGATACACATGTGATGTACAAAAGGACCACGCAACGGTTTGTTGGTTCTTATTTTTTACAAAATAAAGAGGGATAATTCTATAATGATCTATTTGTATTAAGTTTTAAAAAGATTCATTACTTTGTTATGTGGGAATTTATGGATTGTAAAATAATTAAGGGGCATTAACTCTGCAGTAACTGAAGAAATCCTGATGAAAGATATGCATGCACCACTGCCTTATAGTGATCTATATAAGATCTGTGTTAAATTTCACGAAGATCAATCAACTGATTACTTTGTTATGTGGGAATTTATGAATTGTAAAATAATTTAAGGGCAATAACTCTGTTACTGAAGTGATCCTGATGAAAGTGTGCATGCACCACCAACTATAGTGATCAATATTTGTGTAAAGTTTAATGAAGCTCATCAAATTAGATTACTTACATTAAAAAATCCATTTTTTCTTTTTACTAAATCAAGGGGAAAACTCTGGTTTCACTGCACCAAGAGGGGAAATACTATATATATGTGAGCAAAGGTCATATGCTAATTAATCATTTTATAAGGTTTGGTGATTCTAACTTAGACTTTTTGAATGATGTGCATTTCCAGTTTCGTATGGATGGATGGATGAACAATATCAAAACAATATCCTTCCGCCTTTGGCGGGAAAAAAATCGCTACAGGATGAACAAAATGCCCGAGTTATCCCAGGTTTAACAATCCAAACATTGAAAATATAAAGAAAATGTCCAAGGATCACATGAATGCCACAAGTGATCCAGGGTTCTTACGTTAGCAATGTTGTACTGTAATAACATTTGTGAAAGGATAGTCTCTTGGTTTCTCAAACTAATGAAGCAATTCTAATACTAAAGGTTACTGTAAATAAATAAAATGCTAAATAATATTTCGTTAGTAGCTGTGAAGCTAAACGTAAGTGATACAAACCTGACAGCTGCGACTTTAATGCTATTTAAAGTTAAAGGAAAATTTGTTAAACTAAGGGAGACAACTGATAATAGAACTGGACATAAATATAAAATAGATAATATTTAAAGCAAGACATGAATTATCTAAATTTGACTGAAAGTGATAATCTCTCCATTTATACTACTGCACTTAATCATAATATACTGTGAAATGATCAATATTAATGGGGGACTAATTTTGTGAGATCCTCAGGTTTGGTCAGTCCATAAAATTTAACCTCATTAAACATAATAAGACATTACCATAAACATTTTATCTTCAGCAGTAACTGTTGAAATCCACAGTATCTGTGTTGATATCAATGGATTATTATTATACCCACAAAACAGCCAGTTTGGCCAAAAGCATGAAATTGTATGCCCAGAAAATTAAATTAGATTAATAATAGATTGAAATATCCAGAGAACACTGAACACCACATGAAATATTTAAACAAACAGTTGGAGTTGCCAAGAGTGAAATTGTAAGTTCAGTGGTGTTAAAGAGTGAAAGATATTTGTATCTTACTAAACTTTCTTTTTATTTCATTTTTTCTTTCAATGCTTTTTTCAAAGTTTTTGCATATCCGGTAGTTCCTCACTAGGGAAATATATATTTGAAATTTTGAAAAATTATATTTTCGCTGTAAGATAATTTATACCTCCATAATTTGCTGAAAATATGAAATGAAAACTAATATAATTAAAGAAGTTTTATCTGCCCATAAACTATTTCCCATGATTGCATCCTGCAGTACTTTTTGTTTCATTTCATCTCTGGTTTTTTTAATTTTTTTACAAATATATATAATAAATTGTCCTAATATGATCATATGTACGTGTTTAAACAGCAATCTTTTTACCATACATTGTACGATTATTCACCCGCATGATAATTGTGAGCGTGTCACAATTACGCTGGGTTAAAGCAAATACAAAAGGTGAACCACTATTGTATACCTCTATTTATAACTTATGGTTACAATCCATATATGGATTACATGGTTCCCGGTTTATGCTTTTTTACCATTAATGGTAACCAAATTAGCCTGGGGCACCAGTCATACAAAACTTTTGTGATATGTGAACAAGTATTGTGACAATATAATACACTGTGACTCAAGGTTTAAACTTGAATATCAAGTTATAGAAGGTTGTTTTTGTGATTAGCATAATTTTTCTCCAAATATGGTAAGGTTTTTATGATATTTTCAGAAATAAAACATTACTTTGAAAGAGTTTACAAACTTTTAAAGGTTAAGTTGTGATATTATAATGTAGAGCATAATCACATGTACATGTAGACAATGTGGTTAGTAACATTGATCATTGATTATTATACAGGTAAAAACCACTTATACAGGTGTAACATCTGTCCACAGCAACTTGACAGTTTGTCAGGGTATTTAAGATATTTTAAGTACCATTTTTAAGATTGACTGTTTTGCAAGCCAGGTGATATGTTTACAACATCAATGTATGTTTGCTAGACCATACCAGAATTAACAGCCAAATATGTGACATGTTGTCAAGTGTACGTTATCATTTTTCAATCTCATGTAGGCAACAAGTAAAAATGGATACTGCACTGGCCTACATGTCAAAATGTGATACAGTCATTTACTCCCCAAGATTACATACAATAAATATATCAAATGGCATAGCACAGTCATTATTAACATTCAGTCTTGCTGTACTTGCTTATAGTGACATTATGTACATTAATGTGACAAGATGCACCTTTTAAACTAAAGCTTTTATAAACTTTTTTATTACTTAAGATATTCAACTGAAACTTGCTGTACTTGCTCAAAGTGACAATGTACATTTATTTAGTGTGACATGATGTGTAAAGGTTATAATGCAGTAATTCGGTCCAAAATGTGCTTCCGTGGTGTAGTCGAAAGAAGTTCCTAATAAATAGATACTAATTTTTCCATTTTTCGCGCATTTGCGTGTAAATCGGGGGCCAAATGGGCATTATTTCACTCGTGGAATGAATTTTACATAAAATAGGACACATTTCATGCTAATACTCGCATGTTTTCGAGTTGTTTACTTGAAAACGAAAGTAGGGTGTTTATTCTGCGGACCGCTTTCTGAAATGCGGCCATATGAGGGTACCTGACTTCAGTTGACTTGCATTTCACAGCATACTATTCAACACCCCTTTTTCTTTTTGTTTTCTTAAAGCAAATGTATGGATATCTTGTGGAAAATAGGTCTACGATGGAGTGAAAATCTAGAAACTGTAACAAAATTGGTCTGAAGTAGCTGAATTTTATTTGAAACAAAGAACAATTTCTTTTATTGGTATTTAGCCTATAAGAGCTGAAATAAGACTTTTCTCGAAACACATCACAATTAGTTTTCATAGTCATAAATCGATTGTATATATTATAAAATGATGTTTTCAATGCAAAATAATCATTAAATTTGAAATTTTTTTAATTTTGACCATATTTTGAGTAGAGGCGCCTATTTCGGCAGCAATTTCTGCAATAGAAAGGCCAATATTTTGTCTCCAGAATGTGTGAAAATGCACAAAATGCGTCCATTTGAGTCATATTCATGACAGAATGAATGATATTTCAGAATCAAAGTGAAAAATAATGCATACAGTTGAAACTTTTACCAAAATTTACAAGGAAGCGACCATAGAGCCTAAATTTAGCCCAGAAAATCGGTAGGGGTGGCCTCACTTAAATGTCTATATTTCTCTAAAATCTCGAATTTTCACAATGAAACTTGTTAACACGTTCGGTATTACATCTTTCTTGAAAATAGAGATGGAAATGTTATGAAATTTGATACAAGAGGACCATGATGGTCCTGAATCGCTCACCTCTTCCCACATGATCCAGTTTTGAGTATGACATCGTTTTTTCTATTATTTGACATAGTGACCTAGTATTTGAGCTCATGTGACCCAATTTTGAACTTGACCTAGATATTATCAAGATAAAAATTCTGACCAATTTTCATGAAGATCCATTGAAAAATATGGTCTCTAGAGAGGTCACAAGGTTTTTCTATTATTTGACCTATTGACCTAGTTTTTTAAGGCACGTGACCCAGTTTCAAACTTGACCTAGATATCATCAAGATAAACATTCAGACCAACTTTCATACACATCCCATGAAAAATATGGCCTCTAGAGAGGTCACAAGGTTTTTCTATTATTTGACCTACTGACCTAGTTTTTGAAGGCACGTGACCCAGTTTCAAACTTGACCTAGATATCATCAAGATGAACATTCTGACCAATTTTTATGGAGATCCATTCACAAGTATGGCCTCTAGAGAGGTCACAAGGTTTTTCTATTTTTAGACCTACTGACCTAGTTTTTGACCACACATAACCCTGTTTCGAACTTGCCCTAGATATCATCAAGATGAACATTCAGACCAACTTTCATGAAGAGCCATTGAAAAATATGGCCTTTAGAGAGGTCACAAGGTTTTTCTATTATTTGATCTACTGACCTAGTTTTTGATGGCACTTGACCCACTTTCAAACTTGACCTAGATATCATCAAGATGAACATTCAGACCAACTTTCATACAGATCCCATGGAAAATATGGCCTCTAGAGAGGTCACAAGGTTTTTCTATTATTTGACCTACTGACCTAGTTTTTGATGGCACGTGACCCACTTTTGAACTTGATCTAGATATCATCAAGGTGAACATTCTGACCAATTTTCATGAAGATTTCTTGAAATATATGGCCTCTAGAGAGGTCACAAGGTTTTTCTATTTTTAGACCTACTGACCTAGTTTTTGACCGCACGTGACCCAGATTTGAACTCGACCTAGATATCATCAAGATGAACATTTAAACCAACTTTCATACAGATCCCATGAAAAATATGGCCTTTAGAGAGGTCACAAGGTTTTTCTATTATTTGACCTACTGACCTAGTTTTTGATGGCACGTGACCCAGTTTCAAATTTGACCTAGATATCATCAAGGTGAACGTTCTGACCAATTTTCATGAAGATCTTGTGAAATATATGGCCTCTAGAAAGGTCACAAGGTTTTTCTATTTTTAGACCTACTGACCTAGTTTTTGACTGCACGTGACCCAGTTTCAAACTTGACCTAGATATCATCAAGATGAACATTCAGACCAACTTTCATACAGATCCCATGAAAAATATGGCCTTTAGAGAGGTCACAAGGTTTTTCTATTATTTGACCTACTGACCTAGTTTTTGAAGGCACGTGACCCAGTTTCAAACTTGACCTAGATATCATCAAGATGAACGTTCTGACCAATTTTCATGAAGATCTTGTGAAATATATGGCCTCTAGAGAGGTCACAAGGTTTTTCTATTTTTAGACCTACTGACCTAGTTTTTGAACGCACGTGACCCAGTTTCAAACTTGACCTAGATATCATCAAGGTAAACATTCTGACCAATTTTCATGAAGATCCATTGAAAATTATGGCCTCTAGAGAGGTCACAAGGTTTTTCTATTTTTAGACCTACTGACCTAGTTTTTGATGGCACGTGACCCAGTTTCGAACTTGACCTAAAATTTACCAAGATGAACATTCTGACCCATTTTCATAAAGATCCCATGAAAAATGTGACCTCTAGAGATGTCACAAGCAAATGTTTACGCACGGACGCACGCATGGACGACGGACACCGCGCGATCACAAAAGCTCACCTTGTCACTTTGTGACAGGTGAGCTAAAAAAGATATCTCTTAAATTCACCTGTAGTATTTCCAGAGTTATGCCCCTTTTAACTTACCATATTTTGAATCATTGCAGAAACTACATTAAATCCTCACAGTCATCTTTCAAGTAACTCTTACATGAATTTTTACAAAATTATCCAACTTCTTGGACTTAGAAAATAAAAATTGAAGTGTTGCATATGAATGCAGCTGTCTCCAAAGTCAATGCAAATACTGGCAGAATTGAGACTATGCTAGTTATTGAGATGGATAAAACATGGTGAAAGGTACATATGCAATTATTTCTGAATAGTATTTTGGTAAAGTTCAACTATTTTTTGGATTTGGAAAATGCAGGAAATTAATTACTTTCTCCAAAACTAATGCAGATACCTGGTTGAAACTTCACAAAGATATGCGGTGCAACTGAACAAAATCACAGCATCAAGTCCCATAACTCTTTATATGAATCTGGACAATATACTAATTCTTAGACAGAAAATCCATTTGGCTAACAAGCCTTAAAACAGTTCTTCTTGTACAAGCAGTAATTCTGAAGGGAATTCAATGAAACTTGATAGAATGATATGGTAGGTGACATTTCTGTGGCAACGAGTATAAATGCCAAAAGTAAGTTGAAGTTGAGAATTTTCCAAATTATCTCCCTTCTTGGGTTTTTTTTTTTAGATAAATGTTTGTTGATTGAAACTACCGCAGGAAATTAAGTAAAACAACTTTCAACATTGTCAAAAGTAAGAGGAGGTAATGGGTCCTAGAAATTTTATCTTTATAACCTTTTAGTAACTTATGAAACTTGTGTGAATATTACAGAGAAAAAGCTGCAAAAGCACATTCTGGACTGACAAACAAATGGATGGACACACTCTAACAATGCCCCAAGTATATATACCTTCAGCATTTGCATTGGATAAATAGTTGCATAGTTTAATAGCATGAGGTACAAATTTGAACCTATGGGCACTAGCATGTTTGTAAGCTTATCTGACTGTATAGTTGTGACCAGTATTCCATATGGGCGACTCCTCCAGAAGGTTGCTAGTAATGTTAGTGAGAGGATAGTGCAAGATGCAGAAGCTCTAATTCAAAAAGCTTCGTGCTACTAAGGTGTATATACAATAAGGACTCTTATCCCCATGTAAGTAATAATCAGTTAGAAATATGAGGGGCTCAAACTCAGGACCTCTAATTTCACAGTCAGACAATGTTACCACTTAACCACTGTGTCCACTCCTGGTGAGGCCCCCTGTTACAAAATGCCTCTAAATTCACAACAATCTCTTAAACTAAGATAAGATCAATACATGAAAATCTCAATATTTTAGCAAGTTAAACTGCAATCAATTGATGTGAATCACAGTAAAACCTATTACTTTGCTGTCAGGATGTGACACATGGCTTTCTAGTGTCACAGGTGTTACAAAATGTGAAGATAATATTGATTACAGTTGATGAAAACTTTCCTGATACACATTGTTAATGTCACATGTGACAGGGTGTCTCTGACTATTTATCAACTTTTGAACAGGATTAATACTGCAAATTTTTGATATTGAGTATTAAAAGACTTGATTTTTTTTTGACAGTGTGATTTTAGTTACATTATTACACCTGTTAAAGGTAAGAGTTTTTTTCTTTCAATGTATCATTTTAATGATATACTATTTTAGGTAAATACTCAATGCCCAATTGAACTGTTTTCTTTATTGCTTGAATAGATGAGTATCAAGAAAATTTAAAGCATGATAATTTAGTCTTGCTAGATGTAAATCACCTATATAATTAATTGTCAAGAAAAACCAAAATGCAAACCGACTGTGCTAGTTACAACAATAGAATACTCTAACTTTTTAGCTTGTCTTAATTCTGAAAAAAAATCTGCAAGATGTACCACAAATAAATTCAATTGATTCATCCTTGTAAAAGTTATTGAACAGACATTATGCTTAATTTAGAGTTGAGAAAGAACCATAACTCTGCCAAAAATTGGTATCAAATTAACCAGGTCCTGTCTACCAACATTGAATTATGTTCGTTCATCTTTTCAAGTGTAATCAAAACAACCACCAAATCTGAAGTAGAAAAGAAGTCATAACTTAACAAAAAATTGGGAGACTTATAGCAAAAATTGAACTTGGCTTATAATTTATATTCATGTACTACATGTCTACCAAAAATGATTCAGTCCTCAGCCTTTTAGAGTTATCAAATAGACATTTCCATTTTGTATATTAACTCAAAAAGGGGACTGTAACAAAAAATCACCCTCAATCTGGATCTTATAATGATTATAAACCAATTTACCAAAAATGAACTCATTCAAAACATCATTTTAGGAGTTATCAAAGGTGCACAGATGGTAGGACAGACAAATGCATAGACATGAAACTCCAATATACCTACTCCTAACCTCCGAGTCTAAGATGATCAAAACTTGCAGATAAAATATGAAAAATAGTCATGCTAGACTACCATATGACAAGGTTTGTCTTCAGGTATTTGCCAAGTCTGTACTGATATGAAAGAGTATATACAACTTTAGTGGTAGAGTGAAATTCTCAGTATATATTTGTATATTTCAGGCCTCAGATCAACCAGATATCAAGCCTCTGCAGAACGGCTTTCCTCCATTGCACTTGTTGTCGGCAGTGAATTCTGCAGTAACATCTGTTGCCACACCAGTTGTAGCAGGAACATCGGCGGTTCCCGTCTCCCTCATCCCAGTGTTTCAACCTAACATGTTTGGGCAGGGACTCATTGGTCTTCCTCTTACATTAAACCAACAAGCCTTATTCCAAGCAAGTATGGATGCAGCAGCAAGCCAAGCTAATCCCTCAGCCAAATTATCCACAATGGAGGATGACTTAAAGGACAGTCCACATGCACTTGGGAAAGAAATGAACAAATCAAAGCAGGCAGTTAAAAGAAAGTACGCAGATGCACTGCTGCAGAAAGCAATGGGACGATCACCAGTTGAACTTGCAGATGAGCTAACAAGAGTTCAACCAAGGACAAGCAAAGGGAAGGTGTACAGCTGGATGTATTCTGCACATCCAAAACGACAGAGAGCCAAGATAACCGAGTCTATGAAAAGGGAGATAATTGAGTTCTGTAAGAATCACTCATTGCTGAAACAAGGGGAGGTTGCAGATATATTTGGTATGCTGGTTTCCTGTTTTTATCATTCTGAATACCAAGTTTTATTAAAGTACATGTATGTTAGTGCCGTAATATATTTATCATGAGTTCTTGATATTAAGTACAACTTTGGGGGAAAAAAGAGTTTATTTTTTTCCATTTTGTAAAGTTGTAAGAGTATAGATCTTGAAAATACCGCTTTCTGGCATATCTGAAGAGCTTCAAACTTTTTATCCCTCAACTGCATCACAAACAAATTTATCCTCTTTAATGTTCATCTGTTAAACAGTGATAAACACATTGGTTTTTGCCATTTTAAATTTAAACATATTGAAGAACAATGCAAGCCTATTGATATGCTACAGGTGTTGACAGAACAACTGTTACCAAGATGTTAAAACGGACTCAGGAAGGTGAGGGACAATTATATGACCCCACAAGGCGAAGCCAGGCACCACAGTTTGAACTTGAAGATATGTTATATAGATGGATCAGTAATGCTACAAAGCATCATCCCGAGAACCAGCCAGTATGGTCATGTGTACAACTTCTTGAACAGGTAACGATGATAGTTGTTTTTGATATATTCATTTGTTACTGGTCATTAATCAGATTTTGGTAAAGTAATGGATTTGTTGTGTTCATTTAAGTTCTAAATATAGTTGTGTTCACACAGTTCTAAATACAATATAGAATTTCACTGGAAGTATTTTCAAAATTTCCTTAGCTAGTTGCCCAGACAAGATAGAGAAAACGTTAACAAAAGTATAAATTTCATGAACATGTACTTATTGCCTAAGGAATGATAGGAATATAAGAAGTATTTTATTATACTTGACAATGATTTGTATTGACAATAATAATATATATATAAATATATAATAATTATTACATATTTTGTAAGTCTAAATTCATGTGCAAGTTTGAACTATTATTGTTACCTCCCAATTTGCCTACTTATTTGTGCAAACAAGATAGATTGGAAATAATGAATTCAGATGCTTGTCACACTGTTAAAACTTGCCTTTTGATTCAGATTATTGAAATATCCCAATAAATATCAAATGCAAATGCAAAACTATCAATTTTATTGAAATCAAAAGAATAGTCTGCTTTTTAGATACTCTGCTTTTTGTACTAAAGAGGAGTAATCACTAAACTCTTAAAAGAATAAATAATGAATAAATAATGCTTTTCTAATAAGGATCTAGCTCTATTTACAATGGGTGTCTTAAGGAGGTAGGTTACCTTTATATTTGTATGTGCGCATGTCCAACCGGAAGCTAGCGTGACGATTTACGACGATGTTTACGACAAACTAAATGTCTTTGTATATTCATTCTTCTGAAAACAAATCATAGACCTGTCTTCGATCTGACGCTTTATAGTTTAATAATGCAGAAATAATGAAGAAATTGCCGCAGAAACGCTTCAAAACAATGTTGCCTTAAAATGACGTCATTGACGTCATGACGTTACGTGTCAGTTACCGCGCAAAATTAACAGCTTTTATCTTGAAAGTACGTAATTCTGTGCATTTTCTTTATTCAAACTATTTTCAAATAACCATTATTTGCTGAAATATTTTTTATGAGTCTTTTGCTCTGAATAATAATCAATAGTTGCTTCTTTTATGTAGTTATATTGAAATGTTACGCAGAATGTAAGAAATGGATGATGGTAACCAATGTTATTTGGAATATAGTTGGGTTAGAGGTTACTTGTTACGGCCATTTTCAAATAAAAAATCTAGCAGTTTGATTTGTAATACCTATTTTACAGGTTCCGTTGATAATTTGTTATTTATATACTAAAACTAAGATCTAAAATTGTTCAAATTTCAGTAGAAAATTGTGGTTTCTTGAATTGAATTGATGTTACCATGGAAACCAAGCCCGTGACCTATGTATCTAAATGTAAAATTCAAAAGCGTTGACACTAGTCTATTTAAGAAACACAGCTTCGGCTTTTTATTTCATTTCAACAATATCCATGAGAATAATAGTAGCATGCTGAACGATTTTTCCATGAAAAATGCCAGACGAGGGGTACTGCTGTAAGTATTCTAAGCTTAGAAATTTGTTTGAATAAATGCAGATAACACGAAAATATAACTTACGTTTGAAATAATATGTTTTAAAGCTACATCAACTAGAAAGATAATCTTATTCAATATTATTTTATAAGAAATTACGACAAAAAGCAAGATATAAGCCATTTTAAACATCTCTGTTGCCATGTTTACTTTAAACTTTAAGAAAAATAGGGTACCATGTATAGTGCTTGGTATTTTGCTAATAATATTACCCAAATATTCCATGTTGGTCATTAACAGAATGGCACTGAAGCCGTCGAAAACCCCTATTTTTATACATAGTTGTTTAAAACTGAGAGAAAATGCGTTACCATGGAAACACGAGCCCCGCGACATATACATTTTAAGCTTATCTTAGAAAGCTAACGTGCATACTAGTAAAATTATAGATTATGTTGACTTCTACGGATATCAATGAAACTAAAATACACCGAAAAGTGTTAAATATCCGTATTTTCCTTCTTCTTTCAATATGAAATACCTTTGGATGGTCATGTTCTTCAAACCTGGATAAAAATTGAACTTGAAGGGACAGAGACAAACGAAACTGAGATTTTAGCAGTTAAAACTTCATATTACACGAAATACAAAAAGATGCTGCGGTTCAACTAATTTGAATTTACCCTTGTAACAAGGTAACCTACCTCCTTAAGTAACTTTCTAACATTATACCGGTATAAATATACCATAAAATGTTGTTTAAATGTGATTTACCACCTTTACACTTAATCATATAACTTGCTTTTGAAGAAAGTTTAGCTTGTCTTGAGTTATTTCTGACCTTAGTGTCTTGCTCAATTTTTAGACAAGACTGATCCAAGCGGTTTTGAATACCAATTGGGAGCTGTGTCACTGCTCCCTGAAATTTAATCATTTTTAGTAAGGACATTTTAAAGAAATGAGACACTTGAAACCTGCAGTTTGAACAGCTCTTTTATGGTTTATCTTAAGAAATTATATCCAAATTTCAGTCATACAACTTTTTAGTTAGAAACTCTATCCCACAAATGAATAAGACTAAATCTTAATATAAAGTTTGTTCTGAATTTTGAACAGGCAGAGGAATTGCAGACCCTCACAGATACAGGAAACAACTTCTGTCCAAGTATGGAATGGTTGCTAGAATTTGTGGAAAGATTCAGACTGAGACGGCTTCTCACAGACTGTAAGTAACTAGTGCTAGTTTGAATTAAAGAAGAACTTTTTTCTAGAGAATGATTTTGTTCTTGAAAAAATCAAAGAAATATGGAACAACAGAATTGAAACCAGGCAGTTTTCACCTGAAATCACATATATCACTTTAATCAATATATCAATTGCCTGGACACTTAGTAAGAAAGCCTTTTCACTAATAAACAAGGTCCGGCTTTAGAGAGATTTCACTGTGTGATCTAGTGAGAACTTGAAATCAGGTATTTGAACAAATGAATATGAGATTTCAGTTGATCTTGGTTTCTGAATATGACATGCAGTCTTCGTCGTAACTGGGTTGCCCGAAGCCATTACAAGTAAATCCTGTTTCGGGCAAGCCAGTTTCCAGGTGGTTGCCCAAACAGACAAGTGCATACTTCCGAAATTTATACTACTGCTAGCAAATGTTTTCATGTATTCAGCGACATTGCAAAATGATGAATCTTAAATACTTTGAGGGTGCTCAACCCAACAAAAAGTGAATTGTACTTTTATCAAATTCTTATAAATATGAAAACTGATTGTAAAATTTAGTTCAAAACTTGGTAGGCATTGGTGTTGTGGAATATAACAAAACCCAGCTAGATTTATTTTGTTAAAAAAGAAAAAGTGGAAACTCCACAGTTCGCTCAACACAACAAAAACGAAAATGTTGCAGGCTAGGTTTGATTAAGCCTGTTCATGGACGGTAGTTGAAAAGTCTGATCCATTAGTGCAGTTTGAACAGCAACACTAAAGGCCCTTGCTTAACAAAATATAAAGTATTTTCTGTTTCTAGAGAAGGGAAATGCAAACTTTTGTTTTTTTTCTTTAAAATGCACCATATAAACAAACTGATTTCGGGCAAATAAATGTTTTCGGGCAAGTAGTTTTCATAAGTTACTTGACCAAAAGGGCAAGTGCTGAAAAAAAATTAAGGCAAAGACTGGACATGTGTCAAATAAGTAGCAACAGTAAGACAGCATTACACTGTTCTTATTGCTGATTGTTAACCAGTGATGTGATCATGCCCTGTAGGCTGTTCATTTGTAGTGGACAATAATTGAAGTAGATGGTTTGAACCAGAAAGAAGAGAGGCTTTTATTTGTGTTCTTCAGAATACTGTGGTTAGGGCTAGGGTTTAGTCTTCATTAAAGTAAACGGTCCTTCAAACAGAAATAATTCTGGGAAACCCCAGGCTGAAGGTGTTCACAGTCCTGGTCTACAGTATCCTGAATCATTTCCTTGCTCAAAACAGCACCACCATACAGTCGTTATAAATGATTTATCAGTAGAGTAAATACTATGCAATAATATGTATTTATCCTGTTTATTTCCTAAATTTGCATTCTTCTATGTTACGCTAATTCATCCAAGAAAAACAGCTTAAATTTCTGTCTAAATGTAACATATTATAAAGGATACTATTGAGTTCAGTTGATGTCCTGGAGACTATCTGCTCATAATATTGTTCTATCTGTGTACATCTTTCTTTGGACTTTGAGGCTACATATTCTTGGTAAGTCTTCTCTTGGTACGACTGAAAATATAACCTAGTAAATTCATGCAACTTATTTCCGAAAATATTTTGAATTTCTGTTTTCGTCATTAAAAAAAAAATGTACTCAAATACCACATAATTTATGCAAATGCATCTTAAAAGACACTGTGTCTGAAATCATTTGTCCTCCACCTCTGAGTCATATGGGGAAGTTGGCAGTTACTTGCAGAGAACAGGTTTGTACTGGTACAGAATCCAGGAACACTGGTTAGGTTAATTGCTCCCCATTACATAACTGAAATATTGTTGAAAAATGGCATTCAACCCAAAACAACCAAACAAACTTAAAAACAATGCAGTGAACTCATGGTTAGCTCTTATTACACCAAGGATACAATACTGTGTTGAAGTTGTTAACATTACTGTAAACAAATGTGCTATTGAAATTTAATCTATTTTCTTAACTGTACAAGAGATAATAATTATCAGCTGAGTGCAGAGGGGACAACTGCATTGACATAAAGAAGCAATTATTGATGTGTCTACCAGTATATCAAATGGAAGTGATAAGAACAGACATTGTTGAATGAGTTAATTTATCATAAAATAAAATTATTGAAATGATGCTGCTTTACCTGGTAAGCCCAGAATGCATGAGCTCTAGATGCAATTTCACATATAACATCGGGCTTGAGTCCAGCTAGAATCATCTGAAAAGAGAACATAATATCATTATTTTGTATTGGCAGTTTATTCTTTAAGACATATGTTTAGACCACAAAAAAAATATGTTTCAACTTCTGTACATTTTCAAACAAGAATTTAAATTCTAAAACATTGGCAAAATGGCAAATATTTCTTACAGTAGAAAACTGTTTCATTTTCCCCCCAGATATTAATACTCGAGATACTGTGAAATCATTAATATTTGTGGGGGACTAACTTTTGTGGATTTCGTGGTTGAGTCAATCCACGAAATCTAATCCCAACGAACAAGTAAAATTCCCATTCATTTTATGTTCAACAGTTGAAATCCACGAATTTGCCGTTTTGACCAAAACCACGAAATTTCATGCCCACGAAATTAAATGATTTTACAGTAAGTCTGCCAAAACTTACAATCTCAAACATACATACTTATAACAAACCTTTTTTTTTTTCTCTCCCATATTTGAACGGATTCAGTCTTGCCACCTCATGGTTGAGAAGCTGTCTCTTTCAAGTGTGCATTTGTTACTTTATTAAATGTCCCATCAAGGTACCAGAACAGTATTTATAAATTTATTTCTAGTCTTGGGAGAATATTTAAATGGTACAGAAGCCTTTTCTGGTTCCAAAAGCTCACAGGAGTAAAATATCTACATTTAGTCTTTGGCTAATCTCTCATTTGAAAGGCTGGTATTAATTTTAGTTGGAGGAGCAGATACTTAGACTCACAATCTCTGGTTATAGTTCAGCATTTGCTCCTTATCAACAGCTTACCTTCTGGATACTATACAGAACCTGTTGCTTGTATTGAATTCATTCAAGGCTCAATAAAGAAGCTTTGACCAGCTGTTTACTTCATTGTACTTACTGACTTGTATTGTTCAGAAGGCTGGAGATTATTCCTCACAATTTCAAACTTGTTGGCAAGGTCTGTCTGGCCTGTAATGTAGAAAAAAGCACATTAAGCTTGTGTGACAGCTTTATAAAGTTAACTTAAGAGTAATTACGGTAGTTAACTTGATGGTTAATTGTTCAAAATAAGCTGTATTTCTGCAGTAAACATGTTTTCATCTTTTATTGAATGCCTTCTAAAGAGTGGTATAATTTCCAAAAACAGAGTGATTCCGGATATTAGTAGTGACATTTTACTACTACTTAGGCAAAAGGTTTCTTGTTTCAGAGTCTGGAATCCATGAAACATCTCATTTCCTGTTGAGCCGATATACCTCCTCAACATCCACTCCAGGCTAACACAGCTGGAAATATTACCAATTTAAAAAAAAGAGATCACCCAGCAATAGTCAGGACATGAGCAGTGTCCAGAATGAAATCCCGAGCCCTGTCTTTGTTGTCCAACATGCTCGCCACTATCTCCTTGTGCATAGTTGTTCATTTTAATAATTAATAAATCACCATGATTTATCACATGTATGCACAAACAAATTGTTCATTTTAATAACTAATATATAAATAACCATGATTTATCACAATCGTAAAAAATACTGTGAGTACATATTTAAAAGCGTGTACATGTTACTGTAAAACAAGAGTACATACATGCAGGACAGGTTGTTGATTTGTTGAATTCTCTGGTACCATCTTCGTCACAGAATACATCTATGTAAGGTCAAGGATTCATTGATTCATTGAATCGGTATTAGGTTTAAATATTGAATTACTAAATAGAAGTCCTGTCTTCAACATTATTTAGTTATATTTAAATTATACAATGCATATTTGCCCTAAATACAGTACAGTTAACATCTGAAATATCCTAGAGTTTCAGTGAAAAAATGACTTCTAAGCTGATGCTTATTTGTCTAGGGATCAAGTCAGTGACAACTATACCATATACCTGCTAATGGGTTTACCCAAATTATCAGTCTACCTTCCCTCCTCTGCAAAATGCCGGTTTAGGTCCTTTAATGAAAATTAATACACAGTCATTCTGTTAGAAAAAGGATATGTGAGCATGCAGTCACCTGAATATAGACAAAAAAAAGTCATTAAGTTTGCTGATTTAATATACACCTACAATAAAAAATACATTACAATGTACAAGTTTAGGTCACTTTCTTTTTCAAAAAAGGTACAAATGAAATCATTTGTAAAGGAACCCAGATCTATGACCGTGTGGAGTAAAAATTTAAAGTAAAGGTATCTGCCGCTAAACCCTAGAGTCTTGGGTTCAAGCCCCATTGGGGTCACAACCAAACCTTATATGACATGAGTACTGGTTTTTCAGGAACCGGCCTTGAGAGTGTTTCAAATAGGCTTGAAGCTTTCATCACAGTCAAGCTAAAATGAATTAGTGTAAATTAATCTGAACTTTGACATGTACCTTCCACCATCAGTGTTGGTTAGTTCAACATTAGATTCACTTTGTAAAAAATTCTAAAATTCATTATTAAAAGTTAATTTCCAGCTATATATATGTTTAGAAATTGGGCACATAATTTTGAGGAACTTACGTATGCAACATTTGTAAGTCTCTTGCGGCATTTCTTGAAGTTACATATCAGATCACCTCCTTCCATGGTAAGAAGTAGCCGAAAATTGGGGTGTAGTGAGTTCTAGATTTCCTGAAATGCAGTAGAAATATTCTTTATCGATAGTGTAGCAAGCTTGAATAAGTGCCTGTTACAATGTTGTCTTGTTTGGTTGGAAAATAATCTGTATTAATATACAGCTGAGGTTGAAATTGTCTACAGTGAAACACCGCTCGCTCGAGCATCGATGACTCGAGCACCCGGCCTCGCTCGAGCAATTCATGTGGTCCCGGCCGATTTCCTTCTATTTTCTATGTGAAATTACCATACCACTCGATCGCTCGAGCATGACACCTGGTCCCTGTGTATTAATTTACTCTTTGTTGCTTATGGCAAACTCGAGCAGAGGTGTCAAAAACTTTTTCACACCTTCGGCGGTCAGAATGTATTGGTTAATTTAAAATTTTCGCATGCAGTGAGAATTGCATGGTCTATTCCCCGACTATCTTAAATGTTTGTTTGTCGGTATATTTGACCTGATAATGAGATTAATTATTGATGAAAGGTGGAAGAAAAATTTTACTGATCAAAAAAGTTATTAATTATTACTTTTTTCTGCGGGATCGAGGAGATAATTATGAGATCATAATATTTTAATCAACAGTTGTTTGCATGCAAATAAAGGAAATAATATAGCCTTTTCATAAAATTGAGACGATAATTATGAGATTTTAATTTGGAGAAGAAAATTACGAATTCGATTACAGTATTTCAAATAAAAAAAACCCCATAAAAATAAAATGTCTTAGCTGTTTCCTCACATGTGCCATTTACGATCTATAAATATGAATAACGTTTGTAATACGTTTTTTGAAAATGTCATGAGTGTATTATTATTACGCATCACTGTTTTCTCTGCAAATGGTCTCGATGACAATTGGTAAAACAAACTTCAATTTTCTTCGTATGCTGGTCACTTGTTGGGTCGCTCGAAACCATGGATAACTCGAGCATTTTGCTCATCCCCTTGCGACCTCGAGCGAGCGGTGTTTCACTGTATTATAATAATCTTTAAATAAGGATTATCATTTCATATGATTACCATTGAAAAAGACCTTAAAGATTAATTTTAAGAGCAACTTACTACTATAGGTAGACTGCTCGTGATTAACCCTTATCATGCTGGACACAATTATGCATTTGCAACCAGTGTAGATCATGATCAGCCTGCACATCCATGCAGTCTGATCAAAATCTGCACTGTTTACCAGTCAGTATCTTTCTGATAAGCACCCCTTTTAAAAGTTAATGGTACTGTCTAAATTAAAAGATGGACAAGTTCATTATAGAAATCTAGCAGGATAAGGGTTAAAGGATGAGCCGTTTTATTGATACACATAAAGGAACATCATGCACCCCTAAGTTTTGTTAAACTAAAAGGTATATGACCTTTGTTTGAAGTAAACATCAGACTGAATGATTTGACATTACTTTATCCACATTAAAATGATTTAATTCATTACACTTAAGTGCAATGATTATTAAAACTATTGATATATGTATTTAACAACATTTAGCGAGAATATAAATCTTTACAGTGGCTTTAAAGACCTGCTCCAGTCCTACCTTTTAACCACAAATTGTCACTGAAAAGGCATGAAAATCCTGACTATGAACAGTGACGCCTGTCAAAATAGAGTCTATTTTATATAAAATTCTATATAAAATACCTGTGGTTTTGCGTGCTAAAGTGTGGCACGTGGCCGTTAACTGTTACCTGTTGTAATCATGGGTTGCATACACACAATAGAATTTGAATAGCCGCGGAGCAGGGCTTTAAGGTTTTCACTTTAGCGACTGCTAATGGCTTTAGACAAGTCATGGACCAGTGAATTATATAAGCAGTGTACTTTTAAAATTATTATTTCATGACTCTATATATATATGGTCTATCCGCAGTTTGTGCTGTATGATGAGTCTATATACAATACATGTTTGCTGCCAAGGCTAGTCAAAATTGAACATTTTATTTCTGATGTCATGTACAGTAATAAAACACTTTAACATTCATAAAGAGTTATATTTTAAATAGTAAGAAAATCAAAGTAGACAAAATCCTGTAACCCATGCCGTAATTAAAAACCGTAGTATGGGCAACACAGTATACATAATATGTTTGCACACAGACCCTTAGTGTCAGTATAAATTTAGTCATGCCAATATTCACGCAAGGCACTCAATACCATTAAATTTTAGATAATAAAATACACTTACTCAATTTCAAAGGTGAGGCTTAAGTGGTTATTGGCATGGCTAACACGACGGCATAGCCTGACAAGTTTTCGAATTTAAGTTTGCATATAATTGCAAAGAAAATTGTGTGAAAAAGTGCAAGTAGAAAATCTCTGAATGCCGGGTGTCGATGTAGGTGTACGATTGCCAATAACCACTGAAGATACATAATTGCCATTTAATGAGTTGTTTATCATACATTTAAACATAACTTTTACTCACAGACACTTGATGGTCAGCACCCCTCCCCCTCACAATCTTCCCCAAACTGAAGACATGTCTCGATCATACAACCAGAACCATAGGAAGCATTTTCAGATTGGGGGGTGGGGGGCTGGGGCACACACTATGAAAATCAGCTAGAGTTGACTCCCTGTCAAAAAATTACTAAGATAATTACCATAATCGGACAAATTATTGGGGGCGGGGGTGGGGCCCGGCCTCCCTGGCCCCCATTCCTATGGCCCTGTACAACAACTTCTGTAACAATTTCAACATGTTTAACATGTGCTCAGTTTGTCTTAAAAGGGGAATAATGCAGAACATATATTGACAGACTTTTGGCAGGGGCGGATTGGGAGTGGGGATGGGTGCTGACCCCCAAGTGTCTGTGCTTTTACTTGCATGACATATACTAATGTATTTTAGTGTAAAGATTGCCTCTTTTACTCTGCAGCCTGAGAATATGACCTGTAATAAAGTTCAGAGAAAGTAAAAACAAATGCATTCATGATGCAACCTGTTCAATCAATCAATGACAACCTTTTTAATTCAGATATTATATGGATCGGTAAATAGCTAGAATTCTGTGTAGCTTAACTATTCATTCATGATGTACATCTCTCTGTCTAGTACAGATGTCACATTTAAGCTTTCCATACAAGTCATCAGCTCCTAGCAGACGCTCCTATTTTGAAATATTGGCGCGAACAAATGTCAAAACTTGTTTGACTGGTTAAACGTTCGAGCGTCTTTATAACATAGAACAATGTGTAAACCAGTCGGGAACGTGTCAAAATGGCCGCCTGGGCTGGATTTTCTGATGCAGAGTTGCAAAAAGTGAAGAATAAAGTTAATCCAGGACATAACAGCCAACCAAAAAGTACGGAAATAGCACCTGATGTCATTTTTACAAAAACATGACATTTAAGATATATTTTGTAGTTTTGGAATCGAAAAAGCAGCAGAAATCGATATATGTAGCTGTATTCGGATAGCTGAAAGTTGAGATAATTTAGTTATTTTCTAGACAGCTGCTAACTAATATTGAAACGAAGTATGATAGTGTGCAGTCATGTACATAATTAGCTGCCTTAGAAACTGAGAAAGGCTTTGAACTGTTTAAATAGTCTGACAATGTTGTTTTTGCTATTTGAAGTGTCCAGGGGTACGGATCCGTACCTCTAGAATCTGATTCTAGAGGTACGGATCCGTACCTCTAGACAAGCCTGTTAGGAGTTTTCTACGGGTACGGACCTCCATTTTTCTAGAGATTAAGGGTCATTTACATTTCAAATTTTGTTTAAAATGAAATAACATTTCATCAGAATTCACCTTAAACTTGGATCTAAATGGTTTACAGATAACAACGTTCATCCGATTTGTTACATTTTCTTTCGGAACGTAAATAACCGAGGATCACCAAATAAATCACGAGGATTTAAACTGGCAGAAAAAATATAAAGATTAAGCAAAATAATGTTAAATAAAATTATGTTGGGAAAAAAAAAAATATTTTTAATTGATAATTAACCCTTAGTGTATTTATGTTTTTCACACATTTGGTAGCCATTACGAGATACATGGGACGTTTTTCTTTTACTTAATGTCGCTTAATTAATTACTAAACAATCAGTTCCATGTCGATTAATTGTCATTATTATGATTATACCTTGTTAAATAACAACATAAGCTGGTGCATATTATCATGCCTAATTTATTTATTTTTGCTGAATTTCAAATAGAATTCATTTAAGGAATAGATTCATTCATTAATCTAGCTGTTATCAACAGTTTATTTGACAACAAACTAATCGGCATGGAACAGTGTATTCATTTGGAGTTCCTCGGTTATTTAGGTTTTGAAAGAGAAGGTAAACAATCGGGTGAACGCTGGTATCTGTAAACCAATTGGATCCAAGTTTTAAGTGAAGACTGGTAAAGACTTATTTATTATTTCATTTTCAACAAAATTTAAGATGTAAATAACCCTAAATCTCTAGAAAAAGGAGGTCTGTACCCCTAGAAAACCCCTAACAGGCTTGTCTAGAGGTACAGATCTGTACCCCTAGACGCTTCCTTTGCTATTTTTTACAGCAGATATCAGTTGTTTCCCAAAAGTAGCTGTATTTACCCCAAAAATCATTACATATTCCTTAAAGTTAAAGAAGGTCTTTTCATCACTGTTTGAATTTAAAGACATGTTCTGCAATTTATGAAGCAACCATTTTTACAGAAACAGCTTTTTAATACTTTGAGTTATTAAACATTTATATTTATGTGGAAACTTCAAATGTGTTGAATATAACACATAATTTTAAAAAAGAGACTTAAATCTTCGGAAATATGTGTAAACAGGTGCAAGGAGATATCTATCCTGACACCGTTTTCAATACACAGCAGACTGCTGATGACACTAAATTGCAGAAACAAAACATAAAATATACATTTAAAAATTGTCAGTGAGGCATATTTATGTTATAATGTCAACATAAATTCATTTTCTGAGATGTAATTGTTACAATACATTGTACATATACCAAAAAACATTTCCATCAGATTTCATTTGGGATTTCCAAACTGAAATATGGAGAATAAGTTTGGACGTGACGTGACAGCAACAGTCAAAAGGTATCATGCTGTTCGAAAACATCCTATTATTTGGACTTATTTCGACACAAATTACCCTCACATAATGCTTCAGAAGTGATTTATAGTGTCTCCTATATGTGTGAAATGGATGCTTTAAAAATCTTCTTGAATGAAAATGCTGGCCATGTTTCTAAAAAATTTTAGATATTTTCCTTGCATGATCCTAAATGGAAATGTGTTGAATATAACACATAATTTTAAAAAAGAGACTTAAATCTTCGGAAATATGTGTAAACAGGTGCAAGGAGATATCTATCCTGACACCGTTTTCAATACACAGCAGACTGCTGATGACACTAAATTGCAGAAACAAAACATAAAATATACATTTAAAAATTGTCAGTGAGGCATATTTATGTTATAATGTCAACATAAATTCATTTTCTGAGATGTAATTGTTACAATACATTGTACATATACCAAAAAACATTTCCATCAGATTTCATTTGGGATTTCCAAACTGAAATATGGAGAATAAGTTTGGACGTGACGTGACAGCGACAGTCAAAAGGTATCATGCTGTTCGAAAACATCCTATTATTTGGACTTATTTCGACACAAATTACCCTCACATAATGCTTCAGAAGTGATTTATAGTGTCTCCTATATGTGTGAAATGGATGCTTTAAAAATCTTCTTGAATGAAAATGCTGGCCATGTTTCTAAAATTTTTTAAGATATTTCCCCCCCCCCCCTCCCCACCGTCAGTTACTTAGTTTCCTTGTTTTACAGTATAAATTTCATTCCCTCCCCCCCCCCCCCCCCCCACCCACCCCGCACCCCCAATCATTACTTCCTCAGAAATGCTTTTCATCTAGTTGTCTACTGATAACTCTTGTCACATTTCTACTGATACAAATTTGAAAATTATCAGGCCTGTTTGTTATATAACCAAAAGTATATAATTTCATTCTTAATCTTTGCAGTTCCTGCAGATAGCAGAAAAATGAAAACAAAAAGCCCAGGGCAACGAAAATTGCTTCCCAAACCAGCAGTAAATGTTAATCAGCCAACGCCACAGGAGGACTTGACAAATGCACAGGTATTTCAGTGTATAATGTTTGGTTAGTGGGGAGAAATTAGTAACATTGATTTAAATGTTTAACAGGGCTCCAGATAACTTTTTTGGCCTATGAGTATTAACTCGTCATAATTTTTGTAAAATGGTAAAATCTGAAATTTAGTTGGAGTACTGATTTTACTCCTGAAAATTTGTAAATGTGAAAAAAAAAGAAAACAGTTTTATAACATATAATATTTATCAATTTATAATTTGGCTTAAAACACTGCTAATGAATCCAATAGAATACTCAGTATAGCTTTAAATATGTTTCAATGATCGTTCTTGTTGGTTTAAAGATGCGTAGAGTGTTTGTTCACTTTTTACAATCTTAGAAAGAGACATTTTTTGTTTACACCACACCGGAGGTTGATATTTTAAATCAACACTGCTTTAAAATACACTACCATACCATCAGTATTGCTTCCCAACTATTTGATTTACCGTATATAATATAGTTTAACTTACAAAGTACCATTCAGTGCATGTGTATGTTCTGTGTGGGAGAATTAATGCTGACCGTGCTTTGTTACGTAAAGCTTTTAGATGATTCAGATTTTGTTTAAATAGGCTAGTAAAAAGTCATTGCAGAAGTTTCTGTAATTTCTTATACGTTTTTATACGCTTAAAAATGATCGCACATGCATATATGCATTATTTCAAAGCGTAATTTACGCTAATACGCATCTTATCTGGAGCCCTGGTTTAAGGTATCATTTGTTCTTCAGATACTAGGAAAACTTACTATATTTATACTACTTTGTGTCAAGAAGGTATTCAAAAATATTTCATTTAACAGAACTACATCTATTTAGGATGATAACTTTTGTTAAGGCTTTTGTACAAAAGCTAGTGGGAGGGGGAACAACTTCAAATAGTCATGCACTGACAGCTCTTGTCTATGTTTGGATGGCACAAAACCATGGATAACTCAAGCATTTTGCTTATCCACATGTGACCTTGAGCAGTCAAGAGTTCTACTGAACCTGGTTACCAGAGTCTCCGGCACAATAGCAAAGTGATTTTTATAAAAATAGAATGCTTTTAACAACAGGCACTTTAATTTTCAGTTAAGTAACCATAAAATACCAAAAGAGAGGGTAGCAGAGTATACAATAGTAGAAACACCATTGGATATACCTATGAAAATTGAACCTACAGAGGTCAGGAAAGAGGTCAATGTTGAGGAACTAACCACAGAAGAGGCACATAGGTTAGTACATGTGAATTCATTTTCATTTTCTGATGAATTTTAAAAAAAGCTACAATAAATATGTACTTTTAAGACACATTGTGTTGAAAAACATACTGATTTAGCCTGAAATTAATCTAAGGAAAAATCTAGTTTTTGTGTACAGTAGAAGATGCAGTTGGAAAAGTGAAAGGAATATGTTTCAATTAAACTTGTTGGTTGTGTTGCTTGTGTTAAGGTAGTTGGTCATAATGACACTTGGTAATTTCTGTGTGATTAAGTATTCTTGTATGGCAATTTGGCTTTCCTTGTACATGAATGTAGCTCTTCAATAAAAAACAACAAAAAACAGAGTGCCGAAATTGCATATGTAGAAAGAAAATTTGTCTGAACAATGTTTTCATGATTCATAAAAAAATTATTATGTTGTACTATGTTGATTCAGATTTGAAGTTACAGTAATTGACATTTTTAAACACTTAGTACACTGTTGTTTTTTCAAAGGGAAACAATTCCTTCCCAGTTTTTGAATATATATAGTTGCATGTGCCAATGTCTGGTATCCGGTCAGGAACTTTTCAGAAAGTTACCAAACCAGCTTTGAATTTGCCTTGTCAGATGGTCTGCTAACTGCAAAGCCTCACAAATGTACATGTAAAAACTGGTGCTATTCAAAGTGCCAGAAGAGAAAAGAATGTATATTACATCTGTAATTGACTACTTTTACAGCCGAGAAATAAAGCAGCTTGACAAATTCCGTGAGCAGCAGAAAGCTATTGAGGAAGCTAACAAACTGAAGAAAGACCTGCTGGCAAAAACACTATCTGAAAGGTATGGTTCCATATCTCTGTTGTTAGTTTTAATCAGCATGAGGACATACCTGGTGTTTTAGAGCTTGATTTCCATTAAGTTGTGACTACAGAATTGCAGATGAATTAAAGTTTTGAAAACTTTTCTGATATTAAGTATACATGAAGCTGTTATTACAGCCTTTGATTTGAATTTTAGACAAGAGTAATATTATATTTAAAGTGGACTAAACAAAAGCCTGAAATGATAATATTACATTTAAGGACTGTCTCATCACATTTGTGTCTGCATATCATCTTTTGCTTAAGCCAGTATTATTTTGATGACAGATGTGCAGGGTTTTGACTGCTACTAATATCAAGGTGTTATCAATCGCATTACTGCTACAAAAGTCTTTGAGGTTTTTTTAGGAAGTCTGATTGTTTGATGAAAGTAAAATTACAATTCTCTTTGCACCAATTTAACTGGTCATTACTTTAAAAGTGTCATTTATGTTTCACAATTTGAGTATTGGTTAAAAAATATTTAATTCTAATTTGACAGCCACGAATTTTAACTTAAATACTTCAGATCAAACAAACCACTATGGACAAGCTTGTTTGCATACATGTGGCTCAATAGGTAGAGTGTAAACCTTATGAGTTTGATCCATGGATGAGGCATATGTTGTCCATGATGATTTGATAAAAGACGTCATGTCTGAAATTATTCATCCTCCACTTCTTCATCATGTGGAGAAGTTATCAGTAACTTGTGGAGAAAGGTTAATACTGGAATAGAATCCAGGAAAACTTGGTAGGTGAACTGCACACTGTTACTTAACTGAAATAGCAAAAGCAGCACTAAACCCAAAACAAATAACAACTGAGGACTAGCAATATTCAGCTTTTATTTATATAATCTAGGAAACAGAGAGCAAAAAAAGAGGCTTACAAACTAGAACATATCCAGAAAGAGCTTTCTAAACTAGATCACCTGTTGACAGCAGATGTCAACGTTGTGAGGGAGAAAATAGAAGAGGCCAGTCGAGAGTTTTTAGAGGCACAGTAAGTATTGACAATTTAAAACTGAAAGTTATCTTACCTTTCAGTTTATAATGTTGGTGGAAAATTGTGTTGGTCAGTGAATGAGATGTAGGGAGTTTATTTTCAGTGCAGTTTTCATGAAATGTTCAATAATGTGACTCATTGCTCCAGTAGCACCAGAGTTATGACTAAAATAGAGGATATTACATTAGTGTCTTTTCATATTGAATTTATTAAACTCGTTAACTAAATAATAAATTGCGTGGCTCTGTCGAGCATTTTATCAATTTTATTCAACGAGTTTAATAAATTCAATGTGGAAAGTCACAAAATTTTATGTATGATCCTTTATATCACATGTTAGCTTTCCTGCTGAAACATCAAAAATACTACTGACCATCGTCTCCTATACTTAAAATGATGTTGATGTCAAAGCTTTATTACACACATGTATTATCAATTTTATGTAATGGCTTTATTTCACTCCAGCAATGTCAAACATGTGATAAATATTGTTAACACAAATGTTGGAAACCATATTTCTTGAGCAATATGCATGGAACTTGCATGGCATATGATAATTTTTATGTCCACAAGATCTGTGTTCAGTAATGAAAAAGATTGCATAGAGTTGACAAAAAGAAAACTCTAGTAAATGGGTTTTTGTCAAAGAAGTCTTATCATACATATAGCAGTTTGCTGTTTACTTGGCAGTTCTTGTTTGACGTATAATTACGGGAACAGTCTTAACGATTTTGTCTGATCTGTACGTTCCTCTGTTAGAGAAGTTCCGTGTTAGATTTGATTAGAATGCATGGTCTAAATCAAACAGCTTCAGCCATTCTACTATTTTAAAACAAACTAAGAATCTTCATTGAAACTACGGGTACACCCAATTTTAACAATTTTCAGTCGATCTTTGTTATATTTTATACGTAAGAGAAATGTGGTTGTTGTGGCATCAAGGTGATATTTTTGAGATGTTTTTACAGAAAGCGATTTCAGAAGGCAGAAGTGGAGTATGTTGAGTCAAAGGTTGACCTTCACAACAAGTCAGAAATAAAGGAACAATTAACGGAGCACTTGTATACAATCATACACCAGAATGAGGTCCGGAAAGCTCAGAAACTCGCTGATCTCATGAAGGAACTTGAAATGGAATATGGCGACGACGTTGACCTTCATCTTCCAGAGTTACCGCCTCTTACCTCATTTCAGCAAACAAATCTCCATCTGTCACCATCAACTGGGCAAACTATTATTGAACACAGCAAAATAAAAGTTGCTGAAAGTTCTCCAAGTAGTGATGGCGGATCTCCAGAAAACTGTGATAAAAATAGTAACACAATTGTGATTGAGCCATGTGTGCAAGAAAATGCATCAAGTGATAATACTGAAGGGAAATCCATAGAAACTGAAAAAGATGGTGATTCAAATGTAGGAAATTCAGTGCAAAAGTCAGACACAGTGATACCAAGCTTTACGATAGTGGAGGATGGGGAACCTGTTTCTATTGTTTATGATGTTGGAGAAGATACAGAAAAGTCTGAAAACAATAAAGATGTGAAAGAAGAGTCAAATGAATCTCAGAACAAGGCTACAGGGGCTCAGAAGTCAGAAACTGAACAAGAAAAACCCGAAAATGTGGCGCCTCATGTGAAAACCAAATGGGACTTTGATGGTTCACTGTCATAGCAGTTTACCTATGCATAATGGATGTTTTGTTTAGCTATATTTTATTTTACTCCTGGGTTTAAATCTAGCAAACATCTTATCTATAATGTATCGAGGGGATATTTCAGTAGTGCCATGGTATTAAATAATTATATATATAAATCAGAAATTAGTGCTTGTTTATGGAGGTATAAGTTGAAAATGAATCAAATTCTGCTTGGATGATATAATGATTTATCTACTTACAAGAGAATTAGTCAGGCCTTTCTTTCAGTGATTTTTCTCAAGTGTAAATTTGTTTTTGTACTAAATTACAGGCTGCAGTTTTCTCATCAAAACAAAGGTTTACAGTATAATTACCTCTGCTGTAAGTCTAATTGTAAAATACTGTTAGGTTTCAAAAATTTATGAGAAAATCAAATCTTTTCCCCAGTATTTGAAAAACTCATTTTGAAAGATAACTTGCATGCTGTAATTTAGGAATGAATGCGTAAAGTATGCAACTACAATAGAATAGTGTTAGTGTTCATTTAAAAAGCATTCATTTATTTTATTTCTTTTAATTGAAGAATATGGTGTGCAAGAAAAAGTCTATCACTACTAGTTGTTGGTGTGGGTGGAAATGTTTGGCTCTCATGGCAACTTTTTGCAGTAACTTGGCAGAGCCTCAACCATTTGAACTGCTACTGTCAGTATCTGCAGCTTTGATGAGCGAACGATTGTAATAATGTTAGTGAAATAGAAAGCTGGTCAGGGATGAATTTTAACTCACATTAGCGCAAGATCTCCGTGTGAGCTTGTAGGATCATTGGATATCTGTCTGTCGAGAATTTTATCTATTTACACCAAATTGTCCTCATTTCTGAAAAAAATTTAATCAGACTTTGACCCATTGTTAGTGTCCATAAGGTCTTGGCTAAGTTTAATTATGTGCCAGAATGGGCCATTGGGTCAATAATTTTGGCCCTTGATTTGTATTATAGTCCTAGCCCCAGATACAATGTATACATGCAATGTATTGGTATGTGAATCATATCTGTCTGTTAGAGTATGAAGTATTTTTATTGGGTCCCTTTGGCCTCATCTGGTCATGAAGAGCAGTGGTATTCATGTGAGCGATATAGGGTCATCGTGGAACTCTAGTTTTAAATAATTACAGGGTATTCTATTTTTAATTACTAAACTTAGAATAGGCATCAGCTTAAAATTTAGAAAACCTGCTTTAATTTTTCCATTATTTCATTAGAAAATATTTGCTTTTCATGCTTTGAACAAAATATTTGCATAATCATTAATCAAATACACTATTCTTTGAGATTACAGGTTGTTGTTTAGTTCAGGTTTTTGAAATGTGTTTAAGGAGTTAATTGACTTTATTAAGTAAGTTATCTTTGATTGCAACAGAAAAGAGATTAACTGATACAAGATTTTACAACTCTTTTAATTATACTTACATTAACTGTTGATATTTTTATGCATTATTATTTTCCTCCCCAACTCTGGAGGAAGCGGGGATATATTGCATTTCTTCCTTTGGTTCAATCAATAACTAGTGAATGCTTTGGCCTGTAAATGTCAAAATATATATTATGATTGTCTATGGTCAGTAGATAACTCCTATTGTTTTAGGTATCCAATGGTCAAAATGATAATAACACTAAAAACAGTTTTGGTCAATTACTAGAGAAGGTTTGGACTTACAGTTGTCAAACATCTTCAGATGGTTGCCTGTGGTCAGTACCAGTAGATAAAACCTTTTTTTTTTTTTGGAAGGTCAGTTTTTCAAATATCAAGACCAGGCCACAGTTTCAAGAAAATAATTAAGTTTGTTAATTGAAATTGAATTGAGTATATCAGCTTGCTTAAGAAAAGCAAAAACTTTAGCATATTAACGCACTTAAGTCAATGAATAAACATATCTATTTTTATGAAATTGGATCCAGGCTTCCCTGTTTATTATATCCGTCCTGTAAAAAAATTGTTGAACATTGCATCAAGGGATATTACAGTATACTTACTCTGATTAGACAATTGCATCTTTTGCATAAATTATATTAGATTTTCTTTGCAAATCTGATAATTGTAGTTAGTATACAAAATGTAAGATAGTAGGTTTATGTGGAACTTAACAAATGTAAATATCATTATGTATCAACATAATCTTGTTTATTGTCTGCAAGCATTTATCTGGCACTCGTGAATATTCTGTATGTTTCTGTATATTAATGTTTCATGTACGAACAGAAATAGCAGTATTGTTATTGATAAACAAGTACGGTATACACATGATTAAATTTACATCATGTCGCATTCCCAGATTATAGGAGTGCGGACAGCATCCAGCTACCAGTCTTTGGGTTTTGGTTCATTCTTAATATTTGATATATTTTATATGCAAACTTGACGGGCAGAAAATTGCCTCACTAATTTTTCATGATTAATCAATTGGAAGAAATACACTAGTAGTCAACATTTTTCTTTCTACATGTCAGTAATCCATTGAAGAAAATGTCCACCAATTTTGTATTATCCATTGAAAAAAATGTAAACCAATTTTCTACTGTTTCATATATGTTAATATTTTGTAATAAAAATGGACAGAAAACCAAAATATAAGATAAATACAATACCAAAAGTTATGAGAATTACAAAATTTTATACTAACTACAGTAACCACTACACCATTGTGTCACTGGTTGACTGTATTGGTTATTGAGAATACACGTTTAAGGTGAAATAACAAATGTTGGTGAAGAACAGAATGAGTTTCATGTAAATACTTGCAGACAATATAGATTTTTGTTAACAAATTACTAGGATGTTTAGAAATAGAATAATTAAGTCCCCATGTTAAAAGTACTGCTGGAGTGTTATGTACCAATAAAAGAGCACATACTTTTACTATGCAATTATTTAATAGAAATATTTTATTAATCCTCTATGGCAACTGCTGTAGTACGGGCTTGTTACTTGTAATCCTTGGGAAACTTTGTTATACTTAATATGTTATTTTTGCTCTGTGATAAATTCCCGTGATGTGGAGTTTGGTGTCATCACTTCAAATGCCACTTAAAATGCCATTCAGAGTATAGCTGGGTGTCAATAAAGAGGTTAAGCTTTTATGCTCATACAGGTATGCATATGTGACAGATTTCATTCTGCATTTAAAAATGCATCTTTAAAAAACTTCCGACATTTTTTTTTGCCTTACACATTCTGCATGTAGGTGTAATGAAAAATTCAGCCAAGTTAATTGAACAGATTTCAGTTGACACTTACTTTATGCATAGGGATTCACTACAAATACCAATAGGGTTACCTTGTAAAGTATCGAAACTGCCACCTCTCTAAAGCCAGTTTCACAAGCTTGTATAATTGTTATCACCGTCCACCGGAATCAATGAAAAAAACATCTATGCACATTATTTACGTATTTTATTTCATAAAAGCATTTTCATACATACTATTTTTGGTAAGAATTATGTTACATGTTAAAGATAATTATACAATGGGAAACCTGTTTAAATATGCAAATAAATATAAAAAAGGTTTTGACTTTATTCTTATTTCATGAAACAATGTACTGGTTAACATTTGGAACTTAAATACATGTATATGTATATTTGGACCAACTTTCCATCAACACTGACAGATTTTTCTCTTTTCAAACTAACACTGAATCAATGTACTGATAGTACAGTTCTGATGGAAGGTGATTTATATTAGTACGTGTATGAAAAGAATCCATTCCAAAAATGGCACAAGCACTAACAGCGCTTTGATAGTTAGAAACCCCAATACATATAGGATTTGATTCGGCAAACCATATCATCAATATGATACTGGGATTCGGTGATATGTACAGTTATGCATTCAAACCCCATGTAAAGTAAAAAGATATTAAGTAAAGGCATGCAGCCACAGCTGCCTCAAAGTTGGTGATAAGAGTAGACCAAATTTTCCAGTCTGTAACCATAATGACGTCAGAGGTGGTAAATTATTCCGCATTGAACTACATTGTACAGTGGATAGATACGAAATAGTTGTGAGAAGTCTATTCCTGATTAAATTCTGCGTGGTTACATAGAAAAGGTGATTTTTGATAAATCACCTTCCAAAAATGTTAACTTCCAGCAACCAGTACTTACTGAATTGATATCAGAGAGTACAGCCTAACAGAGGATACGAAAACTATAGGAATTTATTTCTCTATAAAGAACTTGGACATATTCCAAGTCAACATCTCTAATCTCCCAAGTCTCAGGAAGTGGAATACAGTAAACCTCGCATATAAGGAACACCTTGGGACCTCTAAAAATTGTTCCTTATACCCGAGGTTCCTTCTATCCATATAGCGAACTAGTTCCTTGTAATCAAGGTTTGTATAACGAACACAACTTGTATAGCAAACACTATTTGACAAACGTTTGAAATGGATATGTGTTCACACTCCGGGCCGACCATGAATCTTTATGTGAGAAAGTTGCAGGTTTAGTACCGGCGCTTTTCTGGAGAGATGGTAAGGTAAACTGCCTGCATGTACACGACTGAAATAGTGTTGAAACACGGCGTTAAACCTACACAAGCCAACATATACGTCAGTAAGAATGACTGTAATGTGTGTTTATTTTTTGTCTTTTTAGAGAGCGCAACATTATGACTATGAGATATGTTGCAGTTACTTCCCTTACCCTGCTCGAATAGGCATCAATACTAGATTAAAATAAATGTTTAATACAAAACTACCCATTAAAATTTAAAAGTAGGCAGTTTATGACATACAGTGCATTATGACTAGACAGCGGCGCAATACATATGGATTAAAGTGTAAATTATACCTATAGTTTTGCTCTTGTCCGTTTTAGCACCTGCTATGACTTTTACAATTGGACATTGTTTGCCATTGTTAATGACACGTAATTAGCACATTTATTTAGGATAGTATGACCGTGACCGTGGCCATGACTGATTTTCCTTCATAAAATACCTAATACATGTAGTCCTCGAACGTAATCTTAAGTAAATATAAGTTTACTATCGTCTAGTATTTGGTAAATGTTAATATTATATATTTTCTTTTTATCGTATCTGTAAATATTATAGAAATGAAATAATTTGTGTATATTCATGTGCATGAAAGCGCGTGTGATGTGCCGACGTTACTCAGAGGTGATCAGTGATTCTCCGGTTTATTTCCAGTTTTCAATAATTTTTATTTTTCATGTTTGTCCGCTATAACCGAGGTGTTTTCCATTGAATTTCATACTTTGGGACTGGAAAAAGTGTTCCTTATAACCGAGTTCCCTATAACCGAGGATTTTTACATTGAATAAAGAAGGAATTAGATTGGGGAATTGAAAACTGTTCCTTATAACCGATTGTTCCTTATATCCGAGTTCCTTATGTGAGGTTTACTGTAATGGCTATCGGTACTTCCTTTTGCTCTGCTTACAGCTATTCTCAAACTGAACCAGTATCTAGATAGTACATATTGCCAGAACAGACCTTAGGAGTACTTCTTGAATTTTCTTATACATAGATTTTTTTTTCATTAGGTATTGTTAACAAAATGGACTGGTCTGTCATCCAGTCTGGGCAGTACCATTTATTATTCGAAGGGGTTTTACCTGAAATTTTACTGACCAAATAGCGAACAGTGCAGACCATATCAGCCTGCATGGATGTGCAGGCTGATCTTAGTCTGCACTGGTCGTAAAGGCAGAATCACTTGCTACCAACAGGCTAAAGGTTAATAATATCTTTTAAGCATTTGCTATTAGGTCAGAGTTTCTAAATTCAGCATTTTCCTGCAGGCACTAAAACGGTAAAAGTTCACTATTTTTGACTACAAGTAGTATCACTTAATTGAATTGTTTTCATGAATATAAAAGAAATCATTATTAGAATTTTTTGGAAGACTAACTTGATGCCTATGTTTCCATTTCTTTTTAATCATATCTATTATTCCACATTTTAGAAGTGTGGCACACTATGAAATCATTAATATCCATGGTGGATTTTTATGGATTTTGTGATTGTGTAAATCCCCTGAATTAATCCTTACCCTGCTAAATTTCTAAAATGAACTTGTCCATCTTTCAATTTAGACAGCATCATTAAAAAGCTGTTAAAAGGGGTGATTTCCAAAAATATACTGACTGAATGGCAAACAGTGCAGATCATGATCAGACTGCATGGATGTGCAGGCTGATCCTGATCTAAACTGGTTGCAAAGGCAGAATCAATCGTGTCCAGCATGATAAGTGTAAAATCAATTCCTATTCTTTTTATCTTCAAAATATTTAATCCATCCAATCCCCGTGAAATGACCGTTCTGACCAAAGCTAAAAATTTCGTGTCCACAAAATTAAGAGATTTCACATTTAGCTGGTGTAGTTTTACTGACATTGTGGCACAAGCTTTTATTGCAGAAAAGTATAATTATAATATATTTGGCGGTTCCAGTGTAGGTCTACATAGTTAAGGAAAATCACAGAAGTTGATTTTATATGACTTTTATTTTGAAGTATTCATACAGACAAGAATAAAATAAAGATAAAAAAAGAGTAAAATTAGAAATTAGAAAACCAATTTTCATGAATCTGATTAGTATTTCTAAAAAGCAAAAATAGCAGCTGTTAAAACACTTTTGTATCTGGTCTTGGATTTTTTACACAATTCCTGATCTTTTTGACATTTTCCCCACATTATTAGATTTTCTAGAAGTTAAATCTCTTCAGACAGATAATAGCAAGAGGAAGAACATTCCCCTGCATGCTACAGCAATATCTGATAAATGATAGACATTTTAAAGTTTTGACTTACCATACAAGCCAAGTATTAAAATCTCGACTAAAAAATTAAGTACAAAATTATTTCCTGATTAAGCAGTGTAATACAAAAATCCAAAATGAAACATTAATTAAAGATATGAGGATTAGAAACAGTAAAAGACCTAATTTTACAACATAATACTGCCTGACCATAACAAACATCTGAGGCAGAACAAATAATACCATTCACACGACAACAGTGGTGTGCTTCCAAAACTCGAACAAGCAGTTTTGTCCTCTACACAATCTGGTAGAGATCCTACTTAATAGGCATATTTGTCATTTCATCACAGGTTACATCTCAATCTGTTGTTTGTAATTCATTTTCAGTGCCATGAAAATACCAAAATTTTACAAATTTTGAATGTCTATCAATTTTAAAAGGAACAAAATGTAAAGAGTCTGTTGCTGTAAAGTTGGTTTACTTTGACATCTGGGTGGGTGGGGAAAAGAAGCCTCCTCCTTGTTTACTGGCTGCCCTTGATGGGGCAAGTCCCAACATCTTCTGAATATTCTGGTAGAAAAAAAAAGCATAAATATGTAAAATAGTGAAACTTTTTCATGAGCATTTTGAAAAGAGGAACAGTTTGCAAACTGCAATTTGTCCAACATTAAACAAGACCTTTGAATGGAAACTTCTTTTTACACTAAATTTTAGGTTTGTTTGTTTTCAGTTTAATTCCGTTTTTCAACAGTATTTCAGTTATGTAATGATCGGCAGTTAAGCTAACCAGTGTTCCTGAATTCTGTACCAGTACAAACCTGTTCTCCGCAAGTAAGTGTCAACTTCTCCACATGGATCAGAGGTGGAGGATGAATGATTTCAGACACAATAGAGAACATACAGCCCGCCTGGGGATCAAGCTCACGACCCCGCGATCATAGATCTGCGCTCTCCCTTTGAGCTAAGCAGGCAGGTAAAAAACGGTACAGGGTTTTTTTTTCACATTCAAACTCAATTTAAAACACTCCAATTCTAAAATACAAATAAATAGTACTTAGACAATAACATGCAACTTCTTTTTCACTGTATGAATAAATAATATCACTACAAAAACTGGATGTCTTTTTAACAAATGACTGGTAAAAATAAATGAAGTGGATTTTCTCAATTTAAATCAAATTAAATCATAAAATATTTTAGTGACAGATCTGTAAGGTACATCTTTAGGCTATATCTGTCATACAAAAATTGTATCAAATACTGTAAAATCACTGAGTTTCGTGTGCAACTGCATGAAATTACATGATTTGGCAAAAAGGCTATTTTGTGGGGATTTTAATTTGCGTATTTGAAATTAAGAAGACAAAACTAGAGCTATCACTGAAGACAATTAATACAGATGCAGCTTTGTAACAGGGAAAATACTATGTTGTGATCATGACCTTTAACCTTCAAGTGTGACCTTGACCTTGAACCCAGTTACCTGGGTTATGCATTCTGCAAATCATCTAGATAAGTTAACAATAATTATTGATGCTAGTTTCCTGTTATGAAAATGTTAGTGGTTAGAAGATAGAGTGGACACAACTTTAAGCTACTTGATCAAACTCTTACTGTGACTTTTGACCTTGTGACCTGGATTGCACACTCTGAACGTCATCTGGATGAGGTTAACACTTTATGCTAATTTTATAAATTTATTCTCGCGGGTTAGAAGATATGGAAAGGACAGTAACTTGAGCTATATGAACCTAAGAACCTGGTGACTTGGAATGTGCGCTATGAACCCATTTTGGACGATGCTAGCTTTCTGAAAATATTCCCGGGCGTTAAAAAAGTAAACAGTGGACACAAAGGATGAACAGACTAATGGAAAGATGAACACAACTTCAATGCAGCCCTATATACTTTGTAAATTGTATCAACGGGACTTTTTCATGTTGATTCTGATTAAATGAACCATGAAATCTAGTCAAATTACTCCCATATGAATACCTATGATTTTACAGTAATCAACCTACCTGTCTTATAGACATTGTACACAATATATACAGAAATATAAATGAACAGTCTGTATAGTCCTCTCCGGCTAGATTTCGATGTGAGATACCCTGGATAAATGAAATTGGTACAAATGGAAGCTTTGCCACTACTCTTCCATCAAAACTGAAACAGAAGGAACACATCTACATGCATCTCTAGGAAATGTTTCATATTTCATCAAGTTTATATGATCATTCAGTTGGGTTAGCATAAATAATTTTAGTTTATACTAATTTATTTTAGCTTGATTGTAAAAGCTTGAAGCTTATTTGAACCACTCTCAAGTTCCCTTCCTACAAAAATCAGTACTGTTGATAAAGCATGTATGTGACCAAAGTGGGGTTAAAACCTACTATCCTCAAACTGATCAGCCATCACCTTAACTACTAGACCACCTCTGCCCTTTTGAATATTTGCCGTATCTTTATTGCACATGTCAAAAACAATTTAGCATTCGAACTCCCTCATTTGATATCAAAACGAACTGTGTTCATACTCTCATAGATCACCCATGACATCATCATGTAAATTTACATTTGTAAATATAAGAATGTCATGTCATTCTTTGAACAGACTATAATCTCTTAGTAATTTTTCACTATATATAACATTTTAAGATGGACTAACTAATTTTAGGTGTTTTTGTAGCCATAGACTCATTTTGAGCTTCATATTTTTACTCTTTCTTCTGCAAACTTCAGTATATATCTGTTCATAAATTATCACTGCTAACACATGTTGTTTTAACATTTCATAAAATGTCAAACATGTAATCGAGAGTTCCAAACAAGAGGGCCCTGAAGGCCCTGTATCGCTCACCTGACCTAATTCTAACCCCTGATAACTAGCTTTTCCTTTGATTTGACCTAGTGACCTAGTTTTTGACCCCACATGACCCAGATTCGACCTTGACCATCAAAAAAAAAAAAAAGATCATCAAGATTAACATTCTGACCAAGTTTCATTAAGATATGGTCATAAATGTGGCCTCTAGAGTGTTAACTAGCTTTTCCTTTGATTAGAAGGAAAATCAATTAAAGGCAATTTTGTTTCGCCTCGTTTGATTGGTGTTTCCAAAGTTTTCGACCAATTAAAATCATCCTAACGATATTCGGTGATAGGCGGAGCATACTTTGTTGACACGTGAAGTTCACAACCCGTAACGGGAGAAGTTTCGCTAATTGATTATGTAATGTTTTTACAAGCTGATTAGAAGCTGATAGATGTGATATATACATGTATGATAACTGCCTCGGGCGCCAGATTTTAGGGCGACTTGTTTTTCGCTTTTCTGTACAAACAGAGCGAAGTCATCAGAAAAAAAGCGACCACTTCGCTCACGTCGCCTAGAAGCGTGGACCCTGTCATCAAGATTAACATTCTGACTAAGTTCATGAAGATACAGTCATAAATGTGGCCTCTAAAGTGTTAACAAGCTTTTCCTTAGATTTGACCTGGTGACCTAGTTTTTGACCCCAGATGACCCAATATCGAACTCGTCCAAGATTTTATTGAGAGTAACTGACCAAGTTTAATAAAGACTGGAACAAAATTGTGACCACTAGAGTGTTAACAAGCTTTTCCTTTGATTTGACCTGGTGACCTAGTTTTTGACCCTAGGTGACCCAATAACAAACTCATCCAAGAATTTATTAAGGGTAACATTCTGACCAAATTTCATTAAGATTGGGTCAAAATTGTTACCTCTAGAGTGTTAAAGGTGGATAATCAGATTTTGGCCATGTAACGGATTTGTTCGAAAATTTAGCATCTGATCATTTACACTCATTTATGTTCACTTAACACTTAATACAAATTAGATTTTCACTGGAGGTATTTCTAAAATTTCATTTTCCTATCCTGGTTGCCCAACCAAGATAGAGTTATTTTATCATAAGTATAAATTTGATAAACATACTTTGCCTAAGGAAATGTATAAATATTAGACATTTTGTAATATATTTGTAAAATATTTGCATTAAAAATTATGTATTTAGATGGAATTCATTAGAAACGCAAGTTTGAAAAATTATTATTACCTCCCTTTGCCTATCTTGGTTGCGCAACCAAGATAGATTGGAAATAAATGAATTCAGAAGCTACACACAGCTTTAAAACTTGCATTTTGGTTCAGATTGTTCAATAGTTGATATGTCTATCAAATGCAAATGTAAAACTAGACATTGTATCGAAATAAAAAGAAATACCCAGCTTTTTATATACTTTCATATTAAAGGGGAGTAATTACAAAATTTTATAAAAATAATAAAATATACATTTCAAATAGGAATCTAACTCTATGTAATCGGTCTTTTTGTTCCTTAAATAATTCTCTACCAGAATATACAAAAAGTAAAAGATGTCATTAAATGTTGATTAAATGTGATTGACCACCTTTAACAGTCAAATTGTTGACGACGACGGATGGACGGACGATGACACAGGGCAATCACAAAAGCTCACCTTGAGCACTTTGTGCTCAGGTGAGCTGAAATGATCCAATTATGAGCCAAAACGTTAACTACTCACATTGAATTAAACATACTCAGCAAGCTGGTGAAAGCAAAACCAATGGCAAACATGGACTTCATCTTCACCTGAAAGCATAAAAGGAGAAGGAATGCCTTATTATACATTTGAGATTTACTTGTACTCAACACACTTGAAACATAAATGTTACATTTTTCTTCACCCTACTGGAAAAAGTAGACTAAAACATTTCTCTTTTCCAACTGGTTCTTCATTAATTTCTAGTCTACTGACTGTTTCAATTTGCCGAAGCCTCGTAAAAAGATAAAAGAATTATTGAAAGCAATTTTTGGATTTTGTGAACAAAAGAAAACTAGCTATCGCAATACCATGGACAGATCTCTGTTGTTATTCTTTAATCTTTCCTCTTGTCTTTCTGAAAAATAAATAATAGAACAATATAAACAGCTAATAATCAGAAACTTTTTTTTTTTGCTTTTACAGTATTGTAAACGGAAGTCAACAGAAATGCATAAAACTCACAAATGACCTTGATTTATGCATACCATCAGTAAACAAATTAACCTTTACCCTGCTGGCAGCATTAGATTCTGCCTTTGTGACCAACACAGACCAGGATCAGCCTGCATGTCTGTGTGCACTGTTCGCTATTCAGTCAGTAAATTTTCAGTGAACATCCCTTCAAATGGTAAATGGTATTGCCCAAATTGGATGATGGACCAGTCCATTTTAGAAATTTGGCAGGGTAAAGGTTAATTTTAAGCTACAATTTGGATGACTAATGTAATTTCAGCAGTTTTTACACCGTAAATATCTGTAAATTTACAGATTATTCTTAAGCCTGATAAATATTTTATGCTGTGTTTGTACATAATATACTAAAAATTACAACACTTATTTGGTGATTTCATAAAAGTACTTGACAATATCAAACATGTAAGAAAAATAAACAAAAGCTCAAGTCTAGAGTTCAGTATTCTCCCAGTCACTATATGTCAGTCAGAAAAAGGGCCATAACTCCAGAAAACAAGAGCTGTCTCCGTAGGATGACACATGCCCCCGATGGCACTTTGAATGAATAGTTATGGCCGATGTTAAGAGTTTAGGACCTTTGACCTACGGAGCTGGGTCTTGCGCGCGACACATCGTCTTACTGTGTCACACATTCATGCATAGTTATTTTAAAATCCATGCATGAATGACAAAGATATGGACCGGACATGCCCATCAATGCACTATCATGAAAAATGATCTTTAACGTCCATCCATCGATGACAAAGATATGGACCGGACACGAAAATTGCGGACAGACCGACAGACCGACAGACCGACAGACAGACAGACGGTTCAAAAACTATATGCCTCCCTTCGGGGGCATAAAAATAATTAGACATTGAAGTCCCCAAAACATGCACATTATACACTTCATGTTGATAAAGTAACCAAGTCTCATTTCATGATTTCAAGTGAATGAAAACTATAAGAGGAGTTGAGTATGTAAGAAAATGTGATGGACTGATAGATGTACAGTTCAAACACTGTCTTCCACACATGGGAATAAAAATGGTAACTCACCAATTTTCTTTTTCTGACTTCTATCAGATGCTTCTACTTCTTTCTGTTTTTCCACTTAAAAAAGAAAATAGGAAATATTAACAAACTGGCTGAACAGAAATTAATACAAAATATTATTAAATATCAGATGAGCTTTAACCCTTACCATGCTGGACACGACTGATTGTGCCTATGCGACCAGTGTAGATCATGATCAGACTGCACGGATCATGATCTGCACTGTTCGCCATTCAGTCAGTATCTTTTTTGGTAAGCACCCCTTTTAACAATTAATGGTATTGTTCAAATTGGAAGATGGATAAGTTCATTATAGAAATTTAGCAAGGTAAGTGTTAACACTCTATTTCAAAACACTACATTACAAGATGAATTGACATGAAATATCTGACCATAGCACAAACAGAGTGTTGTCTTTGAACCAACATAACTAAAAGCTGCTTTCTGCATACTGTCTCATTATGACAAACATTTATGTCAGTTTATTAACCCTTACCCTGCTAAATTTCTACAATGAACTTGGAAAGGTTGCAAAGGCAGAACCAATCGTGTCCAGCATGGTAGGGTTAAATTCCTTCAAAGAGGTAAAAAGATACATAGTTTAAATGGAACATTGCTTATCTGACCTTTGATCCCCTATATGAACTTTACCTCAAACAAGTGTACTGAAATCTGCAACCTGTTCACTGTCTTGTTGTAAGCAGAACTGAATGAAAATTGTTTTGTTTGGTTTTGAGTCATACAGACAAAATTTAGGTCATGTGGAGACTTTTGCAGCTTTTGATGCTATTGTAAGACCATTATGGCACTATGCACTCAGCCTTTGATGGTAGCTGAAGATCCATTATGCCACTATGCACTATGGGTATTATTTCAGACATGGGTGAGCACTTTGGAAGAACTACAGCCCTTACTTAACCCTTAGCCTGCTGGCAGCAAGTGATTCTGCCTTTGCAACCAGTGCAGACCAAGATCAGCCTGCACATCTGTGCAGGCTGATCATGGTCTGCACTGGTCGCTATAAAGTCAGTAAATTTTCAGTGAACACCCCTTCGAATAATAAATGGTACTGCCCAAATTGAAAGATGGACTTGTTCATTATAGAAATTTAGAAGGGTAAGGGTTAAACTAGTTGGACGACCTCCTCACATTAAGAATTCTACACTGCAGCAAGGTATCAAACCCACATTGGTGAGGGGCAAGGGATTCAACAAGGTCAGCATCCTTCATCACTCACTTGAATGAAGGCCGAGTTCTGCCAGTTGACTAATTATGGCTAATATTTGTGCCAATTTATTTCAAAATCCTTTTGTTATAGAGCAGATATGATTTTCAAAATTTGTTACCAACAGACAGAAAAACGGTTATCTGGTTCTTTTTGAAAATCTGGCACCTTTGGCCTGAGTTAATAACCATACTGATCAAAAGCAGAACTTGAAACCTTCTGTGATTTAACAATGTTATATCTAAGACACTTTTTTATGTTCAAAGGTAGTATAAACATTCACCTACATTTTTTGCTTTGCTTTTCAACTTCAGCTTTGAGTTTCTTGTATTTCTCTGTTCTGTACACCAGCAGCCAGGTTAGCCCTGAAATTTATGGTAAAAATGTAGAAATATAGAAAGGCTACAGTAAAAAGGATTCCCTACAAGGAGAAGTAGACTAGTTGTGCATAAGATTAGCACTCCTAAAACATCAGCTGCTCATTCAAATCTTATTGAATAAGCACATTAAACACTATTTTCATAAACAATTTAAAACAAAATTTGTTGAAAATATATAACCATATGCTTTCAGACTTGTTTACAAAATGGATACTTAGCGTCATTATTTCACTCTGAAAGGTCAGTTTCAATGAGACAGCATTGTTGGTATCAGGTTAGCCTTACAAATATTATGGAGCTCTGCTGTAACCTATTTGATGCAATCATCCAAAATATAAAACTGTGTCAGTTAAGGTACGGTGGCCAGAACCACTCACACATAAGTTAAGTCAAGCCAGTTCAAAAAGTTAGGCTGTCCCTTCAGTTCTGAAGAACATGAAGATGAAACAGATCTGGAACTCTCATAAGAACATACTGCAAAGTCTTGCTAACTATTGTAAGAAAATAAAAAGACTGTCAGAAATTGAAGCTTTCTTTATATATTCTTATCACTTTAATAACTTCATTTAAAAGGTAGTTCTGCATGTTCGGATCAATTTTTTTCTACCATGTAGAATTTGATTAAACACTGATTTTTCAAAACTTCAGAATATACCTAGAAAATTCAACAAATAAAAAAGATAGGGTCATGTGTTTGTTTTTTTGCTAGACTAGCTGATCTGAAAAATTTGGACCTCATGCAATTTTTCATAATGTGAGTCTATGGGAAAATCGTAAGTTTCATAACATTTTCGCGAATAGAAAATTTTTTCCATTGTAGATTTTAATGAAACTTCTCACAGTTTTAAATAAACATTTTGCCTATAAAGTGGTAAATAAGTGGTTTAGGTCTGTGTGATTATTTTCAAGATATTTGACCATGGTTAAAATGAAACGCACATTGCACGCCAATTTTAAGACATAATTTTGAATTATTTAACATGTCAGATGTTTTAATATATTTTAACTTTAGAAAGATAGTAACATTGCCATAGTTACTTTGCTCACAGATTGCCATTAATTCTTATAATGATTTTCATTTCCGTATGCCGAATCCAGGCTTTAATCTACGTTTTTTTGGATAAATGACGATACGCCATCACTTCCGGTTTATCAAACATGCAGAACTACCTTAATAAAGTACTATATAAAAGCTTTTTACTTTTATTACTGATCAATAAGGGAATGGCCTGGGCCTAGTTTTTGTGAGAAAAAATTACTGAAATGAAGGACGCTGTGAAATGCAGCACTGCCAATTTATAATCCCTTGATTAAATTAATATATACTACAATAGTAAATTCCTGCTGGATTATTTTTTGGGTCCGGGACTGTCTATTGATGTTTTTTTATAAAGAATATATACCATCATTATTGACCAAACAAATGTGCTGAATGCCTATATGTATACAGTATGTACAGATTATAAACCAAAATCTAGAATGAATTTGCTATTCAAAAATAATTTATTTTTCGTCATTGAAAAATAATTGTGCTAGCAATCATATCTGAAAGACTGAAGTATTTCAGTTATGCCAATTTTAAATAGCCTTTGCTTGTGAGTCTGCGGACAGACCGTCAGGGGAGGTAACTAAAAGCATGGATTGGGACTAAACTTTTACCAGCAACTACCTTAAACACTGGTAATACAGTACATGTATGTTGATTACCAGACCTCTAACGGGTCTAGAGGTCCAGTTAACATACCCCTAGCCACTTCCAAAAAAGAAACACCAACTTCAAGCACAATTTACATTTATTAACTGCTGTTTAGTGCTACTTTTACTGCATACTAGGTGTCATTACTGTAAATCGAGGTTACTGGTTCAACGGGGTGCTTATGAGTCATACAAATAGCATCATTTGGTTGTATTGTACTCGTACGAAAAGCCAGTAACTTTTCGTAAGCTCGCGAATATATATGACAAAACTAATGGAAGCGCTACTCTCAGCTTTCATCTATTTTGATGAGCAATATTGATTACTCTTTTAAAAACGCATTATACCTTCTCCTAGAAAAGCTGTGCATATTGAAATAAAGATGATTAATAAACAATCGGCAAGCATTTTTTTTTTTGACAATCTGGCTTTGTTAGAATGACACACTGTGAAACTTGAAAATATGGCCACATCAATAGGTTTAAAACCGCTAAAAGTAATTTAAAAAAATAGTTTAGTACTATTGAAATTTTGTGCAAATGGGGTAAAGGGGCCTCTTAAAGACCTTTTAAATGACTTTTGAATATATTTCGTGCAATTTGACGTAGCCTATGTATCTGAGAACTTATCGGATTAGGACTTAATTTGGTTTCTCAAAGAGACCTCTTAACAGAATTATAGGCTAAAAATTACAAAATTGCAAGTTTCTCAGATGCGACTGACAACCTGTGATGACATTGTGACCTCTCCTTTATTAGTAAATAATGTTTGCGAACGTTAGCGAACGTTGTCAGTTGTAATTAACAATCACTCCTAGAAGAGTTGTACTATAATTATAGGCTAATTATTCTAATACGACGAGATTTATTTTCCTAATTTATTATTAATATCTCATTTAGGTTGTCAATATTTTAAATATCGTGAAATAGATAAAGCAGCAGCTGTTCACCTGGACATAAAAGTTCAATGGTCTCATTTGAAGCCAGTTTTTTCAACTACCGTAGTTGATGTTGCGGATTTTGATTCACTTTCCCCGCAACGTTGTGGGATCAAAACTCAGTTTTTTATTCGAGGAAGCTATCTAGCTGGTTTATGGAAGGTTAAAAATATTGTAAACGGTCGGTATGACTAGGAAAAAAAAGAAAGAAGAAAAGAAAAAGAAAATCTTGTAAAAGCAATGTGACCGCCTGATATATATTGACTTCACTTTTCAAACCCGTTTCTCAGGATGAAGGGTGGCAAATAATCATATGGTTGTGGACCAGGGCTAGTGATGGTAGCTAGCCGCTCTCGTCATTCTGCCATAGCGTTTGTATCGGAGTGGGAGAATCTTCTCAAACAACTTGCTGATCGAGCGTTCATACCGTATATATGTGTAACTGAAACTAGTAATATGCATGCTATTTCAAAGCAAGAAGTTTTATTTTGGTAAAAAACCAAGTCGTACTGCTTCAGTGCTGATTTACATCTGTCAGGCAAAATGCCTTTACAGGATTTAAACTGCCTGGACAAACCAAACCATCGCCAATACCCTTACTGCTTAGTCCAACTAATTTGACGCGATCTTAGGAAATATTGAGATAATTTTTTTTGATATGGGCAATATCCCCACCAGATTGCCCGTCACAAATATAAAACAATCTGAACGTCGAATTATTTTGTCTACCTTCCTGCCGCAACAGATCGATCGGGCGATAGCATATATCATCGCCGTGGCACGACAGTATATCTAATCTTTTTGGGCATTTTGTGGATTTCTGTATTTCCATCATCGACATGTATGCACCCAATTTTCAAACTTTTACCGCAGTTTAAATACCGCTGGTCTCTGTTAAGTTTTGCGTGCAGATTATTTGCATATGCGGCATCTCGCATATTGAATACATTCAAGGTGGCGCGAAATAAAACAGAAAAAGCAGAAAAGGTAATCATAGAAATGACATTAAACTGGGTCTTTCAAAATGAATTTGAGTGACTCTGTTTGAGTAATCCTGCCACACACGCACACATACACACACACACACACACACTCCCACAGGAACTGACCAGATAGAGGCTGTCCAAGAAAGTGGTGCCAGCTGGATCAAACAAAACTACAGTCATACAGAAAGTGTTTCAAATATGATCACCTCACTAAATTGAAAGAGGTCTCACCTCCGATAGGGCGACCAAAGGCTTATAATTTTTATAAAATTATGTATAACCCGGTGGCTATTCATTCTCTTGCCGAAATATGTTTCACCAAATCCTCGCCCGTGCAGAACATCTCACACTTCTGTTTATCATTTAATTCAAAAACTGGCATCCATACCCATGTTAGCTGTACAGTGGAACGCCCTTTTACTAGACAAAGTTGTTCTAGATCTTCCACAATTTGTCTCGGCAATTAGTCAAGTTAAACACATCTAATTCTTAATCTACACTGTTTTAGCGAACCTGTACAAATCTATTGTACTTCTACTTTTTTTCTTCTTATTAACAGTACTGCTGGTTGGCGCGCAGTTTATGTCCCCTTTTGAGATTCGACTCGTCAGCAGATAGACAGATCAGACTTAATGAGGTAGCATTTTTAACCCTTAGCCTGCTAAATTTCTAAAATGGAATGGTCCATCATTCAATTTGGACAGTATCATTTATTATCAGAAGGGGTGTTCAATGAAAATTTACTGACTGAATAGCGAACAGTGCAGACCATGATCAGACTGCACGGATGTGCAGGCTGATCTTGGTCTGCACTGGACGCAAAGGCAGACATTTGCCACCAGCAGCCTAAATAGATGGATGCTGTGCAGTTTAAAGTTAAACTGAGTCTATATATAACAGGACTATTGATCTCCCAAACCAGGTAATTTAAACATTCGAAGGTCATCGTTACCATGTCCAACACAGCACGGGCTGGGACAATGACTGCAGCGTCTGTTGTCTGATGAGAGTTGTGTGTGCGTGCGTGCGTGAGTGCGTGTGTGTGTGCCGTGGGTGGTTGTGTGTTGGGGGCTGTGGTCTATTTGTTCCGTCTAGAAGTTGTCGGGAATAGAAACAGTTGAAATGTGATGGTATTATATACATGATAAAGTGTAACTCTGTATTAGACATTTGTCGGCGTTGTTGAAATCAGAAGTTGATCACTGATGATTTCTTTGCTGGTCCTCATGTTACTGTAGTATCTTATATAGCATGCGGCGTTTCCTGAACATAACTGTTTTAGTTGGGGAGTGTACTTTTAGGATTTGAACCCCAGACACCGTTACATACTTTAAGACGCCGCAATAGTAAAGTTGAACACCGTTCCTTCAACTTTCATGGACCAGATTGTCTCATACCAGTCAAATAACATTTCAGTCATTCTTCGCATCCTAACTTATGGATATAAAGGATTTTGTCTTTAATGTCTTCTATTAATGTAATGGGTATTTTATCTACAATTAACGTCGACTTGGAGAAATCATTTTAAACATGCATGATGGACAATACATACATGTTTATACATATTGTAGTTCATGCATGAATGCTAATTTTTTTCAGCTGTGGTAGCCCCCAAATTCTCTCAAAGGAAACACTTGATGAAATATGAGAAAGGTAAGAGTTTTTCTGACAACGTTTGACAAACATCTGTCAAGCAATTCATGAACAAGACATCAAATAAAATACAAGTAAGACGTAATGTATTACAGATCAATGTTTATTTTAACAATGCAACAACATTTCATGACATATTCCATCGCTCATATTCCAATGGGTCATCATTGTCAAGGAAATCATCGTCATAATCATCGTCATCATCGCACCAATCATTGCACATCTCTACATGATCCTGCTGGTAAGCTGAAATAATCACAGAAAACATAAATATCGTATCTGTTAACTTCCTTGAATAAACACAGAATGTTTTACAGACTGAAAATAAGTACAGACAATAGACTATTGAAATGTTTCTACAATTTGTGATCTACAGTATAGTAGTGTTATGACTGTTCTTTTTAGATACTTTGGCAACAAAGTGTAGACAGTCGTTTTAAAACAGGATAGAGCAGAAATAAACCCATATAGAACAAGAGCTGTCACTAATGGTGACAAATGACCCCCGCAGCGCCTTGACCTTTGACCTGCCTTGACCTTTGACCTGGTGACCCCAAAGTCAGTAGGGGTCGTGTACTTAATAAGTACTATCAGCATGTGAAGTTTGAAGGTCCTGGGTGCAGTGGTTTGCGAGTAAGGTACCTTCATGCAAAAAGTTAATGTTGTGACGAACGAACTAACGAACGGACGGACAGTTGAAAACTAATATGCCTCCCTTCGGGGGCATAAAAATATACATGCATGATTTATTCCAGGTGTGCTTCACTGAGTTTTCAAAATGGTAGAACTGTAAGAATACCTATCTAATATACTTGGACTGTATATTTCCACATACAAGAGCTGTCAGAGTAGACAGCATACTGGATTTTTTCAATGCTGGGTAGTAAAGAAAGGCCATATCCTAAGAAACAGGGGTATTATTATTGCCCACTACTTTGTCAGATGAATAAAACATTTCATGTGTGAATTTTCTGAATTGACAAAGTGGAAAAATGTGTGTGTTAGAGGGAGTGGAGAGAAGGGGAGAGATGCCCCCCACACAAAGAAAAATAAAGTCACATACATCTAGGCTTCATGGCCTTTATCATATATAATGAAGGTAATGATATATAACAACTATTTCAAGTTTCACTGATATCCATTTAGTAATGACAGAGACTTCTTGCATGCAAAACACTGAATTTCCACAAGATTAAAAAGGGCCACAATTTAAATCCAATCCAACCAAAAGATACCTAACATGGCTATTTCAGTAGGTTTGATGACAGCAAAGTATTGCAAAAAGTTTTAATCCAATATGTATTATAACAGTTGTTACCGAGACATAGCTTGATACTTGCATGCAAAACATTACCAAATTTCATAGAAACAAGAGGGCCAAGATGGCCCTAGGTCGCTCACTTGAGTAACACACCATAACAGTGTAAACATGTTTTACCTAGGGATTTCATGAAGACAACTATTCTGACCAATTTTCATTAAGATTTGACCAAAAAACATGGCCTCTTGAATGTAAACAAGCAATTGACCCAGTGACCTAGTTTTTTATCCCACATGACCCAGATTCAAACTTGTCCAAAATTACATGAAAACTAACATTCTGACAAAGTTTCTGGAAGATTGGAGCAAAAAGTGGCCTCTAGTGAATACAAGCTTTTCCTTTGATTTGACTTAGTGACCTAGTTTTTGACCCCATATGACCCTGTTTTGAACTTGGCCTAGGAATCATCATGATAAACATTCTGACCAAGTTTCATGATGATAGGGTCATAAATGTGGCCTCAAGAGTGTTAACAAGCTTTTCTTTTGATTTGACTGGGTGACCTAGTTTTTGAACCCATATGACCCAGTTTCAAACTTGGCCTTGAAATCATCAAGATAAATATTCTGACCAAGTTTCATGAAGATAGGGTCTTAAATGTGGCCTCTAGGTTGTTAACAAGCTTTTCCTTTGATTTGACCTGATGACCTAGTTTTTGACCTGACATGAACCAGTTTCAACCCAGGCCTAGAGATCATTAAGATAATCATTCTGTGCAAGTCTGTATCAAATCAAAGCATAAATGAAACCTACATATGGTTGAAATGGTCAATATAGAAAATTTGAACCCATGATGGAATCTAGCCAGTTTTCGAAAGGAACCATGATCATATTGTGACTTATAATAAGTTGTGTGTAAGAGTGGTTAAAATCAAATATAAAATGTCACTTGTATCCTATTCACAAGGTAAAAATTAACAACTTTGGCTCTTTCAGCAGTCAGTCAGGGGCTGTAACTCCGAAGCCTATGATTGGATCTGATGGATTCATCATGGAATCCAAGATTTATTGTTGTTAAAGATATTTTGCAAGTTTGGATCAAATCTAACCATTAATGAAGTCTCTACATGGCTGCAAAAGCCAAAACAGAAAATTTTGGCCTTTTAAGGGGCCATAACTCTGGAATCCATCATGGGATCTGGCCAGTTTTCGAAAGGAACCAAGATATTATGCCAATGCAAGTTGAGTGCAAGTTTAGTTAAAGTTGATTGCAAAATGTGGTCTCCATCGTGTTCACAAGCCAATAATAGCAAATTTTGGCCCTTCAAGGGGCCATAACTCTGGAACCCATAATGGGATCTGGCCAGTTCTCTAAAGGATCCGAGATATTATGCCAATACAAGTTGTTTCCAAGTTTGATTAAATAGATTGCAAAATGTGGTCTCTATCATGTTCACAAGAAACAGTGGACGGACGGACAATGGAGAAGGCGATCACAAAAGATCACCTTGTCACTATTTGACAGGTGAGCTAAAAAGGCCATTATTTGTATAAAACTCAATCAAGTGTAATCCAACTTAGTTATTTCAGTTGATTTGATGACCATGAAGCCTTTTGTGAAGTTTCAACCCAATACATGCAATGGTTACTGAAACACAAACTTGCACACAAAACTTTAACCAAGGTGTAACACCATAGCTCGAGTGAGTATTGCAGTCCAGTTAGAAAAGGGGCAAAATACCTGATACAGTTGAATATCGTTACCTCGATATCGGTTAGCTCGATACTCCGGTTAGCACGATGTGTTTTAGTCGGTCCCGATTTTTCCCTATATATTTCAATGTAATTATTTATCATTACCTCGATATGATTAGCTCGATATTTTGTTTTGCTCGATGAGATTTTTCAGTCCCGTCAACTTACCTGTACTGTTTTTACACCTGGTTTCGTCGATATCACAGCTTGTCAAAAAATATCCATGTTATGTGTAAGGTGTGAAAATCCACCTATTGTTGTCCGGCAATGTATTAATCATAATCAAGTTAGTTTGTGTGTTTGTTATTTAATCTTTAAATCCAATTTAAATGTCAGGAAGTTTGCATTTAATTCCCAATAATTAGTCTTATATAACAGCGGGCAAGCTGTTTTCCAATATAACAACTAATTTGGATGAAATATTTTTTCTGTCTGACGGAGTAAAAATCTGCCATTTAGGGTTGAGTAATAAGATGCGTATTTAACTGGCAAATTTTCATTATTGAAGCACAGTCAAAATGACTACTCATCTAGGAACATTACCGCTACATTCAGACTTGTTTAGGGAAGGAATAAAAATGCGAATATCTACACGTATTTTTTTTAAAATTAAAAAGTTGTATGTATGTATGTACTATTTAAATAGGGTGTTTTATTTGTCAATAAAATTATAATCGTATTTACGTTTTATATTATTTCTTTCCCCTTTCAAACCCTTTGAAAATGCATTGGATATTATGACAATATAGACGTCCGACACAAGTACAAAGTAGTCCCAGATAGTCGATATCGTTACGTCGAACTTCGGATACGTCGATGCAATTTTTACAGTCCCTTGAATATCGAGGTAACGGTATTCGACTGTATAATGGTAGAGTTTTAGACCTTAAGTCAGATGATGTGGGTGATAATGTGGAACAAATATTTCAAGTGTGAATCAACTCTATTTAGTGATAATAACAAAAGACAGCGGGAAGTGCATAAAAACTTTACCATGACATTCTAAGCATAAAGGGAGCACAATTCATGAAATACTGGTGCCAGAGATCTGGGCCTTGTCATATGATGTGAGTGATGACATGGAACACATTTTTTCAAGTTTGAATCAAATCCATTTACTAATAGCAGAGACAGGGTGCAAGTGTATCAAAGCTTTAACCTGAAATTCTTGGTAAATAGGGGGCATAATTGGTGAATTTGTTTAACGCTGTTTTTCAACAGTATTTCAGTTATGTAAATGCAGGCAGATAACCTATCCAGTGTTCCTGGATTCTGTACCAGTACAGTCCTTTTCTCTGCAAGTACCTGCAAACTTCCCCACATGAATCAGAGGTGGAGGACAAATGATTTCAGACACAATGTCTTTTAACAAATTGTCACGGAGAACATACGCCTCACCCAGGGCTCGAACTCACGACCCCGAGATCTGTAGATCTGGGCTCTCCCTATTGAGCTGAGCGGTATGATAGATATTGCCCATGTATCATATAATTCTGAATGAAAATAAGGAAGCAAATCCATTAAGAAATAACAGAGAAAAAGTAAAAGTGTTATAAACATTTTAACCAAGTTCTGCGTATGGACACCTATGCAAGGGTGAGTAAGATAAATATCCATATACTTTGTACAGTCAAGCTAGAAAACGAATGGAATAAGTGGTGCTCATAAGAAATCTGTACAATGACAGCTTGTCAGAGAGTGAAAGTAGCACAATGCTTGGGTGACATTTCCAAGAAGTGAATAGTAAGTAAATATTTGATTAATGGGCAATTTAAATCATGTTGCTAGTTCATATGTAAATACCATCTCTACTTTATGAATACATATAATAAATCAAGCACACCCTTCAATGTTGCATCTTTGCAAATTAGAGAAGAAATTGAATAGTTACACTTCACTACTAAGCTGAAAGGTCAATTTAACCGAATCAGTTTAATGTTTACCTTATAAAAAAAAGATGACAAGGTTATTTATATACCTGAAAGAGGAGGATGGGGAGGGTATTCATCAATTTCATCATCCCAGTTCTCCTCATCATAGGAAGGTAAGACAATATCTCGATCAGCCCGTAAATCATCTATAGCAAAATTATACATCGAGACATTAAGATGTATAATTCCTGTTTTAATCCAGTCTACATCATCTGATAACCAGTCTACAGAAGTACCTGTCAAGTAAATAAAACAGTAGACTGAGTAGAATTCAAACTGACATTTCCGACATAGTTCATTTGCATATTCATTGGAGAATTCTATTACTGGAAACAATATGAGGGGGTAAAACAGTCCAGACAGTAGCCATTAGTTTAGTATATATATTGTAATAACATCCCTGAGATTTGTACATGTAATCAACTTATCAACAGGTGTTACTTCAGCTAATTTTAACCATGTAATCTGTGGCAGAAAGGTCATACTGAACCGTGGCACATACAAGTTAACTGAAAACACCTAATTGAAGCACCTAGTCTTCTAATATGCAAAGCACCTGAAATACCATCACACTAACTATTTGCTTCATGTGGCCAAAATTTTCAAGTCTCTATTCTAAAGCTGACCTATCCATATGTATCAAAAAATAAATCATTGCACGAGAAGCACTATACCAGTTTGCAGTGAAAAAGAATAATTTGCTCCCAAATGCAAAGCAATGTAAGAAGAGCAAAATGAAACAAGAGATCACAGAGTGATCTTGGCGCCCACCACTGAGCCATTTTTGAGTGTTCCAATTTCAAGACTAGCTGAATGTCAAAATCAAGGTCAAATTTCATTTCAGTACACAACACTATGCATGTGGTCCAAATTTGAAAGCTGTAGCTTGAGAAATGTGAAAGTAGGTCACAAGATCAATTTCAAGGTCAAAGTTCATTTCAGTATACAAAACTATGCATGTGCTTCAAATCTGGAGGCTGCAGCTTGAGAAATGTGAAAGAAGGTACTAGGTAAAAGTCAATGTCAAAATTCAATTCAGAACACAAAAATATGCATGTGGTCCAAATTTGAAGCCTGTAGCTTGAGAAATGTGAAAGTAGGTCACTAGGTCATTCTGAAGACCAAAGTTCATTTCGGTACACAAAATTATGCATGTGGTCCAAATTTGAAGGCTGTAGCTTGAGAAATGTGAAAGTAGGTCACTAGGTCAAAATCAAGGTGAAATTTCATTTCAAAAACACAAAACTATGCATGTGGTCCAAGTTTGAAGCCTGTACCTTCAAAAATGTGAAAGTAGGTCACTAGGTCAATGTCAAGGTCAAAGTTTTTTTTCGGTACACAAAACTATGCATGTGGTCAAAATCTGAATGCTGTAGCTTGAGAAATGTGGAAGTAGGTCACTAGGTCAAAATAAAGGTCAAATTTCATTTTGGAACATGAAACTATGCAAGTGGTCCAAATTTGAAGCCTGTATCTTCAGAAATGTGAAAGTAGGTCACTAGGTCAATGTCAAGGTCAAAGTTTCTCCAGTGCACAAAACTATGCATGTGGTCCAAATTTGAAGGCTGTAGCTTGAGAAATGTGAAAGTAGGTCACTAGGTCAAAATCAAGGTCAAATTTCATTTCGAAACACAAAACTTTGCATGTGGTCCAAATTTGAAGCCTGTAACTTCAAAAATGTGAAAGTAGGTCACTAAGTCAATGTAAAGGTCAAAGTTTTTTTCGGTACACAAAACTATGCATGTGGTCCGAATTTGAAGGCTGTAGCTTGAGAAATGTGAAAGTAGGTCACTAGGTCAAAATCAATGTCAAATTTCATTTTGGAACATGAAACTATGCATGTGGACCAAATTTGAAGCCTGTACCTTCAAAAATGTGAAAGTAGGTCACTAGGTCAATGTCAAGGTCAAAGTTTTTTCTAGTGCACAAAACTATGCATGTGGTCCAAATTTGAAGGCTGTAGCTACAGAAATGTAAAAGTAGGTCACTAGGTCAAAATCACGGTCAACTCAAGACAAGGTTCATCTTGCCACTCAAAACTATACATGTGGTCCAAATTTGAATATTGTAGGTTATTGACGATTTTAAAAGCTTTTCCCTATATAAGTCTATATGAACCATGTGACCCCCGGGGCGGGGCCATATTTGACCCAAGGGGGATAATTTGAACAAACTTGGTAGAGAACCACTAGATGATGCTACATTACAAATATCAAAGCCCTAGGCTTTGTGGTTTGGACAAGAAGATTTTCAAAGTTTTTCCCTATATAAGTCCATGTAAACCATATGACCCCCAGGGCGGGGCTATATTTGACCCTAGGGAGGTAATTTGAACAAGACCACTAGATGATGTCACATACAAAACATCAAAGCCCTAGGCCCTGTGGTTTTGGACAAGAAGTTTTTCAAAGTTTTTCCCTATACAAGTCTATATAAACCATGTGACCCCCGGGGCGGGGCCATATTTGACCCCAGGGAAATAATTTGAATCATCTTGGCAGAGAACCACTAGATGATGCTTCATACCAAATATAAAAGCCCTAGGCTCTGTGGTTTTGGACAAGATGATTTTCAAAGTTTTTCCCTATATAAATCTATGTAAATAATAGAAATAAACAAAGGGCCATAACTCACTCAAAAATTGTTGAACCAGTCTGATTTTCAGGGGGACACAACTAGGGTACCAATACATCATTCTGACAAAGTTTGGTCAAAATCTCCCTAGTAGTTTCTGAGGAGATGCGATAAAGAGAAATTGTTAATGGACAGATGGAATGACGGACGGACCACGGACGCAGAGTGATTTGAATAGCCCACCATCTGATGATGGTTGGCTAAAAATCTACTCCACTTATATATTTCGTATTTGATCAATCAAATAAACTATGATTGCGCATCTGCTGAAGTTAACTAACCTCCAAGTACAAGATCAACAGTTTTGTTTGACTCTGGTCTATTCCTGAAGCCCTCAAACATCTTATTTGTTACTTGAAAACATCCACTGAGATCTATATGATTTAGTCTGGGACACAAAGTAACTAATTCTGTAATTACTGAAAGAATGAATAATTTTCATGTGAAACTAGACTTTAGTAACACAGCAATACAAATGTATTATCTCCGAGTCTTGAGGTAGTTCTGTACATCTAACTCAACATTTTTTCTAACAAGTAAAATCTGAGCTAAAAATATAAAACATAATGGATGTATATTCAAACAATGTACATATTTATTATTTAATTACACTAGACCACAGTTTAAATATTAAATTTTGCATAATGTGAACCATTACACAAACTAGACTTACCATCATCTGAGGGAAATGTGGTTGCCCTGGCAACAAACTTCACTAGATTGCCAACTTGAGCAAGTTTTATTACACTGTCTTCTGTTACCTATTTAACAAGAACATGAAAAATCTCAGAATATAAATGTGTCAAAAAGTTTTGTTAAATGTCAACAGAAATTATTTGTTTAAATGTTTGTTTTGGGTTTAACACCGTTGTTTCAACAGTATTTCAGTTATGTAATGGCAGGCAGTTAACCTAACCAGTGTTCCTGGAGTGTATATCAAACTCCCCTTGATCAAAATCCCCTCCACTGAAAAATGACTGGGTGTTACAAAATCCCCTTCATACTTTTGCATGGGGTATCATAATCCCCTCTGTGATTTTCATTATAGATGATATAGATATCAGTGCTCCAAATTAAATTATGTTTGCTAAAGGCATTGTATTTACATGCTTTATGCAATAGACTTTTAAATTGTGTATAGTTGTATTTGAACTTGATGATATAAGTAAAAATTACAGAGGGGATTATGATACCCCCTGCAAAAGTATAAAGGGGATTTTGTAACACCCTATCATTTTTCAGTGTAGGGGATTTTGATCAAGGGGATTTTGATTGTCTCCCGTGTTCCTGGATTCTGTACCAGTACAAACCTGTTCTCCACAAGTAACTGCCAACTTCCCCACATAAGACCTACAACTGTTACACTTAAAACAAAGAAATAAAATATAAGTAATATCATATTGAGAAGCAAAACTTAATAACTTAAAAATGGTAATGAGATAGAACATCAGAGGTCCTGTTGAGTGCATAAAGTTTGTCTGTCCCCACAAACCCTTACAAAGTCACTCATACTGGTCAAAAGTTCTGGAAAATGTCACAAAGCCGTGATACTGTGAAATTATTTAATTTACTAGGCACCGAATTTCACGATTTTGACCAAAACTGCCTTTACATGGGGATAGGAATTTGTGGAATTCATATTTGTAATATTAAATGAATGGATTTTTATCTTGTTTCCTTAGCCTGCTAAATTTCTAAAATGGACTGATCCATCATTCAATTTGGGCAGTACCACTTATTATTCAAGTGGTGTTCACTAAAAATTTACTGACTGAATAGCGAACAGTGCAGACCATGATCAGCCTGCACGGACATGCAGGCTGATCTTGGCCTGTACTGGTCGCAACTGCAGAATCACTTGCCACCAGCAAGCTAAAGGTAAATTTCGTGGATTGACTTATTCACGAAATCAACAAAAATTTGTCCCCTACAAATATATATAACTTCACAGTAACAGCATGTGTTAGAACTTTCTCCAAAATCAGTGTAAAATTTATAGCTTTAAAAAATCAAGTTTTTGTGAGTTTTGAAATTTGCAAATGCACAGTTACCTGGTTTAAATAACTGATGTTAATGGAATTTAACTGTGACAGCTGAGACAAGGATTTCACACCAAGGTCTGTAACAGCATGGCAACCACTAACATCTATGTACCTATAGTGTAAACATTAATCAATTTTTATTACATAAGAGAATCAGTATGATTTTAAAGACTTTACTTAACAAGAGCTGTCCGTAAGACAGCACGCTCGACTTTTCTCAGTGCTTGACTCTGATTTAGAGCTTTGCCAGTAAAAGGGGCATAAACTCTGTCAAAATTCTAATCAGGGTTATGGGGATTGTTTCTTATGGTGTAGCCTTTGATAGTAAATATCTATTTTAAGTTTCAAGTCAATAGCTTTGATAGTAACAGATATTGGACGTTATATAAAACTTTAACCAAAAAATTCTAAGTAAAAAAGGGGCATAACTTTGACAAAATTCAAATCTAAGTTACAGGGATTGTTTCTCCTGGTGTAGACTGTGATAGTAAATAACTATTTCAAGTTTCAGGTCAAAAGCCTTGATAGTAACATAGTAACAGAGATATTTGACTTTATCAAAAACTTTAACCAAATAATTCTGAGTTAAAAAGGGGCATAAATCTATCAAAATTCAAATCAGAGTTATGGGGATTGTTTCTCCTGGTGTAGACTGTGATAGTAAATATCTATTTTAAGTTTCAAGTCAATAGCTCTGATAGTAACAGAGATATTTGACTTTATCAAAAACTTTAACCAAAAAATTTCTAAGTTAAAAAGGGACATAAATCTGTCAAAATTCAAACCAGAGTTATGGGGATAGTTTCTCCTGGTGTAGACTTTGATAGTAAATATCTATTTTAAGTTTCAAGTCAATAGCTCTGATAGTAACAGAGATATTTGACTTTATCAAAAACTTTAACCAAAAAATTCTAAGTTAAAAAGGGGCATAAATCTATCAAAATTCAATTCAGAGTTATGGGGATAGTTTCTCCTGGTGTAGACTTTGTTAGTAAATATCTATTTTAAGTTTCAAGTCAATAGCTCTGATAGTAACAGAGATATTTGACTTTATCAAAAACTTTAACCAAACAAGAGGACCATGATGGTCCTGAATCGCTCACCTCTTCCCACATGACCCAGTTTTGAGTATGACGTCGTTTTTTCTATTATTTGACATAGTGACCTAGTTTTTGAGCTCATATGACCCAGTTTTGAACTTGACCTAGATATTATCAAGATAAAAATTCTGACCAATTTTCAAGAAGATCCATTGAAAAATATGGTCTCTAGAGAGGTCACAAGGTTTTTCTATTATTTGACCTATTGACCTAGTTTTCGAAGGTAGGTGACCCTGTTTTGAATTTTATCTAGATATCATCAATGTGAACATTCTCACTAATTTTCATGAAGATCTCATGAAAAATATGGCCTCTAGAGGGGTCACAAGGTTTTTCTATTTTTATACCTACTGGCCTAGTTTTTTAAGGCACGTGACCCAGTTTCAAACTTGACCTAGATATTATCAAGGTGAACATTCTCACCAATTTTTATGGAGATCCATTCACAAGTATGGCCTCTAGAGAGGTCACAAGGTTTTTCTATTTTTAGACCTACTGACCTAGTTTTTGACCGCACATGACCCTGTTTCGAACTTGACCTAGATAACATCAAGATGAACATTCAGACCAATTTTCATACAGATCCCATGAAAAGTATGGCCTCTAGAGAGGTCACAAGGTTTTTTTATTATTTGATCTACTGACCTAGTTTTTTAAGGCACGTGACCCAGTTTCAAATTTGACCTAGATATCATCAAGGTGAACATTCTGACCAATTTTTATGGAGATCCATTCACAAGTATGGCCTCTAGAGAGGTCACAAGGTTTTTCTATTTTTAGACCTACTGACCTAGTTTTTGACCGCACATGACCCTGTTTCGAACTTGACTTAGCTATCATCAAGATGAACATTCAGACCAACTTTCATACAGATCCCATGAAAAATATGGCCTCTAGAGAGGTCACAAGGTTTTTCTATTATTTGACCTACTGACCTAGTTTTTGACGGCACGTGACCCACTTTCGAACTTGACCTAGATATCATCAAGGTGAACATTCAGACCAATTTTCATGAAGATCTCACGAAATATATGGCCTCTAGAGAGGTCACAAGGTTTTTCTATTTTTAGACCTACTGACCTAGTTTTTGACCGCATGTGACCCAGTTTCAAATCTGACCTAGATATCATCAAGATGAACATTCAGACCAACTTTCATACAGATCCCATGAAAAATGTGGCCTTTAAAGAGGTCACAAGGTTTTTCTATTATTTGACCTACTGACCTAGTTTTTGACGGCACGTGACCCAGTTTCGAACTTGACCTAGATATCATCAAGATGAACGTTCTGACCAATTTTCATGAAGATCTTTTGAAATATATGGCCTCTAGAGAGGTCACAAGGTTTTTCTATTTTTAGACCTACTGACCTAGTTTTTGATGGCACGTGACCCAGTTTCGAACTTGACCTAGATATCATCAAGGTGAACATTCTGACCAATTTTCATGAAGATCTTGAAATATATGGCCTCTAGAGAGGTCACAAGGTTTTTCTATTTTTAGACCTACTGACCTAGTTTTTGAAGGCACGTGACCCAGTTTCGAACTTGACCTAGATATCATCAAGATGAACATTCTGACCAACTTTCATAAAGATCCCATGAAAAATGTGACCTCTAGAGTGGTCACAAGCAAAAGTTTACGGACGCACGCACGGACGGACGGACGACGGACACCGCGCGATCACAAAAGCTCACCTTGTCACTTTGTGACAGGTGAGCTAAAAATTCTAAGTTAAAAAGGGGCATAAATCTATCAAAATTCAATTCAGAGTTATGGGGATAGTTTCTCCTGGTGTAGACTTTGTTAGTAAATATCTATTTTAAGTTTCAAGTCAATAGCTCTGATAGTAACAGAGATATTTGACTTTATCAAAAACTTTACCCATCGGTGACAGCGACGCTGACGCTGGGGCGAGTGCAATAGCTCTACATTTTCTTCGAAAAGTCGAGCTAAAAATGCTACTGATTCTGCTTCTTCACACAATAAATAAAGTTTACAACATGAAAAAACAACATTGTACTGAAAGCTTGTAGCTGAGTCACAAATGTATATTATACCATATTTATATACCACCATTTTCATGATAATCACATTCACAGGTGCATTACATTCACATTTACACAATCGCATGATTTCTACAAGTTATGAGATGGGCTCAAAACACCAAATCCACGACATGATGGCTTCCTCCAATTATATTATCCTAATACAGTGTAAAATGAAATATTCAAAAAATGTAACTTCTAAACTTTTATTCAGCATAACCTGCAGACTTGTATCTGTGTTTGTACAATAGAGCAATATTGTGTTAACTCACCTTAACCTCTTGCAATGTTCACTGACTGACACAAGGACAACATCTGTCACCATCTGACATAAGGAAAGATTTAATTCTTCCTGAAAAAAATTAACAGTCTCAAACTTTATAGATTTAATGAGTGCATGTACTACAAGTACAAAGTATCTTTTCAGAAAAAAAAAATCATGTATTCTGTAAAATACTTAGAAAATGTCTCTCAAGCATTTTTCACACAACAGAAATTTGATGTATAATAGAAAGAATATGGCAGCAAACAACTCATGAAATACCAAATGTTACTGATCATGAGGTTTTTACTTATTTCTTAATACCTATTTCGAAATTTTTGAAAATTTTATGTTTTCCTTGTTGCCTGCCCATTTGAAAACAGAATTTAAATGTATATTTTACACTTACCAGTATCGAGAGTTTCTTCAAACCCTCCAATGCATCTGTGTCAACTGTAATAAAAGTTCATATCTCAAATTGTTCACCTCTAAATTAACAGCATCAGATCCACTACATCAAAGAGCTTGTCAAGATTTTACTGACACTGATGATTTTTCTTCAGAATATGATATAGAAAAACACTCAGACTGGCTGTTTGAGGTCACAAAAGGGATGTGCAAACTGCTAGAGTTATCCAGGATTCTGAGCTATCCAATCATGGAAAATATTAGGACAATGACCAGGGAAAGCATGAAGAGCAAGAGTGAGCCCTAGTGCTCGAATCATGATACTCAAACCAGCAGTGTTTCAGTATACGAGTTAAATATTTTACATGTGATATACAAATACAGCGTCTTCCATATATGGAATGCAGTTTTGAGGGACATGCGAAACAAACATTACTTAACCCTTATCCTGCTAAATTTCTATAATGAACTTGTCCATCTTTCAATTTAGACAGTACCATTAACTGTTAAAAGGGGTGCCTACCAAAAAGATACTGGCTGAACAGCGAACAGTGCAGATCATGATCAGACTACACGGATGTGCAGACTGATCATGATCTACACTGGTCGCAAAGGCAGAAGCATGGTAAGGGTTAATACTGTAATATTTGACACTGTGGTATGACCAAACTTTTCCTTGAAAACTGAAGTTTTACAAGATTTAGTTTTCACTGTAAAATTTTCCCAAAATAATAACCCCAAACCACATTACAACTACAAAATAATCAGATACCACTTGATGAAAATGAATCTCTGGTCAATTTTTTCTAAATTTTTTCTAAAAACAATTAAAATCTGAGTTACAAGCAAGGAATTACTTTCAAGAAATGATAGGAAACCAAATAGTGAAAATTAATATGTCGCCAGTTCTAATTTTACTGTATTTCACCTAAATATATCAATCTTAGTAAAAGAGGATACTGTGAAATCATTTAATTTCGTCGGCACAAAATTTCATGGTTTTGACCGAAACGGCTGTTTCGTGGGGACGCAAATTCAGGGATTTTCAATTTCTGAAAATTTTTTTTACCATAATTTCCACAGGAATAGATCAGACGCAAATCTAGCAATTAATTTATAATATTTAATAGTCCCAGAGTAATAGTAGTTTACTAAGTGTCAGTAAAAATAAAGGCTAGTGTATAAACATTGCAGAGTGGGGCCGAAAAAAGTAAAATAACAGCCGCAGAATAGTGCAGTTGGCACGTGACACAACAAACTTCTATTTTTATTATCTATTTTTACTTTGACAAGCATGTCGTAAACAAACAACGGGTGAATGAAAGTCGGTTTTATTCCGACGCATACTTATGTCTATCGTTGATGGAGCCTCCATCAACCACATGGAAGCTGCAGGTCAGTAGTGCCACATGTACACAACTACGGATCAGATCGGATAGCTATGGTGTCCTTTTTGGCGACATTGTGTACAATTTACATTATCGTGGGCATAATTTGTTTGTTGGGACTTAATTTCGTGGTTGAGCTGAACCACGAAATCCACGAAAAATAATCCCCCACGAATAATAATGATTTCACAGTAAGTGGTGTCACAACTACAAGTGTTTTTGAGACTGAACCCAGGATAAAATGTTGACTTGGTTGTAACAACCATTTCATGCCACACTTAAATGCAACCAAACGGCAGCAATTTAATATAATCATTTTGTTTTATCAAAATCTGATGCACAATTAACATATTTATATTTCAATAATTTGTGCAGCAACTTACATTTGACACCGGCAGCATGGAATACTCTAAGATGGGAACAATTCTGAAATACACAGGATACATGTAAATGAATATTTACTAATATACTGATTAACTGAATTTACTTTTAATGATTTAATGTTGCAAGAAACTATACAAATGAGATCATAAACAAGGCATCTGACTCACTGTCCGACTATCAAGTGAAGAAATGAGGCTATAAATGTAGTACTTCTAACAAGAAGTCTCATGAAAACCTGTAGGTAGCATCCTTCACAAACTTATACCATATTCGCCTTAAAACAGTCCACTCGCTGGCTTCAGAGAATACTATCATTGTTAAGATCTGCTGCAGGAAAATAGCTCTCAGCATAAGTAAGAACTATATTTACATGACTTAGATGACAAAGCACATAGTGGTCCTGGTAACAGAGACCCTGAACAGACAGACATCCCTCAAGGCCATACCCCTTGGACCTGTACAGTCATTTACATACAATTCCTCTAATCCTGTTTACTTACCTGACAGACCTCTAAAAGAACAGTATCACCAAGACCTTTACTGTTAATTGTACAAAGTTCTTTACTTTAATAACAGATCTCCATGAGGACAATCCCACTAAGACCTCTACAGTTATTTATATATGTGATTCCTCTATTTTTGTGTTAACTTACTTGACAAATCTCCCTGGAGGTGACCTCAATGAGACCTCTACAATTATTTACATATAACACAACTGTCTTTACTTACTTGACAAATCTCCCTGAGTGCAACCCCACTAAGACCTCTACAGTTATTTATGTATAATTCCTCCAAGTTCCTGCTATGACAGACTAGGTTATTGAAGCTGCTATCATTCACCTGAAGACAACAAAAAATGAACTCAATATGTAATTTGTATAGAAAGAAAATACTGTTTATTTTTGTATAAATGTAACTGGTGCAATAATAGCAAAGGTAACCCTTTCAGTTCACAAAGAAAATCTTCAAATTACCAAATACATACAAATGTCATTATCAAATGATAAAAAATAAGATAAAAAAGAACTTTCCATTTATGGCATTTGATTTTAAGGGGCTATTTATGATTATATATTATTATGGTTTTCTTTATAAGAATCTAAATGTTCAGGATCATTTTTTTGTTGGGTTTCAAGTCCCTATGACATCATTGTAGATCATACTTAAGGTGATTTTAACTGAGGTTCCCCTCTAAGTGTTATTTCAAGCACATACAGGCACCTGTGGTAGAGCTACATGCCTTATGCAAGCCAGCTGGATGGCTTCCTCACACTGAAGATTTCTACACCCGACCTGATGTTTTAAACCTACAGCAGAGGCATCAATATGAATATATTATATTGAAAAGAATATATAAATAAACAAGAGGATTTTCAAACTTCCAAAGATGGCTTTAACAATTTTAGTAGGGGGTCACCTAGACCTGTGGTTTAGGAGGGAACAGCATCTGAGATTTTATTATTCTCAGCTTTGGTGGCAATGCCATTGACAAATCAAAACATTATGACCAATCTTGGTAGTTGGTCAGCCGAGGAACATTTTAGTGATTTGGACTGTTCAAAACTGCATTATTGCATTGCCAATGGAACTGATACAAATGGTAGCTAGCAAAAAAGTCATCTTTGGCATTTGTAACACGTCTGTTCTCCTTTCAGTTGACTATGTAAGATTTAAGCGGCCAGTTCACTCCAACCTTAGTTTATTTTCTGTTTCTGTACTAAGAAACTTTGCAATAACATACAATATGTTATGCTTTATGATCATGCTATATGTATTATGGAAATAAATATGAAGTGCATTGCACAGGATTTATTTGTACTAAAATAAAATGTTGACAGACGAAAAACTGACACCTGGCTGATGAAAAGACAACAGATGTTGAGTGTTCACAATTGCAGATGCGCAGGCTGGTCTGGATCCATGCTGGTCGCAAAGCCACTATGTTGGTTTTCTCATGGCACGGCTCATTTGTTATTCAGTTTGTTGCACATAATTATATCTCACAGAAATGTAAGTACTTACCTTGCAACAGTTTATGAGCACCAAATTCTTCAATGAGTCTAGATCACACTGCAGAGTCTTGAAACACTGAAATAGTGATAACATTGCTTGCAGGAGTTAAATACTGCGAAATTATTTCATTTGGTGTGCATAAAATTTCATAGTTTTTGTCAAAACATCTATTTCATGGGGATAGGAATTTGTGGATTTCAACTTTAGAACATAAAATGAATAGGAACTACACTTGTTCATTGAGATAAAATTTTGTGGATTGATTCAACTACAAAATCCACAAATTAAAATGAGTCCCTTGTGTTTTACAGTACTGACCACAGAATATCACTTCTTAATCAAAAACCATTTTCAGTCTTGTCCTACTGACAACAGAAACACTAAGATAGAGATAATAGGAATATTAGGGTAACATACTGAATTCAGAGACAATAGGAACACTATAGTAACACAATGAAAACAGAGACAATAGGAAAATATTGGTAACAAATCAGAGGGAATAGGAACATTTGGGTAAAACATACTGAACCTGGAGACAATAGGAACACTAGGGTAATACAGGGAAATCAGAGGCAATATGAATATAAGGGAAAATACTGACCTCAGAGACAACAGGAGTATTACGGTAACATACTGAAATCAGGGACAATAGGGACACCTGGGTAACATACTGAAATCAGGGACAATAGGGACACCTGGGTAACATACTGAAATCAGAGATAATAGGGACACCTGGGTAACATACTGAAATCAGGGACAATAGGGACACCTGGGTAACATACTGAAATCAGGGACAATAGGGACACCTGGGTAACATACTGAAATCAGAGATAATAGGGAAACTAGGTTAACATACTGAAATCAGGGACAATAGGGACACCTGGGTAACATACTGAAATCAGGGACAATAGGGACACCTGGGTAACATACTGAAATCAGGGACAATAGGGACACCTGGGTAACATACTGAAATCAGGGACAATAGGGACACCTGGGTAACATACTGAAATCAGGGACAATAGGGACACCTGGGTAACATACTGAAATCAGGGACAATAGGGACACCTGGGTAACATACTGAAATCAGGGACAATAGGGACACCTGGGTAACATACTGAAATCAGGGACAATAGGGACACCTGGGTAACATACTGAAATCAGGGACAATAGGGACACCTGGGTAACATTTTGAAATAAGAGGCAAAAGGAACATTAAGGTAACATACTGAACTTGGAGCCAATAGGAACACTAGCGTAACATACTGAGCTCAGGGACAATAGGAACACTAGCATAACATACTGAGCTCAGGGACAATAGGATCATTTGGGGAACATACTGAGCTCAGGTACAATAGGAACATTAAGGTAACATACTGAGCTCAGGGACAATAGGAACATTTGGGTAACATACTGAACTCAGAGACAATAGGAACAGTACAGTAACACAATGAAAACAGAGACAATAGGAATATAATGGTAACAAATCAGAGGGAATTGGAACATTTGGGTAAAACATACTGAACCTGGAGACAATAGGAACACTAGGGTAATACAGGGAAATCAGAAGCAATATGAATATAAGGGAAAATACTGACCTCAGAGACAACAGGAGTATTACGGTAACATACTGAAATCAGGGACAATAGGGACACCTGGGTAACATACTGAAATCAGGGACAATAGGGACACCTGGGTAACATACTGAAATCAGGGACAATAGGGACACCTGGGTAACATACTGAAATCAGGGACAATAGGGACACCTGGGTAACATACTGAAATCAGGGACAATAGGGACACCTGGGTAACATACTGAAATAAGAGGCAATAGGAACATTAGGGTAACATATTGAACTTGGAGCCAATAGGAACACTAGCATAACATACTGAGCTCAGGGACAATAGGATCATTTGGGTAACATACTGAGCTCAGGGACAATAGGATCATTTAGGTAACATACTGAGCTCAGGTACAATAGGAACATTTGGGTAACATACTGAGCTCAGGGACAATAGGAACATTTGGGTAACATACTGAGCATAGGTACAATAGGAACATTTGGGTAACATACTGAACTCGGAGACAACAGGAACATTTGGGAAAAATATTGACCTCAGGGACAATAGGATCAGTTGGGTAAAATACTGACCTCAGGGACAATAGGATCATTTGGGTAAAATACTGAGCATAGGTACAATAGGATCATTTGGGTAACATACTGAACTCGGAGACTATAGGAACATTTGGGTAAAATACTGTCCTCAGGGACAATAGGATCAGTTGGGTAAAATACTGACCTCAGGGACAATAGGATCAGTTGGGTAAAATACTGAGCTCAGGGACAATAGGAACATTTAGGTAACATACTGAGCTCAGGTACAATAGGAACATTTGGGTAACATACTGAGCATAGGTACAATAGGAACATTTGGGTAACAGACTGAGCTCAGAGACCACTGGAATATAACTGTAACATACTGAAATTAGAGGCACATTTGGGTAACATACTGAACTCAGGGACAATAGGAACATTTTGGTGACATACTGGGCTCAGGGACAATAGGAACATTTAGGTAACATACTGAGCTCAGGTACAATAGGAACATTTGGGTAACATACTGAGCATAGGTACAATAGGAACATTTGGGTAACAGACTGAGCTCAGAGACCACTGGAATATAACTGTAACATACTGAAATTAGAGGCACATTTGGGTAACATACTGAACTAGGAGACAATAAGAACACTAGGGTAACATAGGGAAATCTATGAAGCTTAAGGCCAAAGCATTCTCCAGTTATGGATTGGAAAATCAAAATTTAATGGTCTACATATCAACATGCAGATGAACCGATCACCATGAGCACAATAATATATTACCTCTTCTTCAAAGTTTGGCATAACAAAATTCCACAATCTTTTTTATGTTATATCATATCTGAACTCTGTACACCTTTTAATTAGTAAAATTAAACATTATATTTTCATCTCTGTTAACTTGTCACTCTATCAAAATGAACAGTTACCTTTCCTGTAAGCTGTGAAACATCAGTGAGATCTAGGTGTGACAGTGGCTGTCCAGATGTCAAAATTGTGTTTACTCTGTAATAATATTCAGGTATATCAGATTAAACTTCATATAAAACTTCATCACAGGTATAACTGGAATAGCTTTGATAAGAAACAGGCTTTTGATAACGATTTAAAGAAAGATATTCCTGAAAACTTTGTCATTCCTATATACAATGCAAAGATTTTAAAAACTAAGTTTTAATTACATTTAGATAGAAAAGCAAAGTGCAACATAACTGCTTATCCATCTGTGTGTTGCTTAGGTAAACATAGAGAAAGACAACTAAATAGTACATAAAACAAGAGCTGTCGGAGGACAGCAACGCTCGACTATTCAACAGCCTTGTCGATTGAATGAATACGGAAGTCGAAAAAGGGACATAATTTAGTAAAAAAATAAAAATAGGGTTATGGAACCTATATAGTGCTTATCAGCTCATGACAGTGGACAAGTGTGTGAAGTTTCAATCCATTCCCATTAGTGGGTACTGAGATACCAGCTTACTTATAGGAATTTAACCAAAAACTCCTAAGTTGAAAAAGGGGCATAATTTTGTAAAATGTGAAGTAGAGTTATTGACCCTTTGCATTGCATGTCATATCATGACAGTGAACAAGTGTGTGAAATTTCAATCCTTTCCCATTAGTGGATACTGAGATACCAGCTTACATACAAAAACTTAACCAAAAATTTCTGTGTTGAAAAAGGGGCATAATTTTGAAAAAAAGCAAAATAAAGTTATGGGACCTGCTTTGTGCATGTCAGATCATGACAGTGAATAAGTGTGTGAAGTTTCAATTCATTCCAATTAGTGAGTACTGAGATACCAGCTTACATACAAAACCTTAACCAAAAAATTCTAAGTCGAAAAAGGGGCATAATTTTGTAAAAAAGCAAAATAGAGTTATGGAACCTGTGCAATGTAAGTCAGTTTATCACAGTAAATAAGTGTGTGAAGTTTCAATCCATTCCCACAAGTGGTTACTGAGATACCAGCTTACATACAAAACCTTAACCAAAAATTTCTAAGTCGAAAAAGGGGCATAATTTTGTAAAAAAGCAAAATAGAGTTATGGAACCTGTGCAATGTAGGTCAGTTTATCACAGTGAATAAGTGTGTGAAGTTTCAATCCATTCCCACAAGTGGTTGCTGAGATACCAGCTTACATACAAAAACTTAACCAAATCGGGACGCGGACGCTGACGCGGACGCATGGGCGAGTCCAATAGCTCTACTATTCTGTGAATAGTCGAGCTAAAAACAGGAAAATTTTTTATTTCTAATTTACTTTAAAACCATGTTTAAGTCTGACATACCCTTTATCAGAAACATGAAGACATCTTTTCAACTTGACTTTATGTAAGTTTGTACATCTGGAGACAAGGTTTCTCAAAGACACATCTGTCACTGTGATAGCTGATAGGTCCAGCTCCTTTATCTCTGGGCAGTATTTGCCTGCATTAAAACATACAGTCTGGTACAGTTAATGGCATACAAATACAGTGTTAAGTGGATATACATGTATTTAAATTACTGCATTTATTTATATTATCATCAAAATAACAATGGAGTTAGTGACAAAGTGGCTGGCAGATTGGACCGCAATGTAAGCCACAGGGTTTTATTCTTGGTTGCCACTTGGTATCCCAACTAGCTTTGTGCTTGTCGATTACTCAAGCTGGTAGTTTCAATCAGTATATGCCTAGACTGGTTGATGTGCACTCTAGAAATAAGTTACTCGATTCATTCAAGGTGGGAATTTTTGATTTTCTACACAAAGTCATGTTCAATATGATACCTGTACCTTTTTTAAATATACATATTAATTCATATTTCTGCTATTTTACTATATATATTTACAGATCATACAAAGCCCAGCTAATAATTTTGTTTTGAATGAATAACATTCAGCATAGAGAAAGCCACAAAGATATGCCTCATCCTAAAATTACCTTTTCTCTCCAAATTTGTAATTTTACAAAAATACAGTAATTCTGAAGGTATGAATATTGTAAATTTTATAGTAGACTTTATGTGTACCAATGATATCCATGGTAAAATCAGTTAGAAGTCTAGGCGATGCAGATAAATCAAGGGATTCCAAATACTGACCACACCTCAGCAGCACAGAGTTCAACTTCTCATCTGTTAGACCTAATGTATAAAACAAATCAGACATGTTTCTTGTTTGATTAACAGATAACAAAAGAAATTAATCAATTTTCAGGAAAACAGGGATATTGCATACTGTGAAATCATTAATATTCGTAGGGGACAAATTTTCGAGGATTTCGTGGTTGTGTCCATCCAAAAAATTTAATCCCAACAAACAAGTAAAGTTCCCATTCATTTTATGTTCAAAAGTTGAAATCCAGGAATTCATATCCCCACGAAATTACCGTTTTGACCAAATCCACGAAACTTCATGCCCACGAAATTAAATGATTTTACAGTAAACAAATTTTCTACTGATTCTAGACGTAAGCAGCCGAGTCTCCTCCTTTCATCTGATGTTTTGTCTCCTTATTTTCCTCCTGGTGGTTAGGATGGTAATGGTGATCAATCATTATCTTGTCTAAAATGGCTACCAAGCTTGTTCACTTCATTACAGCCAGTGCCAATTAGGTGTAGCTTTCTAAAGGGTGTGGAATATGGCATTTTTGTGTAAAAATGTGTGCTTGAAATTGGTGCCCTAACAAAAACATGGCATTCATACACATGAATGTACATGTTCTGAACAACTTAAAGAGCCTACTTTATAAAAACAAGACCTGTCTGTGGACAGCAATGCTTGAATATTCAAAAGCCTAGCCACTAGAAAAGTTAAAATAATGTACATACACTACCAAGTACAAGAAGGGCAAGAATTTTGAATTTAAGACCATTCCCTCTTATCAATGATCAGGATACTTTTTTATACAGAACAGAACATTTAGATACAAAACTGTATATACGGTTGCAATCAAACCAGCTAACTGTACCTGTGTACAAAATGTCTTAAACAAATCTCAATGGAAGCTCTTGTTCTGCAGAATACAGCATGATCGAAGGAGTATTTACCTTGAAATTGTCTAAATATATTCTGAAAATGCAGGTGTTTTTCTGAGGCCCATGTCCTCTGTACAAGATGCTTCCACCTCCAGCACACGCGTTCCACACCTATACGTTCCTTCCAGGACAGCAGGGAGAATATACGCAGTAAAACATCGTCAAACAGACTGTCTATCATAGATGGAGTATCTGGATTTACCTAGGGAAAAGAACAAGAGCTGTCCGTAAGACAGCGCACTCCACTATTTGGCGATTTGACAGTAAAATGAATTTATGTCTCAATAAGAGACCTCTACTTTAAAAGGAAGATACACCAAGATATAAAAAGACCATACTACCCAGAGGGGTTAAAGGTCAAATATGGAAGGGGTACTGACATCCTTTATTTTGATGGAATTAAATTATATCTTTATCTTTTAAAGTACCAAAGATATGTCTATAAACGAAGCTTTCGAAAAAATTTAACATGAAAATAATTCCAAGTATAACACCTTGGTGACCTTGACCTTGGGTATAATGGGCCCAGTCCCAGCACATACTTTGTTTGTATGCTGGACAATGTTTATGTGAAGTTACAGTAAGATATAAGCAATAGTAACAAAGATACGACAGAAAAACAAAGGTTGCCTAAAAACTTTAACCTTAAAAATAACCTAAGTATAACACCTTGGTGACCTTGACCTTGGGTATAATGGGCCAAGCTCCTGTATATACTTTGTTTGCATGCTGAACAATGTAAATGTGAAGTTACAGTAAGATACAAGTAGAATAGCACCCTTATTCTCCTAATAGTGGAGCTAAAAATCATAATGTTTCTCATTTGAAGCTCTTTTAATGCATACTAGAGCTGAAATTTGTCTCTATTTAAAATCACCTTTTTTTCTGAAATGACATCAAGTCTTCACCAATTTAAAGAGTCAGAATGGTTCCCTTTTAAAGCATATTTTAATTATGTTAATAACAATTAATAATTTTCTTCTTCAAAAAACAACAGTAAACACATGAGAGTTCTAATAAAAGAATACACTTCAAAATTAATTTGCCTTTTTATTTAATAAAAGTTTTATATTGCACAATCATTAATAGATCCAAACCTGTGACTGATCAGTGGTATGGTCAACATCACTATGATGTTCCATTTCTTCTTCAACATCACTGTCATCATCATCATCATCTTTATGTCTGTTCTGCCAGTAAGTTGCCTTTGTTGAAAGCTCTGCAGGTTTTACTCTCATCTGTCTGTATATATACACAACACAATTTTTTTGTATTGTTTTATTTTATAGACTACAATTTAACCTATTTCAGTGGTCACTTGTATAGATACTGTATGATCAGATTTAAGTCCAACCATTGGAATTAACTATATAATGACCTTTTATATAGTGTGACCCTGTCTAATGCAAAAGTCGGCAAAATGCACACTAACAGAGATATAACAGTCAACTACTGTAATGTAAAATGAAACAAACGACTTCTTAATATATTACATATTTGCATTGTTAAGTCTGCAATTATGCTACTCCTACCAACCCCACCTGTGAAAAAATGTCAGTTTCTACAATTTTATGTGAAAAGACAAATTGTCACAAAACAGTACACATCATAGTTCATTCATCTGAACTTATCCAGTAACAAAACCAAACTAGAGGGTCATGATGACACTGGATCGCTCACCTGAGTAATATGAGTCACATGTTTCAAATGGCAAACTGATGCTAAAATATTAAGAAGGTATGACAGTAGGTCACATTCATGGTAACTGAAAGTCAGTTTTAAGATTGGTGTGTAAAACTGTACATGTTGTCCAAATTTCAAGGCTGTATCTTAATAACAAGAAAGTAGGTCAGTAGGTCAAGGTCACAGTCAAGCGATCCCTAATTGCTTGGGGTCATCAGGTAATTATAATTAAACAGTCTTGGAAATATGATCTGAAAATTTTTCTTATATAACTCATAATTATAACAGGTGACCCCCAGGGCGGGGCCTCTTTTCACCCCAGGGGCATAATTTGAACAAACTTGTTAGAGATCCACCAGGTAATGCTACATACCAAATATCAAAGGCCTAGGCCTTAAACTTTCAGACAAGAAGATCTTGATTTTTTTTCCCTATATAAGTCTATGTTAAGTGCAGGGCCTCTTTTCACCCTAGGAACATAATTTGAACACATTTTGGTAGAAAAACACTAGGAAAGGCAACATACTTAATATCAAAAGCCTAGGCCTTGCAGTTTCAAGCGAAAAGATTTTTTAAGTTTTTTTCCCTATATAAGTCTATGTAAAACTTGTGACCCCTGGGGCAGGGTCTCTTTTCACCCTCGGGGCATAATTTTGGTAGAGGACCAAAAAGCAATGCTACACACAAAATATCAAAGGCCTAGGTGTTGTGGTTTTAGACAAGAAGATTTTTAAAGTTTTTTACTATGTAAGTCTATGTAAAACTTGGGACCCCTGGGGCGGGGCCTCTTTTCACCAAAGGGGCACAATTTGAACAATCTTGATAGAGGACCATAAGATGATGTCACATGCCAAATATCAAGGCTCTATACCATGCGATTTTGGACAAGAACATTTTTTAAGTTTTTCCTTTCGGTTGCCATGGCAACCAGAGTTCTGCATGGAATTAAATTCTTTGAACAATTTTGACAGGGGACCACCTAAGGATCATTCCTGTGTAGTTTGGTGTAATTCTGCCCAGTGGTTTTCAAGAAGATATTTTTAGAAAATGTTGACGGATGGACGGAACACAACACACGACGGACATTGAGCGGTCACAAAAGCTCACCATGAGCCTTTGGCTCAGGTGAGCTAAAAAAAAGAAGATCATTGGCAGTCTTCCAGTGAATAGTATGAATCTTTCTTATTGTCTTTTACACCTCCATAAAATTATATAGCTGTCTGAATGACATGAACAAACTTATTTACATCCATTATAAGACACGTTTAAATGCAAAATATAGCATTCTCAAGCTATATCCTGGAAAAATCTAGTCTACACAATAACAAATCCTTTCCAAATAAACTCATTTAAATATCTTCATAAATATCTTCAAAACAAGTATTAAAAGAAAATGTTGAGTTTGCCTTAGCATCTTACTAGAGAAAACATATTTTTATGTTTTTACCTTTCATCAAAGAAAAGTTCCTCTTCAGATGCCTGGAGAGCTCTCTGCATTGACTCTTCATCTTTGAATGTCACAAATGCAATCCTGTAAAATGTTGGAGAGAAGTAGCAACAAGACGGCCATGATGGCTCTACACTAACAATCTTAATACATGACCTAAGGTTTTTATATATGCAATATGGCAATTTTTAATATTTTTTAAAAAGGTACATTACTCTTGAGTTAACTTGAGCAGCTTTGCCTTTTTTCTGTGATATTTCAGCAACAGCAATTCTGTAGAAGCTCATGGAATGAAGTCTATAAAGTCTTCACATGTCAAATACTGCAAATAGGATACTTTCAAGAGCCATAACTCTAGTGTTACAATGTCCCTTATTACATTAAGATAAGATCTTGTGTACATGTTTATTCTCTGTAAGTTTAATGAAGACTGCCTCTCATGTGTAAACAATATGAATTATGACAATTCTGACTGACTCACAGGCTATCATTCTGGTTTCACCTAAATATTCTTGCTCACGATCAAAATTGACCAAGACCTTGAGGCTATATGAATTTTATGCAAGTTTCATTCAGATTGCTCTAGAAATGCAGTTGCTAAGGTCATTCACACTGTACAATATGGCATGTTTGATGAAGATTGCTCAAGAAATGAGTTCTCTAGTGTGTTAATAGTACAACAGACTGTTGACAAAATGACAGACTGTGGACAACAGACAGATACTACAGAACATCATAAATAATAAAGAAATGGAAAATAAAAGAATATGAAAGCATAAAAAATCCCTACTAAAAAGGGCACAAACTCACATGCTGAACAACATTTCTATAAAGTTTCATGATTAAAGGTCAAATACTTTGAGATGCATGTGACAAAAACTTGTCCGCCTAAAATGCATATTTAACTATACTTATATTTGAGTAGTAATGAAGTTGATGTTATGCAACAATTTGACATCATTCATATTTCATAATATACATAAAATAATACACAAAAATCATAACCAGTCAGAGTGCCAACAGATTTTAATTGCAGAATATTGAATACTTGATTTCCTTCAGTTTTAATTGACAAACAAATCAAGCCATGTTGGACTTCTTCATATTTAGTGTTAAGAACTCCACAATTCAAAATTAACTGAAAAATATACATAATAATAATTCCTTATCAATGTAACAAAATAGAAATACCCTCGGGACCATTTCTTGATATGATCCTTTGCAATGTAACAGTATTCCACTGGTCCAAATTTACTGAAGAACTTCGTCAACTTTCTTGATTTTACCTGAAAGTTGAAGAAGAAACTATATTTAGAGAACATTTGCTTCTAAAGCATAGTTTGTATCATGTGAAATATCACACCAGTAAACAGCTCTCGTTCCAATCAGGGAAAAAAGTAATAAATTTGAAGAACCTGTTTCTGATTTTGCAAATTTGCCATGGTGTTTCCAAAATTTAATATCTCCAGGTAATTAACATCTGCCAAGTGTCAGTACCAGTAAGATACATGTAATACTGTGGCCTTAAAAATTGTAAGGGTAACCATACCGTACTAGGTTAAAAGTTTTTTTTCCAGATTTGTAACAAAACTTTCCTAACTTAGCAAAATGGGAATTATAACGGGGGCTAAATACAAATGAACACTTAATATGTTCATACAATTTATGCTTTCTATTTGTTAAGTATAACAACAAAAATTATCATAAATTTACTACCGTATGCACATTATACAGTGTAACACTGACACACGATGTCCTATTCCCACCCATACCAAACCATTTCAAACCCCTCAACCCAAACAAGGTAGTGGAAAAATGAACAAAAAAAATTTGAGTCAGTAAAATCTTAACAACTAATTAACCCTAAAAATATACAGTATAATGTTTATTCAGTTATTAATAAATGAACTCAAAAAATTTAAACAAAACTAGAGCTATCACTAAAGGTGATGAATGTACCCCCCGCATGCACTGACACAGTACATTGCAATTTGATGCACACAAGATTACATAATTATGTGGACTGTATGTATATAGACTGTATGTATGTATAGTAACAAAAAACAAAGTCTCATAACTATGCAGAATATTTATCTAAAAGAATGTAACATGCACCATGCACAACTAGGGTTGGTACTGATCACTTGTGTGAAGTTTCATTAAATTGTGTGTAAGGGTTTGGTAGATTAGGCACGCACAAGATTGCATATATGCAGACTGTATGTACATAGTATGTTAACAAGAAACAAAGTCCCATAACTCTGCAAATTTTGTCGCTGAAAGAACCTAACATGCCCCATGCACAACTGGGGTTGGTACTGATCACTTGTGTGAAGTTTCATTAAATTGTGTCAAGGGGATGAGGAGAGATGGTGCGCACAAGATTGTGTCTATGTATATAGTATAGTTACAAAAAAACAAAGTCCCATAACTCTGCAAATTTTTTTTCTAAAAGAACCTAACATGCCCCATGCACAACTACTGTTGTTACTGATCACTTGTGTGAAGTTTCATTAAATTGTGTCAAGGGGATGAGGAGAGATGGTGCGCACAAGATTGTGTCTATGTATATAGTATAGTAACAAAAAAAACAAAGTCCCATAACTCTGCAAATTTTTTTTCTAAAAGAACCTAACATGCCCCATGCACAACTACTGTTGGTACTGATCACTTGTGTGAAGTTGCATTAAATTGTGTCAAGGGGATGAGGAGAGATGGTGCGCACAAGATTGTGTCTATGTATATAGTATAGTAACAAAAAAACAAAGTCCCATAACTCTGCAAATTTTTTTTCTAAAAGAACCTAACATGCCCCATGCACAACTACTGTTGGTACTTATCACTTGTGTGAAGTTTCATTAAATTCTGTCAAGGGGATAAGGAGAGAAGGTGCGCACAAGATTGCGTCTACGGACAGACGGCCAGACAGACAGACAACCTGAAACCAGTATACCCCCTCTTACAACTTTGTTGTCGGGGGGTACAATAACCAGACATTTTCAAATTATGGCATTTTTTCAACTAAAACACTTAATACCTGTACCAAACAAGCAAGTGTAATATTGATAGCATTCTCTTGAAAGTGGGCAACATTAAAACTGGAATACACACAAAATCCCCCTTGCTCATGATTTTTTCAAACACTTCCAAAGTTTAGTATTTAAATACTAAGTTCAAAAAAGAGTTTTAACAACTTATTTAACTATACAATTTCATCAGAAGTACGAATTTTTTTTGTTTGTTTTGGGTTTAACGCCGTTTTTCAACAGTATTTCAGTCATGTAACGGCGGGCAGTTAACCTAACTAGTGTTCCTGGATTCTGTACCAGTACAAACCTGTTCTCCGCAAGTAACTGCCAACTTCCCCACATGAATCAGAGGTGGAGGACTAATGATTTCAGACACAATGTCGTTTATCAAATAGTCACGGAGAACATACGCCCCGTCCGAGGATCGAACTCGCGACCCCGCGATCCGTAGACCGACGCTCTACCTACTGAGCTAAGCGGGCGGGCTTTTTTTATTTTTTGTATTTTTGTAATTAATATTTGTAACAAGATGTTGTAATTGTGTAAAAGTGAAAGTTAGTCAAACTGGAGCAATGAAATTTAATCTATATTAATAAAACTAGATATACCCTGTAACTGATATTTCCAACAAATATTTTCCTGTTAATATTAAACTCTGTAGTTTTGGACTTATCACAACTGTTCTTGATCGTCTTGTCACTTTCCATAGTAGGTTATACCCATTTTCTGGTTGAACACTAAAACTGTCTTTCTGAAATGAAATTACACACAAAATAAGCTCTATGAACAGAACATTTGGCTACCTCCAATGAAGCAAGTATTGTTTTTTCATCTTAATGATATAAAATTTAACTATTTTTTTTATTTATTTTTCAATTAAATATAAAATATAATATATTTATCTTGCTGGATATTTGTTGGTGATTCTGCAAAATCTAAGCTAGTGAATATTTTTAAATTTCATATATTTTACATAAATTTTGTTGGGAAAACAAACTTTGCTATGAGCTATTTTGCAGGATTCAATGACAATATTTTTCTCTAGATATCATTTTTCCATATTTGATAAAAAAGATGTTTATTTTAAACATAACTGAGAACATAGTCTTATTTACAAGTAATCTCCTGACAGAAGGTAAGATGTTACCATGGTGACACTAATGGCTGCCGTATTATAAGTTAGAATAATCTGAGATGATAAAGGTATAAATGCAAATGTGCACTAGCCAGGTTATTATTCTTTAGTCTGTATAAAACAGACACATTTCATAATGGTTGCAGCACACACCAAGACCAATGTTAAATGTCTGTAACTTGTCAGTGCTGAATATAATCAAAAGGAAAGTGGAGTCATGTTTGATATTAAAAGAAAAATATTTTCATTTTCAGTCAAATTCAGCTGCAAAATCAACTGCAACATGAAACCCAAAATTGTAGTGATGGTGTATGAGCTAAGTATCTTTGACTAATTTTATAATGCAGAGGTAATATTGGCTGACATTGAGCCATGGTGGACAAGCTCTCCTGTTGGTTAGACATCAACCCTGATCGGTTTGGTTTGACTATTGTAAACTTCTTCAGAGGACTTGACCGTAATAACTTGGTAAGTTTGATTTGCATGTGATGCAGCATATCGTTGCAGGCAGTTTATATTCTCTTTGGTGCCGGCTGGTGCTGGTGCCAGAACCGGTGTGGGGCTGCTTAGTCTGTTACAAGGCTATAAGGGATACCCTTGGTGCTGGCTGGGTGCCGGCCTCGATTTTTAATCGGTGACCGTTTAGTACCAGTGCTGGCTTATTTTTAGTCATATAGCCAGTGTAGTCTATGGCTATTTTTTATGCTGCAGGTATGCTGCCAGTGTAAGACTATTTTTAGAGTGGAGCTGTGGGTGCTGGCAGTATATATTTTAAGTTGTGCCAGTATGGTGTTGGTGCAGATGTGGTGTTTTAGAATGCAATTCATGATGAAAATGCTACCATAATTGGTTCAGTTATTGAAACATCCCATCATCAAAATGCAAATGTCAATTTACATGTATATTGAAATAAAAAAAATACTCATACAGCTTATTCAATTATGAATATAATGTTAGTAATTTCTACTTTAAAATGAGCTTGGTTATAAGTAACAGCTCTAAGAAGATTATTTATTTGATAGTGAGTTTGAGAGTTGAGCTTCACAGTAACATGAGTATATTTTCATGCATTGTGATGGATTTTAAAGCTTTTGCCGATAGCTAACATCAGGAAGTGTATTCTTGAATTTCCTCTGCAAAGAAGATAGAAAAGCATATGATTGCACAAAACCATCTATCACTCAAAAATCCCTAAACAGCAGTTTTCAGTTATTTGCTAAAATTGATTACATGTGTTCCTTTTAAAGATAACTTTTTGAAAGAAATTAGAAAAGTGTGCCTTAATCATGTTAATGATCCAAAGTAATAACATCATGGCCTGGCAGTCTAGTGGTAGCACATTAGACTGTCGATTCAGAGGTCCGGGGTTCGAATCATACTTCAGGCACTGGAAATTTCTGTGACATTCTAAAGTGTCTCCCATCTATAACCAAATGCCAGTACATGTTATTCCCTGCAGGAAATATTGGTCCTTCATACCTTGCACACAAAACAGACTGTCTATTCACAAAGAGCTAGGCTAACTTAGCCGGACATTTCTGTATCTAAAAGCTTTCTCTAAGTTCAGACTTTTCAAAGTGAATAGTTGCTTGCGAATTTTCTGTTTCTTTTGAATAGATCTTGTGAATAATTTTGTTGCAAAACTGAAGAAAAAATGTAACTAAAATCTGATTTTTCAAACCCGTTTTGAAGTTTTGCCATTTTATACTATTATTTTGTTTTTTTTGTTTGTTTTGGGTTTAACGCCGTTTTTCAACAGTATTTCAGTTATGTAACGGCGGGCAGTTAACCTAACCAGTGTTCCTGGATTCTGTACCAGTACAAACCTGTTCTCCGCAAGTAACTGCCAACTTCCCCACATGAATCAGAGGTGGAGGACTAATGATTTCAGACACAATGTCGTTTATCAAATAGTCACGGAGAACATACGCCCCGCCCGAGGATCGAACTCGCGACCCAGCGATCCGTAGACCAACGCTCTTACCTACTGAGCTAAGCGGGCGGGCTTTATACTATTATAGAACGTAACAAAAGACACAGAAATTTATAGGCAGTGGCTAGTGAACCGTCACCGGTGCAGCAGACCCGAGGTCTAGTGCACGGTCACCGGTGCAGCAGACCTGAGGTCAAGTGCACCGTCATTTTTGTTATATATAAAATATAGCCTTTATGTAAAGTTTAATCAAAAGATATTTTCACCAGTAAAATGCAAGAACATAACTAAAAGAATGAAGCAGTGACTGGGAAACCCATGAGACATGAGCCATAGTCACATAAAATTGAAAAATGTCTCAAAGTTTTAAGTGCTAATGAGCCCTGTGTCATATGTCTAAATTGTATTGAATGCAAAAGGATGAAACAAACTATTTAATAGTGTAAATCTTACACAAAGGAATGTATTCAGTGTGCAGATTCAAAGTGCTTCCAGTGTTTAATCATGTTTTAACATTGTATTTTATTCTAGACTTTCATTTTTTGTCAGTTTTCAGTAATTTTCTTTATTGACAAGCTGTGAAGCTGCTACAGTTTTAGTTACTATATTTGTTTTTTACTGAGAGCTTCTTTAATCTGAAATGTGTACATACTACAGTGCCAGTTCCTAGTTTACAAGTCATAATTGTCCCATAGAAATTTCTGAATGTCACATAAAATTTTTAAATGTCACATAATTTATTGTGTATGACGAGCCATTGTCCCATGGACAAAATTTCTTTCCCAGTCACTGATGAAGTAAGATAAACCTCGACTTACTTGTTAATTTACCGTTTTACCTTAAAGCGCTGATCTCCGTTCTTCGGCAACAGTGGTATCCATCATTTACTAAGCTATTTCCGAATGACATAATGAATTTCATTGATCTTTTTTTATCTTTCTTTTTTTTTTTGTGATTTTCATGAATACCGTATATCGTTATTTTTGTCAATTAATTGTATTCAAGTTGAATTTATAAGATTAATTATTGTCTGCATTTGGATATATATGTATGTATATCAAAACTGAAATTCGATCTTAATTTCAGATTTATTATTCAGTGACAATTGCCAATTAACTCTTCATGAAACCTGAAATTCGGAAATGTTGACATCTGGCAAGCAAATATTTTATAATGTACATTTACGGCGAAAACTGTTATGATTTCAATATTTGTTATATTATTTATTAAAAAAAGAAGCTACATCTTACGAAATCTATGATAAAAACTGTGAAAAACAATAAAGATTAAATCAAAACAATAAATGGAGGTCTACAAATGTAGGCTTTGTTGGTAGCTTGTTAAAGTTATTTAATAATTAGCTTGGGCGTGTTTGTCTTTTGAATCGGCAGCTCTGATCATGAGATAGTGAATCTAAAATTAAGTTCGGATTTCAATTTTGATGTATCCAGATACAGACAATAACTAATCTTAAATGGACATAAATATACTAGTATGCTATTTATGAAAATTAAAAATTAATTATTTCTTTCAATGAAACTCATTCTGTCATAACTGAACGTTCTTCTTAAGAATCATTCCGCCATAATAAACTTTCTATTAATAGACCATATCTGATAGCGGCACAATGTTTTTAATCGGTATATCGGTAAATTAAAAGGTAAGTCAAGGTTTATTTAAATTAGAATCATCTTACTTCATTCTTCTAATAATGATCATACATATAACTGGTGACAATGTTGAGCGCAAATAACCAATCTGCGCTATTTACCAAACGCGCAGCGCATATAACAAATTTTTGTACGTTGGTTATATGCGCAACGATTTACCAATCGTTGCGCAGGATAAATTTAATCTGCGCGATTTACCAAATGCGCAGCGCAAATAACAAATGTAACTTTATATATCAGAAATTTGCATTTCGTGTTGAATAAATCATGTAGTTGGTCAATTTATTAATAAATATAGATGTCAAATGCTGAATATCTTGGTATTTGAATTATGTGTCATAAATTTGTTTCTACATCAGTAAATTCACGGCAGTCGGTCACCAGGTTTCAATACCTCGATCTTATACAAGATGCAATAAAACCCAAACATGCGTGAAGGTGTGATTTCCTCCAGCTTGCACACGTCGTCCTCTGCTATTTTTATAATTTTCTACTTCACCCGAGCACACGCTTAGCAAAATATCGTTTTTATTATATTGAAATATCTTGAAATTTCACAATAATATTCTTTTTACCAACGGGAGCATATCTCTCAACATGTCTAAGATAAAAGATGAAATAAAAAAAGTCACAGAATTAAAAGAAAATTCTTACAGATCTTATCTATATTATTATTTTATAGTATAAAATCGATAGAATAAAGAGTAGGCCTAATTTTCATCAAACGTAAACGAAATTTTACATTTTGTAGCTGCACAAGATATGTGTTTGGTGCCCTGCGCTAAATGAAAATCTGGAAATTACTTAGATAATTTAAATATCTTTTATAAATCATATTAACTTTTACTTAGATTTGCGATTACAGACTAAAACTAAAGTTTTTTTACAAATCTAAATGGATCTATAATGTTACACCTGTAACTTGCGTGGGAGGTCGGTCCTGCGCTAATAGCTAAGTTTGAAATTACACTGTATTTCAAATATATTTCATTCATAAAACATACTATTTATATAACTTTTAAATGAATACTGTAAAAGAATAATTAGAAAAAGAGTGATTTCTGTCATAACGAGAACGAGATATTACATTTTTTATCCGCGCAAGATATGTGTCTGCGCTAATAATAAATCTGGAAATTACTCTGATAACTTGAATATCTTTTATTAATCATATTAACTTTTACTTTGATTTACGATTACAGACTAAAACTATAGTTTTTTTTTACAATTCTTAATGGATCTATAATGTTACACATGTAACACGCGTGGGAGGTCGGTTCTGCGCTAATAGCAAAGTTTGAAATTACACTGTATTTCAAATATATTTCATTCATAAAAGATACTATTTATGTAACTTTCAAATGAATACTGTAAAAAAATTATTAGAAAAAGAGTGATTTCTGTCATAACGAGAACGAAATATTACATTTTTTATCTGCGCAAGATGTGTGTCTGCGCTAATAATAAATCTGGAAATTACTCTGATAACTTGAATATCTTTTATAAATCATATTAACTTTTACTTTGATTTACGATTACAAACTTAAACTATAATTTTTCTAAATGGATCTATAATATTACGCCTGTAACTTGCGTGGGAGGTCGGTCCTGCGCTAATAGCCAAGTTTGAAATTACACTGTATTTCAAATATATTTCATTCATAAAACATACCATTTATGTAACTTTCAAATGAATACGGTAAAAAAAAGAATAGAAAAAGAGTGATTTCTGTCATAACCGCGCGGGTTACAGAATTAAAATTACATTTGTCTTTGCAAAAGCTACAACTTTAGTCTTTAACCATAAAACAAAATTAAATTTAGCATGGTTTATGAAAGATATCCAAGTTATCAGGATTATTTCCAGATTTTTTATTAGCGCAGGGCCGATATCCCGCGCAGGATACAGATGTAACAAAATATTCATTTGGCAAAAGCTACAATTTCAGCCCTTTAATCACAAAACAATGATAAAGTTAGCATGGTTTATGAAAGATACCCAAGTTATCAGGATTATTTCCAGATTTTTTATTAGCGCAGGGCAAACACATCTTGTGCAGATAACAAATGTAATATTTCGTTCTCGTTATGACGGAAATCACGCTTCTTTCTATTTTTTTCTACTCCCAAAAGATTTTTATGAAGTTACATAAATAGTATCTTTTAGAATTAAAATATGTTTGAAATATCGGCGTCAGTTCATAATTTGCTATTAGCGCAGGAACAACTTCCCGCGCAGGCTACGGATGAAACATTATATTCAGATTTTCAAAAGCTACATTTTTAGATTGTAATCGAAAAACGAAGTAAAGTTAAAATGGTTTATAAAAGATATTCAAGTTATTGGAGTAATTTTCAGAGTTCTATTAACGCAGGACACACACCTTGCGCACCTACAAAATGTAAAATTTCGTTCACATTTTGTCGAAACTTATTAGTTATTCTACCTGTCTCACTATAAAACATTAATAAATGATATAAGTATAAAAGGTCTGTAAGAATCGTCTTTTAATTTTACTTATTTTTGTTTTTTTGTTTTTAATCTTGGCCATGTCAAGAGATACGCTCACGTTGGTAAAAAAGAATTGCGCTTTTTCAATATGATGAAAAAAGCGACATGGTGAATTGTGGTAAGTGTGTGGCAATTCAGTCTTTTATGTAAGTCTCCTTTATATTCTATATCCGGTATAAAATGACTGCGTGTGATCGAATGAAATAAAATACTTTAGTTATAAAAAGAATAGAGAGGACGATGTGGCTATCTGAAGGAAATCACACCTTCACGCATGTTTAAGCTTTATTGCATATTGTATCATACTGCAGATATTGAAACCTGGTGACCGACTCCCATGAATTTACTGATGTTGAAATAAATTTATGACACATTTTTAAAACCTAGATTTGCAGTATCAGTCTGTAATTGTTAAACAATGTAAAAGTTAGCATGGTTTATGGCAGTTATTCATATTATCAGAGTAATTTCCAGATTTTCTATTAGCGCAGGACACATCTTGCGCAGCAACAAAATTTCGTTCACGTTCTGGCGAAAATTACTCTTTTGTACTACAAAACATTAAAAAATATTAATACGATCTGTAAGAAATGATCAATATATATTTGAAATATCGGTGTCATTTCAGGATTTGATATTAGCGCGGGATCGACATCCCGCACAGGCTACGGCGTTTAAAAGTTAAAAAAAATAAATAAAAAAATAAATGAAAAAACTTGTGTTATTAAATATACTTTGGATATTTTGTATCGTTTTAAAGTTTTTTAACACCTATTACAAATGACTCTTAATACCGTCGTCAACAGAAATTTTTAGTCCATAAACTACCAGGGACGTGAGCATCTCATTGAAATTACCCCATAAATACGCATATTTACTTTAAAAAAATGTTTTTCTTGTTCTTTACAAATTAAGCACAGTCAATTCACACATTTACGCGTGCTTGATCACCGTCAGTTTTAAAATCAAACTGTTTTATGTAGGCCTACAGGTCTAACCCTCTAATGATATTCAATTTTACCGGGAGATATCATCCATATGTTCAAAGCGCAGACTCATTTACCAAACGCGCAAGACAGTTACCCTGCGCATATAAGAAATATATAAGGTTGCCCGATTTACAAATCGTTGCGCAGATAACAAATTGGTTATTTGCGCTGCGCGATTTACCAAATGCGCAGATTGGCTATATGCGCGTAACAACAATAAGTTATAATTATAATTCAAAGAAAAGCTATATTTTATATATAACAAAAATGACGGTGCACTAGACCTCGGGTCTGCTGCACCGGTGACGGTTCACTAGCCACTATAAACTACCGTCCTACCTGTATTCAGATGAGGCGGTAGGAGTATTTGCACGAGGAGATGAACGTCTTCAAAAAAGACTTTCGTATATGAAATTATATAGTGCAAGAGTTGCAAAAGAGAATATTAAGAGAATCTTTCCCTCTGCCTTTTTATCCTTTATTTATTTAAAGAATCTTATAGAGAACAGGAACGTTAGGCATCAGAAAGGAGGTAGAATTGAAAAACCAACACGACCGCACCGTATTTGCTGGACTACCTTCTTTCCGGAGAGCAATGACTTAATCGTGCACAAATTCGTTCACACCAACTGAATTTGTGCGGAAGTAAGCTTAGGCCATGCCAAATTGATGAATTTAGTAACTTTATCATGACATCATGGTACATTAGGGGTTCTAAATGACCAATCAGAGAGCTGCATTTTCGAGTACCTGCCAGTTTCCACTTGGGTATAACGAAGTATATTTTTAATGAACATATAGTGACTTTAGAAATAAATATCAAACGATTTTAAAAATCTAATTAGGATTTTTACTGCACATGTCCCAGATGATACTACAAACAACAAAACTTTGAAGTTTCATTGAAATATTATATGGAATTAATACCTTTATTTTAGTTTAAACTTGGAGATTTTACACAGGGAGTCTATGATAAAGTCCGAGTAAAATGTAATCATTACCCAAGTGAAATTAGTATCATTCTGCAATGTTTTGGACATGCTAAAATCATGTTATATATTACTGACTCAATTGCATCATGTAGGATGGCTTGCATGCATTTTCAGTATAATGTACAATCTTCGTTAAATTATTGCTGAAATATGTTAACTATAAAACAATGAAATTGTCTACGTCCCTGTAAAGGGTTAGACAGTAATTAAGTAAAGATAGATCTATAGATGATATTCTGTTGCTTGTGCACAACTTCAGTCGTGTAAACTTCAATAAAACATCATGTCTTTTGAATGTATATATACTACAATTAAATTACAACTTAAGAATTTGAAAGAGGCATTTGAACAAAGTCATTGCCTATAACACTGCTCATATCGATGGCATCAGTAAGGTTGAATATTCAGATGCACTTATTCTTTCCTAATAAATATTTTCGGTAAGTTTTTATGTTTAATAATACTGTAGGATATATTTTCAAGAAATGTTTAAACAGGATTGCAGTTATATCAACAGACTGATAAAAGAAAAAAATGTTTTTTTTTTCTCGAATGCGCAGGTGAATGTGAGCATGCCCTGGGATCCGTCACGTGCTATGATAGAGGGGAAAAATGTTTATGATGGAGGGGATTTTTTTTTGTTTTAAATGTTTTTTTAGATGAAATCCGATAACTTATATGCTATACTTATGTTTTTTATGGGTGATTTTTTTACATATAAGTTCTTGAATTTCATCTAAAAAACATTTAAAACAAAAAAAATCCCCTCTATCATAAAAATTTTCACCTCTATTATAGCACGTGACGGATCCCTATGAATGTGAGAGTGATTCAAGGTCAACAGCTATATCACTTGGTCACAAAGAGTCTTGACATTGTCCCGTATAGTGAGTCGTTTCTCCAGATTGTATGCAATTTATACAAGTTTATCAATACTGATCATTTCTGTAAAATCATGATAACATGAAACGACTTGTTTTACAGAACAATATGTGCACATGTTCATGAAAAGAAAAAAAGTTTAATTAAATCAGATCGAGTGTCCTTATTTACAAGTCTCTAAGTGAATTATTTTGAAATCTAATATGCAGTTTTCAAATTGAAATAACCCCTGGACAACATGGGAGCGGATGAGAATTTGGCATGGCCTTATTTATAGTCGCCACATATAGCCGTTATTGGAGCACCTCCAGAACAGTGTTAGGACTTTTAGTGACAAGATAGTGCAAGATACAGAAGAGTGAGAAAGCGCTTCAAATCCAGATCGTCTCTGGTTCTTTAGCGTGCCAGGTGTGAAGCAGTCCAAATTATTTTAGTTGAGGGAGCGGGAACTCGAACTCTCTATCCCTGGTTTCATAGCAAGGCTGTTACAACTGGACTACTAGCTTCGCCCGCTTCTTCACTTCAGAAGTTCAGCCACTATTTTCAAATGGAAGTTAAGCACGCAATATAGTTAAAATGGAAGAGCTGCAAGCTGCGTTGGCAATTGGAATAATAATAATAATAATAATAATAATAATAATGGAACACGTAACATAACATAACTTCCTTCACTTGAAAAATGGTAAAAATCCAAGATCAGATAATTTTAGAAGAACTTATTGACATAAAATTTGTATATTTCAATACATTTATTTTAATATAAGACCTATAAGAAGATCCTGCATAAAACGCAACTAAACCGAAAATAATATGAGCAAAATAGATTTGACCGAGTCTGTTCATGAGAAGGGCGATGAAATGTGCATTTCTAAGCTACGAAAAACGATAAAAATGATACGGTTTATTTCTTCAAGTCAACAAAAAGATAGAATTTCACAGAAGTTGCGAATGTACACACATGATGTAGTGCACTTTTAGTACCGATACTGTTCAAAGTATTTGCTGGTATTACACACAGAATTTTTCATACCGTTATTTTTCACGTATAGCTATTGCGTCTCTTTGTGTATAGTTAGTGATCAATATATATACCCGTTACAACACACTTTGCACAGTGCTGGTGTCGGCGTCTCCCCAGTAGCTTACATAGTACCTGGAATAACTAATACATATATCGACAGCTATTCCAGTTTTATGAAAGCATTTAAATCTCGAGACATCATTTTCAGTACTTTTGAGCATTTCAGTGATATGAAAACCATGTCTTATTACCAAAACTGAATAATAGATATTGAGATATTATTACACATTTATAAAAGAAACAACTTTTTGTAAAAAGAACACCATCTCAGACGGAAAATACTACCATGTTGAGCAATTACGCACATCTTATTTTTCTTCTGACACGGTACATGGTCCCTCTGAGATATTGTCTTATGATTTATATGTTCGAGGCGCGACAAGTAATGATAAAATCGTTAAAACGATTTTATTTTGATGTACATGTGTCCGTTCTACTTTACCGGTCTGCTATCATCCAGGATTGGAGATCTGGCCAGCTATCATAGAAGCTGGTTCCACAGTCTTACACAAGAGGCCGATTTGAAGAAGGAAAAGCGGTAACTGTTCGTTCTACTAAAAGGGACCAGGTAACAAAAATTGTGACCACTCGTAGAGGTGGTGACTAGATGGAAGTAGGTGAAGCACGTATGTCAACTGGCATATGTAGAATGTTGCAAGTCATCATGAGCGTGAGCTTAGCATTCTGTCTGCTTTCCTGCAGTGGCTGTGTTTTTAAGCTCTGGTACTGCTAGTAATCCCGTATTCGCTCTACGCGGAACAATTTTCAGTTATTGGCTACATAACATAGTGTGGGGGTCCCAGGCTGATGATGCATGCTCTCATATGGTCTAGCCTTGGGCCTTGATGTCTTATGGTCAGCTGGTCAGATTGCTTCTGAAAAAAAGGCTAGGCTGTTGTTTGCTTTCTTCATTGTTATGTTGACCAGCATGTAGCTACTTAAGAGATAATTAGCAGTGGTTATTCATACATTTTAAAATGGAATCAAGAGTATTAGAACACGGCCTACTATAACAGATAAGATAGTAAGGAGAGATTTTGAGTGGATAAACAGACGGTTTGCCAGCCGTATAGATCAAACAGCGAGGAAAATAAGATTCGATTACCGAACTATTTGCACGCAATTTAAACAAGCGATCGACCAGGAGAATGTTGGCTGAACAATCTATCTCAAAGCAACAGTCAGGACAAAATCTAGCAAGTTTCGTTCTGCAGATGTAGTTCGAAAGAAGAGACCAAAGAAGATATCTTTCATCTTCAGTTTCTTCAAGATTTGTTCTGAACTATTAAGTGACATTATCTAGCAATAGGAAAGGATACTTCTGGACATCACATGCAAACTTCTGTCACCAAGAAGAGTTAGGAGCATACAATCATATTCGCCAGCGGACATACTCAAACATCACTCAACGAAACTGATCATAGAACCAGCGTGGAGTTAGCAGTAGATCAGTAACAGCAGTAACATCAATATAACTGCTGTTGCAACAAAACGTTATAAATATCAGCAATATCAGTAATACTGATGACACTGCCATTTCTACTATGCTTGTGGGCAATTATTGTAGCGAAAAGCAAGATGCAGCTACTTTAGGACCAAGTGAAATACCATAAAGTGTTTAACAATTGTCCACTTCTACGGTAGGCCTTTAGGAATCTGATTCATGTTGTTTGTCGGAAAAGTTTGGCAGATAGCGGAGGACATCTTACCCCAAAAGAGAGAGTTTCTAGAACTAGAGTGTCTGGAACATATATTTTCTATCAACCAGCTTACCAGAGAGGCATGAGTGAGCAAACAGACTTGGAAGTGTTCTGTCTGGAACTTGCGAATACCTACGGCTCCATTTCTCCTCACATGATGATAGAGATTGCACTCGACTATAACCACATACCTAATAACGTAAAGAACCTACTGTGACTTGCAATTGAGTTTCAACACCAAACAAGGATACTAAATCACGTTATTAACAAATGAACGAGTATTGCAGTGGCAATGCAGAACTCCCCTACCGGTATGAAACTTTGTTAGTGTTCATCCCTTGTGGTTGTTGGCAACAGTGTTAAAACTTAAACTGCTTCAACATAAAAGTCAACGTTGTTTCGTCCCGTAGCCCTGTAGATTGGTAAGGGCGACAATGCGATAACAAGATGCGAAGAGGCGAAGATACGATGCGATGTGACGTCATAATACAATCCGATTACACTTTTTGCATCGTGCTATCTCGTTTTCTTATCGTATTATCGCAATATCGCATCTCGATCTAGCGGTGAAATCATGACGCGTGAAATAGTACTATGCGAATACAAGAAGCGAAAGCTCAACATTCACATTGCAATATCGCACTTTCGTAATTTCGCCCTAGATTCAAAGGAACGATATTTGGATAATACCTGATATTCGCGAGCATAGCAAAAGAACAGAAGTCCACCAACATTTATATGAATAGAATATAAACAAGAAGAATGCATCCGATTTAGCTCCAAGGAAACAGCCAGAGCTGTAGCTAATTTACAATTATGCTGAAATAGCTCCACAATACTAGAATGACAAAAGATAAAAAAGGGCGAAACTCTCAATAAAGATCCAGATTCCTTCTGATGATGTTAGTAGCTCTGTAGCATTGCAGAAAGTAGTAAAACATAAAACTCAGATTTATGTTTAATCTTTTAATAAAGGCTCATTGATCCACCAATCAATCATTGCATGCATATATCATAATATATTATTGTTCTGTTCTGGTTCAAACCATGAGACCGCCGCCCTTCACACCGTAACCGACTTCAGCACCACCAGTACACATAATTTCTTCTCCCGTCGTAAAGGTAGCATCCACGGCAAGATACAGGCATGTCAACCCGATTTCACGAGGTCGAGCAAACCGGTTCATGTTCTGGAATTACAAAACGAATTAGAATTTCCATGCATCCAATAGTAAACAATGCGGACATGTTATTCTATATGCCATATTTTTTTCTGAGGAAAATTGCAGCAGCATTTTTGGTTTTGAAAATAACATAAATATCAAGTGTTATAATTGGAAAGGAGCATTTAATTAAATGCATTTTAAATTGATTGCATAAAGCATGTACAGAGAAGCTAACTTGCAAGGCTTGAATGATATCTAGATGTAATTAAGAATCTACTGGATACACTGAAAGTTTGTTGATTTTGGTGTTTTGTAATCAATACTTCATACAATCTGAGCTAAATGACAGTGTTTATGTTGGTCTTTTTGTTGCTCAACATGTAGCTGAACACAAATATAGTTTCCATTTATTCGCGTACATGTATATACACGTTATCCATGTCTTGGAATGAAACACTTCTTATTATCCACTTTTCTATCGGCTATGAACTCACTATCTCTAATTCCAAATGCAATCATGGCATTAACACCACTTTGCAACATATGAAGTCCTTCCTTTTTTTTCTAATTATGTCAATGCTTTTTTAATTAGACAACAAGATTTGCAATATTACATTACATGATATATATGCCACACCTTTTAGCCTTCAACAATATTTGCTGATGAAATGATTAAACTTTTGAATATTAAACTTTAGTTTATTAGAATAATACATAGAGCTTTTCGTAGGTATAACCACGATTGGACGGTTAACTCATCCTACTTTGCTCTACTCGATAGCCTTTGAAAAATTTGTTCTGTTTCTGTAATCGAAAACTTACATTACACTTGGCAAGCAAGTCCCTCTCTTCCACAGACATAAGTGCTCTAACCAATCTTGTATCTACAGGTCCGGGAGCAATTCTGTGAAAATATGTTCAAGCCTCATGTGATGAAATGTTACGGAGACATAGCATGCAAAATGTCTGATACGGGGTTTTAAAGAAAGGCATTTTCAGCGTCGTTGAAACTCGATATATCGAATTCCAAGGATTTGAACATTTTACTTCGAGATAACCGAAATTCGACATAAAATGATATTTCGTGCAAGTGTTTTCCTGACGGGACTTGAAAATATCTTTGATATAGCTGGAATTTTGTGATACGCGAGTTCGAGATAAGGAGTTTCAACTGTATAATGCCGTTAGTTAAATGTTTCTGATTCCGTATTAACAAAATTATTATCATGACTAAATTGTTTATTCGAAAATGATTTTCAGCATTATAACATACCTTTTGATTTAAATCTACTTAACGTAGTGGATCCGTAGTGACATTCGGCAAGTTCCGTGCGATTTCATATTCTTGTCTGTTATTTCGGTATTTTTCGGCCGTAAATTATATAGCTCCCACGAGCAAAGATTTCTGTGCAAACCGGAAAATACCAAAATCGCATTCGCAGATAACGTAATCGAACGGAATTTATCGATTTTCATTTCGGGTCCACAGCCTTAACATCATGGTCAAACTTACGAGTTAACTCTGACACCATATTTTGCTTCGTCAATGGCCAAAGCTCTTGTTAATGATGATACACCTCCCTGAAAGTAAAACCAGCAAATAAAATATTTAGAACAATTTAAGGTACAAACATGTAAGTTACTACTATGTCTAGCTGATCCTGTGCCAACATTAAACCTTTACCGCCAAAATTGTATTACTAATTCTTCAAAAGTGTTTTAAGATAAAATTTATCTCTGGAAACTCCATTTTCTGTTAAGGTATCCGCTCCACAAATAGACAACACTTCGATGCTTGGTGACCTCATGTTTTTTTTTTTGGGTATCATTTCAAAGAGTTGTGTCAGCTGAACAAGCATTGGTTAGTAAGATGACCATAATAATATGCACAAATCAATATTGTCATGTTTTTTGACTGCGAAATGATAAATCTTACTCTGTAATAACTGGATTTTCGATCTGATTAATCGACACAGACGTATTGATCAATTCCCAACATTAATACATACCTTGCAAGCACAGTAGGTTGAGGAGTTTTTAAAGGCTGCTGATGCTGCATTACTCGAGATGTTCACTATACATCCCTTTGATTCTCTAAGGTGTGGAAGTGCATACTGTAATTTAAGCATATTAAATATGATGCCATAATGAATGACTTCTTAGAGGAACAGAGTTTTGGAATTTGGTTGAAAGAATATACCACAGTCTATTCAAACTTTATTTTAGAAACAGACTGTTAATACTATCATTTTTTATTGGATATTGCATAGTTAAAACTGATATGAAAGAATAACTCTTACGGTTAAAGTTACTTACAGGTTCGTTTAAAGTAAATGTCGAAAACGTTCTTCTGATCCTTATATTTCTCACAGTAATTTGATAAAAGATTAATATTAAGAAACATTTTTCTCTTGATCACAAATAAATTGCATATAACATTGATTTTAAATTTATGTCGAAAAAACGATGAAATGTACTTACCTTGCTCGCAGTAAAATTGCTTACAAGATTTATTTCAAGTAAATCTCGGAAACCTTGAACTGATATATCATCTACCGCCATTGCCCCAGCTGTACTTACCTTGCTCGCAGTAAAGTTGCTTACAAGATTTATTTCAAGTAAATCTCGGAAACCTTGAACTGATATATCATCTACCGCCATTGCCCCAGCTGTACTTACCTTGCTCGCAGTAAAATTGCTTACAAGATTTATTTCAAGTAAATCTCGGAAACCTTGAACTGATATATCATCTACCGCCATTGCCCCAGCTGTACTTACCTTGCTCGCAGTAAAGTTGCTTACAAGATTAATTTCAAGTAAATCTCGTAAACCTTGAACTGATATATCATCTACCGCCATTGCCCCAGCTGTACTTACCTTGCTCGCAGTAAAATTGCTTACAAGATTAATTTCAAGTAAATCTCGGAAACCTTGAACTGATATATCATCTACCGCCATTGCCCCAGCTGTACTTACCTTGCTCGCAGTAAAGTTGCTTACAAGATTAATTTCAAGTAAATCTCGGAAACCTTGAACTGATATATCATCAATTGTCATTGCCCCAGGATCTGCAAGTAGCATAATAACATAAAATTCAAGTTATTTAATTAAGTTATATTATTAATTCCAACACAGGATATGATGTTTGTATGTTGCAAGAACGCATTCCTATATACTAAGTATTTGGAATAAAATATAATAAGAAAAGGTTTGGAAAAAGTGATTCACTTACGTGATCCAACATTATTTACAAGGCAGTCTATTTTGCCGCAACGTTTCACAGTTTCTTCAATTGATTTCTGTGTGGAGAACAAAGAAGTAGTGTGTAATAGTGATAGATCAATTCATCTTTTAATAGCATCGACGAATGCTAAATTGAATGATCTATAGCGTTTATTGAAATATACATGTTCTCATTCGTTTACTTATTCATTACGTAAAAAATATATAGATTGTTTAAAATATAAATAACGGAACTGTGTAAAAGGTGAGCTGCTGTATTTAACCATTTGATTTACAGAATGTTTTCAAATAAATACCTCAATTATATCCTTGCGATTTTGTCACTTATTTTATTTCTATGTATTTCTTAGATAATAATTTGAGATGTTGTTTTACCAAAGTACTTTTTCAGCTGAGAAGAACACAAAGACGGATTATAATTAAAGTTCAAATACATGTACAAATATCTTTTTTCACTCAGGTCAAGGTATTGACAACATATGGCAAATAATTGTTAACAAATTTCAAGGCTCATAATGTGAAAAGGCTTTTCAACACAACCTCATACCAATAAAATAGAAAAAAAAAAAAAACAGACACGGGAGAGTACCGAAAAAACACATTCCATTCCTAAAAATAAAAAAAATAATAAAACAGTGAAAAGTTGCACATGTACATTCACACACATACATATTCCAAGGGCTGGTCAGTTCCTTGAAAAGGAAATATTAACGAGTTGCTAACTGCTATATCAATCATGCTTCTTAGAAATCAAAAGTAGCCAAAGGAAGTATCAGTTACATAATTAAACTTTTAAGCCTAGAAACTGACCGGCCTGAGTATTACTCAACAAATATATTAAAAGTAATTATTGAAGAACCTACATGAAAACGCTGGAATTCTTAATACAGTACAATCTCTCCAGAGCGGCTGTCTCTTAAGCAAAAACCTCTCTATAACAACATTGTAAAAAAATTCCTAAGCTCAAATTTACCTTTCCATGACAACGACCCCTACATAATGGTAAACATTTGTATTTTCCATAGGGTATTGCTCAACAGAGATTGCACTGTATGTAAAACATTCAGGTGTTTATAATTTCTATTTCATGAGAGATCCGTCAAAGATTTAGATGTACTCAAGTCACACAAACTAATTCATTTGCTGAATATTAATAATGTGTTTCATACACTTTATTAGAGTCTGCCTCAGTAATTAAAATATCTAATGTAATTCAAAACTTCTTATTGGGCTCTATCATATTCCATTCGTTTTAGTTTTCAAAAGACTTCACAGTTATTTCGTAAGAATTTTCCAGTTAAAGTGACAATGTTTGTTTGAATGACAGAAAACACCAGTTTAAAACTCAAAATTTTATTTTCATATTTGCGTTTTCTTTCATTGTAATTACATCCCTTGCAGCATAAACTGTTGCTCTTTCACTCATAATTTATAAACACATGGTCATTATCTTATTTATATCTTAAACAAGTATTTGAATAAATATAGCGTTTCTTTTAGAGAAGACATGCATAATACCATTTAAGAAGAAGGAAGAAGGTATCTACTTTGCATTTGAAAAATGTTTTTCATGTATCAAAATTAACACTTAATAAAAACTTCATAAACATTTTACCATTAAAAAATAAAAGTTTGTTTGTTTATGTAAGAATAAAAGGTAAGATTGAAGGAAAAAGCAATAGAGCTGGTTACCCCTATATTATCATATATCTTATGCATAGACTTTTTCTCTGGCTACCTCGCCTAAATGATTCGTGTACCAGTGATTCGTAAATGATGGGGTAAATCACATTATATTTTAAAATAACAACCTTCAACTATTGAAAATCAGCTCAAACTTATATACTTGACTTGTCCTTTTGTTGAAGTTCCCGTCAGACGACGTCGTTGAATTAACAACATACGAATCCTTCAACCAATGCCTTCTGAATTGAAGCTGCAACTCGATATGTTGGATGCACAGCGCCTGTATGCAGTCACAAAGAGCATTCAGCAACTTTATAGGTATAAACCCGATGCCTTGACTGTACTTCGCCAATAACACTAAATCTCGTCTGTAAGCTGGAACTCTCCAACTGTCTTAAGAGATGAACAATCTCTGTGTCTCTGCCTCAGCTTTCCGATGCTTATATTTGCTATCATCTATAGCATTTAACTAGCGTTAAGGTAAAATTCTTATGCACTGGCCCTAAAATTCTAAACCTAGTTACAATTCTGCAACTCTTCTTTAGTCCATGAATGTGAAATGTCTTCTTTTAAATGATTTATCCGTCCTTACACTTTGTTTGTTTGTTAACAAGTTTATTTATAGTCGCCAACGGTTACTCATATAAGCGTCTCTTCCAGAAGACTGTTAGTAATCTTAGTGGGAGGATAGTGCAAGATATAGAAAACGAACCAGTTCCAGTCTTTAGCGTGCCCGGTATTAAAACATATTTACACAAGACACTTTTCTCAATGTTAGTACTGTCTAGTTGGAGAAGCGGGGGCTCGAATTCACGACCCCTTGTTTCGTAGTCAAACAGTGTTCCACTGGTTCACTGCGTCCGCTATAAGGTCTACCGATTTATACTAAAGCAGAAGTGCGTTTTGATTGGCGCTGTTTATAGAACTTGTTTCTGGTTGGTCCTAATTCGTACATCGTATTTTTCAACGGGTACTTGCTCTTAAAAATCGTTGATTCCGTTTCACTATTGTACTATTGTATATAACATAATAGGTGGTGTTGTGCTCTGGATCACTATGATAAACCCAAATCGTTTATAAATGACCAAAATCCTATTATTTGAACTATAATTAAATATAGCAATTACAGAATGGAAAAGAAGCCAAGCACTATCTGAGCTTATGTGTTACTTTAGCAATGTATCAGATATACAAGTTGTTCTGACAGAGGCATGATTTGAAACAAAAACGTGGGTTGTCTATTAACAGTTTCTGAAGTGGGTGGGGGTGGGATAGTCATACCAGTGACAGAACTTTCCATCAGTTTCAAGAGTGGATGGGGATTGAATTATTGTTGATATCTCGGCTACTGCCAGCACTAGTTTCGCTCTTTACATTGAAAGTTCGTTCCTTCCTGGCGAATGAATGCCACCCCACACGATACCAACGACGATCTCACTTCTTCGTTTTTCTTATGCTTTGCACTCTTAGCATGCGACGTTATTGTACTTACACCCATGTGCGTCAAGTCAATATCTTTCATGCATAGCGTGCACCGGGCTTTGTGTTGGTTACTCGTGGATTTTACCCACTGATACTTTCCTACCCACTTGTGCTGGAACGAACACTTCTTCCCGATTTTCCCCATTTCTACCACAGGTGCCCGTCCAGTCTTGGTGCCCATATGGGTGCCGCCCACTCAAAAAAAAAAAAAAAAAAAAAAAAAAAAATATTTAAAACACTGTTTTAAGCCTAAAACGAAAAAAAAAAATTTGAAAAAAAATTTTTTCCCTGTATATACACTTACATGGAAAAGGTGCATGTGTTGCCGTAACGCTATGGAGGTTTACTAGGACACGCTGTGGAACAACCAAAATGTCCAGTTCAGTACCAATGCAAGCTACCCTGTTGCAATTTACACATCATGCATTTATAAAATAGTAAACAATCCTATTCTACCTAGTAAACAGCCTTAAATAACTTACATTTAAATTCAAACAAGCCAAATTGTCTAGACACTTGCAAAATAACAGTGACGATCGGCCATTTTGTTTCAAAACGAAAGTAGAAAACCTTTTCCGTTGTTTGCGTCTTAGAATTTAAATGTAAGTTATTTAAGGCTGTTTACTAGGTAGAATAGGATTGTTTACTATGTTATAAATGCATGATGTGTAAATTGCAGCAGGGTAGCTTGCATTGGTACTGAACTGGACATTTTGGTTGTTCCACAGCGTGTCCTAGTAAACCTCCATAGCGTTACGGCAACACACGCACCTTTTCCATATGAGTATATATATAGGGAAAAAAAAAATTTCAAAAATTTTTTTTTTTCGTTTTAGGCTTAAAACAGTGTTTTTAATTATTTTTTTTTTTTTTTTTTTGAGGGGGCGGCACCCATATGGGCACCAAGACTGGACGGGCACCTGTGATTTCTACAAAACCATGGACGCTGCCATTTTCGCAATTTCTAGTGACGTCATACACAAACGTTTAGTATAAAACCCGTACCGTACAGGATACACGCTCTCGTACCGGCGATTTTTCGTACTCCTACACAAACGTATTTTAAATTTGCCGAAAAAAAGTTTTTTTATTCATTTTTACACCGATAACATACGATTTTGACAACAGGCAGAAACCGTTAATGGACTTTCAAGGCTGTTTGCCTAAATTCAAGGACTTTCAGCCAAATTCAAGTACCCTTTTTGCATTTTTTCAAGGCAACACTAAATTCAAGTACTTTTCAAGGTTGCAACCAAATTCAAGGACTTTTCAAGGCCTGTGCGAACCCTGATGTTATGATATATCAATACACTATTACAACTATGAACTTGAGAAACTGGACCGGACACTTAAAATCAAAGTACAATGTATTAGTATTTGAGCTCTGGGGCAATGGTTGCTCAATTCCATTTTAGCTTCTCTCCATTTTAGAAACAAAAAACATATCTAAGTATACTATTCTGTATTATATAAAATAAATGTAACTATTATGAAGAAGAGAAACCACCAGTAGCCAAGACATAATAATTATAAAGATAATAACAGAAAACAACAGCATTAGTTATAAAGTTGACACAATTTGAAAAACAATAGACAACAACAGCATTTGTTTCACAATTTGAAAAACAATAGACAACAACAGCATTTGTTTAAAAAAGAACAGAAAACAACAGCATTAGTTTTCAATATGATACAATCTGAAAAACAATAGAAAACAACAGCATTAGTTTTAAAGATGATACAATCAGAAAAACAACAGAAAACATCAGCATTTGATTAAAAAGGAAATTAAAACAACAGCATTAGATTTAAAGATGATACAATAAGGAAAACAAGAGAAAACAACAGCTTTAGTTTAAAAAGAAATTTTAAGTTTAACAGATAATTAATGAAGTCCCATAAATATGAAACTAAGTGTCATTTACTACCATATTACTTTTCAACAGTACAATGTTTAAGTTATGAAACAAAAAAGTAGCATGCATTCTGCCAAATGATCACTAATACCCTAAAAAGCTAAGCTACAACATATACAATACATAAAAACTAAGATAAGCACCTGCAAAGAGCATGTTATGATATATCAATACACTATTACAACTATGAACTTGAGAAACTGGACCGGACACATAAAATCAAAGTACAATGTATTAGTATTTGAGCTCTGGGGTAATGGTTGCTCAATTCCATTTTAGCTTCTCTCCAATTTAGAAACAAAAATATATCTTATAGTTGATGAATAACAGTTTTAGAATTATCAAACAGTGAGTGCATTTGCTAAGTACACTATTCTGTATTATATAAAATAAATGTAACTATTATGAAGAAGAGAAACCACCAGTAGCCAAAACATAATAATTATAAAGATAATAACAGAAAACAACAGCATTAGTTATAAAGTTGACACAATTTGAAAAACAATAGACAACAACAGCATTTGTTTCACAATTTGAAAAACAATAGACAACAACAGCATTTGTTTAAAAAAGAACAGAAAACAACAGCAATAGTTCTAAAGATGATCAATCTGAAAAACAAGAGAAAACAACAGCATTTATTAAAAGAATAACAGAAAACAACAGTATTAGTTTTAAAGATGAAACAATTTCAAAACAACAGAAAACAACAGCATTTGTTTGAAAACAGAATAAAAAAAACAACAACATTATATTTACAGATGATTCAATATGACAAACAACAGAAAACAACAGCTTTAGCTTAGAAAAGAACAGAAAACAACAACATTAGTTTTAAATAAGATACAATCTGAAAAACAACAACATCTGTTTAAGAAAAAGAACAGAAAACAACAGTATTAGTCTTAAAGATGGTACAATAGGAGAAACAACAGAAAACAACAGCATTAATTTAAAGATGATAAATCTGAAAAACAACAGACAACAACAGCATTTGTTTAAAAAAGAACAGAAAACAACAGCATTAGTTTTCAATATGATACAATCTGAAAAACAATAGAAAACAACAGCATTAGTTTTAAAGATGATACAATCAGAAAAACAACAGAAAACATCAGCATTTGATTAACAAGAGCTGTCGAAGGACAGCAACGCTCGACTATTCAACAGCCTTGTCAATTGAATGAATACAAAAGTTGAAAAAGGGGCATAATTTTGTAAAATGCAAAGTAGAGGTATTGAACCTCTGTACTGCATGTCATATCATGACAGTGAACAAGTGTGTGAAGTTTCAATCCTTTCCAATTTGTGGATAATGAGATACCAGCTTACATACAAAAACTTAACAAAAAAAAGATAAGTCAAAGGGGCATAATTTGTAAAAATGCCAGTAGAGTTAGTTATGGGACATTCACAGGTCATGTTAGATCATGACTGAACGTGAACAAGTGGTGACGGTTCAATCCTATTCCAATTAGTGGATACTGAGATATCAGATACATAAAAAAAATTTAACCAACAACTGCTAAGTCGAAAAAAAGGGGCCATAATTTTGAAAAAAACGAGAGTAGAGTGATGGGACTTGCTAGTGCATGTCAGATCATGTAGTGAACAAGTATTGTGAAGTTTCAATCCATTGCCCATTAGTAAAATACGAGGATACAGCTTACATACAAAACCATAACCAAAAAAGTTTCTAAAGTCGAAAAGGGGCACATAATTTTGGTAAAAAAGCAAAAAAAAAAAAAAGAGTTATGGAACCTGGCAATTGTGTAAGTTCAGTTTGTCACAGTGAATAAGATGTGTGAAGTGTCATCCATTCCACAAGTGGTTACGAGAGACCAGCTACTACAAACCACTTAACCAAAATCGGGAGGGACGCGGACCGCGGACGCCGACGCGGAACGCCGAAGCGATGGGCGAGTTTGCACAATTAGCTCACTATTCTATGAATAGTCGAGCTAAAATCGAGCTAAAAAGGAAATTAACAAAACAGCATTAGATTTTTTTTATTTTTTTGTAAAGATGATTTACAATAGGGAAAAAACAAGAAGGGAAAACAAGAGAAAACAAGAGCTTAGTTTAAAAAGAAATTTTAAGGTTTTTAACAGATAATTAATGAAGTCCCATTAAAATATGAAACTAAGTTGTCATTTACTCCCATAGTACTTTTCAAACGTACAATTGTTTAAGGAACAAAAAGTAGCATTGCATTTCTGCCAAATGATCACTAATACCCTAAAAAAAACCAAAGCAGCTACAACATAATACAATACATAAAAACTAAGATAAGCACATGCCAAAGAGCAGTTATGATATATCAATACACTTTACAACTATGAACTTGAGGAAATTTGGACCCGAAACACCTTAAAATCAAAGTACAAGTATTTGTATTTATTTGAGTCGGAAGCCAATGGTTGTCAGATTCCAATTTTAGGTCTCCCATTTTAGAAACAAAAAAACTATCTAAGTATACTATTCTGTATTATATAAAATAAATGTAACATATGAAGAAGAGAAACCACCAGTAGCCAAGACGTAATAATTATAAAGATAATAGAAAACAGCAGCATTATAAAGTTGACACAATTTGAAAAAAATGAAAAACAATTAGACAAAAAACAGCATTGTTAACAATTTGAAAAACCATAGACAACAACAGCATTTGTTTCTTAAAAAGAACAGAAAACACAGCAATAGTTCTAAAGATGATCAATCTGAAAAACAAGAGAAAACAACAGCATTTATTAAAAGAATAACAGAAAACAACAATATTAGTTTTTTTAAAGAGTGAAACATTTCAAAACAACAGAAACACAACAGGCATTTGTTGTTTAATAAAAAACAGAATAAAAAAACAACAGCATATATTTAAAGATGATTCAATATGACAACAACAGAAAAACAACAGCTTTAGGTTAGAGAAAAAAAAAGAACAGAAAACAACAACAAAAAAAAAACATTAAGTTTTAAATAAGATTACAAATCTGAAAACAACAAACATCTGTTTAAGAAAAAAAAAAAAAGAACAGGAAAAAACAACAGTATTAGTAGTAAAGATTTTGGTACAATAGGGAGAAGAGAAACAACAGAAAGAAACAAACAGCATTAATTTAAAGATGATCAATCTGAAAAAAAACAACAGACAAAACAGCATTGTCTTAATAAAAAAGAGCAGAAAACAACAAGAAGTAGTTATTCAATATGTACAATCTGAAAAACAAACAGAAAAAACAACCAGCATTAGTTTTAAAGATTTTAAAGATGATACAATTCAGAAAAAAAACAACAGAAAGAAAACATCAGCATTTGTTTTTTTGAAATTTAAAAAGGAAAATTAAACAACAGCATATGAGATTTTCAACATGATACACTTAAGGAAAACAAGGAGAAAGAAGGGAAGGGGGAAAACAACAGCTTTAGTTTTTTAAAAAGAAATTTTATGTTTAACAGCAGATCAGATAATTTAATGGAAGGTCCATAAAATATGAAAACTAAGTGTCATTTACTACCATATTTCTTTTCCAACAGTTACAATGTTTTTTTAGTTTATGAATGTTATGAAACCAAAAAAAAGTAGCAGATTCTGCCAAATGATCACATACCCTATTAAAAAGACTAGCTGCAAACATATATACAATACATAAAAACTAGATAGATAAGCACCGTTTGCAACAAAGAGGATGTTTATGATTTATCAATACCGATTACAACTATGAATTGAGAAAACTGGAACTGGACACTTAAAATCCAAAGTACAATGTATTAGTAAGTATTTGAGCTCTGGGGCAATGGTGCTCAATTTCCAGTTTAGTTCTCTCCAGTTTAGAAACCAAAAAAAACATAATTAACGATACTATTCTGTATTAGATTAAAAAATAAATGTAAACTATTATGAAGAAGAGAAACCCCACCAGTAGCCCCAAAGACATAATAATTATTATAAAGAGAATAACAGGAAAAAAACAGCATTGCTTCGTTATAAAACCCCCCCCCCCCCCCGCGATGACACAATTTTGGAGACACACCCCCCCCCCCCCCCCCCAAATTTGAAAAACCACAATACACAACAACAGAATTTGTTCACAATTGAAAAAAATAAAACAATAGGACAACAAAGCATGTGTTTAAAAAAGAACAGAAAACACAAGCATTAGTTTCAAGTATTGATACAATATTGAAAAATATAGAAGGAAAACAAAACAAACCAGATATCTTTAGTTTTTTTAAAGATGATACAATCAGAAAAGCAAAAACGAAAAAAAAAACAACAGAAACATCAGCATGATTTAAAAAGGAAATTAAAACAACAGCATTAGATTTTTTTAAAGATTTGCTACAATAAGGAGGAAGAAGCGACCAATGAAAACAAGAGGGGGGAAAACTCAGCTTTAGTTAAAAAGTTTTTAAATTATTTTAATTTTAGTTTAAAAAAAGGAAATTTTAGTTTAACAGATTAATTTAATGAAAAAGTCCCATAAATATGAAAAACTAAGTGTCATTTTACTAACATATACTTTTCAACAAGTACAGTCAGTACATACCAAATGTTTTAGTTAATGTGAAACAAAAAAAAAAGTAGCATGCATTCTGCAAAATGATCACAAATACCTAAAAAAGTTAAGCTACAACATATACAATACATATTCAAAACTAGATAAGCACCTGCAAAGAGCATGTTATGATATATCAATCACTTATTTACACAACTATGAAAGTTGAGAGGAGAAACTGGGACCCCCGCGGACACATAAAAATAAAAGACAATGTTCCAAGGTATTTGAGCTCCTGGGCTATAATGGTTGCCTCAATTCCATTTTTAGCTTCTATAAAATTTAGAAACAAAAAAACATAACTTTATAGTTGATGAATAACCGTTTTAGAATTATCAACAGTCAGTGCTGCATCTGCTAAGTATACTATTCTGTTTATAGAAAATAAATTCTGTATGAATATATGAAGAAGGGAACACCACCAGTAGCCGAAACATAATAAGTTTTTTTAAAGATAATAACAGAAAACAACAGCATTTAGGGTAGTTATAAAGTTGACACAATTTGAAAAACACGAGACAACAACAGCATTGGTTCACAATTTGAAAAACAATAGACAACAACAGCATTTGTTTTAAAAAGAACAAGAAAACAACAGCACCATAGTTTCTCTAAAGATGATCAATCGGAAAAAAAAAAAACAAAGAGAGAAAACAACCGCATTTATTAAAAGAAAACAGAAACAAAACAGTTCAGTATTAGTTTTAAAGATGAATGAAACAATTTCCTAAACAACAGAGGGGAAAACAACAGCATTTTGTTTGGAAGTGGGAAAAACAGAAGAAAAAAACAACAGCATATATTTAAGAGATTTCAATTATGACAAAAAACACAGAAAACAAAACAGCGCTTTAGTTTAGAGAACAGACCCGAAAACAAACAAATAGTTTTTTAAATAAGAGATACAATCTGAAAAATACAACATCCAGAAAAGAACAGGAAAACAACAACATAGGTTTTGTAATTTAAATAAGAGACAATCGTGGAAAAATAACAACATCTGTTAAGAAAAAGAACAGAAAACAACAGTCTTTAATTAGTCTTTTTAAAGATGGGACAATAGGAGAAGAAGAGAGAAAAACAAAAAGAAAACACCATCATTAATTTTAAAGATGATAAATCTGAAAAACAAAGACAACCAACAGCATTTGTTTTAAAAAATAAGAACAGAAAACAAACAGCATTTTAGTTTTCATCAATATGATACAATCTGGAAAAAAAAAAAACAATAGTTAGAAAACAACAGCATTAGTTTAAAGATAGATTGATGATACAATCAGAGAAAAAACAACAGAAAAATCAGCCATTGATTTTTAAAAAGGAAATTAAAACAACAGCTAGTTTTAAGAGAGATGTGTGGATTACAATAAGGAAAACAAGTGAAGAAAACAAAGCTTTAGTTTTTGTTTAATTAAAAAAGAAATTTTTAAGTTTAACAGATAATTAAGGAAGTCCCAATACAAAGAACTAGTCTCATTTACTACCATATTTCTTTTCAACAGTACAATGTTTTAAGTTATGAAAACAAAAATAAAGTAGCAGCATTCTGCCCAAATACACTAATCACCTAAAAAAGCTAAGCTACCGCTACAACAATATACAATGCATAAAAAACTAAGTAAACACCTTGCCAAGAGCATGTTTTATGATATATCCAATACAATATTGCAAAACTATGAAATGAGAAACTGGACTGGACTGGGACACTGTAAAATCAAAGGGGACAAAGTACAATGTATTAGTATGAGCTCTGGGGCGGGCAATGCTTGCCTCCAATTCCATTTTAGGCTTCTATCCATTTTTTTTAGTTTAGAAACTTAGAAACAAAAAACATATCAAGTTTAACTATTGTATATATATAAAATCAATAAATGTAACTATTATTGAAGAAGAGAAACCACCCAGTTAGGCCAAGACCAATCAATAATTATTAAAGATAATAACCAGAAAAGAGAAGGAGAAAAAACAACACAGCATAGTTATTATAAAAGGTGTGACACAATGAAAAAAAAAAACAATAGACAACAACAGCACATTAAGCATTGTTTCACAATTGAAAACAATAGACAACAACAGGCATTTGTTTTTTTTTAAAAAGAAGAACAGAAGAAACCACAGAATAGTTCTAACTAAAGATGATCACTCTGAAAAAACAAGAGAGGGGGAAAAAAACAACAGCATTATTAACATTTATTTAAAAAAGAATACAGAGAAAGAAAGAAAAACAAAACAGTATTAGTTTAACTTAAAGATGATTGATGTTGAAACACCAATTTCACCAAAACAACAGGAAAAACTAATAGATTTGTTTTGAAAAACAGGAATACAAAAAACAAAAACAACCCCCACAGCATTTATAATTTTTTAAAGACTGAGTCAATAGGACAAACCAACAAAAAAAAAAAGTTAGTTTTTTAGAAAGAAAGAAACAACCAACAACATTAGTTTTATTTAATTAAGACAGATACAATCTGGAAAAAAACACAAAATCAGTTTAAGGAAAAGAACAGAAAACAACAGTAATTAGTTTTATAAAGATGGTTATACTACAATAGGAGAAAACAAACAGAAAAACAACAGCATTATTTTAAGATGTTATAAATCGAAAAGAAAAACAACAGACAATAACAAACAGCATTGTTTTTAAAAGACAGAAAACACAGCATATTAGTGTAACGAATGTGATGTACACTCAGAAAAAAACAACAGCAGAAAAATCAGCCCATTGATTTAAAAAGGAGAACATTAACACACCATCATTTAGATTCTAACGATGATACAATAAGGGAGGAGGGGAAAGAGGAAACACACAAAAGCCACCCCGGACAGGAAAACAACCACAGAAGCTTTACTTTAAAAGAAATTTTAAGTTTAAACAGATAATTAATGAAGTCATCCAATAAATATGAACACTAAGTGTCATTTACATACTATTATTTTTCAACAGTACAATGTTTAAGTTATGATAACAAAAAAAAACGAGTAGATGATGCATTCTGCCAAATGATCACAAAACAATTAAAAAGCCTAATAAGAGTAAAACATATTACCAAACATAAAAAACTAAGATAAGTCCTGAAAAGAGCATGTTTATGATATATCCAAGGTACACTATTACAACTATGAAACTTGAGAAAAACTGGACCACCGGCGACACGTTATTAAAAAAAAAGTACAATGTATTAGTATGTGAGCTCTGGGGCAATGGTGTGACTCCAATTCCATTTTTAGCTTCTCTCCATTTTAGAAAACAAAAAAAAAAACATATAAAAAGTATACTATTCTGTATAATAAAATAAGAAAAATCTATGAAGACAGAGGAAGGAAACCACCAGTTAGCCAAGAAGACCATAATAATTATAAAGATTTAATAACAGAAAAACAGCAGTTTGCATTAGTTAGAAGTTGACACAATTTGAAAAAACAATAGACAACAACACCCATTTGTTTCACCAATTGGAAAACAATAGACAACAACAGCATTTGTTTTTGTTTGAAAAAGAACAGAAAACAAACAGCAAAGGCAATAGTGCTAAGATGATCAATCTTGGAAAAAAACAAGAGAGAAAACAACACCATTTTCAGCATTTATTACAAGAATAACAGAAAACACAGATTAAGTGTTTAAAGATGATGATGTGAAACAATTTCAAAACAACAGGAAAACAACAGCATTTGTTTGAAAACAGAATATAAAAAAAAACAACAGCTTATTATTCGAGAATACACCCCAAAAAAAACAAAAAAGCATTAATTTTAAAGATGATTCCAATATGACAAACCAACAGAAACCAACCAGCTTTAGATGTAGATAGACCAGAAACAACACATAGTTTTTTAAACAACATTAGTTTTAAATTAAGGTACAATCTGAAAAAAAAAACAACAAACATCTGTTTAATTTAATTGAATTAAAAAGAACAGGAAACCAACAGTCAGTCTAGTCGAAGAGGCAAGAAAGAGGTAGTTGGCGGGGGGGCCGCCGCAGACATACGCCCGGAGATTCTAGCGAGAGAGGCAAGAACAGAAAAAAAACCGCCACGCACGCAAGCACTGCGAGTGGATAGCTAACAACTGGTCAGTAAAAGAGGGACATGCATAAAAGCCCCCCACCCCCCGCCCCCACCGGCAAAACGAGAGAAGAAGAAGAAAACAGAGGGCAGGCGCGAAGAGCGAAATGACGCGGAGCACGGTTTGGTAGATCGAAAGATTGTAAGTGAGGAAAAAAAGGAAGAACAGAGAAAACAACCCAAGCATTTAGTTTTCAATATGAACAAACTCTGAAAAAGAAAACACACAGAAAACAACAGATCGGAGTGAACCAGTCGAGATCGCAAGCAAGCGCCCATTAGTCTTTTTAAGAGATTGATACAATCAGAAAAAAACAACGAAAACATCGCAGCTTTGTTTAAAAAGGGAAATTAAAATAATTCTTAATAACAAAAGCATTAGATTTTTAACAGCATTAGATTTTTGATTTTTTTTAATTAGATTTTTTTTTTAAACATGATACAATAAGGAAGGGAGGGAAAACAGACCGAAAAAAACAATAGAGCTGTTATAAAAAGAAGCGAAAGTGTTTTAAGTTTTGCACAAGCAGGAACCACGCTACAAAGACGTCCAAGGTGGCGAAGCAAAAAATTAATGAGCGGGAGCAGAAGAAAAGTCCCTATAAATATGGAAACTAAGTGTTGTTAAGTATACCATTATTACGTGTCAACCACAGAGAGGAGTACACCAGTACAATATTGTTTAAGTTAATATGGAAAACAAAAAAGTAGGGGGGCAGTGAATTTGTCACACTCCAAAAAGTGATCACTAATAACCTAACCCCTCTCTAAAACTAAAAAAGCTAAGCTACAACCATATACAATACTGAATACAAAAATCCTAAGAGAGCACCTGTATGCAAAGAGCATGTATATGATTCTATAAATACACTAACCATATGAACTTGAGAAGAAAACTGGACCGGGGACAACTAAATCAAAGTTAAGTACAAGTAAATGTATTAAATTTGAGCTCTGGGTCAATATGGTTTTTTTTTGCTCAATTCCAATTCCATTTTAGGCTTCTCTCCATTTTAGAAAAGGAAAGAAGGAAAACAACATATCTCTTCTAGGTGATGAATGAATTAATAGACAGTTTTAGAATTATCAACACACAGTCAGCCGGCATTTGCTAAGTCAGTATAAGTATTACTATTCGTATTTACTATATAAAATAAAATGTATTGTAACTATGTATGAAAGAAGAGACACCCACCAGTAGCACAAGACATAATAATTCTAAAGATAAATAACAGAAGAAACAACCAGCATTAGTATTAAAGTTCGACAACCAATTTTTTTGTTGGAAAAACAATTAGACAACAACAACCAGCATTTGTTTCACAATTTGAAAACAATAGACAGAACAGCATTGTTTTTAAAAAAACAGAACAGGAAAAAAAAACAAGGAAAAAAACAGCAATAGTTCTAAGATTGATAAATATGGAAAACAAGGAGAAAACAAACCAACGGACTTTATTAAAAGAATAACCCAGGAGGAAAACAGAAAGACAGAAAACAACCACAGTATTAGTTTTTTGTTTTTTTTTTTTTTTTAAGTTGAAAACAATTCTGATTAAAGATGGAAAACAATTTCCAAAACAACAGAAAGAAAACAATAGCATTGTTTGAAAACAGAATATAAAAAAAACAACAGCATTATATTAAAAGATGATTCAATAAGGACACACAACAAAAAAAAAAGCTTTGTTTAGAAAAGAACAGAAAACAAAACAAACACTTAGTTTTTTTAAATAAGATACAATCTGAAAAAAACAACATCTGTTTAAGGAAAAAGACAGAAAACAACAGTATTGTCTTAAAGATGGTAACAATAGGAGAGAGAAACAACAGAAAAAAAAACCAATTATTAATTTTAAAGATGATAAATCTGAAACACAACATGACCAGACAACAAAGCCATTTTTAAAAAAGGAACAGGAAAACAAAAAGCCTTAGTTTTCAATTATATACCATCTGGAGAAAACAACAGAAAACAAAACAGCATGCAGTTTTTAAAGATGATACAATTTCCAGAAAAGGAAAAAGAAAAACAAAAAACAAACGAGAACATCAGCATTGGATTAAAAAAGGAAATTAAAAACAAAAGCATTAGATTTAACACAGAGACCAATAAGGAACGGAAAACAAGAGAAAACAAAAAGGTTTAGTTTAAAGTTTAAAAAGCAATTTATGTTTTATGTTTAAACCGTAATTAATGAAAAGTCCCACATAAATATGAACTAAGTGTCATGTACTACCATTATTCGGTTCAACGTACCAGTACAATGTTTTAGTTATGAAACAAAATAGTAGCATGCAATTCTGCCAAAGTGATCACGAATACCCTAAAAAGCTAAAGCTACAACAATTATACAATAATAAAACCAAAAAAAATAAGATAGCCACCTGCAAGAGCATGTTAGATATTCAATTACACTATTACAAACTATGAATTGAGAAAAGAAACTGGGACCGGACACTTAAAATCCCAAAGTACAATGTATTAGTTTTTTGAGCTTGGGGGGGCAAAGGCAATGGTTGCCAATTCCATTTAGATTCCTCTCCATTTTAGAAACAAAAAAACACTCAATCCTAAAACTATACTATTCTCGTATTTATATAAAATAAATGTAAACTATTATGAAGAAGAGAAAACCACCAGTAACCAAGACATAATAAGTAAATTTAATTATAAAAGATAAATAACAGAAACAACAGCATTAGTATAAAGTTTTGACACAATCTGAGAAAAAAACAAAAAGACAACAACAGCCCACTTTGTTTCACAATTTGAAAAAAAAAAATAGGACAAACAACAAGCACTTTGTTTAAAACGAACAGAAAACAAACAGCATTAGTTTTTAAATATGATTACAATCTGAAAAACTATAGAAAACTAGAAAAACAACCCCAGCATTAGTTTTTTAAAGATGCTCAATCAGAAAAGAAAACCAACAGCCAGAAAAAATCAGCATTTGATTATTGTTAAAGGGAAAATTAAAACAACAGCATGAGATAAGGATGATACAATAAGGGAAAACACAAGAGACAAAACATCAGCTTTAGTTAAAATAGAATTTTAAGTTTAACAGATCATTGTAATGATAAGTCCCATAAATATGAAAAAGTGTTCATTTACTACCAATACTTTCAACAGTACAATGTTTAAGTTATGAAACAAAAAAGGGCTGGCATTTGCCCAAATTGATCACAAAATACCCTAAAAAGCTAAGCTACAACATATTACATACATAAAACTAGGATAGGGATAAGCAGCTGCAAGAGCAATGTTATGATTATCCAATACATATTACAAACTATGAATTGAGAAAACTGGACCGGACAATAAAATTCAAAAGTACAATGTATTAGTATTGAGCTCTGGGCCTAATGGGTTGCTCAATTCCACTTTTTAGCTTCTCTCAAATTTAGAAACAAAAAAATCTATCTTATAGGTGTATGAATTAACAGTTTGATTTTAGAATTATCAAACAGTTTGGAGTGATTTGCTAAGTAACTATTCTGTATATATAAAATTAAATTGTAACTATTATGAAGAAGAAAACCACCCAGTTAGCCAAGACATAATAATTCTAAAGATAATTAACAAAAACAACAGCATTAGTTATAAAGTTGACACAATTTTGAAAAAACAAAAAAAATTAGACAACAAAAAGCATTGGTTAAAAAAGAACAGAAAACAACAGCAATAGTTCTAAATATGATCAAGAAAATCACGTATTAGTTTTAAAGATTGATTCGAGGTGATTGTGTGAACACACCAATTTCAAAAACAACAGAAAACAGCATTTGTTTGGAAAAAAGAATTAAAAATATAACAAAAAGCATTATATTCTAAAGTATTCAATAGACAAACAACAGAAAACAAAAGCTTGAAGTTAGTTAGAAAAGAAAAAGAAACAACAACCTTAGTTGTAAAAAGATACCAATCTGAAAAACAACAAATTGTTTATGAGAACAGAAAACAACAGTATTTAGTCTTAAAGATGGCTTTGACAATAGGAGAAACAACCAGCAAGAAAAACAACAGCATTAATTTGGAAGATGATAGATCTTGAAAAACAAAACGACAACAACAGCATTTGTTTTAAAAAAGAACCAGAAAAACAACAGATAGTTTTCAATATATACAATTGGAAAAACAATTAGAAAACAACCAGCATAGTTTTAAAGATGATACAATCAGAAAAAAACAACAGAAAATCAGCATTTGCAATTCAAAAGGAAATTAAAACAACAGCATTAGATTTAAAGATGATACAATAGGAAAAAAACAAGAGAAACAAGCAAAATTCGATGAATTGGAATCCCCGACGAAAAGGTAAGAGTGAGGAACGGCAAAAAATAATCCAGCAAAAAGTTAAGAATGGTACGAAGAAGCAAATAATTTCATTAGTCAAAATCAAATTAAAAGAAAATTGAATGGTTTGTTTGGGTGGGGCTGGGGGGGGGGGTGAGGCACAACAGTTTACATGTTATGATAAATATTGATAGAAAATGAAAAATGAACAAAAAAAAACCATAAAAAAAAAAAAAAAAAAAAAAAAGGGTGGTGGGGGGTGGGGGGGGGGACCAAGCGTAAGGTGGTGGACCAGGTGAAGTACACAACCTCACATGGTTATAATAAATGTTCATGGAAAAGAATGAAAGAAGTTTAATGAAATCTTTCAATTGGTTGGGTTTGTATGTACGATCTGTGGATTTATTAAACAATTAAAAGGGCACTAACTATATGGAAAATGGACCCAATCGAAAAAAAACCTGAATGAAGGGCATCGTCGCAAGTATCTTGGTTCATTTGTTTCAGTTTATGAAATTCTACTGCTAGTACTGAAGAAGCAAGGCTGCAGACGGAACCATTTTCACTTAAAATCAAGGGGCAAAAAAACCCTTTTTGATGGAAATTGACCTATCAAAAAAAAAACTTGAAACGGGCATCCAGCACAGTATCTTGGTTATGTGTCTCTACTTCAATTTGATGAAAAGCTCACTGTTAGTACTGAGAGAACTAGCGGAAGACGGACATTTTTTATATTAAACAAGGGGCACTAAATCTGAGGGAAACTGTGTTATTTACAATCAAAAAAAAAAAATTGAGAGCATCATGAGTATGCTGCTGGTTCATGTGTTTCAAGTCTGCATGAAATTCTACCACAGTAGTTACTGAGAAAGTGGATGCGGGACGGACGGGACGGACGGAATGACGGGACTGACGGACGACTGGACGGGACGGCAACGCCCATTTCAATACCCCCTCCCGATTTCATCGCGACGTCGAGACGAGACGATAACACACCAGCGTTAGTTTAACAGAAATTTTAAGTTAACAGCTAATTATGAAGTCCCATACATTGAAAAACTAAGTGTCATTTAACTACCCATATTCTATGTTTCAACAGGACAATGTTTCAGTTATGAAACAAAATAGTAGCATATTGCATTCTGCCAAATGATCACTAATACCCTAAAAGCTAAGCTTAACTACATAACATATACAATACCATAAAAACTAAGATAAGCACCTGCCAAAGAGATGTTATGATATATAAACCCTATTACAAATATGAACATGAGAAAACTGGACTGGACACTTAAAATCAAAGTACAATGTATTAGTATTTGAGCTCTGGGGCAATGGTTGCTCAATTCCATTTTTTCAGGCTTCTCTCCATTTTAGAAACAAAACATAATCTCTTATAGTTGATACTAACAGTTTTTAGAATTATCAAACCGTGAGTGCATGTGCTAAGTATACTCTTCTGTATTATAAAAATAAAATGGTAAAAACTATTATGAAGAAAGAGAAAACACCCACAGGAGCCCAGACATAAATAATTATAAGATACTAACAGAACACCAAACAGCATTAGTTATAAGTTGACACAATTTGAAAAACAATAGACAACAAACGATTTGTTTAAAAAAGAACAGAAAAACAACAGCAATCGTTCTAAAATATCAGAAAATAAACAGCAGTATTAGTTAAAGATGACAACAATGTCAAAACAACAGAAAACAGATTGTTTGGAAAAAGAATAAAAAAAAACAACCAGCCTTATATTGAAAGAGATTTTCAATATGACCAAAACACAGAAAACAACAGCTTCAGTGTAGAAAAGAACAGGAAGGAAAAACTACCAACATTAGTTTTTTTAAATAAGATACAATCTGAAAAACAAACAACATATGTAAAGAAACAGAAAACAAACAGTATTAGTACTAAAGATGGTTACAATAGAGAAACAACAGAAACACAACAGCATAATTTTAAAGATGATAGATCTGAAAAAAAAACAGACAACAAACAGCATTTTGTTTAAAAAGGAACAGAAAGACAACAGACTTAGGGCTTCACAGTATGATCAATCTGAAAACCAACAGAAAACAACAGCATTAGTTAAAGATGATAAGTTATGAAACAAAAAAGTAGCATGCGTTCTGCCAAATGATCACATAATACCCTAAAAAGCTACTAAGCTTACAAACATATACATGCATAAAAAACAAGATCCTAAGCACCTGCAAAGAGCATGTTATGATATATCAAGAAACTATTACAACTATGACTATGAGAAACGGACGGACACTTAAATCAAAGTACAATGTATTCGTATTTGAGCTCTGGGGCAATGGTTGCTCAATTCCATTTTTAGCTTCTCTCATTTAGAACAAAAACATATTCTTATAGTGATGAATAACAGTTATTTTAAAATTATCAAAAACGTGAGTGCATTGCTAAGTATACTATCTGTATTATATAAATATATCTGTAACTATACGAAGAAGAGAAACAACCAGGGAGCCTGCCAAACATAATAATTGAGTTTTTAAATTTGTTCTTTCATTTTTCAAAAATTCCCCGATTTTTTTTTTCAAACTTTTTCAAATTCCGGAAATTTTCCATACAGGGATTTTTTTTTAGCCTTTCCCGTTTTCCATGTCGCTGGCCACCCTGATACAAATAGAAAAAACAACAGCATTTGTTTAAAAAAAGAAAGAAAAAAAAACAGCATTTAGTTTTAAAAAATGACACAATCTGAAGAACAAAAGAAAAGAAAAAAACATGATTAGTTTTAAAGATGAAATAATTGAAAAACAACAGAAAACAACAGCATTTGTATAAAAAAAAAAGAACTGTAAGCAAAGCAATAAAGATGATACGAGACGGAAACAACAAGAAAACAACAGATTTAGTTTAAAAAATAACAGAAAACAAAAGCATTAGTTATAAATTTGACACAATTTGAAAAACAATAGACCAAACAGCATTGTTAAAAAAGAGCCAGAAAAACCAGCAAAGTTTTAAAGTATGATCATCTGAAAGAACAACAGCATTTATTAAAAGAATAACAGAAAACAACAGTATATTAGTTTAAGATGAAACATTTCAAAACAACAGAAAACAACAGCATTGTTTGAAAGAAGAATCAAAAAAAAAAACAACAGTATTATACTGAAAGATGATTCAATATGACAAAACACAGAAAACAAACAGCTTAGTTTAGAAAAGAACAGAAAACAACAAAATTTAGTGTTTAAAAAAGATACAATCTGAAAAACAACAACATCTGTTCTAAGATAAAGAATAGAAAAACAACAGTATAATCGTAAAGATGGTACAAATGGAGAAACACCAGAAAACAACGCCATACTTTTTAAGATTGATTAAATCTGAAAAAACAACAGACACAACAGCATTGTTTTTAAAAAGAACAGAAAACAACAGCATTAATTAGTTTTCAATTGATACAATCTGTAAAACAAGAGAAAAAGATGATGATCAATCTGAAAAACAACAGGAAAACAGCAGCATTAATTTAAAGATGATAAGTGAAATGAAAAAAAACACAGAAAAACACAGATGTTAAAAAAGGACCGCACGTAACAACATTACGTTAAAAAGATGACAGCAAAATCGGGAAATACAACAGTTATTTGTTAGACAAAGAACAAAAACACCAGCATTAGTTTTAAAGATGGTATAATTTAAGAAAAACAGAAAAATACATCATATGTTTAACAAAAAAAACAAACAGCATTAGTTTTAAAGATGAAACCCAATTTGAATAACAACAGCCACAACAGCATTTATTTAAAACAAAGAGAACCAAGAAACAATTGCTATTGGATTAAAAATGATAAAACCTGAAAACAAACATAAACAAACAGCTTAGTACTAAGATGATACAATCGGAAAAAATGACAGACAAACAACAGAATGTTAATTAAAAAAGAACAGAAATCAACAGCATAATTTTAAAGAATGATTACAATCAGAAAAACAACAGGAAAGAAAAACATCAGATTTGTTTAAAAAGGAAAGTTAAAACAACAGGCATAGATTTTAAACATGGAGACCATAAGGAAAACAAGATGGAAAAAACAGCTTTAGTTAAAAAGAAATAAGAAATTTAAGATTAAAGTTATAATTAAGGAAGTCCAGTAATATGAAAACTAGTGTCATTTACTCCATATTACTTTCAAACAATACAAGGTTTAAGTTAGGAAACAAAAAAAGTTAGCATGCTTCGGCCAATGATCACTAAACCCTGAAAAACCTAGCTACCACATCTACAATACATAAAATAAGATAAGCACCTGCAAAGAGCCATGTTATGATATATCAATACATATTACAACTATGACTGAGGCAACTGGGACTGGACACCTAAAACAAAGTACAATGTATTAGTATTTGAAGATTGGGGCAATGGTGCTCAATTCCATTTTAGTTATCTCCATGTTTAGAAAGCAAACAAGAAACATATCTTATAGTGATGAAAACAGTTTTCGAATTATTCAAACGTGAGTGCATTTGCTAGTATTACTATTCTGTATTCTATAAATACTAGTAAAGTAATTATTATAAAGAAAATGAACCACCAGTAGCCAAGGAATATATACAGTTCTTTTAAATTTTTCTTTCAATTTTGAAAAATTCCTGATTTTTTTCAAAATTTTCAAATTCCCTGAATTTTCCATACACGGATTTTTTTAGCCTTTTTTTCCCTGTTTTCCAGAGTCGCTGGCCACCCTGATACAATCTGAAAAACAACAGAAAACAACAGCATTTGTTTAAAAAAAAGAACAAAAAACAACAGCATTAGTTTTAACAAGAGCACCGCCTTGCGGGTGCTGACGCTCATCTGATTTTTTTTGTGTAATAGAAATATTGTCCTACCCATGATTTTCTAAGTCTAAAAACGGCCATCATTCTTGCAAAAAGCGGGACAGAGTTATGTTTCTTGATGTACAGTGTCCACTTATGATGGTGAAAAACTGTTGCAAGTTTTAAAGCAATAGCTTTGATAGTTTATGAGAAAAGTTGACTTAAACATAATACTCAACCAAGAAAATGATTTTCTAAGTCCAAAAGGGGCAATAATTATTGAAAAAAAGCAGGATGGAGTTATGTTGCTTGCTGTACAGGGTCAGCTTATGATGGTGAACAAGTGTTGCAAGTTTCAAAGCAATAGCTTTGATAGTTTAAGAGAAAAAGTTGACCTAAACATAAAACTTAACCAAGAAATCTGATATTTTCTAAGTGCAAAAGGGGCCATAAATCTTGCAAAAAGCAGGATGGAGTTATGTTTCTTGCTGTACAGGGTCAACTTATGATGGTGAACAAGTGTTGCAAGTTTTAAAGCAATAGCTTTGATAGTTTAGGATAAAAGCTGACCTAAACATAAAACTTAACCAAGACAAGAGCTGTCCGTAAGACAGCCAAGCTCGACTATTCGAAATACTGTCACAGAAGCAGGAAATTATTACCCAAAATGTTTAAATATCAAAAGAGTTTTAAGTTCGAAAGGGACAAATTTGACCAAAAATACATATCAGAGTTATGGGACTTGATGTTATCAACTATTTTTAAATAACCCCGAAGAAACATGTTAAGTTTCAATTCAATATCTGCATTAGTTTTGGGGATAGAAAACTTGCATGTTAAACTTTAACCAAAATTTTTCTAAGTCCAAAAGGGGGCATAATTTGGCCAAAATACATGTTAAGAGTTATGGAACTTGCCCCAGTGAGGTTGGTAATTGACCTTGAAAAAGAATAAATAAGTTTCAAAGCTATATGCCTTTTGGTAATAGCTGTATGTACTTGCACGCAAAATTTTAAAACCAGGATTTTCTAAGCCCAAAAGGGGGCATAATTTGCCCAAATACATGTCAAGTTAGGGGGACTTGGTGCTATCAACTATTTTTATAACCCCGAAGACACTTGTGAAGTTTCAATTTAATATCTGTAGTAGTTTTGGAGATAGTTACTTGCATGTAAAACTTTAACCAGAATTTTCTAAGTCAAATGGGGGTTATAATTGCCCAAAATACGTGTCAGATTTATGGAACTTGACCCAGTGAGGTAGGAAATTGACCTAAAAAAAGAAAAATAAGTTTCAAATCTATATGCCTTTTAGTAATAGCTGTATGTACTTGCACGCAAAACTTTAACCAGAATTTTCTAAGTCCAAAAGGGGGCATAATTTGCCCAAAATACATGTCGAGTTATGGGCTTGACCCAGTGAGGTGGGTAATTGATCTAGAAAAAAAAAAAATAAGTTTCAAATCTATATGCCTTTTAGTAATAGCTGTTTTGTACTTGCACGCAAACTTTAACCAGAATTTTCTAAGTCCAAAAGGGGGCATAATTTGGCCAAAATGAAGGTCAGAGTTAGGGGACTTGGTGCTATCAACTAGTTTTATAACCCCGAAGGGACCATGTGAAGTTTCAATTCAATATCTGCATTAGTTTTGGAGATAGTAACTTGCATGTAAAACTTTAACCAGAATTTTCTAAGTCCAAAAGGGGGCATAATTTGCTCAAAATACATGTCAGAGTTAAGGGACTTGACCCAGTGAGGTAGGTAATTGATCTAGAAAAAGAAACAAGAGGCCATGATGGTCCTAAATCGCTCACCTCTTCCCACAGCCCATTTTGAGTATGACGTCGTTTTTTCTATTATTTGACATAGTGACCTAGTTTTTGAGCTCATGTGACCCAGTTTTGAACTTGATCTAGATATTATCAAGATAAAATTCTGACCAATTTTCAAGAAGATCCTTTGGGAAAAAATATGGTCTCTAGAAGGTCACAAGGTTTTTCTATTATTTGACCTATTGACCTATTTTTCGAAGGTACGTGACCCTGTTTGAATTTTATCTAGATATCATCAAGGTGAACATTCTCACTAATTTTCATAAAGATCTCATAAAAATATGGCCTCTAGAGAGGTCACAAGGTTTTTCTATTTTTTTACCTACTGGCCTAGTTTTTTGAAGGCACGTGACCCATTTCGAAACTGACCTAGATATCATCAAGGTGAACATTCAGATCAATTTTTCATGAAGATCCATTGAAAATATGGCCTCTAGAGAGGTCAAAAGATTTTAATAATTTTAGACCTACTGACCTAGTTTTCGATTGCATTTGACCCAGTTTCAAATCTGACCTAGATATCATCAAGATGAACATTCAGACCAACTTTCATACAGATCCCATGAAAAGTATGGCCTCTAGAGAGGTCACAAGGTTTTTTATTTTTTGCCCTATGACCTAGTTTTTTAAGGCACGTGACCAGTTTCAAACCTGACCTAGATATCATCAAGGTGAACATTCTGACCAATTTTTATGGAGATCCATTCACAAGTATGGCCTTAGAGAGGTCACAAGGTTTTTCTATTTTTAGACCTACTGCCCTATTTTTTTGACCGCACATGACCTGTTTCAAACTTGACCTAGATATCATCAAGATAACATTCAGACCAACTTTCATACAGATCCCATGAAAAATATGGCCTTTAGAGAGGTCACAAGGTTTTTCTATTATTTGACCTACTGACCTAGTTTTTGATGGCACGTGACCCACTTTTGAAACTGACCTAGATATCATCAAGATGAACATTCAGACCAACTTTCATACAGATCCCATGAAAAATATGGCCTTTAGAGAGGTCACAAGGTTTTTCTATTATTTGACCTACTGACCTAGTTTTTGAGGGCACTTGACCCACTTTCGAACTTGACCTAGATATCATCAAGGTGAACATTCAGACCAACTTTCATAAAGATCTCATGAAATTTAATTGGCCTTAGAGAGGTCACAAGGTTTTTCTATTTTTAGACCTACTGACCTAGTTTTTGACCGCACATGACCCATTTTTCGAACTTGACCTAGATTTTCATCAAGATGAACATTCAGACCAACTTTCATACAGATCCCTTTGAAAATGTGGCCTTTGAGAGGTCAAAAGGTTTTTCTATTTTTTGACCTACTGACCTAGTTTTTGGGGGCACGTGACCCAGTTTCGAACTTGCCCTTAGATATCATCAAGCTGAACGTTCTGACCAATTTTCATGAAGATCTTATGAAATATATGGCCTCTAGAGAGGTCACAAGGTTTTTCTATTTTTAGACCTACTGACCTAGTTTTTGATGGCACGTGACCCAGTTTCGAACTTGGACCTAGATATCATCAAGGTGAACATTCCCTGACCAATTTTTTCATGAAGACACTTGTGAAATTATGGCCACTAGAGAGGTCACAAGGTTTTCATTTTAGACCTACTGACCTAGTTTTTAAAGGCAGTGACCCAGTTTCGAACTTGACCTAGATATAAATCAAGAGAAAATCTGACCAACTTTCATAAAGATCCCATGAAAAATGTGACCTCTAGAGTGGTCACAAGCAAAAGTTTACGGACGCACGGACGCACGTACGCACGGACGCACGGACGGACGACGGACGACGGACACCGCACGATCACAAAAGCTCACCTTGTCACTTTGTGACAGGTGAGCTAAAAATAAGTTTCAAATCTATATGCCTTTTAGTAATAGCTGTATGTACTTGCACGCAAAACTTTAACCAGAATTTTCTAAGTCCAAAAGGGGGCAAAATTTTGGGCCCAAAATGAAGGTCAGAGTTATGGGACTTGGTGCTATCAACTAGTTTTATAACCCCGAAGACACATGTGAATTTCAATTCAATATCTGCATTAGTTTTGGAGATAGTAACTTGCATGTAAAACTTTAACCAAAATTTTCTAAGTCCAAAAGGGGGCATAATTTGCTCAAAAATACATGCCCAGAGTATGGGACTTGACCCAGAGGGGTTGGTAATTGACCTAGAAAAAGAATAAATAAGTTTCAAAGCTATATGCCTTTAAATGATAGCTGTATGTACTTGCATGCAAAAACTTAACCAAGGTGTGACGCCGACGCCGACGCCGACGCCAGGGTGAGTAGAATAGCTAGACTATTCTTCGAATAGTCGAGCTAAAAACTGATTTTCTAAGTCCAAAAGGGGCAATAAATCTTGCAAAAAGCAAGATGGAGTTATGTTTCTTGATGTACAGGGCTGCTTATGATGGTGAACAAGTTTTCCCCAATTTTTCAAAGCAAAGCTTTGATATTTTTAGGAGAAAATTTGACCAAAACTTTAAAACTTAACCAAGAAATCTGATATTTTCTAAGTACAAAAGGGGCCATAAATCTTGCAAAAAGCAAGATGGAGTTATGTTTCTTGCTATACAGGGTCAGCTTATGATGGTGAACAAGTATTCCAAGTTTCAAAGCAATAGCTTTGATAGTTTAGGAGAAAAGATGACCTAAACATAAAACTTAACCAGGCAACGCCGACGCCGACAACCGCTCAAGTGATGACAATAACTCATCATTTTTTTTCAAAAAATCAGATGAGCTAAAAATTACACAATCTGAAGAGCAACAGAAAACAACAGCATTAGTTTTAAAGATGAAACAATCTGAAAAACAACAGAAAACAGCAGCATTTGTATAAAAAAGAACTGAAAACAACAGCAATAGTTTTAAAGATGATACAATATGGAAAACAACAGAAAACAACAGATTTAGTTTAAAAAATAACAGAAAACAACAGCATTAGTTATAAAATTGACACAATTTGAAAAACAACAGACAACAACAGCATTTGTTTAAAAAAGAACAGAAAACAACAGCAATAGTTTTAAAAGATGATCAATCTGAAAAACCGAAAATAACAGATTTATTAAAATATGAAAAACATTTTATAAACCATGTGACCGCCGGGGCAGGGCCATATTTGACCCTAGGGGGATAATTTGAACAATCTTGGTAGAGGACCACTACATGATGCTACATACCAAATATCAAAGCCCTAGGCCATGTGGTTTTGTACAAGAAGATTTTTAAAGTTTTCCCTATATATCTATATAAACCATTGTGACCCCCGGGCGGGGCCCTGTTTGACCCTAGGGGGGTAATTTGAATTTAAATTTTTGGGAGAGGACCACTAGTAAGCTACACACCAGATATCAAAGCCCTAGGCCCTGTGGTTTTGGACAAGAAGATTTTTAAGTTTTTTCCTTTTTGGTTGCCATGGCAACCAGAGTTCTGCATGGAATTCAATTCTTTGAACAATTTTGAAAGGGGACCACCCAAGGATCATTCCTGTGAAGTTTGGTGTAAATATGCCCATTTGTTTTCAAGAAGATTCTTTTAAATTGTTGACGGACGACGCACCACGGACGACGGACATCAAGCGGTCACTTAGTGACAAGGTGAGCTAAAAATAATACAAAGAAGAACTACAAAACAACAGCATTAGTTGAGCTAAAAATGTAAATCAAAATATTAACAAGGAAAAACAATGTTTTTCAGAATTTCACTCGATAAAAGACACATCCTTTAAAGTTTTTGTTCTGGTTTTTTATCCAAGTATGACTAACACAAATTTAGGTCATATCATGGCAAATTTCCAAAATTAATGGTGTAGATGTATAGTTACCCCTTTTTGCACTATTTTGACATGGACGTGCATTTGGTTTGACCCTCCAAGCTTAAATAAGTAAGTTAGACAGTTACATGCTAAGGCATGAGCCATATCCATATATAATACTGAACACTGATAAAAAGTTAATTCTAAGATTTTTTTTGTGTTTCTTAACAATACTGTAGTTTAAGACACCATCTGCATGGCCACATCAAAAATTTATTCTTCTGTGTAGGACATTTAGATTCAATGAGAATTTAATTCTCTTTTTAAAATTTTAAGTTAGTTTAACATGTATAATACTTCAGAAGGAAACTGTGTACTTACTTTTCGTGATGCAGTGTTCTGCAGTAACAAACTTTTGCGTAATAAACCCTGAAGTACTGGCCCAACACTTGGCCGATGTACCAGTTGTAGAACAAATAAATGAGACTGAAAGTAAGAAAAAGCAAATTAAATATAGCACTAAACCTTTACTTAGCACATAATTATTTTATAACTCTATAAAATTTCTTACTACTTATTGGTTAATGAAAAAGGTCTTTTTTTCTGTTTGGTTTAACATTACATTAGGATTTCAAATTTTCAAGACAAAACTAATGGGAGTTTTAAAGAGAATTCCTATAGTTTTTTTCCTTTCATAGAAATTTTTTAAATTCACATATATGATAGGAAAATTTGTGCTGAAAACAATGAACAAATAAAAACAATAGGTCACCAGGCTTGTTTTTGTGAAAAATTGTTTTGAACACACCCACTGTTGCTGAAACTGCTAGCGATTTTTCAACATTTTCATAATTTTCTGCTTTTTTAAAATACCAACCAAAATATACACCAAGACAGCACAATAAGGTTTTTTCTTTTTACAGATTTTATTTTATACTTTTTTGATATCATAGTCATATTTGTAATACTCTATCCTTACAATAAAGGGTACAAATGAAAAAGAAATATTGTTTCATATTTACTTTTGTGAAAATTTTTTCAGTGAAAAAACCATAGTAAGAATATTTTTTTAAATTTGAAAAAATTCTTCATAGAATTTTTTCCTGTTTTTCTTGTATATAGATAATTGTATTGTGAGCAAAAATGGCTAAAAATGTATGGGTCACCAGGCTAAATTTTATGTTAAGACCGCTAGAATACAAAAACCCCGTTTTGGACGGAAAATGGCGCGAACCCGGCCAAATTGATTACACGTATGTCTGCTACAAGTTAAAAAAAATGTTTTAAAAAATTTTTAATTCTTTCTATATTGAATACTAAATTTAATCTGAAAGGTGATATTGTCTTATCAGTACTAAGTCAATTATCTTACATTATATGAACAACACTGTCTTTGTACCAAAATGCGATGTGAAAACACAACCACAAAAATAGCAAGATACCTGTCAGGCATGATACTTGTCAATACAACATAAATCAGTATCAACATTTGAATACTGATAAAACTTATCAAAAATGTTATTTCATTCAAGATTCCTCATATTTAAGACTGTCTGTAACATGTTTCAACAAATGTTGACTTCAGTTCAGTTTTCCATAGAAAGTGTCGGCTGCGCAGAAACATGCGCATAAAAAACTATCGGAATTCCCTTTAATTGTTGTTTGGTTTTAATTTTCATGAAATAAAACAAGCAGTTTCAACATGTAACATTTTTTATTGAAATCAAATTCAATCTGGAACCATCAGTGTATTACTGGAGAGAAATCAGACTACTTTCATAACAGCTTCTATTTATCTACAAAACATATCAAGACTTCAAGAGAACCTCTTCAGTACATCTGATTTTAGAAACAGTCAAAGAGTTCAACAGGAATTATTTTTCCATACATGTGACTTAAAGAAACAGACAAATACTTCAATACTTACACAACAACATGCAGTAACAGTGATCTGTATTGTATTTCAACCCGGCCGGCAAACTTCCTTGAGGTAAAGTGGCCGACGTGCCGTTTTATTTTTCTGCACGCTGTATTTGTAATGGAGTTGCGTTAACACTGATCGTTGCAGATGCCGGCCAATTTGTATTCATTTGTCTATCTTCATGATGAAAACACTTCAACTGAAGTTCTAAATCGGACCTGAAATGTACCAATTAATATGCATGCTGAAAACTTTTCTCAAAGTAGAGCTGCTTTTGTGCAAAAGCGAATGTCTCCCACAACTGCCTTAATCATCTAAATAGCAAGTCAGTCTTTATATACTGTTTACTCACTACAATTCAAGAGCAAGAACTCCAAAATGCCTACACCGATTTGGCTGACATTATCTAACTTGTTCGAGGTCTTGTGGTCAAACAAATTTTGTTCAAATTTGGTGAAGATCGGATGAGAAATGTTCGACTTAGAGTGCGGACAAGAGCAAAACTGCTGATTTTTCAGTAATTCAAGGGCCATAACTCCAAAATGCCTAAACCGATTTGGCTAGTTATCAAACTAGACCAAGGTCGTATGGTCAAACACATTTTGTTCAAGTTTGGTGAAGATCGGATGAGAAATGTTTGACTTAGAATAAAGACAAGAGTAAAAAAGCAGATTTTTCTGTAATTCAAGGGCCGTAACTCCAAAATGCCTGGACTGATTTGGCTATTATCAATCTTGGCTCAGGTCTCATGGTCAAACACATTTTGTTCAAGTTTTGTGAAGATCGGATGAAAAATGTTTGACTTAGAGCGCAGACAAGAGTAACAAGAGCTGTCCGTAAGACAGCCAAGCTAGACTATTCAAAATATTGTACCAGAAGCAGGAAAATATTACCCAAAATGTTAAATATCAAAAGAGTTTTAAGTTCAGAAGAGGACATAATTTGACCAAAATGCATATCAGAGTTATGGGACTTACTGCTATCAACTAGTTTTATAACCCCGAAGGCACAAGTGAAGTTTCAATTCAATATCTGCATTAGTTTTGGAGATTATAAGTATTAAACTTGCATGTAAAACTTTAACCAGAATTTTCTAAGTCCAAAAGGGGCATAATTTGCCCAAAATACATGTCAGAGTTATGGGACTTGACCCAGTGAGGTTGGTAATTGACCTAGAAAATGAAAAAAATAAGTTTCAAATCTGTATGCCTTTAAGTTCTAGCTGTAAGTACTTGCACGCAAAACTTTAACCAGGATTTTCTAAGTCCAAGGGGGCATAATTTGGCTAAAATGCAGGTCAGAGTTATGGGACTTGCTGCTATCAACTAGTTTTATAACCCCGAAGACACATGTGAAGTTTCAATTCAATATCTTCATTAGTTTTGGAGATAGTGACTTGCATGTAAAACTTTAACCAGAATTTTCTAAGTCCAAAAGGGGCATAATTTGCTCAAAATACATGTCAGAGTTATGGAACTTGACCCAGTGAGGTTGGTAATTGACCTAGAAAAAGAAAAAATAAGTTTCAAAGTTATATGCCTTTAAATGATTGCTGTATGTACTTGCATGCAGAAACTTAACCAAGGTGTGACACCAACACCGACGCCAGGGTGAGTAGAATAGCTAGAATAGTCGAGTTAAAAGGCAGATTTTTCGTTAATTCAAGGGCTGTAACTCCAATATGCCTGGACCGATTTGGCTAGTTATCGAACTTGGCCGGGGTCTTATGGTCAAACACATTTTGTTCAAGTTTGGTGAAGATCGGATGAGAAATGTTTGACTTAAGAGTGCGGACAAGCTTTGTGACAGACAGACACACACACACACACACACACACACACTGGAGTAAATCAATATGTCTGTGTGATGGGAGACATAACAAGCAAGTAGACCTGTTGCCTTCACTATTTCTCAACAACACTGAACTTGAAATAATGTATGACTAGGTGTTTTTGTTTCTTAATGGTAGACCATTTCATAGAATGCCTAGGATGAAATCAACTTTTGACCGTCTGCTTAGCTCAATAGGGATAGCACAGATACCCATATATTAAATAGTACACCGACACCTTGGACAATTCAACAGGTCAGTTCATTTTCAGAATTTCTACATTTATAGTTCTTGTTAATTCTCCACAAGTAAATGACAATTTCCCCTCTTTGAAAAATGATGTATGGATGATCTTAAAGCTGTGACTAATCACACAGGACAAATTTATCTACAATCTTAATTAAAGTAAGTGTAAAGACAAAAGTTCTGTAAGTTCCTTACTATAGAAAAATCATATCAACCCACAGGCCTCTCCCAAGACGAAAATCCAATTTTTTTGTCAAGGGAGGAACACCCCATGTGTTCCACCGGGCAGGAATGTCCAAACCCAACTGCCCTTCAAGGCACTATTTCAGGCATGCATGCACCTGGTTAGTCATCTCCACCAACCAGCTAGATTACTTCATCACATTACAACCTAAGCAAACCTCATTCAAACATAAGAGAGTGGCTAAAATTTTTAAAGGTGCAAAATAAAGACAAATGAATAGACATAAATCTTAAAAAAAGACTACACATTTTGAAATATAGTACTAAACATTACGACAGCCGTGCAATATTCCCTTGAAATCAACACATGTACAGAGAAACAAATGATTGTTTCTGTATTTTCTTAGACTGACATGGGGGGTCATTTTGTCCTACTTTCATGTTTATCGCTTTTCCGTAATCAGTCGGAATTTCTTCGGGATCACGTGATTTTAAGATTGTTTCAAACGAATATCCATTTAAGACGCGCAACAAAATAACTGTATTTCCATGATGGTAATTATGCACGACTTGCACGAAAAATATGAGATGTACAAAATTTAAATTTAAAATTGACAGTGACATATACTAGGCCAAGACAATGTGTTTAATGTCTAAAATCTTACTAAATTAATGTAGCCATGTGTACATAAATAAGTGTATTTAGGTAAATTTCAATCATACGTATACTTTGTTTCTGCAGTGTAAGACAGTTACTCATTTATATTCTTAAAACTATACTGAAAAGAGATTAACTGAAAAAGTTTACAGACGAAGTTGTAAAAACACTTTTATTCGGGAAGGGCCTGAATTGTCCTTATGAAATCTTGTAGTATAGCTGTATATTACCTGTATTATAAGAATGATTTTCATGAAGTTTTTGTGAGTTACAAAATTGTTGAATTCCATGTGCTAAGTTTGTAAAAATCACGTTATCGTTTGGGCATATGATATATTTTGCATCTATTTATAAATTATAGCCTCGTTTCGGAGGATTCTTCCGAAAAAGTCCGAAGATGCTCGACGGGTTCGTAAGCAGTCAGAAAGCATACTTTCAGTTTGACATAGGCAACAGTTTTTGTTTATTTGTTAGTTATTCTTGAACATATTCATGACTATTTGGTCAGAACCGATGCAGTGGGCCATATTTTCAGTAAATAGGAAGGCTCAGCTACAAACTCTGGTTTTCATATAATACTCGTTCGGGTTTTAGTAAATTAAAGCAGGACATGCCCCGTAACAAACTGTATTACTTATCAAAACTCACCTCCACATCAATGTTTGGTAGACTGACTCGGAAAACGCGCACATACCAAGACCATTCATCAAGAAAATACTAAGATGTAACACAGATATCGTTTCATCATACTGGCAACTTCAGAATGCAAACGATTTGAGGCTAGCTGAAATGGCTGCAAGAAAGAAGAAACAGATGCTATTGTTGCTGCACAACAAGATGGTTACTGGCGATTTAACCCCTGAAACCTGGCTGCTCAATCATTACAGTCGATGCCTGATAGGTAACTAAGTATTCAGAACAATATCTTGGTGACCAGTTAATCTGTTTCGGATTAACAAAAGTCGTAACCGACGTTCAGAATGTGTACCAACATTTTCGGCATATGTGAAGCCTATGATAGGATTGTATTATTAACTCATGTTTACAGGTGAATCAAATTTACTTTTACTCACCAAGTCCGCCAGCTTAGCCCAAAATGTAGTTCACAGATATACGGGTCACGGTGTCATAAGTCGAACTCCGGACAATGCACATGTTCTCCATGACGATTGATAAGACAGTATATTTGAAAACATTGGTTCTCTACCTCTGATTCATGTGGAGAAGTTGGTAGTTATTGGCAGAGAACAGGTTAGTACTGGCACAGAATTCAGGAGCTCTGGAAAGGTTAACTGCCCGCCGTGACAGCAGAAATTGCTGTTGGAAAACGACGCTAAACCCAAAGAAATAAATATAATAGTGTGAGACAAGCAGTGCGGGATACCTATCTCATACTGTTATTCTATAAAAAACCCCAAAACAAACCTTGTCTCAAATGTCAGAAAACAATTTAAGGGTAAAATGATTTCAGCATTTGCGCTTAGATAAGACTTCCTTATTTCTATTTTCAAGTGTTATACACCAACATTCATGAACTAACGTTACTGCCATATTTACACAAGTAAACGCTACCAAATTATAAATGGGTTTTACAGGCATTGTTTTATTAATGACTGCATTTTTGTGTATTTCATGCAGTTCGAAAGCTTTTATAAGATATTCTGAGTATGGTATAAAGTTGCTAAAAATCTGTCAGGGTAAGAACATTTACGAGTCCCAGAATATAAACCTACTACGTTTGATGTGTGATTCTACCGTGACGTGGCCTTCTCAAGTTGTCTTAGGTCTGTGAAGGTAATCGATAAAGATTAACATTTTCAATAGCCGATTTCCAAGACATGATAAAAATGTATAATTTTAGATTTAATGATGAAATCATGATTTTAATAATGCGAAAAACGATACCCCTTTGCAGAGTTATACCGGTATTATTGTTTATGCGGGGCTTTGATCTTCACTACATACAATATATATATATATATATATATATATATATATATATATATATATATATATATATATATATATATATATATATATATATATATGAATTTAACATAATTTCTATAATATTCTTGCCAGGCAAAATCACCAAAATTAATAAACCACTTGTTGATATCATGAAAACAATCAGCACCCACCTAAACGACGACGAGAGAGCTACTCTTGCAGCCAAATATTTTTGGGATGAGACCGATGCTATAAAGATCTGTATTGAAGCCGACACAAGTTTGTTCCTTGTTGGTCTCGAATGTAAAGAGACGGAAGTGACACAGATGCTAATTCAGACAGGTATATATATCTGATTAATATGCCCCTGTTTCTTATATGTAAATGAAAACTTAAACATAATATACTGGATTATGGTACTCGGTTGACCAGAGCTACACAAATTGTTACACAATTGTTCTAAAAACATAGCCTCCCAAAACGCGCACACGATCAACACAAGCACACTACACACACAAAGCAAACACGCAAGGATTAAACAAACAAACAAACAAAGGAACACAGTGGAGCACTGCCTTGGAACGGTCAGTGGCAAAACTTCCACTGGGGAGCTCTAACCGGTTTATGGTGCACCTAACCTCACTCTTACCCCCACCCTGTTCTTAAGTCATGGGACAGTTTAGATAAAAGTTATCCCACTCATACCTTATCAAAAGTATTATATAATCAGTGACTGAATTGCATTAATTATATAAAATATGTCAAGATAACCTTTGTTTGTAATTTTCTGTATACCGTTACACCGGCATAGTTAAAGATATATGGCAACGTTCTAGTTTTAATTGTGGAGAAGGCCCCTGATGCCGCCCCCCTAGTATTATTTCAGGCATGGTTGGCCGCCTAGTTAAACCATTGACTTTCCCAAGCCAGTTGTATGATTCATATGACCACGTATGGCAGGCAGAACTCCAACCCAAAAAGACTGCGATAAAATGATTTGATACCCATAACATTAACTTCTTTAACCGTAGAGGTACATTTTCATGTGTACTAGAATACCAGTTCTATCAAAAAGATTTCTCTTGTTATTCATGCTTTAATTGCTTAACTTCATATAAGCACAGTCGCATCCTTTCAAAATCTAGAAAATTTCAACGATAATTAGACAAAGATGAATGAAATACCATTACAAATGATGACCTATACATGCTGGCCAGTATAAGAATTATCATTTCTTGTTGATAAGTAACACGGGTGGGCATTATCAAGTCTACTTTGGTTCTTCGCTGTATTCTTCCAAATTCACTGTCAAAGTTAAACTGGTCCTAATTTCAGGAATTTCACATGATACTCAAAGCACCTTTGTGGATGCTTGCTATTCCTTGGTACCATAAAAGTCGTTGAACTTGGGCGTTGTTCTGTAGCATTTTCTTTTGTGTATTCAAACTTTGTTTCATCAGTAAAATGACATATCAAGAAACTATTAAAACAAGCTGGTATACACATTAAAAAGACAAGTAGATTTGAAGATACTTCCCTTTCGAACTCATCAAGATTTAACAAAGTTATTCATATGAAATATAAAATATATATTTTTTCAGATATTTGGAAATAAATACTTGTTTTCTAAAGAAGGCTTTAAAACTTAATTACTGACAAATTATATGTTACGGAAGCACGTGGAATTTGCTGTTTTTACTACTGTTTACGATGAAAATCGAAAAGCGTTTGTACTGCTTAACTCGAGGTAAACTGTCTCGATTATAAATATCTATATATTTTGAAGTCATAATTCACTAATTCTGCTGAAGCAGTATTGGTTGCGAAGACAGGAAATTGACATTTATTGCCGCTGCGGTTCGGGTTTCGATTCGAGACGAGGTCATCTTTTTTGCTTGATTTGGAATTTTTAAAATATTCTAGAAACATATATTGTAATGTTCATTATGTGAACAAACTTCAATTTGAAAGAAAGATCATTTTAGCCAAATTTTGAGGTCAGTGCCTTTAACACTCCAGAGGTCACAGCTGTGAACCAATCTTTATGAATTTGGTCAGAATGTTTGTCCTGGTGACCTCCAGACAAAGTTTGAAACTGGGTCATGTGGGCTCCAAAACAAGGTCAGTAGGCAGTATCAAAGAAAAATCTTATTAACACGCCAGAGGTCACAGTTTAAATTAGAATCTCATAAGTATTGGTCGGAATGCTTGTCTTTATGACTTCTTAGTTAATTTCGAATCTATAATACGGGGTCAAAAACTAGATCACCCGGGCAAATTAATGGAACAGCTTGTTTACACTCTTCAGACCACATTTATGACTATACCGTCATGAAATTTGGTAAAAATGTTTATCTGGAGGGTCTTGGAGCAAAGTTTCAAACTTGGTTATATTTGGTAATAAATTTGGTCAGTAGGCCAGATCAATGGAAATTGATGTTAAAACTCTAGGGACCACATTTTAAGTTTGAAACTGACGTGAATTAGTCAGAATATTTGTCTTTATAACCTCTAGGCCAAACAAGAATCTCATTCTGGATCAAGGCGGTCAAAAACAGGTCGCAGATCACTCGCTAAAATCAAAGGAAAACCTTTTTAACATGAGACTTAGAATGTTTTTCTTTTTTTTGATGACTTTTAGGTCAAGTTCGTATCTTGATCACGTTGTACCAAAAGCTAGATCACCTGATCAAATGAAAGGAGAAGTTTGTTAACACTCTAGATGCCAACATTTATATTCCTATCTTCAGGAAACTTGATCAGAAGACTTACCTTGATGATTCCTATGAAAAGTTCGAAACTGGAACGTATGGAGTCGAAAACCAGGTCACCTTGTCAAATCAAAGGAACAGGTCGTTAACACTCTTGCGACCACATTTATAAATCTAGCTTCATAATTTTGGTCGGTCTGAATTTTCATCTAAATGATTCCTAGGTCAAGTTCTGTGGGGTCTAAAACTAGGTCACCCGCTCAAATTTAGGAAAAAGCATTTTTAACACTCAAGAAGCCACATTTCTGACCCTATCATTATGAAACTTGATCAAACTATTTATCTTGATGATTCCAAGGCCAGGTTTAAATCTGAGTGATGTGGATTCAAAAACTAGGTCACTCGCTCACATCAAAATAAAAACTTGTTAGCACTCTAGAGGCCACATTATGACCATATCTTCATGAAACTTGGTCAGAATGTTCAATGTGATGATTCCTAGGAAACATTTCAAACTGGGTCATGTGAGATTAAAAACAAGGTCACCCACTCAAATCAAATGAACGCTTGTTAACATTCTAGAAGCCATATTTATGACACTATCTTCATAAAACATGGTCAGAATATCTATCTTCTTATCTTTTTAACACTCAGAGGCTGTAGGCCCATTTACACAGTTGAGCGATCAAAGGTTATCATGGCTCTTTTGTTCAAGCTAGGTTTGGAAATAACAACCCATATCCTTATGTTCATAAGAAAGATAGTTTTAATCTGAAGGCCAGTTCCTTTAAAAAAGTTGAAATGGGACATTAAAAGTTCTTGTTTAACAGTGCCTGTACATAATATGACTCTACCTGTTGAGTCTACAAAGCAGGTGTTACAGCATTATGAATAAATATGCCATTCTTGCTTATATCTGGAAGCTCCACGGATACATTCCTTTGATTTTGGCATAAAGCAAGTTCAGCTCATGAGCTAGTGTTATTCTGGTAACTATTATACCTCCCTAACTGAATTGGCCTTTTATCCCGTTCACAAGAACGCTACGGGCTCCGTCCGGGTAGGTTTTCAGTCGAATTTTGGCGAACTCGTACTGTGTTCGTACGTACATCTTTGACTCGTATGAGCGTCGTACGGATTTTTTCAACTCTAACATGTCTCGGGAACTCGTTTCACCGAGCTCCCGAGTTCTCCATGAGCTTGCAGATATTTTTTTTAAAGTCGGGAGCGGCTCTCAAGAGCCCCGTCCGAGAACCGCACGTGCCATAGATGAGCTCGTACGGGCATCGAACGATGTTCTTGCAGATTTGAAAATCTGCAAGTAATTATATAAACGTGAAAGCCTTCCCTAGCCTACCTGAACTTGAGGAACTGTATCTATCTATGCATTGGTATTTCTAGTTTTAGTGTCCAACGGATTTACGTTTCAGTTTTGAGCTTTTAGGTACATGGTACTAAGATCATAGATGTTTTGACATCTTTACAAATAAGTTGATAATACTGTAAACTTCCGTTTTTCGCTTTTCTCGATCGTTAAATATAATTCACGACTATTTTCTTGTCTAAAAGATAGTTGTTCTTATCTAATTTCAGAAACGTTCTTGTCCCGGATACTTGAAGATATTGGTAGACATGATCTTGTAAAAATCATGCAGACAAAGTTTGAAAAGAGAAAAATGCAGTTTGTTCAGGAATATACTGAGGTTCAGATGATGGACGGAATTGGTCCAGTAAATATATACGTTTCACTGATCTTTTCTTTGATTGAGAAGTTTGCACATTATTTTCTTGCGAGACATATTGCAAGTTCTACGCAAATGTTTTGATATGAAAAAAGAACAAGGAAGTTACGTACTCCACACAGAGTGATTTTGATGCTTATCATTTATGTATCACCCTCAGATGTTGAATATTTCAGATGATCAAAGCAATGTAACAACAATATACAGTATCCAGTAAGAGACATGTATGCAAAATTTAAACTACATTTTACTGTGCCGTTTTTATTAATTTTTTTGTATAATCCATGATATTTCCGCATGCTCAAGTAGATACAAATTCAAAGTGATGGCCACTGTCCAAAACGTTTGCAGAGAATTCATTATAAAATCAATTTTGATAAAAGAAACACCAACGTGTTCATTATAAAACAGTAAATCACAAAATAAATATATTTCTAGGGTGCCTCAAGTAAAAGGATTAAATGAAACAAAATTCAAATTCCAACATTGTAAAATTAAGGTCGAGTCCTGTGGGACTGCTTTTAATGTTACTCACTTCATTTAAAAAATAACCTTAATTTCTTCCGTAAAAAAAGAGGCCACACATTAAGTGTCCACTCTTCCATTTTGGCTTCAACATATATACATATAAAATATCATATAAATGGAAAAACACGTTAAGGTAAGCATTTGGTCATTTGCTTGGTGAAAAAAAGAAATCTTTACCTTGGTGAAGACATAATCCGGTAATATTTAGGTAAAACACTAACAGTGTTTTTCAAATATCCCACCTGTGTGGATATTGATTTTATGAGGGTTAGTATTAAACTACGCAACCTGGAGGTGTAAAATAGTAAAGACTTTATGTAATTTAAACATATTAGACAAAATAGTAAAAGCTTTACCGTATGTAACTTATTATTTTTAAAGATGTCTAACTCTGTCCCATTCTGTTTCAGAGATAAACTTTGGACAGCAAGAAATCACTTATCAAATGAAAACTTTTCAGTTTTGTACAATCAGTCAATAGTAACTTAAGTCTAAACTTAAAGTTATTATGTAAGCGGAAAAACTTGGTCCCAGTGGGACTTGAACCTATGCCCCATGAAACATTTAAGTCAAAGTAGGTTTATTGAAGGAATTGAATACTCTTCAAAAGGAGGTACACTATTATATGGGTCATACCTTAATGAAGAATACGCTAACAGATTCAGCACCAATAACGAATGTAAACCTCTTCATTTTCAGTACAACGTAATAGTAGGATCTACGAATAGTTCTAGGGAAAGTTTTCGAACTGTTTTTGCATGTTTTTATCAAAATGTTAAAACTGTAAAGTGTATGTGTTGATTCAGCTATGTTTACAAAATGAGCCCTTGAACAATTACATTGTCTGTATGTTTGAAAGTTTTTATATCATTTTGTTGAGTTTTGCTAATAAGATGACCCCATGTCTTAAAGTCTTTACAAGGTGTCTTCATTGGGTGAATATCAATCGAAGTTAAGTTCAACATCGATAAAGTATATCTTTAAAAGCTTTTTGTAATTGAATTATCATGTTACGAGACATTTCGACACATTTCGAATAGTTTGTTTTGGGTTATATCAATAACATTATTCATTCAGATTCTTTCAAGGCTTTGGGATCTCGTAGTCTTAACTAGTATTGTGTGGGGTAAGTGTCAGAATGTCCTAAGTGCCTAAAGGACCCTCGAATTATCAATATTAATCTGTTTTCGATTCTAGCAATATTGTTTTGGAAAATTGATTTGCATTTGCTTATTTCAAAGTATTGAATGTTTGCACTAAGTGAGAGTACATTGTATCTTTTTTTTTCATTTAAATAAATTTTCTCGATCCTTAATTACAGTGATATTTAAATGTTAAGATATTTGGGTTATTATTGTATACATTCGATGATATTGCGAAGAACATACACGTTGTCAGGTACGTAATACCAAGTATAATGATGCCACGAGGGGCTTACAAATAACATCTTACGACAAGTTTAGCATATTCTTATACATATTTTTATTGAAATTAAAACATGTTATATATTGTAAACTAATAAACAAAAGGACTGCGATGGCTCAAGTGGATAAATGATTTCTGGGTAGAGGACCATTGCACAATTCTAAATGCAAAGTATCTTAGCTCTCGGAGGTTTTACAGGGAATATGTATTTTCCTATATAGGTCTTTATTATACATATCGAGAGCGAAACTCGTCCAAATGCATATAGAAATAGAAGGGGATAGACTAGTATCGCGTTGAGCCCTCGATATTTGCAGGGCAAATTTTGACACCACGGGCAAGCTCTAAAAGAACCCTTGGGAGAGACAGTTTTAATCCCACAGGCATGATTTTGAGGATACTATAGGGGTCAATTGCTATTTTTGGACAGTTTTTGTTTTTATTTCATATGATTTCACTATACTTTCCTCTCGAAGATGCCAAAATTTAAAAGCTCAAATATAAAACCTTTACATGATGGATTTTCAGAAAATATCTGGCATGTGTTTACAATAACACCCTTCTGAAAAGGAATAGCCAGGGTATAAATTTAGTCTAGGTATTTTTGCACCATCATCTTTGCATGATTTCCCGAATCTGAGTAATTATACTGGGGTCATCCAAGGCTTTAGAGGGAGCGTTATATCGCCTTGGTTTTCACCAGGTAAATATAACAGATTTGACAGGCTGTCTCTGTGGATAGGGTTAATTATTTGTGAAAAGTTTTTAATAATGTTCAAGTTGTGTACCTATAAATTTATGGAACGTCTGATTTTGTTAGCAAAAAATAATGGAAGTTCATGCTTTGAAGAATTGGCGCCTTAGGATTTAGTTTTCATTATATATTTTCTTCGTTTACTCAGAACAGAAATTTGCAACTTGGTGAAGTGCTTGATTTGAATGAATTCCTTTATTTATAAAGGAAATTCATAGAAGTTGGCAATCTGTTCCTTTGCAGTGTGTTCTATGGAACTGTATCACAGTGTTTTAAATAAATAACCCATTCTTGATTTATATTACTTTATTCATTGGGGGAAGGAAACAGATGCCCAAAATAATTGATTTGTCGATGACTTCTTTTCTGGCAATTTAGGGAAATTTGTGACACTCTTTTGTACTATATGGATATCCCATAATGTTTTTGGCTCAGTTGAAGTATTGATGAGAGAGTTGAATTTGTTTGAAGATAACAATAGACTTATATATATATATTGTTATCTTTAAAGAATCCTGATGCATCAAATGTTTTTAAAATTTTACCTTCAGTTTGGTATGATACAAATTCTTCAGAAATGTGGAGAAAAATCATATTACAACAAGTCATCCTTCGACCCCTTAGTGTGTCATTAACATTGATAGAGGATTACTCCACGATGCAACACGTCAAACATCTGAGCTCAAGGGCTTGATGTTTCTGTTCTTTAAAAATTCTCATATAAAAAGTGACCATGAGGCGAGGTTGTCAAGATACGAGTTAATGACTTAGGGAAGTGCCTAAGCCTTTAGTATGTTGATCAATAAAATGGGCCCACTCGCTTAAGTGACTATGTCATAGACTGACAAACTATGCAGAATGTCCTTTGTTGTTGTTGTTGTTAAAACTTAGAGCTGGTTACCCCTATATTATCATATATCTTATGCATAGACTTTTTCTCTGGCTACCTCGCCTAAATGATTCGTGTACCAGTGATTCGTAAATGATGGGGTAAATCACATTATATTTTAAAATAACAACCTTCAACTATTGAAAATCAGCTCAAACTTATAAACTTGACTTGTCCTTTTGTTGAAGTTCCCGTCAGACGACGTCGTTGAATTAACAACATACGAATTCTTCAACCAATGCCTTCTGAATTGAAGCTGCAACTCGATATGTTGGATGCACAGCGCCTATATGCAGTCACAAAGAGCATTCAGCAACTTTATAGGTATAAACCCGATGCCTTGACTGTACTTCGCCAATAACACTAAATCTCGTCTGTAAGCTGGAACTCTCCAACTGTCTTAAGAGATGAACAATCTCTGTGTCTCTGCCTCAGCTTTCCGATGCTGATATTTGCTATATATATTAACTAGCGTTAAGGTAAAATTCTTATGCACTGGCCCTAAAACTCTAAACCTAGTTACAATTCTGCAACTCTTCTTTAGTCCATGAATGTGAAATGTCTTCTTTTAAATGATTTATCCGTCCTTACACTTTGTTTGTTAACAAGTTTATTTATAGTCGCCAACGGTTACTCATATAAGCGTCTCTTCCAGAAGACTGTTAGTAATCTTAGTGGGAGGGTAGTGCAAGATATAAAAAAAAGAACCAATTCCAGTCTTTAGCGTGCCCGGTATTAGAGCATATTTACACAGGACACTTTTCTCAATGTTAGTACTGTCTAGTTGGAGAAGCGGGGGCTCGAATTCGCGACCCCTTGTTTCGTAGTCAAACAGTGTTCCACTGGTTCACTGCGTCCGCTATAAGGTCTACCGATTTATACTAAAGCAGAAGTGCGTTTTGATCGGCGCTGTTTATAGAACTTGTTTCTGATTGGTCCTAATTCGTACATCGTATTTTTCAACGAGTACTTGCTCTTAAAAATAGTTGATTCCGTTTCACTATTGTACTATTGTATATAACATAATAGGTGGTGTTGTGCTCTGGATCACTATGATAAACCCAAATCGTTTATAAATGACCAAAATCCTATTATTTGAACTATAATTAAATATAGCAATTACAGAATGGAAAAGAAGCCAATCACTATCTGAGCTTATGTGTTACTTTAGCAATGTATCAGATATACAAGTTGTTCTGACAGAGGCATGATTTGAAACAAAAATGATAAAAGACTCAATAAAAATGACAAACTAGGCATATTTTTTTTGAGACAGAGACATTGCATCTAGAATTCTGAAATGGAGTAGTATACGTATATGGTCCTCATTGTGGACAACATATTTCATTATTCACCTTTCGTTTTTAAGTACAGTTTCGACAGTTGCTTTAAATAGGAGGTTATTTTAAAAATAAAAGGAAGTACTAGTAGTGTATGCTTAGCATTTTTACAATCTTTGCCGTTACGCGCCGCTGTGTCAAAGATTGCAACATTGAATTTCTAACCAAATTAATACACAGTTTTAAAATTAAAACTCGTGAAACACTTATTTTGGTTCGTAACTGTGCCAATTTATAATCTGTCAGGCATTCAAACCGTAATCTATCACATGTTTGACATTGCGAGAGTGTAATAAAGCCATTACATAAATTTGATAAATTACACTAGTGTAATTAAGAAATAATAAGTTCCCAATCGTGGTTTATCGTAGAATAACCCGTATTTTGAGTTCTTAAGCGTAAGAATATATCACGAAGGCCGTAGGCCTGAGTGACATATTGTTTTGCAGAAGAACGAAAACCTTGGGAACTTGTTAATTCGATTCTAACACGACATACTAAAATCAACAGTGAATGGTTACTATTTTTACGACCGTGCTACGCACCTGGATTGGATGACGTCACCCACGCGCATGGGTTCTCACAAAATAACCGGTGACTGTTGTTATCTCATAACGTAATGAACAAGTATAATGTTTTAATAACAACTACCCTTACACTGAGTAGCAGTCGGTTTATATTTGACTTTTTTTAATTCATTTTGTAATTTGTTATTGTTGTCAAAACGTAAGACGGAAAACGGAAGTGCCTCACAACTGAAAGAAGAAATGAGCTCGATTCGCAAAATAGTCCACTGTAAGTAGTATGTTTTTTGATAAAAGTCAATAGAAAGTAATAATTTTTAGATATTTAAGACACATAGGATTCATTATATGATAAGAAATTATGAACATCGACAGTTTTTTTAAAAAAAATCTTACACGTGCTGACACCTTAGTTGTCTCCTGTTGATTATTAGAATTACCGTTCGTCCAGCGCAGTTATACTTTTTGCAGTGAATCGCCGAGAAGTCGTGGGAAAATTAAAAAAACATGTCAATAAACTAAAATTAACCACTTTTTCAAGAACAATTTCAAGTGATCGACGTTATGCATTTAACCCACCAGACCTGTGTAGCATCTTAGATATCTGTACTGCTTAAGGTACTCATTGTGTAGAATGTCATGTTATGCCCTTGCAATGCTAATACCACTCTGATTTTTTTTGTTTACATTTTTTTATCAATGAGAAAGAGGCGTCCCGAGTTGAGATGACAGGGCGTTAAATTTTTACCTGTTTAAGCAAACCTGGTGCGCTAGAAAGAATAACTCAGAAGTACATCCTTATCCACAAAGTACTTAATATTACAGGTGTCCATAAGTACTATATCAATTTAGAAATATTTTCTTTTTTGTCTTCCTACCATCAATTTCTTAAATATGCACCCTATCCTCATTTCTATTACTATATTATAATTCATGTGTATGTAGCCATATTCGGGCAGCTCCTCTAACTAAGTGTATAGCGATCAAGTACTTCATTGGTCATTTTCGAAGGAAGCCGTAGAAGTGAAGAAATAAAGTAAGAAAAGGCATAACCTGATATGTAGCCATCTCTGCTTAACAAACTACGGTATAATTCACTGAGTAAGTGAGATCTATAAAGATTAACTCCTTTAACTTTGATTGATTTGCTAAAATTTGTCGCAAAAAGTCTCTAGTTGGCTGAAACATATATCGGAGAAATGTACCAGAGGTTCTACCAGCGAACCATAGTATGCGAGAATGAATTCCATGAAAAGCGATGTATGGTCCCCAGCTAAAATAATGGATTTGTCCATAACGAGGAAACAACTGGCAGACCTAAAATTGAAATTTATAGATGGGTACTGAGGCTATTGAGCCTGCATAACACAGATTCTGTCAAAAGAGGGAATAGAAAAGCGGGCACCATATCCAAAGATATAGTATCAAAAACATTAAAGTGAAAGTTTTGGAAACACCCAAGCCAAAATGTTCAAGCTGAAAAATTAAAAAGTAGCGAATAACACATTTTATATTGAACGGTCTGAAGAGATCGATATATACCAGTTCCGACTAATGGTAAGTGAAGAGTTTTCCACATGGCATACACAACGATGTGATAATGAAAAAGAAACGTGGATCAACCGATTGCTTGGTTGCGTTATTAAAATATCACCAGATAATTTGTCTGTTAAACATCGCGGAGGCTTCTTATACAAATTCTGGGCTCATGAACATTTGTTTCCATGTATGAGGTAAGATTCAAGAATTTGTTGCTGAAAGCTTGTTAGTCTTTCAGCGAATTTTGTTTTATCAGCATCTTCTTCTTACACTCTACATATCTTCGGATGTCTCTACATTGTTTAGTAATTGAACCATATGCAAATTTTTAGTTCTGCTCCATCCAGAACCAGGGCGTGGACAGATGTTAGAGGGCATGTATTCCCACTACCGTCTACGAAAGCCCAATCAAAATGAGCCTGCAACATTTTCATTTTTGTCGTCAAATCGTCACGGTTGAGCGACCTGTATAGTTTGCATATTAACTGCGTTGTTTTTTTTTCTTGTTTTGTTGTTGTTGTTTTGTAAGCAGATAACTAATATTGTCAGAACTGTTTTATTTTGATTATTCATGTGTTTTCTACTGACTGCTTATGCCTTCAGGCGTCTGCTCTTTAATTTGTGGGTATATTTCAATGATTCTGGAATGCAAAGATTCTTTTAAAACATAACTGTGGCTTTGTTTTGGGATATAACGAGGTGGATTTTCCGTTTTGTGTTTTCAAACTGCACAAACAAACGCTGAAGATAACAGTGAATATTTTCCAGTTGGTCTATTTGCACGTATATCAACTCTTCAGCGCGATCTTAATCCTTATACCTTTCTCGAAAATAATTATACAAGCTTGTCATAGCTTTAAATACACTACTGGATGCACATGCCATTAAAAGAGTCATGAAATTGCCTTATTTTTTCAAACGTATTTAACAGAGTTTTAACAGGTCACCATTAAAATTCACCCATTACTTCTTACTATTTAATGTGATTTTCATGACCATAGTTTTAATGCCATATATTAAAAAGCCATGAAATAAGTATATTAAAACCCTGGTAAAATATACCTTGTTAAAATGACTTTGATGGCCATGAAAAGCTGCTTAAAATAAACCATTAAAATAAGTTAATTGGCTCCTTAAAACTCCATGAAAATTTTTAATTGGCATGAAATTAATGTGCCATTAAAAAGTACCACTTAATTCCACATTAATAAGTAAATACTAATTGGGCCATTAAAGTTTTTAATACTCTGTAAATGGCCGTTAATTATTAAAAATTGATTAATGGTCTCATTAGATATGTCAGATTCAGTTTTAATGAGTTCTTTATATTTTAATGGTATACTAAATTAAGGGCCATGAATATTTGCCAACAGAATTAGACAACTTAAGATAATCAACTTTATATTGATATTTGTCGTATTGATTTAAACTACGTATTTCTACACAAGTTATAGTATCTATACATATGTACTGTTATGTAAAAAGCTAGAAGAATATTTGATTCTTCTTTTTTCTCTCATAATTTTGTAATGTAAACACATGTAACAGCCTCGTTCAAACATTTGTCATATTGTATCCTCATTCTGTCATATGTTCATATGAAATGAGAAAATAAATGAATATTGTATTGTATTGTGTTGTATTGAGAAGTGTTTACAGGTACAGGTTTAATAGATCAAGTGACCATATGGGTAGTTTTAACTATTCAACATTTTTATATTGACAAACATCCTGACCAAGTTTTTACTGGTACATACATTAGGCGTCAGGTGTATTCAAAAAGCAACTGTTGATGACAATGTCAGCGCACAATGGGCGATCACAATTTAGCTCTCCTACAGTACTTTGTGCTCAGGTGCATGCACTTAAACAGCTAAGAGCGAATGTTTGAGGGAATGCATCACAAGTAGCTCCCCCACATCAAGCTTACAACACTCTTTGATTCATTGAAACGAAGAAGCCATTGATCTGCCCATGCCCCAAATGAATTTCAGTCAGACTGTAAATCTTCACAATCTTTTGTACTGTTCACTTCTCTATAAACATTAGTTTCTACTCAAGGATTGGAAAATTTGAAAATCTAAACTGGTCTGAACACATTTTATAATGTAAATTCCTTACCCCACCCACGTTCTTATACAAATGCTGATTATTTGGACAGGGAGAAACAAAAAAACAGAAAAAGTGGCATGCATCAATACGTATTTACCCTTACCAAAATAATGTTGATTGATGTTATCAAATAATTTAATATGTTTCATCCGACTTTCATTGAAGAAAACCGATTTTTTGTAGGAACACAATTTGGCAAACATTTAAAAAATGACATAACTGCATCAAGGGGAAATAACTTCGATGCAACTAAACATAACATCATGATATATTATAGACGATGTGTGCGTAGTATGTATTTATTGTGATTAAAGTCTATTTTAGAACTATATGGGACTGGAATTACAAGCATTCAATGGGACGAGTGCAAGCCAAAAAAAAAAAAAAAAAAAAAAAAAAAAAAAAAAAAAAAAAAAAAAAAAAAATATATATATATATATATATATATATATATATATATATATATATATATATATGTGCTTCTGAAAATATATAAATCACATTTTACAGAATGAAGGATTTAATGTGCATCAAATTGCTGTTAAGGGCCATTAAGTTTACTCTTAAATGAAATTGTACAGAACCTGAACATTTAATGGGCATTAAGTCAAATTTAAGGGCCATGAATAATCCTGTTAAATTCAAAATATACAGAATTTCACTATTTTTTCAAAGCCATTAACGTTTTAGCTACCAAACTAAATTTTTAACGGCATGATTCATGGTCAAAAATAAGTGTTTTAATGGTATTTTAACATGTAACATTGTGAAACCTATCAAATAAAGTGATGCAAGGATTAATGGGGTAAATTAACGGGTTTTCCTATTCTAATGGATATTTTACAGGGTTTTAAACCATTTTAATGGTATGTGCATCCAGTAGTGCATGCTGAACATATATCAGTATTATTACGAAGTACCTCTGCTTGTATTTGCAGTGCTTATATCATGTATATGATGCGCTTAACACTGTATAAAAGACCATTACTCAGTGCTACAAGCCAAATATCACAGGACCTTGAAGTTAGGACAGATTCAAGGTATTTTAAAGCTGGGCTAAAATCAAACATCATTTCATACAGCTCAGTATGAACATTAATGTAATTTTTGGCAAGGTTCTGTCTTTATTTCGTCATCAAAATCATTCATTTTCATCAAAAGGCCGGTATGATATAAAATCGATTATATGTATATATATATATTTTTTTTTAAAGTACCGATTTGCAGTCACAAACCTTTTCTTTCAGCTCGTATTTGTGATACGAATCATGTTTTGTGAAGTTCTATATGAAGTGGCTTATGACACAGACACTTGAGGTTAGGACCATCCCACCCACCCCACTATCCTTCGCCCCTGCCTAAGTTCTATGAATGTGATATTCATGGGTAGTAATGAAATATATGACAGCCCTGGCATCGACTTTAGAGTCCCTGGTATCAATCTACGATTCTGTAACCATTCTGTCATATGACACAGGTCCTGACAACTGACGTTCGGGTTCCGACGCGAAAATCAGTAATTATTATACATCAATTAATCTTGCTTGTATGGCACACTTCCCTGCGAATTGTCAAGAGAATTGACGGTAAAATGCATATTTTCTCAAACACGCTGAAATGTTACAAAATGCGTTTTATGATCTTCACATACGCTCAGTAGATTTTAAAATGCCAAAATAATATTCGCTAAACTTAGGCAGGAGCGGAGGAGAATGTGGTGGGTGGGATCTGGTGGTCCTAACCCCAAGCTAAGCCTTAAGGAGGCTAAGCAAATAATTCTAACAAATTTAGAGAGGGCGCTACAGACCAAACTTGATGAAGATCTATCCAAGCATTTTTTGAGTAGTAGTTTGAATATTTTTCTTTTTAATTTTCATCTCGGTGAACCCCAAAAGTGGCCAAACAGAACTATCTGAACAAACCCGAGAGATCCATGAAGGTATGCTACAGACCCTGTTGGGTGCATGTTTGCACTCCAGCGACCCCTAACAGGGGTAAGGTAGAATTATTTGAACATATTAAAGAGGAGGCCCTGAAAGGATGCTGCAGACCAAACTTCGTGTAATTATGGCAAGTAGTGTCAGAGAAGTTGTTTAAATTACAAGACTGATAATGGATGCCGGAATATCTGTTCTGTGGGCAAAAACAAATGCATTTATGCTTACAGGATTAGAATTTTAATTATTAATAACCTTTTCGCTTATTTATGGATTTTCAAAATTTAGAAAGTTTAAAATACTTACAATTTTCATATTTTCGAATTCAAATATTTTTTTTATACGAAAACCATTTTAAATGACATATAATAACGGCGTAGTGATGTTCAAAAGGTTTAGAGAAAAACACAGTAAGTTAAGTGTTCAAAATTAATCCATTTTATTTCAAAATAATAAATACAAGTAATTAACAAATTGCTTGCTCTATAATCTTTCCATTGATCAAAAAAATATATTGATATGGCTTATTTTAATTTGTGTTTTAAGTACGTTAAGGCCGTTAGAAAAACATCACTGTGGACATTCGGCGTCTTATCATTTCTAAAATTAGAAAATACAACGGATTTGAATACAAACACGATCCCTCCTATACTAAAACATCACCTTGAATGAAATCTACAAATAAAAATTAAGAAGTAAAAATGTAGGAGAGAATGAAGGGATGTAAATCACAAATATAATCTAAGGTAGGGATGTGGTAAGGGTGCAACTGTTTAAGGGTAGCAGGTCATTCATTCATTTGTGAAATACTGGTGTGATAGTTATGGCCCTTTTGCAATACGATATGGGTGATGATGATGCCAAATTATTCACTTTAATTCTAAAGCGTATCCATTAAGTTAAAACAGAGATGAAGCAAAAAATTGCTCCAGTTCAAGAACGTTAGCTCTCCTTATACTTTGTACAGTCACTTAAAACTCCAACACAAGTGGGCAAAACTAATTTATTCAGGTTAAAAACAGCATTCTCACAATATACATATTCATACTGATATATCACACCGTCACATTTTACATTTACTTATATTCCATTTAATGGCATTACAACAACTATTCCATTTCAAGAGAATCTTTAAAAAATTATTTTCAAGTCATATTTATTTTGATTACCACAAGGTTCTTTCTACACCAAAATGACAGCTGCACAGCGACCGAAGCCTTTATTTCTGAAATACGTGTCTGTCATAAATGCTTGTGAACAAGAACTTTATTTCATTTCTCTGAATATAGGACTCAACAGACTTTCTCCAAGCACGTATGTATGATAAAGCATATAATGTATCCACATATAAAACAATGCGAGTTGATTTGAAGGAATGTGAGATTATGTCTTTCGAGTTGGCGATTTTCTTTCAAAAGCAATTTTTTTCTTCATCTAAAGACAGTTATGACAAGTACTGGTGAGAGTAGTGACACTTTGGAACTAAAGTCTGAGAAGCGGTAACAAGAATTTCATAGCAATGGTAGCTGAATCCTCATTAGCCATAAAAAGTATTCACTTTAAAGTTTCAAAACTGAATTATTCATATTGATCATTTTAGATATATGACTACTACATATTTCCACCTTCTTATTACAACAGTCTGGGCATAATTGTTTTACAACTCTTTGACGCTTTCGTGAGACTTTGTACAGTTTTATACTACCAGTACCGGTAAACTGAATTGAATCTGTACCTTATCCTTGGTATAAGGTTGTAAAACTCAAGTTTGCAGACCAGTCTCAAAACTCTAGCATATGACTGGTTCACTGTGTATAGACTCTCTGTACGCCCAAACGGAAGTCGCCAATAACTAGGCGTTCACTTTCGTTTTTCAAATTTTTGGAAGCTGTCGGTAGTGAGTATTTTTATGTTTTTCTGTGGCTATTTGAAATAAATATTCTTGTTGTATATATTTTTCAATGTATGATAAATGTCTCTGCAACAAACTGCCGTTAAATAGACATTAACACATGAAATTAAAACGCATTTTCACCCAAAACCCAGCAGGTCAAAGTAAAAGACGATGCATTCAAGCTAAAAATGCCCATTATTTAGAACTCGAGTGAAATACGTGTCAGAACCGCTTATGAATGTCAAATTATAAATCCATGCAAATGAGTTTATACCTACAAATATGAATTTACAATCCTGAGTAGTTTAAATATTGTTTAATTCAACATCCATCTGAACTATGCACTGACCGCCTAGTCGCAAAACTTTATATAAAACTGTTCCACTATTCACCAAAACACTGTACGCCTATTCAATAAAGAAATGACGAAGTGTTTGGGCTTGTAGGCTCTATACACTGTACTTACTGAATTTATAAATATAAGTTTTATATTGTATTTTACTTGCGACAGTGAAACAGGTTTTATTGGCCTGTTTCACCAACGATGTCCTTGTATTGGACAAGAAATAGAATCTGTATACGAGTTTCCGTTAACATACGAGAAAAATATATATTTATTCCGTTCAGCTTGACAGGACACTTTGTTTTTTTTTCTTTGTATTTTTAGCTCGATTATTCGGGGAATAGCGGTGCTATTCTAGTAGCCCCGGCTTCGGTTAAAGTTAAATTTTTCGGCAACCTTTTTTCTGTCACATGTTTTGCTTATACCTTACTGTAACTTCACATAAACATTGTGCAAACAAAGCCTTTTTATGCAGGGACTGCCCATTATACCCAAATACCCAAGGCGAAGGTCACTCAAGGTGTTGTACTTAATTATTTTTTGAATTTAAGCTCCGCCAACAGACGCGCTGTCTACATGAAAACTTTGTACAATCAAAGTGTCCAAAACGAGTCCGCTCATCTATCTTCCAAGACGGTGGTTAGTTATACGTGTAAACGTTAAGAGCCAGGTCATTTTCCGCTTATTCTGTAGCGATTACTGCAACAATTATTAATGCAAACGAAAAAGAATTGGATATTAGCTTCGATATGCTTGATTTTGACTAATATCAGCGGTGATTTGGAGCCGGATATTAAAATAAACAGAAATTACCAATAACCGCGCCGACGGCAGCTGTTCCTTCTGTGAATGATGATAAAGTCCCCGTCATAAAGTCCGAACAAGTCTCTGAGATGGATCAAACACTGAGTTGTGCCACGTAACGATTATATGAATGATGCGTTAGTGATTTATGTGTAAAGAATCTAGTCATTATTACAAAAAATAATTTCAAACACTATGCAGGTTGGAGTTTATTAGTACGCATTTACCGCGGCTGAGCCGTGCTAGACTAAATTAATTTGATAATTACTTACTAATAAACACTAACCTTTACGAAAAGTGGATTCGAAACTGCAATAATAACATATAAACTGGTCCGTGGCTGTTACAAAAACGAAAGAAATTATAACTATTACTTTTTAACTGTCGGTTGTCATAAAACAAAGTCAAATTATGGAAATATATGAATGAAAAGAAGTTTTGAATAGGCGTACAGTTTTTCGACTAAGCGTTCAGTCCGGATTTTAGAATTTGCGATTAGTGGGCCAGTAATGTATCGACTAGTAGGACAGTGTAATCGGCATATATGTCTCAGAAAAACACATTTTCCTGAAAACGCATTCGTTACCATAGAGTCATGCTAGTATTTATCGATGCGTAAGATATTTATCTACGAAGTAGCAAAGGTTTCAATTCTTTGCAAAAGCTCAAGATACATTTATTTAAAAGAATTGATTGTTTCATTACACAATCGAACAAATACCCACACGTGATTTGACTTGAAATGAAGTATTTTAAGAGTTTTAATAGGCGTGTTTGGTATCTACGTAAAAAGTAGCACTTAAACAATATGTAGATTAAAAATACACTTACTTTATGCGATATTAACGAAATTAACAATGAAAATCCAAGCCATCCGCGACAGCAAAAATTTGTGTTTTGATTTCTGAACGCCTAGTTTTTGGCGACTTCCGGTTGGGCGTACAGAGAGTCTATACACTGTGTGGTTGATTTTGTGCTCAAAATTGAAACTGACCAATGGCAATGGAGTATCTTTAGACTGGTCTCCAAAACAAGCATCATATCCATGTGTTTGTGTCAAACTATTTTGAGATCAATCAGTTGTTTCGTTTTAGAAATAACTGCTGTAAAATCAGATCAGAAATAACTGCTGTAAAGTAAGATATTTGCGGCAAGGCTTTTAGCTCAATGTTTCCAAAGTTGCAGTTGCTTTCTGAGCTTTCATTAAAAATATATGGCCCATTGATAGATGTATTGAACACCTCATATGGCCCATTGATAGATGTATTGAACACCTCGGGGGCCTCCGTGGCCGAGTGGTTAAGGTCGCTGACTTCAAATCACTTGCCCCTCATCGATGTGGGTTCGAGCCTCACTCGGGGCGTTGAATTCTTCATGTGAGGAAGCCATCCAGCTGGCTTACGGAAGGTCGGTTGTTCTACCCAGGTGCCCGCTCGTGATGAAATAATGGACGGAGGGGCACCTGGAGTCTTCCTCCACCATTAAAGCTGGAAAGTCGCCATATGACCTATCATGTATCGGTGCGACCTTAAATCCAAGAAAAAAAAAAAAAAAAATTGAACACCTCATAACAATGAGAAATACTTATGAAAGTATTTATTTCCACAAATAAGACTGTTAGCGAATATAGTTAAAATAAATCCCTCTGACATGACATATTCCAATTTTACTAAATTTTGTATAGATATGGATTCCAAATTTTAATTTAATGTTGCATATAAAAGAAAACTGGGGGTTAGATTCATAGAATTTCAAAACAATATATTTTTTTTGGTGGTGCACATTTCATAGACTACAAGATCAGACTGCCAAACCTGAGAAAAGAAAAACAGCGATGCTAGATGCAACATATCTTGTCTAAAGTGAAAATCATTAATATCATTTTGTCATTTAAGTGACTTGCAGGTCAGTAACTTTAGTTGCTGGCCCTCTGGCTTTAGATTAGACTGGCTCCCGTCCCTATATTTGTTCTTATTTACATGTATAAAAGTTTATTCATTAAAAGGGAATCAACTCCAGCAGGTTGTTTCTACATTGACATTTTTTTATTGCCCCTGGCTCCGAACATTGTATGGTTCAGCCATCAGATAAAATGTGCTATTTTAGAGGCTTAAGGTTTTCTTATTTTGCTTGCAGTATTTATATAAAAAAATAACCATGCAGCCAGGGAGCCAGGCTAGCTTTAGATATCCTTTTCAACTTTTACTAAAATATGTTTCTAACTCCTAATTGGTTAATTCTCAGTAAAATTTTCACACTGACCAATGGTAAGGATATATTCTGAGACTTCAGTCTCTTAACTCAGTAGTGTTAACCTCAGAACCACCAGCACAGCAATTTACATTACCAATGATTGAAGGCCTTCTACCTGCTTAATCAATCTTCTGTTGGTTGCTGGTTGGTACAAATCAGCATTTGTTCAATGACTGTTCACCTCTGCTGTATGGCTATAGGAAAATAAAGTGTATAATCTGTCACTCAGAAAGACCAAATGTCTAATATTATTATTAATAATTTGAATCGTGTTTTTTATGAATTTTCCGACCGCACGGGATCCCCAAAGATTGTGACAAGCAAAGACTATTTATAATCGGCATAATCAAGATACAAAAATGTACTTCATTCTTTCAGACATGATTGCAAGCATAATGATGATTTAACGGCGAAAAGAAAATTATTTCTGAATAGCAAATTTATTCTTTTGACTGTCTTGTGTGATACATGTTATGTCATGTCATGAGCACTTCGCAGTACCTAAAGAAATTCACCCTGGGCACTGATCTGAATTATCGATTCGTTTTCCGCCATTGGTGACGTTACAGCTTTATTACGTCACTGTTGGCGCACTTCATTCACCATTTATAGCTACCGGTACCGGATAAAAGATAACTACACAGGCTAATTCTAAGAGTATTAGATATTTAGCATAAATTAATATCAATTGTATATTTACCGCGATCTTGAGTTAAATCATGCACCTGTCAATATTTTGCCCGCCCGGGGGAGCGGCGGGCATACACGGGACTTTAGACAGAAGGCCATTCCCGACAGGCGGGAATTAGACAAACATTTGATGTACCAACAAGGCTCTAGGGTGGGATTTAGACAAAAAAGGTTGTCTCTAGGGTGGGGATTTAGACAACAATTTTTTTGAAATGTCAAATTCCCCTGGGTCAGCCCGCCGCCCCCCTGGGCGGGCAAAATATTGACAGGTGCATTACAACATTTGGAAACAAAACAGATCTTGGGAGAGATCGGAGAGATCTATTCATAAATGCATTGTATTCTCATATGACTTTTCCTTCATGAACACCCAATATAAAGTTTTGTAAACAAATCGAACACGACTTCACACTGTGCTAAAAGATATGAATGGATCCAAAAAGAAACAAAGAAAATGATTAACAAAATATACCCTTTCAACTGTCATTCTGAAAAACCTTTAGTAAATGAAATATCACATCAGAATCGTATCTGACAAACGATAACTGCTGTATATTTAAATCATTGCAAGCCGAAAATGTTTACCCTTCCTTAATTAATAATAATTCTGTAATTATCCTTTCGAGTAGGTATAGTCTAGACAGGTCATTAGCGTTCAAACTGACCCTGCTTCTTGCGTCAAAATGATAACTATTATATAAGTATTAGCCAGACAAGGATACAACGAGGATGTGTGCGTTTATGGTACAGCGAGCGGGGGCGGGAGTTGCACATTTCATCATTTCTTGTAAAACTGATCCGGCTATTGTTATTACTCAGTTGCTTTAATACTTCCGAAGAATCTTGGTATAGATTCATTTTAATTTTCCCATTAGGTCACCACATGCCTCCCAATCAGAAGCTTGTAACCAACTCTTACTCATGCGGGGAAATTTTCAACTACTTCCAAGGCTTGGTTGAGTAAAGTAGGATCACAGAGTACGCTAAAAGTCATTTTATGCAATTCTGTTTAATTGTCTTTACCCACAGCTAAGCAAACAGTGTACGCCTTCTTGCCAAAACCACTCGACTGTCGAAAGTAAACATATCTCCAATTAGTGCATATTGTGTTGTAACTGTACAGCTCAGAGTACAAAATTTCTGGTTTCATATCAGAGTTTCAATGAAAGTAAATTTATTGTCCATCGCTCTTTGTTTCAAATCGAAATAACTAAGAACAGGAAGAATATTAACCTGCGGCTAATAAGAACATATTTAGATTTTTTGAAATTACATTGTTTCACATATTTTCCCACGGCATGAGGATTTAACATTTCGTTGCATCTTCTAGGAAAACTAAATCTAAATTTCCATTGAGTCTTAGTTAAATCTTTTCATGATATAAACGCTAAAACATACATAAGTTAATTAAGTGTTGGATAAGTTTTAGAAAAAAAAACACCATTAATCGAATAGTTGAACAATAGATCATTTTTTGTTAATCAATCATTAATTTATTTGCACAATTTTGCCTTCAACTTTGCTTCTAACAAAATAAGTCGTGAATGTTTTGTTTTGTTCAAAACAACACTAAGTTGTGAATATTTATAAACGTGACAGCAATCTTAAATAAATTCTTGAAAGTATGTAAGTTTTTGAAATTGCTACCTTGAATATTTTTTACAAAGAAGAGAAATTTGTCGTGAATGTTTTGTTTTGTTCAAAACAACACTGAGTTGTGAATATTTATAAACGTGACAGCAATCATAGATAAATTCTATGTAAGTTTTTGAAATTGCTAACTTGAATATTTCTTACAAAAAAGAAAATAAAATAAAATTAAATGATTTGTGATTACGTCTTATAAGTTTGAAAGTTATTTGCTGAGTAAATATCTACTGTAAACCGGAAGTGGAAAGGTTTTACTGCTGAACAGAACACAAGACATTTTATATTCCTCAGGATTTTCAGAGTAAGTGTATTTTTGCATGTATTATATATTCTTATATAGCCCTGGCTGTTTTGTTTTATGATTTTTTTTCTGGTAGAATGTATATAAAACAAAGGAAATTTAGGCCGCTACATCACAGTGTATAACTTAAACATTGTAATTTTTGTCTAACTTTAAAGTTCAGATCCTCCTTACACGTTTGAGGGTGATTTGATTTCATTCTTTCAGCAATAAGTAGTTTTATATAGTAGGGTTAACGCACGTTTTTTTACATGTAACAACTTCTGCAGAATCCCAACGGATTAGTTGGTGCACGAGCCCGTAGGGCTAACACTATTATCGTTGGAGAGATCTTCGTTAAAATTGTATCAATGCACAGATCCGTGCCGAATTTAACGAATTGCGGACGTACTTGTGCGGGAAGTAAATTACACATATTATGTACTTTTAATTCCCATTATTACTCTCATTTGATGAGTCCTTCTTGACCCCCATCCATTCACTTTTATTTTTTTCACAGCTTAACTATTGTTCGGATGTAAAAATAAAATGTTTATATCGAAACTACTTTCGCTATCTGCCCTTGTACGTTAAATTAAACGCTTATGTTTTTATTGTTGTTTTTTTAAGTAGGATTCATTAACATTTCGATTAAGATTTAACTTAGGACAGAACCCTTCATCGATATCAAAGGGATAAGGGTCTGTCACAAACTAGGATGGAGAAACAGAAATGCAAGCTTAAAAAAATTAAAGGGAAGTGTAGATTTCCCGAAAGCACAGAACACCCAAACATGCACTATAACATAAAATATCATTAAAAAGACCATTTCAAATACCAAATAGTTAAATGTAAAACATTATTCAGATTAATCTTAAATAAGCAAACAATATGTGAGCAAACAATATGTGAGCCGCGCCATGAGAAAACCAACATAGTGGCTTTGCGCAGTCTGGTTAGGATCCATGCTGTTCGCTTTCAAAGCCTATTGCAATTAGAGAAACTGTTAGCGAACAGCATTGATCCTGACCAGACTGCGCGGATGATCTGGATCCATGCTGGTCGCAAAGCCACTATGTTGGTTTTCCCATGGCGCGGCTCATGTAGTATTTAGAACATGCGACGGACCTCTTTTCTTGTACTTGTGTTTCTCCCATTTTTTTAGTAGAATGGTAAGAAGTCTTTTTAGAAACGAAAGACTGTCAAAAACCGCTCCTCGGAAGGAACAAAAACGAATGATTCAAAGCGTATTACACAGATCGCTTCTCGGAAGGACGAGGGAATTCCGGTACAATACGCCGCAGAAGTTTTATACTTATGTCAGGAAATGATTCAGCGAGTATGTACTTCAACTTAAAAGTGTGTTAATGATTTGTTACTCATTTAGTGATGCAATTTACTAAAAAGTGGTAACCTATTCTATTTGACATTGAATTAAACCTTTGTAATTGTGATTTAGACTAATATATGTTGGTAAATAAGGCGTAGTTGAATCAATGTACTTGTCGCTACATCATGATAATTTATTAGATTTTTTTAACATGACTTGATATGATTGCCAGATCTACAAAGAAAAAAGCCAAACTCTCTATCTTCTGCAATAAGCACTGCTTGATGCGCATATGGACCATCGTCTAATTTATCCCCCCCCCCCGCCAAAGGCGAAGGGGATATTAGAAATGCTCTCCGTCCGTCCGTGCGTCCGTCCGTCCGTCCGTGCGTCCGCAACGATCTTTGTCCGGAGCATAACTCCAAAAGTACTGGAGGGATTTTCTTCAAACTTCATACACTGATAGAACACATTGGGAGGAAGTGCAGTGTGCAAGAACAATAACTCTACCTTGCGTATTTTTGAGTTATTCCCCTTTATCATATTTTCTTAAAAAATTTTGTCCGGAGCATAACTCCAAAAGTACTGGAGGGATTTTCTTCAAACTTCATACACTGATAGAACACACTGGGAGAAAGTGCAGTGTGCAAGAACAATAACTCTACCCTGACTATTTTTTGAGTTATTCCCCTTTATCATATTTTCTTTAAAAATTTTGTCCAGAGCATAACTCCAAAAGTACTGGAGGTATTTTCTTCAAACTTCATACACTAATAGAACACATTAGGAGAAAGTGTAGTGTGCAAGAACAATAACTCTACCTTGCCTACTTTTTGAGTTATTCCCCTTTATCATATTTTCTTAAAAAAAATTGTCTGCAGCATATCTTTTTCATGCATGGAGGGATTTTGATATATCTTGGCACAAATGTTCACCACCACGAGATGGAGTGTCGTGCGCAAGAACCAGGTCCCTAGTTCTAAGGTCGAGGTCACACTTAGAGGTCAAAGGATATAAGAATGAAAACCTTGTCCGGGGCACTTCTTCTTCATGCATAGAGGGATTTTGATATAACTTGGCACAAATGTTCACCACCGCAAGACAGAGTGTCATGCGCAAGATCGAGGTCCCTAGGTCTAAGGTCAAGGTCACACTTAGAGGCCAAAGGTCAGATACAAGAATGACTTTGTCCGAAGCATTTCTTCTTCATGCATGGAGGGATTTTGATGTAACTTGGCACAATTATACACCATCATGAGACGAAGTGTCATGCGCAGTTCCCTTCTTTAGAGTTACTTCCATTTGTTGTTACTTTAAATAGCTTTTATTGTAACTTTTTCATTACTAGTCGTAGGGAAAAATCGAGACCACTTTTCAGTAGTACAACATGCATGCTACATCCAATTTTGAGGTGTATTTTGACCAATCTCTACCTAGTAAAGATTTTTGTGTGGACTTACAATTTTTTTTTCTTTTTTTTAAGATTAACTTCCATTAGTTGTTACTATACATAACTTACGTTGTAACATTTTTATAATTGACCACAGGGAAAAAACAAGACCACTTTTCTGTGGTACAACCTGGATGTTACTTTCCAATTTTAGGTGTATTTTAAGACATCTCTACCTGGTAAGGAGTTTTTTTGTGGACTTAGAAAAACAAAAGACTTACAATGATTACTAAACAACCACAAAATTAAAATTCCATTTGCAAATACAGCTGCTAGAGTAAAGAAATTTGCTGTGACGGGCATATATTGTGACATTCCGGCACTCTTTTTCCCTGTTAGCTTTCCATTCCTTCTTTTTACAGTAGCCATATAGAAAAACATCATACAGCTATACTGTTCATGAAAATTAATAAAATTTAGCAGTAAACCACTTCACCACTGAATAATTCTTTCCTCCACATCTTTAAAACCCGTGATGTGGACCACAACTAAAACGGTTTTTCAAAGCTTCTCCCCAAAAAAAATACTTTCAGACACTAACTTACCAGGAACTTTAGCCTTCAATTATAATATGCCCGGCGGGGGGATTGGCCATGTCTAACATGGCTCTTGTTTACTATTAACAATCGTTAAGATGCTTCAGTATTTAACCACTAGACTAACGCTCTCGTTGTTCCATTCTTGCTTTTCTGAAATGACGTCATTTTCTCACATAGTAGGTTTTGTTACGAGGTGGCCCATATATACATGTAACATCATGCTTATACATTTTCCTCCACATATTTCATAATTATGTATATCTATATGATTGTTAGATACTACTTAAGATGGTTCTCGTCACTCTTTTGCTGGCATGTAGCTGTTTTTGGACATGCGAAGGTAACCGGAACAAAAAAGTTCTTACTGTAAGTACTTGATTCATATATTCCGTTAGTACAAACAGTAAGTTCATATCTAGTTAGAATCTAATATGAAGTACATACCTCATATATCTTGCTAGAATCTAACAGTAAGTTCATTGAGGTAAAATTTTCACAATGAAATGATAACATGACCGGAAACTTGGATCATAGACCTCCGCTATAATTTTCAGCTGATTTAGCAGTTTGTGTGTTTGACTTAAAATATTTTCTTGCATCAAACATGACCCAAACTTTTCTTCTTTTAATTTTTATTCAGTCCTGACAATATTTTTTAAGAAAATGTAAGTTACAGACATTTAAAATAGGTCCTGATGTGTATTGCGGAAATATGTCAGTTTTATATAGAATAAATAAATAAATAAATAATGAATGAATGAATGAATGAATGAATGAATGAATGAATGAATAAAGAAAGAAAGAAAGAAAGAAAGAAAGAAAGAAAGAAAGAAAAACAGCTACTTAGTGTGTTGTAACCTACACCACAAACACAGTAACACCAACAACAACGACGCCAACAAAACCTTACTTCGTGACCTTACAATACAGGCTTATTTGTTTTTCATCGTCTAGGTTCTTACCTACAATCTTTGGCTGCACGAGTACAACGAGAAAGCCTATCGGACAAAAGAAGAGAGAAAAAAGAATATTATTCATGTCTTGAAGAAATCGGAAGCTGATACAGTCTGTCTTCAGGAGGTACATCTATCGTTTCTGAGAACTAATAATTAACACAACAATAGTGTTAATGTGTCTTTATTTATTATAATTAAAAGTCACAGCAAATGGCTTATGTGTCGAATAATGAATAATGATGCTAAAACAGTCCCGTGTCACTGCCGTACCGAGCTCTTTTGAATACGCTGTGTTCTTGGAATGTGGCAGTTCCTGCTGGAGCGCTGCAAGTAGCTTCGTGAAGTGATAAATGTTCTCACAACAACTGACTGTCATAATAATGTTTCAGTTGTAAGTGATTACAATAGTGATACTACATCCCATGATAACTGACTTACATAGTGATACTACATCCCATGGCAACTGACTTACATAGTGATGCTACATCCCATGATAACTGACTTACATAGTGATACTACATCCCATGGCAACTGACTACATCCCATGGCAACTGACTTACATAGTGATACTACATCCCATGATAACTGACTTATATAGTGATACTACATCCCATGACAACTGACTTACATAGTGCTACTACGTCCCATGGCAACTGACTTACATAGTGATACTACATCCCATGACAACTGACTTACATAGAGATACTACATCCCATGGCAACTGACATACATAGTGATACTACATCCCATGGCATCTGACTTATATAATGATACTACGTCCCATGGCAACTGACTTACATAGTGATACTACATCCCATGGCAAATGACTTACATAGTGATACTACATCCCATGGCAACTGCCTTACATAGTATTAAAACATCAAATGGTATCTGACTTACATAGTGATAATACATCCCATGACAACTGACTTACATAGTGATACTACATCCCATGGCATTTGACTTATATAATGATACTACGTCCCATGGCAACTGACTTACATAGTGATACTACATCCCATGGCAAATGACTTACATAGTGATACTACATCCCATGGCAACTGCCTTACATAGAATTAAAACATCAAATGGTATCTGACTTACATAGTGATAATACATCCCATGACAACTGACTTACATAGTGATACTACATCCCATTGCAACTGACTAACAAAGTGATACTACAACCCATGGCAACTGACCTACATAGTGATACTACATCCCATGACAATTGACTTAGATAGTGATAATACATCCCATGGCAACTGGCTTAGATAGTGATACTACATCCCATGACAACTGACTTACATAGTGATACTACATCCCATGACAACTGACTTACATAGTGATACTACATCCCATGGCATCTGACTTACATAGTGATACTACATCCCATGACGACTGACTTACATAGTGATACTTCATCCCATGACGACTGACATACATAGTGATACTACATCCCATGACGACTGACTTACATAGCGATACTACATCCCATGGCATCTGAAGTTCATAGTGATACTACATCCCATGACAACTGACTTACATAGTGATACTACATCCCATGGCAACTGACTTACAAAGTGATACTACATCCCATGATAACTGACTTATATAGTGATACTACGTCCCATGGCAAATGACTTACATAGTGATACTACATCCCATTGCAACTGACTAACATAGTGATACTACATGCCATGACAACTGACTTACATAGTGATAATACATCCCATGGCAACTGGCTTAGATAGTGATACTACATCCCACGACAACTGACTTACATAGTGATACTACATTCCATGACAACTGACTTACATAGTGATACTACATTCCATGACAACTGACTTACATAGTGATACTACATCCCATGACAACTGACTTACATAGTGATACTTCATCCCATGGCAACTGCCTTACATAGTATTAAAACATCAAATGGTATCTGACTTACATAGTGATAATACATCCCATGACAACTGACTTACATAGTGATACTACATCCCATGGCATTTGACTTATATAATGATACTACGTCCCATGGCAACTGACTTACATAGTGATACTACATCCCATGGCAAATGACTTACATAGTGATACTACATCCCATGGCAACTGCCTTACATAGAATTAAAACATCAAATGGTATCTGACTTACATAGTGATAATACATCCCATGACAACTGACTTACATAGTGATACTACATCCCATTGCAACTGACTAACAAAGTGATACTACAACCCATGGCAACTGACCTACATAGTGATACTACATCCCATGACAACTGACTTAGATAGTGATAATACATCCCATGGCAACTGCCTTAGATAGTGATACTACATCCCATGACAACTGACTTACATAGTGATACTACATCCCATGGCATCTGACTTACATAGTGATACTACATCCCATGACGACTGACTTACATAGTGATACTTCATCCCATGACGACTGACATACATAGTGATACTACATCCCATGACAACTGACTTACATAGTGATACTACATCCCATGGCATCTGAAGTTCATAGTGATACTACATCCCATGACAACTGACTTACATAGTGATACTACATCCCATGGCAACTGACTTACAAAGTGATACTACATCCCATGATAACTGACTTATATAGTGATACTACGTCCCATGGCAAATGACTTACATAGTGATACTACATCCCATTGCAACTGACTAACATAGTGATACTACATGCCATGACAACTGACTTACATAGTGATAATACATCCCATGGCAACTGGCTTAGATAGTGATACTACATCCCACGACAACTGACTTACATAGTGATACTACATTCCATGACAACTGACTTACATAGTGATACTACATTCCATGACAACTGACTTACATAGTGATACTACATCCCATGACAACTGACTTACATAGTGATACTTCATCCCATGGCATCTGACTTACATAGTGATACTACATCCCATGACGACTGACTTACACAGTGATACTTCATCCCATGGCATCTGACTTACATAGTGATACTACATCCCATGACGACTGACTTACACAGTGATACTACATCCCATGGCAACTGACTTACATAGTGATACTACATCCCATGGGAACTGACTTACATAGTGATACTACGTCCCATGACAACTGACTTGCATAGTGATACTGCATCCCTTGATAACTGACTTTACATAACGATACAAATTCCCACAGTAGCTAACATATGTAGTGATGCTACATTCTATGGCAACTGACTTACATTATGATTCAAATTTCCACAGTAGCTAACATACATAGTGATACATGTACTCTCAACAACTGATATATATATAATTATGCACGTTTTCACAATAATTGACTTACAGAGTGATCAATTCTCCAACAGCCACTGACGTACATAATCATATATTCTTGCAGCATCTGATTTACATAATAATGCATATTCTCACAGTAATTGACATTAAAAGAGAAACATACTTATACAGTAACTGATTTACTTAGTGATACATATTCCACAATTACTTACAAACATAATGATGCATGTACTCACATAAATTGATTTACATATAGATAAAAATTCTCAAATCAACTGACTTACATAATGATGCATGTACTAACAGCTATTGATTTAAATAGCGATAAACATTCCCACAGCAACTGACTTTCATGATGATGCATGAACTCACATTAATTGGTTTACATAGTGATACAAATTCACATTACAAAAGACATACATGGTGATAAATATTCCTACTGCAACTGACATGCATAGTTATACATTTTCTCACAGTAATTGATTTACATAGTGACATAAATTTCCACAGCAATTGACTTGCATAATGTGGCATGTTCTCACTGTAATTGACAAATATATTGATACATATTCCCGCAGAAATATTGTCTAATATATTGAAACAAATTCACACGGCAAGTGACTGATATAGCGATACATGTCCCAAAGCAATGGAGTACATAATATGGTGAATTTAATTTCGTCGGGACTATTTCTTGAGGATTTGACTGACAACCACCACATGCAAGAAAACTAGTACGCCGTTAATATCAAATATTTCTCAGTAAGTTTGACTTATTCAATGACGTGTATTTAATTAGTCTTCATTTAAACAGATTAGAATTGTAAATGGTCAAAATAATATGGATAGGGTAATGTTAACTTCTTTCTCTATAATTGTTTCTGTTAATATTTATACACAGAAATTAGCAAAATGAAATCAGTTTTAAAAGTATCTAGGCAATAATAATTTGATATTTCAGGTGTACTTTGGAAAGGATATCGAAGATTTTGTGGACAGTCTCAAGGACAAGTATCCATATACATTCAGTGGCATACACATCACTGTAAATGGCTTCCCACCGCAGGCCAAAGGGAAAAGAAGTATGTAAAAAATATAGATACTGGACAAACGTTTTGTTGTCTTTTAGCACTAAAACTTTCTGAAAAATTTGGTTGAACGGCTAATAGTTTCAAAGATGTTAGGACAAACTTGTGTGACATATTTACAGACACATGTAAAAACAGACAGATAAACAAACAAGATAATATCAATATGACATAATTCGTTTGGTTATTTTACATATCAAACATATTAACGAATTGTTTCAATATTAAACAGAAACGGAAAAATGTGCAGCCCGTTACTGCACTCGAACCTGCGACCTTCTGCTTGCAAGTCAGATGCTCTACTAACTGAGCTAACCGGACAATACAGTTATATACATTATATACACACTGCAACATTCTTCTCTTTTATTTTCAAAGAAAAACTCAGATTCTTTTGTCTAACCCAGCCATTGCTTCACCCTAGCTCTTAGGTTACAAGGGAAGTCACCACACTCACGACACCAGCGTTATAGGCGCGGAGAAATGTACAGCCCGATACAGGACTCGAACCTGCGACCTTCTGCTTGCAAGTCGGATGCTCTATCAACTAAGTTGATCGGACAATAGATATCATAGCCCAGTTATATACATTATATACACAATGCTACAAATGAATATTTGTATATTTCAGAACCGCCATGTGATAATACAAGATTAGTGACTTATTTGAATTGTATCAAAACCAATGGATGTACTGCAACGGCAGACGACAGGGAGTTGCTAGCATGTGTGCTTTCAAACTGCGTCAATCAACTTCAAAATATATTTCAGAAAGACAGTCAGGAATGCCTGACTTGTATGACTATGTCTACGGCTAATATCATGGAGTAAGTTATAATACCACCCAAAACTGCATGTCAAGTCTACCTGTAAGAAGCGCAACGAATCTGATTAGTACGAATTAGTTTTAAAAAATCAAGTACATGTCATACATATCTTTATATAAGGTACATGAACACAGAATAGAATAGCTTTATTCTCAGTTTAGCCTGTAGCCGCTTAGCTCAATGGAGAGCGTTGTTGTACGGTTCACGGGGGCGGGGGTGTGGGGGGGAAAGAGCGTTGTTGTACGGTTCACGGGGCCGTGAGTTCAATCCACGAGTGAGGCGGGTTTTTTTTTTCACCGTGACTATTTGATAAAATATGATTCATTTCGTACACCATCTTTGAATATTGTATAATAATGCTATTAGATATAAATGTATTATTTAGGAGGTTTAAGATTTACTTACAAAATGTTTACAGTATTTAAGAAAAATGACCATATAGCCAGAGAACCAGGCTGATGCCGTGTGCATTATTTTTTGAATGGTTTGTCAATCTTTAAGGTTTATAAGGCCAGCATATCCATTTAGAAAAAAGAAGATAAATAAATTAAGTTTATAAAATTAATATGTTTATATGTATAAACAGTTTTAAGCATTAGGTTTTAAGTAGTACATACTGTATACATGTACAGATAAACAAACTATAAATATGTACTACAGCTCAAAATGGTATGTCATTTTATATCGAACATACTTCTACACAGACAATTAATTTAAATATTTAATAAATTAGATACCTTTGAGGAGAATTTCTACATTTGAAGTAAATCTTTAGTAAAAGATGGTCACTTGTGTAACATAATATTTTGTTTAATTTCATAAATAAAAATTACCTTAATAAAAAGCAAAAGATACATAGTTTAAAGACTTGACCAAACAAACCAATTTATTTCATAAACACAGTCTTCCGGATTTAACAGTTGGATAGTGCACTCGGTATTAGTTGATTCATAACACAAACAGCACCAGTTTTCCTGTGTAAAAGTGATGTTACATCTGTATAATAACTTAGTCTGATATAGAACTTAGTTTATCGAGATCAGACCGTTGGCGTAGCCGGTAAGGAAGTTATCTTATACTAGAGACTGCAGCATGGTTGTAGGTCCGAAACGTACATGGGACGTATTTTTCATCGATGTTTTGTATTAAAACAACTTTTTTTTGCATTTTACATATTTCATACAGTTCTACTGTGATACATTTTTTATTTGTTATGATGCTGTACGTCATAAAAAATATGCCTAAGACAAAACCTGTCGAATACTAATATACAAGGTTTGTATATATAGGTGCATTTTATATACCGCTGCGTTTTATATACAAAACAATACATTCATGGTAACCGTAATGCAGAAAATATGAAACAGAAATAACCATTTTAAAATAAAGACGGCGATACATATTTAAGAAATAATTTATAGCAAACGAGGGTTTATGCACGGTGGGCGGTTATTGTTTCAAAAATCTAACAACAAGTAAATTTTTATTAGATCTATATTCAAGATGCAAAAAAGGGTATGGGTTGAGAAATTGGTAGGGTTCCTGGGACAAGTGAATAAAACAAACAGGGATGAAATATTCAACAGGCAAAGCCAAAAACGCAGTCCCTCTATAACGCATAGGGACAAGCAGCTTTCTACTTTCGTTTTTGACCTTTCAAATTCATAAGTTCGAAAATTAAATAGATTACATCAAAGAGTTAATAAGATAATCAGCCAAATGATGAACCAGACGACAGTAAGTTTGTTTTACCTCAACGTGGTATATCCTTTGAAATAGCCCTTTTCAAGGTATTTTTTGTGGTATTTAAAATTTCTTCAAAGAGGCGAAAACAAGTTCGAAAATTAAATAGATTACATCAAAGAGTTAATAAGATAATCAGCCAAATGATGAACCAGACGACAGTAAGTTTGTTTTACCTCAACGTGGTATATCCTTTGAAATAGCCCTTTTCAAGGTATTTTTTTGTGGTATTTAAAATTTCTTCAAAGAGGCGAAAACAAGTATTAAAGAGTATTTAGAATTCAGGAATTCAGAGAAGAAATATCTATACACACAATAACCTTCATTTATACTTTCTCCTGGAGACTTAGATAAGCACATTCCACATGTAATTTCTCTCAAGGAGTCTATCCTAACATATTCAAGTCTTGCAGGTGTACATCTACACGTCCAGTGGTTGGTGGTCGGACAATGAATGTAGGAGGTCTTTTCCTGCTGTCGAATAGGAAACTTCGTGATGTGTCTTACACCGATTATCACCCGACAACAAAAGAATTGTTCCCGACAGGATTCATAAAAGCAAAGGTATTAATTTCTACACTATAAAATATATATAGGGGCATCATTGGCCGAGTGGTTAAGGTCGCTGACTTCAAATCACACCGATATGGGTTCGACCCTCACTCGGGGCGTTGAATTCTCCATGTGAGGAAGCCATCCATGGAATAAGCTTAAGGAAGGACGGTGCCGTTCTACGCAGGTTCCTGCCCATCAAAGAACATTGAAACATTGCATCAAAGATTGTGTCGGTTCGACGTAAAATATTTGTATTGTTAGTGCTTCAGCAGAATCGAAACCGGTTATTGTGTCATCTTTCAGTCAATAGCACAAAACATCTTTTATTTTGTGTCTTAGTCTAATTTATTTCAGTCAGTTTTAGGTACGCATTCTAACATATCAATTTTATACCTTTACATTGATTGACACATTAATATTCTTTTAAAAATCCTCAATTTCTGAGATACTGTAATTTTAAATTACGTCATCTTTATGTTTTCGAGCGCCCTCAGCCCTTGATACCAGGAAGAAATGTTTGAATATTGAATATATTAAAAACACTGTAAAACAATAAATAAGCATTGTGCAGTTGAAAACAATACTTCAATGTTCTTTCAGTATACAACCTTCCTTCAGCCCAAGTTTTATAAAGTTAAGTTCTGATTCTTCTAAATTGCTTTATTTTTTATTTGAATTCTATAATTAAAAATGTTAGGAGAACACGCACAAGCCTAGGTTATTATGAGCTATTTGACAACATGTTCCAGGAAAAAATATCAGATAACTCCATAAAGGTATTGATCGTCTATAGTATCAAATGAATCGAATGATGTGAGAACATTCGTGCATTTTTCCGTCTCAACGGATTCCAGTTTCCTCGTCATTATGTACTTTTTGAGGTATTATAATGTAAAGCTTATATGCAACCGATATATACGGCTGCTAGGCTGTTGCAATGCTTCGAATCATGATGATATATACATGAGGTGCAACTAATTCTTATGACCCTCAAGTCATTGCGCACTGCTTCTGGTCAGGAGTTAACGCAACCAACGGCTTTTATTTCGTTGTACATATTTTTATCTCGAGATTATCACGTAAACGCAAGTCACAAACTTGACAGAAAACGATTTTACTTATACCCCAGTCACACATACGGCGCGGAAAGCTACGTCTAGCCACGGATAAAAACGTAGTAATCCGTATCGACCTGTATTGAAACGTACCTGAGACGTACCTTAATGTAGTAAGCCGTATCAGTTCGTACCAATTCGTACGGCTCAGGTACGGATCGATACGGGTTACTACGTTTCTATCCGTAGCTCGACGTAGCTATTTGCGCCGTATGTGTGACTGTGGTATTAGAGAGAATGTATTTGCTATTGTTTATGAACAGCAGAATAAAAACTACAATTGTTTATGAACAGAAGAATAAAAATTATTCTATTAATTTCTATTACATTAGCACTATAAAGTGATAATGAGTTCTTTTAAGCTCACCTGAGCAATGCTCAGGTGAGTTTTTGTGATCGCTCGATGTCCGTCGTCCGTCGTCTGTCTGTCTGTCGTCTGTCAACATTTAGCTTGTGTATGCAATAGAGGCTGTATTTTTCAACTGATCTTCCTGAAATTTGGTCAGAATGATTACCTTGATAAAATCTAGGCCGAGTTTGAAAACGGGTCATCTGAGATCAAAAACTAGGTCACTAGGTCAAATCAAAGAAAAACCTTGTGTATGCGATAGAGGCTGTATTTTTCAATTGATCTTCATTAATTTTGGTCAGAATGATTGCCTTGATGAAATCTAGGCAAGTTTGAAAATGGTTTATCTGGGGTCAAAACTAGGTCACTAGGTCAAATCAAAGAAAATATTTGTGTATGCAATAGAGGATGTATTTTTCAACTGCTCTTCATGAAATTTTGTCAGAATGATTATCTTGATGAAATCTAGGATAAGTTCAAAAATAGTTTATCTGGGTTCAAAAACTAGGTCACTAGATCAAAGCAAAAAAAAGCCTTGTGTATGCGATAGAGGCTGTATTTTTCAATTGATCTTCATGAAATTTAGTCTGAATGATTGCCTTGATGAAATCTAGTTTGATTTTGAATATGGGTCATCTGAAGTCGAAAACTAGGTCACTAGGTCAAATTATAGAAAAACCTTGTGTATGCGATAGAGACTGTATTTTGTAATTGATTTTTATGAAATTTGGTCAGAATGATTGCCTTGATGAAATCTAGGTCGAATTTGAATATGGGTTATCTGGGGTCAAAAAGTAGGTCACTAGGTCAAATCAAAGAAAAACCTTGTGTACATGTATGCGATAGAGGCTGTATTTTTCAATTGATCTTCATGCAAATTGGTCAGAATGATTGCCTTGATAGAATCTAGGTCAAGTTCGAATATGGGTCATCTGGGGTAAAAAACTAGGTCACTAGAACAAATCAAAGAAAAACCTTGTGTATGCGATAGAGGCTGTATTTTTCAATTGATCTTCATGAAATTTTGTCAGAATGGTTGCCTTGATAAAATCTAGGTCAAATTTGAATATGGGTCATCTGGGGTCAAAATCTAGATCGTATCTAAGAAAATACTTGTTTAAACTGAAGAAGCCACATTTTTAGTCCAATCTTAATGAAAATTGGCCAAAATATTTGTTTCCATGAAATCACTCTAGTTAAAACATGTTTACACTGTTATGGTGTGTTTCTCAGGTGAGCGACCTAGGGCCATCTTGACCCTCTTGTTTACAGTTATTTTTGGCGGCCGTCAGGGATCTTAGAATTTCATCAAGGTACTATGATGTCACAACTCCACCTAAAGTTTTCTTACACTTCAGTCATTCTTATACTTCAGACATAAAAATATAGGTAAAATTATTTAAAAATTAGCCGGTAGACATTTTTGCACTAGGATGATGCTCAGGGTCTGGAAAAACTAACATTACTATTAAGTGACTGAACAGTAATATGTTGCCTAAGATCTTAGCATAATTCGAGACTTCAAATAAGAAAAAATATTACATCATTTTATGCACTGCCTTTCCTGACTATGTCTGCAGTTGAGTCGAGCATCGTTACATATATTCTTAATATTAAGACTTTAAATCAGGAAAGCCATGCTTTACTGTGTCGAACATATCGGACGTTTGGTCTATATTGTCGTTCAATTGAGTTCTGACTATTAAATTCAATGATAAATAATTAAAAGGTGGTCCTCCAGCAAATAGTTACAGACCACTAATGATTTTCCCATATAGACTTCCAATAAAACATTTTGGCGTGTATTGCCTTTCACAAATAAAAACATGAACATATAATCACATTTCAAGAACTTTGTCTTAGTATCACCAAAATAACGGAAGAAAACATATGAATAAAGATAGCGATATTACGATAGGATGTTTATTTTTAAAACAACACAACAAAATGACCAATGATTTCGAATCCCGTGGAGACATTATGCGATATTAGCAAGCTGAGAACCAGCTATTGCAATACAATACCCAAGCTGAGAACCAGCTATTGCAATACAAAACCCAAGCAGAGAACCAGTTATTGCAATACAAAACCCAAGCTGAGAACCAGCTATTACAATACAAAACCCAAGCTGAGAACCAGCTCTTCGGGTTTAACGTCTTTTTCAACAATTTTTCAGTCATATAAACGACGGTGTCTACTTGTGGCAGTGAGCACAGTGCCCAACTTTATAGTGCTGCCTCACTGGAATATCACGCCGTAGACACGTGGCATGAAACCCCACCCAGTCACATTATATTGACACCGGGCTGACCAGTCCTAGTACTACCCTCTTAATGCTGAACGCCAAGCGAGGAAGCTACTAGAACCAGCTATTGCAATACAAAACCCAAAGAGACTCTTTCTAAATGAAAGTTATTTCTTTTTTGCGTAACTGATCGATGATATACCGGTATAAATATTTCACAGATCTTTCAGTCCCAGTTACTAAAAGCATTAACCTATACAATAAACTAACCATGTTAAAGTTAGTCCACCGAAGGCCTGAGTGAGATCTAACAACTAGTTACAACAACAAGAAAACATGTTTAGATGTATGAATATATATTTGATACAGGTTGATGACATCGCAACTATAGTTTGCACCCACCTGAGTGCTGTAGGCACAAACGATTTTTACGAACGTAAGTTGAAAGCTTTTTCTCATACAAGTATAATTTTTAAATATTTTAAACTTCTGAGTTTGAAATAATATCGTATAAAATACAAAAAAACGTCTGGATACTATGTATAAATCTATCTGTAAGCTTTTTATAATTATAACGTGTAAAACAGTTCATTCCCTATGTGACCTATATCTCCTGTAGGCATAAGATGAATTTAGAAAAATCTTTCCAAAAATATTTATATACTTTCATAATAATTATATGCGTTTTACCCCACGCTATGCAATGTTTTGCAATAATATTTTAAACAAAGTTTGAGTAATGTAGCTTTATATATTTGTTTATTACAGCTGAACTGATGAAAAAAGGTTTTACATCATACTCCGATATGAATGCTTATGAGACTAGAACTTTGATAAGAAGTCTTCGCGGTATTCAACCGGCCATTATATTGGGTGATTTTAACACAGGTTTTGCATATAAACCTCAGCTTCGCTCGGTAATACCAGGTATGCAAATATAAACAAAGAAATATGAAATTATGTGTCAATTAATCTTATTACATTCGTTTAAAGGTAAATTATCCTCTGTAAGATATTTGTATTTACATTTTAAATACGTTTCAAAGTAACACTGAGTGTCAGTGCATATTAATCGACTGAATGTTATTGCTAATTGATAAAGTTTATGTAAAAATCAAAAGACCGTGTGGAAAAAAAAAAACAAAAACCAGAAAACAACAACAACAACAACAACAACACAACAAACAACCAAGCAAAAAACAACAACAACAAAAACCCCAAAACAAGCGCAGTCAATGAACATGGGTAAATAGTCCGAATAGTCCTTGCCCAACTACATATGTTTTTCCCGGATTTTAGGAGCAAAGAATTGTTTTATCTCAATATTTGTTAAGTATTTTATCTTCCACATAAAATGTTGGATAATTGTATAATATTTTCGCAGACAGCTACGTTGAAATGCTAAAAAGATTTACCACAAGGCCAGCTCTGAAGTTTACGTACCGTGACCCTTCAAACAGAAAGATTCAGTCTGTTATTGACCATATTTTTGTCAAGAACCTTCATACGTAAAACCAAGGTATATAACTGGATGTTGCATGTAGTTAAGATGCTATTAGTGGAATAGAGCCGCATTTTAGATTTGTCATAAAATGATAAAATAAACTTTAATAACTAGCACAATAAATGTATTATAATCTGAGAAGACCTTTGATATTTACTTATCTGTTTAGTTATGTATTTCTAGAGGGACTGCGGTCTTGGAAGGCGGCTACTTCTATTTTTCATTGTGTTTAAATGTATATACCGGTATAACCTGTTGGAGCATTAATAGTAAACGCTGCCGTTGATATTGCTATACATTTCTGAAATTATACAAACGAGCATTTGAAGAAAACATAGTTATTTCTATATGTTAATTAATTATTTACACTTTCCTTCACAGAGAGTGTTTGGTCCCAAAACTGGAAAGGCTTTAATGAGTGATCACGTTGGTGTGCAAGCCGTGGTGAAAGCAGCATGATAATTGCACCGAGGAACATACAGCATTTTAAAATCTTTTGACTTATGTGTTAAATGTTTTGTGTAGAACACTTATAAAGAATAAGATATCAGCAAAATACAAACCTGAATGACAGCGATTTGTTGGTTCAATAAATGCTATCTATTAAATATCTATACAAATAAAAGCTATGGATCGTAGGGTCCTGTCCTCCCGAAAACCGAACATGCTCATTTATCACGCCTTCTACACGTGCTTACTCGACATATTTGTTTCAAATATGAGTTTTGATCGACATAAACCGACTGCCACATCGCTGTTCCAGTCGAATCGTATTTCCAGCTTTATAGTAAATTCACTATTTCATAGCCAGATTTATCACTTCATGTGAAAGAAGCGGAAGTAGAAAAACTATAATTCTCTTCGGGAGATTAATGTGAATAATGTCTAATTAACCGGTGTATCTCAAACGATTTAAGCTATTCATTACTCAACAGTTTGTTGTAGGTTGTACTAGTATTAATCTATAGGGATCTTCCTCCGCCGCGAAAGTCACCATATGGCATATGATTGAGCCGGCGTGACCCAACAAAACAAACTAACTTTAGAGCTTGAATAACTAAATATGTGCCCCCATTTACTGACAATGTATGGTCACATGTTACTTGTTGGAAGTGGAAGACTAAACAAACTTACAAAGTGTCTTCATTTTTAAGAAATCTAAACTTGAAAATAAAGAATGAAATACAAGAAGCAAGACATGAAAATAAAACAAAAATTACTTTGGCTGGGGAGGGTACATTATTTTTTACTTCCGGGATGCGTAGATTGTAGAGGGGGTAGGGATCTCTAAATCCTCGCAACAAAAACAGATGAGCAACTTCACTTTCACATTCTGAATCTTTTTTTTTTTAAAGGTCAAATATTTTTGTATGCGCGACTATTAGACCATTTATGGATACTTATGACGAAGTCAAGAGCAATACGTCTGGTATAAATGGCTACTGAAATACCAAATAAAACGACATGTTCCGACTCAATGAAGCCGAGTCTGCAATTTTCACTGTTTGCCTTCTTCTCAGTGCTTTGGAGGGATCTACTTTTCAGATTTTATTTACTTCACAACAGCGGGTGTAAAGTACTGTGTGGCGGTCGAAAAAAATCGCCCCGACTTCATCTCAGTGTTGTTATATTTTCCGGTCCTTCGGGATCATTGATTTCAACTAATTTAGATTTGAAGATCGAATACTGCTTAAGCCGGTGCTAGGGGGCGTGGGCACTGTTGCATTTTCCATTACTGCTCATGAATAGACTCAATCAAACCGAGTCTGCAATTTTCACTGTTTGCCTTGTTCTCGGTGTTTCCGAGGGATCTACTTTCCAGATTTTATTTACGTGTCATGTGTAAAGCACTCATACATGGGACTCTTATATGAATATAAATAATATTTATCAATATTCAACTAAGTTGACGGACAAAATCGGGATAATAAAAGGGTATCTTATAGTCTGTGTTTTGTAAAATATTTTTCTTTTTATCTACTTTTTAACGAGATGATATAAATTTTACTACTTCCTATCTCTGGACTAAATTATCCATTGTTTTGCATGTACAGTCCTGCAAATTAACATTGTGCAAGTTATAATAGACCTTAAAGTAACTCAACGGGGTTTAGTTTCTTGACTGGCAATAAATGGAAGAAAGAAGCTTTATCAAGATTATCATATTGTTCCTAAATATAAGATTTTTTTCAAATGTGCTAATGAGTTATCATATTTGGGAAAACATGCATCTAGAGTGAGGAAATTGAAAAAATACTGATTTTGACTATACGCTTAATATTTGTGATGGTGAAAAATGTAAGGTCTGATTGATTTGTAATGATCATAGACCTACTTCATTTTTTATTGCCGAATGCTTAACTCCCATGTGTCAAATGTTTGATACCCTTACTAGTTCTATAAATAGCTTGCCTGTATTTCTACTGGCCACAATAGGCACAAATTGTTGCCAACGCATTGACAGAGTTTACTGTCAAAGATTCGAGAGTTTATCACGATTTCCATACCGGCAAAACTGTCTTGAACTGACTGAGGCTCGTTTTATCAACCGTTTCTGAATAAAGTTTTGAAAGGAGCGGATTTAAAACCGTATATATATATTACATACCTAAAATAATTTTCCATTGAGTTTCAATGGATCTTGATCGTGCTCTATTTTTTCATATTGATATGGAACGCTTTGATATCGGACGTGGAATGTTTTCTTAACGTAGTAACGGAAAAACTCGCGTGACGTCCATGGCGTCCACGCGCACGTTGCGATAACAAGTAGACGTCATTTTCGCGGAAAATATTAATGCACGTCAGTTTGATTTGTTTATTACATTTTCGGAGAAATTCTTTTCGTATTTTTCCTGTCTTTCGTTACAGAACGAAAATTTAGACATAAATTAATTATTTGATAGTGGGTATGTAATAAAAAGGTTATCAACTTTGTATGCGGATATATGCACTCGTTCTTTCGCGGATAATGTTGCGCTCCTAAAGTCGCGCAATATTACCACTGCAGAACCCTTGCATATATCCACATACAAGGTTAATAACCTATAAATGTATGACATTGTTTTTCATGGGACGGTAATATCGTTAATATTCGAAGACATACTGTAAGCAAGAGCTTCACCTAATCTGATTATTTCCCTTACGATGACAATATTTACTTTCCTTCTAAGCAGTAGGATATTTATATGATGTCATTTTACTTGCAGAAGTTGTTATCGGTTAATGTTATGCTAGAATTACAATGGTTTTGTCTTAGTAACGCATTTCTTTCTAAAAAAAAAAAAGGAGTTACGAGACAATAATCGTACCTGTGTAGTGAATTTATACATATTATATCTCGCCGAATTCTCAACCTTTTCATGTGTATGTTTGTGTGTATTGTAATTATCTGACAATAATGTCGAGTGTAGAATGACAGACCTCACAGTATTGAATGAAAATTTAAGGAAAATATCAAGGTTTCATTAAGAAATGATTTATAGCAAAACCGTGTTTGAACACTGGGCGGGTATACGTCGGGAGTTGAGACAAGGCCGTACAGACGGAGATAAAATCGACCCAAGCATATACTAATTTTACACAATAAATTAATTCGTACAACGTATAACCGTCTGAGTGAATAAATAGTGTTCAAACACGGTTTTGCTATACATTATTTCGATACTTGTATATCTTTTATTGTAAAATTTAGATAAGATCTGATAGAATTGTTAATTTAGGCATATAGGGCTCCAAAATGATAATTCGTCAGGCGCCTTTGTTTATACACGCCAGGACAATGAATGGTAATACGTCTTGCGGAATAGTTTTATTAGGGCGCAAATGACGGTGAATTATTAGCACAGTAACCAACACAGTGTGTGTAAATGAACAAAGAAATTTATGCTTCGTTATATGTCGTTTTAATTATTATTTAAGTAAAACATTTGCTCAAATTTGAAAGCGCTATTTCTCAATGCGTACATGGCGCTAAATATCACGTTCATGTGACGTCAACATAATAACGTTAACATTATTAAAGCATTATTAGTCATATTAGAACAATCAGTAAAGACTTGAACTTAAAAATAGCCTGGTTATGTGTTTTCAAACACAATTTATGTAGTTGTGTGTAAAAAACAAAAACAAAGATAAACGACTTAGGAAACATAATCATGTATGACATCAACTTGAATAGTTTGCATCAATGTTGATCTCTTACAAAACATTAACATTTGAGATATTGTAACATACCAGACTTGGATTGCTGGTGATTACACCGGTGCTAGAAAACTCCATCTTATACCCCGGGGTGCAAGATGACTCTCGTGCTATAAATGACGTAAAACGAACTACATCTGTACAAAGGATTTGTGTAGTAATGATAATGGTTTATGTGAAACGTGATAAAAGTCAAATACCTTGATAATTTCTCTTTGTTCCTTATAACATATTTATCGATAAAAAGGTCATTTTACTGAAATATCATAACGTTTCACTGGAGATCATAAAACAAAACCGGAACTAATACGTTGTTTACGTCTTTGAAACGTCATTAGGTACCTGTTTACGGATTTGTTCATACTATAAGAAAAAAGTGCTATAAGAAAATCATTAGTTTGAATTTATTTTTACTATTATTTGTTGAATATGGCATGCAAGAAAAAGATTCAATTACTGGTGGTAGGTGCAGATGTAAATATCCGGCTCTCGGTGAACTGTTTAAGCGGTAGCTCGGCTGAGCCTCGTTACTGCCAAATCAGTTACCCTCGAGCCGGATATATTCCTATCTGCACCTACCGCCAGTGAAAGAATTTTTTTTTGTCAATATTCAAAAGACAACACGAAATATATTCTGAACAACTACAAATAATGCTACAAAAGTAATAAAATCATTAAACTGGCAAACTTCAGAACAGAAACGCACAACTCATTAATTTTTTCTCTATGGGGTCATCTTGACTTAGCATTGACTCAGGAAATCTAAAATTTTTGGTACTATATGTAAGGGCCAAGCACCAAAAATTTTAACTTTTTCCTACCTACGACATGGCTTTCTATATGTAAGAGCAGCATGAGACTCAGAGAGTTTACAACAACAGCCCCGACGGATGTCTCCTATTAAATACTAGTCACATGTTTTGGCCCTACTATCATCTTCAAGCCTTAATACATGTTATACCTTGTTTAGAGCTTATTCTACCTAGAGGTTTGATAGTATAGTCACCGGCTCCAGATGACAACAAATAAATCGCTTCCATTTAGGTTTTGTAATAGACTGATCTATTTTCTAGATGATTTACAGAAAACATTTAAAGTATAAGTCAAAGGATTTCAAATTATATCTATTCTTCAATGCAATGCTCAGGCTGCCTTCACTACGGCTTGTACACCAACAATCCTGTCCCAGTTTTGGAGCAAACACTCTCTGTGAAATAAATGTTAAAAGTTAATAAAAAGACAGACAATAACAACACTTCTATAAAATGCTCTTATGTAAAATTTCAGAAATATATAGCAATATCAATAGTCATCGTCTAACTGTGATACTTACAATAAGTTACAATCCCCTTACAACATTCAACCAAACAGTGTAAATGTCACACATCTTCTCGTCAGTTTACAATTTTTGTAGTTAAAGTAGCTTAAACTTGATAAACTTACAAATGCGATAATTTATTCCACTAATAGCATCTTAACTACATGCAACATCCAGTTATATACCTTGGCTTTGCGTATGATAAGGTTCTTGACAAACACGTGGTCAATAACAGATGAATCCTTCTGTTTGAAGGGTCACGGTACGTAAACTTCAGAGCTGGCCTTGTGGTAAATCTTTTCAGCATTTTAACGTAGCTTCGTGTGAAAACATCACACACTTATCCAACATTTCATGTGGAATGAAAAACATATGTAAAATACCCCAAAATATAGAGATAAATCATTACTTTGTTCTTACAATCCGACTAAAATATGTAGTTTTACAATGACTAAAAATATTTTACCCATATTCAGTGACTGAGCCTTTCTTTTTCGATACACGGTCTTTTGATTTTTTGCAGAAATTGCATTAGTTTTCAATATCATTTAGTCATTAAAATACACTGACACTCAGTGTTACTTTCAAACATAATTAAAGTATAGATTCAAATAACTTAAACAGAATAATTTACCTTCACACAAAGTTATAAGATTTATTATATATGTTTTTTATTGACACATAACTATTTCTTAGTTTATATTAGCATACCTGGTATTCTCGGCTGAAGCCGTGGTTTAAGGACTATGCTATTTCGACAATGCAAAATTCGTATGTAAAACTGAGATTGTCGTAACAACGCGAGAAATGCATGGGGATCAAAAAGAAACTAATAATTATAAGAAAATGTATCTCCGAATAAATTATAAAGTATCAATGACACTCAAAAACATGTCCCAACAGTGCACTAGAAGAAAATGCATAGAAATTTTCGGGGTAAGTATTTGGTATCGTAAGTCTCTCATATATATACAATATATATATTCTTCAATCAAGGATATATCAGTGTAAATGAGCTGAGCGTTAGCTTTCTAAGAAAACGCCGTTAAACTATGTTACACGAATCACACGTGCACCGCTCTTTTACAAATCTGTGTCCGCCATGTTTTCTTCAGTGAACGAAATAAAAGGAGTATTTTACCTTATATTTCCTTATTGTAGAGTACAATTGACTTTCTAATCTAAATAAAACATCACTTTTTTATAACATCCCACTGTCCGATCTTTCTGATCACTTAACGATCACTCACAATTACAAAATAAAACCAACGTGTCATCAAAATTATCACTTTACACGGCTTCATGGACATCACGGCCTACTAACATTAAATTTGTAATCATGCGCCAACCAAACAAATGATGAAAGATCTGTACTTTTTCAAAGACATGTTTTATTTCCTGTAATTTTCTGATATTCTAACCTTCAAACAACTGAATTGTATGCACAGAAATAACGAAACATTTATGCAATATAGCTTTTAGTATAAATTTTGGATCTATCTTTTTCTAGCCCAACAACAGACATGTATATGTCACAAACCCGGTCTGTCCTCGAAATCAGTGTCAAAGGTTACTAGAACATAAATACAATAAATAAACAACCGCTTACTATGTTCTTGTAAGTCCTGTAAGATGAAACGGCTCGTGTTTATACATTCATATATATTCCGTATCGGGAACATTGACAATCACAAGTCGATCCTTACCACGAACATGAAAACAGTTACTTTTATGCCTTTGTTTACATTTCAAAAGTAACTATTCACATATACGTTCAAGAACGTAAATTTCGTGCTTTCCGACCCACATGGTGTGTAAACTTCTGTATTTAAAAGTATGGTGTATTCGGCAAGCCATTTGTAACTTCCGACATGGTAAATGTCATTGTCAGTTATGTTTACGAAATTTAATTGAATATTTATGTTTTATACTTGCAAAAGAAAAACTTGATGGTCATGGCCGCTGGCTTCGAATTCCTCGCCCATCACCGACGTGGGATCAAATACCCACTTGAGGTGTGAAACTTTTCACGTAAGGAAGCCATCCAACTGAGGTTAGTGTCTCGATCTAGGTATTAGTCTGAGCCTCAAAAAGGGACCCCTGGAGCCTTTCACCACCAACAAAACCTGGGAAAAGTTCATTGTGTCGTTTCGGTGTTACTCACAATCAAACAAAATAAACATTGTTCTCGTTTTTGTTTGTTTGTTTTATATAAATGAATATGCAAAAAGGGTTTGTTGTTTCAGTGTAACGTCAAAATATAATATTACAATTATATATCAACAGTGAACGCCACATGCATTATTTGTTCACGACGGGTTATGCTTTAATCTTACAGATAAAACAAATATATTCCTATTGTATAAAGGGTAAAGGTAAATATATATGTATATGTGTGTGTACTCGTGGAATTAAATGTTAAGTGTAAAAAGTATATATTCACAGTTCAAATCATCCATGCTAAATAATACGTACGATATGCTTGCTTTCTCACTGTCTAACATGTTCGAAATGATTTATTCGATTTTTATCATAGAGTTCTAGTTTATTTTTCACCTTAAATTAAAGCAAACGTGTTCAATATAATTTTAAACAAACTCTGAAGTTTAGTAGGTTGTAGCATTCTCTAGGTCAATGGTATTTTTATTACCTTCTGTAGTCAGTCATTATTATTGTAAAAAAAAACTCTTTTTAACCAAAGTGGAAAAATTCAGGTACTTGAAAATGCAGCTTTCTAAAGTTAGAATTCTCGATGTCATTTGTCAGACATACCTTGTAAATAAATAATATTATTACAAAATTAATACTGCTATTTCTTTTGTTGCACTTTGCGGACTTATGATAAAGTTATTTATGTGCATCTGTTCACAACAAAGCACTGACCCTGAGGACTATGTATGGGAAAATATAAGAGTGAACTAAGTGTTGACTGAAAAAGGGCAATATTTATTTCGCCGAACAATACCTTAACAAAGATATATTTTCACATATCTGGGCGAAAAATACCGCTTAACAAATATATATTTTCACATATCTGGGCGAAAAATACCGCCATTGCAAAACAATACATTAAAAAAATATATGTATTTTCACATGTCTGGGCAGAAAATACCGCCCAAAAATACCTTAACAAATTTATATTTTCACATATCTGGGCGAAACATACCGTCCTTAACAAATAGATATGTTCTCATATCTGAATGGAGTTACAGTCCAATACCATAACAAATATATATATATTCACATATTAGGGCGGATATAACCGCCGAAAGCATATCAAGAAATGTAGATGAATTTGCATATTAAGAGAAATCTTTCAAAATTAGAAAATTGTCACTTGAAAGAGGAGGCGGAATGGCATGTGGTGGTAAGATAAAACCAGAAATTAGCCAAAATAAAATTAAAGAAAGAAGCGTGCTATTCACTCTTGAATGCTGACGAAGAAGGAAGATGCCGTTTCACGATTGGTTCAATGGTATAAAAGGAATTCATTGATTGGCTTTTACGTAGTATATAAATTAACATATTTCAGAATAGGACCGATTTGCTCCAAATGTACAACAATGACATAAATAATTTTATCTACCTATAAAATTCATAAATATATGAGCAGTACAATTCCTGTAAATGAGCACTACGTAAGCGCTCAGGCCCCTCTCGCACACCATACCTATAGTTCGGACTTCTTTAATGTGTAAAGGCATGTGCACAACAATGACAAATTTTGCCAAAACCTGGTAAATTGTAATGTGTTTTTTAGAAAAGTAATAAACGGAAATAGAAAAATAGCTCTCAGCTCATTTACACGGATAGTTTAGCTTTATTATGTATGTTATAGTTTTTTGCAGTTATGCACGATGACATAGAATACTTACCCCGAAAATTGTGACACGAACATACTGATAACTTTTCCCACTTTACTTTTTAAATTAAAGTAAGAGTTCAGCACTTCATGGTTTTGATGTATTGTCACATTGGAATAACTTTTGTTTTACAGTAACTTCAAAATTAATCAGAAATAATATCATGTACCCCACCCACCTAATTCATAATTTCAAAATAGCATAGGCCTTAAATGCAAAACCTGTGTTAAAATCACCTAATATAATGGCTGGTTGAATACCACGAAGACTTTTTATTAGAATTCTAGTTTCATAAGCATTCATGTCAGAGTATGATGTAAAACCTTTCTTCATCAGCTCAGCTGTAATGAGTCAACATATGAGCCGTGCCATGAGAAAACCAACATAGTGGCTTTGCGACCAGCATGGATCCAGACCAGCCTGCGCATCCGCGCAGTCTGGTCAGGATCCATGCTGTTCGCTAATAGTATCTCTAATTCCAATAGGCGAACAGCATGGATCCTGACCAGTCTGCGTGGATGCGCAGGCTGGTCTGGATCCATGCTGGTCGCAAAGCCATTATGTTGGTTTTCCCATGGCACGGCTCATATAAAGATAATATACTTACACTTTGTTTAAAACATTACAAAGCAGGAACACATTCGTTTTAATGTGAGATATAATGCTTCATGAAATAGTATTTACCAAAACTTTCAAAGCTTTGTAGCTTTTCAGATGTTTAGAAAGTATATCAATTATATATCTTTTGAAAACTTTAAAAGAATATATACACAAATTAAACAGATCGTAGTCCTTACACCAACAGAAAAATGTAGGTCACACAGGGAATGAAGCATCTACACATTATGATTTTATACAAAGCTTATCCAGACGTTTTGTTGTATTTCATACAATATTATTTAAAACTGCAAAGCTTCAAACGTATCTAAAAATATACTTAAATGAGAAACAACTTAACTTTCAACTTACGTTCGTAAAAGTCGTTTGTGCCTACAGCACTCAGGTGGGTGCAAACTATAGGTACCATGTCATCAACCTGTATTAAATATGTATTCAAAAACATATAAACATGTTTTCTTGTTCTTTAACTAGTTGTCAGGTCTTCAGTTGACTAACAAGGTCTGTTACTTATACTGGTCAGTGTTTTACATAACTGAAACTGAAATATCTATGAAATACATGGTATATCATCGACCAGTTACGCAAAAAGGAAGCCTTTTTCATTTAGAATGAATTTCTTTGGGTTTATGTATTGCAATAGCTGGTACTCAGCTTGCAAATATACTTTAAATTTCCCGCACAGAAAGCAATGTATAAAATGTCTGAATGGCATTTGAAAGGTTCTGTCCTTTTATTATTTCTAAATAAACATCCTATCGTAATACTGATACGTAGAAACGGGTCGGAATTATTCCAGTGCTTATCAAAAAGCTCATATTACATCAAGATATTAAGAATATATGAATCTAACTACGCTCAACTCAGTTGCAAACATTAGGGTCAGGAAAGGGAATGTATCAAATGATGAACATATATGTTTTGCTCGTTTGAAGTTTCGAATGATGGTAACATCCAAGGTAACATATTACATTTCAGTCAATTGATACTAAAGTTAGTTTTATTCCAGTCCCTGAGGACCATCCTAATGCAAAAACTGTTTATCTGCTAATTTTACTTCGATATGATGACGAATGACTGAAGTGTCAGAAAACTTAAGGTGCAGTTGCATCATGATATATTCATAGAAATCCAAGATGGTGTCCATGACGACCGCAAAAATTAACTGTAAATAGCACCCATTATCACTTTTTAGTACTAATGTTATGAAAATTCGAATGATATTCAAAAACAAAAGTATTTTTATATTTCTATCTTATAACAACAGAAAACATAATTTCAACAAATAAAATGGTTTCCTGTCAAGTATTGTAAATTAGGCAAAGTAACACTTATATGAGCCGCGCCATAAGAAAACCAACATAGTGGCTTTTCGACCAGCATGGTTCCAGACCAGCATGCACATCCGCGCAGTCTGGCCAGGATCCATGCTGCTGGCTTTCAAAGCCTATTGCATTTATAGAAACCGTTAGCAAACAGCATGGATCCTGACCAGACCATTACTTGCTTTTCGAGAGATTACTTGCCTTTTAGTCAATTAATAGTAAAGAGGTTTAACATTTAACTGTTCGTCTTTTAAAACAAACAATATATTTCTATGAATCATGAATTTCTACTGAAAATATTATCTTTTTTTTTTCAAACGGTCAAAAACATACTTCGTCTTAAAGGCACTTGCCTTCAGATCGTACGAAAAAAAAAGAAAAAAAGGACAAATGCTATATCTCCTTAGAATGTCTTGAAACTTTATTACTGACAAACTATATGTTATGGAAAAGCATGAGAACCATGAAATGTCCTACTTGATACATTTAGTAACTGCACAAAGCACAGAAATAATTAAATCACTGTGTATTAGACGTTAGACATATTGACCTCAAATCAATAATTATAGGTCATAAATGACTTCCGTATCAAATGTGATCTGAGACCAAAATCTTTACTTATTTGGCAAAAAGTTCTACTGTTCTGGGTAAATGTGACATTGACCTTTGGCTTACTGACCTTATAATTAAAAGGGGTCATCTGCTAGTCATGATCAACCCCCTATCACCAGCAATGTTAATGGAATCTGTAAAACATTTGTTCATTTGAGGTCTGCTACGAAACATAATAAATTCAGTTTTGGAAGTGTTCATTTTCTGTTTGTTTCTGTTCTATTGAAAAAAGTAATACATAACAGTCTGAGGAGTGCTTCGTGAACTTACGTGAATATTTCCAGAGAAAATGCATAATAGCTTTATGGTCGAAGGTATTGGTTGCTCCTTGTGGTCAAATAATAATCTTGAGAGAAAAAGATACACAACGTAATAAAAGCTGTTGACATTAGTTTCTTCTTGCGTAAACGCCTGACCAAAAGCAGTGAATAATCACTTGAGGGCCATAGGCACTGGTTGCACCTTATGTTTATGTCATCATGTTTCGAAGTAGTTCAATATGCTAAAGATATCTTTTTCATATGACCTTTACGTTATAGTACCTAAAAAGTGCAAAATGCCTGGGAACTGGAATTGGGATGGATAAATACAAGAACGTTCTTTGATGATTGTGTCACTTAATGCTATAAACAACACATATCTAATATTTTTATCTGGAACAGGTTGTCAGACTGAGTGCACTCACATGTCTGAATATATGCACATGTGCTCTCAAATTACCATTTGTATCTTTCATCATGTTATTTGATGACGTTGCATGAAAAACGTACATAATACCAGATAAGATAAAAACCTCTGCAATATACCGTCTGAGAGAAGATTGTGACAATAGATATGTCAAGATATAATCGATCTGCTAGAAAGCACATATAAAATTGACAAACATTAAATTAAATATTTTTTTTGTTATTAACACAGAAATAAAATCATAACCGTTTTATACTGTTGAAGCATGTACAGAATATGCTAATGATATGTGTATAGTGTTTTAAAGAATACCTTTGCTTTTATGAATCTTCTCGGGAACAATTCTTTTGTTTTCGGATGATAATCGGTGTAAGACACATCGTTTCCTATTAGACAGTTGGAGAAGACCTCCTACATTCATTGTCCGACCACCAACCACTGGACGTGTAGATGTACATCTGCAAGACTCGAACATTTTAGGAACGACTTACTGAGAGAAATTGCATATAAGAGTTTCTGGGAGATAGTATAAATTAAGAAAATTAAGATAATATCAGTTTGTGAACAGATATTTCCGCATTAAAATTTGAATACTCTGTCATACTGGTCTCGCCTTTATGAAGAAATTTTAAGTCATAAATACAGTATGTAAGACAGAACAAAATGTCTTGAATACGTTTCAGAGAGCTATCTAAAAGATATACCACGTTGAGGTTATAAGTCTTGTAATAAGTTTTGCAAGAGCTTGCTCAAACATAGAGGATTTTAATGATAGAAATCTTCATATTCCCAAGAAATTATAACAACACGGTTATCGTTATCTTAAGCTACGGAAAACTTTCAAACAATTTACTATAGATTGTGCGAACAGTTAGAAAATATAATACTAACCTAAAACACTTTTAAACTTGGACTTACACACCCGGAATACTATGGAGATGTAGTTTATAAAATTCGGAAAATTAAACATAGTCCTTATTTTAATAAGATATTTGTAAAATGTGTTTATCAAAAGAGGATACGATGCGAAAACCGTGAAACACATTGTATGTTTAGTGACTGACCCCTCTACAGTTAATCGCTACGCTTTCCTATTTGATGGTGCGATGACAATAAAGTGTTTCTTTTATATAGGTTACTGACCGTTCCAAGGCGGTGCCCCTATTTTCAACTTGTTTTCAGTCTGTCTTGTATTTTGTGTTGCGTATGTTGTCTTGTTTGTTGTTAGCGATTTTCCTCCTTCTCCTCACTCCCCCTATCGCCCCGATCCTTTCCCCTTGTAATTGCGCTCCCTTATTTTGGCATCCCTCCCTTTAACTACGAGTTCCCCAGTCTTTTGGCTACCGGAATCCTAAGGCGGTACATTGTTTTTCCTGCTTATATGTGTGCTTTTGTGTGCTTGTGTGTCTAAAGCAGTGCCCTACAGGGTTGTTGTATATTACTTGTCTGTTTATCTATGTAGTTAGTTGGGTGTGGTTGTCTGTATTTATCTTTGGTGCATGAATGTCTGCGCTATTGTGGTTAACGTTGTGTTGTAATTGTGATTAAGGAACGTAGCATTCGCTTTGTACATTCATCCTTGTTTTACTTTCCACTTCAAGTTCCTGCCCCCACCCCCTCTTCCTACCCCTTCTTCCCCTCTATCTACATTTTGCACAAAATTTATATGTACTTGCTAGATTTTTGAAGCAACCCGTCTGTAATATTCCTTCCTTACAGCTTCTTTTTGTTGTGGGCCTTTTGCAAATGCGTGTTTCTGAGGCTGTGTTTTTAGTGCTCTGTGCTTCCGAGAAATCTACCCTTACCTATTATCTTTTGTCGAACATTATATTATCTGGCTTTTTGATGATTGTTTTATTAAATTATGTAATCTATTTAATTTTCAAACTTATAGATTAGTAAGACCAAAAAAAGAGCAACAAAAAAAAAACAAAAAAAACAACAACAAAAAAACAAACAACAACAACAAAACAACAACAACAAAAAACCAACAACAGAAAAATACAAGAGGGCCATAATGGCCCTATATCTCTCACCTGTTAGCATTGCACTGAAGGACAAGAAGGTCAAAAAATCATAATCAAGATCAATCAAAAGAATTATGAGAAAATATAGTTGAAATTTTCTTAAAGTTACTTCAAATAAAATTATTTTCAAATCAGGCTAGTAGTTTCATGCCCGAAGGATTACATCAGAGGAGGATAGGAGCAAAATTTTGACTGATGAAGCCTAACTGACAGGAACAACAAACGGAAGAAATCAAAAAATAAATCTAAGTCCTCAGAAAAAATATCTAAATCCAAAGGACAGGAACAACAAAAGGAAGAAAATTAACCAAAAAGAAAAAAAAATCTTACAAGGTACAGATATGTCAAAATACACCTAAAAATTGGAGGTACCAACCATGTTGTACCATAGAAAAGTAGTATCGGTTTTTTCCTGCGGCCAGTAATAAAAAAAGTTACTAAATAAGCTATTTATAGTAACATAAAAGGGAAGTAATTAAAAAACATACTGTAAGTGAACAAAAGAAGGATCAGCCAAATAAAAACAAGAGCACTGCAATGCAACGCAAATGCAGAGCAATATACACACAAAACAAAGTCATATTACCTTTGACCCCCAAGACTTTAGTGTGACCTTGACCTTGAAGTGAACCATCCGAAACAGGCGCTCTGCACGTCGTTTCGATGAGGTGAACATTTGTGTCAGGTTTTTTTGAAATCCTTCAACGGGTTCAAGAGTTACAGAGCGGAAGGGAAATTGCTATCCAACAGACGGACAGACAGACGGACACCGAAGCGATAAAATAATACGTCCCTTCGGGCGTATAAAAAGGAATCGAGATCTTATGGCGATACAAGTTTTGTGCAAGTTTGGTTAAAATCACATCATAAATGAAGCTGCTATTGTGCAGACAAGGTCAAAATAGCTAATTTTGGCCCTTTCATGGGCCATACCTCTGAAATCCATTATGGGATCTGGCCAGTTCAAGAAAGGAACCGAGATCTTATGGTGATACAAGTTGTGTGCAAGTTTGGTTAAAATAAAATCATAAATGAAACCACTATCGTGCAGACCTTCGGGCGTATAAAAAGGAATCGAGATCTTATGGCGATACAAGTTTTGTGCAAGTTTGGTTAAAATCACATCATAAATGAAGCTGCTATTGTGCAGACAAGGTCAAAATAGCTAGTTTTGGCCCTTTCATGGGCCATACCTCTGAAATCCATTATGGGATCTGGCCAGTTCAAGAAAGGAACCAAGATCTTATAGTGACACAAGTTTTGTGCAAGTTTGATTAAATTCAAATCATAAATGAAGCTGCTATTGTGCAGACAAGGTCAAAATAGCTAATTTTGGCCCTTTCGGGGGCCATAACTCTGACACCCATAATGGAATCTGGCCAGTTCAAGAAAGAAATTAAAATCTTGTAGTGATACAAGTTGTGTGCAAGTTTGGTTAAAATCAAATCATAAATACAGCTGCTATTGTGCAGACAAGGTCAAAATAGCTAATTTTGGCCCTTTCATGGGCCATAACTCTAGAACCCATAATGGAATCTGGCCAGTTCAAGTAAAGAACCAAGATCTTATGGTGATACAAGTTATGTGCAAGATTGGAAAAAATCAAATGATAAATAAAGCTGCTATTGTGCAGACAAGGTCAAAATAGCTAATTTTGGCCCTTTCAGGGGCCATAACTCTGGAACCCATAATGGGATCTAGCCAGTTCAAGAAAGGAACTAAGATCTTGTGGTGATACAAGTTGTGTGCAAGTTTGGTAAAAAAAATCATAAATGAAACTACTACTAGCTTCCTCGTTTGGCGCTCAGCATTAAGAGGGTAATGCTAGGACTGGTCAGCCCGGTGTCATTATAATGTGACTGGATGGGGTATCATGTCACGTGTCTACGACGTGATATTCCAGTGAAGCAGCACTATAAAATTGGGCATTGTGCTCACTGCTACAAGTAGACACCGTCGTTTATATGACTGAAAAATTGTTGAAAAAGACGTTAAACCCGAACACACACACACACACACACACACACACATGGTCAAAATTGACATATTTCCTAAATTTAAACACTACCCGGTGACCTTAAATGGCCTGCCTTGACCCTAATGGGCACGTCAGATTCTCAGACTTGGTCTCATTCGCTAGCCAGGTCTCATATCAATATGACCATGTATAATATATGTATATTTCTTAGGCATAGGGTCTCGAACCCGGTAGATAACCTTTTAAACATGGTCAAATACGAAGTTAGAAGACAAAATAGTGTTCTTATACGACCCGCTCTGACCCCTAGGGCTATCGAATGTACTCGAACATGATGTCAGTCTTTAACTAGACATCAATGTTTGATACGGGTATATGTTTTGGTGATACAGGGTCGAACTTTATTGAAATGCTTTTAAACGTAGTCAAAAAAGACCGATTTTCTAAGTTCGAACAGTACCTTGTGACCTTGTACGACTTGACCTGACGCCTCAGGCTATATTTGGTACCCGAACAGGGTCTCGATCTTTAGCTAGGACCTGTGCCTACAAGACCATGTATGAAACCTGTATATATCATGGTCATAGGGGTCCAAGCCAGGTTTAAACCCTTTCAGACATTGTCAAAATTGTCATATTTCTCAAGTTTAGACATTTCGTCGCTGTGTTTTTTTACGAGGTGAAAATGGACGTTGCACCGGAGAGGGAGCAGTTATTATTATACGGCGACCTCTGTCGTAATAATGAGGACTGGTTCTCAGCTTCGTTTTATAACGTCAAAATTATCATGAGAACAATGGTATTTTGTTGCAGTCATTATTATGAGGACGTTTATATGTTTGATAATCAACATTTCATTGTGCGAATGATGTTCGTTTTATAAAACATATAGATAAGATCTTATTTATGCCTCTGTTTTTTAAAGTACTGTTTATGTACCTAAATATAAATAATGTTTTGAAAACAACAAAAAATGTAACAAGATTTTGAACTTTGCAATTGTAAAACAATCAACTCAATTTAAATCAAAATATTTGCATTTGAATTTTTTTTTATTAAATTATATAAATTTACAACTGAAACATTTTAACATTTCATTGAAACACTGACAAGTGTCATTATTAATGTTAATGTACATACAAATAGGGATAATGCACATCTAAAATGCAACATGAGAAATGAATTGGCATATTGAAATTTCAACTACTATAATGTGTGAAATGGCGGATAATCCCCTTCAATAAGATCTTGTGGTGATACAAGTTGTGTGCAAGTTTGGTTAAAATAAAATCATAAATGAAGCTGCTATTGTGCAGACAAGGTCAAAATAGCTAATTCTGGCCCTTTCAGGGGCCATAACTCTGGAACCCATAATGGAATCTGGGCCTGTTCAAGAAAAGAACCAAGATCTTATAGTGATACAAGTTGTGTGCAAGTTTGATTAAAATCATATCATAAATGAAGCTGCTGTTGTGCAGACAAGGTCAAAATACCTAATTTTGGCCCTTTCAGGGGCAATAATTCTAGAACCCATAATGGGAACTGGCCAGTTCAATAAAGGAACCGAGATCTTATGGTGATACAAGTTGTGTGCAAGTTCGGTAAAAATCAAATCATGAATAAAGCTGCTATTGTGCAGACAAGGTCAAAATAGCTAATTTTGGCCCTTTGAGGGGCCATAACTCTGGAACCCATAATGGGATCTGGCCAGTTCAAGAAAGGAACCGAGATCTTATGGTGATACAAGTTGTGTGCAAGTTTGGTTAAAATAAAATCATAAATGAAACCACTATCGTGCAGACAAGAAATTGTTGACGGACGCACGCACAGACGACGGACGAAGGGCGATCACAAAAGCTCACCTTGTCACTATGTGACAGGTGAGCTAAAAACAGAAGACAACAGCATTATATTTAAAGATGATACAATATAGAAAACAACAGCTTTAGTTTAAAAAAGAACAGAAAACAACAGCAATAGTTTTTAATATGATAAATCTGAAAACTACAGGAAACAACAGCATTTGTTTAAAAAAAGAACAGAAAACAACAGCATTAGTTTAAAAGATGATACAATCTGAAAAACAACAGCATTTGTTAAAAAAAAGAACAAGAAACAAAAGCATTAGTTTTAAAAATGATACAATCTGAAGAACAACAGAAAACAACAGCATTAGTTTTAAAGATGAAACAATCGGAAAAACAAGAGACAACAACAACATTTGTTTGAAAAAGAATTGAAAACAACAGTAGTCGATTTAAAGATGATACAATATGGAAAACAACAGTTTTAGTTGAAAAAAGAACAGAAAACAACAGCATTTGTTTAAAGATGACAAATATGAAAAACAACAGCATTAGTTTTGAAATGATACAATCTATAAAACAAGAGAAAATAGCAGTATTAGTTTTAAAGATGATCAAATCTGAAAACAGCAGGCAACAACAGCATTAGTTTTGTTAAAAAAAGAACAGAAACCAACAGCATTAGATTTAAAGATGATACAATCTGAAAAACAACAGAAAACAACAGCATTAGTTTTAAAGATGATACAGTCTGAAAAACAACAGAAAACAGCAGCATTAGTTTTAAAGATGATACAATATAAAAACAACAGCATTTGTTAAAAAAAGAACTGAAAACAATAGCATTAGATTTAAAGATGATACAATATGGAAAACAACAGAAAACATCAGCTTTAGTTTAAAAAAGGACAAAAAAAACTACAGGAATTATAGTTTTTAAGAGTTCAAGTTCAAGTTCAACATTTAATTTAAGTCTCATCTTTGTGTACATTTATATAATACATACATAAAAGATTTAATTTAACACAGTATCACAAAGCCAATCTATACAGATTTGCAAGAGACTATAATATACATAAGATAAAATTATAATAGTCTAAAACACATATTATCTTACATTTTAGAACTAATCTAAAATATTTGTATACTTAAAAAAAGAAGAAGAAAACCTATGGGTAATGAATATCGTTTCTCAGCTGTAACACCGAGTAACATTATACCAGTAATAAAACAACAGCTGTCCATCAGACAGCAAGCTCGACCTTTCCCAGTGCTTGACACCGAATCATAGCTTTGACATCAAAAAGGGCAAAACTCTGTCAAAAAACAGTTAAATTTCAAATCTAGAGTTAAGGGGATTTCTTCTTATTGTATAACCCTTGCTAACAATTTAATTTTCAAGTCCAAAGCTTTGATAATAACAGAGACATTTGACCTGCTAAAACTTTTACCAAAAAAAAAACTCCAATCAAAAAGGGACATAATTCTGGTAAAATTCAAATCAGAGTAATGGAGACTGTAACTATTTAAATTTTCAGTCTTAAGCTTTAATAATAACAAGAGGTATTTGACCCTATCAAAAACATAAAGGGGCATAACTCTGTCAAAACTCAGAACAAAGTTATGGGAATTACTTCTTATTGTGTAGCTTTGATAGTTTATAACCAATTACATTTCCAAGTCAAAGCTATTAAAATAAGAGATATTTTACTTGACTTTATCAAACTGAGACGCCAACAAAGGAGGCGAGTGCAATAACTCAACTTTTTCTTTGAAAAGTCGAGCTAAAAAATATCTATTTATTGTGTTACAATAAAATTTCAGAGTTTAACAATATTTACAATAAAATACTGGTCAAACCTATGGGTAGAGAATTTTGTTTCTCAACTGTAACACCAAGTAACAGGAACAGAACAGAACAGAACATGTAATTTATTTTGACTTGTACAACGTACATCATCAAACATACAATAATTTAAATTTTTAACAATATATAGGTCTAATGCGATAATTGGTACAGCAGCATTTCAAATTATTTGAGGATGAACAGTATAATGAAGCAATTAAGAAAACATAAAACATGATAATGTGATATTACAGTACATTATTCAAAATCGAAGTTCTGATATTCGTGGCATTTTTACAATACATTGCTAACTTGAATAGTGTATTCCTATTGTTACTTTGTAACAGTTCTAAAAACTTGAACATACTTGGTCTTGTATAGTAATACTTTTTGATATATTGTTTTCTCACATCTGTGTAACAAGGACATATAATGATAAAATGAAACTCATCTTCTATATCCCTTTCGTTACAACATTGACAATAACGTTCATTTCTATGTAATCTATTTCTGGCGTATCGTCCAGTATGTATTCAAAGGCTATGTGCAGAAATCCTAAGTCTAGTTATATACAATCCCAAATTGTTTGGTAATAGATCCAAATAGTTTTCATAAGTAAAACTGAATTTAAAATTATTGTACTGCTCTAGCACAGCACTAGTTTCTTTAGATACATGCCAACCTTGAATAAAACAGTCAATAACACGTTGCCTAAATATATGCATAAAATGTTTACACTCGATTACGTAAGGGTTATTCCAAATATCTACAAAACCATAATCACATAAAAGGTTCTTTAATTTTAAAACCCAATTATTTAATCCTTTATTACAATCACTTAATGATTTTTGATACACATAGCGGAGAATAATATAATAACAGGTTTTGGCTATACATTTTACCATATCATTGTTGGAGAATAAAAACACTATTTTCTCATCATCTGTAAGATTATTAAAATTTGGTTCAACTTCTAAAACAGTAGATAAAAATTCTTGTCTTAAAACTGAGTAAGTATCACAATACAACATAACATGTGCTTCATTTTCTACTGATGATTTACAAAACGGACATAGTCTATTTTCAACTGGAAGATTTTCATACCGCCCTGTTTCAATGCGAAGTGGGGCCACACCACACCGAAATTTCGCATATGCACTTCTATGTTTCTTAGGTATAAACATCCCTATATAAGGTTCCAGTTCATAATTCTGTTTAAATAACTTGTAGGTCCTTAACTTATTGCCACCTCTACCATTTATTCCTATATCATTATTCAAAGAATTATACCATTCAGTCTTATATTCAGACATCAATGCATTCTCAATCTTATCACAAAAATATTTAGACGATATTTAGATCACAATCCTTATATAAACTAGGTAAATTTACCTTATGTAAACATTTGTGAAAATCATGTTGCCAGTTTTTACAACTATTACTACTTTTATTTCCACAAGCTTTAAAAATTTTGTAACTGACTCTATCATTATTCATTCTACTAAACCTATGCCATTGCTGGGATATCACCCTCCATTGCTTAACATATGGTGGAATCCATGCTAATTCACCATACAGGGCAGCATTTGGAGTATATTTTCCAACTCCTATGAAGAAACGCATAGCTCTGTTTTGTACTGCGTTAATACATAATAAGATGATGAATTTGAAAAACAACAAAAACAATTACATTTGTTTAAAAAAAAAGAACAAAAAACAACAGCATTAGTTTTACAAATAGTACAATCTGAGAAACAACAGAAAACAACAGCATTAATTTTAAAGATGATCAATCTGAAAAACAACAACATTTGTTTAGAAAAGAACAGAAAACAACAGCATTAGTTTTAAAGATGATATAATCTGGATAGCTTCCTCACATGAAGAAGAACAGAAAGCAACAATATTAGATTTAAAGATGATACAATATGAAAAACAACAGCTTTAGTTTAAAAAAGAACAGAAAGCAACAACATTAGTTTTTTTTTAATAAGATACAACCTAACAAACAACAGCATTTGTTTAAAACAGAAAACAACAGCATTAGTCTTAAAGCTGATAAAATCTGAGGAACAACAGAAAACAACAGTAATAGTTTTATAGATGATAAATCTGAAGAACAACTGAAAACAACAGTAATAGTTTAAAAAAAGGGCTGAAAACAACAGCATTAGTTTTAAAGATGATATAACCTGAAAAACAACAGAAAATTACAGCATTTGTTTAAAAAAGAACAAAAAACAACAGCATGAGTTAAAGATGATACAATTTGAAAAACAACAGAAAACAACAGCATTAGTTTTAAAGATGTAAAAATCTGAAAAACAACAGACAACAACAGCATTTGTTTAAAAAAGAAATGAAAACAACAACATTAGATTTAAAGATGAAACAATATGGAAAACAACAGAAAACAACAGCTTTAATTTAAAAGAACAGAAAAGATGAAACAACCTGAAAAACAACAGAAAACAAGAGCATTTGTTAAAAAAGGTCAACAAACAACAGCATTAGTTTCGAAGATGATACAATATGGAAAACAACAGAAAACAACAGCATTTGTTTAAAAAAAGGTGAAAAAACAACAATTTTTTTTTAAATTATCCAATCTGAAGAACAACAGAAAACAACAGCATAAGTTTTAAAGGTTATAAGTCTGAAAAACAACAGACAACAGCAGCATTTGTTTAAAAAAGAACAGAAAACAACAGCATTAGTTTTAAAGATGATACAATCCGAAGAACAACAGAAAACAACAGCATTAGTTTTAAAGGTTATAAGTCTGAAAAACAACAGACAACAGCAGCATTTGTTTAAAAAAGAACAGAAAACAACAGCATTAGTTTTAAAGATGATACAATCTGAAAAACAACCGAAAACAAGATCATTAGTTTTAATGATGATACAATTTGAAAAACAACATACAACAACATCATTTGTTTAAATAAGAACTGAAAACAACATCATTAGATTTAAAAATGATACAATATGAAAAACAACAGGAAACAACAGCTTAAAGTTTAAAAAAGAACAGAAAACATCATTAGTTTTAAATAAGATACAATCTGAAAAACAACAGCATTTGTTTAAAAAAGAAATGAAAACAACAACATTAGATTTAAAGATGAAACAATATGGAAAACAACAGAAAACAACAGCTTTAATTTAAAAGAACAGAAAAGATGAAACAACCTGAAAAACAACAGAAAACAAGATCATTTGTTAAAAAAAGGTCAACAAACAACAGCATTAGTTTCAAAGATGATTCAATATGGAAAACAACAGAAAACAACGGCATTTGTTTAAAAAAGGTGAAAAAACATCATATTTTTTTTAAATTATCCAATCTGAAGAACAACAGAAAACAACAGCATCAGTTTTAAAGGTTATAAGTCTGAAAACCAACAGACAACAGCAGCATTTGTTTAAAAAAGAACAGAAAACAACAGCATTAGTTTTAAAGATGATACAATCTGTGAAACAACAGACAACAACAGCATTTGTTTAAAAAAGAACAGACAACAATAGCATTAGTTTAAAAGATGATATAATCTGAATAACAACAGACAACAACAGCATTTGTTTAAAAAAAGAACAGAAAACAACAGCAATAGTTTTAAAAATGATATAATCTGAAAAAAGAGAAAACAACAGCGTAAGTATTAAAGACGATACAATCTGAAAAACAACTGAAAACTAGACCATTAGTTTTAATGATGATACAATTTGAAAAATAACATACAACAACATCATTTGTTTAAATAAGAACTGAAAACAACATCAGTAGATTTAAAAATGATACAATATGAAAAAGAACAGAAAACAACAGCTTAAAGTTTAAAAAAGAACAGAAAACATCATTAGTTTTAAATAAGATACAATCTGAAAAACAACAGCATTTGTTTAAAAAAGAAATGAAAACAACAACATTAGATTTAAAAATGAAACAATATGGAAAACAACAGAAAACAACAGCTTTAATTTAAAAGAACAGAAAAGATGAAACAACCTGAAAAACAACAGAAAACAAGAGCATTTGTTAAAAAAAGGTCAACAAACAACAGCATTAGTTTCAAAGATGATACAATATGGAAAACAACAGAAAACAACGGCATTTGTTTAAAAAAGGTGAAAAAAACATCATTTTTTAAAAAAAAATTATCCAATCTGAAGAACAACAGAAAACAACAGCATCAGTTTTAAAGGTTATAAGTCTGTAAAACAACAGACAACAGCAGCATTTGTTTAAAAAAGAACAGAAAACAGCATTAGTTTTAAAGATGATACAATCTGTGAAACAACAGACAACAACAGCATTTGTTTAAAAAAGAACAGACAACAATAGCATTAGTTTAAAAGATGATATAATCTGAATAACAACAGACAACAACAGCATTTGTTTAAGAAAAGAACAGAAAACAACAGCAATAGTTTTAAAAATGATATAATCTGAAAAAAAAAAAGAAAACAACAGCATAAGTGTTAAAGACGATACTATCTGAAAAACAACCGAAAACAAGACCATTAGTTTTAATGATGATACAATTTGAAAAACAACATACAACAACATCATTTGTTTAAATAAGAACTGAAAACAACATCTTTAGATTTAAAAATGATACAATATGAAAAAGAACAGAAAACAACAGCTTAAAGTTTAAAAAAGAACAGAAAACATCATTAGTTTTAAATAAGATACAATCTGAAAAACAACAGCATTTGTTTAAAAAAGAAATGAAAACAACAACATTAGATTTAAAGATGAAACAATATGGAAAACAACAGAAAACAACAGCTTTAATTTAAAAGAACAGAAAAGATGAAACAACCTGAAAAACAACAGAAAACAAGAGCATTTGTTAAAAAAAGGTCAACAAACAACAGCATTAGTTTCAAAGATGATACAATATGGAAAACAACAGAAAACAACGGCATTTGTTTAAAGAAGGTGAAGAAACAACATCATTTTTTTTTAAAAAAATTATCCAATCTAAGAACAACAGAAAACAACAGCATCAGTTTTAAAGGTTATAAGTCTGAAAAACAACAGACAACAGCAGCATTTGTTTAAAAAAGAACAGAAAACAATAGCATTAGTTTTAAAGATGACACAATCTGTGAAACAACAGACAACAACAGCATTTGTTTAAAAAAGAACAGACAACAATAGCATTAGTTTAAAAGATGATATAATCTGAATAACAACAGACAACAACAGCATTTGTTTAAAAAAAGAACAGAAAACAACAGCAATAGTTTTAAAAATGATATAATCTAAAAAAAAAAGAAGAAAACAACAGCATAAGTTTTAAAGACGATACAATCACAGAAAAAAGCATTAATTTTAAAGATGATCAATCTGAAAAACAACAGAAAAAACAGCATTTGTTTAAAAAAAAGAACAGAAAACAACCTCATTAGTTTTAAAGATGATATAATCTGAAAGCCCCATGTGGTTCTGGGACGATCTGTGTATGAAAAGAATTGGAACCACTGCCTTACCCTTGCATGATCGTAAGAGGCGACTAATAGGGTCTTAACACTTGGTTTTGCAGTAACTCTGTGATTCCAGCAGGTATGCAAATTTTGATTCCATACGTCATGTTTTTATTTCAATGTAAATGAGATATGGAACCAAAATTTGTAGTCCTGTTTGGAGCCATATAACCTATATTATTGTGTTGGTGCGCCGTAAAACCCAAATAAATAAATATAATCTGAAAACAAAGCAGACAACAACAGTGCTTGTTTAAAAAAAAGAACAGAAAACAATAGAAATAGTTTTAAAGATGATACAATCTGAGAAACAACAGAAAACAACAGCATTACTTTCAAGGATGATCAACCTGAAAAACAACAGGAAAAAAAACCAATTGTTTAAAAAAGAACAAAACACAACAGCATTAGTATTAAAGATGATATAACCTGAAAAACAACAGAAAACATTAGCATTTATTTAAAAAAACAGGACAGAAAACAAAAGCATTAGTTTTAAACATGATACAATCTGAGAAACAACAGAAAACATCAGCATTAATTTCAAAGATGACCAACCTGGAAAACAACAGAAAACAACAACAACTGTTTAAACAAGAGCTGTTTTTTTTTTTTCCCTCCCTGATGGAAAAAACGAGCGCGCTCGACTATTCGAAAGAATTGACTGAAAGAATGGGTCAAATAGTACCACAGATATTCAGACAAAAGAAATAAAGTAGATAGACAAACAATGATCCTATATTTTCGTTGATTCGATAAGTCTAGCTCTAAATGGCAATGTATGAACCAATTTCAAAGTCTAAAAAGGCCATACTTACATCTAAATAAGTTATGTACTCGTGCCTACCGATGGAAATCATAATGATAAACAAGTGTTCAAAGTTTAAAAGCACATGTCAAATAGTTATTTACAAAACGTGGAACTTGTATGAAAATAGATACCAATTTCAAAGTCCAAAAAGGGCCATAATTCAGCCAAAAAAGATGACAGAGTTATGTACTCTTTCCTACAATAGAGACTATTATACTAAAACAAGTGATAAAACTTTCAAAGCCATATTCAAACACCTTTAACAAAAAATAAAGAAACAGGTACGGAAAACTTTAACCAACACTTCTAAGTCAAAAAGGGCCATAATTCAGTCCAAAATCCTCGATGGAGTTATGTACTCATCCCCTAAAACTGGAATATGGTGATGTTAACAGTGTTGAATAGTTACAAAGCTTTATCTCAGAAGACTTTGTCAAAATATGAACGGGTACAAATATTAACCCAAATTTCTAAGTAAAAATGGCCATAATTCAGCCCCAACAGGGGGAAGGGATGGAGTATGTGGTCTCACCCTATAACAGCATGGTGATGGTAAACAGTGTTGAAAGTTTCAAAGCTTTATCTTAAAAGGACTTGTCAAAATACGACTGGACGAAAACCTTAACCAAGATTTCTAAGTGCAAAGGGCCCAATTCATCCAAATTCCTTGATGGAGTTATGTACTCATGCCTATATCTGGCCCCGGTGATGGTAAACAAGTGTTGAAAGTTTTCAAAGCTTTACTCAAAAGACTTGTCAAAATACGAACTGGTACGAAAACCTTAACCAAGATTTCTAAGTCGCAAGGGGCCATAATTCAGCCAAAATCCAGTGATGAGTTATGAACCTTGCCTATAACTGGCCACGTGATGTAAACAAGTGTTGGAAGTTTCAAGCTATTATCATAAAAGACTTTGTCAAAATATGAACTGTACGAAAACTTAATTAACCATGATTTCTAAGTCAAAAGGGGCCATAATTCACCAAAAACTTGATGAGCTTATGTGCTCTTGCCTATAACTGCCATGTGGTGTAAACTAGTGTGAAAGTTTCAAAGCTTTATCTCAAAAAGACTTTGTCAAAATGTGGACTGTACGAATAAACTTAAACCAAGGGGTACGCCGACGCCGACGCCGACGCCGACACCGACGCCGTGGTGAGTAGGATAGCTCTACTTATTCTTCGAATAGTCGAGCTGAAAAGAACAGAAAACAACAGCATTAGTTTTAAAGATGATACAATATAAAAACAACATAAAACATCAGCATTAATTTCAAAGATGACCAACCTGAAAAACAACAGAAAACAACAACAACTGTTTAAAAAAGAACCGAAAACAACAGCCATAGATTTAAAGATGATACAATATGGAAAACAACAGAAAACATCAGCATTAGTTTAAAAAGAACAAACAAAAAACAGCAATAGTTTTTAAGATGATAAATCTGAAAAACAACAGAAAACATTTGCATTTGTTTAGAAAAAAAGAAGAAAAGAAACAACAACAACATTAGTTTTAAAGATGATACAATCTGAGAAACAACAGAAAACAACAGCATTAATTTTAAAGATGATTAATCTGAAAAACAAAAGAAAACAATATTTGTTTAAAAAAGAACAGAAAACGACAGCATCAGTTTTAAAGATGATATAATTTGAAAAACAACAGAAAACAACAGCATTTGTTATAATAAAAGAAAAAAAACAAACAGCATTAGTTAAAGATGATCAATCTGAAAAACAGCAGCATTAGTTTTAAATATGAACCAGTCTGAAAAATAACAGACAACAACGTCATTTGTTTAAAAATGAAATGAAAACAACAACATTAGATTTAAAGATGAAACAATATGGAAAACAACAAAAAACAACAGTTTAAAGTTGAAAAAAAACAACAGAAAACAACATTAGTTTTAAATAAGATACAATCTGAAAAACAACAGCATTTGTTTAAAAAAGAACAGAAAACAACAACATTAGTGTTAAAAATGATACATTCTGAGAAACAACAGCATTGGTTTTAAAGATGATAAGTCTGAAAAACAACAGACAACAACAGCATTTGTTTAAAAAAGAACAGCAATATGACAAACAACAGAGAACAACAGCTTTTAAGTTTAGAAAAGAACAGAAAACAACACCTTAGTTTTTAAATAAGATACAATCTAAAAACAAACAACATCTGATTAAGAAAAATACAGAAAACAACATTATCAGTCTTAAAGATGTACAATAGGAGAAACAAACCGAAAACAACAGCATTAATTTTAAAAGATGATAAATCTGAAAACACAGACAACACCAGCATTTGTTTAAAAAAAGGGAAAAACATAAAAAAACAGCATTAGCTTTTTAATTGATACAATCTGAAAACAACAGAAAACAACAGCATTAGTTCTAAAAATGATACAACCTGAAAAACATAAAACAACAGCCTTAGTACTAACGATGATACAATCTGAAAAAATAACAGACAACAACAGCATTGTTTAATTAACAAAGAACAGAATCACCAGCATTAATTTTAAGATGATACAATCAGAAAAACAATAACAGAAAACATCAGCATTTGGTTTTAAAAAGGAAATTAAAACAACAGCATTAGATTTAAAGATGATACAATAAAGGAAAACAGAGAAAACAACAGCTTTCTTTAAACAAGAAATTTATAAGTTTAACAGTTATAATAACGAAGTCCCATTAATATGAAAATAAAGTGTCATTTACTACATATTACTTTTCACAGTACAATGTTTAAGTTATGAAACAAAAAAGTAGCATGCATTTCTAATACCAAATGACACTAATACCCTGAAAAGCTAAGGCTACAACATATACAATACATAAAAACTAAGATAAGACCGCAAAGACATGTTATGATATATCAATAAACTATTACAACTTTGAACTTGAGAAACTGACCGGACACCTAAAATGAAGTACAATGTATAAGATTTGACTCTGTGGCAATGGTTTGCTCAATTTCCATTTTAGCTTCTCTCCACTTAAAAACAAAACATATCTCTTATAGTTGTTGAATAACAGATTTTTAGAATTATCAAACAGTGAGTGCATTTGGCTAAGTATACTATTCTTATTATATCAAATAAATGTAACTATATGAAGAAGAAAAACCACCAGTAGCCAAGACATAATTACCTATACAGTCTTTTAAAATTTTTTCTTTCAATTTTGAAAAATTCCCGAGATTTTTTTTTCAAAACTATTTAATTTCCCTAATTTTCCATACAGGATTGTTTAGCCTTTTCCGCTGTTTTCCAAGTCGCTGGCCACCCTGAAACAATCGAAAAACAACAGAAAACAACTGCATTTGTTTAAAAAGATATTTTAAGTTTAACAGTTACAGTAATGATGTCCCATTAATATGAAACTAAGTGTCCATTTACTACCCATATTACTTTTCAACAGTACAATTGTTAAGGTTAATGAGAAACCAAAAAGTAGCATGCATTCTGCCAAAGCGATCACTTATACCTAAAAAGCTAGGCAACAACATATACAATACATAAGTTTAACAGTTATAATTAATGAAGTCCCATTAATATGAAACTAAGTGTCATTTACTACCATATTACTTTTCAACAGTACAATGTTTAAGTTATGAAACAAAAAAGTAGCATGCATTCTGCCAAATGATCACTAATACCCTAAAAAGCTAAGCTACAACATATACAATACATAAGTTTAACAGTTATATATTAATGAAGTCCCATTAATATGAACAAGTGTCCATTTACTACCCTATGACTTTTCAAACAGTACAATGTTTAAGTTCTGAAACAAAAAGTTAGCAATTCATTCTGCCGAATGATCACTAATACCCTAAAAAGCTAAGCTACAACATATACAATACATAGCGTTTAAAAGTTTATAATTAATGAATCCCATTAATATGAAACTACGTGTCCATTTACTTACCGATCTGACTTTTCAACAGTTACATGTTTAAGTAAGGAAAACAAAAAAGTAGCATGCATTACTGCGAAAATGATCATTTTTTCCATAAAAAGCTAAGCTACAACATATACAATACATAAGTTTAACAGTTATAATTAATGAAGTCCCATTAATATGAAACTAAGTGTCATTTACTACCATATTACTTTTCAACAGTACAATGTATAAGTTATGAAACAAAAAAGAAGCATGCATTCTGCCAAATGATCACTAATACCCTAAAAAGCTAAGGCTACAATATATACAATAACATAAGTTTAACAGTTATAATTAATGAAGTCCCATTAATATGAAACTAAGTGTCATTTACTACCATATTACTTTTCAACAGTACAATGTTTACGTTATGAAACAAAAATGTAGCATGCATTCTGCCAAATGATTTCTAATACCCTAAGAAGCTAGGTACAACATAAACAATACATACTTTCACAGGTATAATTTAATGAAGTCCCATTAATATAAACTAAGTGTCATTACTACCATATTACTTTTCAACAGACAAGGTTTTAAAGTAAGAACAAAAAATCAACATGCATTCTGCCAATGATCAACTAATAACCCTAAAAAGCTAGGCTATAACAATACAGTACATAAGTATAAGAGTGTATAATTATTGAAGTCCCATTAAATATGGAAACTAAGTGTCATTTACTACAAATATACGTTTCAACAGTACAATGTTTTAAGTTATGAAACAAAAAAGCAGCATGCTTTCCTGCTATAATGATTCACTAATACCCAAAAAGCCCCCTAGGCTACAACATATACAAACATTAAGTTATAAGAGTTAAAATTAATAAGTCCCATTAACATGAAACTAAGTGTCATTTTCTACCAGAACTTTTCACAGTACAAATGTTTTAAGTGTAATGAAACAAAAAAGTAGCATGGCATTCTGCCAAATGATCACTAAGGACTCTAAAAAGGAAGGCTAACAACCTATACAATACATAAGTTTAACAGTTATAATTAATGAAGTCCCATTAATATGAAACTAAGTGTCATTTACTACCATACCAACATTACTTTTTTTCAACAGTACAATGTTTAAGTTATAAAACAAAAAGCCGCATGCATCTGGCCAAATGATCACGAATACCTAAAAAGCTCACGACAACATATAAAATACATAAGTTTAACAGTTAATAATTAATGAAGTTTCCATTAATATGGAACGAAGTCTCATTTACTACCCACATTACTTTCAACAGACAATGTTAAGTTAGAACAAAAAAGCAGCATGCATTCGGCCAAATATCACTAATATCCTAAAAAAGCTAGGCTAAAACATATACAATACATAAGTTTAACAGTTATAATTAATGAAGTCCCATTAATATGAAACTAAGTGTCATTTACTACAATATTACTTTTCAACAGTACAATTTTTAAGTTATGAAACAAAAAAGTAGCATGCCATTCTGCCAAATGATTACTAATATCCTAAAAAAGCTAGGCTAAAACATATCCAATACGTAAGTTTAACAGTTATAATTAATGAAGCCCCATTTATATGAAACTAAGTGTCATTTACTACCACATTACTTTCAACATTTACTACCTTATTTACTTTTCAAACAGTACAATGTTTAAGTTATAAACAAAAAAGTAGCATGCCTTCTGCCAAATGATTCACTAATTTACCCTAAAAAGCCAGGCTACCAACATATACAATAGATAATGTAACAGTTTATAATTAATGAAGTCCCATTAAAAAGAAACCTAAAGTGTCATTACTACCATATTACTATTCAACAGTACAATGTTTAAAGTTATGAAACAAAAAAGTACATGCATTCTGCCAAATCATCACTAATACCCAAAAAATGCTAAGGCTACAACACACACCATACAGAAGTTTAAAACAGTTAATTATGAAGTCCCATAATATGAAACTAAGTGTCATTTACTACCATATTACTTTTCAACAGTACAATGTTTAAGTTATGAAACAAAAAAGTAGCATGCATTCTGCCAAAAAATCACTAATACCACTAAAAACTAAGCTACAACATATACAATACATAAAATTAAGATAAGCACCTGCAAAGAGCATGTTATGATATCTCAATACACTATTACAACTATGAAACTTGAGAAACCTGGCCCAGACACCTAAAATCAAAGTACAATGTAATAGTATTTTGAGCTCTGGGGCAATGTGCTCAAATCCATTTTAGCTTCTCTCCATTTTAGAAACAAAAACAATAATCTCCTTATAGTGATGAAATAACAGTTTTAAAAATTATCAAAACATTGAAGTGCATTTGCGTAAGTATTTCTACTATTGTATTATATAAAAATAAATGAATCTAAAATTAATAAGAGAAAGCACTAGTCAGCAAAGACATATAATTATACCAGTCTTTGACATTTTTTTCTTTTTCAATTTTGACAAAATTCCAGATTTATTTTCAAACTATTTAAATTTCCCTGAATTTTCCATACATGGGTTTGTTTCAGCCTTTTTCCCCTGTTTTCCAGAGTCGCTGGCCACCCTGATACAATCTGAAAAACAACAGAAAACAACAGCATTTGCTTAAAAAGAAATTTTAAGTTTAACAGATATAATTAATAATTCCCATTAATATGAAACTAATTGTCATTATACTTAATAAAACCCCAAATATTAACTTTTCAACAGTACAATGTTTTAAGTTATGAAACAAAAAAGTAGCATGCAATCTGCCAAATGCATCATCTAATACCCTAAAAAACCTAACCTACAACATAAACAATAGATAGGTTTAACAGTATAATTAATGAAGTCCCTTTAATATAAAACTAATGTCATTTACTACAAATTACTTTACAATAAGTACAATGTTTTAAGTTTTGAAAAAAGTACATGCGTTCAGCACTGATCACTAATACCCTGACAAAGCTAGGCCTACAACATATACAATACATAAGTTAACATTAAAATTTAATGAAGTCACATTTATATGAAACTAAGTGTCATTTACTACCATATTACTTTTCAACAGTACAATGTTTAAGTTATGAAACAAAAAAGTAGCATGCATTCTGCCAAATGATCATGTCATTACTACCAATTTCTTTTCAACAGTACAATGTTTAAGTTAAACAAAAAAAGTAGCATGCATCTGCCAATATCACTAATACCCTAAAAAGCTAAGCTACAACATATACAATACATAAAAACTAAGATAAGCACCTGCAAAGAGCATGTTATGATATATCAATACACTATTACAACTATGAACTTGAGAAACTGGACCAGACACCTAAAATCAAAGTACAATGTATTAGTATTTGAGCTCTGGGGCAATGGTTGCTCAATTCCATTTTAGCTTCTCTCCATTTTAGAAACAAAAACATATCTCTTATAGTTGATGAATAACAGTTTTAGAATTATCAAACAGTGAGTGCATTTGCTAAGTATACTATTCTGTATTATATAAAATAAATGTAACTATTATGAAGAAGAGAAACCACCAGTAGCCAAGACATAATAATTATACAGTCTTTTAAATTTTTTCATTCAATTTTTGAAAAATTCCCAGATTTATTTTCAAACTATTTAAATTCCCTGAATTTTCCATACAGGGATTGTTTTAGCCTTTTCCCCTGTTTTCCAGAGTCGCTGGCCACCCTGATACAATCTGAAAAACAACAGAAAACAACAGCATTTGTTTAAAAAGAAATTTTAAGTTTAACAGTTATAATTAATGAAGTCCCATTAATATGAAACTAAGTGTCATTTACTACCATATTACTTTTCAACAGTACAATGTTTAAGTTATGAAACAAAAAAGTAGCATGCATTCTGCCAAATGATCACTAATACCCTAAAAAGCTAAGCTACAACATATACAATACATAAGTTTAACAGTTATAATTAATGAAGTCCCATTAATATGAAACTAAGTGTCATTTACTACCATATTACTTTTCAACAGTACAATGTTTAAGTTATGAAACAAAAAAGTAGCATGCATTCTGCCAAATGATCACTAATACCTAAAAACTAGCTACAACAATACAATACATAAGTTTAACAGTTAATTAAAGAATCCCATAATATGAAACTAAGTGCATTTACTACCATATTACTTTCAACAGTAAATGTTTAAGTTATGAAACAAAAGTAGCATCATTCTGCCAAATACACTAAACCCTAAAAAGCTAAGCTACAACATTTTAAAAATACATAAGTTTAACATTAAAAACCTTTAGGTGCCCCAAAAACAGTACAATGTTTAAGTTATGAAACAAAAAAGTAGCATGCATTCTGCCAAATGATCACTAATACCCTAAAAAGCTAAGCTACAACATATACAATACATAAGTTTAACAGTTATAATTAATGAAGTCCCATTAATATGAAACTAAGTGTCATTTACTACCATATTACTTTTCAACAGTACAATGTTTAAGTTATGAAACAAAAAAGTAGCATGCATTCTGCCAAATGATCACTAATACCCTAAAAAGCTAAGCTACAACATATACAATACATAAGTTTAACAGTTATAATTAATGAAGTCCCATTTAATATGAAACTAAGTGTCATTTACTACCATATTACTTTTCAACAGTACAATGTTTAAGTTATGAAACAAAAAAGTAGCATGCATTCTGCCAAATGATCACTAATACCCTAAAAAGCTAAGCTACAACATATACAATACATAAGTTTAACAGTTATAATTAATGAAGTCCCATTAATATGAAACTAAGTGTCATTTACTACCATATTACTTTTCAACAGTACAATGTTTAAGTTATGAAACAAAAAAGTAGCATGCATTCTGCCAAATGATCACTAATACCCTAAAAAGCGTAAGCTACAACATATACAAACATAAGATTACACGCAGTTCTAATATAAAGAAGTCCCCATTAATATAAAACTAAGTGTCATATACAACGCAGATATAACTTTTCATCAGTACAATGTTAAAGTTATGAAAAAGTAACAGCCTTCCTGCCAAATGAGTCAAAAAAACCCTATAAAGCTAGGCTACACCATATCCACTCCATAAGTTTAACAGTTTTATTAATGAAGTCCATTATTATGAAACTAGTGTTTATTTACTACCATATTACTTTTCAACAGTACAATGTTTAAGTTATGAAACAAAAAAAGTAGCATGCATTCTGCCAAATGATCACTAAATACCCTAAAACGCAGGCTACAACATAAATACAATAACCTAAGTTTAAACAGTGTTATAAATTAATCAGAGTCCCATTAATATGAAACTAAGTGTCGTTTGACCACCATATTACATTTCAACGAGACAATGTTTAAGTTAATGAAACAAAAAAAGTAGCCTACATCTTCCAAATGAATCACTTATAACCCTAAAAAAGCTAGTCTACAAACATCTACAATGCATAAAAACAAAGATAAGCACCTGCAAGAGCATGTTATATATATTAATAGCAACCTATTACAACTATGAACTTGACAACTGACCAGACACGCTAAAATCAAAGTACAAGTGTATTAGTATTTGAGCTCTGGGGCAAAGGTAGCCCCTCAATTCCATTTAAGCTTCTCATCCACTTTAGAACAAACACATAGTCTCTTATAGTTGATGAATAACAGTTTTTAGAATTATCAAGCAATTGAGTGCATTTCCTAAGTATACTAATCTGTATTATATAAAGATAAATGTAACTATTAAGAAGAAGAGAACCCCCAGTAGCCAAGACACTAATGATTATACAGTCCTTTTTAACATTTTTTCTTCAGATTTTTGCGGAAAGAATTCCCAGATTTATTTCAAACTATCTAAATTTCATGAATTTTCCATATAGAGGTTTGTTTCAGGCCTTTCCCTCCTGATTTCCAGAGTCGCGCCCACCCCTGATACACTCTTAAAACCAACAGCAAAAAACAAACAGCATTTGTTTTAAAAGAAAATGTTTAAGGGTTAACATTATAATTAATGAAGTCCCATAAATCTGAAACTAAGTGTCATTTACATACCATATTACTTTTCAACAGCACAGATGGTTTAAGTTATGACCAAAATCAGCATGCATTCTGCAAATGATCACTAAAATCCCTAAAAAGCCTAGCTAAAAAAACATATACATACCTAAGTATAAACAGTTTATAATAAATGAAGTCCCATTAATAATGAAACTAATGTCATTTACTACTATATTACTTTAAAACAGTATACAAGGTTTAAGTTATTAAACAAAAAAGTTAAGCATGCTCTGATTTTTTTTCTGCAAATGAATCAATTATAATCCCTAAAAAGTCTAACTGCAAAATACACAATACATCAAGTTAAACAGTTATAATAATGAATTACCATTAATATGGAAACTAAGTGTCATATTATCTACCATAATACTTATCAACAGTACGATGTTGTAATTATTGAAACAAAATAGCAGCATGCATGTCCAGCCCAATGATCACTAATACCTTAAAAAGCAAAGGTACAACATTACAATACATAAGTTTACTGTTATAAGTAATTAAGTCCCCATTAATATTAAACTAAGTGTCATTTTCAACCATATTACTTTTCAACAGCGATGATTTACGGTTATCAACAAAAAAGCAGCATGCATTCTGCCAAATGATCACTAATACCCTAAAAAGCTAGGCTAAAACATATACAATACATAAGTTTAACAGTTATAATTAATGAAGTCCCATGTAAAATGAAACTAGATTTCTTTACTAGCCATATTACTTTCAACAGTACATTGTTAAGTTTGAAACAAAAAAGAAGCATGCATCTGCCAAATAAGCACTAAGTACCCTCAAAAAAAGCTAGGCTACATCATATACAATACATATGTTTTTTACAGTTATATTATGCAGCCCCATTAAGCATGAAACTATGTGTCATTACTACCAAATTTACATTTCACCACAGTACAATGTTAAGATATGAAACAAGAAAGTAGCATGCATTCTGCCAAAAGACACTCATACCCTAAAAAGCTAAGCTGCAAAATACAAACAACAATACATTCAGATTACCAGTTATAATTAATGAAGTCCCATAAATATGAAACTAAGTGCATTTACTACCATATTAGATTTTCAACAGTACGATGTTAAGTTTATGAAACAAAAAAGCAGCATGCATTCTGCGATATGATCACTAATACCTTAAAATGCTAAGCTACAACATATACAATACATAAGTTTAACAGTTATAATTAATGAAGTCCCATTTAATGAAACTAAGTGTGATGTACTACCATATTACTTTTCAAACAGTACCATGTTTTAAGATATGAAAAAAAAAGCAGCATCCATTCTGCCAAATGCATCACTAATATCCTAAACAGCTAGCTAACACATATTTAATACATAAGTTTAACAGTTAATAATTAATGACGTCGCATTAAATGAAACTCAGTGTCATTTACTACCATATTACTTTTCAACATTAACAATGTTTTAAGAATGAAACAAAAAGCAGCCATGCATGTCTGCCAAATGATCACTAATATCCAAAAAAAGATGCTAGGCTAAAACATATAAGAACAAAGTTAACAGTTATAATTAATGAAGTCCCATTAATTAATGAAACAAGTGTCATTTACTACCATATTATTTTTCACAGTACAATGTTTAAGTTAAGGAAACAAAAAAGTCCATGCATTCTGCCAAAGGGAACACTAATACCCAAGAAAACCCGAAGCTACAACAAATACAACAGACCCATAAGTTTAACAGTTATAATTGAAATGAATTCCCATTTAGATATGAAACTAAGTATCATTTACTATACTACCATATTACTTTTCAACAGTACCATTTTTAAGTTATCAACAAAATGTTAGCATGCATTCTGCCAAATGGATCACTAAATACCGCTAAACAGCTGGGCCTACAACATACACAATACATAAGTTTAAAACTAGTTATAATTAATGAAGTCCCATTAATATGAAACTATGTGTCATTTACTACCATAATTACTTTTCAACAGTACAATGTTTTAAGTTGATGAAACAAAAAAGTAGCATGCATTCTGCAAATGATCACTTAATACCCTAAAATGCTAAGGTCCAACATATACAAAACATAACAAACTAAGATAACAACGTGCAAAGAGCAATGTTATGGATATATCAAAACACTATGACAAATATGAACTTGCGAAACTGACTACAGACACCAAAATCAAAGTACACTGTATAAGAATTTGAGGTCTCTGGGGCAATGGATGCTCAATTCCATATTTGCTTCTTCTCCATTTTAAGAAACAAAAACATATCTCTTATGGTTGTGAATAACAGTTGTATAATTTATCAAACAGTGAATGCATTTGCTAAGTAACAATTCTGTATTATATAATGAAGTCAAATGGTAACTATTATGAAGACGAGAAAACCCCAGTAGCCAAGACATAATAATGTATACAGTCTTTTAAAGATTTTTTTCAATGTCAATTTTTGAAAAAATCCCAGATTTATTTTCAACTATTAAAAAGTCCCTGAATATTGTCATACAGGATTGATTTTAAAATAAGGCCTTTTCCCAGGTTTTCCAGAGTCTCTCGCCACGCTGATACAATCTGAAAACAACAGAAAACAACAGCATTTTGTTTAAAAATACATTTTAATTTTAACAGTTATAAGTTAATGAAGTCCCATATAATATGAAACTAAGTGTCATTTTATACCATATTACTTTTCAACCTTAACACTGTTTAAGTTATGAAACAAAAAAGTTATGCAATCATTCTGCCAAATGATCACTAATACCGCTAAAAGCTAGGCTACAACCTATACAATACATAAGTTTTAACATTTATAATTAATGAAGTCCGCAATATTAAGACTAAGTGTCATTTACTACCATATTACTTTTAACCAGTACAATGTTTTAAGTTATGACCAAAAAAAGTAGCATGCATTCTTGCCAAAATGACACTAATACACAAAAAGCTAACTGCAAAATCACAATACATCAGTTTAACAGTTATAATTAATGACGTCCCATTAATAGAGGAAAACTAGTGGCATATACTACCATAGTTACTTTTCAACAGTACAATGTTTACGTTATGAAACAAAAAAGGCAGCATTCATTCTGATTTCTGGCCATATTAATTACTAAAATCCTTAAAAAGGTAAGCAACAACATATACAATACATAATATTAACAAGTTAATAATTAATGAAGTCCCATTAAATTGAAACTAAGTGTCATATACTACCAAAGTACTTTTCAACAGTAACAGATGTTGTAAATTATGAAACAAAAAAGTAGTCAAGCATTCTGGCCACAATGTGATCACTATACCCTAAAAAGCTAGGCTAAACAACATGACACAATACAAAGTAGCAACAGTTATAAATAATGAAGTCCGCATTAATATGATACTTAGTGTATCATTTATACTACCATATTACTTTTTCAACAGTAAACATGTTTACTTTCTGAACAAAAAAGTAGCATGCATCTGCCAAATAATCACTGAAACCCTTAAAATGCTAAGCAACAACATAATACAAAAGCATAAAAACTACGATAAGCACCTGCAAAGAGCATGTAATGATATATCAATACACTATTACAACTATGAACTTGAGAAACTGGACCAGACCCTAAAATCAAAGTAAGTGTATTAGTATTTGAGTCTCTGGGACAATGGTTGCTCCAATTCCATTTTAGCTTCTCTCCATTTAGGAAACAAAAACTTATCTCTTATAGTTGATGAATTAACTGTTTTAGAATTATCAAACAGTGAGTGCATTTGTTAAGTATACTATTCTGTATTATTTAAAAATAAATGTAACTATTATGGAAGAAGAGAAACCAACCAGTAGCCAAGACATAATAATTAGAATGTCATTTAAATTTTTTCATTTTCAAATTTTGAAAAAAATTCCCAGATTTATTTTCAAAAACTATTTAAATTCCCTGAATTTTCCATACAGTGATTGTTTTAGCCTTTTCCCCTGTTTTCCAGAGTCGCTGGCCACCTTGATACAATCTGAAAAACAACAGAAAACAACAGCATTTGTTTAAAAAGAAATTTTAAGTTTAACAGTTATAATTAATGAAGTCCCATTAATATGAAACTAAGTGTCATTTACTACCATATTACTTTTCAACAGTACAATGTTTAAGTTATGAAACAAAAAAGTAGCATGCATTCTGCCAAATGATCACTAATACCCTAAAAAGCTAAGCTACAACATATACAATACATAAGTTTAACAGTTATAATTAATGAAGTCCCATTAATATGAAACTAAGTGTCATTTACTACCATATTACTTTTCAACAGTACAATGTTTAAGTTATGAAACAAAAAAGTAGCATGCATTCTGCCAAATGATCAATATACCCTAAAAGCTAAGCTAACATATACAATACATAAAAACTAAGATAAGCACCTGCAAAGAGCATGTTATGATATATCATTGAACTATTACAAACTTTGACACTTTGAGAAACTGGAACCAGACACCTAAAATCAAAGTACAATGTGTTAGTATGAGCTCTGGGGGGGAAAATGGTTACTCATTTCCATTTTAGCTTCTTCTCTCCATTTTGAAACAAAAACATTATCTCTTATAGTTGATGAATAACAGTTTTAGAATTATCAAACAGTGAGTGCATTTGCTAAGTATACTATTCTGTATTATATAAAATAAATGTAACTATTATGAAGAAGAGAAACCACCAGTAGCCAAGACATAATAATTATACAGTCTTTTAAATTTTTTCTTTCAATTTTTGAAAAATTCCCAGATTTATTTTCAAACTATTTAAATTCCCTGAATTTTCCATACAGGGATTGTTTTAGCCTTTTCCCCTGTTTTCCAGAGTCGCTGGCCACCCTGATACAATCTGAAAAACAACAGAAAAGAACAGCATTTGTTTAAAAAAAGAACAAAAACAACAGCATTAGTTTTAAAAATGACACAATCTGAAGAAAACAGAAAACAGCAGCATTAATTTTAAAGATGATACAAGCTGAAAAACAACAGAAAACAACAGCATTTGTTTAAAAAAGAACAGCAAGTAACATTAGTTTTAAAGATGATACAATCTGAAAAACAACAGCATTTTTTTTAAGAAAAAGAACAAAAAACAACAGCATTAGTTTTAAAAAGATGGTATAATTTAAGAAACAACAGAAAACTACATCATTTGTTTTAACAAAAAATAACAAAAAACAACAGCATTAGTTTTAAAGATGAAACAATTTGAATAACAACAGACAACAACAGCATTTATTTAAAACAAAGAACAAGAAACAATTACATTGGCTTTAAAAATGATACAACCTGAAAAACAACATAAAACAACAGCTTTAGTACTAAAGATGATACAATCTGAAAAAATAACAGAAAACAACAGCATTAATTTTAAAAAAACAATCAGAAAACAACAGAAAACATCAGCATTTGTTTAAAAAGGAAATTAAAACAACAGCATTAGATTTAAAGATGATACAATAAGGAAAACAAGAGAAAACAACAGCTTTAGTTTAAAAAGAAATTTTAAGTTTAACAGTTATAATTAATGAAGTCCCATTAATATGAAACTAAGTGTCATTTACTACCATATTACTTTTCAACAGTACAATGTTTAAGTTATGAAACAAAAAAGTAGCATGCATTCTGCCAAATGATCACTAATACCCTAAAAAGCTAAGCTACAACATATACAATACATAAGTTTAAGCATTAGTTTTAAAGTCAATAAGACAAACAACAGAAAACAACAGCTTTAGTTTAGAAAAGAACAGAAAACAACAACATTAGTTTTAAATAAGATACAATCTGAAAAACAACAACATCTGTTTAAGAAAAAGAACAGAAAACAACAGTATTAGTCTTAAAGATGGTACAATAGGAGAAACAACAGAAAACAACAGCATTAATTTTAAAGATGATAAATCTGAAAAACAACAGACAACAACAGCATTTGTTTAAAAAAGAACAGAAAACAACAGCATTAGTTTTCAATGTGATACAATCTGAAAAAACAACAGAAAACAACAGCATTAGTTTTAAAGATGATACAATCTGAAAAACAACAGAAAACAGCAGCATTAATTTTAAAGATAATACAAGCTGAAAAACAACAGCATTTGTTTAAAAAAAGAACAAAAAACAACAGCATTAGTTTTAAAAACTAGAATGTTTCTGTAGGACACAGGGTGTGCCCCCACTGGTACATTTGTCACAAATAAGGAGAAATAATTCAAATGTTTGCAGTCTTAATGGGGTATAGCCAGGCCTCCTAGCAGGCCTGAACAAAAATAAAGGTTTTTATAAAGGCTCCAATCTATGGAAATAAAGGCCTTTTAGTGTAAAATATTAAAAAATAAAGAGTAAATAAAGGGTATTTTTGTCGGAATTCTCGTTGAAAACACATAATATATATAGGTATTTACTACATGTATGTGGTCTGGTGAACACAACAGCATTCTGAAAAACTCAAGATGAAAGATACACAAGCAGTATCCTAATAACAACACTTAAAAGGGGGGAAGAAATACAGTAGTATCACCATTACTTGCTTTAAACTAGCATGGCAAGTAGTCTGAACATAAATATAGGTTTTGAGTGAAAATTACAGGCTATTTGGCCGTTTTAAAGGTTTTTTCAGAAGATTTAAAGGTTTTAAAGGTTTGCTCTGAAATTAAAGGTTTTTAAAGGTTTTAAAGGTTTCACTAGGAGGCCTGGGTATAGCCTCAACAAACATTTTATGAAAAGGATTCATTATTCTAGGCCACATACTTTTTGAGCAATGAGCATCACAAAAATAAATCCCATATTTTGGCTATTTCAAGAGCCATAACTTTGTGATAAATGCTCAGATTCTCAGGAAGAATGCCAAGTTTGCAAGGACACATCATAATAAAAATCCAAGCAAGGTTTCATAAATTTACATCAAATTCTTTTTGAGCTAGACACATAATTAGGTGAAAATGTGCATTGTTTTACTATTTCAGGGGCCATAACTTTACAAACAGGGGGCGGAGCCAGCCAAAAAATAAGAGGTGTGCAAGTTTATATCATGATAAAGACTTCTGCAAGTTTTCAATCGTTTATATTAAATACTTTTTGAACTAGGTGCATCACAAGGTGAAAATGTGCATTTTTGACTATTTCAGGGGCCATAACTCAGAAAATAGGGGGAGGAGCCAAACGAAAAATAGGAGGTGCGCAAGTTCATATCATGATAAAGACTCATGCATGGTTTAGTCAATTTATATCAAATACTTTTTGAGCTAGGCACGTCACAAGGTAAAAATGTGCGTTTTTGACTATTTCAGGGGCCATAACTCTGAAATTATGGGGTGGAGCCAGACGAAAAATAGGAGGTGCGCAAGTTCATATCATGATAAAGACTCATGCATGGTTTAGTCAATTTATATCAAATCTTTTTGAGCTGGGCACGTCACAAGGTGAAAAATTGTGTTTTTGACTATTTCAGGGGCCATAACTCAGAAAACAGGGGGAGGAGCCAGACGAAAAATCGGAGGTGCGCAAGTTCATATCATGATTAAGACTCACGCAAGGTTTCATCAATTTATATCAATTACATTTTGAGCTAGGCGCGTCACAAGGTGAAAATGTGCATTTTTGACTATTTCAGGGGCCAACACTCAGAAAACAGGGGGCGGAGCCAGATGAAAAATAGGAGGTGCGCAAGTTCATATCATGATTAAGACTCATGCAAGGTTTCATGAATCTATATCAAACACTTTTTGAGTTAGGCGCGTCACAAGGTGAAAATGTGCATTTTTGACTATTTCAAGGGCCATAACTCTGAAAATAGGGGAAGGAGCCAGACGAAAAATAGGAGGTGCGCAAGTTCATGTCATGATAAAGACTCATGCAAGGTTTCATCAATTTATATCAAATACTTTTCAAGCTAGGCGCGTCACGAACTTCGGACGGACGGACAGATGGACGCACGGATAAGACCAAATCTATATGCCCCCACCACTCATGGACACAATCTGAAGAACAACAGAAAACAACAGCATTAGTTTTAAAGATGAAACAATCTGAAAAACAACAGAAACCAGCAGCATTTGTATAAAAAAGAACTGAAAAAAAACAGCATTAGTTATAAAGTTGACACAATTTGAAAAACAACAGACAACAACAGCATTTGTTTAAAAAAGAACAGAAAACAACAGCAATAGTTTTAAAGATGATCAATCTGAAAAACAGAAAATAACAGCATTTATTAAAATATGAATAAACCATATATAAACCATGTGGCCCCCGGGGCAGGGCCATATTGGACCCTAGGGGGATAATTTGAACAATCTTGGTAGAGGACCACTAGATGATGCTACATACCAAATATCAAAGCCCTAGGTCATGTGGTTTTGTACAAGAAGATTTTTAAAGTTTTCCCTATATATCTATATAAACCATGTGACCCCCGGGGCGGGGCCATGTTTGACCCTAGGGGGATAATTTGAATAATTTTGGTAGAGGACCACTAAATAATGCTACACACCAGATATCAAAGCCCTAGGCCCTGTGGTTTTGGACAAGAAGATTTTTAAAGTTTTTCCTTTCGGTTGCCATTGCAACCAGAGTTCTACATGGAATTCAATTCTTTGAATAATTTTGAAAGGGGACCACCCATGGATCATTCCTGAAGTTTGGTGTAAATATGCCCAATTGTTTTCAAGAAGATTCTTTTAAGTTGTTGACGGACGACGCACCACGGACGACGGACATCAAGCGGTCACTTAGTTACAAGGTGAGCTAAAAATAATACAAAGAAGAACTACAAAACAACAGCATTGTTGGGGCTAAAAATGTAAATCAAAATTTAACAAGGAAAAAAAAATGTTTGTCAGAATTTCATCGATAAAAGACACAATCCTTATTGTTTTGTTTGGTTTATATCCAAGTATGACTAACACAATTCAGGTCATATTATGGCAATTTTCCACATTAGTGGGTGTGGATGTATAGTACCCCTTTTTTTCCCTATTTTGACATGGCGTGCATTTGGTTTGACCCTCCAAGCTTAAAAAAAGTAAGTTAGACAGTTTTCATGCTAAGGGGATGAGCCATATCCCTATATAATACTGAACACTGATAAAAAGTTAATTCTAAAATTTTTTTTGTGTTTCTTAACAATTTCGTGTAGTTTTTTAAGACACCATTCCGCATGGCCACATCTGAAATTATTTCTTCTGTGTAGGAAAATTTAGATTCAATGAATTCTCTTTTCAAAATTTAAGTTAGTTTAACATGTCTATGACTCATAATCTTCAGAATGAAACTGAACTGTGTACTTACTTTTCATGATGCAGTGTTTCTGCAGGAAACAAACTTTTGCGTAATAAACCCTGAAGTACTGGCCCAACACTTGGCCGATGTACCAGTTGTAGAACAAATAAATGAGACTGAAAGTAAGAAAAAGCAAATTAAATATAGCACTAAACCTTTACTTAGCACATAATTATTTTATAACTCTATAAAATTTCTTACTACTTATTGGTTAATGAAAAAGGTCTTTTTTTTGTTTGGTTTAACATTACATTAGGATTTCAAATTTTCAAGACAAAACTAATGGGAGTTTTAATTGTTGTTTGGTTTTAATTTTCATGAAATAAAACTAGAGCTATCACTAAAGGTGATGAATGTACCCCCCACATGCACTGACACAGTACATTGCAATTTGACGCACACAAGATTGCATAATTATGTGGACTGTATGTATATAGACTGTATGTATACAGTATAGTAACAAAAAACAAAGTCCCATAACTATGCAGAATATTTATCTAAAAAAATGTAACATGCACCATGCACAACTAGGGTTGGTACTGATCACTTGTGTTGAAGTTTCATTAAATTGTGTGTAAGGGTTTGGTAGATTGGCACGCACAAGATTGCATATGCGGACTGTATGTTTCATAGTATGTTACAAGAAACAAATTCCCATAACTCTGCAATTTTTGTCGCTTGAAAGAAAAACCTAACATGCCCCCTGCACAATACTGTTGTTTTTGATCACTTGTGTGAAGTTACATTAAATTGTGTCAAGGGGATGAGGAGAGATGGTGCGCACAAGATTGTGTCTATGTATATAGTACGTAACAAAAAACAAGTTCCATAACTCTGCAATTTTTTTTTCTGAAAGACCTAACATTTCCCATGCACAACTACTGTTGTAACTGATCACTTGTGTGAAGTTTCATTAAATTGTGTCAAGGGGATGAGGAGAGATGGTGCGCACAAGATTGTGTCTTTATATAGTATAGTAACAAAAAAAACAAAGTCCCATAACTCTGCAAATTTTTTCTCTAAAAGAACCTAACATGTCCCATGCACAACTACTGTTGGTACTGATCACTTGTGTGAAGTTTCATTAAATTCTGTCAAGGGGATAAGGAGAGATGGTGCGCACAAGATTGCGTCTACGGACAGACGGCCAGACGGACGGACAGACAGACAGACAGACAACCTGAAACCAGTATACCCCCCCTTACAACTTTGTTGTCGGGGGGTACAACAAGCAGTTTCAACATGTAACATTTTTTATTGAAATCAAATTCAATCTGGAACCATCAGTGTATTACTGGAGAGAAATCAGACTACTTTCATAACAGCTTCTATTTATCTACAAAAATTATCAAGACTTCAAGAGAACCTCTTCAGTACATCTGATTTTAGAAACAGTCAAAGAGTTCAACAGGAATTATTTTTCCATACATGTAACTTAAAGAAACAGACAAATACTTCAATACTTACACAACAACATGCAGTAACAGTGATCTGTATTGTATTTCAACCCGGCCGGCAAACTTCCTTGAGGTAAAGTGGCCGACGTGCCGTTTTATTTTTCTGCACGCTGTATTTGTAATGGAGTTGCGTTAACACTGATCGTTGCAGATGCCGGCCAATTTGTCTATCTTCATGATGAAAACACTTCAACTGAAGTTCTAAATTAGACCTGAAATGTACCAATTAATATGCATGCTGAAAACTTTTCTCAAAGTAGAGCTGCTTTTGTGCAAAAGCGAATGTCTCCTACAACTGCCTTAATCATCTAAATAGCAAGTCAGTCTTTATATACTGTTTATTCACTACAATTCAAGAGCAAGAACTCCAAAATGCCTACACCGATTTGGCTGACATTATCTAACTTGTTCGAGGTCTTGTGGTCAAACAAAGGACTTCGGACACTTTCTATATGAATTTGCCTACTCCAGGAGTGAAAAATAAACCACTAAGAAATAAGTATTTAATTACATACACTATCAAAATACATATTTGAGATTGTTTCTGAAAGTCAAATTTTCAATACTTGTTTCATAAAACGGTGATTTTTGCTTTAAATAGAATTACGTATCCTATTATTATACATATAAAAGCTATTTTGCTTTATACAACATTGTTCCCACCCTTGCATCAAAACCATATTTGGCCAGCATATGTAGATATTAGTTATACACATTTTCCGTGACTATTGTGTTGATGCAAGGGGTGGAACAGTACTTTAAACAAAAAATATAACTACAGGGTGTTCCTAAATGTGAAGTAACCAATACTTTTTACATTCATGTTTAATAATTTGATTGTCACATATTTTTACATCTGTTTGTAACTTAGATACTATACAAATTTTTGAAAGGGTACACATAGGCATATTATACATGGTATAGTAGTGAGAGAAGCAAATACTGTGAATATTATTCGTTGGGTTAAATTTTCATTGGCTTATCCTGGTTGTTTGCTGCAGTAGATTGGCAAACGTGTGCTGTAAAATACTAGCAACACACCGGGTAATCTTCTGCATGCCATCCTCGTGACGCGCACTCCGTTAGCGATGAAGATGTTATTTGTTTTCCATTTGGTTTCATTTCTTTTTTCTTTTTTTTATATATATTTTTCATTCCTTTATTTTTTTCATCTTCTTCTGTGCGTTTATATTTAATTCTTTTAGACACAAACTAATTGTCACACGCATTCATTACTTCATGTTCTTCCTTCTGTGAAAACTGAATTGAATATTGTTCTTTGCGGAGGACTTGGTTTAAACACTGAAAAAAGAGTCAATATGTGCACAGCAGATAATCTGATCCTGACTATAGTCCATCCAACTGAAATAACGCTTGGTATTGATATGCCTGTGATGTATAGGTCCAGAGAAGGTCATGACAGTGACGGTTTCACATTCAGTGTGATGCCACGAAAGTGATGTGCCAAGCCGCTTTCAATGCAGATGACATATACAAATACAGCCAGACGTGAAAACGAACTAAAAGGTCCAGTCGAGTTTCAGATGGAATTTTTATGCATCGACCTGCAGTCTACTTTAGCTCTACAAATGACACATTTCGAATGGTTTTGCTCACAACTTAACCCTGATTAGGCAACATTATCTTTAAATGGGTTTTTTGTCAGATTTATCCGATTTAATTTTTTTTCCGATCAGCTTCCTTGGGGAAAAGCCCCAAAAAGAACTGTCATTTGGAACATTTTATTACATGTTTAAAGCCAAGTGAACCGTGTCATGAGAAAAACCAACTTTAGTGTTTTGCGATCAGCATCGATCAAGGACCAGCCTGCGCAGTCTGGTCAGGATCCATGCTGTTTGGTTTCAAAGCCTATTGGAATTAAAAAAAAAAACGTTAGCGAACAGCATAGATCCGTGACTAGACTGTATAGATCCATGTTGGTTTTCTCATGGCGCGGCTCAAATATTATCTGTGCCACTGGTACTTATCCCAAGCAAGAACCCACCCTACGGCTTGATAAGATGACTGCCTTTTCTTAGTATTAATGTTATACAGCACACAAATACCTGCCATCAAATTTTAACACAGCATTACAGACATGTACATGTACTTAATATTCAAATACCTGAACCATAATAAAACTGACCGGTCAAATTATACATGTATATCTATACATACATGTAATGCATCAATAACTTTACATTACGAACAGTGTATAGATAAATCAGTACAGGTTGTTTGCAAAAATATCGCTCTATTTTTTTATTTATTTATAGGATTTTAATCTTAAAATGTTATTTTTTCCTTAAATAAACTGATTTTGTCACTTTTTTCCGACTGGAATTCATATATTGAAAACTTCTGTAAGGTGATGACATTATATTTTTACGGAAATTAAACATTTTATTTTTTCAAGAAAATATATCCTGGCCTAGATAAAATAAGAAAAACATCTTTATTGGAACAGATAAAAACCAGTTTCTGCTGTAATAAGTTAACTAACACATTGGTTTATCATTGACTCAAAACGATTTGGGTATTGTTTAAATACTTATGGAGAATTTTGCATTCAAAATGTAGGCTAGAAGCATATAATAGTGTCCGAAGTCCTTTTGTTCAAATCTGGTGAAGATCGGATGAGAAATGTTCGACTTAGACTGCGGACAAGAGCAAAACTGCTGATTTTTCAGTAATTCAAGGGCCATAACTCCAAAATGCCTAAACCGATTTGGCTAGTTATCAAACTAGACCAAGGTCGTATGGTCAAACACATTTTGTTCAAGTTTGGTGCAGATCGGATGAGAAATGTTTGACTTAGAATAAAGACAAGAGTAAAAAGCAGATTTTTCTGTAATTCAAGGGCCGTTTAACCCCAAAATCCCGGGGATGATTTGGTTTTTATAAACCCTTGGTTCAGGGTTCTCAGGGGCGAAACTTTTGTTCAAGTTTTGTAAAGATGGGAAAGGGAAAAATGTTTAAATTTAGAGCGCAGACAAGAGTAACAAGAGTGCCCCTTTTGGGAAAAGCCAAGCTGACTATTAAAAATACTCCCCCAGAAAGCGGGAAAAAATTTTTCCCCCAAAATTTTTAATTTAAAAAGTTTTTTAAGTTCAGAAGGGACAAAAATTTGCCCCCAAAAAGCATTTTTCAGAGTTTGGGAATACTGCTATCAACTATTTTTAAAACCCCCAAAGGGCACAAGTGAAGTTTCAATTCAATTTCTGCATTGTTTGGAGTTTAAAAGTAAAAAACTTGCAGGGGTAAAATTTTAACCTAAAATTTTATAAGCCCAAAAAGGGGGAAAATTTTCCCCAAAAATACATGTCAAAAGGGTTATGGGACTTGCCCCCAGTGATTTTTGGGTTAATTGCCCTTAGAAAAAATAAAAAAAATAATTTTAAATATTTTTTCCCTTTTAAAGTTCTAGCTGTAAGTACTTCCCGGAAAAATTTAAACCCAGGATTTTTTTAAGCCCCAAAGGGGGAAAAATTTGGCAAAAAAATGCGGTCGAGTTATGGGACTTGCTTGCTATCAATAGTTTTAAAAACCCGAAGACACTTTTGAAGTTTCAATTCAATATCTTCATTGGGTTTTGGAGAAAATTTTTAAACTTGCATTTTAAAACTTTAACCAGATTTTCAAAGCCCAAAAGGGGAATAAATTGCTCAAAAAAAAACAGGTCAGGGTTATGGAATTGCCCCAGTGGGTTGGTAATTGCCCTGGAAAAAGAAAAAATAATTTTTAAAAGTTATTCCCTTTTAAAATGATTGCTTGCAGAAACCAAAACCAAGGGGGGGACCCCAAACCGAGCCAGGGGGATGTTAGCTAGAATGGGTGGGAGTTAAAAGGGCAGATTTTTCTTTTAATTAAGGGCGGTAACTCAAATGCCTGGACCGTTTGGGAAAGTTATTAAAACTTCCCCGGGGGTTTAGGGGTCAAACACATTTTGTTATTTTTGGGGGAAAGATCGGATGAGAAATGTTTAAATTTAAGGGAGTGCGGGAAAAGCTTTGTGCAGACAGACACAACACTACACACCCCACACACCATGGAGTAAATAAAATTTGTCCCCCACACCACTGGTGATGGGAGCAAACAAGAAAGTAGACCGGGGCCTTCATATTTCTAAACAACACTAAAACTTGAAAAAAAGAAAGACTAGGTTTTTTTTGTTTTTAATGGTAGCCCTTTTAATAAAAATTCCTGGGATAAAATAAACTTTTGCCATCTCCCTTGTTCCTTTGGGATAGCACGGGATCCCCATAAAAAAAAATTTGGTACCCCCCGACCCCTTGGACAATTCAACGGGTCAGTTCATTTCAAAATTTCTACATTTTAGTTCTTTTTAAATTTTCCCACAAGAAAATTTGAAAAATTTCCCCGGTCTTGAAAAATGATGTAATGGTTGTTTTAAAGCTGTGACTAATCAACGGAAAAAATTTATTTTAAATTTTAAAATTAAAGAAAGTGAAAAGGGAAAAAAAGTTCTGAAAGGTTTTTTACTATAAAAAAATCATATAAAACCCATGGGGCCTTTCCCCCAAGACGAAAACCCAAATTTTTTTTGGGTCAAGGGGGAACCCCCCAAGTGTTCCCCGGGCAGGAATGCCCAAACCCAGTCCCCTTCAAGGACACTATTTAGGCATGCTTGCACCTGGGGGGGGAACCAGTCCCCTCCCCCAACCAGTTAGATTATTTTAAATAAATTACAACCAAAGAAAACCCCCATTAAAACTTTAAGAGGGGGCTAAAATTTTTTTAAAAGGTGCAAAAAAAAGGGGACAAATGAATAGACAAAATTTTCTTAAAAAAAGGGCCCACCGCCTTGGGGGGGTGCTGACGCTCATTTTGATTTTTTTTGGGGTAATAAAAAATTTTTGCCCCCCCTCCCCAGGTTTTTCTAAGTCAAAAAAGGGGGCCAACTTTCTTCCCAAAAAAGCCGGGATAAAAGGGTTTTGTTTCTTGTTGTACAGTGTCCAACCTTATGTGGAAAAAAAAAACTGTTGAAAAAGTTTTAAAGCAATAGCTTTGATAGTTTATGAAAAAGTTGATTTTAAACAAAATTTACTCCCCCAAAGGGAAAATGATTTTCAAAGGCCCAAAAGGGGCAAAAATTATTGCAAAAAGCAGGAGGGGAGTTATGTTTTTTTGTGAAAGGGTCAGTTTTGATGGTAAAAGAAGTTTTTGGAAAGTTTAAAAGCAAAGTTTGATATTTAAAAAGAAAAAGGGACCTAAACAAAAAAACAAAACCCAAAGAAATCTGATATTTTCTAAGTCCAAAAGGGGCCATAAATCTTCCCAAAAACAGGACGGAGTTTTTGTTTCTTGTTTATACAGGGTCAAATTATGATGGTAAAAACAAGTATTCCAAGTTTCAAAGCAATAGCTTTGATGGGTTTGGGGAAGAAAATTTTAAACCTAAACATAAAACTTAACCAAGAAAAATTTTGATATTTTCTAAGTAAAAAAGGGGGCCTAAATCTTGCAAAAAGAAAAAGATGGATTTTTGTTTCTTGTTTATACAGGGTCAGCTTATGTTTGGTGAACAAGTTTTCCCAAAGTTTAAAAGCAATAGCTTTGATATTTTTGGGGGAAAAGCAAACCTAAACAAAAAAATTTAAACCCGGGGCAACCCCGAGGGCAGACGCCGACGCAGAAAACCCGAAAAAAGTTTTGAAATAACTCATCTTTTTTTTAAAAAATAAGATGAGCAAAAAAAGACTAAAATTTTTGAAAATAGTACAAAACCATTACGACAGCTGTGCAATTTCCCCTTTAAAATTCAGCAATGTACAAAAAAAAAAATTTTTGATTGTTTCTGTATTTATTAAAACTGCCCGGGGGGGGGTCTTTTTGTCCAAACTTTGGGGTTTTATCGCTTTTCCGTAAATGGGCCCGGGAAATTCTTGGGGAAACCCACGTTTTTTTTTAAAATTTTTAAAAACCCGAAATATCCATTTAAGACGCGAAAAAAATAATGTTTTTCCCAGGATGGAAATTATGCCGATTTTCATGAAAAATATGGGGATGTACAAAATTTAAAATTTGACGGGGTTATAAAAAATTGGGCCCAAAGGGCCCAATTGTGTTTAATGTCAAAAATTTTTTTAATTAAATTAATGTACCATGTTTTACTTAAATAAGTTTTTTTTGGGGAAAAATTTCAATAATATTTTGTTTCTGCGTTTTAAGACAGTTACTCTTTATCTTTTAAAATTATACTGAAAAGAGATTTAACTGAAAAATTTTAAGACGAATTTGGGAAAAAAACATTTTTAAAATTGGGAAGGGCCTGAATTGCCTTATGAAATCTTGTAGTATAGTGAAAATTACCTGTATTATAAGAATGATTTTCATAAAGTTTTTGTGATTTAAAAAAATTTTTGAATTCCATGGGGAAAGTTTGAAAAAACCCCCTTTTTATTTTTGGGCCCTTGAAAATTTTTTGGCATTATTTTTTAATTTTATAGCATGGTTTAAGGGGGATTTTTTCCCAAAAAAAAAAGTCCGAAGATGTCGACGGATTGAAAAGCAGTGGAAAGCATATTTTTGGGTTTTGACACAGGCAACATTTTTTTGGTTTTTTTAAATTTTTTAGTTATTCTTAAAATTTATTCTTGAATTTGGCCCAAAAACCGATGCAGGGGGCCATTTTTTCAGTAAATAGGAAGTCTCAGTACAAACGCTGGTTTTCATATAATACTCGTTGGGGTTTTTTAGAAAGGGACCTTTAACAAAGCGGGATATCCCCTTTAACAAACTGTTTTTCTTATAAAAACCCACCTCCCCCACCAATTTTTGGTAAAATGATTTCAAGAGGGGGAAAGGCCCTGATTACTGCCTCCCTAGTTTGTGTTCCAGTCAAAAATGGGGGCCAAAACAACCCCAAACCCCAAATACTAAAAATTTATTTCGAAACTCTTTTAATTTCAAAAATTTAAAAGGTTTCAAAAAACTGAATTTTCAATTTGCATCATTGAAAAATTTGGGTGGGGTTTTCCAAAAGGTATTTAAGTATAAATTTTTTTAGATTTTTACTTTACTTTTTTATTTTCCCTTTAAATACGGTTTTAATTTAAAACCCCTAAAAGGCAATTTCGGGATGTTTTAATCACAACTTTTTTTTGTCCAATGATTTTAAATACGTTTTAATTAAATTATCCTTGAAAAATTCAGAAATCAAAAAATGACCCGCCCATGGGGGAAAACCAACTTAGTGGCCTTTACGCCCAAGCAGGGATCCGCCCACCCTGGGGCATCTTGGCAGTCTGGCTGGGGATCCTGTTGTTCGTTTTTAAAAACCCTTTTTAATTTGAAAAAACCCTTTAGGAACAGCTTGGTCCGGGCCCCGGGCTGCCCCAAATGGCGGGGCTGGTCTGGTTCATGCTGGTTGCAAATGAATTGTTGGTTTTCTCATGGTGAAGCTAAATTTCTTTATTGTTTATTATTCAAAAAATAAAAAGGCACTTGTTCTGACAAGATTTTTTTCCCAATGAGTTACCTTTTTTGGGAGGCCCTGCTGGTGCAATCATATTTGGTTTTACATCTGGTGGGTGGGTACCCCATTGTGAGTAACTGGTGGTTTTGGGGTTTTTGCCGGGGAAATTTGGGAAAGTGGGGGTAGTTCTTTGTTGCTATTTGGCTGAAAAGAAAATCAAACATTTAACACAAGAAAAAAAATTAAAACCTGCTTGGGAATTTTTTTCTTTTTTTTTATAAAAGGGGGGTTTTTGTGGCCCTATATCGCCCCACCGGGAGTCCCATTGCTCTTAATGTAATAAGAAAGTTTTGTCAGGGGGATAAATTTGGCATACACTTTAAAATATCTTCGGAAAAACTTTTTTCTTGAAAACAGCCCTTTTTGGGCCTATGGATCACGTACTGGGTCAGGGCCAATCCCCCAAAACAAGTTCGCCCGGCCCTGGGCTCAAATGCGGGCCATTTTTGTACTAGGGGGATATTCATTACCCGGAAAAAAAAATTTTAAAAAAAACATTTAAACCAAATCTCATTACTTGTGCTGAGGTACATTCATTTTACATAAAAAAAAAGGGGGGGAAATTTTTTTCAAAAATTTCAGTAAAAAATTATCTACCCTGACTGCCCAAGCCATCGAGGGTTTAAATTTGACATTTCAAATCGTTATTTTCATTGATTATGAGATACACCTTTTTTAATTTGGAAAGGGGGGGTTTTAAATTTTGACTTTTTTAAAATTTCGGGCCCATAGTTATTACCCCGTTTGTCTCAACTAATGACAATAAAAAAATTTAAAATTGGGTCCTTACTGAGATAAATCCATTTTTATTAGGGGGGGTTTTAAATCATCCCTTTCATGTAGAAGATACGGGTTTAAAAGCCTTTACAAAAATTTATATTAGAAAAGTAAGTAAAAACTTTTTCCCTTGGAAAAGACTAAATAACACTTCAAACCACTTATTAGAAGCTGCTAAAACCTTTTTCTTTTATTTAAACAGGGGGACCGGGGGTTGTCCTGAATGGGCCTCCCCTTTTCCCCACATGACCCCAAGTTTTGAGTATGACGTCTTTTTTTTCTATTTTTTGACATAGTGACCTATTTTTTTTTGAGCTCAGGGTGACCCAGTTTTAAACTTGACCTGGGTTTTCATGAAGAAAAAAATTTGATCAATTTTCAGGAAGATCCTTTAAAAAAAATAGGGCCCTCTAGGAGGCCCAAAAGGTTTTTTCTATTATTTGCCCTTTATTGATGGGTTTTCAAAGGTACGTGACCCTGTTTTAAAACCTTGACCTAGACATTTTCAAGGGGGAACATTTTAAATAATTTTCATGAAGGTCTATAAAAAATATGGCCCTTTTGAGAGGTCAAAAGGGTTTTTTTATTTTTGGGACCAAACGGGCCCCAGTTTTTTGACCCCCACGTGCCCCAAAGTTTCGAAAATGACCTAGATATCATCGGGTTTGAACTTTTAGAAAAATTTTTAGAAGATCTTTTGAAAAATTGGCCTTAAGAGGTAAAAAGTTTTTTTCAAATTTTAGCCCCTACTGCCCTAGTTTTTGCCCGCTTTGGCCCCAAAGTTTAAAACCTGACCTTTTATTTATCGAAAAACATTCAGAAACTTTCTTTACAGTTCCCATTGAAAAATATCCCTTAGAAAAGGCCCAAAAAGGTTTTTTTTCATTTTTTGGCCCTACTGCCCTATTTTAGAGAAACGTGACCCGGTTTCGAACTTGACCTAGATTAAATCAAGTTAAACATTCTAAACCCATTTTTATAAAGTTCTTCAAAAAGTAGGGCCCTCTAGAGGGGGTCACAAGGTTTTTCTATTTTTAGATTCTAACCTATTTTTTGAACCTACGGACCATTTTCAAAAACCTTGACTAGTTCTAAAGATGAACACTCGGGCCCCAATTTATACAGACCCCTTTTAAAAGTATGGCCTTTGAGAGGTAAAAGGGGTTTTTCAAATTTTTTAAACCTACTGCCCTGTTTTTGACGGAACGTGCCCAAAGTTTGAATTTCACCTAGATAATAAGGTGAACATTCTGCCCCAATTTCTTTGAAGATCTTATGAAATTTTATGGCCCTTTAGAGAGGTCAAGGTTTTTTATTTTTAGCATACTGACTAGTTTTTGCCCGCACGTGACCCTTTTTTCAAAACTTGACCTAGATACCCTCAAGATGAAATTCTGCCCAAATTTTTAATTAAAAAAAAAAAAAAAAAAAAACCCCATGAAAAATGGGGCCCTCTAGAGGGGGTCACAAGCAAAAGTTTACGTACGGACGGATGACGGACCCGCGCGATCACAAAAGCTCCCTTGTCACTTTTTTGATAGGTAAAGCTAAAAATAAAGGGGGGTTTAAATCTTTTTCTTTGATTCGTAAATTGTTTTTCTTCACTGTTTGTCCCGAGTCCACGGGAGGGGAAAAAAAGGAAATTTCAGATCAGTATCTTCATAGTTACTAGTTACCAATTTTAATTTGAAATTAAAAGGGGGGTTTAATTTTGGGCATAAAATCAGGGGGAAGTTTCTTCCCTGAAAGTCTTTAGCCAAAATTTAAAATAATGAAATTTTTTAAAGAGTTCCCATAAAACACTTTTCTGAAAATAAATCATTTTGATTAAAATCCCGGGGGGGTAAAAACGATAAAAAAAAAAACTCCAGAACCTATGACTGGATCTTTTACAAAATTTATCATGTTTAAACCAAAATTTATTGTTTTTGGAAGATTTTTTGCAAGTTTTTTATCAAAACAAAAAAATAAATGAAGTCTCTATTTTGGGTGCAAAAGGCAAAATAGCAATTTGGACCTTTAAGGGGCCATAAATCTGGAAAACCCCTGATGGGATCTGGCTTTTTTTGGGATTAAAATTTTTACCCCCGTGCATCGATATGTGCTATACTCCCAGGACGGCGGGTTGAAAGAAATATAGGGGGGGGGCCCCCGAATCATGTGGGCGCAAAAAGTGCTTGTTAAATTTTTGATAAAACCCTTTACAAAAGCAAAATTACTTTGAAAATTTCCCCATTATTTCTTTGACAATTTAAAAATTTCTAGTTGTTTCTTAAAATTAACAAAAAAAGGGGGGGCCTATTGGCCCTTATCGCCCCACCCGAGTTCGGGTTTTCTTTCGCCAAAAACAATATGTCAAAAACACCTAAAATTGGAGGTACCTCCCCTGTTGTACCCCAAAAAAAGTTTGGGCCCGTTTTTCCCCACGGCCAGGGAAAAAAAAGTTACTAAAAATAAATATTTTTTAGTAAGTTAAAAAGAAAGTAATTAAAAAGAAAAATTTTTGTAAAATGAAACCCAAAAGAAAAATCTGCCAAATAAAAATTTTTACTTAATGAAATTTTGATAGTTTACCGAAAGGGGATAAAAAAATACATCCCTGCGGGGGGTATAAAAAAGAAAACCCAAAATCTTTTGGGGTGTACCCGGGTTTTGGCAAGTTTGGTTAAAATCAAATCATAAAAGAAGTTTCTATTGGGGCAGGGGCAAGGTCAAAAAGGCCCAAATTGGCCCTTTTTAGGGGCCATAAATCTTGGAACCCCTTTTTGGGTTTTGTCCGTTCAAAAAATGGAACCAGTTTTTTTGGTGACCCCAAATTTTTTCAAATTTTTATTAAAATTTAAAAACATAATTTAAGTGCTATTGTGCAGACAAAAGGGCAAAAATAGCTAATTCCGGCCCCCATCGGGGCCTTAACTCTGGAACCCATTAAGGGATCTGGCCCGGTTTCCCGAAAGGAACCAAGATCTTATGGTGACACAAATTTTGTGCAAGTTTAGTTTTAAAAACAAAAAAATAAAATGTAGCCCGCTATTGTGCAGCAAGGTCAAAATTTGCCCAATTTTTCCCCTTTTAGGGGCCATTACTCTGGAAACCCCTTATGGGGGGGGGCTGGCCGGGTTTAAGACGAAAAAAAAGTTTTTTATGGTGGTTTCAAATTGTCTGCAAGTTTGGTTTAAAAAACAAATCAAAAAATAAAGTGCACTGTGGCCCGACAAGGCAAAAAAGCTTATTTCCGGGCCCCCATCAGGGGCCAAACTCTGGAAAAACCAAATTAAGGGGGTTGGCCGGTTAAGAAAGGAACCAAAAATTTATGGGGACACAGTTTTGTGGGAAGTTTGGTTAAAAACAAATCATAAAAAAAAATGCTATTGTGCCCGGACAAGGTCAAAAAAAAAGTTTTAATTTTTGGGGGTTTTAGGGGGGCCAAAAACTTGAAAAACCCAAAAATGGGAATTTTGGGCCCGTTTTCCCGAGGAACCAAGATCTTTGGTATACAGTTGTCTGCAAGATTGGTAAAAAACAAAACATAAGTAAAAACTGCACTTTTGCAGACAAAGGTTTAAAATATAAATTTTTGGGCCCCCCGGGGCATAACTCTGGAAAACCTTGGGAAAGGGTCTGGGCCCCCCCCCCGTTCCAGAAAAGGAAAAAGATTTATGGTGAAAACAAGTTGTGTTGCAAAATTTTGGGAAAAATCAAACTTAAATAAAAATGCTATTGTGCAGACAAAACTCAAAAAAGTAATTTTGGGGGCTTTTAAAGGGGGCCCTAACTCTGAAACCCTAATGGGAAAAATGGCCGGTTCAAAACAGAAACCCAAAATTTATGGGGAACAAGTTTTCTGGGAATTGGTTTAAAAAACAAATCATAAAAAAAAGTGCTACTGTGCAGACAAGGTCAAAAAAAGCTTTTTCCCGGCCTATCAGGGGGGCCCTAATTTTGGAACCCCTTAAAAGGGTTGGGCCCGGGTTAAGGGAAAAGGAAAACCAAAAATTTTTTATGGTGACACAAGTTTTTTTGAAATTTGGTTAAAATCAAATCATAAATGAAAAATGATATTGTGCAGACAAGGTCAAAATAGTAATTTTTGGGGCCTTTTTAGGGGCCATAACTTTTGGAAAACCCCTGAAGGAATCTGGGCCCGTTCCAAAAAAGGAAAACCCAAAATCTTATGGTGATTTCAAGTTGTGTGAATTTGGTTAAAAAAAAATTTAAATAAAATGTATTGTTTCAGGAAAAAGCTTTAAAATTGCTAAATTTTTGGGACTTTTAGGGGCATAATCTGGAAAAACCCCTAATGGGAACTGGCCCGTTCAAGAAAGGAACTGAATCTTTGGTTTTATACAAAATTGTGTGCAAGTTTGGTTAAAATAAAAACATAAATGAAAACCCCTATCGTGCAGAAAATTGTTTATGGATGCACGGACGGAAATTGGGCGATGGACGAAGGGCGATCACAAAAAAAATCCCTTGTCACTTTGTGACGGGGAGCTAAAAATAGGAAGTTGGGGCAATTTTATATCATGATAAAGATTTTTACAAGGTCTAAACAAATTTTAAAGAAATACTTTTTGGCTAGGCGCCCCTCACAAAGGGGAAAATGTGAAATTTTTTATTTTTAAAAGGGGGCCCTAACTCTTTAAAAAAGGGGGGGAGGGCCCAAAAGAACAAGCAAAATTCGATGAATTTGGTTTTTCCCCCCCCGAAAGGGTCTGTGGTTTAGGGAAGGGCCCCAAAAAATTTTATCTGTTCCCAAAAAATTAAGGATGTTAATTAGAAGCAAATAAATTTTATTTGTCAAAATTTAATTTAAAAAAAAAAATGTTTAATTAAAAAAAGTACATAATAAATGTTTAAAACTTTTTATCCTGACCCAAAGAATTTATTTTGAAAAGGGGTATGCTTAATTTTAAAAAGTTAGCTTTTAAAAAATTTTAAAGCAGTTTTAAATTTAAATGACTGAGCTTGAAGTTTTAAATGGAACGGGAAAAATTGGGCTTTGAGTGGTTTTTTTGGGACCCAAAGGGGTTGCGATTAACATGTACCCTTTTACCCTTTAAAAACGGAGTCCTTAAGAGAACAAGGAACATATTTTTGAACATGGGGGGCAAGGTTTGTGCCCGTCACAAACCCTTTTTATGTTGAAGGTTTGAAAATTTAAAAAAAAAAAAGGAATGGAAAAAAAAAATTTTTTTTAGGGGGTGGGGGTGCGGGGGGGAACGGGAAAAGGGAAAAAAAAATTTTTACATGTTTTATTATAAAAAATTGGGCGGAAAATTTACGGGGGGGGGGGGGGGGGGGGCGGGCCCGAGGATGCATGTCAGTGGGGGGCATGGGTGTTGGAGGAGTAAGAAAATGAAAAAAAAAATTAAATTTTTATTTGTTTTTTTTTTTGGGGGGATTTTTTGTGTGACCCAAAGGGAAAATGGGTTTTACCCGGTGTTTGGGTGCGCAACTTCACTGTTTATTTAAAAAAGTTCACAGAAAGAATGAAAGAAATTTTTAAAGAAAAATTTTGGGAATGGTTAAATTTGTTCCCCGGGATGTACAAATATGTGGATTTTTTTTTGGGGGGGGGGGGGGGGGGGGGAGGGGGGGGGGAGAGGATGCATGATCGGGGGTTTGGGCCCGACTGTATGGAGGAGTGAGGTTGGGGGGGAATTTGGTTTCAAATTGCATGTTGGGTAAAAAATCAAGGGAAGGTTTTGAAAAAAATCTGAAATAAGAAATGAAAAAAAATTTTTTTTTGGGGGGGGGGGGGGGGGGTGTGGGGAAGGGTGCGATCCCAAAGGGAATGGGGTGACCAGGTGTGGGTTCACAAAATTCACATGTTTACAATAAATTTTTTCATGGGGAAAAAAATGAAAAAAATTTAATGAATTCTACCAAATGGGAAGTTTGTTATGTACAAATATGTTTGGGTTTTTATACAATTAAAGGGCAATAAAAATTTTTAAATTTTCAAATAAATTTCCCAAACGAAATTTTTGTGTACACAACCCCATTTGGTGATGTAAATTTGTTTTAAATTTTTTAGTTCTAGGTTTAAATTATCAAAAGTTTTTTGAGCAGAAATTGCCTTTTTTAAAGTTTCCCCATAAGTTAACACTAAAAAAACTTCTTTTTGGCCCCTAAACCTTTTAGGGTTACTTTAGCAATCTGACTGAAAATTTATGGGCCCCAAGAAAAATCTATTGGGGTTTAAAAATGTACATGAAGTTTTTAAAAAAAATTTCCCAAAAATTTCCTAGTATGGCTCCGGGCGGCGGAAAGGACAGAAGGACGGAAAGAGGGACGGGCGGAAGGGAAAAACAGAAGAAGGCCCGGGCAACCCCAAAAAATTATCCTCCGATTTCGTCGGGGGATTAAAAAAAAGGGTTGCCCCAAGTTATACTGTTTAAGACTCATGCAAGATTATGAAACTATATTTAGTACTTTTTTAAACTAGGCTTGTACAAGGTGAAAATGTGCATTTTTTGACTATTTTTAGGGGGCAAACTCAAAAATTTGGGGGGAGAGCCAGACCAAAAATTTGAAGGTGCGCAAGTTATATCCTGATAAAGACCCTTTAAACAAGGGGTTTTATCAATTTATATCCTATGTGGAGCACAACAAAAAGGGGGGGACAATTCATAAAATTTTTGGTGCAGGAGTTATGCACCTTGTGTCATTGATGGGGTTTATGATGTGGAACAAGTACTTCAAGTTTGAAAACCAAAAGCATTTCGAAAAAAACTGAGAAATAGTGGGAAAAAGCATAAAAATTAAAATTTAAAAAGGGGGTTTAATTTAAAAACATTGGGGGCCCCGAGTTATGAACCTTGTGTAATTTGGGTGTGGGGGATGATGTTTTAAAAAACTATTAAATATGAATCAAATCCCCTTTTAGGAATAAAAGAGTAGAGTGAAAATGCATCAAAACTTTAAAACCCCCAAAAATTTGAGGTCATAAATTTGACCTCTAGGGTTTTAACAAGTTTAACCCTTTTACCTAGTTTTTGACCCAACTTTAAACCCCGTTGGAAAACCGAACCAGAGGTAAACAAGACAAAAAATTCTGATAAATTCCCGTGGTTTCAAAAATTTAAAAATTTTATTTTCTAGAGTGTTAAAACTTTACCTTGATTTGACCCGGTGACCTTGTTTTTACCCTTCCTGACCCCGGGTTTTAACCCTTTAAATAAGAACCCTTTAAGATTAACTTTTGACAAAGGGTTTATTAAGATATGGTCATAAAAGTGGGCTTTTAGACTGTTAACTAGCTTTTCCCTTTTATTTGACCCCCGGGGCCCCAGTTTTTAACCACACATAACCCGATTCAAAAATTGACCTAAAGATCCAAAAATTAAAATTCTAAAATTTCATTAAGATTAGTCATAAATGTGGCCTCTAGAGTTTTTAAAAGTTTACCTTTGATCCGACCCGGTTTACCCATTTTGAAATCCATTGACCCCAGTTTTAAATTGCCCCAAAAATCCCTCAAAATTAAAAAATTTCTGAACCCGTTTCATTTTTGATTTGGGCCCTGAATGTGGCCTTTAAAAGTGTTCAGTAGCTTTTCCTTTGATTTGGGCTAGGTGACCTTTGGGGTTTTTTAAACCCCCCCTGACCCCGATTTAAACTTTACCTAAAGGGTCATCAAAAATTAAAAATTTAACCCAAAAATTTTTTTAAGCAAAAAAGGGGCCATTTAAATTTTGCAAAAACCCTTTATGGAGTTAAAAACTTTGCCCAAAACTGGATATGGCGATGGTAAACAGGTGTTGAAAGTTTCAAAGCTTTATCTAAAAGACTTTGTCAAAATAGAACTGGTACAAAATATTTACCAAGATTTCTAAGTAAAAAAGGGCCATAATTCAGCCAAAATCTTTGATGGGTTATCTGCTCTTGCCTATAACTGGACATGGTGAGGTAAACAAGTTTTTGAATGTTTCAAAGCTTTATCCCCAAAAGACTTTGTCAAAATACGAACTGGTAGGGAAAAATTTAAACCCAAAGATTTCTAAGTCGAAAGGGGCCCACAATTCAGCCAAAATCCTTGATGGATTATGTGCTCTTCCCTATAACTGGCCATGGTGATGGTAAACAAGTGTGAAAGTTTTCAAAGCCTTTACCTTAAAAGACTTTGTCAAAATATGAACTGGACGAAAAACTTAACATGATTTCTAAGCAAAAGGGGCCATAATTCAGCCAAAATCCTTGATGGAGTTATGTGCTTTTTGCCTATAATGGCCATGGTGATGGTATAACAAGTGTTGAAAGTTTCAAAGCTTTATCTCAAAAGACTTTGTCAAAATGTGGACTGGTTACAAAAACTTAACCAAGGTGTGACGCTGACGCCGGACACCGACCCCCGTAGTGAGTAGGATAGCTCTACTTATTTTCGAATAGTCGAGCAAAAAAGAAATGGAAAAGTTATTGAACTTGTGCAAAGGATATGAGAAATTTCAATCAACCCCCTTTCTTGGGGTTATAAAATATATGCAGCTTACATACAAAACCTAACATGACCAAAATTTGCAAAGTTGAACAGCGGAATAATTTTGTAAAATGCAGAGTATAGTTATGGAAATTTTAACAATACATGTCAGATCATCACAGTTGGGAAGTGTGTGAAGTTTCAATCCATTCCAATTAGTAGGAACTGAGATACCAGCTTACAGGAGGCTTTGGACAATAGTACTAATTCTTTGAAAAATACAGTTAAAACAGACATAATTCCATGCATACAAATGTATCAAAATAACGACTGGGACAAGCTCTGCAATGTGTGGTAACCATACCACACTGGGGTGGACAGGTCACGGGTTGGGACAATGTCTGGCACTACCTGATTCAGACCTAGCAAATGACAATGGATTATAAAGGAAACTGGTTTCCCAAGTCTAGCAAACCAATAAGACTTCTAAAGTTGACAACAAAGGCGGCCATTTTGTCACGAAGAGATGAGCAAATGAAATTTACCTGAAAAACCTCATCAAATTTACAAAGTAGAAACTCTAAACACTGTTAAATTGAAGCTTTTCTAATTGACCTCCCGTATTTCTTTTTATTTCCCTTTCCTTTCTTCGTTTTGTCTTCATCCTTGTACCTCCCAATGGCTGAAAAATTGACACACCTGTACTTGCTGAATGAACACGAGTTCACCAATAGAAAATGTCACGTGATCAACACCTTGCGCTACACTGTATATATCTTATGAATTCACTAGATATTCACCTGCTATGAAAATGATAACATTTTAAAACCCGTAACGCAGACCAGATATGACATGACATGACAACTTAAGAAACTGAATAAAACAAATGACATTCATGTTTCCATGTCATTTGTTTTAATTCAGTTTCCAAATTTTGTTTTAGATCTTTTTTATCCCTAGTGAGGTGGTTTTCGTCTCGTTTGTTTTATTGAACACTTGATTTTCTCACTTATACCAGTTCAGGCCCAACTATTTGTTAAGACTTTAAGTTAAAGGTGAGTTATGTATGCCGCTAATACAAATTTCATCAGGTTAGCCGTGGAATTATTGGTAAACTTTTAAGACCTCAGAGAATAGTCGCCTCTGAATGTTTGAATAAACATATATGGTCTTGGCTATGGTTTGCCTGTCGGTAACATCAAAAAAATAACAGTCTTAGTGTTGAATTAGAAAAAAAAACGCATAGTAAAAAAAACATCTACAGGCTGCGCTCTGGGTGCTGCCCAGTGTTTGACCAGGGTCTTTTTGTTGCATCAATAACAAGAGAACCGCCTTGGGGGGTGTGACGCTCATCTGTTTTTTTTGGTTTATAATAGAAATATTGCCCTACCATGATTTTCTAAGTCTAAAAATGGCCTTTCATTCTTGAAAAAGCAGGATAGAATTATGTTTTTTGATGTATAGCGTCCGCTTATGATGGTGAAAAACTGTTGCATTTTTTAAAGAAATAGCTTTGATAGTTTAGGAGAAAGCTGCCCAAAACATAAAACTTAACCAAGAAAACTGATTTCTAAGTCCAAAAGGGGCAATAATTCTTGAAAAGACAGGGTGGAGTTATGTTCTTGATGTACAGGGTCAAACTTATGATGGTGAACAAGTGTTGCAAGTTTCAAAGCAATAGCTTTGATAGTTTAGGAGAAAAGTTGACCTAAACATAAAACTTAACCAAGAAATCTGATATTTTTTTAAGTACAAAAGGGGCCATAAATCTTGCAAAACGCAGGATGGTGTTATGTTTCTTGCGGGTACAGGGTCAGCTCATGATGGCGAAAAAGTGTTAAAAGTTTCAAAGCAATAGCTTTGATAGTTTAGGAGCAAAGCTGACCTAAACATAAAACTTAACAAGGCAACGCCGACACCGACGCCGACGCCGATCAAGTGATGACAATAACTCATCATTTTTTTTTTCAGAAAGTCAGATGAACTAAAAAGCAATCACTCTTCCTATGCAGTGTCAAGTTTAAATTTTTTTAGAGACACCTTAACTGACATATTATATGTATTTGTCCTCAGTCGTTGATGTCATGGATTTTGATTTTGATTCTCTTGGCTCGCAAACGCAGCGCAGATCACATCTTCATATCAAACAGCTGCAGCACACAGGGGGGACCCATTTTTAAATGTCTGTAACTTATATTTTCTCTAAAATATTGTCAGTGCTGAATAAAAATCCAAAAGAAAGTGGGTGTCATGTTCGATGCAAGAAACATATTTTCAGTCTAAAAAACTGCAAAATCAGCTAAAAATGAGACCCAGTTTGTAGTGTTGTTGTATGGTCTAAGTTTCCATGACAAATTCTGTCATGTAATTATTTCATTATAAAAATGCTTCCTACAAGTTTATTCGTAGATCCGTCAAGTGATTTATGTAGAACATTGCAAAGAAAAAAAAGAAAAAAAGCTCTACAGAGAAAAAACAACAACAGAGGACTGTCACTACTTGAATCCGCCCTTATTTTTTTCGCGCCAAGGCATGGCATTTCATTTTTGACATTCTATATTTCCATTATCGGCATGTACTTATTGTTGTGCGCACCCAATCGTCAGGCTTCTATCGCAGTTTTTTTTTTAAATGAGGGTCTTTACAGTTGCAGATTATTTTCATAGATCAAAGTACCTTGAACTATGATATAAAGTGTATCTTCTTCCCCGAAAGTACTACATTTTTTTCAATATATTTCAAGTTAGCGTGAAAAAAAAAACCGAAAAGATAAACAAACACATTGTATTTACGTGCCAGTTAAAAAGTCAAATTGTTTGCTCAGGAACAGATTGAATATAATTGATGTAGGGAAAATACGATGTCGTTGAATTTTGCATAAAAGAGCTTGCGAAACTATATGGTAAGTCAAGGAAAAAGAACTCCCGATTTTAAAACATAAATGAGCCGCATCATGAGAAAAAACCCAAAATACTTCATTTGCGACAGCACGGATCCAGATGCTGTTCGCTTTCAATTAGAGAAACCGTCAGCGGGCCATGCTGGTCGCAATCTCTCATCGTGCGGCTCAAATGTTCTAAATCTTACTTTAAAAGCAAAAAGAGTGTAGGGCACGCGGATCAAACATAATTCGCGGAACAGATACATGTAGGTGAATACGACATTTTTGCACGCAATTTTTCGGGTGTTGGAAGATGTATACCCTTAATCCTTTACTCAATGCACCCAATGAATATGTCAAAGTAAGGGGGCAAAACCCGGGTTTTTGTTTACACACCTTAAACATAATTCAACTTACCACAACTGTTCTATTGTTTCTATGCGGGTAATAACCAAATTATCAACCCGAAAAGAGTTATATGAATTTTAACTTTTTGAGGGTTGGTAAATCTTGATATCAACCTATGAAAAAGCCAATAATTGTTTTATTACATGAATAAATGTAAAGTCAGTCTTGTTATTACAACTGTAACTTTAATGAAGAAATAAGGAATAAATTTAGACCAAGTCAGGTTGATATTGGTTTCCAAGCACCTACTATTTATAACCCAAGATAAGGGTTTATATGATATGTACTGTTACTTTTCAAACCGTTTTCAGCCAGTCAGAGAAACAATAGAAAACAGTCATGTAATAAAAGCAATTATTGGCGTCGGAGACTAACCCGTGTTTAAAGCCGTCACATTCCCCCGTTGGGTGCGAAATATTACACGGTGAGAAAAATGTGCAGCCACACCGGGACTGCTCCCATGCTCTACCGAATGAGCTACACGGCCGGCTACATATTTTCTCCCCGTTTTAATATTCAAGTCCTATGTCGTGACACCTGGGAAGAGTTTAGGGAAAAACTCTATGAATGATAAAATTCAACTGCGACCGGATAGTTGCTTATGACCAGAACATCGTTGACTACCGGAAGGGACCCGAATGGCTCTTGGGCGGTGACAGTATAGTTTCTGTTCCGAACCCTCCGGCGACCGTACTGGCACCGCCCAGGTATATGCAGAACTCTAACAGGGAACGTCCCCCGGCAGAAAAGTCCCGGTTGGTGAAGGCCTATCAGAGTATCTGCCAGAGTGATTGGAGGCGTTGATTTTTGCAACGCGGAGGAAATGCTTTCCGCCAATGTCGGGACAAAACACTTCTTTGCCTTTACTCGGGTATCAAGTACGTGTGGAAAAACTATTCTTAAACAGTTTGATCATTTGGAAGTAGCTTACAGATTTTGTAAATAAGACATGTACAATCATTAAAGTAACACAAACACAGACTTTGATTGTGTGCGTTCAACATGGGATCCATTGAAATATCGTTGAGTAAAAGAAGCTACAATTTTTGGACCAGTGTGTCGACTCTCACCGACCTGCGTAGCGAAGAAGGTGTTTGTCAGTAATTAATGTCCTTTATGAACCATGATGAACAGTATACCGGATTTATTCCGGATGTTTATAGGATTCTCAAAAAGTATATGTCCCGCATGACTATATCGCGAGCGGACTGTTTCCTTATGGAAGGGAATCTCCGCCAGGACATGCATGCTGCTAAATGACCTTACTATGTTATTTACTTACATATGCGTTCTGCAACATTGCAACTGCATTTTAGTTTCTTACATTTGCCTTACAAGAAATTCATCTTTAATGCTTCTTAATGCTAAGAAAACAGTCCTTTCATGAACATCGGTTATTCTTGCATGTAATTGACAAGTGCGTTCAACCTTTTTGTTTGCTTAGTGCAATATTGAAATGTATACTCATGCTATTACTAACTGTATTCTATGTTTTCTTACGCGTATTTGAAGTTGTTGCTACTGAATGTAAAGAGCTATTAACAACGTTGTGACTTGTGAATATTCCGAAATTTTCATAACTTGATTGTTACTGCTTTTTGGATTTAACATTAGTGATGCTTGCAACCACTTTGTTCTTGTTTATATTACAATTTCCCGGCAAAAATAATATACTAAAACACATGGCTTTAATAAATATTTAAACTTGCAGTATAACAAAAATTTAAGCGCGGTAGTGCATTACAACATTACAGGGAACAAACAAAAAGCAAAAATTTTAGCGCAAATTAGTATACACGGGAGACCACTTTCGACAGCAAATTCACGTGTTCGGTAGTTTCCGTGGGTTAAACGGTGAGAGAGTCTAAACTTACCCGTGTATACTTGTGTTGTTTTCGGTGGAAATTACGTCCCTGGACAGCTGGAAATTATGAGTACTATCTTACTAAAACACCGTTCATGGTTCACTGATTTTACGGAAACTGCCGGAAATTCTGGTTCCCAGCTTTCTACGAATTTCATATTACAAATGTTAAAGTCGCATTTGATTAACTTCGTGCTGCGTAGTGCTTACTTAGCACTGTTTTCGCCTTGCATACATTTCAATCATTGCAATACTAAGAATCTATGAATTTAAAGTATAGTATACATACTAGTAGGGACCTACATAGAAAAGGTCTACAACAGGAACCTATATATCAAAAACAAAAAACAACGGGTAACAACTAAATGTTAACATGCATGTGTTAGTTTTATATAATGGAGGAACGATTTAATCAATTTCAGAAAGTAAAACGTACAAAACACTTAGAACTTGTCCACATAAACCTTTTAATATGCCACAGAATGGATGCATTTGCCATTTACACGCAAGAATATGCGTTTTACATACGTGCAGTGACGAAAGATGCAAGGTATGTGCCACTAAGGATGGAAGGTAACACAAAGACGCATGGATGTTGCATTTAGTTTAAAACGAATAACACAAGGCAACATGCATTTGTCATTTAGCAGCATGCATGTCCTGGCGGAAATTCCCTAAAATGCAGTTGCAATGTTGCAGAACGCATATGTAAGTAATTAACATAGCAATGTCATTTAGCAGCATGCATGTCCTGGCGGAGATTCCCTGCCATATTTCCTGGACAGTATACTTAGAAAATGACTAGCGTTTATCTTAAAACAAACACCCTAACAAGTAACGGTAGATAAACCATGTTTTCTGTGGAAAAACGCAAACACTTCCGGAGTTGTCTCCCTTGTATTGTACGGTGTTTCAGGATTTCCCAAATGTAAAACACGTAATTTATACATTGAAAGTGAAATTGACCATGAGCGTTGGTTTTGTAAATGCAATGAAAATGACTGATATCTATGGTTTATGATATTATGGGTTTAGTCGAATTTATTCAATTTCAGTTAAAGAACAATCTATTAAAAGAACATCTACTGTGGGGCTTCCAGCTAATGAGACAAATGATGAAGCAATATTCGCTCGTGTAGGCATACCCTTGCTAAGATGTATCTGTAACATGATTGATTGATATTTACTTAGATGTTTATATGTGGAATGTCACACATACCGCTTAGCCTTGTTGTCGTTAAATGTCTGTTCTGACTTTGATTATTAACATGTTTAATTATTTTTCTCTATTGTTTTGTTTTATTTCTTTAATTCAACACTTAAGAGCTTGTGCGTGTCCTATTCCTTTTGAAAGATTTCTTGGAATCGAAAGAATACAAAAGAACATTGGCAGCTGTTAACTCGGCTTTTATAATATTTGTTAAAGAGAAACGTTATTCTTTTGTTATTTATTTTACCGACTTGATATATGTGTATCCCTTTTGCAAGTTTCCTATGACCTGCAAATCTTGAGTTTCGCTTTTGTTTCAAGGTTTGAAAAGGTTTAAGTAAAAATGTGCATGTTTATTTTGGAATTTACATAAATACTCTCTGGAATAATCCCACATCTCTTCATTCCTGTACATCTTGTTTTTCTCAGTCTACATATATTAAACGAGTAACTCCTGTTGATGAACTCAAGGCCGCCCACTACGGTGAATTAAAGTAACTTTGTGGTTGCCCATGCTTCGTCGTCATCTCACTTTTTGGCCGTCACTCTGATTCAGTACCTACAACTGCCTAAATACAACAATTAATTCAGCAGCTGCACCAATGACTGAATACATCAATTTATTCAGCAGTTTATTCAGCAGCTGCACCAATGCCTAAATACAGCAATTTATTCAGTACCTGCAACATTTACTGAACACAGTAGCTACAGCACAACGACTATCTGGCAGGTTCATCAAACTTGGCCCGAGACTAGAGCTATCACTAACTGTGACTGATGCCCCTAGACGCAACTTTGATACACGGAAAGTAGAATGTTGTGATCGTGACCTTTGACCTCTAAGTGTGACCTTGACCCTCGTACCTAGGAACCTGTTTATGCTCTTTACTGACTGGATGGGGTTAATAGTTGATATTAAGTTTATACAATTCATTTCGGTGGCTCAGAAGAAATGGAGCTGGCATAAATTTGAAATATTTTATCTTTAACTTTGACCTTTACATTGAGCCTAGTGACCTTGGTGGTTCACAACTGATACTTGAATTGTCCGCCCGCTTAGCTCAGTACGTAGAGCGTCGGTCTACGGATCTCGGGATCGTGAGTTCTGTCCTCGGGCGGGGCATGCCATGAATATACTACCACTTTAGATTTCATACAGTTTATCGGGTTGTAGTGATGAATATAGCCAGTCTATCCCTCTGATCCGTGACATTCCGTGCAAAGCATGGTTGCAAATTATTTAGATACATGTACACTGCTGACTAGTGTACAAATTAAACCAACTACTAATCCCCAATGATAACGTGATTCCCGCCGAAACGCGAGGACGAGTCTAATTCATGATAACTGATGAAATAACTATTCATAATGCTTGCACATTACTTTACAAGCAAATATTAGTATTTCTTTCATTTTGAATATCTATTAAGTATATGGCAGCATAGCTCAGTTAGGTAAAATGCAGACACCAATTGGATATAAGGAAATCGTTTTGTGGGTTCGAATCCTCATGAGGATTTTTTTTTCAGATTTTTTTTGTTTTTCCTATTCGTTTACATTTTTGCTTCCGTATTTTTGTTTCTTTCTTAAATGGTTTGTATTTGTATATAATTTTATGTCTTTATATAACACAATAGTATGTTCATTATTTGCATGGCTTAAGTGCATGCATTTAATCAATATACCGGTAATCTTAGATATTTAATAAACTATTCTGATCCGCCATATCGCCTTTAGATTACCTTTCGGTCATGTTGTCACAGAGCTCATGAAGGAATCTTAATTTTTATGCAAGAGTGAAATAAAAATGAAATGTCCATGCTGAGTTTCGAACCACACAGCAAAAGATCTGTTGAAAAATGGACAGTATGCTTTACCACTGAGCTAATTTGTTATTGGTGCAAAATCTAGAAATATTTAAATTGTGACATGTTTGAAAAATGTTGAATTCCCTATGTTCCATTTTAATCTATTTATAGTCATGTTTGTAAATATCAAGTTATCGTTGGGGCATAGTACAGCTAATGCGGTCTGAATCAAATCGAGCCTGCAATATTCACTATTACCTTTGTCATCAGTGCTTCCGAGGGATCTGCTTTTCAGATTTTGTTAATATATTATGTTATTATTAAGTTAACAAGTATATATCTATTTCAAGAACTTTACAAAAGCAGTTTATAATTTTAGGTCTTATTTATCAATAACATCCTTACATCGATGTTTCAGCAAATAACTTTCTATTTACACACTACAGTATGTTCTTTGATTTTTATGCCTCGCTGGTGGATATATTGAAATCGCCTTGTCCGTCCGTCCGACCGACCGACCGTAACTTTGTAAATTCTTGTCCGGGCTGTAACTCTGCCATCCATGAAGGAATTTTTGGCATAGTTTGGCATAAACATTAACCTTAATGAGACGACGTTTCATGTGCAATATTCAGGCCCCTAGCTACAAGGTGAAGGTCACACTTAGAAGTCAAACGTTAATAGGGTCTGTTTCGTGTCGGGTTCGTAACTTTGCCATTCATCAAGAGGTTTTGAAATTACTTAGCATAAATGTTTATCTTAATGTGACGACGTGCCATGGGCAAGACCCAGACCCCTAGCTCCAAGGTCAAGGTCAGACTTAGAGTTCAAATGTTGACATGTTTTTGTGTCCGGTCCATATTTCTGCCATCGATGAAGGGATTTTGAAATACCTTAGCATAAATGGTAACCATAATCAGACAATGTGTTTGCGCAGACAACTGTAGCATTTTTGGGCACACTTCGGGGGCGTTTGTCACTAACAGTGCCAGCTCTTATTTGAGCTTCAATTCTAAATACTTAGTATATTTTGAGAGTTATATATACTTGTATTTTTCCCTATAAAATGTCAAGGTCAGTTGTGGCTATTGTTAAGTTACTTTAAAGACACACCACAAAATAACTGTAATCTTTTGTATTTCCATGATGGTAATTATACATTTTTTTGTATGGAGAAATGAGAAATAACAAGTATCTAGTTACAATTTGACAGTAACAGATATAGGGTTAAGACAATGTATTTGATGTCTAAATATATTCTTCAATTAATGTAGTAGTATGCAAGATTATGTGCACCAAGTTCATGTGAGAGGAAAAAGTAGACTACTAGGTATTGGTGGGTCTTTAACACTTCTAATTTCTTGAATACAGGTGGATAAAATTAATTGCTATAGCCTATAATTAACGGTTAATGCGAATACGATAATGTTACACACCGATAGCCATACGAAAACTACATGCAGATATAGACTTGCCACAGTTCGCTACTGCGAAAATATAAAGTGGTAATATTGGACTGGGAATTCATGGCATGCGTATGTTCTACGTGACTATTTGATAAATGACATTGTGTCTGAAATCATTATTCCTCCACCTCTGATTCATGTGGGGAAGTTGGCAGTTACTTGCGGAGAACAGGTTGTACTGGTACAGAATCTAGGAACTCTTGTTAGGTTAAAGCCCGCCGTTATATGACTGAAATACTGTTGAAAAACAAACAAACAAACACAACTGATATTATGAAAACCCTTCTAGTGGTTAAGAAGACATGGAGCTAAAACAAATTTGAGACATCTGATGTCTTGTGACTTTGACCTTGGACCTAGTAACCTGGGTTGCGTGCTATGTACATCCTTTGTCATGCTAGTTTTATGAAATCTTTCAAGTGGTTTTTAAGATATTGAGTGGGGTAGAGAATGGACAGACATAATCGATTCCAATATGGGACAGATATGATCGATTCCAGTATGATACCGTAATATACAAATGTACTTTCGATTTAATAGGCTTATAACAAGAGTGCCAGACTGTGTCATCGAACTTGGCCTAATTCAAGGGCCATTATCCATAATGCTTAGGGCGATTTGGGTGGTTATCGACCTTGGCCTAGATATTATGTCCACAAACATTGTCAGCAAGTTTGGTGAAGATAGGATTAAAACTATTCGACGTAGAAAGCGAACATGGCTGGGTTTTGCAGTTTTTCGAGTAATTCATGGTGCCTGGGGCGATTAGGCTTGTTATCGAACTTGGCCTAGATATTATGCCCACAGACAATGTCAGCAAGTTTGGTGAAGACTGGATGAAAACTGTTCTACTTAGAGAGCGGACATGTTTTTGGACGCCAAGCGCCCGCCCGCCTGGCACGGGTGTTCACATAATATGCCCCGCTCTTTCAGAGACGAGCATATAAAAACAATGGCTTCAGTCAAATTGCATAAGTAAATACAGTGTAATAACTTTCATAAATTCCAAAATTCCGAAATTCTAGTTTTCTCTTTCAAAATGCTTTCTATCCATATTCCTGTTATATGCTTCCTGATTGTTCTAAAGTTAGGCAGAAATTCCTCACTCCTCACTAACACTGAATTTTCTACTGGCTTTTCACAGACAAGACCATCCAGTTTTTTTTTTACACAATATTTGCACATTATGTCTACAAATAACAAAACAGTAACAAAATAACAAACAGTGTATTTCATTCTGACAAAACAACAATATAAATCAACTGAGGCAATGGCCAAAATAAATTCATATCTAAAACCATATGTAATAAGTTATAGTTTATTTAAACTGGTGAATTTTTTTATCTCTTGTGTAGACTGCTTTTATATACTAAATAGCTATAAATATATGTGAAAGTTTATACAAAACTTTTATTCAGCAAAGTTTTATAATTAATGGCAAAACACAATAGAATTAAGAAATCTTTAATACCTGTATAAGGTTATGGTTGCCAGCCACTCAGTGAACTTTGGCTGGACTGTATGTGCACCATTCCAGGAACACCTTGTTATTGAAATGGTTTTGTGTATAATACTGTGAGATAAATTGTGGCATCAAACAGTGCTTGTCAACAGCAGTAAGATTGTACTTCATTTTGAAAAATTAATGAGTGTGACTTCAGTTTGCACACCTGATTCTATGACCCATGATAGAATTATTTAAATCAAAGTCAGATAAAAAAATACTTTAAATGACACTATTAAATACATCATACCCCACAAATATTATAAAATCTTGAAAGAAGCACAAACAGTGTCTCCTTTTCACACTATGTACCCGAATAATCCTAAAATCTGTTCAGCGAGCCTAACTCAGTGCCAATATGGCGGATGTAAAGCCGATACAACTTTGTTTTCTGTGTAATTTTGATGTATAAAGGAATGTTTCGGTTGTTACGTCTGTCTCCATTGATCAAGTGTATATTTATTTCAAAATGTATCATGTTAAATATATCAACCCTTGTGTTTTCAGGTGGAATACCGAAGAACAATGCAAAACTTTTCAATGAAATTTTTTACAAAAAAATCTTAAAAGATACTTGTATGCTTTTGACGCCTCTACTATTTTGCTGTTTGAAAGCAAAAATATACTGCTTTATAGGCCCATTTACACAATGTTGTTAACCAATGAAAAATTCACTTGTCCGCCGGCAAACAATCACATGTTGGGCTTAGGAATCCCAAATCCCTGCAGGGGTGGGTGGGTCAAAGAACTTCGAGCATCTATAGTTCATACATTAAGCACAGACGAATAGCTATGTTTTCGTTTGGTTAGGTGTTTATCCATTCTAAGTTCGTATTTATCCAGCACTGTTTCCTATACCAGTCAGGAATTATCCAAAAATCTAAACCCACCTCATAATCAATACAGTTTTTAAGCTATAAAAATGAATTTCAAACTTTGGTACTATTAAACATTGTCAAAGAGATGTTTATTGAACTAATACAGTTGATGAGTAAGGTCTTATTGCAATTTCTGGTACATTAAAACAGTTAGAAACATAAAACATGTTCATTTTGAAGACTTTTTCGAGTACATTTTAATGAATTCCAGCAACATAATGTGACTTGTCGATTGAAATATTTAGTACACAAAAAAAAAACGTTATCAATACAGGATATTATGGCTATCAAAAGTTTTACGCTAACATTGCATACTAACATAAAAACATGAAAAAAGACAAGGAAATTAACTATATACATCGTCTTTCTGTCGGCCATGTTGCCACTGAGTTAGGGTCGCTGAACAGAGTTAGGATTATCCGGGTACATAGTGTGTTTTACTCTTTTAATATGGTGGCATTACGGTGGCATAGAGGGGACATAGGAAATATTTTATTTGTCACGTGCGCACGTGTTAGCTTCACGTGCGCACGAATTAACACGTGCGAACATGATAATTGACCAATGAAGCTAATCGAAATATCAGCCTTTTTTTCAAAAACGAGAAGAACTTACTTTATAAACTTAAGGTAAATAGAGCTACTAAATACTTTGGACTTATTGCTGCAATGTTAGTCTTTGGTAATTGATCCTTATTATGTGAATGGAAGTGTCTAGGGGTACGGATCCGTACCTCTAGAATCGGATTCTAGAGGTACGGATCCGTACCTCAAGCATGTTAGGGGTTTTCTAGGGGTACGGACCTCCGATTTTCTAGAGAATAAGGGTCATTTACATTTCAAATTTTGTTGAAAATGAAATAACAATTCATCAGAATTCACCTTAAACTTGGATCTAAATGGTTTACAGATTACAACGTTCATCCGATTTGTTACATTTTCTTTCGAAACGTAAATAACCGAGGAACACCGAATAAATCATGAGGATTCGAACTGGCAGAAAAAAAGATATAAAGATTAAACAAAAAAAAAAGTTAAATATCTTGGGGGAAAAAAACTATTTTTAATGATAATTAACCCTTATGGTATTTATGTTTTCCACACATTTGGTAGCCGTTACGAGATACAAGGGATGTTTTCACAAACAGTTTCGTTTACTTAATGTCGGTTAATTGATTATTAAACAATCAGTTCCGTGCCGATTACATTATATCTTGTTTTTTGGACTTCCGGTAGAGAACAAGATGCCCATTGTTTACATCGCGGGTAATAATCTTTAAATAAAACAGCTTCTAAAAGTAAATAGACTCGAAAAGGTGATATTTTTGAAAATGGAAGATTCGTCGGATCTTACTGGGAATAATAATATTTCAAATAGTGATTTGGCAGAGACACAAAACCCGTTTGAAATTCTTGCCAACGTGGAAAATGAAAATGGCGACCCGGTATTCATTACCCCAGGTAGCACATGTAATCCTACGGCATGGGAAAAAATACGACCAAATAAAAGAGCGAGAGCCAGTACAGGTGGACAAAGTGTTGAAATAAACTTAGATGAATTTAGAACTTTGCCTGTTGACGATAAACTGTCCATTTTGTATTCAGAGATAGCAGTAAATAGGAGCAAAATGGCGGACATTGACATAAAACTTGACCAGGTGTTATCAATACACAACAAGGTAAATATCATTGAAGAGTCTATACTAAGTCATGAAAACAGGTTGAAATTGCTCGAGTATAAATCTTTAGATTTAGAAGCAAGAAGTCGACGCAAAAATTTGTTATTTGAAGGTATAAATGAATCAAAAGGTGAGAACTGTGATCAAGTTATTGACAATTTTCTAGCTAAAACATTAGAGATCGAATGGCCTGTTCAGTTCGAACGTGCGCACAGGCTCGGAAGATTCCAGCGTGGCAAAAATCGTGCCATTATAGTTGCCTTCAGAGACTACACTGACGTGCAAACCATTTTATCAAGAGCATATTTATTAAAGGGCTCACACTATAGCATTAACAAAGATTTTCCACATGAAATCGCCAGTGCACGAAAGAACATTTGGGGATCATATAAGGACCTTAAACGGGCAAATCCCGATAGCAAAGTAATCATCGCCTACCCTGCAAAAATAATCATGAATGGAGAAGTTGTGCGAGATGAATTTCCCGACTGGAATTCAATAATGAAAATGGACAGAATTAATCACAACAAAACAGCTGATTACTCAAATATTACTACGCAAGGTTACGACAGTCGTAGGCGTGAAAATCGTGCAGGTGATTTATCAGGTGTGGACAATGTCAACACAGACAGTATTAGTCCGCGGCGAGACGAAAATAAACCTAGCTCGCCTAAGTCATGCAGTTCGCATGACCGGCAACATAGTGGGCGCCGCCAGTCAAGGTCACCTCGCCGCAACGTGGCTCATCAGAGGAGTCGGGCACCAGAGAGGTACATCAACTCAGCTGCAGGTGCGAGCTGCGATATACCCAACTTCGCTCGTCCGTGGGACAATAACTCTTTGCCGTGGTCAAAACCAAACGTGTCACAACCACACTAGGACATATGGGGGAACTCTGCTAACTTTAAAAGTGACTTGAAAATATGTTCCCTTAACGTAAATGGTCTCAAAAAGCGATTAGACTACCCGGACTTTGTTGACTTTATTAAAATGTATGACATTTTTTGTGCTATCGAAACCCATACTGATAGCTTTGATTTGGTTGAGATTGATGATTATGTTTACTTGGCAAAAAATAGAGAACAGAGTTACAAACGTAAATCTGGTGGTATAGGTGTATATGTCCGCAAGAATATTTCTGCATACGTTAAAATTTTACCAAACAATAATGAATACGTTCTTTGGTTGTCCGTCGATAAACAATTGTTACGTACTAGTGAAAATGCTGTTCTAGGCGTCATCTACCTGCCCCCAGAAAACTCACGTTTCTTAAATGACTTTGATTTAAACACTTTTGAAAATGAAATAATCACATTTTGTAGCCAAAATAGACTCGTGTTCTTAACTGGCGACTTTAACGCCAGAGTATCTCAGTTAACAGATTTTATACCTTCAGATCCGTACCTTAATGAAGTTTTTCACATTGATGAAGATTTGCAGACTCATTTTGATAAATATACTGCCTTGGAAGAGTTAGGAATTCCCTTGTCACGTAAATCTCGAGATAAGAAAACAAATCGATGGGTCAGTGCAACACGGTCGTAACTCATTTTTTGAAAACTTTACAGGAGAAGCAAAAAACATTTTTGTATTCAAATGATGTAATGAAAAACAATACAATCTATATTATTTTTATCAAATAACAATAATAACTACAATACTATGGGAAAAAATGTCAAAAAAATGTTCACTGAGGAGTTATTTGAAAGTTTTTCAGTTACGACCATGTTGCGCTGAAATGTGTGGAAATATTGTCAAAAACTTAGTGCAACAAGGTCGTAACTAAATGATAACAAATAATTTATTGGAGATAATTCATAACAGAGATGTTTATTCAAAAGTCTATTAATTCAATATTTTTAAGCATATCCATTTATCTTTTTCTGTACTTTCATTGACTTGTTTTACTCGCAAAAATGTCAAAAAAAAATCATATAATATGTAGAAATAAAAATGTACTACTACAAAAACACATTTTAAATTATTAAAAGTATTTTACAGTAAAAAGACAATAAGAGCTTGACTTGGTCCAAGATATTTGCATATTTTACTGAATGTAGGCTCTGAGAGTTTTAATATTCAAAGTTATTTCAGTATTTTACAGTAAATGGACATAATATAAGAGCTTGACTGATCAAAGGTACTTAAATATTTTACTGAATATAGGCACTGGGAGCCTTTATGGTCAAACTTATTTCATTAATTTACAGTAAATGGACAATAGAAGCTTGACTGGTCCAAAATATTTACATTTTTAATGAATATAGGCTCTGAGAGCTTTTATGGTCAAAGTTATTTCAGTATTTTACAGTAAATGGACAAAAAGTGCTTGACTGGTCCAAGGTACTTGAATATTTTACAGTATGTAGACACTGAGTGTCTTTAAAGTACAAGATATTTGCATATTTTACAGAATATAGGCATTATGAGCCTTTAAGGTCTAAGGTATTTGAATATGTCTGTGTTTAGTTATTAGATTTTCAACAAGAAATATGCACCAGTTCTGCAGCATGAATAATGCATGCCCCAGGAGCAAATACTATTCTGCAAATAAACATGTGCATGCTTCTTGATACAAGTCTAAATGTCTTTTTATTACATAAAAATCTACACTTAAACAATTATCAATGGTATAAATTTGTTCTTTAGCTTGAGTAAAACTGAAAATGTTATAATTAAAGAACATGATAAACACAACAACACAGTCACATGAAACTAACATCAAAAATGATGCCATACACCTGATGTAAAATTTGAAAGTCAGTATGGTCTGTTCCTGGAAAATTTTGTAATATATGTATGAAGTGGCAGCCTCTGATGCATATTTTTTGTCTAAATTTTCAGGTATTAAGAGGGTCCCCTCTTCCTATTAGGTTGGTCAGCGGGGTCTCCCTCTGGAATATAGGTATAAAATAGAAGCCTCTAGTGCCTTTTTGGGTCACAACTTTGAGGTACATGATGGGATACCTCCCTCCTGTTAAGGGGGTCAGGTGGTTCTCTCCCTGGATTTTCTTTTTTAACATAGGTATGAAATGGTGGCCTCAGGTGCAATTGGGTTTAAATGTAAAGGTATAGAAGGGGTTCAGAGGGTTTCCCCCCTAGAAATATTTTAAACATAGTTATGAAATACTGGCTTCTTGTGCATTTTTGGGTCTGAATTTTGAGGTACAAGAGGTTAGCCCTTCCTACTGTTAGTAAGACTAAAGTGAGGAGAGAGGGGAAGGGCTCTCTCCCTGGAAATTTCTGTAATTTAGGTATGAAATGGTTGCCTCTTGTGCATTTCTGGGCCTAAATTTCGAAGTACAGGAGGGGATAACGCCTTCCTGTTTGGTATAATACCTCCTTCCTATTTGGGGAGGGGGAATGTGTCTCCTCTGGAAGTTTTTGAAAATTAGGTATGAAACTAGAGCTGCTTTTGAGAAAAGCACATGTCTCCCACAGCTGCCAAGTCATCAGAATAGTAGTATGAGATCGGACGAGAAATGTTCAAGCGTAAACCTTTCTCCCTATATATTCTTAATTCCCAATCAGACTTCCAGTTCTTTGATTATCAAAAACACCCCAATCAGACTTTCAGAGCTTTGATACAACCTAATCAGACTTCCAGAACTTTGATTATCAAATACAATGCAATCAGACTTTCAGTGCTTTGTTTATCAAAAACCAATGTTTCAAGGGCCATACTTCCAAAGTGCCTGGGTTGATTTGGCTTGTTATCAAACTTGGATGAGGACTTATTGGCAAACACATTTTTTCAAGTTTGGGGAAAATTGGATGAGAACTGTTCGACTTAAAGAGTGTGGACAAGATCTGTGATAGACGGATGGATGGACAGACAGGAGTTAATCAATATGTCTCCCACCACACAGTGGTGTGGGAGACATAATAATGGCCTCTAGTGCATTTGCATCGGTCTATATGTTTAGGTATAGAGGGGATACTTCCCTCCTGTTATGGGCTCGGGAGCATCTCCCCTCCTGGAAATTTTGAAATGCAGGCATGAAATGGTGGCCTCTGGTGCAGTTTTGGGTCTATATATTGAAAAAATATTATTTTGTTTGCATGCAACTTTGATGAGTTTAAGTCAGTGTGGGGTGGGGGATATAGGGGGAGCATGGGCTCTCTTGGCCATGGCCCTTGATCAGCCAGGCCTTTATGTTGGTGTTTTGCAACATAAAAATCAAGTAAATCATTCATTAAATTTAAATGTAAAATTATTAATGCTGATCATTTATGTTTTAGTGGTTTAACCACTTATACAAATATTAGATATACCTAACAAAATCTTCTGTATATCCAAATAAAACTTATCGGAATACGAGCTTTACAAGCAGAAGTCATGCTTCACTTATAGCACAGAAAAATTTCCACCTTTAATAATACCATTTTGTATTTTGCACAGTTCATGGAAATATGCATACAAAAGGAAAAATGTTCATTGTTATCCTTTCACAGTTTTACATGAAACTTGCATAAAGGAAAGTTTATTTAAAAATTACAAGTATAAAAAGCATAGCTGTCAAGGCTCCACAAAGGCCACGAGTGTGATCGGGGTTCAAAGGGAAGGTTTTCCCTCATGGGGGTCTAGAGGGCGATAATCCCTAAAAGCCGGAAACGCCCTCACACGGAAAATATAGATTTTTAACACAAAATATATCTAGTTTTGAATAGTCTCCCTCCGTGTTTACTTTTTGTGACGTTTATTCATGAGGTAGAAATAACACGTTGCACTGGTGAATGTAAAAGCTGTATTATACGGTATGGAAACACCGTGTCAATGTCTCCTCGCATGTTTGATTCAGTATTATTATAAATTTTCTACGAAAAAAAAAACAATTGATTTCTTTATTTCTTTAAAATGTGTGTGACCTTGAATAGAAGGCATGTGAGCGTGATCTAGGGCCGAAATGCGTGTGTCTTGACAGGTTTGAAAAAGGTGCATTTTTTCCTCTTAAAATTAAGTCAAGACATTATGAATAGGGCTTCTGATGCTAAAAACTACTGAATTTGGAAGAGGTTTTGCTGAGAAATAGTTAACAGAGCATTTTTTTAACAGAGCAAGACTTTTTAATGTTTTGGTAAAATCCTAAACATGTTGGTCAATAAATTCTTAACACCACTTTGCATTGATAAAATATGAAATATGGTAATAATATTAATTTTGTAGTATAAATACCATTTCTAAGTTGTTGAAAAACTAAAATCATCCTTATTTATCATTTAACTATTGTAATATGTTACTCTTTGTGAGTTACAACCATGTTGCACAGAAATTTCAAAGTGAAATAGCATACTAACTCTGTGCAACAAAGACGTATGTTGAGTTACGACCATGTTGCACTGACTGAAAGTGTCTTCCTGAGATACAACCTTTTGACAATTTTACTTTTTTCACTTTAATTTTAAGAATGTGATTTAGATATTTTAACAAGTGATGTATTTCTGTTAAATAAGGCAAATTATGTAAAAAAGTGTATTTGGTAAAAAAATCAAGTTACGACCATGTTGCACTGACCCATCGAAATGCTCATGGACTTATGTTGATTGAAATGTGCCGAAATAATAACTTATTTATCGTTAATGGTAGATTTGGGAATGATTCGAACCAGGGTGCCTATACTTTTAGGGATAAGTCCATTATTGATTATGTGATTACAAGTGCGGAAGGGTTTAGTAGTCTGAACAAATTTGAAATAATTGAAACTGATTCACTCTTTTCGGATGGTCATAACGCATTGATTTGGTCGCTAAAAATACATATGAAAGAGCAAAGTGCTCGGATGAACAGTCCGTCTATTGGGTCGAAACCAAAGTGGAACACAAATAAATGTAACGAATTTATACAGAATATTGATATAAAGCAGGTAAACGATATTCTAGAAATGTTCCATGCACCGCAAACTGAACAGTCTATAGAAAATATTACTTACGAAATAAAGACACTTTTTGAACATTCAGCCAATATTACATTTAATTGCGCGGATAACAGGTATTTCAGAAATGATAAAAATAAACCTTGGTTTGGCCCAAAATGCCATAGAGCAAGAAATAATTACCATGATGCCAAGTCGACTTACAGAGATAACCCAACACAAGATAATAAATTAAGACTTAAAAACGCAAGTAAGGCATATAAAAGAACTATGAACTTTTATATTGGTAAATACAAATTTTCAAAAGCTCAAAAATTAAGATCTATTAGTTCGAAAAATCCTAAAAAAATACTGGAGTTTCCTAAAAAGTTTAAAACCAAAACAAAAGGAAGACAAAACGCCATCCATTCAAGAGTTTTATGAATATTTCAAGAAAATAAATACGAATTTGCATGACGATCAAGGATATGATCCGTTAGATGAACAAATTTTTCTCGATAAGGCCAGTATTTTTTTATCTTTAGTTTTACCGACCCGCCGACCCTAAAATTTGGGAAAGTGAAAAAAAAAAAAAAAAATTCAGAAAAAAATCGAAGTGTCAAAAACTGATGCACACACGAGTGATCCGCCAACTGACCATAATTAAAACGGTAACTGAACGTTAAACGTGCGGCTTTTATACCAACAGTACGTCCAAAAAGAGATGTCAATTTTTCGTGCAACAAAAAGCACATCGATACGAACACCGTGTCCGTTTATCCGCGCCCAGCGATCGGCGGACACGTTGTGTCGTGGTGTGCAATCGCGGTGATTCTCTGTGTATATAACGTCTAATTAAATTAACCCCGTTTTTCATTGTAGAAAGATAATTTTTGCTCCCATATTTTGTTTTCTGTTTTCAGGTAAATACCAAGCTTATAAGATGTGTAATTATAAACCTTTTAGTTTCCTTTGTTTATGTTTATAATTCTATGTAAAATTGTTAAAACGTCCACTAACAATTACTACTAACATTACATGTTGGAATAAATGTTTTACTCACCTCCGTTGCAATTAAACTGCATAATTCTTTCTTTCGTTTAGCATGTTTGCCCATTTTCACATGTTGCAAAACTATTGGTAAGTTACTTATAATTAATAAGTTCATGTTGGTTAATAAGTGCTAATTAGATAATAATTTGTCGGTGCCCGTTCAATACGGCCCATACGTTTGTTATCAATAAAGAGTAATTAAATTTTGACTGTTTTCGAGTAAAAACTTATTTGCAGTTTCAAAACAGTTAATATTAACTTCAACTCGTAAAAGTTGTTCGATATTTAAATCAATTTCATTTTTACTTGTAGCCCCGTTTATTTTTATTTTGCACTGATTTATTATCGTAAGGCAGTGGCTACGATTACGGTACCGTATTATTATTATCGTAATGTTTACAATGAATTAAGGGATAAATGAAATGTAACGAAGCAATTATTGTATTCTATTTCAGGTACAGTCACAAACTACTAGTACATAAAATTAGAAAGAAACAAGAAGTAAAGTTTCGGAGCATGACGCGTTAGTGGCTAGTAATACGGTCCCGCACGGTACTAAAGCTAGTCATACGTGAGGCACGTTCAGCTAGACCGTCGTGTTTGGACTATATGAGTAGTTTTGATAATGTTTTTGATTTCAAATAACTGTATAAAAAGAAGTTTATTTTCAAACAGTGATAATCACATACTACTACATTTTTGGCCGTCGTGCGGGACCGTTCACTAAAGGATGTTTTAAAGCCACTTATAAATATGTATTTCCACATGGTTTATAATAAATAATGAAAGCGTAAAATAGTTGTTATCTATGCTTACGGGAAGAAACTTTCAACAAGAGTGAAAATTACAGCACAACACCAGAGGAGGGAAGGAGCAGAAACAAAAATCGGCCTTCTATATCTTTTTATTTCCCTTTTATTCTATACAAAATTTAACGGAATATAACATTATTAGGAAGCACAAACAATTTAAACAAAAAAAGCCAAAAATGCTTTGCAATAGACAGAAAAAAACATTTGTTATGTTGCGTTCTCATAAAAATTATAATGCTTCCATTTAATTTCATTTCTTTATTTCTTATTCATAAGATGTACATAGATTTAAACGATACCAACAATTGAAGTTTATTTATATAAAATACAGACAGACAGGCATACATATTCTATAAACCGTCATGTGATAATTACAGATATTATGTGACAAATATACCTTCAGTTGTTAAAACAAAACAGTGTATTGTATTTATTTTTTGCTGCTGTTCCCCTTAGCCTATTACACAGAACAAACTTTATGAAGAAGATCACATATCGAGGGTTCAACGCAATAAGGGCGTATCTACATATAATAATTATATGTAGATACGCCCTTGTTGCGTTGAACCCTTGACATGTTTTTTACAAATATGCAAATATCTTAATTTTGCCGAAAATAATACAGAATGGAGAATAAACAATTTTTGTCATATATGAATTATATGATGAACACAAAATAATCTGTTAGCACTATCAATACACAGGTCTTTGTATTATATGATGCTATAGATATATTATGACATTTAATGCTAATAAAATTATGTTATTAACAAAACAAACATTAAATTGTAAGTTCTTGCTTCCAAGGCTCGTGTACAGCTTTCTTCTTGCCCTGAAAAAAAGCAGATAAAATTTATATTTTTAATACAGATGTATGTTACACATTAATAGTTTCTTGAAATTCGACATGTCATGTGATAGAATTCGATTGTTATTTCAGACATGTAGACGTGCATCGAAATGTTTAAATGGATGATTGCTTTGTTTATATAAAAGTGAATACCACTGTTTCCTGAGCAAAAACTTTTAATTCTGATATTCTATATTGTACTAAAATTATATTTCAAATTCTTTTTGATAGTTACATTAGCAAATAAATTCGTAACAAATTAACAAGTTATTTAAAAATTATTGATTTTAACTGGTAACTTACCTCTTAAATAATTATCAAATTCCATGCAAACTGTGAACGAAGATTAATTGTTAGGGTGTTAAATAACGTTATCGTATTAAAATTTTGTTAGTATAACAACAGAAGTTTGCAACGAACATATAAAACTGAAAAGTGAACTCTAAATAAAACAACTGAATTCACAGGTTTTATTGTTTATTAAGCACAGTCTCATCGTATACGCTTCTTGTCAAGTGCTCTACCTGCAAAATACGAAAAGTCTCCAAATCAACTAGCAGACGAACATTGAAACTGAAAAATTACGATGTTATTTAATGTTATCATACATATATATATTTCCTTTCATTTTTGGATAAATAAAATGGAAAATAGCATATTTTAAAACAATCTTGAAAACTGCGATTCACCGCGATTTCACGGCGAAACAGCGTGGTTGGCGAGCACCGTGTCTGGACACGCTGGGTGTCCATTGGGACTTTTCATTTTGGACGTACTGTAAACCAAAGAAAATTAAAAGTGAGAAAAATAAAACTATAACGACTGTCTTTAACTTTTATCCGCCAACTTGTTTCACAAGTTTGATTCAATAATCGTCAAATAAATTGGTAAGAGTGTTGTCTTATTAGTAGTTTCAGTTTAGGTCGAGATTTTGCAAAAATACTTTACAATCGAGGATTTTATTTTTAATTTTTTTCCCGCCGCCGACCCTATCTTTTTTCCAAAAAAATCGGTAAAACTAATAATAAAAAAATACTGGCCTAACTCGAATGAATTTCTTAATTCGCCGATTAACGACATCGAAATAATTGCGTGTATTAACAAGCTTAACAACGGAAAAGCATCGAGTCAATCGGACAATATCATTAATGAATACATAAAGAGCACGAAACGTATTTTAATGCCAGTATATGTCAGGTTATTTAATAGCGTGCTTGATACTGGATTTGTCCCTTCTTCTTGGCTTGAGGGAACCATTATACCTATTTTTAAAAATAAAGGAAACTCGGAGGAACCTAATAATTATAGGCCAATTACAATACTAAGCTGTTTAGGCAAACTTTTTACCGCAGTTCTAAATTATCGTCTCACAAAATATGTCGAAACGTTCAATTTGTTAGATGAAAATCAGGCTGGGTTTAGAAAAGGCTATTCTTGCTCAGATCACATTTTTACTCTTCATGCCCTTATTGAAATTCTAAAGAAAAAGAAGCAAAAACTTTTCTGTTCATATGTGGATTTTTCCCAGTGCTTTGACAAAATCTGGCGCTATGGGTTGTGGCATAAACTGTCAAAGAATCTAATACATGGGAAGTTTTTTAAAGTAATATTTAATATGTATCAGAATATCAAATCCTGTATTTCCCACAACAGTAATAAATCGTTAGTCTTCCAGTCTGAAATCGGCTTACGTCAGGGAGAAAATTTGAGTCCCATACTTTTTTCCCTGTATCTTAATGATTTACAATCTTTTCTAGAGGGAAATGGTGCTATGGGCATAGAGTTATATAGTCCCGATGATGAGATCTGGCTGAAACTTTTACTATTACTCTATGCTGATGACACTGTTATTGTTTCTTCTAATGCGTCTGATTTTCCGAACTCTTTAGATCAATTTAATACATACTGTAATAACTGGAAATTAAAAGTTAATTTACAAAAAACAAAAATAATTGTCTTTGGTGCAAGAAACACCAATAATTTTAACTTTACCTCGGAACACAGCAAGTTGAAATTACGAATAAATATCATTATCTAGGTGTTACCTTTTCAAGTAATGGTTCGTTCCTGAACGCCAGGAAACATGTAGTCCAGCAGGCAAACAAAGCTATGTACCTTTTATTTTCAAGGGCAAATAATGCGGATCTCCCTGTCGATCTCATTTTAAAACTTTTCGACCATACAGTTTTACCAATACTGACATACGGATCGGAAATATTTGGTTTTGAAAATATTGATTTACTTGAAAGAGTTCATAATGATTTCCTTCGAAGGATAACAAATGCGCGCAAAAGTACTCCAATGTATATGCTCTATGGCGAATTGGGTAGATATCCAATATCTATAATAGTTAAAACAAAAATGATCTCTTATTGGGCTAAACTGTTACTAGGCAAAGATACAAAATTGTCTTCTATAATTTACAAATATATGGTATCTCAGGACCAGTTCGACTATAAATGGATAAGTAAAATCAGGAAATTCTAAATTCTGTTGGAAGACCTGACCTATGGTTACACCAGAATACTTCTGTCACAAAACATTTGCATAAGCAAATTAAACAAACTCTCATGACCAATTTCAACAAGAATGGCACACCCAGATGCAACAGTCTAATAAAGAAATGATATAAATAGTTTTAAAGATAACTTAGAGTATGAAAATTATTTCCGAATTCTTCAGAAGAATGATTACCTTACTTTTTTCAAATTCCGTACATGTAATCACAGACTGCCGGTTGAAACCGGGAGGTACGATGGCATATCTTTTCTGGATCGAACATGTTCAAAATGCAATAGCGGAGCTGTATGCACTGAGCAGCACTATTTGCTCAAATGTAACTTCTTTGAGCAACAACGAAACCATTTCTTAGCGAATATCAATGTTACTGATTCTGAACGTTGCTTTCGAAATTTACTTAACTCAAATTCACCATGTATTTTGTCAGAAACGTGCAAAATGATTAGAGCAATAATAACTCAGTTCTAATTGAATTAACTGACCTACTTTTACCTTAGTTTATAATCCGCCCACACATGTTTACTCCATTATGAATGAATAATATGCTTGAGTAAATATTATAACCGCATTGCTATCATAGTAAAACTTAGTGCGCGTTAAAACATAGTGCGATGTAGCCGCTATTATTAGAATAAATCCCACGCGTAAGTGACTCACCTTTGACCACATTACCCAAACAGAATTTAAAGCGTCCGCATGATATTCATGACGACCTTTTTTTTGTAGATTCGTTCTTTAATAACTACATTACTTGCTAGGATTCCTTTTATTTATTATTTTTTTTACCTACAACTTAAATTAATGTTTGTAAACTATAAATACAACTTGTAGTCTCTATAATTTTTGAAATACTGATTTTTACTAGATGTATAAAATTTCTGATACATTCATGTTTTCCCCCAACAACAAAATAATATTTGCCTGTCGGAAGTTCATGTAAACATGTTATTACATACTGTCATTATGTTTAATCCCCATATTGTACAATGTATAATTACTTGGGTGTAATAAAGATCATGTTCTGTTCTGTTCTGTTCTGTTAAATAACAAAATAAATAGGTGCATATTATTATGCTTAATTTAATTTTTTTTTCTGCTGAATTTCAAATAGAATTCATTTTACGGTTACAAGCACTCACTATCTGTTATCAACAGTTTATTTTACAACCAAATTCGGCACGGAACAGTGTATTCATTTGGAGTTCCTCGGTTATTTAGGTTTTGAAACAGAAGGTAAACAATCGGGTGAACGCTGGAATCTGTAAACCATTTAGATCCAAATTTTAAGTGAACACTGGTTAAGTCTTATTTTGTATTTCATTTTCAACAAAAATTAAGATATATATAACCCTACATATCTAGAAAAAGGAGGTCCGTACCCCTAGAAAACCCCTAACAGGCTTGTCTAGAGGTACGGATCCGTACCTCTAGAATCAGATTCTAGAGGTACGGATCCGTACCCCTAGACACTTCCTATGTGAAAGTTACTTCCCCTGATAATAAATTCACCATTTGTATACTGAAAAACGGTTCAAATTCAAGTTTTATATCGCAGGTTTATATAGAACAAGGGTCAGTATATTGATGGTGTATAGCCAATTCACTGTACTGTAACATTTTAAAAAGATGAAAGTTGGCTACAGTAGCTACAATGGATCAATGTTAGAGATGAAATGTTGTTGAAAACTGCCAAGTGCCAGATAACGGTAATAGAACAGGCTGGTAACATTGCCCGATCGGGCTTACGACACAAAAAGTAGTATTTCTTGAAAAATAATGAAGATATTTCTTTCAAACTTGGTCCATTTATTAAGCATAACAAATAATACAAATTAGAATAAAAATAACTTGTTTGCTTTCAGGTTTGGTAGAATTATTTCCCCTTTTCAGATTTTTATGACGCATAATCTTTGAAGTCCAAAAAAAAATATGTTCTAATCCTAAGTTTAAGGAGGTAGGTTACCTTTATATTTGTATGTGCGCATGTCCAACCGGAAGCTAACGTGACGATTTACGACGACGTTTACGACAAACTAAATGTGTTTGTATATTCATATTTCTGAAAACAAATCATAGACCCGTCTTCGATCTGACGCTTTATGGTTTAATAATGCAGAAATAATGAATAAATTGCCGCAGAAACGCTTCAAAACAATGTTGCCTTAAAATGACGTCATTGATGTCATGACGTTACGTGTCAGTTACCGCGCAAAATTAATAGCTTTTATCTTGAAAGTACGTAATTCTGTGCATTTTCTTTATTCAAACTATTTTCAAATAACCATTATTTGCTGAAATATTTTTTTATGAGTCATTTGCTCTGAATAATAATCAATATTTTGCTTCTTTTATGTAGTTATATTGAAATGTTATGTAGAATTTAAGAAAATGATGATGGTAACCAATGTTATTTGGAATATAGTTGGGTGAGAGTTTACTTGTTACGGCCATTTTCAAATAAAAAATCTAGCAGTTTGATTTGTAATACCTATTTTACAGGTTCCGTTGATAATTTGTTACTTATATACTAAAACTAAGATCTAAAATTGTTCAAATTTCAGTAGAAAATTGTGGTTTCTTGAATTGAATTGATGTTACCATGGAAACGAAGCCCGTGACCTATGTATCTAAATGTAAAATTCAAAAGCATTGACACTAGTCTATTTAAGAAACACAGCTTCGGCTTTTTATTTTCATTTCAACAATATCCATGAGAATAATAGTAGCATGCTGAACGATTTTTCCATGAAAAATGCCAGACGAGGGGTACTGCTGTAAGTATTCTAAGCTTAGAAATCTGTTTGAATAAATGCAGATAACACGAAAATATAACTTGCGTTAGAAATAATATGTTTTAAAGCTACATCAACTAGAAAGATAATCTTATTCAATATTATTTTATAAGAAATTACGACAAAAAGCAAGATATAAGCCATTTTAAACATCTCTGTTGCCATGGTTACTTTAAACTTTAAGAAAAATAGGGTACCATGTATAGTGCTTGGTATTTTGCTAAGAATATTCACCTAAATATTCCATGTTGGTCATTAACAGAATGGCACTGAAGCCGTCGAAAACCCCAATTTTTATACATAGTTGTTTAAAAATGAGAGAAAATGCGTTACCATGGAAACACGAACCCCGCGACATATACATTTTAAGCTTATATTAGAAAGCTAACGTGCATACAAGTAAAATTATAGATTATGCTGACTTCTACAGATATCAATGAAACTAAAATACACTGAAAAGTGTTAAATATCCGCATTTTCCTTCTTCTTTCAATATGGAATACCTTTGGAGGGTCATGTTCTTCAATTCTGTATAAAAATTGAACTTGAAAGGACAGAGACAAACGAAACTGAGATTTTAGCAGTTAAAACTTCATATTACACGAAATACAAAAAGATGCTGCGGTTCAACTAATTTGAATTTACCCTTGTAACAAGGTAACCTACCTCCTTAAAACAAAAAAGGGTTCAATGGCTTTCTAATGCTCTAAATTATTGCGCTAGTAAAAGAATGTATGCATTTTACTCTGCTTTCACTTACAACATTATTGAGAAATGTTAGTTCTAAAAACATTGCTCATACATCTGCACTAGAAACAAAGTATTTACTCTAAATACATAGAATAAAGGTATTGGCACACAAGTTTGGAGCAATAGAAAGCCACTGAACCTTTTCTGTTTTAAACATTGCATTAAAACATATACATGTATTGTTTGGACTTCAAAAATTATGCATCATAAAATACTGAAAAAGGGAAGTAATTCTAACAAAACTGAAGGCAACAAAGTAATTTCTATCTTGTTAAGCATTATAGGGTATGCTTAATAAATGGACCAAGTTTGAAAGAAATAGCTTCATTATTTTTCAAGAAATACTACTTTTTGTGTCATAAGCCCGATCGGGCAATGTTACCAGCCTGTAGAAGACCTTTCTGTAGACTTGTAGACCAAAGAGCTATAAAAATAAAAATGTATTTTATAGTTCTTTGTGTAGACACATGAACCTGTGGTGTCCAACACAGCTCAGTATAGTTTGGACATGACCTCTGAACCTGGACCTTGAGCACAGTCCATTTCAATAGCCTATAGATGGTAAATGGGCAAAGTCTTGTGGTTATCACGAAACTCGTGTTTCACAAGTTATAGGTTATATCAACTTTGTTCCCATTGAATGCTAAAAGGCTCTATAGTGCAATAGTTAAGAAATTATGGATGACTTCGAATCACAACAGGAGTTGTTTGATATACTTTTATTATTATTTGTTTCACTTTATTAGACGTAAAAATCATTATGCAAGCTCAGGAATTACTTAATTCTGATTGTCTTTGGTTTTCCTTTACTTAAGTTGGTTTAAATGTAGTTTGTTGCAGCCCTACTCATCGTCACATCTGTTGTTTGTTTGTCTGTCTGTCTGTCTGTGTGTTCGTGCCCATTCAGCACGATAACAACAAAATAAAGGCGGCTGTCAATCTTTCCTGGATAAACCAGTGCCCACATTTGGTCAAACAAACTGAAGGCTAACCAGCTTCTTTAATCAACAGTGGCAGACAAGTTACCGTGGAAAAAAAGTTTCGGAATTATATTTCACAGAATGTTGTGGCTGGGTTGTGGATCGAACTAGTGACCCCCTTATTTTAAGCTAGGTGCACAAGGACCAGACCATGCAGCCTGGCACCTCATTGTTGCTTTGCTTGTCTATGTAAAATTAGCCTTATCGACAGTTCTGTTAAAGGGTGTTAATATGCCAGGAACATGTAACCTATGTATCTGATTGTGCTAAGTAGCTTTTCTCTATATAGTTCAGATGAGATTATATGACAAAATTTATAAAATCATAAATGTACTAAAATATAGAGAATGAACTTGCAACATATATATCCAATAAATATAGGCAAAAAAGTCATTTCATACATATAGCACGCAGTGTAATTCAGAGAGAAAAAAGCATGAAGAAATGAAAGGCCATGCCGGGATCAAACTCGGAGCTTTAGGGTGACAGACCATATCCTAAACCCCTGACATATTCCCATTGTTAAGTCAACAGTGAAGAATGGAAGTCTGCATAGTCCATGCAAATCATTATTTCAACCATTTTCAGCTGAAAATCATTCATATATGATAATCTATAGGGCCGAATTCTTAAGTTAACTGATCATGACCTGGTGAATGTAAAATGTACTGGTAGTCTAATGTTGTGTTTCTATGGATATCCCATGAATTTAGAGAAATAATCGTTCCAAAAAAATGTCAGAAAGTACCTTTTCTCACAGATGTTTATCACATTGGTTACTATCTGTCTCTGAGATTGTCACAGCACTGACATAGGATAATTTCAAGATCAGGGTAGACAAGTATATGGCGATAAAGTATTCACAGTACTTCCAGAAAGGACATGGGTTTGTGAAAATATGCTGTGGCTTTCAGATGCAGCGACCATCTTCAGCCCTGGAAGGATAGTGTAAATGAAATGTAAATATTTTTTTTAATATATTTGCAGCAGTATGTCTGACAAACTTAAGGAATTTGTTTTGAAGAGAGGAATTGGGCCGGCTGTACTACAAAGACTTGTCGCTGATAAGGTATATAACTTATAACACTGGTATATAAATTTCTACTGCATACTGCATAAGAAAATCTGGATTATCAGGAACACAAATTACGTTTCCAATGTGACTGTTTCTTCATAATTTTCAGTAATGATAGATCTATATTGAACTCTTCACATAAGAAACTATATTTTTTTTATTTTATCATGACCCTTGAGCAGTTATTATTATCAGTGTTTATCAGTTAACTGTACAACAGACAAAACAAGCACATTTGTACTTTTTGGGGTAATGATATAAGACTAATGAAAGGATCTTGTGTGGATATATGTGATTCTTTTCCTCAAGCTGTTGTTTGGAGAGACACGATACGCTTGTTACATCAGAAACAAACATACAATTGTGTACATTTTGATGCTATTAGTATTATTTCTAATAGTATGTCATATTAAGGATCACATGAGAGATTTATGGTGACATGATATTCCAAATTTTTGAGAAAAACAGAAACAAGTTGCCCATTGAAGAATTCAAATTCATGACGGGGTCCAAGTAAGCATGACAATTAATGAGCATTTCACTTAATCTGCACTGCATTTACAGTGATTACTTTGTAGAGATAATTTGCACATCTGCATTAAATTTAGATCTGCTAGCATGATATTTATGTACGGTATATTTCACTTCACGTAGGCCTGACACACATTGTGAAAATTTTGTATGGTCGCCAAAGTCCAAAATGCATGGCTGACAGAATATCTAAAACTTTATAGCTTATCACAGAAGTTATCAACTGGTGTCAGAAATAGTACCAGATGTTATCATTCTGAAACATGATTTCTTCTAAACTAGCTGCTCAATTACATTACAGTTATATTAATTTTTGAGCATAATTTTTTCAGCTCATCCCTGTATCACCATTTAGTGTCCCATCACACCTCACTCTAAAGTGTATGTGTATGTGCAGTGGCATTAAGTGCATATTTCTGCTACCATTGCATACATATTCACATTACACATGAGTGTTTCTAACCATCTTGACTACAATCCAAGTCATGTTTGGTAAATTTAGTTGGGTTACAAGAATGGCAGTCCAATGAAATTTTTCAGTGAAAAAATTGTGGCAGGTTAGGTTTGTGTGCATAGTGTGCATAGTGTGCATTTGTATCAGTGAACATCTTGCTTAATAATTTATGTATTGCATTAAAACTACACACAAGTTATTCAACAAATGTGGAATACATGTGTTACAAAAACTGCAGCCATTGGAAAACTTTAAGCATTATAAAAATGTTTTGCCATGTTGAGGGTTGATTTATTACACTGGCACGCATTCAGATAGTGGAGCAGTCTGTCTTTACAGATACCCTGCATCACAAAGTGAAGTGGAGGCTATACCGGAATGAAGTTGTTTGTCATGTCACATAACATCGCGTCATGTCCCATCTGTCCCATATCACATTAAATGTAATTCCTCCTACAGTTTGCAAGGGATTTTGATGAAACTTTCAGGTCATGCTTATCATGAAGTGTTTGTTGCTGTTTTGTTTGGTCAGAATGTTATAGGAGGATTTATAGCACTTTGTTCATTAAGAACACTTGCATGCATGTTTTTAGTACAACTCCTTCTACAGTTTACAAGTAAATTGGATGAACATTTTTGAAAGTGATAACTATAAGGTGATGTATCAGATACTTTTAAAGAGGCCTTTTAGAGTGATTTCAACAGGAATTATAACACTTGGTTTATTGAAAATAACCACATGATTACTGTGTGCAAGTTTGTCAGCTCAGCTTCTTCTACAGTTTATAAGGAATTCAACTGCACATTTTATGTTTGAAAACATATAAACTATGACCAGATGTTGCACAATGTTTTCAAAACAAGTACATATATGATTTGGAGAGGACCAGTTTTCAATAGTTACAGCTCTCATTTACTTCTGTATTGTATTCAAAACAAGCACTTTGTGTTGTGTCAAAGCTTTAGCGAGGGTATTCCTCACCATCAGAGATACCTCTTATTTGATGCAGTAAAGAAAGTAAATTTACATTTCAGTAAGTGTTTGATTGTTCCATTGTTCAATGTACATGTGATATACATACTACATATATTTATAGATAGCACATAATAGTTCTAAATTTTTAATTGTTCACTATGCTTTTGTAGATTGACTGCAGTGTCATGCTGTTAATGGATGACAGTATATGAAATCATACTTACCTGTGTATGGTGATAGAGTGTCGGCAATTGCTTTCTGCAGGTCTAAAACTGAAGGTGATCAGTGCTCAAATGCATTGAAATAATTACGTGGGAAATGGCAAAAAGAGCGATCTACTCTCCACAGCAGCTGTGGTTTCAAGGCTGGAAATGCTTAGGCAGAAAGGACCATAAGAAGATTGGAGCTAGGATGGATGGATTACAACAACCAATCCATGTGTTATAAGCAAGTGAGGCAACTATGTGGAGGTGGTGTCTGCCATCTCACGGTTGAGAAAACACTTTCTTTAAAGGCAGTCCTTAACCATGCTTTAGATGCATTCTTTCCATCCCGCATTTCCCAACGAGGTATTCTACAAGAGTTTGAAACAGAACTGAAAGACTTCCAAGGCATGTGTGTCAATATGGAAAATACAATCAACGAACTCTATATTGAGTCAAAATTAAAGATACTTCGGGTATATTTATATACCAAAAAGAAGACTGAAAAGGTATAGTGAAATTATGTGTGCGATGAGTTACTAATGATTTACTGTAAAAGCACATATTTTCGCTGGGTCAAAATTTCGCGAATTTGAAATTTTGAGTATGTTTTCGAAGTTTAATATTCGCGAAATTGTGAAAATGGTATCATTCTTTAATTTGAATTATATTTACCATGAATATTTACGTGAGGAACTATTTTAGCGATACTAGTATGTTGGGCTTCGCGAATGTAGCGAAATTTAACCCTCTCGAAAATTTCTGCTTTTACAGTACTGGGCAGGCTAGGTTTTTCCTAAGGAAAGAAGTTGACTATGTTAGGAAAAACTGTGCCAGTCTAAGTTTTCCCTGGGGAAAAATACTAAATGGGGGAAAAACTGGGCTGTTACACCATGATGTCATGAAACATTATACTGATAGAATAGTTTTTACATTCAACATTTCAACCTTACCCTTGCTTAAAGTTTAGCTGAATGAAACCAAACACTCATAAACCTTTAAAGCTTTTTTTAATACATGCACATGAATAGATGCATTTTCCTGCTACCTGAAACACCTTTAAGGATGCATGAATGTATTATATATTTAAGGAAAGTCTACTTTTTAATCATTTCATCAAGCCTTTTCAATATATGTATGATTGTACAGTCACAGTGTATGGACTTATTTTTCTGTATGATACCCAGTTGAAAAAAATGTTGAAGTTTTAAGATGATTATTAAGTAGACTAGCTCCTAGACTGTGATGATTTTTTCACATTTTTATGAGTTCATGTAGTGAACTGAGCCAGTCTATATACTATGTCCAATATTACAATTTTAACATCAGTCCTCTTAGAAAATCTCTAGAATAGACTGGCTTTTGTCTCTATGAACATAAAAAAGAAAAAAATCATAGAAATATCGTAATTATCAGTCTAGTGGCTAGTCTAATTATTAAGGGTATCCTATTTGCAAAATGGCCAAATGTTTTTAGATTTCCAACAAAACAAACGAAGTATTATGACAATTACTATTTACATCACAGATTTCCAACGACAATGAACTCTTAACTGTATTAAAGATCTATAAAAATAAATAGATGTGTATTTTATACTTCTTTGACTGTACAAACTATAACACAACAGCACATATTAAATGATATTTTTATGTATAAAACCCCTCATAAGTAACGAGTTTTAGATGCGTTTTGTAAGATTTACTGAGAAACTACTTTTAAAACTATGAGATTTTTTAAGTAAGGTTATTGGACCCAAAAGAGTAAAATTGATACAGTAGTTTCAAATTCATAATTGTTGTAAAATAAAAAGATAGGATAAATATCTATCAATTTAATAAATTTGGGGAATGTGCCTTAATGTAAAAACAAAATACAACCATTATAATGTTTCAATTTTCAGATTCATTTTATGATTTAATACTTAACAAAACCAACAATGTAATGATCATTTTATAACACTTCCAAAGAGTAAAAAACATAATAGTTTCTCCACTACCCAATCAAGTACCAATCAAGCGATCAATGAAGCATGCACAGATAAACTTTTACCTGTGACATGCCTGGGGCTAATTTCCACTACCGGACACGGTTTTATGGCTCTTTAGCCTGTGTATTGCTGTCAAATCAAGCCAGTTGCGCTGGTGTATAAATTTGTTAATTGAGGGGCCCATAGTAATAAAAATCGTAACTAGCCAGCCAGCTGGGGGGGCCCGGGCCCCCTGGCCCCCCACCTGGACACGTGCCTGCACACATTACAATGTGATGTGGCAGCTATACTGAGTCATGACATATATCAAGTCGCATCCCATGCACTGATGCTAACAAAAAGACACCACACCAATTCTCGCCAAACATACTTTTATCCTCAGAATGCTTACAAAATATTCTTCTGTGTGAAAATGATCCAGCTTGCCTCTGATAAAGTGGTATTGTTGGGGTATATATAACGAACCATAAGTGATAGTTCTATTCATAAGGTACTTTCTGCCAAACAGTGTAATTTAAATAAAGGTCTTATCTCTTGTGTTGTCAGGTAGGAGAAGAGGTGCACACTGCAACCAACAAGCCGTCCAGTACAATGGAAGAGGTGGCACCAGAGGTTCAGATCGTGACCACGGCGCCGATTGCTGTTCTTGACGCAACTCTTCTCACATCCAGTGAGTGCATGGTAGGAACATAGTGGTGTGAAATTGAACTTTAGGTGCCATATTCACAGGCTGTTTATTTCAAAGTCTTCAGATTTAAATCTAGAATATGTTGTGGAATCTAGTAAATATTTGACATAAATGCCGCTGGAAAGATGTAGATGCCACTGGAAAGGAGTGCCAATGTTGCTGTCATTTTGTCATAATTTCATTTCTACAGTTTTGTATATTCAAGCTTGTAAATAAAAAAATCGTGTGATATTCGAAATATCAGGAATTTCGACATAAGCGATATCCACATAATGAATTCTAACTGTAATAGAAAACAAAATAAAAAATATTCTTCGAGGTGATGAACAAACACATATAAAGAAAAACTGCAGACATGCTTTTTTGTGTCTAATCATGGGAATAAACAAAATATCTCGTCTGGTTCGTCCATTGGTCTATTTCCTTCTTGGCCTATTGATTGGCATGTGCAACACTGGTTCCTTTGTACACATGATCATCCTGAAGTGTAGCTGAATTGTAAATGTTCGTGATATAATTATATTTCATTTTTGATTGCAGATTTACCTACTCTTGGACTTTGGCCATACAGTTACTGATACAGCACCATTATTGCATATAAATATACTTCAGTGATCATTCTAATTTCAGTCTTCGTCAGATGAGCTTGACCAGCACACTGTAGTGTCATTGCCAGACACCTCCCTCGTCTGGTATAAAGTGCGAGTCACACAGATCAGAGACACTCCAAGCGTTTCGACAGGTAATAGTGTTAACTCTTGTTTAATTGTATCACAGTTGTCCCAAAATTCGGTTAAGAAATGGTCCAGTTGTAGATTCTGTACAGTTACATTTACAAAATCATGCTTCAAGTAATGTCTGTTTTTAGGGTCATAGAAGTTTGTTTGATAACTTCAGGTGGAATATTAACAATAAAGTGCTTATCTTTTCTGCAGATTCTTGCTTTGGATTGATGTTTATCTTCCTTTTCCATGCTTGTGTAGCATTAAAACTAAACAGTAACTTTCTGTGTCATCTTAGCCTTCTAGGCCACCACCAATGCAATGTTTGATAACTCTTCCTGGATTAGCACAATATGTTCACCCATTAACAATGCTGTGTAATTGAGACGTTGATGGATTATTCATGGGGAATAGAGTAATTTTAGAGAGGAATTTCTACGTATAATTTCTATGAAGACATAAAGGTCGAAACTAGTAAAGAATGTGTTGTCTTGGTAATTTTAAATCCTTTTGATCTATTACGTATAATAGGGTTATTATAACAGTAGATTGATCTGGGATGCAGTATTCGGCTCGAGTGGATTTTGCCAGATCGGATCTCACGAGCTGCACAAGCGCCGAGTGTGATCCAACCTTGCAAAATCCACGAGAGCCGAATACAAAGTCCCAGATCTAGCTACTGTTATAATGACCCTTTTATTATATACCTTTACCATTTTGATTCTAGTTTTGTTCTTGAACGAAATCTTCAATGTTTATCGATATTAAATGGAACTTAGTGAAGTTTTTATGTGCACTATTTATAGAAATGTGTCGGGTCATGCATATTTATGAAAATAGTCCGGCAGCGTACAATACGGAAGGTACAAGACGGAATTTAAAAGGTACAATACGGAATATTTGTCTGTCTGTTCATATTTAATTGTGAAATACTAGCTGATTTTTTTACAGAATTTATATAGGTATATAATAAAAGAAAATTAACTCAGTCATGTATATTTTATGATGAGATAATCTTGATCACTTGGCATATATAAGTAAGCAGTATACTTAATACTTTGATAAGCATTCAACTAGTCGACATGTTGTATTTACAAACAATTCGTATGAGAATAGTCACTTAAAATAAAAAATGTCATTTCAGTATTTAAATCTCTTTCAGGAGAACTGCTCAGATGACATTGAATTAGGAACACCTACTGTGGTGACAAATAGGCAGACGTACATGGTAAGAGTTTGTTTCCAGTAGTAACATTTTCTATAACCATAACGGATGCTTCGGGGGACTTTTAGATCCTGCTAAGAATTCAAGGGATACCGGTAGATGCTAAGTGCTCGAGCATAGCAACTGAAGAATAAGGTGTATTCCATATAAAAGTTTGGCATTAGGACCTATATTTTGAAGTTTCACTGAAATCATTATTAAAAGCTTTCTACAAGCACGCCAGTGGAAGTAGGACAAAGATTAATATCTGAAAATAGATTTTATTTTAGAATTTCAACCAATGTTTATTTATTTTTATTAGGAGCTAGGCTTGTGGTGCAGCTGATACGGCAGACATAGAGTTTATAGACACACCAGCTCCTCGTCAGAGAAGACAGTTTAGTTTGGTAAGCTATAAACAGATATAATCGTACAACTAAGAATCAAGCCCACTGTGACCCTATAATTCATTTGAAGAAGTTTGGAGCAGTTGGCAGTGTCCTTATTTATGAAAAATATGGTTCAATGGTTTGAAAAATATATGACAATGTCTGCTTGTCTGCTTATCGCTATAATATAATTTTTAGCTCGACTATTCGAAGAATAAGTAGAGCTATCCTACTCACCACGGCATCGGCGTCACACCTTGGTTAAGTTTTTCGTACCAGTCCACATTTTGACAAAGTCTTCTGAGATAAAGCTTTGAAACTTTCAACACTTGTTTACCATCACCATGGCCAGTTATAGGCAAGAGTACATAAGGGATTTTGGCTGAATTATGGCCCCTTTCGACTTACAAATCTTGGTTAAGTTTTTCGTACCAGTTCATATTTAGAAAAAGTCTTTTGAGATAAAGCTTTGAAACTTTTAACACTTGTTTACCATCACCATGGCCAGTTATAGGCAAGAGTACGTAACTCCATCAGGGATTTTGGCTGAATTATGGCCCCTTTCGACTTAGAAATCTTGGTTAAGTTTTTCGTACCAGTTCATATTTAGACAAAGCCTTTTGAGATAAAGCTTTGAAACTTTCAACACTTGTTTACCATCACCATGTCCAGTTATAGGCAAGAGCACATAACTCCATCAAGGATTTTGGCTGAATTATGGCCCTTTTTGACTTAGAAATCTGGGTTAATATTTCGTACCAGTTCATATTTTGACAAAGTCTTTTGAGATAAAGCTTTGAAACTTTCAGCACCTGTTAACCATCACCATGTCCAGTTATAGGCAAGAGTACATAACTCCATCAAAGATTTTGGCTGAATTATGGCCCCTTTTGACTTAGAAATCTTGGTTAAGTTTTTCGTACCAGTTCATATTTTTTGTAGTGTTTGACATATGGCTTTTAAACTTTTACCACTTGTTTAGTATAATAGTCTCTATCTGTAGGAAAGAGAACATAACTCAGTCATCTATTTTGGGTGAATTATGGCCCTTTTTGGACTTTGAAATTGGCTCTGTTTTCATACAAGTCCATGTTTTGTCAAAACTATTTGACATATGGCTTTTATACTTTGAACACTTGTTTATCATTATGATTTCCATTTGTAGGCAAGAGTACATAACTATTTTGGCTGAATTATGGCCCTTTTTATGCCCCCCTTCGAAGAAGGAGGGGTATATTGTTTTGCAGATGTTGGTCGGTAGGTCGGTCGGTCTGTCGGTCGGTTGGAATGTAGACCAATCAATCCGTTTCCGGATGATAACTCAAGAACGCTTGGGCCTAGGATCATGAAAGTTGATACGGAGGTTGGTCATCACCAGCAGATGACCCCTATTGATTTTGAGATCTGTATATCAAAGGTCAAGGTCACAATGACCCTGAATAGTAAAACGGTTTCCGGATGATAACTCAAGAACAGTTGGGCCTAGGATAATGAAAGTTGATAGGGAGGTTGGTAATGACCAGCAGATGACCCCTATCGATTTTGAGGTCAGTATGTTAAAGGTCAAGGTCACAGTGACCCTGAACAGTAAAACAGTTTCCGGGTGATAACTCAAGAACGCTTAGGCCTAGGGTCATGAAAGTTGATAGGGAGGTTGGTCATGACGGGCAGATGACCTCTATTGATTTTGAGGTCAGTATGACAAAGGTCAAGGTCACAGTGACCAGGAACAGTAAAATGGTTTCCAGGCAATAACTCTAGAACGCTTGGGCCTAGTATCAGGAAAATTGATAGTTAGGTTGGCCATGACCAGTAGATGACCCCTATTGATTTTGAGGTCATTAGGTCAAAGGTCAAAGTTACATTGGCCAGAAACAGTTAAAACGGTTTCTGATGTTTTTGTCCAAAACCATAGGGCCTAGGGCTTTGATATTTGGTATGAAGCAAAATCTAGTGGTCCTCTACCAAGATTGTTCAGATTATTTCCCTGGGGTCAAATATGGCCCCACTCCGGGGGTCACATGGTTTATATAGACTTATACAGGAAAAAACTTTGAAAAACCTCTTGTCCAAAACCACAGGGCCTAGGGCTTTGATATTTTGTTTATGACATCATCTAGTGGTCCTCTACTAAGATTGTTCAAATTATTCCCCTAGGGTCAAATATGGCTCCGCCCTAGGGGTCACATGGTTTACATAGACTTACATAGAGAAAACCTTTGAAAATCTTCTTGTCCAAACCACAAAGACTATGGCTTTGATATTTTGTAATGTAGCATCATTTAGTGGTTCTCTACCAAGTTTGTTAAAATTATCCCCCTAGGGTCAAATATGGCCCCGCCCTGGGGGTCACATGGTTCATATAGACTTATATAGGGAAAAGCTTTTAAAAATTTCTTGTCAATAACCTACAACATTCAAATTTGGACCACATGTATGGTTTTGAGTGGCAAGATGAACCTTGACATAAGTTGACCTTGATTTTGACCTAGTGACCTACTTTCACATTTCTGTAGCTACAACCTTCAAATTTGGACTACACGCATAGTTTTGTGCACTGAACATTGTCCTAGTGACCTTCTTTCACATTTTTGAAGGTACAGGCTTCAAATTTGGACCACATGCATAGTTCTGTATTCCGAAATGAAATTTGACCTTGATTTTGACCTAGTGACCTACTTTCACATTTCTCAAGCTACAGCCTTCAAATTTGGACCACATGCAAGGTTTTGTGTACCCAAACAAACTTTGACCTTAACATTGACCTATTGACCTACTTTCACATTTTTGAAGGTACAGGCTTTAAATTTGGACCACATGCATAGTTTTGTATTCCGAAATAAAATTTGACCTTAATTTTGACCTAGTGACCTACTTTCACATTTCTCAAGCTACAGCCTTCAAATTTGGACCACATGCATGGTTTTGTGTACAGAAACAAACTTTGACCTTTACATTGACCTAGTGACCTACTTTCACATTTTTGAAGGTACAGGCTTCAAATTTGGACCACATGCATAGTTTTGTATTCCGAAATAAAATTTGACCTTAATTTTGACCTAGTGACCTACTTTCACATTTCTCAAGCTACAACTTTCAAATTTGGACCACGTGCATGGTTTTGTATACCGAAACAAACTTTGACCTTTACATTGACCTAGTGACCTACTTTCACATTTTTGAAGGTAGAGGCTTCAAATTTGGACCACATGCATAGTTTTGTATTCCAAAATAAAATTTGACCTTGATTTTGACCTAGTGACCTACTTTCACATTTCTCAAGCTACAGCCTTCAAAATTTAATTTGGACCACATGCATAGTTTTGTGTACTGAAATGAACTTTGACCTTAAGATTGACCTATTGACCTACTTTCACATTTCTCAAGCTACAGGCTTCAAATTTAGACCACATGAATAGGATTGTGTACCGAAACAAACTGACCTTGACAATGACCTTGATTTTGACCTTGAGCTAGTCTTGAAATTTGGAACATTCAAAAATGGCTCAGTGGATGGCGCCAAGATCACTCTCTTGATAGGTTAATAGGTTAAAGGTCAAGGTCAGATTAAACCAGAATGGTAGAACTTTTGTTTACAGTGAGCATATAATTTCTGTTCCTTGTGCAATTACTGAATGCATCAAGGGGGGCATTTTGTGTTCGATGAGCTCTTGTTGGACTTTGAAATTGGCTCATATATTGCCATTTAGTGCAAGACTTCAAAATAATACAGGAACATTGTTTGTCTAATCTATTTATTTCTTTTGTCTGAATATCCGTGGAAATATTTTGACCCCATTCTTCAATCAATTCTTCGAATAGTCGAGCGCGCTGTCATCAGACATCTCTTGTTATTTTGGCTATTTATATGGTGGCTCACCTGAGCACAACAGGATCATTGTGAGGTATTGTGATCGCATTTCATCTGTGGTCTGTCACATGTGTGTCTTTTCTTCAACAAAATGTCAAAATAGTCCACTCAAACAGCAGGGCCAATTTTTTTTGAAAATTTACAGCAATGATCGTTCAGATCTGCCGCAGATTGTCTCAGGAGCTAAAAATAGACATATCTGTTCTTGTCGTGAATCAATAGCTGAATGCCTCTATATTTGTTCATATGCATAGCTATAGTGGGCACGGCTTATTTCCTCTGCTAGAAGGGGAAAGGATAAAGTATTCCGCTGTCTGTCCTTCCCCCGTCTGTCCAAGCTAACAGATAGGTATTCATGTGGCTAGAAGAACAATAGAGAACTGTACCGATGTTATTCATTCCGTTTCTCTCACGTGGCTAACAGAACGAACAGGAGAACAAGAGAGTGTCCACATAAGTATCCTTTCCTAACAATGTCCATCTGGTGGTCCATTTTTCCGTTCGTCAGGTGCCATATCTAAGTAACTGTCAAATGATTTCAATTATTCTTGCTACAATTTATCATCATGGTGTGAAGAGGGCCATTAAGTTAGAATATGATCATGCAAGTCACCCCAGAGTTATGGCCGCTGTAGGATGACCTTTCCATTGTCTTGGACCTTGACAGCATTCAAGGTCATTTGCATTTAATCAAATTTCAAAAATAATTGAAGGCCCATTTCACATGTGCAGCAAAAGTTTGCTCACTTTTGAAAAGACATTAAGTATGTAAAGGTCCCATAATTCTGTTTTGTAGTTTTTACAAAATTATCTCCATTTTTTTTTTTTTTTTTTTTTGTAATCTACAAGTTAATATCTCTTAAGTAGATGGGCAAAATTTCATGAAACTTTAAAACAAACAATCATTGAAGGGTGCCATTCTATTGACTTTGGTTCCAATCTTTCTTAGCTTGACTACCGTATAATGTGGTGTAAGTTTCGTAGATTTGTCTAAATTTTATAATTTTGCATATTTAATTTCCGTGGATTTCAAGTATCAAATACTGCAATTATTTTTATACCAGCAAAACACTGAAACTGTATACCGTGTTACGGTGTACTGTTTACATTAGCTTATTATTGAGGTATAAGAGAGTTTTGTCTAGTCTTGTTGGGTATCAGGGGATGTTACTCTTAATACAGCACTACAGTAAGAATCAAATCAGTTAAATAGATTTTAAATTTGTAATTGTTGATTGAACTATCACCTGAATACACAGCTGCATCTTACATCTTTAAACATTGGTCTACCTTGACAAATGATTCAGTAGAAGTCAAACCTCTTGGTTCTGATATTGGAGGTCTGATAGGGCTTGCCAATAGTCATGATTTATTTTAATTGACATCTCACTTGAGTACAATCAAAATGAAATATATTTACCTTCCAGCGTAGAGTGTCTCCTTCAGCCACAGTAATATACAGTGAAACAGCTGATATGTCGGGTAGTATTAACCACCACTCTATAGGACCTGATGCCGACATGGTAGAAGATCAGTCTTCCAACCAGACAAATGATGCTATGTCAGCGGAAGAGTATTTCGGACAAGATGACATCCAGTTGGCCATTGAAGAAAGTTTGTTAAGTATTTGTAATAGGTAAGAAACAATTTGATGCAAACTAAATGAAGTTAGAAGTAATTAGTCACATTTTATTGTAATACATAACTTTTTACCAGCTGATAAGGGAGTAACAACTCTGCTCAGGTCAGAAAGCGTGGCTCTTATCCTTAGGTTGCCGTATTCTCAGCTCATCTGATCACATTGTACTAAAGATGAGCAATATGTTGATTGCCATGTGTCTGTTGTGTGCGTGTCAACGCATGAACAATTTTTTCAAACCATATCAGTCTAATCCTTTGGTGGTCACCTCCAAAGATTGTACTAATTGCTCTGGTGCGTTCATATTTAGGTCATTGGAACTAGTGTTGCGCCTCTGCCTGTTGGATCTCTTGTTATTTGAAATCAGTTGTGACATTATTTTCTGAATGATGTCATTCATTTACAGCAATAAAGAAGAGAAAGACAGCTCACTGTTGAAGAAATGGGTTGACAAAGCACTACAACCCTCAGAGCCACAAACAATAGTTGTTCAGTGGGAGAGGCTGTTACAAATGAAGTTAAGAGTTGTTGGTAAATAGACTTTCAACTGGTCACAGCCGCTTCGAATAGTATTCTCTGATGAAGATGGAGATGACCAAGGAGGTCCAAAGAGAGAATATCTCTGGTACATTTCAATTTATTTGTTCAAAACACTGTATTTGGTGACTGCACAGCAGCTTCTTAACCCTTCAGAGCTTTCTTACTTCAAATAATAACAAATTGATAACAGAAACTTTTTTGAGTTTATTCGTTTTAATCAATACATTCCTTTGAAACATTCATATTTACCGTATTTGAATGTCAGACATAGCTCAGGTAACTCTCAGTGCAGTTTTACAATGTACTTAAAAAAGTATGCTTGATATTATTTTAAAATTGAACTCTTTCAATGTGATTATTTGCTTTTCATGGCTTTTATACGGCCGTTAATAGACGTATATTGTTCATGTGTTATCTGACCATTAACTATGTATACCTTACTTTGTGTCGCCGCAACTCCCCAAGTTACAGTTTTCAAAGGATTCCTTTCTAACATAGTGTGTACACTAAACAAAGTCTGAACCTGTGCACCTGGGATTGGAATATAGATTCAACATTTTGTATAACAGTTATGTTACGTAATAGATAACATAACATTACATAATTTTGTTAGCATTAAATGTCATAATACATTTATAGCCTCGTATAATACAAAAATTCAATAAACCTGTAGTGAAGACATGAATTTTCATAGAAGAACAAGTATTGACATGGTAAAAAACATTGTGTTACATAATACAGGTGCAACACTTTATTGCATGTTGCTGCACCTTCTGCTCCTTCAAACTTCATCAGTTTCATCAAAAATGTTCGGAAATGAGGTAACCATAACTTTTCCTGGCTTTTTTAGCAAATTATCTCCCTTTGCACTTGTTTATTATTTTCATATTACAGTAACACTTTAAAACATTGACAGAATATCTTGGAACTTCAGACATACACTCAGTGTAGGCTGTCCTTTACAATGATTTGGTTTGTAAGCTTGACTTTGACCTCATGCAAGATCCTTAGGTCCTTTGCATTTAATCAGTGTCAAAACTTGTAACTTCCAGTATTGATTGAATGTCCATTTCTCACATGCATGGATTTTTTTTGCTCTCTTTTGAAAAAAGAAATGACAGTACATAGAAGTCGTAGAATTCTGTTTTGCTCATTTCTGCCTAAGCACCTTTGCTTGTTGAAAGGTCAAGGTCACGCTTAGAGATTTAAGGTGTAAAATTGGTACAATGGACTTTGTCCGGACTCTATCTATCTATCTATTTATACTGCAGCGTTCCTCTCTGCGAGTATTATGTGCAGCTGCGCGCCTGTACAAGAAGTTAAGAGTAGATTGGATAGGAGGATAAAAGTAATACAGGGTGTGTATTGCAGTATAAATACAGTTGACAGTGTTTAAAACAAGAAGGATTTACAGATAAAAGCAGTTTAAAAACAGGTCTATCATGTTAAGCATTGTGTACAAGTTTGGTCACACCCTGTTTAAACTGATTCAGGGTGGGGGCTTGCACAAGTTGTACTGGAAGGGCATTCCAAAGTACTGTGGTGGCTGGGAAGAAAGAGTATAATAGTAATTACAGGGAGTGAGGATCTGGGTATAGGAGTGGGGATGCATATGTCTTGTTAGACGGGATGGGGGCTGATACAGGGGGGGGAGTGGCACAGCAACCAAACCATTCACTATCTTGTAGAACATGAGGCGTGAATCAGATCTCCTATCTTCAAGGATACGCCATCTCAGCTGACATAGCATGTTTGTGACACTGCTGTAAGGGGAGTAGTCATGATTTACCCATTGCGCTGCCCTCCGCTGAATCATTTCGATCTGGTGGATGTTTTGTTGGGTGTAAGGGTTCCAACCACAGCTAGCATATTCTAGCTGTGGCCTGACTAGTGATTTATAAGCTACTTCTCGAACTTTTGGGTTCTTGCATGGGATGTTTCGTTTAATGAAGTTTAGTGTTCGGGTAGCTTTGGACGTGACTAAATTGATGTGTTTATTCCAATTTAGATCTGAGGATATAGTGACCCCAAGGTACTTTGCATCAGGAACTGTTTCCAAGACTTGGCCATGGAGTGTGTACTTTGATTTAAAAGGGTTTTTTGACCTTGTTATGTTCATAACAGTGCATTTTGAGGGGTTGAACTCCATGTCCCACTTACTTTCCCATATCTGTAACCTATTTAAGTCTTGCTGGAGGATGTTTTCTTGGGCAGAACTATTTACAGTTAAATAACTTCCTTATAGATTAGAATATTTTGTCATGTGCAAAAGTGCTTCATGCATTTCCATATGGTGTCATCATGGAAATAATTATACAAAGGACAGACAGAGCTCCAGATAAGCTTTTGGTGCAATTGGGTATTTACCCATCACTTTTTGTCTGAATTAGGTATTGGAAATTTGAATTGGGTAAAAATAATACCATTACCCAGCCTTTTCAGAAGTAATTGGGTATTTTACCAATCTCGCAATAACAACTGAGTATTTTTTGCTTACAGTATACATGGTATATATCATTAAACAGGATTGACTAAATACCTAAGTACTTTAATGGCACCCTTCAATGTTTAATACAAAAATGTATTTAAAATTGTAATGAATGTTCCATACTGTTGTTTTCTTTTTCACTTTTAATGCAGTCGGAGATCAGTTCATCCACAATATCCCGAACGATGTGGTCACCGCAATATGCATTCTCCCAAAAGATGTCATCCAGTATTGGTGACACTACATCGTCACAAACAGTTAACTGTCACTGTTGAACAGCAAAATATCCCACTAATTTGTTTGTTTGTGCTGCAACAATGTTTTTTCTGCAACCTCTTTTACATTTTATCGGCGTAAAATTGTTTACAAAGCGTCCAAATAACACTGATCAGTCAACTGAATGGTCATGTGATTTTTCCGATAAATTTCAACCTGTTCTGCGGTAACGTATAACCAGTCAGTCAAATCTAGCGTTAAAGTCTAGTACCCGTTCTAGTAATAAGGAAAATGCGATACGCAAGCGATTTTTTACGAATTGGGTATTAGGAATTTTACTTGCGTTTCAGTACGCACGCTGTATGAATTCAATTGGGTTTTCTGCAATTTTAATTGCGTAAATACGCAAATACGCAGCTTATCTGGAGCTCTGGTGAGATAAATGAGTGTCTTTGTACTTGTATTGCTTTAGGTTGCTGAGCAAAGCTGTTACAGAGGCTTCCTTGTGTGGCCCTGAGGGAAACCTGATCTTCGCCCATGATGGTGAAAAGCTTGAGCACATGACATATGAAATGTATGGTAAATAGACAGCACACAATGTCCTTAATGGTAGATATTCTTACGCTTTCCCAGACCAAGGAAATTTCTCGCATTAAGGAGGTTTGTAATTTGTCAGACTTTAAAGTTTAGTGCCTATATAGTATAGCTCAGAGGATTTGTCAAAAAGTTGTAAGAAGACCAATTATGTTCACCCAAAATAACAGTGATTTTAGCATGACAACCCCATGATAGTGGCTGAAATTGTTATTAACATATACAGGCATTTCATGGCTGCTAGGCACAAATAAGTCGAGCTTACATACATGTACAAGTCTGAACTAACTTTTCAAGTGACATTGTATGTAAAAAGGAAATGTATTCCTTTATTATACGAGTAATGCAACGTCACCATGACATTTTGTGGCCAATTCTTCAAGACATATCTAACATGTTCAACATTGCTTGCTGAAACCCTGTACTGTCAATTCTTTTGAGACAAAATCTATGTTCAACATTGATTGCCCAGACCCTGTACTGTAATATTATGACTGTTCAATACAACAGGGATATAAAGTAGCTATTTTTATTTAGGGGCCCAGACTGTCTGGGCATTTTCTTAACAATTTAGGAGCCCTGCCCAAAATCTAGGGGCCATGGGCTACTGGGCCCCTGCATATTTATATCCCTGTACAAGAATGGAGAGATTTTCACTCCTTGACAGTGACTTTGTGGTTCTATTTCTGTCATAACAAAGTAAACAATAGTACAGTTTCCATATTTTATCCAGATCCTGGACAGCCCAGACGATGAGGGATTTAAGTCGGTTATCGACAAACATGCTGACTGGATTATTGATCAAGGCTTAACTTCCTACAAAAACAAAATTGGAGAAGAAAGATAAAGTAGCTACATACCTGCTGAAAAACATACTTTACTACAGGTATACGTTGATGTATTTTACTGGTGTAAAAACAAATGTCAAAATGAACACTACCCACCAAAAGAAGGTATATACTGCAAAAGGGTTTTAAAATAATTTCAGTTTAGGTCTTGAAGTTATATATATATATATATATATATATATATATCCGAATTGAAAAGCACAATACGGATTAAATACAGGGGAAAAAAGATGTGGAGAAAGATGCTCAAGTCTTTACATTTTAATATTGTCTATCAACATTTAAAAATCAATAAAAACAAAGAAATAAACAACCGGTTTCATCCGTTCAACGCGGGATCTTCATTTATTCAATCTTATTCAGTTGTTATATAGTGGAAGTCATATTTCAAGATTTGTGCAAAACTGTATATGTTTGCTAACATTGCAAACAACTGGTCACCTTTTCGAACGCTTGATTGTTGGGATAAATGCACACCTGAATTTCTTATTAGGCCGATACATGCATATCCATGACTACATAACCTCATATATGCATGCTATCTTTGGATGTTCAGGCTTAAGACCAAAAAGGTTAGTACAGGGATATTCCAAATGTACCTAAGTGGTTCATGTCACAATTTGAGGTCAAAGATCACATATAATGTACTTTCTGCTTAATATGATGAATAATAAGTAATATATGTGCATTTTACAACATCATCAATGAAAATACTTGCATCTTTTTTCAATTTTGATTTATTTCTAATGGTCAGATCTGGTTCGAATTTGTTGAATAGCGACAAATATAGCAAAATTCAATGCCTTCTGAAATTAAACAACTGCTTGTATTGTGCTGTGATAATATGTTTGCTGAACTGAATGAACCTTCATTGGTAATTCTTGTTAAACATAGGAAGTGGATAGTTGCTTGGTAGACAAATTTTATTATACCTTCAAGTGTGACGATTTTGGTGCTCTTAGTTACAGCCATGAGTCATTGAGTAAATTTGGAATAATATACTCTGTGTCCTTTTCATTTTGCCATTTGTTAGAATTCTTCAGAGAGCGGGTATTTTTATATATAGGCATAATAAATGAGTCATGTTCTATAACCAGCCATACTGCGCCAGGATCATGACCCATTATTTCTTGAAAATTGCTTGAAATGACAATAGCCCCTTAATAAATCATGGTTGCACATTTGAGAGGAGGGGGAGCATACATGTTTTACAAACAATCCTGGTTTACAATGCCTAGTCGATAGATTGGTTTTGTGACAACAGTGAGGTTTAACTCCAGTAAATTGGTTTAACCCCCCTAGTGTTAAGGTTCAACACTGACAGTGCCTCAGTTGTAATCACTTTTGTACTGTCAACTGTATTTATGTCTCCCCTAGGAGACATATTGTTTTTGCCCTGTCCGTCCGTCCGTCCGTCCGTCCTTCCGTCCGTCCGTACGTCACACTTCATTTCCGAGCAATAACTGGAGAACCATTTGACCTAGAACCTTCAAACTTCATAGGGTTGTAGGGCTGCTGGAGTAGACGACCCCTATTGTTTTTGGGGTCACTCCATCAAAGGTCAAGGTCACAGGGGCCTGAACATTGAAAACCATTTCCGATCAATAACTAGAGAACCACTTGACCCAGAATGTTGAAACTTCATAGGATGATTGATCATGAAGAGTAGATGACCCTATTGATTTTGGGGTCACTCCGTCAAAGGTCAAGGTCACAGGGGCCTGAACATTGAAAACCATTTCCGATCAATAACTAGAGAACCACTTGACCCAGAATGTTGAAACTTCATAGGATGATTGATCATGAAGAGTAGATGACCCCTATTGATTTTGGGGTCACTCCGTCAAAGATCAAGGTCACAGGGGCCTGAACATTGAAAACCATTTCCGGTCAGTAACTTGAGAACCACTTGACCCAGAATGTTGAAACTTCATAGGATGATTGATCATAAAGAGTAGATGACCCCTATTGATTTTGGGGTCACTCCATCAAAGGTCAAGGTCACAGGGGCCTGAACATGGAAAACCATTTCCAATCAATAACTGGAGAACCACTTCACCCAGTATGTTGAAACTTTATAGGATGATTGGTCATGAAGAGTAGATGACCCTTATCGATTTTGGGGTCACTCCATGAAAGGTCAAGGTCACAGGGGCCTGAACATTGAAAACCATTTCTGGTCAGTAACTTGAGAACCACTTGACCCAGAATGTTGAAACTTAATAGGATGATTGGTCATGCAGAGTAGATGACCCCTAACGATTTTGGGGTCACTCTGTGAAAGGTCAAGGTCACAGGGGCCTAAACATTGAAAACAATTTCCGGTCAGTAGCTTGAGCACCACTTGACCCAGAATTATGAAACTTCATAGGATGATTGGTCATGCAGAGTAGATGACCCCTAACGATTTTGGGGTCACTCTGTTAAAGGTCAAGGCCACAGGGGCCTGAACATGGAAAACCATTTCCAATCAATAACTTGAGAACCTCTCGACCCAGAATGTTGAAACTTCATAGGATGATTGTTCATACAGAGTAAATGACCCCTATTGTTTTTGGGGTCACTCCGTTAAAGGTCAAGGTCACAGGGGCCTGAACATTGATAACCAGTTCCGATCAATAACTTGAGAACCATTTGACCCAGAATGTTGAAACTTCATAGGAAGATTGAACATGCAGAGTAGATGACCCCTATTGATTTTGGAGTCAGTCAACTAAAGGTCAAGGTCACAGTGGCCTGTTCATGTAAAATCATTTTTTGTAAATAACTTGAGAACCACTTGACCTACAATGTTGAAACTTAATAGGATGATTGGACATGCAGAGTAGATGACCCCTATTTATTTTGAGGTCACTTGATGAAAGGTCAAGGTCACAGGAGCCTGAACAGTGACTTGAGAACCACTAGGCCAAGAGTGTTGAAATTTAGCGGGATGACTGGACATGCCAAGTAGATGATCCCTATTGCAGCCAACCATCAGTGTCTCTTTGACTTTCGCTCCTGACCCCTATTGACTTCTTGCCTATAGGACTTTGCATTTGGGGAGACATGCGCTTTTTTACAAAAGCATTTTCTAGTTTCCCATTGGGTTTTAAATGTTGATGTTGCTATCATGTCATTTCTGGATTCCTTGTATTTGACATCATTTTTCATGCATTGACCAAACATTTCAGATTCCATGCTGAAATTAACCAATTTGTTAATGGACTGGATAAAGTGGCTTCATTGCACAAAGAGATCCTCCATGCACCTGAAGCATTTTCTAGTCTGTTTGTTCATCAAGCTGTTCATCTAAAGTTTGACACATTCAGATTATTGTATGAAGTGAACTTCAGTCCAGAGGGTTCCAATAACCAAAGGTTGGAGAAGGATACAGTATACTGCTTGGAGGCATTCTTGATTGAATGTGATGGTAATATAAACTGCATATGAATATACTACTACCTGTACTTAACATAGAGGATATTACATGAGTGTCTTTTCATATTGAATTTATTAAACGAGTTGAATAAAATAATAAAATGCGAGGCTCTGCCAAGCATTTTATCAATTTTGTTCAACAAGTTTAATAAATTCAATGTGGAAAGTCACAAATGTAATATTCTTTTTATCACATGTTAGCCTTTTTTGTTGAAACATCAAAAATTCGACTTTCTTTTACTATATAAACAAGACAATTTGACCGGCGTCGCCTATACTATAAATGACGTCAATGTCAAAGCTTTATTACGCTAGTGTATAATCATTTTTATTTAATGGCTTTATTACACTCCCGCGACGTAAGACATGTGATAAAACTTCATAATGAGTGTACTATTATAGATGGCTGTGAAACATTCTATGGGCACACTTAGGTTGAAACTTAGGTTTGCCCTAACCTGCACGTTCGTTTGTCAGAGTATTGACAGGACAATTTCTTGAATCATTTCCTTGGCTGTTTCGTTATGAAGAGGGAATGTGTATTATTGTCTGGTCCTGATGTAGCAAACAGTAATATTACCAGACTAAAGGGTGTGTAATAAGTTTGTTCCAGTTTTCAACACAGGATTATTTTTCAGATCACTATATCTACAGTGCTAAAAAGTGTGACTTAACCCTTACCATGCTAAATTTCTATAATGGACTGGTCCATCTTCCAGTTTGGGCAGTACCATTTATCATCTGAAGGGATGTTTACTGAAAATTTACTGACTGAATAGCGAACAGTGCAGACCATGATCAGACTGCACGGATGTGCAGGCTGATCTTGGTCTACACTGGTCGCAAAGGCAGAAACAGTCGTGTCCAGCATGGTAAGGGTTAAATAGTGTCCTTTTTAGAAAGTTAAATCAATAGATTTGTATGTTCAAATATTTTCTAGATAATTGCATTAAAGATGGTCAATCACATTTAAGCAAAATTTAGTGACATTTTTTACTTTTTGTATATTCTGTTAGAGATTTATTTAAGAAACAAAAATACCCATTACTTAGAGTTAGATCCCTGTTAGAAATGTATACTTTATTGATTTTCATAAAAATTTGTAATTACTCCCCTTTAATATGAAACTATTTAAAATGCTTGGTATTTCCTTTTATTTCCATATAATTCCGAGTTTTACATTCGCATTGAATAGATATACCAAATATTTAACAATCTGAACCAAAAGGTGGGTTTTAAAATGCATGTAGCTTCTAAATTTCATTTTTTTCCCATTCTATCTTGGTTGCGCAACCAAGATAGGCAAAGGGAGGTAATAATAATTGTTCAAACTTGCATTTCTAATGAATTCAATCTATATATGTAATTGTTAATGCAATTATTTTACGAATATAATACAATATATCGGTTAGTTATACATTTTCTTAGGTAAAGTATGTTTATCACATTTATACTGATGATAAAATAACTCGATCTTGGTTGGGCAACTGCAATAGGAAAACCAATTATTAAAAATATCTACAGTGAAAACCTAACTTGTATTAAGCGCTAACTAAACATAAATGAGTGTAAATGATCAGATGTTAAAGTTTAAAACAAATCCATTACTTAGCCAAAATCTGATTATCCACCTTTAAAGTAATGGATAGGAAAAATAAACTGTCTTGTTTGGTCTTTACTAGTTTTAGACATGTTAAATCTTACATTGCCTCAATACTTTCTTGCATTGCTAACTATTGTTTTCATACATAACTAGTATGTAGACATATCTATTTAAATTAACAAGGCGTAACGCAAACGCAACATTAACTATCAAATTTAAAATAACTTGAACAGTCATATGCAATTGTAATATATGGGAATCAGTTTTGATTTCTTATTCACACTAACTGTATAATTATGCTACTGATTTAAGAAACTACTGGAACAACCTTATTTTTTTTAGCTTGGTTTCACTTGTAACAGGAACAGAAACTTGGCTTGGTACTGGGAATATTATCATGAACTATCTGGTCTAGTAGGTAAACTTATGTCTATAGTTTTGGGCCAGCCCTAAATAGGAGTGTTGTATTTTGACTTCATATCTCAGTCCTCGAATTTTCACAATTTCGCCCCAGCGTCAGCGTCACTGTCACCTCTGATTAAAGTTTTGATAAAGTCAAATATCTCTGTTACTTTCAAATCTATTGACTTCAAACTTAAAATATAGTTATTCACTATCACAGTCTACACCAGGAAAAACAATCCCCATAACTCTGATTAAATTTTGTCAAAGTTATGTCCCTATTTAACATATAATTTTTATGCCCCTGGCATCTTCTGATGCGGGAGGCATATAGTGATTGTCCTGTCCGTTCATCCGTCCGAATGGGACCGTTTCGTCTAGCTTCAATACCCCTTACTAGAATGACTTGATACTAATGCAGATGTAACCTGTGACCATTCCTCATCTTCAAACATCACTTGACCTCAGTTTGACCTTGACCTTGACCTTGTTTTGGACTTAGGTTGCTTTGTATGGGCCATCTCTTGGTTAACCAAATGGGACCGTTTTGTCTAGCATCAGTACCCCTTACTAGAATGACTTGATACTAATGCAGATGTAACCTGTGACCATTCCTCATCTTCAAACATCACCTGACCTCAGTTTGACCTTGACCTCGTTTTGGACTTAGGTTGCTTTGTATCGACAAGGATGCCACCGGGGGCATCAAGCGTTTATTGAATGCAGATTCTTGTTAAGTTTTTGTTTTGGATAAAGTCCAGTATCTGTTACTATCAAAGCTTTTGACTTGAAACTTAAAATAGTTATTCACTATCAAAGTCTGTCTGTTGGTTAGCAATTTCCTTTCTGCTCTGTAACTCTTGAACCCCTTGAAGGATTTCAAAGAAACCTGACACAAATATTCACCCCATCAAAACGATGTGCAGAGCGCATGTTTCGGATGGCTCACTTCAAGGTCAAGGTCACACTTAGGGGTCAAAGGTCATATGACTTTGTTTTGTGTGTATATTGCTCTGCATTTGCGTTGCATTGCAGTGCTCTTGTTTTTATTTGGCAGATCCTTCTTTTGTTCACTTACAATATTTTTTAGCTCATGTCTGCATGATAGTGGTTTCATTTATGATTTTATTTTAACCAAACTTGCACACAACTTGTATCACCATAAGATCTCAGTTCCTTTCTTGAACTGGCCAGATCCCAATATGGGTTCCAGAGTTATGGCCCCTGAAAGGGCCAAAATTAGCTTTTTTGACCTTGTCTGCACAATAGCAGCTTTATTTATGATTTGATTTTTACCAAACTGGCACACAACTTGTATCACCATAAGATCTTGGTTCCTTTCTTGAACTGGCCAGATTCCAATATGGGTTCAAGAGTTATGGCCCCTGAAAGGGCCAGAATTAGCTATTTTGACCTTGTCTGCACAATAGCAGCTTCATTTATGATTTTATTTTAACCAAACTTGCACACAACTTGTATCACTATTAGATCTTTGTTCCTTTCTTGAACTGGCGAGATCTCATTATGGGTTCCAGAGTATTGGCCCCTGAAAGGGCCAGAATTAGCTATTTTGACCTTGTCTGCACAATAGCAGCTTCATTTATGATTTGAATTTAATCAAACTTGCACAAAACCTTTTTTTGCCATAAGATCTTGGTTCCTTTCTTGAACTGGCCAGATTCCATCATGGGTTCCAGAGTTATGGCCCCCTAAAGGTCCAAAATTTGTTATTTTGGCTTTTGCAGGCATATAGAGACTTCATTTATGGTTTTATTTGATACAAACTTCCAAAATATCTTCAACAACAATAAATCTTGGATTCCATGACAAATCAGATCCAATCGTAGGTTCCAGAGTTATTTTATATCTGATTACCTCCCCTGATTGTAATCAAAATGAATTTATATCAGTAAATACTTATAGGACTTATTTGAAATTTCATTATTGTCATCAGTTGGACTGAGCCAATCAGGGTAGATAACTATGGACTGATTTTATGTCAAATTACCTCCCTTTATTTCAAATTAAAATGGGTATATATCCATAACTAATGAAGATACTGATCTGAAATTTCATTAATGTGAACAGATTTATTTGGCAGATCCTTCTTTTGTTCACTTACAAAAATTTTCTTTTTAATTACTTCCCTTTTACGTTACTATAAATAGCTTATTTTTAGTAACTTTTTTTATTACTGGCTGTAGGGAAAAACCGAGACCACTTTCCTGTGGTACAACATGGATGGTACCTCCAATTTTTAGGTGTATTTTGACATATCTGTACCTTTTAGAAAAATTTTTTTTCTTTTTGGTTAAATTTCTTCCCTTTGTTGTTCCTGTCCTTTGGACTTAGATATTTTTTTTGAGGACCTTCTTGTCCTCAAGTGCAATGATAACAGGTGAGCGATTTAGGGCCATCATGGCCCTCTTGTTTTTAATTACTTCCATTTTACATTACTATTAATAGCTTATTTAGTAACTTTTTTATTATTGGCCGTAGGGAAAAACCGAGACCACTTTTCTGTGGTTCAACATGGATGGTACCTCCAATTTTTAGGTGTATTTTGACATACCTGTACCTTGTAAGAACATTTTTTTCTTTTTGGTTAAATTTCTTCCCTTTGTTGTTCCTGTCCTTTGGACTTAGATATTTTTTCTGAGGACTTAGATTTATTTTTAATTTCTTCTCTTTGTTGTTCCTGTCCTGTAGGCTTCATCAGTCAAAATTTTGCTCCTATCTTCCTCTGATGTAATCCTTTGGGCATGGAACTACGGGCCTGATTTGAAAATAATTTTATTTGAAGTAACTTGAAGAAAATTTCAACTTATTTTCTCATAATTCTTTTGATTGATCTTGATTATGATTTTTTGACCTTCCTGTCCTTAAGTGCAATGATAACAGGTGAGCGATAGAGGGCCATTTTGGCCTCATTGTATTTATCATATGGGACCAGTTATTTTATTTGATTGGCTGTGTCTACACTGTCCCTAAATTAAGCATGGTAGGGTAAATCAGATATTAATCAGTCATCAAAATTCAAATCTCATCCATTGTTTAAATTAGATACAGCACTGAATAGCCATATGCAATATACAAGTAACATACAGTTATCATGTTTACTGACTAAAAATTATCCAGGCGTTTCACTTATCTTTCAAATCAGTAATCTTATTGACATCCAGAATTGACGATTTTCCTAGCTCCATGTAGACGGCCGGGTCTAAAACTTTACCTGAGGTAACGGAAGTCAGACGAATTGGAAACGGTCATCCATCCATCCAGCTTCAGCACAAATTCGCGGAAAAAGTAAACTGTTATGAGACTCTTTTCTCCCCACCATTATTTTCGTCTGGCCACATGCTTTAAAAATATGCATGTGTTATAGGTCAGTCATTTGCAGATAATACTGTACAGGTTGCGCAAGGTGTGCATTTTGGGCCATTTTTGTCTAAAAAATTAGTGTCCTGAAACCTGCGTTTTACTCGTTTTTATCACAGAAGCAACAGAATCGGCAGACTGAAAATTTCACATAATGAAGTGCTATGTCTATGCTATGGAAGGGGACATCTGCCATTTCACACATTATTGTAATTGGTATTTCAGTATGCCAATTCCTTTCCAATGCTGGCAATTCATTTCCCATGTCGCTTTTTAATAGTGCATTATCCATATTTGTATGTAAATTGTGATATCGTAATGATAACACGACCTTTAATGTTGCAACCATTGAAAACTTAAAAAGTTTTTTATAATTCAGTCATAAAAATTAATATGTAGATATTTTAATAAAGATGAAGCATTTGATTTGCTTACTATGCCAGTAATACGAAAACCGTCAAGTTATAATTTATTCACTGGACTTTGTATGCAAATATTTAAATTATAATTAAGAAGTTATTTTGCTAACTTTCTCAATTTATTCATATGCTTAAAATGGCATTGTTAAATTTCTTATTCCTATTTTCAAATCTATTTTGATTTGGTCATATGATTAATACTTATATATTGACAATTTCTTTGCGCTAAAATGGGCCCTTTTAAAAAAAGGGGGATAATTTGTAAAAACTGTAAAAATAATAAACGCTCCCCAAACCGGTGTTTGCACTAATTTATACTAAGAAAAAAAGTCCGCAAACATCATACGCCGAAGATCTAGTGATTTGGTAAGTGATATAATAAATGTTACATTCCCCCAAAAATAAAGGTTATGATGACCCTACCCTTGGTGTCAAGATACAAATTAATGTTTGATTAAAGTAAATGGCAGAATTAAAGTCACGGCACAGTTTTTAAAGTGGACTAGGTAGGGGTCAGTCTGTCAATTTTAAAAATCTTTCGTTTATCACTCATTCACTGACACTGTTTATGTCAAAGATATAACACTGATAAAGTAAACTAAGGGGGAAAAGTGCACCCGAGGTGGGACTCGAACCCACGACCGCCAGGATACTAGTTCGTAGCTCTACCAATTGAGCTAGCTGTGCGCCTGTAGTAGGTTACTCCCAACATCACTACACACTGCTACACTCCACCCCCTTTTATCTTTTGATTCCCCAACCAGGCCAAGCCGTTCCAGGCGTCGGCACACCATTTACTTCTGACACCAGTAGAGCAAACCAAGGGGGTAAAGTGCACCTGACGTAGGACTCGAACCCCATCATAATGATCATACTGCTCCGTAGCTCTACCACCACCTGTCATACATGTCGTAGGCCGATCTCAAAGTCACTACGATATTCTATACTTATAGATTTAATATAAAAATGCAAGGTAAAACTTAATATGCTGTATGTTTTCAGGTCACATACTCACAGCTGATGTTTTAAAGATATTAGCTCTTGAGCAATAACGAACATGGAGCCCTTTTCAACAACAAAGTAAGTATCCATACTCCATGTACACACTACTAATTTGTAACATTTAGCATACTTTTTGGTTTATGTGCAATTTGGAATCTTACATAGAAAATAGAGGGCAGTCATGACCTGGGAAACAAACTCTTGGTGTACTTTAACAGCTGCAACTACCCCAACTCAGAACTGGGGTCTGTTGTCAACATATTGGCCAGTCATGGTTAATAGGATAGTATAAAAACAGTGTACACAAAAAAGCATACTTAATACATTTAAGTTCCAGTGTCAAAATTAAAAAGACCACCCTTGGGGCTGGCAAAAAAGTGGTCTCAATAACAAATTTGCCTTACTTACTTACCAGTAATTAATACTAGTTACCAGTTTCGGAAATTACGCAAGTGACTAGAAAATAACTAGTATTGTATTAGAAGTCTTAAAATGGGTTGCCTTAAATTAATCAATAGCATTAAAATAAACAAGATATTTTGAATATTTTCTCATTGCAGTAGTTTTTGTTTCAGCTCTGAAGAACAGCTGCTGTCGAGCATCTTTGCAGGCAAAAGATATGCTTTGTTATTCAGAGTATAGAGAATGGATGTACTCTAAACAGTACAACAGAACTACAATATGTTTTATCAGACTTGTTACAGTTGTCCCGATTTGTTTGTGTTGATAACTGTATACAGTTTGTTGATGAAGCACTTCAGATCTTGGTCCAGTTACAGCCTGAAAACAGCATTACTGAAATAGAAATGTTGGTAAAACAAGGAAGAAAATATGATATTCCATTTCAAATGCTACAGTGTCTAATAAACTCTGGACTGAAAGTTAGAGACATTTCAGAGTTGCTGAATGTAAGTAAGAGAACAGTTGAAAGAAGAATGGAAGAGTATAATCTATCAGTCCGTCAGACTTATAGCAACTTGTCTGATGAGAAAATAAAGCTGGAAGTTCAACAGCTCTCTGCCAGTTTTCCAAATGTTGGATATAGAACTATTCAAAGTCTTCTTCTTTCAAAAGGTTTGAAAATACAGGAACATAAAGTACGACATGCTTTAAGAGAGTGTGATCCTTGTGGAGTGCTCTTTTGCAGAGTATTTCTGACATCTTCTAGAATACAGAGAAGAACATACTCAGTTAGTGGTCCTCAAGCACTGTGGCATATTGACGGAAATCACAAATTGATAAGGTGAGTTACTGGTACTCTTGAATGATGTGTAATAAATTGTCCATGTATGCATTCGGTAAGGAACTCTTACCATAGGTAAACCTGTATGAACAAACAACAATTACCCTGTTATACACAGTTATTGCAGAAGTACATGTATCACTCCAAACATATGTAAGGAACAAAACAATTATTAAAATAATTATTTCAACAAACTCCTGGCAAAAAAGGCTGAAAAGGGTAGTGTTTAGGTATTAAACTAGAAATGGACTTGTTTTTCAGATGGCGCCTAGTTATTCATGGAGGGGTGGATGGCTTCTCAAGGTTCCCTGTATTTTTGAAGGTCAGCAATAATAATAGTGCACAAACTGTCCTATGTGCCTTTTTAGAGGCTGTTAACAAGTTTGGAAAGCCAGCTAGGGTCAGGTCTGACAAAGGTGGTGAAAATGTCTTAGTGGCAGAGTACATGCTTCAGCATCAACAATCAGTTGATAGACCATTCATTGCAGGGAGATCTGTACATAATCAAAGGTTTGCATCATACTTACATGTATATATGTTACTTATTATCCATCCCTAAACTTTTGGATTTTTCTAGCTTTAATTTTTACGTTTCATGACTGGTTTTCTCTGGAAAGCCATAATAGATTAACTTTTTATTAAGACATGAAAAAACCAGTGCTTAAGCAACACCACAGTTTAATAAGTAAATTTTAAGCTAAAAATTTATTTTGTCATTCATATTTTGGTTTATTTGTGTTTTATACTGCTTTGGAAAGCCAGCTAGCATTATACCCCTGCCAGATGAAGTTTGGAGGGAGTACATATGTATATTGGAGTCATCTTGTCTACCTGTCCTTCGTTCCTCAATACTTGTCTTTCTTTACTAATTAAAGGATTTTAATGAAACTTTACACATTTGTAGTACATTTAGACAAGTGAATGACAATATTATCCAGGTCTGAGATTCCTAAGGGGCGATAGCTCAACTGTAATGTTTTGTTGTTGTTTTATAAAGGAATATAATTTTAAGGTCTACCTTGATATTAAGCATCAACTATTTTGCCACATTTGTCAGGTTTTTATTTCAGAATTGAACGGTTATGGAGGGAAATGTGGGCTGGTGTTACAAGTTTGTACTACACATTATTCTACAGCATGGAAAACAACAGTATTCTGGATCCGACAAACAAAACACATTTAATGTTGCTACACCTTGTGTTTCTTCATAGAATACAAGCTCATTTAGACAGATTTACCGAAGCACTGAGGCGGCGTCCACTTAGAACAGAGAACAACAGAACTCCTTTGCAACTTTGGTTGACCAGTAATCATGCAACGAGTATGGATCAGGTGATAAAATATTTACTTAAACCAGCTTGTTCTGAAGTTAAAGTGGTCATTCCTTCATTCTGTCCGTCCATAAACAATTCTTGTTATCGCATCTCCTCTTAAACCACTGGGCGGATTTTGATCAAACTTGGCCAAAATGATCCCTCAGTGCCCTGATTGGCCCTGAGAATTAGATCAATAGGTCAAAGGTCAAGGTAATATTTTGTTGTCGCATCTCCTCTGAACCAATTGGTGGATTTCAATAAAACTTGGCACAATGATCCTTAATTGCCCCAGTTGGTCCTAACTGATAATGAGGTCACTAGGTCAAAGGTCAATGTCACAGTGACTTACTGTTTGAAATCAGTTTCTGCTCAATATTTGGTGAACTATTTACCAAGAACCTTGAAAGTTCTTAGGTTTGTTGGTCATGATGTGTGGTTGATCCCTGTATGTATTAAGGTCACTTAGGCAAGGGTCAAGGTCACAATATTCTGACATTTAAAATCAGTTTCTGCTCATTTACTTGTATACTGTTTCACTTAGGATCTAGAAATGCATAAGTATATTGGTCATAATGATTAAGATTATGGTATCTTTTTTTTTTTAAAACAATGTATGGTGATAAATATTTTGAAATGTTAAAATAAAATAAACATTTTACACTTATGATTGGTTACTATTGATTGGCTTTTGACCAAACTTCACAGGAATGATCCTTGGGTGGTCCTCTTTCGAAGTTGTTAAAATGGTTCCAGTCCAATGCACAACTAGGTCAGAGGAGCTAAAAATACCTTTTTAAGTGAAAACTTTTTAAATCTTGTCTGAAACCAAACAAAATCTTCAGCCCTGTCTGAAATATATATACTTTATCATAGATCCTAATTTGTGTGTGTGGGGGTGGGTGAGGGGGACTAGACATTCACCAGGAAAACATTGATACATAGTCAAAATTCAAAATCACATTGACATGAAAAATAAAATTGGTTTCTGCATAATACCTGGTAACTGGTGAACCATTCAACCAACGACCTTGAAACTCCTAAAATATCATTTTCATGTGTTAATGACCCCTGTCATCCCTCTGGGATCTCTTGTTTATGATATCAATTATGATAACCAAACATCAAGTTTGACTATTGTGTCTGTTAGCTCAGTATAACTTACATAGAATGATTGCGCAATGTATGACAAATGCATTTTTGTTGCTTCAGGACAGTACAAATGATTATGGTATTGACTACAACCCAGGGGCGTTAATAACTCATCCAGAATCAGTAGTTGTTCCAGACAGCATGGAAATCACAGAAAATCAGAAACAACAGTTACAACATATACTTCAGAAAGACTCGAACAATTTTGGTGTTGATATCTACCAAGAAATATTGGAATATTGGACTGTCAATAACTTATAACTATATTTTAGAAAAAAGGTGCAAGGAAAATACAAAAAGTGAAGAAACTACTTTTTTGCATTTTTAGTCCACCATCTACAATGTACCAGATGGTGGGCTAGTCAAATCGCTTTTCATCCGTGGTCCATCCATCCGTCACTCCGTCCTTCCGTTAACAATTCTTGTTATCGCATCTCCTCTGAATCCACCATGTGGATTTTGACAAAACTTGGCCTAAATGATCCCCGTGCCTTAGTTGGTCCTAACTGAGAATGAGGTCACTAGGTCAAAGTTCAAGGTCACAGTGACCTTCAACTTTGCACCTACTTTGAAACTACTGAGTGGATTTCAATGAAACTTGGTCACAATGATCCTTACTCCCAAATGAGATCATAGCTCAAAGGTCAAGGTCACAGTGACCTTCAGTTAAATTTTTGGAAAAATTGTTATCACATTCTACTCTGAAACAAATGGGTGGGATTTTAATCAAACTTAGCCAAAATGATCCCCCATTTCCTAGTTGGTCTTAACTGAAAATGAGGTCACTATGTTAAAGGTCAAGGTCACAGTGACCCTTAACTTAAATTTTTGATAAAATTTTGTTATCGCATCTCCTATGAAACTACTGAGTGAATTTTGATAAAACTGTGCCACAATGATCCCCAGTGCCCTATTTGGTCCTAACTGAGACTGAAGTCACTAGGTCAAAGGTCAATGTCACCAAAATTATTATTTCACTTAGAACAGTGAAAGTTCTTAGGTTCGTTGGTCATGATGTTTAGTTGACCACTTTCTGTATTTAGGTCAAAGGTCAAGGGCACAGTGATCTGAAATTTAACCCTTACCCTGCTAAATTTATATAATGAACTTGTCCGTCTTTCAGTTTGGACAGTACCATTAAATGTTAAAAGGGGTGCATACCAAAAGGATACTGACTGAATGACGAACAGTGCAGTTCATGATCAGACTGCACAGATGTGCAGGCTGATCATTATCTACACTGGTCGCAAAGGCAGAATCAACCGTGTCCAGCATGATAAGGGTTAAAATCAGTTTCTGCTAGAAACTCATGAACTGTTTCACCTAGAAATCAAATATATTGGTATATTGGTCATAATGTAAAGATGACTTTTGTTAATATTTCGGTATCTCGGTCACAGTGACCTGAAATTTAAAATCAGTTTCTGCTCAATAAATGGTGAACTATATCTTGACCTAAACTTTTGAATTAATTTTTGTTCATAGGCACTTTCAATAAAAAATATGTTCAACAGGATCTGAGAATTAAATAAAACATTTATGTATTTTTTGGAAATAAATGACCAATTAAAATACGGAAACTTCCTTTTTTAGTCCATCATAGCCTTGTGGTGTCGCCTGCTACGGAGTAGCTGCAATATATAGGGTTTACTTCTCTGTCATCCGTCTGTCTGTCTGTCACGTTTTCTAGTCCTGAGCATAACTTGAAAAGTATGGAAGATGCAAACTTTTAACTGCATACAATGATAGAACACACTGAGAGGGTGTGCAGTGTCAAAGAACCATAACTTTTCCTAGATATAAATAATAGTAACAGACATTTGACAGATAAACAAAGGGTACCGAAAAACCTTAACCTTAAAACAAACAAGTACAACACCTTGGTGACCTTGACCTTTGGTATACTGGGCACAGTCACTGCATACATGTATAACTTGTAAAGTCACAGTAAGATGTATGCAAAAGTCACAGAGATATGACAGAAAAACAAAGGTTACTGAAAAACTTTAACCAGGAAAGCTGACGTGATAGCACCCTTTTTCTCCAAATAGTGGAGCTAAAACTGGCAAAATTGAATTAATTATGTGACACCTTTAGCCAACAATATTACATAATGACAGTGCATACATCTGTGAAGTTTCAGTTAAATATCTTTATCAATTTTACAGTTATGAAATTGAACAGAAAATTGCAACAAAGTCCAACAAGAGCTGGCACAGGAGACAGCGCGCTCGACTATTTCGATGCTGGATAGTGAAACTGGGCACATCTGCGGAAACTAGAGCTGTCACTGGAGTGTTTAATGACTCCAATTGTGGATGAAAATATTGCACAATAGCCTGAGTCATGTCAAAAATATCAACTTAAAGTAATAAGAGAGGTAAAGATAAAATGTATCAAACACTATATAAGTATATCCTCAGCAAAGAGGGGCATAATTCATTAAATATTGGTGCCAAGTTATGCAGCTTGTGTCATATAGTGTGGGTGATGATGTTGAAACAACATTTTAAAGTTTGAATCTAATCCATTCAGTAATAACAAGAGACAGAGTGAAAGTGCATCAAAACTTTAACCTAAAATTCTAAGTAAAAAGGGGAAATAATTCATGAAAAATTGGTCCCAGAGTTATGCATCTTGTATCATATGATAAGGGTAATGATGTTGAACAATTGTTTAAGTTTGAATCAGATCACTTCAGTAATAACAGAGATAGAGTGAAAGTGCATAAAACATTAACCTGAAATTCTAAGTAAAAAGGGGAATAATTCATGAAAAATTGTGCCAGAGTTATGCACCTTGTGTCATATGGTGTGGGTGATGATGTTGAACAACTATTTTAAGTTTGAATCAAATCCATTCAGTAATAACAGAGACAGAGTGAAAGTGCATCAAAACTTTAACCTAAAATTCTAAGTAAAAAAGGGAAATAATTCATGAAAAAATTGGTCCCAGAGTTATGCACCTTGTATCATATGATAAGGGTAATGATGTTGAACAATTGTTTAAGTTTGAATCAGATCCATTCAGTAATAACAGAGATAGTGTGAAAGTGCATAAAATTTTAACCTGAAATTCTAAGTAAAAAGGGGAATAATTCATGAAAATTTGTGCCAGAGTTATGCATCTTGTGTCATATGATGTGGGTGATGATGCTGAACAACTATTTTAAGTTTGAATCAAATCCATTCAGTAATAACAGAGGTAGAGTGAAAGTGCTACAAAACTTTAACCTGAAATTCTAAGTAAAAAGGGGGAATAATTCATGAAAAAATGGTGCCAGTTATGCACCTTGTGTCATATGATGTGGGTGATGATGTTGAACAACTATCTTAAGTTTGAATCAAATCCATTTAGTAATAACAGAGATAGAGTGAAAGTGCATCAAAACTTTAACCTGAAAATCTAAGTGAAAAGGGGGGATAATTCATGAAATATTGGTGCCAGAGTTATGACCCTTATGTCAGATGATGTGGATGATGATGAGGAATAAGTATTTCAAGTTTGAATCAAATCCATCAAGTAACAAGAGCTCGTCGAACACGAAATGCCCCCCTTGATGCATTTAGTAACTGCACAAGGAACAGAAATTATATGCTTACTGTAAACAAAAGTTCTACCATTCTAATTTAATCTGACCTTGACCTTTAACCTATTAACCTAACAAGAGATTACAGAGTGATCTTGCCGCCATCCACTGAGCCATTTTTGAATGTTTCAAATTTCAAGACTACCTCAAGGTCAAAAGTTATGGACATGAAGGTTCTAAGTTTTTTCCCTATAAAAGTCTATATGAACCATATGACCCCTGGGGCGGGGCCATATTTGACCCTAGAGGAATAATTTGAACAAACTTGGTAGAGAACCACTAAATGATGCTACATTACAAAATATCAAAGCCATAGTCTTTGTGGTTTGGACAAGAAGATTTTCAAAAAATTTCCCTATATAAGTCTATGTAAACCATGTGACCCCCAGGGCGGAGCCATATTTGACCCTAGGGGAATAATTTGAACAATCTTAGTAGAGGACCACTAGATGATGTCATATACAAAATATCAAAGCCATAGGCCCTGTGGTTTGGACAAGAGGTTTTGCAAAGTTTTTTCCTATATAAGTCTATATAAACCATGTGACCCCCGGGGTGGGGCCATATTTGACCCCATGGAAATAATCTGAACACTTGGTAGAGGACCACTAGATTTTGCTACATACCAAATATCAAAGCCCTAGGCCCTATGGTTTTGGACAAGAAGATCAGAAACAGTTTTAATTGTTCCTGGCCAATGTGACCTTGACCTTTGACCTAATGACCTCAAAATCAATAGGGGTCATCTGCTGGTCATGGCCAACCTAACTATCAATTTTCCTGACACTAGGCCCAAGCGTTCTAGAGTTATTGCCTGGAAACCATTTTACTGTTCCTGGTCACTGTGACCTTGACCTTTGACATACTGACCTCAAAATCAATAGGAGTCATCTGCTGGTCATGACCAACCTCCCTATCAACTTTCGTGACCCTAGGCCTAAGCGTTTTTGAGTTATCATCCGGAAACCGTTTTACTGTTCAGGGTTACTGTGACCTTGACCTTTAACATACTGACCTCAAAATCAATAGGGGTCATCTGCTGGTCATGACCAACCTCCCTATCAACTTTCATGATCCTAGGCCCAAGTGTTCTTGAGTTATCATCCGGAAACCGTTTTACTATTCAGGGTCACTGTGACCTTGACCTTTGACATACAGACCTCAAAATCAATAGGGGTCATCTGCTGGTGATGACCAACCTCCCTATCAACTTTCATGATCCTAGGCCCAAGCATTCTTGAGTTATCATCCGGAAACAGATTGGTCTACATTCCGACAGACCGACCTACCGACTGACATCTGCAAAACAATATACCCCTCCTTCTTCGAAGGGGGGCATAATTACAGAGATAAGTTGAAAAAAGAGAAAGTGCACCAAAACTTTAACCAAGGTGGGGATGCGGAAAGACGCCGACGCCGGGCGAGTAGGATAGCTCTCCTTATACTTCGTATAGTCGAGCTAAAAAGGGAGATAATTCAGTCAAACTTCCAGAAAGATTTATTGCTCTTGATCAGTGACCTCTAACAATCACTCTGAATACATATGCAAGGTTTCAAGAGAAAAGCTTTGATAGTGTTTGAGATATTGGTCAGGTTAAAGTTTTTCAGTCCGTAAGGGGGAGATAACGCCGATGCTCGGTTGACAGAATATGCTCTCCTTATTCTTGAATACTCAATAGGCGAGCTATAAACCATTCAAGTTGAATACAAGATCCCTGACGAAGTTTTAATAATATTCTTATTGTAATGCTTTACTGACAGCCTTACGCATAATTCTCTGAAAAAGAGCTGTAAATACAATCAACATGTAAAATTAAGTAAATGAAGAATTGTAAGATACAATACCCATTCAAACTGCTTTAGTTAGTTTTCCTGCTAAAATGCCTTTAATTTTAAAATTGCCATGTTATTTTATAATATTTTTTTTGGGTTTGCAGTTTTTTCGCCCATTTTTGACAAATTTTCAGTCATACACAGGGGGTAGTTTCCTCACCACTTTTCCTCCCATCCTCCGATACAAACCACCAAGTGTCTCAATGGTCATGGTTGGTACCGGGGAGCAAAACTAGAGGTTAGAGGTTGCATAATTATATTACAAGTCCGTGACCTTAAACACTTGACAACAAGGCTACCCAACGCCTTAATCATGACATCATCTTATTGGGATACTACCAGGAATTGATACACTTTAGCACAACAAAGAACATGTTGTTTTATGATTATCATCTGCAAAAGCAAATATTAAAGATTACCAAAGTTATTTTTTTTTTTTGGCACTGTAACATTAAAGAAACTGGTTAATTCAACCCGATTGCAATTAATCAATATACAATGTAACTAACGTTCAGCTTTCTTGAGGAATTTGTTGAAATTGTAAACAACGACTTCCTCCACATCTTTCTTCTCTTTTTCTTCGGAAAAAGAAGGCACAAAAAATCCTGAACTTCACTGCTTGTCGGAAACTTCCCTTTACAGAAAAACTCAATGCTCTTCTGACGGTGTTGTTGGATCACCCCTAACACTCCGTGCAGCTTCAATCCTGTAAGTAAATCAGGAAATCTTTTAATAAAACAATTTCACTTGCTTTCACTTATTTTCTCCCTACATTCACTAGGGCTTCAAATGGACTTTTTACTGCCAATATTGCTGCTAAAATATAAATTCATATAAACAAGCTGAGGAAGTAGAGGTTTTTTTTGGTGATTTCTGGTTTGTTTTGGGAAATGGGCCTGTATGCAAAGTTGACAAAATTGAAATATACCATTGACAAGAGCTGTCAATAGGCTCGACTCTTCTCAGTACTTGTCCATAAAACAACTTTTGTCAGTAAAAAATCTAGGTGAAAAACACAGGTTATTGAAAATACACATTCACTTGGTAACAAGGGGAAGGCATGTATGAGGTTTCTCTCACTTGTGCTGAATAATAGAGACAATTCTGCTTGTTGAGAAATGTGAACAAGGTGTCTTACATTAGATAACACAGACTTGCAAAGTCGGGTTGAGATCAAAAGTAGAAAAACAAAGAATCCGTTAAACCGATGGATGCTCCAAGAAGCATACTGTTGTGTGGGGGAGGGGTCAGGGAGTCGGGATGTTGGGGATGTGTTATTTTGAAATTTCACTCGTCCATATTGAAATATAGATAAAAAAATAGGGGGCAGGGGGGGGGGGGGGGGGGTAGTGTTGTTTTGAAATTTCACTTGTTCATATTGGAATTTAGCTATGAAATGGGGAAAAAATGGGAGCAGGGGTTGTGGGGGGGGGGGGAAATGTCAGTTAGGGGGGATTCGGGGTGCACCTGGGGGTGGGTCAAGGAGTCGGGATGTTTGGGAATTGTTGTTGTGTTGTTTTGAAATTATACATGTTGATAACTTTTATAAATTGAAATATAGCTGAAAAATTCAAAGGGCCATAAATCTGTGAAAAATCATCAAACCGGAACATGCTGATAATATGCGCATCTCCTCTTGGTAACGAAGCTTCCCATAAAGTTTTGTTGAATTCAAGCCAATAGTTGCTGACAAATAGCGCAGACAAGAACAGCACTATATGTATGTATATACTATTAAGGGGAAGAAATGAAAGGGCCATAAATCTGTGAAAAATCATCAAACCGGAACATGCTGATAATATGCGCATCTCCTCTTGGTAACGAAGCTTCCCATAAAGTTTTGTTAAATTCCAACCAGTAGTTGCTGAGAAATAGAGCGGACAAGAATTTGCGGGACGGACGGACGAAGTGGCAACTATATGCTTCACCTTCAGTGAGCATAAAAACAGGATGAACTAAATGAAGACTTACCCTCCATATACTGCAACAAGGGCCCCATCATTTGGTAAAAGGAATAATGTGTCTTCAAGGCAGTGATAGCCTCTTTTCTGGTAGATTCTGACAACACCTTACAAAATCCAGTAGATCCTAGTAGATCAGAATACTGATCTACTAATGTACTAAGTTCCCCTGCATTAACATTTTCTAACTGAAAAAAACTATACAGAGCTATTCAGAAACTTTTCAAATACATATAACCGATTGAACTGGCAAGTCTGTATTTGTACGAGTTTCCATCTGTTAGTAATTTTAATGACTGAAAGACTTATCTTATTATTGTGTTTTCAATTTATCATGAAAATAATGTAATAACAAGGAAGAATATTGTATGTATTAAATGGTTGTTTTCTTCTGTGTTCTTTACGTGTTCAAAAGAACACATCACACCATTTGATGATTGTGGTTAAATTAGGTGTTCACATGTCTGACCTTGACGTATGAACAATTGTCCTGAATATGAATAGGTCTTGTAGAGATTGTCATGAAGTACCTTGAATGAAATTTTCATGACTGCAGTTTAAAGCATTTGCTTTTATCAGCTATATGTGTATTATATTGTATATTTTATTTCATGATTCCCTGTCCTCGATTTCTGGCATTTTGACCTGAAAATAATTAAGTCTTGTCTGGTAGAAGTTGACAGAAATAAACTTACTTCACGTACTGCTGTTTCAACATCAGACCTCTGGATGCATTCATCGGACAGGTTCCTCCCCACTTGTGATGTATTCAGCTATTAGTCGGTTAAAGCACCTGGGTCCTGGGTGCCCATTAATAAGGGCAACTGCTGTTGCCCTCCCCATAATAAGATATTCTTTATTTGACAAAAGTTCGGCATCAAGATGAAATGTGTCCCTATTAAACGTTTTGGTTTTATTGAAGAGAATTGTGAAAAATTCTCTGCTTAGTCCCCCTGCATCAACTCCCTCTTCTCCAATGAAAGTCACTTTGAGTGGTTTTCCCAATCGTCGTCTGTGCTTCAAAGAGTTCTTCTAATGCTGTCTGCAGGAACAGACGCCTTATAATTCGAACATTCCAATTATTTGGACATTTTGCTAGTTTCAAATTGATACACTCGAGTTCTTCCTCTAAAGTTCTTTAAAAAAAGAAAGGATTACTGTTAGAATGACTTTCAGTTTTTCTTTTTAATATTTTTATCACTATTTTTTAATCAGATATTTTTTTATTTGTTCTTTCAATATTGTGTCTTACAAAATAAGAATTTAACTGTAATTCAACAGAAAACATAAAATCAAAATATTTCCATCCTATATGATTCTAAATTTAATATCTCTTCTATGACAATGATCTTACGATAACAGTTAAACAACAGGGCCATGATGACCCTGTATAGCTCACCTGAGTCTCAAAGCTCTGAATGACACGGTCAATAACACAAGTTACGTGTACACTTTAAATAATCTTTAAATCAAGGTCATCTCTTTTTCAGACCTAACCTATGAGGGTCCATAACAATGCCTAGTTATGTGGGCTTCTTGCAACAAGTGATCCCGGTTGGACTATCTTCTCAACCAAGGGGCATAATTTGAACAGTCTTGGTAGAGGTCCTGATCAAGGCAATGCTACAAACCAATTATCAAAACCCACGGCCATGAAGGTACAGACAAAAAGACTTGATTTTTCCAATAGAAGTGTCCATATTAAAACTTTGGTAGTCAATCAAGTTATAAAGTTGCTTGTAAAACTTTAACCAAGGTAAACCATGGTTTTCTTAGTACAAAAAGGGAGATAATTCAGTCAAATATCAAAGAATTAGTCTGTGTGTTGTTTCAGAGAAGATTTCTGAAGATTTCTGCTCACGTGAGCTGAAAACATACCTTACAAAAGAGTCCTTGTCCACTTGTGCTGACCTGTCCTCGCCACATGATGATGCATGCAACTCTAGCAATTCTTTTGGGAAACAGACTCCACAAACAGGGCATGGTCTGTTGGTAGGCTGATTGCTGAATATAAAAGAAATAGACTGAAGTTTACAATCTCAGAGTTACTGGCTCTTCTGAAGCTGGTACCTCACATGTTGATAAATATAGATGGAAAAATAAGGGTATTTACATTGAGGGTGCAGATGCTCAGATGAGCTAACAAGAGGCCATGATGGTCCTAAATCGCTCACCTGTCTCGTGGCTCTGTGTTCGAAAGAACACAATGGGCCCGTTTGATGAATTTGTGACTGGAGGGGGGTGGAAATGTAGGTCATTCAAGTTCAAGATTTAAGGTCAACAAACGTCAAAGTTCAATTCAGTCTGCAAAGGTGTACATGTGGTTCAAATCTGAAGGCTGTATAGCTCTAAAAAAGAAAAGTAGGTCATTGGGTCATGGTAAAGAAACAAGAGCTGTCACAGGAGACAGCGCGCTCGACTATTTCGATGCTGGATAGTGAAACTGGGCACATCTGAGGAAACTAGAGCTGTCACTGGAGTGTTTAATGACTCCAATTGTGGATGAAGATATTGCACTATAGCCTGAGTCTATGTCAAAAATATCAACTTAAAGTAATAAGAGAGGTAAAGATAAAATGTATCAAAACACTATATAAGTATATCCTCAGCAAAAAGGGGCATAATTCATTAAATATTGGTGCCAGAGTTATGCATCTTGTGTCGTATCGTGTGGGTGATGATGTTGAACAACTATTTTAAGTTTGAATCAAATCCATTCAGTAATAACAGAGACAGAGTGAAAGTGCATCAAAACTTTAACCTAAAATTCTAAGTAAAAAGGGGGAATAATTAATGAAAAATTGGTGCCAGAGTTATGCACCTTGCGTCATATGGTGTGGGTGATGATGTTGAACTACTATTTTAAGTTTGAATCAAATCCATTCAGTAATAACAGAGACAGAGTGAAAGTGCATCAAAACTTTAACCTAAAATTCTAAGTAAAAAGGGGAAATAATTCATGAAAAATTGGTCCCAGAGTTATGCACCTTGTGTCATATGATAAGGGTAATGATGTTGAACAATTGTTTAAGTTTGAATCAGATCCATTCAGTAATAACAGAGATAAAGTGAAAGTGCATAAAACTTTAACCTGAAATTATAAGTAAAAAGGGGAATAATTCATGAAAAATTGTGCCAGAGTTATGCATCTTGTGTCATATGATGTGGGTGATGATGCTGAACAACTATTTTAAGTTTGAATCAAATCCATTCAGTAATAACAGAGGTAGAGTGAAAGTGCTACAAAACTTTAACCTGAAATTCTAAATAAAAAGGGGGAATAATTCATGAAAAAATGGTGCCAGAGTTATGCACCTTATGTCATATGATGTGGGTGATGATGTTGAACAACTATTTTAAGTTTGAATCAAATCCATTTAGTAATAACAGAGATAGAGTGAAAGTGCATCAAAACTTTAACCTGAAAATCTAAGTGAAAAGGGGGGATAATTCATGAAATATTGGTGCTAGAGTTATGGCCCTTATGTCAGATGATGTGGATGATGATGAGGAATAAGTATTTCAAGTTTGAATCAAATCCATCAAGTAATTACAGAGATAAGTTGAAAAAAGAGAAAGTGCACCAAAACTTTAACCAAGGTGGGGACGCGGAAAGACGTCGACGCCGACGCCGACGCCGGGGCGAGTAGAATAGCTCTCCTTATACTTCGTATAGTCGAGCTAAAAAAGGTCAAAGTTCATTTAAATATGCAAAAATGTAAATGTGGTCCAAATTTGAAGGCTGTAACTTAAAAAAAGAAAAGTAGGTTAGTAGGTCATGGTAAAGGTCAAAGTTCATTTCACTATACAAAACTTTAGACATGGTCCAAATTTAAAGGATGTGCCTCAAATTAAAGCTTTCCCCTAGTATGTAAGTCAATGTAACATTTTGGAAAACCTGGGCGGGGACCAAATTTCACATCTGAACAATTTTTATAGAGGACTATTAGATGATGCCACAAACCAATCAAGCTTCTCGTTAATTTGGTCTTGGAGGAGAAGAGTTTTGATTACTTCCCTAAACAAGTCAATGTAAAACTAGTGACCCCAGGGCGGGGCCATTTTTGACCCCAGGGGAATAATTTGAACAATTTTGGTAGAGGACCACTACATGAAGCTACATACATGTACCATATATCAAGACTGTAGGCCTTGTGGTTTTTCCATTTGGTTGCCATGGCAACAAGAGTTCTGCATGGAATTCAATTCTTTGAAAAGTTTGGTAGAGCTTCACCCAAGGAACATTCCTGTGAAGTTTGAAGTAAATCTGCCCAGTGGCTTTGGAGAAGAAGATTTTTTTAGAAATTGTTGACAGACAGACGACTGACGACGGACAACAAGCAGTCACAAAAGCTCACCTTGAGCCTTTGGCTCAGGTGAGCTAAAAGCAACTGGTGTAGTTGTCAACAATAAACTAAAATTTGTTCATTGGTCAATGTCAGGAACATTTTTAAACTTCAAGTCTTGGAATAATTCGTGAATCCCAGACCAGGTTCACCAACATGGAAGGAAAATTCTGAACACTTATGAATTCATTAGTGTTTATGAAACCAGTATAAAGACACATACTTATTCTAATTTAAAGTGTTATTAGTTTTACTATTATATATTGTTGAGAGAATTAACCACTGACAAAAATTCCAGGCTTCAATTTTCCTTAAGTAAAATAGTTGCATAAAAAAACTTCATATTGAACTAACTACACAAAGGAACAAAACTTGGATAAAAAATAAAAGTCAAGAGTTAGCATTTGTCCAGTGATTTTACGTACTGACCCCAAAGACGTTGTGAAGTTTCAATCTACAGACTTAAGTAACTAGAGCTATCACTAAAGGTGATGAATGTACCCCCCCCCCCCCACCCCCCACGCATGCACTGACACAGTACATTGCAATTTGACGCACACAAAATTGCATAATTATGTGGACTGTATGTATATAGACTGTATGTATACATTATAGTAACAAAAAACAAAGTCCCATAACTATGCAGAATATTTTTCTAAAAGAATGTAATATGCACCATGCACAACTAGGGTTGGTACTGATCACTTGTGTGAAGTTTCATTAAATTGTGTGCAAGGGTTCGGAAGATTAGGCGCGCACAAGACTGCATATGCAGACTGTATGTACATAGTATGTTAACATGAAACAAGGTCCCATAACTCTGCAATTTTTGTCGTTGAAAGAACCTAACATGCCTCATGCACAACTACTGTTGTTACTGATCACTTGTGTGAAGTTTCATTAAATTGTGTCAAGGGGATGAGGAGAGATGGCGCGCACAAGATTGTGTCTATGTATATAATTTAGTAACAAAAAACAAAGTCCCGTAACTCTGCAAATTTTTTTTCTGAAAAAAAAAAAACCTACCATGCCTCATGCACAACTACTGTTGTTACTGATCACTTGTGTGAAGTTTCATTAAATTGTGTCAAGTGGATGAGGAGAGATGGTGCGCACAAGATTGTGTCTATGTATATAGTATAGTAACAAAAAACAAAGTCCCATAACTCTGCAATTTTTTTTTCTGGAAAACCTAACATGCCCATGCACAACTACTGTTGTTACTGATCACTTGTGTGAAGTTTCATTAAATTGTGTCAAGTGGATGAGGAGAGATGGTGCGCACAAGATTGTGTCTATGTATATAGTATAGTAACAAAAAACAAAGTCCCATAACTCAAGATTAGGCACGCACAAGACTGCATATGCAGACTGTATGTACATAGTATGTTAACAAGAAACAAAGTCCCATAACTCTGCAAGTTTTTTCTCTGAAAGAACCTAACATGCCCCATGCACAACTACTGTTGTTACTGATCACTTGTGTGAAGTTTCATTAAAGTGTGTCAAGGGGATGAGGAGAGATGGTGCACACAAGATTGTGTCTGCGGACGGACAGACAGATGGACAGACAGACAGACGGGCGAACAGACAGACAGACAACCGGAAACCAGTATACCCCCCCTTACAACTTTGTTGTCGGGGGGTACAATAACACATGAATTTAAATATGGGAAATGATGTCCACAAGACAGCACCCTTGACTATTTTCAGTGCTTTCAAATAAAACAGCTGGACAGATGGCAAAGCCAAACCTTACTCAAAGGGTTTTTGTAACAAAAACGTATGTCTCCCCCAGCCTTCATGATTTGTTACAGTGACAATTTTAATATGCAAAGTTATTTAAAATCCTTCAAGGGGTTTAAAAGATACAGCCCAATGACTTTTGACCCTTGCGTGCGATCTTGACATTGAGGGTAGGTGGCTGGAACATGTGTTCTGCATATCACCTGAATACAGTGATAATTTATGCCAAGTTTTTTGGAAATCCTTCAAGGGGTTTAAAAGATACAGCCCAGACACGATTTGTTTTGTTTGTTTGTTTTGGGTTTAACGCCGTTTTTCAACAGTATTTCAGTCATGTAACGGCGGGCAGTTAACCTAACCAGTGTTCCTGGATTCTGTACCAGTACAAGCCTGTTCTCCGCAAGTAACTGCCAACTTCCCCACATGAATCAGAGGTGGAGGACTAATGATTTCAGACACAATGTCGTTTATCAATAGTCACGGAGAACATACGCCCCGCCTGAGGATCGAACTCACGACCCCGTGGTCCGTAGACCAACGCTCTACCTACTGAGCTAAGCGGATGGGCTTAGACACGATTTGTGACCGACAGACAGTCAGACAGATGTTCTCAAAAACTGCTTTTATGTGACTATCCTATTGTTCTCTCTATTGTTCTTTTAGCCATTTAAGCCAAATTTGGAATGAACAAAAGATTTTACATTTATCCATTGCTTTATAGTCACTTAACTCTCGTTTTATGGGCACAGACAGATTGACAGACAGACAGACAGACAGACAACTCGGGCAGAAAAACAATATGTCTCCCTAGAATTCTTCTTGGGGCAGACATAATTCACAAGGGTCATCCAACAAACTGCGAAAGTCTAAAATAACTTCAGCTTTACTGTGCCAAGTGTTCACCCTTACAGAAGCAAGCCTCTGTGGCGTACATGCTGCGTATTTGATGTGTATATGCCGCGAACACAGTAGTACGCCAGAGGAGTACATTTTACATACACCGCATGCCGCATACATGCCGCGTACTATTTCGACGAGTACACAGCATGTACGCAGGAGGTCACTAGTACACTTCAAGTACGCAGCACAGACTCTGAAAATTTAAGGAGTACTATGCATGTACGCAGGAGGGACTTGTACAAGAAAATAGTACACTGCATGTACACCGCAGATACTTTGAAATTTGTGCAGTACACTTCATATACGCGGGAAAGACTTGTACAATTTCTTTTGGCATTTATACTTAGTTTTTTTTTATAAGTTAAAGTCTGAAGTAAACTTCATATACGCGGGAGGGACTTGTTCATTTTCTTTTGGTGTTTATACTTTGAATTTTTTTAGGTAAAAGTCTGAAGTACACTTCATGCAGGAAGGATTTGTACATTTTTTTTTTTGGAAGCAAGAACTTGATTTTCGAGTAACTTTCATCTTAATAGCATAGAATAGTTCAGATTACCAGTATTCTGAACAATGAAAATTTGCCAAACTATTTGCAATGTTCATTTGTGAAGCTTACATCTTAGTGATTTCTGAGCACCTCGCATGCAGTGTAAAAGTATATTCTTTTTCATTTTGAATTAATCCTGGAGCTTTCTAACTTGGATAATTGAAAAGCCTTATTTGAACTTTGTTGCATTACATTTTGTAATACATGAAATAATTACCAAGATAATGCCTCAACAGCGCCCGAATGAGAAGAATTAATAGCTCTCACTGTTATTTGAATACTCTTAAGCAAAACACCATTCTATCATGTTTTATAAAGGCTTTAATGCTCATTATGTTAACTCATTAAGGCCTCACCAAATTAAAAAGTTGTTCATCGGATTTGCCGCTCGTATATTTTCAGAACGTTTTTGGCTAACTGCGCTCGCCCCATTAGAAAAAATCAATCCAAAATTTTTTGGTGCGCTACTTTTTACGGACGTAAAAGTGTATAAATGCTTATATAATTCCAGTCCTAGATTTTTCTCAGATGGATTTTAATCAAAATAAATACATACTACGCACACATCGTCTATAATAAATCATAACACTTATATTTAGTTGCATTAAAGTTGTTTCCCCTTGATGCAGTTACGCCATTTTCTTCAAATGTTTACCAAATTACATGCTACAAAAATTGATTTATTTCATTGAAAAGTGGATGAAGAAAAGCATACTAATTAATTTGATAACATCAATCTACATTATTTTGGTAAGGGTAAATACTTATTGATGCATATCACTTATCTTTTTTCTGTCCAAATGATCAGCATTTGCATACGAAAGTTGGTGGGGTAAGGAATTTACATTATCACAGCAGTTTCGCCACAAGAGTACACAGCATGTACGCCGCAGGACTCGGGCCAGGAGTACACAGCATGTACGCCGCAGGAGTACACCGCATGTACGCCGCAGGAGTACACCGCATGTACGCCGCAGGGGTAGTACACCGCAGGATCATTTGCATGTGAAAAGTGTATGTGCCGCGTACATGCTGCGTACTATTTCCCGCATACTAAATTCCTCCAGCGTACATCCTGTGTACTATGTAGTCCACAGCATGTACGCAGCAAGTAGTACGCGGCAGAGCTCATTTGCATGTCAAAAGTGTACTACAAACGTACTATCGGTGTATGTGCGGTGTATATCCTGCGTACTATTTAAAGCCCTTGATTTCACATCATGTACGCATCATATACGCTGTATGTACACAGCAAGAGTACGCAGCAGGCCTTTTTCTTCTGTAATGGCACAGTTCTTTTATCTATCAAGTTTTCTTCATATTTTACTTTCTCTACCAGAAACTTCTGTCCTTTTTCATGATATATGCAATACACGTTATGTTTTTTTATTATTCAATAATCTAGAGGGATGGTCTTAACGCTTTCTGGCCAAGGCAATAAAGCTGATACTCTATTATTGCTAGGCATCCAGTCTTTGTATTAAAGGATTTCTATGGATTTCCAAAAAGTCAATGAAGCACAGTAAATACAAATGTAATTAGTTTCTTTTTTCCATTAATATGTTGGAAAAGTTATTGCTATTTTGGCTGACCCTTATCATGGTGGAAATTAACATAAATAACTTTAAACAACAACTGGATCAACAAACAACAACAACTGTAGGAAGCTCAAGAAAGAACACATACTCCTCTTGATCAGTGGATGCATCTGTTTGCCTCTATCAACACATACTCAAATAAGAAATATACCTTTTACACACTTATGTTTTCATTTCATTACTAAAACATCAAAATTTTACTACAGCTTTTTTTTTCTGACCATGTCGGATGAATACCAATACAGATCACTTTGACACAATATATTTTGCATGTTGAATATATTTTGTTCACATAGCAGCATCGGTTATTTAATCAGGAAAATTAACAACATTTTTTTTTTAAATTTTAATCAAACATGATCATTTTCTTACTCAAAGACTCCGCTCATATTCTGTAATGTACCACCCTGTTTATATTACCTTAACATCAATCACACTTTAATCAGGGATTATTCAAACACATCAATTATTACCTAATCCATTAATAAGTGAATCAATGCTACTTATCACATGATTGACTTCTTCCGATTGCCAGAGGCGATTAAGAAACTTGTTACAAACAAACATTCAATGAAAGTGTGAACAACGTCTTGCTTTATAAACAATCGGTATACTACGGTTTTTATCCTTGTCTATGTAACAGTCTCAGGAAAAATGTGCAGCCTCGACCAGGACTCGAACCTCGGACCTTTGGCTTACCGTGCCAACGCTGTACCAATTGAGCTACCGAGGCCACCCGATACGAGAACCGCTACACACTTTCCCTCTTATTGCGAGACATTGGCACTCCTGGCCAATGTCTGCCGCAGACTGTTAACCGAATTCAGTTGCACACCCCAGCCAAACTGATTCGCCCTGCATGGGCTCCAAGGGTGAGCATCCCGGACGAGCCCCCAAATGTAACCGTCTCAGGAAAAATGTGCAGCCTCGACCAGGACTCGAACCTCGGACCTTTGGCTTACCGTGCCAACGCTGTACCAATTGAGCTACCGAGGCCACCCGATACGAGAACCGCTACATCTACATTGGGTCCGAGATACGATTTTCTGGCAGATGACTTTTTCTGACTTTTTTTTACGGGAGATTTTCATGTCCCGGGGGAGACCGGGAGATATACTGAAAATACGAGATAAAAAGTCTCCCGGCGGGAGATATGGCATGTATAAATAATTATAATTATAAATTTTGGCAAAATGTAAATATAAAAGATAAAACTTTTCAATTTTGAGCAATTATATAAGTAAAGTGTTTTGAACACATTGCCCATTAATTGTTAATTGTGACAATTCTAACTATACAACATTTCACATGCGCATCTATATTTAAGGGTGGTAGTTTTACTAGAGTCAGCTTATTAAATAGGCATTTTTAGGAAGCAAAAATAATCGCAACGATAAAAAATGTTTGTTGACAATTACAATCATTGACTATTTATTCATGACTAGCCAGCGCCATGATTATTCAGCACATCATAAGCAAGTATCTGAAACTATTTTGCTTCAATAAATACCAGTAAGGAACATATTCTGGTACTTCTGTTTTGTACATTGTAGATGCACAACACATCCTGGTAATTTGTTTTCTTAGTGGTAGATACACAACATATCCTGGTATTTTTTTTGTGGTTGATAACAACACATCCTGGTAATTTATTTTCTTAGTGGTAGATGCACAACACATCCTGGTTATTTGTTTTCTTTGTGGTAGATATATATTATGTCCTAGTAATTTGTTTTCTTGGTGGTAGGTATACATCATGTCCTGCTAATTTGTTTTCTTGGCAGTAGATATATGTCGTGTCATCGTAACTGGTTTCTTGCTGGTAGATATACATCATGTTCTGGTAATTTGTTTTCTTGGTGGTAGATATGCATCATTTCTAAACAATTTGGTTTATTGCTAGTAAATATACATCATGTTCTGGTAATTTGTGTTCTTGGTGGAAGATATGCATCATTTCCTAACAATCTGGTTTCTTGCTGGTAGATATTCATCATGTCCTGGTAATTATTTTGGCTGTAGGCCCCGGGTTGTTCTTTGACGATTTTTGTATGAAAGCACTGTCTTACCCTTGCATGATCATAAAAGGTGAATAATATGGTATGTACACTTAGGGCGCTTTTGTTTGCAAAAATCCGGTTTGGGTTTTAGGTTTTGGTTTGGATAAAAAATAATGATAAACTTAAACTGGTTTCGGTTAAAATGAGTTCTTGAACAAACAGGCGGTTTGTATGAACAAAATGACGAATCTAGAAAAATAGTGATTAAATTTATTTTATGGACTAAGCACATTGATAAAATTACAAAAAAGGCAAATTCGACCTTGGCTCTACTCCGTAGAAATATTCGCCACTGTCCATCAGCATGCAGAAAAAGTGCCTACTTAGCTTTAATACGATCAACTCTCGAATATAGTGCTATCGTTTGGGACCCTTACTTAGAAGGCGATATTAATAAGTTAGAACGTATCCAGCGTCAGGCAGCGAGATTTATTACCGGCGACTACAGGTCTAGAGAAAAAGGATCGGTCACAAACATGTTGGAATCTCTCAAACTAACTCCACTTCAGGATCGTAGAAGAACCAGTCGACTTGTATTTCTCTACAAAGTGGCCGGGGGTCTGGTGCCAGCTATACACCCTTCGGATTACCTACAAACTGTAACTCGTAAAAGACAAATCAGAGCAAAATCATATAGTGATTTCCAAGTGTCAAACATTGTTGAAAACCAAGTAATAAACAATACCAGAGGTTTTAGTGTTAAGCATTGTAAATCTGAGCAATTGAAAAACTCATTTTTTGTGAAAACTATAATTGAATGGAACCACCTGGACGATAGGGTGGTCCGCGCAGAGACAACAGAGGGCTTCAAGTCTGCCCTTCTTCACGATTAAGCGCCTCCCTCCAGTGTGCGAAGCTGTAACAGGCCCTACACTGTAAAACATACAGATACAGATTTATTCTAAATGGAGATAAATGACAGATTTTGTATCTAAGAGCCAAACATATTAAATAACATGTACTACTATTACTACTCCTCACGTGCCGCCACAATTTAACATAGCAAAGCTAATTATGGCATAGACAGTTGAGTCACTTCCTTTTGCACTCGAGAACATTAGACCAATTGAGTGAATACAAATGATAGTTTTTGTTAAGTTTAATGTCAGACTGACAGAATTATAGGTCATATATCAACTTTCAATGCATTATTTAAGGCATGGGCGGGCAGCTAGGTAAAGCCACTGTCCGTTAAGTCAGCTGGATTACTTAAAAATCCACACATGAAAGAATTCTACACCCTGAGCAAGGTTCCGAGCACACTGCAGTGAAGGACAAATAATTTAATATCAACTACCCTAACCATCCGGCCACAAAGACTAAGACTGAGATGTAATCATATAACTGTATCCACTATCCAGCAGACTTTTTTTTTATTTCAATTTGATGAAAATTAGAGATTAAGTGTTTTGTAACAGGGATAACTCCTAAATTGAAATCATTGCTGTTTCCTTGTTTTAGACACACTCAGCAAAGTTTGACAGTTGTGATGTAGTTAATGTGCAAAAATAGATGACGTTATACTACTCAAGGTTCAAGCAAAGCACATATACTCTGACTCTGGTGCTGGACTGATTTAAGTAAGCAGTTGTATTTTAGGCCAGCGAGTGTATCTTACCTCACAAAAACATGTTTAAATAAATATTAATTAAGATTCTTCAAAAATTGTTGACATATTTAACCTCTGACATTTTTTTCTGATGACGCATTGTATATTCAAAATCCGGATGGCATCCAATGACACCCCTGACTTGATCAGATAATACTTAATACTTTGAACTTTTATGTCACTGTATTAGGTGGGGGGAGAAACCAATGATATACATTATTAAACATAATTGATACTTATGTATATAGTTATATGTATTTCGGTGAATTGAAATTTCTCTACACTAAACGCAGCCACAGGAAAACACTACAGCAATTTCAAGGCAGAGACTGACGCACTCATGAAGGCCGTCTCAATGATTGAAAACTCGGCAGAAGAAAGTTCCTCAGTCGTCTTTCTTACAGATGCACTGTCTGTCATGGAAGCTCTTATCAACAATAAAGCTCCGCAGCTAGCCAGGAGAATGCAGCACCTGAGTATAACCTGCAAAGTAGCACTTCAGTGGATTCCATCCCATTGTGGACTTGCAGGCAATGAAGAGGCAGACAAACTGGCTAAGTTAGGAGCTCAGTCAGAACAACCAACAGAACATGTGAGTCACAAGGGGAAAGTCACCATCACTAATGAGACAATGCATTATCAATTGAAACAAACTTGTGCAAACTTGTTTTCGAAGTTAGCATTGTAATAAATTGTACAACATTTGACAACAAGGATCAGCTCTTTTTACAGACTTAATAGTCATTTTTATTTTTGTTGTTGATAACTGCTTTGTCTATATTGAAATGGTTATTTCATGAGGACACGATTTTATAGAATTCACCTTTTGAAGATAAAAACAATGGTATTTATGGCTTGTTAGAAATTAATTACACAACTATGAAATCCATGAAAATTAGTCCTCCACAAGTATGTATGACTTTGCAGTGTTTTACGGCCATTTTTCTGCTTATGTTAACAGGTCCTAGAGCTGTCAGTCAAGTTATTTTCAATTAATATCTTGTCAGGGATAAAAAAACAAGAGGGCCAAGTGGCCCTGGTCGCTCACCTGACAAGCCAATGAGGCACTATGGTTGTAGGAGAACAAGTTAATGACTGAAAATGTTATTTGAACAATTTTGGTAGAGGACCACCCAAGGATCATTCCTGTAAAGTTTCCTTAAATTTGGCTCAACAGTTTCACAGGAGATAATGGTGCAATATAGGCTCGGCCAACCCGGTTGGGCTCACACCCTCAACATCTCGACCAAAGCAATCCTTGATGAAAATCATAATACGTTTTTTTTTTCTCCAGGTTCAAATATCATGTCTTCTATTTTTTATGAATTTTTGAAATCAAGAGTTTTTCCTATATAAGTCTATGTAAAAACAAGTATCCCTGGGGCGGGGACAATCTTGACTCCAGGGCCATGATTTGAAGAATCTTGGTAGAGGTCAACTAGATAATGATATACACCAAATATCTAAACTCTAGCCGTTGTAGTTTCAGACAAAAAGAATTTTCAAGATTTCCCTCTATAATTCTATGTAAAACAAGTAGCCCCTGGGGCGGGGCCAATTTTGACTCCAGGGCCATGATTTGAATAATCTTTGTAGAGGTCCACTAGACAATGCTACATACCAAATATCTAAGCTCTAGACATTGTGGTTTCAGACAAAAAGAATTTTAAAGATTTTCCTATATAAGTCTATGTAAAAACAAGCAGTCCCCAGGGTGGGGCTAATTTTGACTGCAGGGCCACGATTTGTATATTCTTGGTAGAGGTCCACTAGACAATACTACACACCAAATATCTTAACTCTAGCCATTGTAGTTTCAGACAATTTTTTTTTAAAGATTTTCCTATACAAGTCTATGTAAAAAACAAGTAATCCCTGGGGCGGGGCCAATTTTGACACTGGGGCCATAATTTGAACAAATTTTCTAGAAATTCGGTGAGGTGAGTTAAACAAGTTTGGTGAACATGCAAAAATAAATAAAAGCGCTATCGTGAACACAAGGCTAAAATCTGCAATTTTAGCCATTTCAGGGGGCATAACTCCAAGACCCATCGTGCAATATGGCTGGTTTTCGAAAGTAACCGAGATCTAATAGAGATACAAGTTATATGCAAGTTTGGTTCAAATCAAATGAGAAATGAAAGCGCTATCATGAACACAAGCTCAATTGTGCAGATTTTAGCCATTTCAGGGGGCATAACTCCAAGACCTATCTTGCAATATGGCTGGTTTTCGACAGTAACCGAGATCTAATAGAGATACAAGTTATTTGCAAGTTTCGTTCAAATCAAATAAGAAATGAACGCGCTATCGTGAACACAAGCTCAATTGTGGACGGACGGACGACGGACAAAAGACCATACTAAAAGTTTCACCTGACTTTCAGTCAGGTGAGCTAAAAATGAAAATTTAATTGGAAATTAAAATTTTATTGATATGAATAGTTGTATGCATGAAAATAAAAAAATACTCATTTTGCTCTTAAAATTTAGTCAGACTAGGGAACTGCTTTGCATAATTATGTATTTATATACTAATGATGTTTATGTGCATATAAAGTTATGTCAATGTGCATAGGGCTTCTTGCTAGGACTTGAACCTAGAATTCTTACAAAAGTAAGTGTGTTTCTTTACACTACAAGAAGTGATCCCTTGCTTAGCAACAGAGACATTTATTTAAATACAAAATATTGCATTTGTATGTTATCCTTCAGAAACAGACACATTTACTATAAATTAAAACTTTATACTATAACAGTAATTGGAGTTTGGACTGTCGGAGGTCGAATAATCTTGGAACGAAATGAATGGAATATTTCGACCATGGTAAGAGAAACTGATTATAACGATGTATACATGCCAATCAAAGAGAATGTTTTCAGAAGTAATTATTGACAAATGAATTCGGCTGAGCATAAAGATTACCACGGGTTTTCTCCAGAAATGAACAAATTCTTATTTTTTTTCCTTACTCGTTTCCATTTTGGTCCACACGGTCCGCCATTTTTTCTCGAACTGCAATAAATTTCGGATACAACAAACCGAACAAACCGCCTCCGGAGGCAGTTTGGTCGGTTTGACAAACCGGTTAGCGGTTTTTTAAAACAAATGACACAAACCTTTTCCAGATCAAAACCAGTTTTACAAAACAAATCGAAAGTTTGGCAAACCGGTTTGAAACCGAACTGAGTTTATTACAAACAAAAGCGCCCTTAGTTTTGCTGTAACTCTATGATTCCAGAAAGTATAAAAGTTTTGATTCCATACCTCCAGTTACTGAGATATGAAACCAAAGTTTTAGTCCTGTATTGTGCTGGTGCCCCTAAAAACTCAAATCCACAAATCTTGAGGATAAATAAATATTTTTGTGCCGCCCTCCATGAGTGGTGGGGGCATATAGATTTGGCCTTGTCGGTGCGTCCGTGCGTCCATCCGACCGAAGTTCGTGACGCATCTAGCTCAAAAAGTATTTGATATAAATTGATGAAACCTTGCATGAGTCTTTATCATGATTTGAACTTGTGCATCTCTTATTTTTCATCTGGCTCCGCCCCCTATTTTTAGAGTTATGGTCACTTAAACAGTCAAGATTGCACATTTTCACCATGTGACACGCCTAGCTCAGAAAGTATTTGATATAGATTCATAAAACCTTGCACGAGTCTTAATCATGATATGAACTTGCGCACCTCCTATTTTTTCATCTGGCTCCGCTCCCTATTTTCAGAGTTATGGCCCCTCAAATAGTCAAAAATACACATTTTCACCTTGTGACGCGCCTAGCTCAAAAAGTATTTAATATAAATTTATTAAACATTGCATGAATCTTTATTATGATATGAACTTGCGCACCTCCTTTTTTCATCTGGGTCCGCCCCCTATTTCCAGTTATGGCCCCAGAAATAGTAAAATATGCACGTTTTCACCTTGAGACGCACCTAGCTCAAAAAGTATATGATATAAATGGATGAAAACTTGCGCACCTCTTATTTTATGGATCGCTCCACCCCCTATCTTTAAAGGCCCCTTAAATAGTCTGAAGTGCACATTTTCACCTAATAATGTTCCTAGCTCAAAAAGTATTTTATGTAAATTCATGAAACCCTGCTTGAGTCTTTATCACGATGTGACCTTGCACACTTGGCATTTTTCTTGAGAATCTTAGCGCTTATTACAGAGTTATGGCCCTTGAAATAGCCAGAAAAGTGGATTTTTTGTTTGTGATGATCATAGATCAAAAATATATGGCCTAGAATAATGAACCCATTTCATAAAATGTTTGTTGAGGCTATACTCCTTTAAGACTGCAAACATTTGAATTATTGTCCCATATTTGTGACAAATGTACCAGTGGGGGCACATCCTGTATCCTACAGACACATTCTATTTTGTTCTTACGTTTGTTTTATGGTGGGGCTGTTGTGAAATGATTGATTGAAATTGTGTTGTTGTAATTTGTTTTGTGTTTTGGTCATTTGGTCAAAAGTCAAGGTCAAAGTTGCCTTGAGGTTGAATGATCATTTCCTACCAACTGGGCCCACAGCAGCCAAGTTTAGAGGATAATACCTTGTGGTCATAAGATGACTCAATTGTCCTTGAGTAATTGGGTCATTAGGTCAAGGGCCTAAGTCATGCTGTTCTTGAGACAAAAAATTACATACCCATACAATCATAGGGGCACATGTGTTTTACAAACAGCTCTTGTCTGGTAATTTGTTTTGCTAGATAAATGTCATGACATTTAGAATTAGTAATTATTACTATAATGGTAGATTAATATTTTATTTCTACTGTTTTCAGATATGATTCATTAATTTACTAAAGCGTTTAAATGTTAGAGGCAGTATGTTATGGTAAATTTCCCTTTGGTGGTTTTAGATAATAAATTGGAATAATTGTTAGTTACTTGAAATATTAACATTGCATTCATATGTGTTTTTACCTAATATACGATTACTGGCACGCTTGGTATGCTTAATTGGCAATTTTCTTTGTACAAAGTACTTGTAGTGCACTCGTTGTTCTGTAAAAGTCTTTGTCAGATATACAGCTTTATATCTGAAGTACCAATGTGTGAATTTATTTTGTGGTATTTATGAAAGTGGATCACTGCCATGTTTTTCCTTGTAAATCTCTTATGTTTGTAAAGCGGATCATCATGTTATTGTTGTTGTGTGATCCACCACCATGTTTTTCCTTGTACATCTCTTATGTTTATAAAGGGGTCACCCGCTCAAATCGAAGGAAAAGTTTGTTAACACTCTATAGACCACATTTATGACCCTATCTTTATGACACTTTGTTAGAATATTTATCTTGATGATCTTTAGGCCAAGTTTGAATCTGGGTCATATGGGGTAAAATATAGGTCACAAGGCCAGATCAAAGGAAAATCTTGTTAACACTTTAAAGACCACATTGTTAAGTTTGAAACTCATAAGAACTAATTGGAATGTTTGTCATCTTGAATCTATGTTAACTTTGAATATGGGTCATCAGGGGACAAAAACTAGGTCACTCAGTCAAATCAAAGAAAAATTAGGTGTGTACAATAGGGGCTGCAATTTTGACTGGATATTCATGAAATTTGATCAGAATGATCTTCTTGATGAAATCTATGTAAAGATCGAATATGGGTCATCTAGGGTCAGAAACTAGGTCACCTGTTCAAATCAAAGAAAAAAAGGTGTCTGCAATAGGGGCTGCATTTTTCATTTGATGTGCATGAGAATGTTTGTCTCTATGAAATCTCAGACAAGATTTTATGTGGGTCATGTAAGGTCAAAAACTAGGTCACTAGGTCAAATCAAAAGAAAAGCTTGTTTACACTCTAGAGGCCACTTTCGTTGCTCCAATCTTCAGGAAATTTTGTCTGAATGGTTGCTTTTATCAATTCTTGGACGAGTTCTAATCTGGATTATGTGTGGTCAAAAACTCGGTTATTAGGTCAAATCAAAGAAAACGCTTGTTTACATTCAAGAGACCACATTTTTGGTCAAATGAAAATTGGTCAGAATATTTGTGTCCATGAAATCTCGGACGGGTTAAGAATTGGGTCAGGTTGGGTCAAAATCTAGGTCACTATGCAAAATTGAAGGAAAATCTTCTTAACATTCTAGAGGTAACATTTTTGCTACAATCTTCATGAAACTTGGTCAGAATATTTATCTTATTGACATCTCAGATGAGTTTGAAACTGGGTCTTGTGTTGTCAAAAACTAGGTCACTAGGTCAAACATTTTTACACTTTTGTGGTGTGTTACTCAGGTGAGCGACCTAGAGCCATCTTGGCCATCTTGTATATAAATTTATTTCTAATTTAAATAGCATAGTCAGAAAGTATTTCAATATCATACATAACAATTTACTTTTTAGCTGGTGTTATTTTAAAGTGAATTTAAAACAGTAAATAGAACAAGCTAAGTATATAAAAATCCAACCAGGTAAGGGAATACTGCCTCGGAGTTTCGTTAAATCATCTCGCGGCATTCAAAATGACCGGTTAATTGAGACTCGGAGTCGCGCGGAGTGGCCATAAAATACCGGTACATATTACAGTGTTACCTGTATAAATTCGACTCGGAGTTCCGTCAAGTCATTTCTCGGGGTGTCTCGACGAAATTCCGCTAAAGTAATAAAACTATAACAGTCGGTACTTCTAGTCAGAATAAGGCAGTGCTCGGAGGACTTCCTCGCTATGCAAGATTTTTCCTTCGAGGAAAAACGAAATGTGGGGTTTCCGCGTGAGCTGATATGTATGGGGACAAATTTATAGAGAAAAATATTATATCCAAACAAATATGACACTTTAGAAACTTACAGATCCTGATTATATGAAAAATGTCTCAATTTTGGCAGTCATTTTGAATTTGGCGGCCATCTTGAAAATAGATGATTTTAGGTGGCCCTCGATCATTCTTGAATCAGGGCCATGTGATGAACATTTAGTGTGTTCATGCCTGTATCATCAAGGGAAGTATTTCCTTAGATTTTCAGCTGCTGCACTTTAAATTATACCTAGCACACTATCTTCGTAATAAACGTAATGAGGAAAATATGAAACAGAAATAACAATTATAAGATGAGAAAACATTAATCAGAAAATTGATAAATATTAAAATATTGAAACAAATGCACACAGAGCACAAAATTGGCGAAATTGTAAGACATACTTTGCATTTGTTACACGTGTAACATCAAGTAACATAATGTTACATGATTATAGATCATGAAAAAAGAACTAGAAATAGACACCTCTTCTCAGACACACGTTAGATAAATAACGTCCATGTAACATCCTTGTAAACTTGTTGTAACATCCATATAACACAACTTAGGGCATTTTTGGTCAATTTCAAGAAATGGGGTATTACATGCGTAACATTTTGACTAAAAATAGACGTCTCATCTCTGATATACGTAACGTAAGTAACATCAATGTAACAACCCAGAAACATCCTTGTTACATCTGTAAGACAGTACTAAGGACGTTTCTCTTTAAAGCGACTAACCCACACATCGTGGTATGTGATTTAAAAAAAAATCATACTTTTCCTATATTCACCTTTATGTCGCATATATGATGTTATAACAATGTGTTTTCCATCGCATTCTGTTGAAAATCCCTTGTTTTCCTAATAAATTTAAAGTAAAAAGTCTGTCTGCCACTTCTAATAGGGTTCCCCAATGTACAAAAAAGCCGAATTACGTTCAGGGAACGCCTGGCAACATCACGTGACAGTGAAGAGACATACCATCGTCATGATAACCAATACAGCACACACGTAGCTGGCACACAGTTACAATATGACAGTAAGAATTCTGGGTAAAGAAATTAGGAATTTAACGGCGAATTTTCTAATATACGGTCTTTCATGCGATGTAAATCATCGTTAGGGTATTTTCAACAGCTTATAGACAAACTATAAGGGAACGTGACATCACTTATTATACATGGATTTAAAGGTAATTTTAATGTTTTTAAATGCATGTATTTCAAGGTGCTTACATTGAGGATGGATACGGTGTAATAAACACTTTTGTACGTATGGTATCAAGGGAGAAATGATTAGCGACCATGATAAACAACACACACATCTTATGCCTGGGAATATGACTCCAATTATTGTTCATCATGTTAAAGGTATTTATATTGTTTTTCAGACACTCTTGTGCCGAAATTCATATCTTGGGGATGAATAGGGTATATTATTCAATCTTCTTCTTTTAAGTCTTCTTGCAGAACGACGTTCGGAGCACATTCGAACAGCATACAGACCCTCTTTTAGGTAATGTGACACCGTGTGTTATACATCATTTGAAAATTATTTATACTGTCTTTCTAGTACATTAATGCTCAAGTTCCTATCTCGGAGATGAAAGACGTAGATCATTCAATCTTCTGCCATAAGTATTGGGTGGGGAATGCCGTTCGGAGCATTTTAAACATTCCATGGACACTTTCAGGGAATGTGACATCACTTGCCATACATCATTTTAAAGGTATATACATCTCCTTTCTAATGCGTTTATGACCAGAGTATTTTCTTGGGGGTGCATTTGGCATATCAATAAATCTTCAACAATAAGTCTTATTGGAGAACGACGGTCGGAACCATAAAAAGCCACAAACATCTTTCACGGAAGGTGACCCACTTGTTATGCATCATTTAAAGGTATTTATAAGTTATTAAATGCATTAAGGCTCAGATTCTATTTTGTGGATGAATAGGTAGATCATGCAATCTTCTATCGTTAGCATTATTGAGAAAAAGCGTTCAGGCATTTTGAACATCCTACAGACCCTCATTAGGGAATGTGACACACTTTTCATCATCATCTTGAAGGTAATTTATATTTTCTTTCAAACGCATTTACGCGGAAATTCCTCTCTTGAGAATGAATAGAGTGTATACCGTATTTTCCGGACAATAGGCCGCGGCCTATACGTTTAAAAAAGTGAAATTTTCATGGGTGCGGCCTATGCCGAAAGCGGCTAATAGTTAATTAATTTTTTTCTAAAGGGCTTTCATGGGCCTATGCAACGTTTTAATTTTTCACTTGCATTTGGAAAGCCGATCGAATCATGTAAAATTAAGAATGGACAATATTGCCGGAAGTGGCTTTTTGAAAACAGTCAAAAACTTACATTCGGACTTAATAGTGTGATTACCTGGTAAATACAATTTGATTCAATGACATTTATCGAGGACAGTCTTTATACGACATGGTCCTGTTCGCGCATAGTGGTGTATAGGGCCGGCTATATGCCGGAGCGGCCTATACGTTAAATTCTATTTCTAGTATATATAGTTAAAATATACGGCTGCGGCCAATACGATGCAGCGGCCTATTGTCCGGAAAATACGGTAATAAAATCTTGTACCTTAATCAATTTTTTTTAAAACGTCGTTCAGAGCATTTTGAGCAAGCAACAGACCCTCTTCCAGGGAATATGACACCGCCTTACAGGTTTATATTGTCTTTCAGATGCATTGAGGCTCATGTGCCTATCTTGCAGATGAATTATGTATATCATTCAATCTTTCATCTTAAGTCTTCTTGGAGAAAGCCGTTTTGAACACTTTGGAACATTCCACAGACCCTCTTTCAGGGAATGTGACACCACTTACCATACATCATTTTAGAGGTATTTACATTGTCTTTCGATCAAATTTGGGCTCTTGGTTTTATCTTGGGGATGAAATGGGTATTTCATTCAATCTTTCGTCTTAAGTCTTCTTGGAAAGCGCTGTTTGGAGCGCTATTAAACAGCATACAGATATTTCAGGGAGTATGACGACACATGGCATACATCATTTTAAAGGTACTAATACTGTCTTTCACGTGTATTAAGTACAGGTTCCAATCTGTGGGATTAAAACGTTAGATATTTCAATATAAACACCTTTAACATAATGTGCAATAAGTGGTGTCATATTCCGTGGTATAAGATGTGTGTGGACATTTTTCTCTTAATACATACGTACAAAATTGTATATTACTCTATATCCATCCTCAAAGTACGCACTTCTATTACATGCATTTAAAATACATTAAAATGTATCATAAATGGTGTCGCATTCCCTGATATTTGTCTGTATGCTGTAATACCCTAAAAGCTAACTAAAACAATACAAAACTAAAAACTAAATAACCCCTGCAAAGAGCATGTTATATAATCAATACACTATTACCCTATGAACTTGAGGAACGGGACTAGAGACCTTAAATAAAAGTACAATGTATTATATTTAAAGCTCTGGGGCAATGGTGCTAAATTCCATTTTAGCTTCTCTCCATTTCAGAAACAAAAACATATCGCTTATAGTTGATGAATTACAGTTTTAGAATTATCAAACAGTGAGTGCATTTGCTAAGTATACTATTCTGTATTATATAACATAAATGTAACTACCATGAAGAAGAGAAACGACCAGTAGCCAAGACATAAACATTATACAGTCTTTTAAATTTTGTCTTTCAATTTTTGAAAAATTTCCAGATTTATTTTCAAACTATTTAAATTCCCTGAATTTTCCATACAGGGATTGTTTTAGCCTTTTCCCCTGTTTTCCAGAGTCGCTGGCCACCCTGATACAATCTGAAAAACAACAACATTTGTTTAAAAAGAAATTTTAAGTTTAACAGTTATAATTAATGAAGTCCCATTAATATGAAACTAAGTGTCATTTAAGGATAACATGGTGTAATAGCCATATTTCATATCTTGTAACTGATGTAATATTTAAAAGGGTTTTTGGTCACTTAAAAGACATTAAAAATCAAAAACGTTTAAACCGAGAATTTTTCCAATTTACCATTTTTTAGGGGAGATAACGGTATTGAAAATTAACATTGATGCCATGGAAATAAAATAATTCTTTGATTATGAAAATCTGAGCTTGAGTTTCATGAAAATTTTGCGGTAGAAAGCTGCATTTTATGATTCTGATACAAATATCAAAAAGAAATCTAAAATTCACCGTAGGGAAAAGGAGAAAATAATTTTTTTCTAGTTTCATGGGAGATAACTCACGAAAAACCAAAAATTTTTCAGGGAGGTAATCTAAAGGAAATTTTTGTGAACTTCTGTCACTATATAACTTGTCAATATGCACCTTATTTCTATCGTTTGATATTTTCAAAGCTTACATTATCAAGTTGCATGTACGCTTTTGGTGAAATTGAGGCCTATTATGGGTAGTCATCCTTAATACCATATTACTCTTCAACAGTACATTGTTCAAGTTATGAAACATAAAAGTAGCATGCATTCTGCCAAATGATCACTAATACCCTAAAAAGCTAAGCTACAACATATACAATACATCAGTTTAACAGTTGTATTTAATGAAGTCCCATTAATATGAAACTAAGTGCCATTTACTACCATAGTACTTTTCAACAGTACAATGTTTAAGTTATGAAACATAAAAGTAGCATGCATTCTGCCAAATGATCACTAATACCCTAAAAAGCTAGGCTACAACATATACAATACAAAAGTTTAACAGTTATATTTAATGAAGTCCCATTAATATGAAACTAAGTGTCATTTACTACCATATTACTTTTCAACAGTACAATGTTTAAGTTAAGAAACAACAAGAGCACCGCCTTGCGGGTGCTGACGCTCATCTGATTTTTTTGTGTAATAGAAATATTGTCCTACCCATGATTTTCTAAGTCTAAAAAGGGCCATCATTCTTGCAAAAAGCAGGGTAGAGTTATGTTTCTTGATGTACAACGTCCACTTATGATGGTGAAAAACTGTTGGCAATTTTAAAGCAATAGCTTTGATAGTTTATGAAAAAATTGACTTAAACAATTACTCAACCAAGAAAATGATTTTCTAAGTCCAAAAGGGCAATAATTATTGCAAAAAAACAGGATGTGAGTTACGCCCGCTTGCTGTACAGGTCAGCTTTATGGTGAACAAGTGTTGCAAGTTTCAAAGCAAAAGCTTTGATAGTTTAAGAGGAAAAAGTTGACCTAAAAATAAAACTTAACCAAAAAATCTGATATTTCTAAGTCCCAAAAGGGCCATAAATCTTGCAAAAAGCAGGGTGGAGTTATGTTTTTTGCTGTACAGGGTCAACTTATGATGGTGAACAAATGTTTGCAAGTTTTAAAGCAATAGCTTTGATAGTTAGGATAAAAGCTGACCTAAACATAAAACTTAACCAAGAAAACTGATTTTCTAAGTCCAAAAGGGGCAATAAATCTGGCAAAAAGCAAGATGAGTTATGTTTTTTCTTGCTGCACAGGGCAGCTTATGATGGTGAACAAGTATCCAAGTTCAAAGCATTAGCTTTTGACAGTTTGGGAGAAAAGTTGACCTAAACATAAAACTTAACCAAGAAATCTGATATTCTAAGTACAAAAGGGGCCATAAATCTTGCATAATAGCAAGATGGAGTTATGTTTCTTGCTATACAGGGTCACATATGATGGTGAACTAAAGTATTGCCAAGTTTCAAAGCAATATCTTTGATAGTATAGGAGAAAAGCCTGACCTAAACATAAAACTTACCCAGGCATCGCCGACGCAGACGCCGACGCCGACGCCGACGCCGACAACCGCTCAAGTGATGACAATAACTCATCATTTTTTTTCAAAAAATCAGATGAGCTAAAAATGTAGCATGCATTCTGCCAAATGATCACTAATACCCTAAAAAGCTAAGCTACAACATATACAATACATAAGTTTAACAGTTATAATTAATGAAGTCCCATTAATATGAAACTAAGTTCATTTACTACCATATACTTTTCAACAGTATAACAATGTTTAAGTTATGGAAACAAAAAAGTAGCATGCATTCTGCCAAATGATCACTAATACCCTAAAAGCTAGGCTAAAACATATACAATACATAAGTTTAACAGTTATAATTAATGAAGTCCTATTAATATGACACTAAGTGTCATTAACTACCATATTACATTTCAACAGTACAATGTTTAAGTTATGAAACAAAAAGGTAGCATGCATTCTGCCAAATGATCACTTATACCCTAAAAAGCTAAGCTGCAAAATACACAATACATAAGTTTAACAGTTATAATTAATGAAGTCCAATTAATATGAAACTAAGTGTCATTTACTACCATGTTACTTTTCAACAGTACAATGTTTAAGTTATGAAACAAAAAAGTAGCATGCATTTCTGCCAAAATAACACTAATACCCTAAAAAGCTAGCAAAAACATATACATACATCATTTAAACAGTTTTTCATTAATAAAGTCCCAATAATATGAAACTAAGTGTCATTTATTTACTACCAAATACTTTTCAACAGTACAATGTTTAAGTTATGAAACAAAAAAGTAGCCATGCATTCTGCCCAAATGATCACTAATATCCCAAAAAGCTAAAGCGAGCAAACATCTAAATAGCATAAGTTTAATTGTTTTATAATTAATGAAGTACCCCTTAAAATGAAACTGTCATTTACACCATATTACTTTTTCAACAGTACAATGTTTAAGTTATGAAACAAAAAAAGTAGCATGCATTCTGCCAAATGATCACTAATACCCTAAAAAGATAAGCTACAACATATACAATATATAAGTTTAACAGTCTTAATTAATGAAGTCCCTTTAATATAAAACTAAGTGTCATTTACTACCATATTACTTGTGCAACATACAATGTTTAAGTTATGAAAAAAAGTAGGCCATGCATTCTGCCTAATGAATACACTAATACCCTAAAAAGTCTAGTCTTACAACTTATACAATACATAAGTTTAACAGTTATAATTAATGAAGTCCCATTAATAGAAACTAAGTGTCATTTTCCAAACATAGTATTCCTTTCAAACAGGTACAATGCTTAAGTTATGAAGAAACAAAAAGCACATACTTTCTGCCAAATGTATCACTAATACCCTAAAAACTAGCTAACAACATATAACCCTACATAAGTTTGACAGTTAAGAAATTAATGAGTCCCATTAATAGAAACTAAAGTGTCAATTATCTAATCCAATTTACTTTTCAACAGTACAAAGCTAAGTTATGAAAACAAAGAATAGCATCATTGTGCCAAATGATCTTAATTAATCTAAAAAGATAAGTCTACAACATATCCAATACAATAAGTTTAACAGTAATAATTAATAAGTCCATTTATATAAACTAAGTTGTCATTTACTATAATATAACTTTTCAACAGAACAATGTTAAGTTATGAAACAAAAGAAAGTACATGCTCATTCTGCGAAATGATCACTACTTACCCTAAACAGCTAAGCTTACAACATATACAAAACATAGTTTAACAGTTATAATTAATGAAGTCCCATTAATATGAAACTAAGTGTCAACTTTAACTACATAATACTTTTCAACAGTACATGTAAGTTTATGAAACAAAAAAGTAGACGCATCGCATTCCTGCCAAAAGATCACTAATACCATAAAAAGCAAAGCTGGCCAAATACATAATACATAATATAACAGTTATAATTAATGAACGTCCCATTAAATGAAACTAATGTCATTTACTACCATAATATACTTTTCAAACAGTAAAATGTTTAAGTTATGAAACAAAAAAAGTAGCATGCATTCTGCCAAATGATCACTAATACCCTAAAAAGCTAAGCTCCAATATATAACAATACATAATTTTTTAACATTTTAATTAATGAAAGTTACCATTAATATAAACTAAGTGTCATTTACTACCATATTACTTTTCAAACATTACAATGAATTTAAGTTATGCAACAAAAAAGTAGCATGCATTCTGCAAATTATCACTAATACCCTAAAAAGCTAACCTACAACATATACAATAGATAAGTTTAACAGTTATAATTAATGAAGTCCCATTAATATAAAACGAAGTGTCATTTACTACAATATTACTTTTCAACAGTACAATGTTTACGTATGAAACAAAATTGTAGCATGCAATTTAATCAAATGATCATAATACCCTAAAAAGCAAAGCTACAATATATACAAACCATAAGTTTAACCAGTTTATAATTAATGAAGTCCAATTAAATGAAACTAAGTGTCATTTACTACATATTACTTTTCAACAGTACTATGTATAAGTATTAAACGCAAGAGTACATGCATTCTGCCAAATGATCACAAATACCCTAAAAAGCTATGCTACAACTTAACACTACATAAGTATAAGAGTTATAATTAATGAATTCCCATAAATATGAAACTGTCATTACACCATATTTACATTTCAACAGTACCATGTTTTAAGTTATGAAACAAAAAGTAGCATGCATTCTGCAATGCTCAATAATACCTAAAAAGCTCAGCTACAACATATATACAATACATAAAAACAATAAAATAAGCACCTGCAAAAGAGAATGTATTGATATATCAATACACTATTACAACTAAGAACTTGAGAAACTGACTAGCACCTAAAATCAAAAGTACAATTATTAGTATTTGAGCGCTGGGGCAATGGATGCTCAATTTCCATTTTAGCTTCTCTTCCATTTTAGAAACAAAAACATCTCAACTTAAAGTTGATGAATAACAGTTTTAGAATTATCAAACACGATGAGTGCATTTAATGCTAAGTTTACAATTCTGTTATATATAAAATAAATGTATTAATTATGAAGAAGAGAAAACCACCAGTAGCCAAGACATATTAATTTATACAGTCTATTAATATTTATCATTCAATTTTTGAAAAATTCCCCGATTTATTTTCAAACATTAAATTCCCGAATTTTCCATACAGGATTGTTTTAGCCTATTTCCCCTTTTTTCCAGAGTCTTGCCACCCAGATACAATCTGAAAAACAACAGAAAACAACACCATTTGTTTAAAAAGACAATTTAAATTTTAACAGTTATAATTAAAATCCCATTAATATGATACTTAAGTGGTCATTTACTACCTATTACTTTTCAACAGTACTATGTGAAGTTATGAATACAAAAAAGTACATCATTCTGTCAAATGATCACTAATACCGTAAAAGCTAAGCTACAATCATATACAATACATAAGTTTAACATTATAATTAATGAAAGTCCCATTATATGAAACTAGTGTCATTTACTACCATATTTACTTTTCAACAGTAACAATTTTAAGTTATGAAACAAAAAGTACCCAGCATGCTTCTGCCTTACACCACGGGATCAATTTACACACAAAAGACTAACACACAACATAGTACCCTAAGAAAGCTAAGCTGCAAAATTTTTATTTTTTTGTTTGTTTTTGGGTTACTAAAGCCGTTTTTCAACAGTATTTCAGCCATATAACGGCGGGCAGTTAACCTAACCAGTGTTTCCTGGATTCTGTATCAGTACAAACCTGTATCTCCGCAAGTAACTGCAATCTTTCCCCACATGAATCATAGGGGAAGGATAATGTTTCAACAACAATGTTCGTTTGTAGCAAATAGTCCACGGAGAACATATCGCCCCACCCCGAGGAACGAACTCGCGACCCCCGCGATCCGTAGACCAACGCTCTTACCTACTGAGCTAAGCGGCGGGCTAAACTGCAAAATACACAATAATAAGTTTAACAGGTTATATATTAATGAAGTCCCAATAAAATGAAAGCTAAAATGTCATTTACTACCATGTTCTATTCAACAGTAAAAATGTTAAGTAATGAAACAAAAAAGTAGCATGCATATGGCCAAAATGATTCATTAATAATCTAAAAAGATCAGCTCAACATATAACAATACATAAGTTAACATGTTATAATTAATGAAGTCCCATTAATATGTAACTAAGTGTCATTTATAACTACCATAGTACTTTTCAACATACAAATGTTTAAAGTTATGAAGCAAAAAGTACATGCAATCTGCGAAATGATTCACAATACCCTAATAGATAAGCTGTAACATATTACAATACATAAGATTAACATTTATAATTAATGAAGTCCCATGAATATGAAACTAAGTGTCTTTACTACCATATTACTTTTCAAACAGTACAAATGTTTAAGTGATGAAACAAAAAAGCGAGCTAAAACATATACAATACATAAGTTAAACAGTTATAAATTAATAAGACCTATTAAATATGAAACTGTCATTTACTACCATATTACTTATTCAACAGTACAATTTTAATTTATGAAAACATAAAAAGAGTACATCATTCTGCCAAAAGGATACACTAATACCCTAAAAGCTAAGCTACAACATAACAAAACATAATATTACAACAGTTAATAATTATTGAAGGTCTCCAGTAAACAGAAACCTAAGTGTCATTACTACTACCCTAACATATTACTTTTCAACAGAACAATGTATTAAAGTTCTGAAAACAAAAAAAAGTAGCATCAGTTCTGCCAAAATGCTCACTTAAAAACCCAAAAAAAGCGAAGCCCAACAAAATATAACAATAAATACAAAATAAGATAAAGCACCTGCAAAGAGCATTAATGATATATCAATACACTATTACAACTATGAACTTGAGAAACTGACCAGACCACCTAAAATCCAAAGTACATGTATTAGTATTTGAGCTCAGGGGCCTGTTGCCTCAATTCCATTTTAGCTTCATCTATCTCCAAATTAGAAACAAAAAACATATCTCTTATAGTTGATGAAAATACAGTTTTAGAAAATATCAAACATTGAGTGCATTTGCTAGTATACTATATTGTATAATATAAACTAAATGTAACTATTATGAAGAAGAGAAACCACCAGAAGCAAAGATATAATAATTAAACAAGTCCTTTTATATATACATAACATTTTTTTCTTTCCATTTTTTGAAAAATTTCCAAGAATTTATTTTCCAAACAATATTTAAAATTCCCCTGAATTTTCCATACAGGGTTAGTTTATCCCACAGACACCAATCAAATCAAACCATCAAATTTTCAAGAATTCACATCACAGTCATCTCAACACAACAGCCAAAACAACAACAAAAATGTCATCACAATACAAAAGTTTGTTTCATCCATCACTAAAGATCACAACAAAACTGATCCAAGGTCAAAGAATTTCAAAATCCATCGAAAAATCAGATCCAAAAATTCAATCAACATAAAAACATTCAGGATCAATGTTTCAATCAATCATCAATCTCAGCAAACCATCAATCACAAAATATCCCCACCTCAACAGAATCCAACAACCACAAAAATTCCAAACATCCACCTAGCCAACCACATCAGGATTACCAATCACAACACCGATTCAACACAAGTTCACTTTTCAACCCACACAGTCTATCAACAAACACCACAATCAAAACAAGCAACAGCAATCACAGATCCTCCCAACAAGACAACATACTAAATCCAAAACATCCATTCAACAAACAACAACCTCACAATCATCAAACAACCAACAAACCATCACATCGACAACCACGAGCAAGGGGGACACACAAAAAACACAAATTCATCATCATTCAACAATCATCACCAACAGCGCACCAACAATCAACACACACCAGCAATTCGACACCATCACCACACCAAAACATCACAGACACAACCACAACCCATACAGCCTTTATTTTATTGTATTTATCGGTATATTTAATAATTAAATACCCAGCTAATAATTATATACTTCATTTTGGTTCTTTAATTTTATGGGCACACTACTTCACAGAAAGCATCGAGACACAACATCTATTATTTCACAGAGTATCCCACACAGCATGGGTTTCATCACAGTTGGTTTTCCTCCTTTTTTCCGGGTGGGCAATCCCAACTTCGTTAACGGCAGCGGGTCGGCGGAAGGCCATTTTCCCCTTTTTGCCAGAGTCGCTCGCCACCCTGAAACAATCTGAAAAACAACAGAAAACAACAGCATATGCTTAATGAAAATTTTAAAGTTTTAAACAGTTATAATTAATGAAGTTCCATTAATAGAAACTAAGTGGTCATTTACTACCATATTACTTTTCAACAGTACAATGTTTTAAGTTATGAAACAAAAAAGGTAGCATGCATTCTGCCCACCTGATCGACACATGCCTAAAAAGCTAGGCTTGAAAACATATACAATACATAATTTAACAAGTTAATAATAATGAAGTCCCTTTAATATAAAACTAAAGGTGTCAATTTACTAACCATATTAAAATACTTTTCAATAGAAACAATGTTAGTTATGATAAAAGTAGCATGCATTCTGCCAAATGATCACTAATACCCTAAAAAGCTAAGCTACAACATATACAATACATAAGTTTAACAGTTATAATTAATGAAGTCCCATTAATATGAAACTAAGTGTCATTTACTACCATATTACTTTTCAAAAGTACAATGTTTAAAGTTATGAAACAAAAAAGTAGCATGCATTCTCCAAATGATCACTACACTAAACCCTAAAAGCAAAGCTACAAACATATACAATACATAAAAACATAGATAAGCACCTGCAAAGAGCATGTTATGATATATCAATAACACTAAAACAAACAACTATGAAACTACCTTGAGAAACTGACTACTTTGGACCAGACAAGAAACAAAATACCTAAAATCAAAGTACAATGTATTAGTATTTGAGCTCTGGGGCAATGGTTAGCTCAATTCCCATTTTAGCTATCTCTCTCTCTCATTTCTCCTCTCCATTTTTAGAAAACAAAACATATCTCATTATATTTGATGATAACAGTTTTAGAATGTATCAAGACAATGAGTTGCATTGCTAAGAAGTATAACTTTTTTCTATGGTAGATACTTTTCGGTGACTTTTCTGTATTAATAAAAAAAATGTAGACTTATTACTAATATAAGAAAAGAAACCACGCAGTAGCCAAGACAATCTAATAATTAAAGGAAAAAACATGAGAGAGAGATAGCTCTCTGTTATTCTTTTTTTAATTTTATTTATACCCCCCTGCCCCCCCCCCCCCTTATTTTTTATTTTTTTTTTTATTAATTTATTATATTTTTTTTTTTTATATTTATTTTTTTTTTATTTTTTTTTTTTAGCATTTTTTATAGAAAAACCAAGTAGAGTCCTTATTTTTTAACTTTTATGAGAAAGACATTCTTTTTTTTTTTATTAATTTGTTGTTGAAGGCGTATTTGGTTGCATAGGTTTGGATGTTGGGTCTTTTTATTTTAGTCTTTTTTTATTTTCTTTTCCTTTTATTTTTTAAAATAACAGAGCAGTCCTTTTTTATTATTTCTTTTTTTTTTTTATTTTTCTTTTTTTTTTTATTTTTTAAAACTTTTTTTAAGTCTTTTATTATATTTTTTTTTTTTTTTTTTTTTTTTTTACCTATCTTTTTTTTTTTCCATTTTTTTAGATTTTTTATTTTTTAAATTTTTTAATCTTATTTTTACATTATTATTAATTCGTTTTTTTATTTTTATTTTTTTTATTTTTTTTCTTTTTTTTATTTTTATATTTTTTTTATTTTTTTTTTTAATTTATATTTCATTTATTTTTTTTTATTTTTTTTTTTTATTTTATTGTCTTTTTGTTTATTTTTTTTTTTTTTCTTTTTTTTCCTTTTTATTTTATTTTTTTTTTTTTTATTTATAACCCAGGTCCCTTTTTTATATTTTTTTTAGTCTTTTTTTTTTTTTTATTTTTATTTTAATTTTTAATATTTAAATTTTTTTATTTTTTTTTTAATTTTTAATATTTTTTCTTATAATGTTTTATTAGGGATTCTTTTATTTTTGTTTTTTTTTACAGTCAATTTTTTAAATTTTTATTTTATATTTTATTTTTCTTTTAATTATATTTCTTTTATACACTTTTTTAAATTATAAACAGTATTTTTTTTACATTTTTTTTTTTTTTTTTTTTCTTTTTTTTTTTTTTTTTTTTTTCATTTTCATTTTGAAAAATATTTTTTTCCAAATTTATTTCAGTCTATTTAAAATTTTCCCTGAATTTTTCCATACAGGGAATGTTTTAAGCCTTTTCCCCTGTTTTCCGAAGGCCTGCCACCCAGATACAATCTGAAAAAAACAACAGAAAACAACAGCATTTGTTTAAAAAGAAATTTTAATTAACTTTATAATTAATCAAATCCCATTAATATGAAACTTTAAGTGTCATTTACACCATAATACTTTTCACAACAGTCAATGATTTAAGTTAGGAAACAAAAAAGCCGCATGCCTTCTGCCAAATGATCACTAATACCCTGAAAAGCTAAGCTACACATATACAATACATAAGTTTAACTGTTAATAATTAATGAAGTCCCATTAATAAGAACTCTCATTTACTACCATATTACTTTCACAGTACAAATGATAAAGTTATGAAACAAAAAAGTAGCATGCATTTCTGCCAAATGATCTAACTCAAACCCTAAAAAGCTAGGCTAAACATATACAATACATAAAGTTTTTAACAGTTTATAATTAATGAAGTCTCATTAATATGAAACTACGAGTCATTTACTACCATGTTTCTTTCACAGTAACAATGTTTAAGTCATGAAACAAAAAGGTACATGCATTCTGCAAATGATCACGAAGACCCTAAAAAGCTAAGCTAACAACATATACAATTCATAAGTTTAACAGTTATAATTAATGAAGTACCATAATATAAACTAATTGTCATTTTACTACCATATTACTTTTCAACATACAATGTTTAAGTATGAAACAGAAAGAAAGCATGCCATTCCTGCCAAATGGATCACTAGTACCGTTAACCTAAAAAGCTAGGCTAACAACATATACAATACATAAATTTAACAGTTATAATTAATGAAAGTCCATTAATATGAAACTAACTGTCATCTACTACCATATTACTTTTTCAACAAGTACAAGTTTAAGTTATGAAACAAAAAGTAACATGCATTCTGCAAAATGATCACTAATACCCTATAACGCAAAGCTACAAACAAATACCTTACATAAGCTTAAGCATTAGTTTTTAAAGATGAAACAAATTTCAAAACAACAGAAAATAACAGCATTTGTTTGAAAAAAGAATCAAAAAAACAGCATTATATTAAAATGATTCAATATGACATACAACAGAATAACAACAGCTTTTAGTTTAGAAAAGAACAGAAAACAACAACATTCGTTTAAATAAAATTCAATCTTCAAACAACAACAATCTTTATTAAGAAAAAGAACAGAAAACAACGAAATTAGTTTTAAAGATGGTACAAAAGGAGAAAACAAGAGAAAACAACACATTAATTTTAAAGATGATAAAGCTGAAGAAACACCGACAACAAAGCATTAGTTTAAAAAAAGAACAGAAACAACAGCATTAGTTTCCAAAGTGATAACAACGAAAAAACACAGAAAACAACAGCATTAGTTTAAAGATGATACAATCTGAAAAAACAACAAAACAGCAGCATTAATTTTAAAGATAATAACAAGCTGAAAAACAACAGCTATGTTTAAAAAAAGAACAAAAAAAACAACAGCATTATTTTTACAAAAAACTAGAATGAGTGTCCTGTAGGACACAGTGTAGCCCCCACTGGTACATTTGTCAACAAATAAGGAGAAATAATATCAAATGTTTGCAGTCTTAAAAGGGGTTAAATGAGCCTCAACAAACATTTTATGAAAAGTAATCATTTACTAGGCCACATACTTTTTTGACAATACATCAACATAAAATAAATCAACTATTTTTGGCTATTTCAAGAGCATATACTTTGTAATAAATGCTAATAGCTCAGGAAGAAAGCCAGTTTGCAAGGACACATCATGATAAAAATCCAACAAAGGTTTCATAAATTTGAGCTAGACACATAATTAAGGTGACAATGTGCTTATTTTTTACTATTTCAGTTCAGACAGGGCCATAAACTTTAAAAACAGGGGTGGAGCCAGCTAAAAAATAAGAGGTGTCAAGTTAAATCATGATAAAGACTTCTGAAAGTTTTCAAAATCGTTTATATTAAATACTTTTTTGAACTAGTGCATCACAAGGTGAAAATGTTGCATTTTTTTGACTATTCAGGGGCCATAACTCCTGAAAATAGGGTGCAGACCAAAATGAAAATAGGAGGTGTGCAAGTTCATATCATGATTAAAGACAAATGCAAAGGCCTTCATGAATCTATAGTCAAACCACTGTTGAGCTCGCCGTGTCACAAAGGTGAAAATGGGCAATTTTTGACTATGATTCAGGCCATAACGTCTGAATTAGAGGGTGGAGCCAGACGAAAAATAGGAGTTGGCGCAAGTTCATATCATGATAAGACCATGCATGGTTTAGTCAATTTATATCAAATACTTTTTGAGCTTGGCGCGTCACAAGTGTAAATGTGCATTTTTGAGTCTATATTCAGGGGCCATAACTCAGAAAATAAGGGAGGAGCACAGACGAAAAATAGAGAGTGCGCAAGTTTCATATCATGATAAAGACGCATGCATGTTTAGGTCAATTTATATCAAATACTTTTTGAGCTAGGCACGTCACAAGTGAAAATGTTGGCATTTTTGACTATTTCAGGGGCCATAACTCTAAATTGGGGGTGGAGCCAGACGAAAAAATAGGAGGCGCGCAAGTTCATATCATGATAAAGACTCATGATGATGGTTTAGGTCAATTTATATCAAATACTTTTTTGAGCTAGGCAATGACGTCCACAAGTGAAAATGTGCAATTTTTATGACTATTTCAGGGGCCATAACTCAGAAAATTAGGGGAGGAGCCAGACAAAAAATAGGGGCGCGCAAGTTCATGTCATGATAAAGACTCACGCAATGTTTTCATCATTTATATCAATACCTTTTGAGTAGAGGCGCGTCACAAGGTGAAATGTGCCATTTTTTACTTTTCAGGGCCAACACCTCAGAAAACAGGGGGCGGAGCCAGATGAAAAATAGGAGGTGCGCAAGTTCATATCATGATTAAGACTCATTTCAAGGTTTCAAGAATCTATAATCAAACACTTTTTTAGTTAGGCGCGTCACACGTGGAAAAAGTGCATTTTGAGACCTATTTCAGGGGGCCATAACTTCTGAAATAATGGGTGGAGCAGACGAAAAATAGAGTTTGCGCAAGTTCAAAATCATGAATAAAGACTCATGCATGGATAGATCATTTAATCAAATACTTTTTGAGCTTGGCGCTTCACAAGTGAAAATGTCATTTTTGACTATTTCAGGGTCCATAACTCAGAAAATAGGGGGAGGAGCCAAAACGAAAAATGAGGTGCGCAAGTCATATCATGATAACGACCATGCATGTTTAGTCAATTTATATCAATACTTTTTGAGCTAGCACGCTCACAAGGTGAAAAGGTGCATTTTTTTTGACTATTCAGGGGCCAAAAAACACAGGAAATAAGGGGGTGGACCAGACGAAAAAATAGAAGGCGCGCAAGTTCATATCAAGATAAGACTCATGCATGGTTTAAGTCTATTTATTAACAATACTTTTTGAGCAAGGCACGTCACAAGGTGAAAAAGTGCATTTTTTGACTATTTCAGTGGCCATAACTCAGAAAATAGGGGGAGGACCAGACAAAAAAATAGGAGGCGCCGCAAGTTCATGTCATTATAAAGACTCACGCAAGGTACTTCAATTTATATCAAATTACATTTTGAGCTAGCGCGTCACAAGGAGAAAATGTGCATTTTTTACTATTCAGGGGCCCAACTCTCAGAAAACAGGGGCGGTGAGCCAGATGAAAAATAGGAGGTGCGCAAGTTCAAATATCATGATTAAGACTCATTCAGGTTGCAGAATCTAAATCAAACACTTTTTGATTAGCGTCGTCACAAGGTGAAAATGTGCATTTTTGACTATTTCAAGGCCATAACTCTGAAAATAGGAAGGAGCCAGACAAAAACAAGGAGTGCGCAGTTCATGTCCATGATAAAGACTCATGCAAGGTTTCATCAATTTATATCAAATACGGCAAGCTATCGCGTTCACGAACTTTCGGACAGATGGACGCACAGATAAGACCAAATCTATATGCCCCCACCACTCATGGGGGGGGGGGGGGGGCACAATGACACAATCTGAAGAACAACAGAAAACAACAGCATTAGTTTTAAAGATGAAACAATCTGAAAAACAACAGAAACCAGCAGCATTTGTATAAAAAAGAACTGAAAAAAACAGCATTAGTTATAAAGTTGACACAATTTGAAAAACAACAGACAACAACAGCATTTGTTTAAAAAAGAACAGAAAACAACAGCAATAGTTTTAAAGATGATCAATCTGAAAAACAGAAAATAACAGCATTTATTAAAATATGAATAAACCATATATAAACCATGTGACCCCCGGGGCAGGGCCATATTTGACCCTAGGGGGATAATTTGAACAATCTTGGTAGAGGACCACTAGATGATCTACATACCAAATATAAAAGCCCTCCCCCATTTGGTTTTGTAAAAAAAATTTTTTAAATTTTCCCTATAATCAAATAAAAACCCCATGTAAAACCCCCCGGGGGGGGGCCATTTTTTAAACCCCGGGGGGAAAATTTTAAAATAATTTTGGAAAGGGGACCACTAAATAACCCTACAAAAACCCAGATATCAAAGCCCTGGGCCCCCTTTTTTTTTGGACAAGAAAAAATTTTAAAAAATTTTTTTCCTTTGGGTTTGCCTTTGAAAACCAAAAATTTTCAACAGGGAAAATTAAATTTCTTTGAATTTTTTTGGGAAAGGGGACCACCCATGGATAAATTCCTAAAATTTTGGGTGTAAATAGCCCAATTTTTTTTCAAAAAAGATTCTTTTAAGGTGTTAAACCGGCCGACGCACCAGGGACAAACAGACACCCCAAGGGCGGTCATTTTAGTTACAAGGTGACAAAAAAAATAAAAGAAGAACTACAAAAAAAACAGCCTTATTGACCCAAAAAATGTAAATAAAAAAATATTAACAAGGAAAAACAATGTTTGTCAAATTTTCACTCATAAAAGCACAATACCTATATTTTTTTTGGTTCGGGTTTTAAAATCCAAGTATACTAACACAATTCAGGCCCATTTAAAGGAAATTTCCCCACTTTAGGGGTGTAATGTATAGAAACCCCCTTTTTTTGCACTATTTTAAACAGGGAAACGTGCTTTTGGTTTAAAACCCCCCCCAAGCTTAAATAAGTAAGTTAGACAGTTACATCAAAGGCATGAGCCATACCCCATATATAATACTGAACATGATAAAAAATTTAAATTTTCTAAGTTTTTTTTTTGGTTTCTTAAAAAAACGTGAGTTTTTAAGACACCTTTTCCGCATGGCCACATCAAAATTTTTTATTTTTTCCCGGTGGGACTTTTTAGAATTAATGAAATTTAATTCCTTTTTCAAAATTTTAATTATTTTTAACATGTCATAAATTTCCCGAAGGGAACTGGGTATTTTTATTTTTTCGTGATGCAGTGTTTTTTTGGCAGGTAACAAATTTTTTGCGTAATAAACCCTAAAATTACGGGCCCAACACTGGCCGATGTACCATTTTGTAGAACAAATAAAATTGAGACGGGAAAAAAAGAAAAAGAAAATTTTAAATATAGCACAAAAAACCTTTCCCTTAGCACTAATTTTTTTTTTAAACCCCCTATAAAAATTTTTTAAAAGGGGTCTTTTTTTTTTTTTTTGGTTTAACTTTACATTAGGATTTAAAAATTTTCAAGACAAAACAAAAGGGGGTTTTTAAATTTGGGGTTTTTTGGGTTTTAAAAATTTTTTCATGAAAAAAAACAACATTTTTCAACATGTAAAAATTTTTATTGAAATAAAATTCAATCTGGAACCATCAGTGTAAACGGGAGAAAAAATCGACACTTTCAAAACAGCTTCTATTTTTTTACAAAACATAAAAATTTTTAAAGAGAACCTCTTCATACATCTGTTTTTTAGAAACAGCCCAAAGAGTTCAACAAAAATTTTTTTTTCCCCATACATGTATTTAAAAGAAACGGGACAAATACTTAAATACTTACACAACAACATGCATAACATGATCTGTATTGTTTTTTTCAAACCCAGCCGGAAAAACTTCCTTGAGGTAAATTTGGCCGACGGCCTTTTTAAATTTTTATGAAACGCTGATTTGTAAGGGGTTTGCGTTTAACGGGGGACTTTGGGGGCAGATCCCGGGCCCAAATTTGCTATCTTCATGATGAAAAATTTTCGACTGAATTTTCTAAATTAGACCTGAAATGTAAAAAATTTAAATAGGGCATGCTAAAAAATTTTTTTCTCAAGTAGAGCAGTTTTTGTGGCAAAACAAAAATGTCTCCTACAACTGCCACAATCATCTACAATTCAAGAGCAAGAACTCCAAAATGCCTAAAACCCCAAATTTTGGTTTTGATTTTTATCAAATTTTTGTTCAAGGCCCTTGTGGCCCAAAAAAATTTTTTTAAAAATTTGGTAAAGGGATCGGATGAGAAATGTTCGACTTAGAGTGGGGGACAAGAGAAAAAACGGGGGGGGAATTTTCAGAAATTTCCCCAAGGGCCCATAACCCAAAATAAAAAACCCGGGGTTGGGGGGCTATTTTGTAAAACCCAAGACCAAGGTCGTATAGTCAAACACATTTTTTTCAATTTTGGGTTTTAAGATGGGATGAAAAATTTTTGACTTAGAATAAAAGAAAAGATAAAAAAGCAGTTTTTTCCTGAAATTTTAAAGGGCCGTAACTCCAAAATGCCGGGACTGATTTGGCTATTATAAATCTTGGCTCAGGTTTTCATGGTCAAACACAATTTTTTTCAAGGGTTTTTTAAGAACGGGGTGAAAAAAATTTTTACTTAAACGCAGACAAGAGTAACAAGAGCTGTCCGTAAGACAGGGCCCAAACTAGACTATTCAAAATAATTTTACCCGAAGCAGGAAAATATTTCCCAAAATGTTAAAAAAACAAAAGGTTTTAAGTTCAGAAAAGGAAAATAATTTTACTAAAAAAGCCCCTTACAGAGTTTTGGGGGGCTTACGCTACAACTATTTTAATAACCCAAAAACACATGTAAAAATTTTAATTCAAAATCTTCATTAGTTTTGGAGTAGTGACTTTGCCCGTAAAAAAATTTTAAACCCGATTTTTTAAGTCCCCAAAAGGGGGATAATTTGCTCAAAATCATGCAATTTTGGAAATTGACCCATTTAGGTTGGGAAAGGGCCCTAGAAAAAAAAAATAAAATTTAAAAATTTTATATGCCTTTAAAAAAAAAATTTCTGTATTTTACTTGCATGCAAAAAACTTTAAACCCAAAGGGGTGCCCCCAACACCCCACGCCCGGGTGAGGGGAATAGCCCAGAAAAAGTCGATTTAAAAAGGGAGAATTTTTTGGGTTTAATTTTAAGGAAATGTAACTCCAATATGCCCCGGGCCGATTTGGCTAGTTATCGAAATTGGCCGGGGTCCTTTTGGAAAACACAATTTTTTTCAAGTTGGGGAAGATTGGATGAAAATGTTTGACTTAAGAGTGGGGGGGCAAGCTTTGTGACAGAAAAGACACACACTGTGTATGGGAAACATAACAAGCAAGTAGAAACCCGTTTGGGCCCTTTACTTTTTTTCCAACAACACTGAACTTGAAATAAAAGTAGACTAGTGTTTTTGTTGTTTCTTAATGGTAGAAAAAAACCCTTTCATAAATGCCTAGGAAAAAACAAATTTTTAAACCCTTTGCTTAGCTCAATAGGGGTAGCACAGAAAACCCATATTTTTAAATAGTAAAAAAAAAAACCGACACCTTGGACAATTCAACAGGTTTAGTTTCATTTTCAAATTTCCCACATTTTTAAATTTTTTTGTTAATTCTCCACAAATAAATGACAAAATTTTCCCCTTTTTTAAAAAAAGATTTAAAGGATGATCTTAAAGCTTGACTAATCACACAGGACAAAATTTCACAAATCTTAAAATTTTAATAAGTGAAAACAAAAGTTTCTGTAAGTTCCTTACTAAGAAAAAAACATATCAAACCCCAAAGGGCCCCTCCCAAGACGAAAAAATCCAATTTTTTTCAAGGGAGGAACAACCCCCCGCAATCGACGAATACTTTTATCTTCTAAACGAAGATCTGAAACGACCCATTCACATTTTTTGTCTCTGTATAATTTTTTGGGTTTCCATATTGCTATTTTTTTTTTATCCAATCAGAAAGACTTGTTCAAAAGTCCCAAAAAAGTAAGAAAAATGTGCAAACATTCCCGGGGTTTGAACCCGGGGCCCCCCGCTTACAAAGCAAGTGGGCCCACCGGGGCCGAGCTAACCCGGGTATCTGATAAATTAAAAACATAAAAATTTTAAATATCAAAAGTCAAGGCTACAGGGAGATTTGCAAGATGTTGTAAGTTAGGCACTGATTGGCTAGCGGAAGGGTCGTCAGAACGAGGCAATGAATAGGTCGTTCTCAGATCCTATGCGTAGCGTAATAGGATATGTACTTTAGTCAGATTGACCCCATGTGTTCCACCGGGCAGGAATGTCCAAACCCAGCTGCCCTTCAAGGCACTATTTCAGGCATGCATGCACCTGGTTAGAACCAGTCACCTCCACCAACCAGCTAGATTACTTCATCACATTACAACCTAAGCAAACCTCATTCAAACATAAGAGAGTGGCTCAAATTTTTAAAGGTGCAAAATAAAGACAAATGAATAGACATAAATCTTAAAAAAAGACTACACATTTTGAAATATAGTACTAAACATTACGACAGCTGTGCAATATTCCCTTGAAATCAACACATGTACAAAGAAACAAATGATTGTTTCTGTATTTTCTTAGACTGACATGGGGGGTCATTTTGTCCTACTTTCGTGTTTATCGCTTTTCCGTAATCGGCCGGAAATTCTTCGGGATCACGTGATTTTAAAATTGTTTCAAACGAATATCCATTTAAGACGCGCAACAAAATAACTGTATTTCCATGATGGTAATTATGCACGACTTGCATGAAAAATATGAGATGTACAAAATTTAAATTTAAAATTGACAGTGACATATATTAGGCCAAGACAATGTGTTTAATGTCTAAAATCTTATTAAATCAATGTAGCCATGTGTACATAAATAAGTGTATTTAGGTAAATTTCAATCATACTTTGTTTCTGCAGTGTAAGACAGTTACTCATTTATATTCTTAAAATTATACTGAAAAGAGATTAACTGAAAAAGTTTACAGACGAAGTTGTAAAAACACATTTATTCGGGAAGGGCCTGAATTGTCCTTATGAAATCTTGTAGTATAGCTGTATATTACCTGTATTTTAGACCACGATAATCCGTAAATAGCCAATCGCAAAGCAGACTTGTACCCGTCTATATTTCATATACAACAGTAGCGTTGTATATATATCGGGGGAAACTTGGGCAAAAAACGCGTGAATTTCGTGCCAATTTACCATCTAACAATACAGGCTAACGCCGGAGTTAAATGACCTTGCAATATTCTCACCAGTTATCAATGGGATAAAAAATAAGACTGACTTGGAGGTAAATTCAGTTGACAACGTCTAAATATTAATATTGTAAAAATGACCCCATGTTATTAGATATCAATAAAAATGAATTACAATAAACTACATATTTGTAGTGTAGAACCAACTGGGTAAAAACGTAATTTACACATTCACTGAAACGTTTCCAACAGTTGTAACTTTTTATGTTCACTTGTTATAAAAAAGACATGTCAGCACGATCCTTACATTTGCAATCAACTGGATCCAGTTGTTCGAAACTTTAACAGGCGATTGAGTTAAGGGTCGATTGACTTTATCAGTAGATTTCGACAGTTTAGAAAACTTAGAAAATCAAATGCACTTGTTAAGGATTATAAACACTAAACCATCTTTACAGTAAAATTAAAACATCATACTAGTGTTTCCCACCCACCAAGACTAGTATCATAAGTAGAAATTTAACAGGCGTTTAGTTTAACAGCTTAATGCAGTGGTCGTGGGTTCGAGCATCATTGGGGTCACGACCATGACTTTTCATATGACCCCAGTATTAGTTTTCATAGGAAACGGACTCGAGAGTGGTTACGATAAGCTTAAACAGTTAAAGCTTTCATCAAAATCGAGCTTAAACAAATTAGTATCAACTAAACTAAACTAAATTACAGTCCGTTACAGTTTCGAACAACTTGGCCCAGTTAGAAAGTAAAACAACTACATCATTCTTACAAGGGCGCGATATAGTAAAAGGTATTCGTAGTCCTACGAGCATCTACGCACTAACTATATCCTGATAAACAAAGTAAACAAATAAAAAAATAACTAACTAAATAAATAAATAAATAACCTGGCTATCTTCTTGAATCAACGAATCAACGTATCTGTCATCGTGTTTCGCCAACATGCAAACTCCTCACAAAAACTAATTGTTCAGCATGCAGTCCAATTTTGAGTATTTTTGAGAAATCCATATTTAACTGTTTAGCATTAATTTTGTGATTGCAAATGACTCAAAGTGTTAATGAACGTTAAATCTTAGTAAATCCAGTATTTGAGTAAAACTGAATTTATACAAATAACCTGCATTCTTTCATATGCCCTACTGAAAATTAAGCGCTAACGGTACAAAGATGATATTACTCTTATAAAAACACGTTAATCCTAATTTCTATAGAACGCGTGGGAGAGTTTTCAATAATTGCAGTTTTTATGTCACGTGGTCTAAGTCGGATAGACAACTCGTGCCGTTGTCTACGGGATATATACAACTCGCTTTGCTCGTTGTATATATCCCGTAGACAACGACACTCGTTGTCTATCCTATACATAAGAATGATTTTCATGAAGTTTTTGTGAGTTACAAAATTGTTGAACTCCATGTGCTAAGTTTGTAAAAATCACCTTATCGTCTGGGCATATGATATATTTTGCATCTATTTATAAATTATAGCATCGTTTCGGAGGATTCTTCCGAAAAAGTCCGAAGATGCTCGACGGGTTCGTAAGCAGTCGGAAAGCATACTTTTGGTTTGACATAGGCAACAGTTTTTGTTTATTTGTTAGTTATTCTTGAACATATTCATGACTATTTGGTCAGAACCGATGCAGTGGGCCATATTTTCAGTAAATAGGAAGTCTCAGCTACAAACTCTGGTTTTCATATAATACTCGTTCGGGTTTTAGTAATGGACCTTTAACTAAGCAGGATATGCCCCTTAACAAACTGTATTACTTATCAAAACTCACCTCCACACCAATGTTTGGTAGACTGACTCAAGAGGTGGAAGACATGATTACTGACTGCTAGATTGTGTTCCAGTCTAAATGGTGGCAAAACAACACCATCCCATACTCAAAATCTTAGTCGCAACTCATCAATTTCTAAAATTAAAAGGTTTCATAAACTGAACTTTCAATTTGCACTACATTGAGAAATTGTGTGGTTCAAAAGGTATTTAAGTATGAATTTATTTAGATATTACATTACTTTCATATATTCCTTAATACGGATAATTAAACCTGAAAGACAATTTCATGGATGTATAATCACAACTATTTTTGTCACAATGACTTTTAAGAAAGTTTAAATACGTTTAAGTAATATTCATCTTTGTAAATCAGCAATCAACAAATGAGCATCTTGGCAGTCTGGCTAGGATCCATGTTGTTCGCTTTCAAAGCCTATTTCAATTAGAGAAACCATTAGCGAACAGCATGGATCCTGGCCAGACTGCACAAATGCGCAGGCTGGTCTGGATTCATGCTGGTTGCAAATGAACTTTGTTGGTTTTCTCATGGTGCAGCTCAAATCTTTATTGTATATTATTCAAATAATATAAAGCACTCTGTTCTGACAAGATATTTTGCATGAGTTACCTTTCTTGATGGCTGCTGGTGCAATCATATTTGGTTTTACATCTGGTGGGTAGGGTACACCGTTGTGAGTAACTGGTGGTGTTGGGTTGCCTGGTAATGGGAAGTGAGGGTAGTTCATGTTGCTATTTGGCTGAAAAGAAAATCAAACATTTAACACAAGACCAAAATTCAAACTGTCTTGAATTTGTTCTTTTGTTATACAAGAGGGCCATGATGGCCCTATATCGCTCACCTGAGTACCATTGCTCTTAATGATAAGATCAAGTTTTGTCATGGATCACATAGGCATACACATTAAATATCATCAGGATAACTATTTTCTTGTAACAGTCCCGTTTGACCTATGGATCACGTACTAGTCAGGGCCAATCTCCATAACAAGTTCGACGGTCCTAGGCTCAAATGCTGCATTTTTGTACTAGCAGGACTATTCATTATCCTGGAAGACTTAAATAACATTTAAAACCAATCTCATTAGATGCTGCTGAGGTACATTCATTTACATAAAATAAAGGGAGGTAATTTGTCATAAATTCAGTCAAAAGTTATCTACCCTGACTGTCCAAGTCCATCTGATGGTATAAATGACATTTCAAATCGTTATCTTCATTGATTACTGAGATACATCCATTTTAATTTGAAAGAAAGGGAGGTAATTTGACATAAAATCAGCCCATAGTTATCTACCCCGATTGTCTCAACTAATGACAATAATGAAATTTCAAATGGGTCCTTACTGAGATAAATCCATTTTTATTAGGGGAGGTAATCATGCTTTCATGTAGAAGATACAGAGTACAAGCCTTTACAACAATATATTAGAAAAGTAAGTAGAAACTTTCTTACCATGGAAGACATAAATAACACTTCAAACCAATCTCATTAGAAGCTGCTAGACCTATTCATTTAGATAAACAAGAGGACCATGGTTGTCCTGAATCGCTCACCTGTTCCCACATGACCCAGTTTTGAGTATGACGTCGTTTTTTCTATTATTTGACATAGTGACCTAGTTTTTGAGCTCATGTGACCCAGTTTTGAACTTGACCTAGATATCATCAAGATAAAAATTCTGATCAATTTTCATGAAGATCCATTGAAAAATATGGCCTCTAGAGAGGTCACAAGGTTTTTTTATTATTTGACCTACTGACCTAGTTTGTTAGGGCACGTGACCCAGTTTCAAACTTGACCTAGATATCATCAAGGTGAACATTCTGACCAACTTTCATGAAGATCTCATGAAATATATGGCCTCTAGAGAGGTCACAAGGTTTTTCTATTTTTAGACCTACTGACCTAGTTTTTGATGGCACGTGACCCAGTTTCAAATCTGATCTAGATATCATCAAGATGAATATTCAGACCAACTTTCATACAGATCCCATAAAAAATATGGCCTTTAGCGAGGTCACAAGGTTTTTCTATTATTTGACCTACTGACCTAGTTTTTGAAGGCACGTGACCCAGTTTCAAACTTGATCTAGATATCATCAAGTTGAACGTTCTGACCAATTTTCATGAAGATCTTGTGAAATATATGGCCTCTAGAGAGGTCACAAGGTTTTTCTATTTTTAGACCTACTGACCTAGTTTTTGATGGCATGTAACCCAGTTTCGAACTTGACCTAGATATCATCAAGATGAACATTCTGACCAATTTTCATAAAGATCCCATGAAAAATGTGACCTCTAGAGTGGTCACAAGCAAAAGTTTACGGACGGACGGACACCGCGCGATCACAAAAGCTCACCTTGTCACTTTGTGACAGGTGAGCTAAAAATAATTCAAGGAAATAAATGTTAACATACACATTTACATTACTTATAAAATATTTCTTGTTGCCTAGAAAGCAGAGAGTATTTCTGTATTTCTTTTGGATTTTCAAGACTAACATTGTGACTGAGAAATTAACACATGCATTTGAAAAATGAACAATGTCTACAAAACATAATCTTTAAAATTTCTGTTCAAAGTAGAGTACAGTTTCTATGACTTCAAGTACAACACACCTAAGAACTTGTGATAAATATTGCCCATTCTCAAAAGTAACTAAAATACTATTGTCTAACAACAAATATGTATTCCAAAATTTTTTTTCATAATTATATGTGTATTGATCATTCATATAGATACTATGCTTTTGAAGCATTAAGTGAATATGGCATCTAGCTCATGGCAAAGGAATTTTCCTATGTTGGAAAATGAAGTCTCATGTCAATAAATTATTCCTTCTCTTACCACCGACTTTTACATCACAATCTGTATCGGTGACTGTTCATGCGTTTTGATACAGGTTGCTTAGTTTTTTTTTTTTTTTTTTGTTTTTTTTTTAAAGCTTTATCTTAAAAGACTTTGTCAAAATATGAACTGGTACGAAAAACTTAACCATGATTTCTAAGTCAAAAGGGGCCATAATTCAGCCAAAATCCTTGATGGAGTTATGTGCTCTTGCCTATAACTGGCCATGGTGATGGTAAACAAGTGTTGAAAGTTTCAAAGCTTTATCTCAAAAGACTTTGTCAAAATGTGGACTGGTACGAAAAACTTAACCAAGGTGTGACGCTGACGCCGACACCGACACCGTGGTGAGTAGGATAGCTCTACTTATTCTTCGAATAGTCGAGCTAAAAATGCAATGGAAAAGTTATTGAACTTGTGCAAAGGATATGAGAAATTTCAATCAACTCCCATTCTTGGGGTTATGAAATATAGCAGCTTACATACAAAACCTAACGTGACCAAAATTTGCAAAGTTGAACAGCGGAATAATTTTGTAAAAATGCAGAGTATAGTTATGGAAATTTAACAATACATGTCAGATCATCACAGTTGGGAAGTGTGTGAAGTTTCAATCCATTCCAATTAGTAGGAACTGAGATACCAGCTTACAGGAGGCTTTGGACAATAGTACTAATTCTTTGAAAAATACAGTTAAAACAGACATAATTCCATGCATATCAAAATAACGACTGGGACAAGCTCTGCAATGAGTGGTAACCATACCACACTGGGGTGGACAGGTCACGGGTTGGGACAATGTCTGGCACTACCTGATTCAGACCTAGCAAATGACAATGGATTATACAGGAAACTGGTTCCAAGTCTAGCAAACCAATAAGACTTCTTAAGTTGACAACAAAGGCGGGCATTTTGTCACGAAGAGATGAGCAAATGAAATTTACCTGAAAAACCTCATCAAATTTACAAAGTAGAAACTCTAAACATTAAACACTGTTAAATTGAAGCTTTGCTTAATTGACCTAACCCTATTTCATTTATTTACCTTTCCTTTTCTTCGTTTTGTCTTCGACCTTGTACCTGCAATGGCTGAAAAATTGACACACCTGTACTTGCTGAATGAACACGAGTTCACCAATAGAAAATGTCACGTGATCAACACCTTGCGCTACACTGCATATATCTTATGAATTCACTAGATATCACCTGCTACGCAATGATAACACTTTAACCGTAACGCAGACCAGATATGACATGACAACTTAAGAAACTGAATAAAACAAATGACATCATGTTTCCATGTCATTTGTTTTATTCAGTTTCCCCTACCCATGATTTTCTAAGTCTAAAAATGGCCATCATTCTTGCAAAAAGCAGGATAGAATTATGTTTTTTGATGTACAGCGTCCGCTTATGATGGTGAAAAACTGTTGCAAGTTTTAAAGCAATAGCTTTGATAGTTTAGGAGAAAAGCTGACCTAAACATAAAACTTAACCAAGAAAACTGATTTTCTAAGTCCAAAAGGGGCAATAATTCTTGCAAAGACAGGGTGGAGTTATGTTTCTTGATGTACAGGGTCAACTTATGATGGTGAACAAGTGTTGCAAGTTTCAAAGCAATAGCTTTGATAGTTTAGGAGAAAAGTTGACCTAAACATAAAACTTAACCAAGAAATCTGATATTTTCTAAGTACAAAAGGGGCCATAAATCTTGCAAAAAGCAGGATGGAGTTATGTTTCTTGCTGTACAGGGTCAGCTCATGATGGCGAACAAGTGTTAAAAGTTTCAAAGCAATAGCTTTGATAGTTTAGGAGCAAAGCTGACCTAAACATAAAACTTAACAAGGCAACGCCGACACCGACGCCGACGCCGATCAAGTGATGACAATAACTCATCATTTTTTTTTTCAGAAAGTCAGATGAGCTAAAAAGCAATCACTCTTCCTATGCAGTGTCAAGTTTAAATTTTATAGAGACACCTTAACTGACGTATTATATGTATTTTGATTCTCTTGGCTCGCAGCGCAGCGCAGATCACATCCTTCAGTTCCAACAGCTGCAGCACACAGGAGGACCCATTTTTAAATGTCTGTAACTTATATTTTCTTTAAGAATATTGTCAGTGCTGAATAAAAATCCAAAAGAAAGTGGGTGTCATGTTCGATGCAAGAAACATATTTTCAGTCTAACAAACTGCAAAATCAGCTAAAAATGAGACCCAATTTGTAGTGTTGTTGTATGGTCTAAGTTTCCATGACAAATTCTGTCATGTAATTATTTCATTATAAAAATGCTACCTACAAGTTATTCGTAGATCCGTCAAGTGATTTATGTAGAACATTGCAAAGAAAATAAAGAAAAAAAAAGCTCTACAGAGCAAAAAATAAAACAACAACAGAGGACTGCCACTACTTGAATCCGCCATTATTTTTTTCGCGCCAAGGCATGGCATTTCATTTTTGACATTCTATATTTCCATTATCGGCATGTACTTTATTGTTGTGCGCACCCAATCGTCAGACTTCTATCGCAGTTTTTTTTTTTAAATGAGGGTCTTTACAGTTGCAGATTATTTTCATAGATCAAAGTACCTTGAACTATGATATAAAGTGTATCTTCTTCCCAGAAAGTACTAGAAGATTGTCAATATATACAAGTTAGCGTGAAAAAAAACGAATAGATAAACAAACACATTGTATTTACGTGCCAGTTAACAGTCAAAATTGTTTGCTCAGGAACAGATTGAATATAATATGATGTAGGGAAAATACGATGTCTGTTGAACTTTGCATAAAAGAGCTTGCGAAACTATATTGGTAAGTCAAGGAAAATGAACTCCTGATTAAAGCATAAATGATCCGCATCATGAGAAAACCAACATACTTCATTTGCGACCAGCACGGATCCAGATGCTGTTCGCTTTCAATTAGAGAAACCGTCAGCGACCATGCTGGTCGCAGATCTCTCATCGTGCGACTCAAATGTTCTAAATCTTACTTAAATGCAAAAAGAGTGTAGACACGCGGATCAAACATAATTCGCGGAACAGATACATGTAGGTGAATACGACATTTTGCACGCAATTTACGGGTGTTGGAAGAATGTATACCGTTAATCCTTTACTACAATGCACCCAATGAATATGTCAAAGTAAGGTGGCAAAACCGGTTATTGTTACACACCTTAAACATATGTAAATTTGTCTCTCCCACAAATGCTAGATATGTGTTGTATTTTATATATTGTATAATGTGTTGTATTTTATATATTGTATAATGTGTTGTATTTTATGTATTGCATAATGTGTTGTATTTTATATATTGTATAATGTGACTCGCTGTATTACCTATGTTCTCTATATTGATGCTTTGTTCATGGGCCATAAATGGCTTATTACAAATAAAGAATATCATACATAATTTAACTTACACAACTGTTCTATTGTTCTATGCGGGTTAATAACCAAAATTATCAACCCGAAAAGAGTTATATTCACCGAGCCGAAGGCGAGGTGAATATAACTTTTTGAGGGTTGGTAAATCTTGATATCAACCTATGAAAAAGCCAATAATTGTTTTATTACATGAATAAATGTAAAGTCAGTCTTGTTATTACAACTGTAACTTTAATGAAGAAATAAGGAATAAATTTAGACCAAATCAGGTTGATATTGGTTTTCCAAGCACCTACTATTTATAACCCAAGATAAGTTGATGTGATATGTACTGATTACTTTTCAAACCGTTTTCAGCCAATCAGAGAAACAATAGAATACAGTCATGTAATAAAAGCAATTATTGGCGTCGGAGACTAACCAGTGTAATGCCGTCACATTCCCACGTTGGGTGCGAAATATTACACGGTGAGAAAAATGTGCAGCCACACCGGGACTGCTCCGATGCTCTACCGAATGAGCTACACGGCCGCCTACATATTTTCTCCCCGTTTTAATATTCAAGTCCTATGCCGTGACACCTGGGAAGAGTTTAGGGAAAAACTCTATGAATGATAAAATTCAACTGCGACCGGATAGTTGCTTATGACCAGAACATCGTTGACTACCGGAAGGGACCCGAATGGCTCTTGGGCGGTGACAGTATAGTTTCTGTTCCGAACCCTCCGGCGACCGTACTGGCACCGCCCAGGCATATGCAGAACTCTAACAGGGAACGTCCCCCGGTAGAAAAGTCCCGGTTGGTGAAGGCCTATCAGAGTATGTCTGTCAGAGTGATTGGAGGCGTTGATTTTTGCAACGCGGAGGAAATGCTTTCCGCCAATGTCGGGACAAAACACTTCTTTGCCTTTACTCGGGTATCAAGTACGTGTGGAAAAACTATTCTTAAACAGTTTGATCATTTGGAAGTAGCTCACAGATTTTGTAAATAAGACATGTACAATCATTAAAGTAACACAAACACAGACTTTGATTGTGTGCGTTCAACATGGGATCCATTGAAATATCGTTGAGTAAAAGAAGCTACAATTTTTGGACCAGTGTGTCGACTCTCACCGACCTGCGTAGCGAAGAAGGTGTTTGTCAGTAATTAATGTCCTTTATGAACCATGATGAACAGTATACTGGATTTATTCCGGATGTTTATAGGATTCTCAAAAAGTATATGTCCCGCATGACTATATCGCGAGCGGACTGTTTCCTGGACAGTATACTTAGAAAATGACTAGCGTTTATCTTAAAACAAACACCCTAACAAGTAACGGTAGATAAACCATGTTTTCTGTGGAAAAACGCAAACACTTCCGGAGTTGTCTCCCTTGTATTGTACGGTGTTTCAGGATTTCACAAATGTAAAACACGTAATTTATACATTGAAAGTGAAATTGACCATGCGCGTTGGTTTTGTAAATGCAATGAAAATGACTGATATCTATGGTTTATGATATTATGGGTTTAGTCGAATTTATTCAATTTCAGTTAAAGAACAATCATCTACTGTGGGGCTTCCAGCTATTGAGACAAATGATGAAGCAATATTCGCTCGTGTAGGCATACCCTTGCTAAGATGTATCTGTAACATGATTGATTGATATTTACTTAGATGTTTATATGTGGAATGTCACACATACCGCTTAGCCTTGTTGTCGTTAAATAACTGTTCTGACTTTGATTATTAACATGTTTAATTATTTTTCTCTATTGTTTTGTTTTATTTCTTTAATTCAACACTTAAGAGCTTGTGCGTGTCCTATTCCTTTTGAAAGATTTCTTGGAATCGAAAGAATACAAAAGAACATTGGCAGCTGTTAACTCGGCTTTTATAATATTTGTTAAAGAGAAACGTTATTCTTTTGTTATTTATTTTACCGACTTGATATATGTGTATCCCTTTTGCAAGTTCACAGTGTATAGACTCTCTATACGCCCGACCGGAAGTCGCCAAAAACTAGGCGTTCAGAAATCAAAACACAAATTTTTGCTGTCGCGGAAGGCTTGGATTTTCGTTGTTTATTTCGTTAATATCGCATAAAGTAAGTGTATTTTTTATCTACATATTGTTTAAGAGCTACTGTTTACGTAGATACCAAACACGCCTATTAAAACTCTTAATATACTTCAGTTCAAGTCAAATCACGTGTGGGTATTTGTTCGATTTTGTAATAAAACTATCAATTCTTTGAAATACATGTATATTGAGCTTTTGCAAAGAATTGAAACCTTTGCTACTTCGTAGATAAATATCTTACGCATCAATAAATACTAGCATTGCTCTATGGTAACGAATATATGCCGATTACACTGTCCCACTAGTCGATACATTACTGGCCCACTAATCGCTATTTCTAAAATCCGGACTGAACGCTTAGTCGAAAAACTGAACGCCTATTCAAAACTTCTTTTCATTCATATATTTCCATAATTTGACTTTGTTTTATGACAACTGACAGTTAAAAAGTAATAGTTATAATTTCTTTCGTTTTCGTAACAGTCACTGACCAGTTTATATGTTATTACTGCAGTTTCGAATCCACTTTTCGTAAAGGTTAGTGTTTATTAGTAAGTAATTATCAAATTAATTAGTCTAGCACGGCTCAGTCGCAGTAAATGCGTACTAATAAACTCTAACCTGCATTGTGTTTGAAATTATTTTTTTGTAATAATGACTAGATTCTTTACACTAACGCATCATTCATATAATCGTTAAAGACACTGATTCTGGTATGCCTGGTATTTTTATATTTATTTCAGTCTCTTCCATTTACAAACAATAAGTATATACAAATATACAACACAACATTAAAACATATGTAAATGACCATTCAATTTTAGAATTATAAGAGACATATAAAACGGTAAAAAACAATACTACAAACATTAAAATCCACCAGATGACTTAAAACAGTACACACAATGTATTTATATGTATAAGCATGAGTGTGCTCGTGTGTGTAAATGCATATGTGCTTGTGTGTGCTTTTTTTGTGTGATTGTTTGTGCGTGCTTGTGTGTGTTGGTGAGTGTATATCCATTACTTAAAAAGTATACAGACAAGTGTGTGTGTGTGTGTGTGTGTGTGTGTGTGTGTGATTGTTTATGCGTGCTTGCGTGTGTTGGTGAGTGTATATCCATTACTTAAAAAGTATACAGAGATACATAAGTGTGTATATGTGTGTGTGTGTGTGTGTGTGTGTGTGTGTGTGTGTGTGTGAATCTGATGAGATAAAGTTACCTCAGAGTGTACTAATACACTAAATGTGACGGTCACATTCCATAAAATATTAAAACACCATTTATATAAACCGTACTCTTCCAATGATACGTATTTATTATAACAGTTGGTACTAAAAACCTTACTAATAGACAAAAGATAGATTTGTGAAGTTGGCACTAATCCTGCCTGGTTCACTGGTTCATGTTTAAAAGGATGTACTAAGAAAGTTAAAGTAAAAAGAATACTAAACAAAGTATTAAGATAGTGGATAATACTTCAGATCAGATCTAGAGCAACATGGTTAATACCAACTTCCTAAATAACAATTTACCCTCATTCAGAAAGAGATTAAAACTAATCAAATTTAGTGGAAAAAAGACTGAAATTCTATGTAAAATTATTTACATAAGTACAATTTACGACGGTCTAGAATTTTACAACAGGTTTTGGCAACAGATCTTACTAACAATGGGTTTGTAAACAGATATTTCAGTTGTTCTTGTTCTGGCAAATTCTTGAAATTTTCATTGTTTTTAACAACATAACTGAAAAGAGACTCCCTTAAATCATTATACAAGGAACATTTCAAAATAACATGTTTTTCATCTTCCACAATATTAGGACAGAACGGGCAAATTCTATTTTCAACTTGTAAATTTTCATATCTACCACTCTCTTTACGTATTGGTGCTACACCACATCGAAATTTACATAAGGCAGACATATGTTTTCTTGGCAGAATAATTTTACAATAATCTTCAACAATAAATTCAGATTTAAATGTACAGTAAGTCCTTAATTTATTGTTGCCTTTGCCACTATTACTAGTTATTCTATTAATACCATTAAACCATCTTGAACATATTTTTCCATAATACATTTCTCAATGTTACCAACAACATTTGACTTACACACATAACTCATTATATTGAAAGTAATATTACACTCTTGGAATTTCTGTTTCACATAGTAAAACCAATTTTTGCACCGAACTTTAGAACTAGCCCAGACTGCAATCCGTTTATTAACTCTTGTCATTGCGGTGTTACACAGACGACACACAAAGCCCGCGACAGTTTTCCATTGACGGACCATTGTAGGAGTCCAGGCCATCTCCCCCGCAAGAGCCAAATTAGGAGTATACCTCCCTACTCCCAAATAAAACCGCATGGCTCTATTGTGAACAGCATCAATACAAGAAAATGACCTGTACCCCCAAATGGCCGAACCATAACTAATAACTGGCCACACTACGGTATCGTAGAGCTTTGTGAATACGTCATATGGAACCCCACCCATCACTTTACATTTGGCTATGACAAGTCCAAGAGCACGGCTTGCACTTTGTGCTACAGATTTAACCATAACATTTAAGTCCAGATGTTCATGCATTAATAATCCAAGGTACCTATATCTATCAACTATTTCAAGTGTGTCATTACCACATGTAAAAACCTGATTAGTTCTTGAACAACTAGGTGGCCTAAAATGTATGATCTTACTTTTAGAGACATTAATGTTCATATCATTTAAATTGCACCAGTCACGTAACGCATTCAACAGTTTTTGCAGATCAGCAGCATTTTCTGCTAGTAATACAATGTCATCTGCATATAGTAAAATGCATAAAAGTTCATCACCAATCTTTACACCTATGTCTAAAAATTTAAGAAAAACAGCAAGATCATTAATGTACAAATTAAATAGTAAAGGCAATAAAATACACCCTTGTCTTAAGCCTGATTTAACATCAAACCATTCGGTAGAAAAACAATTTACCCTGATTGAAGCAGAAACTGTAGAGTATAGAGATTTTATAGCACTTAACATTTTTCCATTTATACCAGTATTACATAATCTATTCCATAATTTACTTCTATTTATAAAGTCGTAGGCCTTTCGGAAATCTATAAAAGCTGCAAAAGTTGATTGTTTTAATTTTTTCCTGGTATCTATTACATTATATAAAGATGAAGCTTGGTCTATTGTACTACGCTTTTTCCTAAATCCATTCTGTTCATCCACCAAAATTCCATTGCATTCTACCCACTTATTCAACCTTTCATTTAAAACATAACAATATAACTTATACATTGCTGACGCAAGTGCTATTCCTCTATAAGACATAGGATCCCTAGGATCAGAAGCTGAAGATATTGGAATTGGGTTTACAATACTTTTACCCCAAACCGTTGGTACAGTGCCATTATTAAAACAAGTATTAAAAAGTGCATGTAGAAATAAAACAGCAGTATCATTTTTCAAAACTTCACTTGGGATACCATCTATACCAACTGCTTATGGTATGTGGCCTATGGAGATGATAAGGTCTGCGTATTGGCGATAAGGGCCAATACACAAGTCGGGACCATTGGTAGACTTGCTTCTGTTTATCATAATAAGCTACTGTATAGCTTCTGTGCAGTTAATAAATTGCAGGTGATATTTCCCACCTGTATAGCAAATCAGTTCTCACCTTTATAACGAGTTTAGAAAGCTTGATTGAATTAGGGCTAAATAAACAAAGTGATAAGAAAAAAAAAACTGTGTTTTTATCATATTTTTAATAAAGTAAATTTTTTAACATTGCTGTTTTTTATTATCAAAAATATAAAAAATGCATTGAGGCACATAGCTTTTAGAAGTAATGAATTATTGTGTATTTTTAACAATGATAATCTTTATTGCTGGATTTTATTATACATAAAAGAACGTTAACATTATTTAGACAACACAAGAGGAATTAAGCATTTTTAATATATAACATCTTTCTGTCTATATGCATTCTTTATCTATTAAAAATGCAACTGAACGCTTCTTTAATTTCAAATAAAATCCAGCAATTATATTTTTTTTTTCGTTTTTATTTTGTTACTTTTGATAAATAGATCATAATCATTGAAATAAACAAACTTGTAATTTCTCTTATTAAGTTTTGAATAATTATTTTTATAGTGAGAATTACTTTGCTATAAGACTTATAATTTAATTGGCCAGGGCATTACTCAACATGACTGAGCAATCAAAATTAGTATCCTATCAATTAAAATAATTTTGTGTACATTCTGAAAAACAAGACTAAAAAAACAACAGCATTTCAATTAATAAAATGCAAAACACAGGAAATAACCAATTTACCTGTAGGCAATAAAATTTGTGATTCTCTGACAATAATTAGGCTACATGTCAAGTCTACAGGGGTTTTATGGACCCTTATCAGACTGGACCAGACAGGATCTTGTATATTGGGGATTAAAAAGTCTGGTATTTGGGGGGGGGGGGGGTCACTTATATAGGAGATTTTCTTTGCCTTTAAAGGCCTAGCCCCCCCCCCCCCCCCCAAATCCAATATACAACTCCCATCTTATCTGCTGCTTATCAGCGATTATGTAACCGTAACTGATTAGAGGGCAATTAGCACAGCAGGGACCCCAACTAGACCATGAAGATGTGTGCAGTGGAGTTGAAAGAAATTAATTTTTCTTCAGTGAATGTGGAATGATAATAATATTAATTATTATTTTGATATTATATAGATGATAATAAGTATTACTTTAATGTTATAATAATAATAATAATAATAATAAATTATTATTATTATTATATTACATAAAGGATGATTAAAGATACAATAATAATATTGAAAATAATAATGATAATAAAACACAAGTATAGTGAAAACTTCAGGAGTTCTTTGTGCTGACAAACAATATTTTTCTAATTGGAAACTGGGTTTCTTGTATTCATGCAATCAACATTTTTTTAACTTAAAATTATTGTGTTCCATCTATACTGAATTTTCATTTTCAGTATGTTGCCAAAAGTGACTTTTGTCATGCTTTGCTTTGTAACTTTGAAATGCACATACTGTTTTCAATTTTTAGACAAATGTTATTTACAGTATTCTGCAAGCTTTAGATGAGTGAAAGTCACAATTTTCTGAAATATCACAATTCTCCAGACAGACTTTGAAAAAATAAAAACTTGCATATTTCTTTAAGTAAGTTTATCATTATTTCATTATTGTGAAAATAAGTTTCTGATTATCTTATTATTGTGTTTGATCAACAACTTTTTTTCTTTACATAGAAATGCCAAAAAAAATCTAGTATAACTTTAAAAGTTATCAATTACATATCGATTTAAGATAAATAACATATTGTTTCCCCTTCTCACTAATTGATACACTTGTAAGATAGACTGACTCTCCAATAAACATTGACCCTTGTTAATTGGAACCATACTGTGATGGTCATTAGCCCCCAACTGTGCTGGTGAAGACAGAAATCCCTTGGCCCACTGCCAAAATCTAGGCCTTTAAGTGGCCCAACTCAGTGCTTGATCCATTTCCGGCATCTCAGAGACTTGTTCGGACTTTATGACGTGGACTTTATCATAATTCACAGAAGAAACAGCTGCCGTCGGCGCGGCTATTTGTAATTTCTGTTTATTTTAATATCCGGCTCCAAATAACAGCTGATATCAGTCAAAATCAAGCAGATCGAAGCTAGTATCCAATTCTTTTTCGTTTGCATTAAAAATTATTTCAGTAATCGCTACAGAACAAGCGGAAAATGACCTGGCTCCTATATAGAGCGGATATAATTTGACCAACATGTTATGGGACTTGCTGCTATCAACTAGTTTTATAACCCCAAAGGCACTTGTGAAATTTCAATTCAATAACTGTATTAGTTTTGGAGATAGTAACTTGCATGTAAAATTTTAACCAGAATTTTGTAAGTCCTAAAGGGGGCATAATTTGCCCAAAATACACGCCAGAGTTATGGGCCTTGACCCAGTGAGGTTGGTAATTGATCTAGAAAAAGAAAAAAATAAGTTTCAAAGCTATATGCCTTGAAATGATAGCTGTATGTACTTGCATGCAAAAACTTAACCAAGGTGTGACGCCGACGCCAGGTTGAGTAGAATAGCTGACTATTCTTCGAATAGTCGAGCTGAAAAGGCTTTGTTTGCACAATGTTTATGTGAAGTTACAGTAAGGTATAAGCAAAAGTTAAAAAAAGATGTGACAAAAAAAAGGCTGCCAAAAAAACTTAACTTTAACCAAAGCCGGGGCTAGTAGAAAAGCACCGCTATTCCCCGAATAATCGAGCTAAAATACAAAGAAAAAAGCAAAAACAGTGTCCTGTCAAGCTGAGCGGAATAAATACATATTTTTCTCGTATGTTAACGGAAACTCGTATACAGATTCTATTTCCTGTCCTAGACAAGGACATCGTTGGTGAAACAGACTAGTAAATACTGTTTCACTGTCACAAGTAAAATACAATACAAAACTTATATTTATAAATTCAGTAAGTACAGTGTATAGAGCATACAAGCCCAAACACTTCGTCATTTCGTTATTGAATAGGCGTACAGTGTTTTGGCGAATAGTGGGACAGTTTTTCTATAAAGATTTGCGACTAGGCGTTCAGTGTATAATTCATATGCATGTTGAATTTAACAATATTTAAACTATTCAGGATTGTAAATTCATATTTGTAGGTATAAACTCGTTTGCATGAATTTATAATTTAACATTCAGAAGCGGTTCTGACACGTATTTCACTCGCAGTTCCTAAATAATGGGCATTTTAGCCTGAATACATCGTCTTTTGCTTCGACCTTCTAGGTTTTGAATGAAAATACGTTTTATTTTCATGTGTTAATGTCTGTTAAACGGTAGTTTGTTGTAGAGACATTTATCATACATTGAAAAATATATACAACAAGAATATTTATTTCAAATAGCCACAGAAAAACATAAAAATACTCACTACCGACAGCTTCCAAAAATTTGAAAAACGAAAGTGAACGCCTAGTTATTGGCGACTTCCGTTTGGGCGTACAGAGAGTCTATACACTGCGAAGTTTCCTATGACCTGCAAATCTTGAGTTTCGCTTTTGTTTCAAGGTTTGAAAAGGTTTTAGTAAAAATTTGCATGTTTATTTTGGAATTTACATAAATACTCTCTGGAATAATACCACATCTCTTCATTCCTGTACATCTTGTTTCTCTCAGTCTACATATATTAAACGAGTAACTCCTGTTGATGAACTCAAGGCCGCCCACTACGGTGAATTAAAGTAACTTTGTGGTTGCCCATGCTTCGTCGTCATCTCACTTTTTGGCCGTCACTCTGATTCAGTACCTACAACTGCCTAAATACAACAATTAATTCAGCAGCTGCACCAATGCCTGAATACATCAATAAATTCAGCAGTTGCACCAATGCCTGAATACATCAATTAATCAGCAGTTGCACCAATGCCTGAATACATCAATTAATTCAGCAGCTGCACCAATGCCTGAATACATCAATTTCTTCAGCAGTTGCACCAATGCCTGAATACATCAATTTATTCAGCAGTTGCACGAACTCGTGCCTGAATACATCTATTTATTCAGCAGCTGCACCAATGCCTGAATACATCAATTTATTCAGCAGTTGCACCAATGCCTGAATACATCAATTTCTTCAGCAGTTGCACGAACTCGTGCCTGAATACATCAATTTATTCAGCAGTTGCACCAATGCCTGAATACATCAATTTCTTCAGCAGTTGCACCAATGCCTGAATACATCAATTTATTCAGCAGTTGCACGAACTCGTGCCTGAATACATCAATTTATTCAGCAGTTGCACGAACTCGTGCCTGAATACATCAATTTATTCAGCAGTTGCACCAATGCCTGAATACATCAATTTATTCAGCAGTTGCACCAATGCCTGAATACATCAATTTCTTCAGCAGTTGCACGAACTCGTGCCTGAATACATCAATTTATTCAGCAGCTGCACCAATGCCTGAATACATCAATTTATTCAGCAGTTGCACGAACTCGTGCCTGAATACATCAATTTATTCAGCAGTTGCACCAGTGCCTGGATTCATCAGTTTTTTCAGCAGTTTATTCAGCAGCTGCACCAATGCTTAAATACAGCAATTTATTTAGTACCTGCAACATTTACTGAACACAGTAGCTACAGCACAACGACTATCTGGCAGGTTCATCAAACTGGGCCCGAGACTAGAGCTATCACTAACTGTGACTGATACCCCTGGACGCAACTTTGATACACGGAAAGTAGAATGTTGTGATCGTGACCTTTGACCTCTAAGTGTGACCTTGACCCTCGTACCTAGTAACCTGTTTATGCACTTTACTGACTGGATGGGGTTAATAGTTGATATTAATTTTATACAATTCATTTCGGTGGCTCAGAAGAAATGGAGCTGGCATAAATTTGAAATATTTTATCTTTAACTTTGACCTTTACATTGAGCCTAGTGACCTTAGTGGTTCACAACTGATACTTGAATTGTCCACCCGTTTAGCTCAGTACGTAGAGCGTTGGTCTACGGATCTCGGGATCGTGAGTTCTGTCCTCGGGCGGGGCATGCCATGAATATACTACCACTTTAGATTTCATACAGTTTATCGGGTTGTAGTGATGAATATAGCCAGTCTATCCCTCTGATCCGTGACATTCCGTGCAAAGCATAGTTGCAAATTATTTAGGTACATGTACACTGCTGACTAGTGTACAAATTAAACCAACTCAAGCTAATGCGGTCTGAATGAAATCGAGTCTGCAATATTCACTATTAGCTTTGTCATCAGTGCTTCCGAGGGATCTGCTTTTCAGATTTTGTTAATATACCAATGCCAATTTCAGAATAGCTCGCCGTTTCAGTGTTTGCATCATACACTTGTAGTCACTGACTGATATCGATTTTCTTATCGTGAGTGGCTAATTTTGTAACCGTTATTTACATTAACTCCGCCCAAGTCGCGAGTCAAGTTATGTGGGTTTTTTCCATTAAATTGTCTTAACAACACATAAATTGCCAGTCATACAATGTATTTATGGTTTTAAAACTTGATGATATTACAGTTTAAGTCGTATCTCAGAATCAGTTTCAAATCAAACATTTTTTACAATCTGTGACTGATTACAATTACGTAAAACTGTCCCGATTAGTGTCGCATTATCTAAAAGTACTTAATTTTTCTGTCAGCGATGATAAAAATCATTAATCCATTATAGCCTCACTACAAAATGCAAATTAAGTCAGCGCATAAAGTTTATACATGTAAAATTACACATGTGTTTTTACCACTTGGTCAGAGATCTAAGTTTACAATAGTAAATCATAGCCCGATTGGCATCACTTTTCATGTGAAAAAAGTAAAATATTTAATTTAAACATAAACTCCCTGTTTAAATACGTTACTCAAGCTATAAAGGAAATAAACAGTTCTGTGAGCCTTACGGTTTGAGATTCTACCAAATATTGGCTCGAATTAACTGAAATATAGCCGTGGTACATGGGAAGAACCTCTGCAAGAAACGTCCAAATTTCTCAGATAAAGAGATGTGATCGGTAGCAAGGCTCGAACCCGTGCCCTCCCCACCCATCCAATTGACCAAATCAGAGATTACAGTGATTTCAAGTTAGCGACTAACCACTTGACTACGGGGATAGTCACATGATGGATGGATACTACAATTCCTAGTTTAGAAATCACACGGGCACATTATTGCAATAAAGCAGAAGTCAGCATTGACTTAGGGCGATGAGTTAGACTAACAGCTTATTTTTACATCTATTTTTTCCGTTTGACTAAAATGTTCATGACATCACATACTACATGGTTTCTGTATGCAGTAATAACTTGACGGATTTCTATGAAAAATTTATAATTTTTGATATGGAAGACTTTTCCAACGAAATTTCAATCGATGACAATCCTTTGTTTTAATATTTTACACATTACGCATATATATACAGAACTTACGTGTCTCAAAAGTGGACTCGTTTGAGAGAAAATATCGGTAAAAGTATTTTATCTTTAATTTCATTTAAAACTGTGATAGTAGAATTTGAATTGTAAAAGGCGATCTTGCATAGACTTTATTCACCGTTAAATTGCCTGTCACAAATACTAGAATTTAATGACCGTACCATTTGACAATATGCAGTTAATCAGAGTCACATGTGCTTTTGAAAGTTTAAAATCATAACTATAGTTTTCCTATCATATCTTGTCCAACTTCGACAATTCTGGGCGTCGAACTTTGAAAAATCGAACTACATGTAGCATTTAGACACCAGACCCAGATAGACGCATAATTATACTAGTAGTGACCTCATCACATTGTATTTTACCGACAATCGGATTACATCTCATCATAATGTAGCTTTTTACCATGTAGGAAAGGAAATACGTATTAGTTAAAACATAATTGAGCCGCACCATGAGAAAACCAAAATAGTGCGTTTGCGACCAGCATGAATCCAGATCAACCTGCGCATCGGTGCACTCTGCTCATGATTCTTACTGTTCGCTAATTGTTACTCTAATTGCAATTGGCGTTGAAAGCGAACAGCACAGATCCTGACCAGACTACAGACGCACTATGTTGGTTTTCTCATGTCGCGGCTCATATTTTTTTTTTGTATAAGTAAATGTTTCCGTTGTCATTTAAACAATGAGATTTAATAATGATAGGTTCTTCATGACATTTAATTTGACGGATTGTATATATTTCAATATAAATTAACGGATATCTAAGCTTGTGAAATGTAAATATTTATTACTACGTCGTGCGTTTCTGGGAGTGACTGATGAGCCCCGTTAGGCTAGGTTTCGTAATTGTATATTCAAACAGTCTTTTGATTTGCTGGGCCTTTTTGTGTTTTCATCGTTCTCAACAACATGTATTAAAAAAGAACAAATTATATTTTTCCAAAATACCTTGCACAAATATGAACTTCCGCTTTAACATGACACTGTTATCTTACGTTCAAATTAATTAGATATTGAAAATTTATCATCTAAACTAACATTATGAGACCTTGAGAAACACTCAAGGGTCCAAAGGACCTCCCTCAACAGTCACTCACTCTTGAGAGTTGGCTCGACTGTCACTCACCTTTATGAATACAAATGGAATCTTTCCTGAGTAAAGACGTGACCGTTAGGCAAACTATTTAAGTGTACTCAATGAGTGGTGTTGGAGTATTGTATGTATCCTTGATAAGCCCAGGGGTGTTGAAAGATATCCGTCATAAAATTACCTTGGGGCTATATTGCAACCTGTATTTGAAAGTAAACGGTGTCGATTGTAAAGAGGTCAACTGCTACATTATCAAAGTTTATTAATAGTCATTAAATTTACAAATGATTGAAGTGATCGTTTACAAGAACAAGGAAAACAAATGATGAATTGTTTATGTTTGACTATATAAGGAGAGTTGTCATTCTACAATTTCGATACTTGAACTGTGCTTATCATTATGTAATACATTTGGAATGAACATTGAAAATGTTGACACATGATTAGATTGAAAGACACATAGATCTAGTTTTTAACAGACTGAAAACTTTTTACACAAAACTTTGTTTTTTAACGATATAGTGACACTGCCATAGGTATAATTGTAAAGAAATATTGTTAAAGTATAATACACAATACGAGACTGTACCTACTCAATACATCACAGAGCCCGCCCGCTTAGCTCAATAGGTAAGAGCGTTGGTCTACGGATCTCGGGGTCGCGAGTTCGATCCTCGGGCGGGGCGTATGTTCTCCGTGACTATTTGATAAACGACATTGTGTCTGATATCACTAGTCCTCCACCTCTGATTCATGTGGGGAAGTTGGCAGTCACTTGCGGAGAACAGGTTTGTACTGGTACAGAATCCAGGAACACTGGTTAGGTTAACTGCCCGCCGTTACATGACTGAAATACTGTTGAAAAACGGCGTTAAACCCAAAACAAACAAACAAACAAACAATACATCACAGTGTTTGTTGTTACTTCTTTGAATGATTTGGTTTGAAAGAATCGAACTAAGAAATAATAAGTTTTGTTGTATTTCGTTTAGAGTACATCAGTGTCAATCCTCAGACAGTTCAAATCTTTAATCTAAATAATTTTATGTGTATATGCTGCGGACGTGTCATGCACAAGTATGTACGCATTATGCAGTATTATCTTGAAATAAATTCCCGCAATATTTTACTTTTGTACCTAACCCTTTACATTGTTTTTTGAACATTTTAAATCACTGATAACGATAGAGATACACTTTTGGGCGGAGCAAACTACACGCGTGATCCTCTCACTGATAACTAGAGTGACAGCTACGTCATTTACTACATGCGTTTGATGTAAACGCCCATTCGGCGAGCTTTTCTGAAATTGGCAGTATTATGTTATTATTAAGTTAACAAGTATATATCTATTTCAAGAATTTTACAAAAGCAGTTTATAATTTTAGGTCTTATTTATCAATAACATCCTTACATCGATGTTTCAGCAAATAACTTTCTATTTTAAAACCCCCCCCCGTATTTCTTTGATTTTTAGCCTCGCGGGTGAAATTTTGGAAACCCGCCCTTGTCCCCCGTCCGACCAAACCGTAACTTTGTAAATTCTTGTCCGGGGGGGGTAACTCTGCCTTCCTTTAAGGGAAAATTTTTGGCAAGTTTTGGCATAAAAAATTAACCTTAATGAAAACGACGTTTCATTGAAATACCGGGCCCCTAGCTAAAAGGGTAAAGGGCCCAACTTAGAAGCCCAAACTTTTAATAGGGCCGTTTCTTTCTTTTTTCGAATTTGCCATTCACAAGATTTTGAAATTACTTCCATAAAATGTTTATTTTAAATGAGACGACGTCCAAAGGCCCCCCCAAAAACCCCTAGCCCAAAGGTAAAGGAACCCTTAAGGTTAAAAAGGTTAAAAATTTTTTTTGTGCCCGGGGTCCATATTCTGCCATCGTTTGGGGGAAAATTTTTGAAAAAATTTTAGCAAAAATTTGGAAACCCATAATAAACCCAAGGTTTGCGAAAACCAACTATCCATTTTTGGGGGCACACTTGGGGGGGCTTTTGTCACTAATAGGCCCCCTTATTTGAGCTTTCCAATTTCAAAATATTTAGTATATTTTTGGGGTTTTATATACTTGTATTTTTCCCTATAAAATGACAAGGTCATTTCTGGCTATTTTTTAAAGTTATTTTAAAAAGACACCCCCTAAAATAATTTGTAACCTTTTTTTTTTTCCCCTTTTGGTAATTATAAAAATTTTTTTTTGTATGGGAAATAGAAAAAACAAAAACTAGTTACAATTTGACAGAAAACAGATATACGTTAAACAATGATTGATGAAAAAAATAATTCTTCAATTAATGAGTAGTATGCACATTTTTTTGGCCCCCAATTTCCAAATGGGGAAAAAAAAAGTAACTACTGGGTTTTTGGGGGGTTTTTAAAAACATTTTCAATTTCTTGAAAACAGGGGGAAAAAAATTTTAAAATGCTATAGCCTAAATTAAGGGTTTAAAAGCAAAACAAATTTACACACCGAAAAAGCCACACAGAACAAAATCCAGATAGACCTTGCCACGTTCGCTACGCGAAAATAAAAGTGGTAATTTTGGGACGGGGAATTCATGGCTTTGCGTATGTTCCCGTGACTTTTTGAAAAAATGACATTGTGTCGAAATCAAAAATCCTCCACCTCTGTTTCCCATGTGGGGAAAGGGTTGCAGTTACTTGCGGAAACCCGGTTGTACTGGTACAGAATCCAGGAACACGGGTTATTAACAGCCCGCCCTTTTAAAAATGACTGAAAACTGTTGAAAAAAAAAACAAACAAATACAACTGAATTATAAAACCCTTCTAGGGGTTAAAAGAAGACAGGGAGCTAAAAAAAATTTTGGGGAAAATCTAATGCCCTTGTGACTTTGACCTTGGACCTAGTAACCTGGGTTGCGTCATGTACACCTTTTGCCCATCCCTAGTTTTAGAAATTTTTCAAGTGGTTTTTAAAAATTTTTGTTGGGGGTGAAAGGACAAAAATAATCAACCCAATATGGGACAGAAAAGTTTCGATTCCGGGAGATAAAAAAATATCCCAAATGTACTTTCGATTTCAAGGCTTAAAACAAAGTGCCAGACTGTGTCATCGAACTTGGCCTAATTCAAGGCCAAAAACCCCCTTAAGCTTGGGCGTTTTTGGGTGGTTATCGCCTTGGGCCTAGAAAATTATGTCCAAAAACATTGTCACCCAATTTTGGTGAAGAAAGATGAAAACAAATTCGACGAAAAAAGCGAACGGCTGGGTTTTGCATTTTTTCGAGAATCAGGGCCGGGGGCATTGGGCTTGCATGGGGGGGGAATTTGGGCCAGATATTATGCCCACAGACTTTGGTCAGAAAATTTGGTGAAGATTGGTTTAAAACTTTCTTTTTAAAGAGGGGGAATTTTTTTGGGACCCCAAAACGCCCGCCCCCCGGGCAGGGTTGTTCACATAAAATTTCCCCGCTCTTTCAAAAAACGAGCAATAAAAAACAAAGCAAATTGCATAATAAATACAGTGAAATTAATTTCAAAAATTTTCCAAAATTCTATTTTTTCTCTTTCAAAATTTTTTTTCTATCCATATTCCTGCTATAGTTTCCCCTGATTTTTCAAAAAGTTGGGCAAAAATTTCCTCACTCCCTCACTAACACTGAATTTTTAAAAACTGGTTTTCACAGCAAAAACGACCTTAATAAACATCCCTTTTTTTTTAACACAATTTTTTCACATTATGTCTACAAATACAAAACATAAAAATTTTTAAAAAACAAAATATTTCTTTTTTGAAAAAAAACAACAATAAAATCACCTGGGAAAAGGGCCAAAAAAATTCATACCCTAAAAACCCAAAGGGAAATAATTTTATATTTTAAATGAAAACCCGGGTGAAATTTTTACCCTCTTGTGTAACTGCTTTTATATACTAAATACTAAAAAATGAAAATATAGGGGGAAGTTTAAAACCAAAATTTTATTCAAAAAAGTTTTAAATTAAGGGCAAAAAAACAATAAAATTAAAAAAATCTTTAATACCTGTATAAGGTTTTTGGTTCCCCAGCCACTCTGAACTTGGCGGGATTTTAAATTGCACCTTTCCAGGAACACCTTGTTTTTTGGGAAATTTTTTTTGGGTGTTAATACGGGGGAGATGGGTTGGGCACAAACAGGCTTGTCAACACCTAAAGATTGTACTTCTTTTGAAAAATTAATAAAGGTGACTTCATTTTTGATTCTAGACCCATAAATAGAACATTTAAATAAAAAATCAGAAAAAAAAAAATACTTTAAAGAACAAATTAAAATACATCATACCCCCACAATATTATAAAAATCTTGAAGAAGCAAAAACCCTGCCCCTTTTCCCCCTTTAATGTACCCGAAAAAACCTAACTCGGGTTCACGACCCCAACTCGGGTGCCAATATGGGGGATGAAAAAGCCATAAAAATTTTTTCGGTGAATTTGATGTAAAAAGGAAAATTTTTTCGGTTTTTTAGGGTTTTCCCCAAATTGATAAATTTTATTTTTAAATTTTAAAAATTTAAAATTTTTAAATAAAACAACCCTTGTTTTTTTCAGGTGAATACCGAAAAAACAATGCAAACTTTCAATAAAATTTTTTAAAAAAAAAATCTTAAAAAATACTTGTATGTTTTTGAGGGCCACACAATTTCCTTTTTGAAAGCAAAAATATACGCTTTATAGCCCATTTACACAATTTGTTAACCAATGAAAAATTCACTTTAAATTTTTTTCCACATACTGGTCCCCGATATTACACCCCGGGTTCTGGGGGGTTCTGTTTTTTTTTGTCCGCCGCAAACATCACAGGGTTGGGAACTTAGGAACCCAAACCCTGCGGGGGTGGGGGGGGTTCAAAGAATTTCGAGAAACCCTATAGTTCATACAAAAACACAACGAATAGCCTTTTTTTCTTTTGGGTTGGGTTTTTTTTTTTACCATTCTAATTTTCGTATTTATCCAGCACTGTTTTCCTATACCAGCAGGAATTACCAAAAATCAAACCCCACCCATAAAAATACATTTTTTAAAGCTATAAAAATAAATTTTTCAAACTTTGATACAAATTTAAACATTGTCAAAGTTTTTAATTAAAACCCTAATACGGGTTGATGAGAAAGGGGGGTCTTTTTTGAAATTTCTGGACATTAAAACATTAGAAACATAAAAATGTTCTTTTTTTAAGATTTTTTTTTCCCGAGTACTTTTTAATAAATTCCAGCAACAAAGGGAAATTTGGGTCGTTTGGGAAAAATTGTAAAACAAAAAAAAAAAAAACGTTATAAATTTCGGGATTTATGGAAAACCAAAATTTTAAACGCTAACATTGAAAACCCTTAAAAAAAAAACAGAAAAAAGACAAGAAATTAACATAAAACATCGCTTTCGCCCGCCATGTTCCACTTGAGTTAGGGGTCGCTGAACAAGTTAGGTTTTATCCGGACATAGTGGGGTTTTACTTTTTTTAATAGGGGTGGCATTACGGGGGCATAGGGGGGAAATGGGGAAATATTTTATTTATCAAATTGCCCCACGGTTAGTTTTCACGTGCGCACAAATTTAAACACGTGCGAACATGAAAATTGACCAATAAGCTGATCAAATATCACCTTTTTTTCAAAAACGAAAAGAACTTACTTTATAAACTTTAAAAGGGTTTAAAAAGCTACAAATATTTTGGATTTATTGCGAAATTTTAGTTTTTGGGTTAAATGATCCTTAAAATTAAAAGGGTTATTTTCCCCTGTAAAAAATTTCCCACCATTTTTATACGAAAAACGTTTTCAAATTAAAAATTTTTTATACCCGCAGTTTAATAAAAAACAAGGGTCATATTTTGAGGTGAAATAGCCAATTCACTTAATCTACTGAAACCCTTTTAAAAAGAAAAAATTGGCTAAAATAGCTAAAAAGGTTTAAATTTTTAAGATAAATTTTTTTTAAAAAAACCCCAAAGGGCCAGATAACGGTAATAGAACAGGCAGGTAAAAATTCCCCCGATCGGGCTTACGACAAAAAAAAGTAAAATTCCCCTAAAAAAATAAGAAGAAAATTTCTTTCAAACTTGGTCCTTTTATTAAGCATAAAAAAAATAAAAAAAATTAGAAAAAAAAATAACTTTTTGGCTTTCGGGTTTGGGGTAGAATTTTTTCCCCTTTTCAGTTTTTTAAATGACACAAAAACTTTGAAGCCCAAAAAAAAAATATTTCTAATCCAAATTTTTCCAAAAAAAAAAGGGTTCAATGCTTTCAAATCCCTCAAAAAAAAATTGCGCAAAGTAAAAAAATGTTTTGCATTTTACTTTTGCTTTCACTTACAACTTTTTTGAAAAATTTTTATTTAAAAACTTTGCTCAAAACATCTACACAAAACAAAGTTTTTAACTCAAAATACATAAATAAAGGAAATTGGGCGCAAAAAAATTTGGGAGCAATAGAAAGCCCTGCCCCTTTTCTTTTTAAAACTTTGCATTAAAACATTTTTTTTTGGAAACTTAAAAAAATTAACCACCCTTAAATACAAAAAAAAGGGAATAATTCAAAAAAAAACTGAAGGCACAACATCTAAAACCGTAAAACCCAAACCCAGAAATTTTTCCGATTATGACTGGTGGGCGCTTCAAGAAATTTATTTAATTAAATTTTAAAAGTAAAAAAAAAAAGGAAAAAGTATGCCAAAATTAAAATGGGACAAAAAGGAAGAATACATAGTAAAAACCCCCCACCTCTCTGTAAAGATCCTGAGGCTGGGGCTAGCTTTGCCTGATTTTTGGGGGGGATTTCCCCAGATCGGAGGTTCTGGGGAAATAAGATTTAAAGCAAAGTTTTAAAGTCGGGAATAAGGGATCAAATAGTTAAGATTTCTAATGGGGTCAAGAAACCGGGGTCAAAAGCAAGGGGCTTCCTTATTTTGTAAAACAAAAGTAATAATTTTTAAAATCTAGGGACGGGAGAGTTTTCCTTTTTAAAGGGTTTTCCAAGGCAACAAAATTATTTCTATCTTTTTAAGCTTTAAAATATTATGCTTAATAAAACTAAGTTTGAAAAAATAGCTTCATTTTTTTTCAAGAAATACTGCTTTTGTGTCATAACCAGTTTTTGGGCCCAATTTGTTACCACCGGAAAAAGACCTTTCTTAGACTTGTAGACAAAAGACTAAAAAAAATAAAAAAGAAATTTTAATTTTCTTTGTGTAGCCCCCTTAAAACCTGTGGTCCAACACAGCTCAGTATATTTTGGGCATCCCCTAACCGGGGCCCTTTGAGCACAGCCCCCTTTTTCAAACCAAAAGAGGAAAAATGGGAAAAAACTTGTTTTAATCACGAAACCGGGGTTTCACAAAGTTATAAAAGGAAAAAAATAAAAAGGCACAGAATGGCAACGGCGAAATTTCTCCCCGTGGTCCGGGGTCAGAGCGTGATTCCGTTATTTTAACAAAAAAAAAACATTGGGGGGGGTTTTTTAAAATTTTGTCCCTTTAAAAACCCCTTTTTAAAAATACTTTTACCCTTCAAAAACAAAATCTTTTTTAATGTAAAAAGGGGCTTAAAAAAACAAGAAACCCGGGTTTTTTTCCCACCCGAAAGAAGTGGGGGCATACGGTGAAAAATTATTTTACCGAAAAATAATTGTTTTCCCGCAAAAAAAAACGGCGCGGGGGAGAAACGGCACATTCCGGTAAACGAGATCTCGTTTTTTGTAAACGGGAGGTTGGCGGTTTTGCTCTATATCCCCTTTCCAATTCCCAAATCTATTTAAAATTTATAGCTCTTTGTTATAGGTTTATACAACTTTGTTCCTTTAATCAAAAAGGGCCTTTAGTGCAATAGTTAAAAAATTAGGGATGACTTCGAATCACAACAGGGGGTTTTTTGAAAATATTTTTTTTTTATTATTTTTTTCCCCTTTATTAATTTAAAAATTTATTATCAAGCTAAAGGTTTTTCTTAATAAAAATTGTTTTTTTTTTTCCCCTTTAAACTTAAGTGGTTTAAATGTAGTTTTTTTTGGCAGCCCCCCCCCCCCCTCCTCGAAACATCTGTTTTTTGGTTTTTCTTTCTGTCTGTTTTGGTTTTCCGTGCCCATTCAGCACGATAACAACAAAAAAAGGGGGGCTTCAATTTTTCCGGGGAAAACCAGGGGCCCCACTTTTGGCCCAAACAAACTGAACCCTAACCAGCTTCTTTAATCAAAAAGTGGCAGAAAATTTAACCGGGGAAAAAAAAGGTTCGGAAAAATATTTCCAGAAGTTGGGGCTGGGTTGGGGATAAAACAAGTACCCCCTTATTGAAACCCAAGGTGCCCCAAAGGCCCAAAGACCGGGCTGCCTGGCCCCTCATTGTTGTTTTGCTTTCTATGTAAAAAATTAGCCTTTTTTAAAATTTCCCTTTAAAGGGGGTTTTAAAAATGCCGGGAAACAGAAACCCTATTATCTGATTGTGCTAAGTAGTTTTTTCCTCTATATATTTCAGATGAGAAAATATAAAAAAATTTTTTAATAAAAACAAAAAATGAAAAAAAAAATATAGAAAATTTAAACTCCCAACAAAATATATCCAATAAATAAGGAAAAAAAATCATTTCTTACATATAGCACGCAGTGTAATTCAAGAGAAAAAAGAAAGAAGAAAGGGAAAGGGGGCCATCCCAGGATCAAACTCCCTTTAGGGTGAAAAAACCAATCCAAAACCCCCCTGACATATTCCCTTTGTTAATAAACTTTGGAAAATGGAAGTGTCCATATTTCCTTCCAAATCATTTTTTTCAACCTTTTTCCCAGCTGAAAACCTCATAAAATAAAAACTACGGGGCCCCTTAATTTTTAATTAACTATCATGACCGGGTAATTGAAAATTACTGAAATGTCCCAAATTCTAATTTTTTGGTGTTTCTTTGGATACCTATAAATTTGGGAAGAAAAAATTGTTCCAAAAAAATGTAAAGAAAGAAACCTTATCTCACAGATTTTTTATCACAGGGGTTTTACAAACTCCTCTAAATTTGTCACAGCACTGACATAGGATAATTTCAAGATCAGGGGAGACAAGTAAAGGCGATAAAGTATTCACATTTCTTTCCCGAAAGGACATTTGGGTTTTTTAAAAATGCGTGGGGTTTCAGAGCACGAAACCTCTTTAGCCCTGGGAAAGGGTATGTAAAAAAAATGAAATATTTTTTTTTTTTAAAATATTTGCTTTTAAACTTACAAACTTAAAGGGAAAGGGGGGGAAGAGAGGAATTTGGGGGCCCCGGGTGTACTACAAAGTCTTTCGCTGAAAGGTTTTATAACTTTTAAAAACTGGTATATAAAAATTTTTTTCCCGCTCGCATAAAAAATCTGGGTTATCAGGAAAAACAAATTTGTTTCCAAGGACTTTTTTTCTTTAAAATTTTTAGTAAATTTATAATTTTATTTGAAAACCTTTTACCAAAAAACAAAAATTTTTTTTTTTTTTTTCATGGGCCCCTTAGCATTTTTTTATTAAACAGTGTTTTTTCAGTTTTAAATGGACAACAGACAAAACAACACATTTGTACTTTTTGGGGGAAGGGTATAAGGGCAAAGGGAAAAGGAAAATTTTGTGGGTAAATGGATTTTTTTCCTCAAGCGTTGTTTGGGGAGAATGATCGCGTTTACTTTAGCCCAAACAAAATTTGGGGTTTCATTTTATGCAAAAAGAAATTTTGTCTTCCCAAAGACAAATTGTTTTTTTGGGGCCCCGTCCCGTCCTTACCCCCTCCGTCCCCGTAAAGCACCTTTATTTCCCGACAAAAACTGAGAACCATTTGACCTAAACCCAAACCCTTTATAGGGGTTTTAGGGGTGCGGAGTAGACGACCCCCATTTGGGTTTTTGGGGGGCCCGTCCCTCAAAGGTCAAGGGCACATGGGGGCCCGGAAACCCTTGAAAACCTTTTCCCATCAATAACAAAAAGGGAAACCCCTTTACCCAGAATGTTGAAACTTTAAAAGGAAAGATTGGTCATGAAGAGTAACGACCCCAATTATTTTTGGGGGCACCCCTTTAAAGGTCAAAGGGCACAGGGGCCTAACATTTAAAACCATTTCCGATCAAAAACTAGAGAACCCTTGACCCGAAAGTTTAAACTTCATAGGAAAATTGTACATTCAAAATAGAAAGAAACCCCATCGAAATTTTGGGGGCACTCCCTTAAAGGCAAAGGGAAAAGGGCCTGAAAAATTGGAAAAAAACCTTTCCGGTCATAACTTTAGAACCACTTGACCCAAATGTAAAACTTAATAGGAAAAGATTGGTCATGCAGAGTAGATGACCCCCCTTAAAGTTTTGGGGGCACTCTAGAAAGGGGAAGGTCACAGGGGCCCGAACTTTTAAAACCAAATTTTTGGGCAAAACTGAGAACCCCTTTACCCAAATGAGAAAATTTTATAGGATATTGGGCCAATGCCCGAGTAAGGAACCCCAAAAGGGTTTTTGGGCACTCTGTTTTAAAAGGTTTAGCCCCAGGGGGCCCGAACAAAGGGAAAACCCTTTTCCCAAACAATAACTTTGAAAACCCCTCGACCCAGAAGGGTTAAACTTCATAGGAAAATTTTTTCATGCAAAAGTAAAAGAACCCCAAAATTTTTCTTGGGGCCGCTCCGTTAAAGGGCAAGGTCACAGGGGCCTGAACTTTTATAACCGTTCCGATCATAAACCCTTTAGAACCCTTACCCAGAATGTTGAAACTTTATAGGTGAATTTAACATTCAGAGTAGATGACCCCATTTATTTTGGGATCATCTATTAAAGGTCAAAATCACAGTGGGCCGTTTTATGTAAAAACCTGTTTTGGAATTTAAATTTGGGAAACCCCGACCTACAATGGTTTTAAACTTAATAGGGGGATTGGGCGCAGAGTAGATGACCCCTAATTTTTTTTTTTGAGATCCCCTTGATCAAGGTTTAAGGTCAAAAAGGGGCCCAAACAGTGGGCTTGAGAACCACTAGGCCCAAAAGTGTTGAAAAATTTTTCGGAGGGCTGGGCATGCCAAGAAAATGAACCCTATTGCAGCTAACCACCTGCCCCTTTTACTTCGGGTCCTGACCCCTTTTTGACTTCCCTTCCTATAGGACTTTGCATTTTGGGGGACATCCCCTTTTTTACAAAACATTTTCCCATTTCTAATAAATGTCCATATAAAAGGTCCATGAGAGAATTTAAGGGGGACATAATTCCAAATTTTTGAGAAAAACAGAACCCAAATTTTCCCCCTTAAAGAATTCAAATTCATTACGGGGGCCAATAAGGTGACAAAATTTAAAAGCATTTCCCTTAAACTGCACCCGCAAATTTCAGTGATTACTTTGTAAGATAATTTTTTCACATCTGCATTTAAATTTTTGATCTGCAACTGTTATTTAAAGTACGGTATTTTCACTTCACGTAGGCCTGACCACATTGGGGAAAAAATTTTTTTTGTCGCCAAAATCCAAAAAGCAAGGCGCAGAATATCTAAAACTTTTTTAGCTTAAACACAGAAGTTATCAACCGGAGCCAAAAAAGTACCAGATGTAACATTTTTTGCAAAAAAGATTTCCCTTTTAAACTACCCGGGCCCGTTACATTTCAGTTATATTAATTTTTTTAGCATAATTTTTTTTAAACCTTTCCCCGAAACACCATTTAGCGTCCCCTCAAAACCTCACTCAAAGTGTATGTGTTTGTGCAATGGGATTAAGTGGGATATTTCTGCTACCATTCTTACATATTCACCTTTCACAAAATGGTTTTTACCTCCCTTTACTACAAAACCCCAACGTTTTTTAAATTTTGTTGGGGTTTCAAAATGGCAGTCCAAAAGAAATTTTTCCCGTGAAAAAATTGTGGCAGGTTAGGTTTTTTGGGGGCATTGTTGCATTTGTATCCCTGAAAACTTTCTTAATTAAAGTTTTGAATTTCAAAAAAAAAAAACACACAATTATTTACAAATGTGGAATACATGTGTTACAAAAAATGGGAGCCATTGGAAAAATTTAAGCCCTTATAAAAATTTTTTTGCCCGTTCCCGGGTTTATTTAATTTCACGGCCGCATTTAGATAGGGGGAGCTTCGGCTTTACAGATACCCTCATCCAAAGTGAAGTTTGGGGGCTTACCGGAATGAAGTTGTTTTTTTCAGTCCCATCTGCCCCCCCTATCACTTTAAAAGAAATCCTCCTACATTTTTCAAGGGATTTTGATGAAACCCTTTCCCGGGCATGTTTTATCACAAAGTGTTTTTTGCGGGGTTGTTTGGGCCCAAAAGTTTAAAAGGGGGATTTTTAGCCCTTTTCCTTTAAAAACCCCTTGCAGCTGTTTTTGTACCAAATTTCCTTTTACCAAATTTCAAGTAAAAAGGATAACATTTTTAAAATGATTTAAATATAAGGGGATGTATCAGATAAATTTTAAAAATTCCTTTTGAGTGAAACAACGGGAAATTTTAACACTTTGGTTTTTTTTAAAAAACCCATGAAAACTGTGTGGCAATTTGGGCAACGCAGCCCCTTCTACATTTTAAGGAATTCCAAATTTCATTTTAAAGTTGAAAACCCTATAAACTATGCCAGATGTTTTACAATGTTTTCCAAAAAAATACATTGTAATTTGGGGGAAAAACCATTTTCCCAAAAGTTTTCAGCTCCATTTTCTTTTGTATTGTATTCAAACAAGCACTTTGTGTTGGGGCAAAGCTTTACGAGGTTTTTCCTCACCTCATGAATACCTCTTATTTTTATGCAGGAAGAAAGGGAAAAAATTTTCATTTCAAAAGTGTTTTATTGTTCAATTGTTTAATGTACCCTGAGATAACATACTGCCTATATTTTTTAGTTAGAGGGGGGGGGAAAATAGTTCTAAATTTTTAATTTTTTACATGCTTTTTTAGATTTCCCGCATGCCATGCTGTTTAAAAGGGTACAGTACAAAATCATTCTTACCTGCGTATGGTGATAGAGTTCGGGAATTGCTTCCTCAGGTCCAAATGAAGGGAACATGCTCAAATGCATTTAAGAATTACTTTGGGGAAAAGGAAAAAAAAGCGTCAAAACCCCCACACTTGGGGTTTTAAAGGGTGGAAATGCTTTTGCGGAAATGACCATAAGAAAAATTGGGGCTAGGAAGGATGGAAATTTCACAACCACCAAGTGTTTTTAAACAATGAGGCAACGATGTGGGGGGGGTGTCCGTCATCCACGTTTTAAAAAACCCTTTTTTTAAGGCCCTTAACCATTCTTTAGATCCTTTTTCCCCTCCCGCATTTCCCAAGAGGTTTTTCAAAAAAGAGTTCGAAACAAACGAAAGACTTTTCAAGGCATGTGTGCAATATGGGAAAAAACAATCAACGAACCTATATTTTATTTAAAAAATTTAAAAATAAATTTGGGGATTTTATATACCAAAAAAAAAAACGAAAAGATATAAAAGGGAAAAAAAGGGCATGGGGTTTCTAATGATTTACTGAAAAAAAACATATTTTTTGGGTGGGGCCAAATTTTGCCAAAAAGAAATTTTTTAGTATGGGTTTTTGAAGTTTAAAAATTCGCGAAATTGGGGAAAATGGTAACATTCTTTAATTTTTAATTACATTTTGGGATATTTTCCATGAATTTTATTTAGGAACTATTTTACGATACTAGAAGTTTGGGCTTCGCGAAAGTACGAAAATTTTAAACCCCCGGGAAAAAATTTTTCCCTTTTCCTTTTTGGGCAGGCTAGGTTTTTCCCCAAAGGAAAGAAGTTGGGAATATGTTTTGGGAAAAAATGTGGGCCCGTCTAATTTTTTTTCCCCGGGGGAAAAAAACTAAATGGGGGGAAAAAATGGGGTGTTAAAACCCTGAATTTTGAAACATTAATTATGGGAAAGTTTTTTTCATTTAACCTTTCAACCTTAAACCCCCCGCTTAAAGTTTTTCCCGAATGAAAACCAAAAAACTCATAAACCTTTAAAGCTTTTTCCCAAAGAATAGTGGGAGTTTTTCCATATTTTATGTCATACTGATAAGGGGAAATTTTCTTTTAAGGGTTTTTAAGATGTAAAAAGGCACTTATAACCACTATTATAAAACCCCCACAATTTCCCAAAAAAGGGCAGCTGTACTGATCCCTGACATAAATCAAGCGCAACCCCCTGCACGATGCTAACAAAAAGAAAACCACAAAACCCAATTTTTGGCCACACATACTTTTTTCCCCCCAAATCATACAAAATTTCCTTTTTGGTGAAAATGATCCACCCTTTTCCTTTTGATAAAGGGTATTGTTGGGGATAATACCCAAACCCCTAAGTGAAAATTTTTAATCAAAGGAACTTTCTGCCCAAAAAGTGTAATTTTTAAAAAAAGGGCCCTTTTCTCTTTTTTGTCAGGAGGAAAAAAGGTGCACACTGCAACCAACAAACCTTTTCCCGTCCCAAGGAATAGGGGGCACCGAGGTTTTAACGTGACCCCCGGGGCCGATTGCTGTTCTGACGCAACACTTCTCCCCACCAGTATGCATGTAGGGAGTGGTGGGGGAAATTAACTTTAGGTTTCCGGAAAAAACCCCGGCTGGGTTTTTTTTCAAAGTCCCCTTTAGAAAATTTAAAACTAGAATATGTTTTGGAATCAGTAAATATTTGACAAAAAGCCCCTGGAAAAAATTTTAAACCACTGGAAAGGAGTGCCCAAAGTTTCTGTCATTTTGGGGCATAATTTTTTCTCATTTTGTTTCAATTATAATATTTAAGCTAAATTTTAAAAAAAAACGTTTTGATATTTGGGAAAATCAGGAATTTTCCCCCAAAAAGCGATACCACATAAAGAAATTTTAAAAAGTAATAGAAAACCCAAAAAAAAAATTTCTTCGAGGGGTTTAAAAAACACATATTAAAAAAAAAATTGCAGACAGCTTTTTTTTTGTCAAAAACATAGGAATAAACAAAAAATCTTGTCTGGTCATCCTTGGTCTATTTCCTTCTTTGCCTTTTAATTTGCATGTGCAACCCCCGGTTTCCCTTTTACACATAACACCTGAAATTACGAAATTTTAGATGTTTTGAATAAATTTTTTATCATTTTGATTTCAGATGTACCTCCCCTTGGGCTTTGGGGCCCTAAAAGTTTAAAGGAAAAAGCTCATTATTGGGATATGAATTTTTCTTCAGGGTCTCTAATTTCAGTCTTCGGCGATGAGCTTACCACACCCGTAAATGTCATTGGCCCCGAAACCTCCCCCCCGTCGGGGATAACAGTGGGGAGCACACAACAAGACCCCAAGGGGTTTTGACAGGTTTAAATGATAACTCTTGTTTTAATTTTACACGTTGCCCAAAATTCAGTTTAAAAAATGGGCCAGTTTTTAATTCCCGAAAATTACATTTAAAAAAATCAGGGTTCAAAGTAATTCGGGTTTTTTGGGGCCCAAAAACTTTGTTTTTTAAAAACTTCAGGGGGAATATTTAAAAATAAAGTGCTTTTTCTTTTCGCAGAATTTTTTGGGTTTGGGGGGGAATTTACTCCTTTCCATGCTTTTTTAGCATTTTAAAAGAAACAGGAACTTTTTGGTCAATTTTTAGCCCCCTTTTAGGGCCCCCACCAATGCAAATTTTTATTTAACCCCCCCCCGGTTAGCACAGTAGTTCACCCCTTTAAAAATGCGGGAACTGAGGGGCGTTTTATGATTTTTCCTGGGACAAGGTAATTTTAGAGAGGAGTTTTTACGTAAAATTTTTTTACGAAGACATAAAGGGAAAAAAGTAAAGAATGTGTTGTCTTGGTAATTTTAAAAAACCTTTGATCTATTTTATAAAGGGTTTTTTTAACAGTAGATTTTAAACTGGGGGTGCAGTATTCGGTTTTGAGGGATTTTGCCAATCGGATCTCACGAGCTGCGCAACGCCGAGTGTGGAAAAATTTAAAATTGGGAAAAACCACGAGAGCCGAAACCCAAAATCCCAGAACAACTTTCTGGTTTTAAAAACCTTTTTATATTCCTTTACCATTTTGATTCTTGTTTTGTTTTTTGAACGAAATCTTCAATGTTTAATCGATATTTAAATTTGGACTTAGTGAAGTTTTTTTGTGCACATTTTTAAAAAAATTTGTCGGTCCCTGCATATTTATGAAAAAAGTCCCCCCAGCATACAATACGGAAAGGGACAAGACGGGAAAAATTTTAAAAAGGGACCAAAAAAAGGGAAATTTGTTTTGTCTTTTATATTTAAAAGGGAAAACCCAGCCATTTTTTTACAGAATTTTTAAAAGGGGAAAATAAAAAGAAAATTAACTCAAATCATAATATTTTTTGAGGAAAATCTTTAACATTTGGCATATATAAATAACGTATACCCAATACTTTGATAAACAATTTAAACTAGTCGCAGGGTTTTAAAAATTTTCAAACAAATTTGAGGGGAAAAAGTCCCTTAAAATAAAAAAATTTATTTCAGTAAAATTTTAAAAGTCTTCAGGAGAACGGGCCCGATACATTGAATTAGAACACCTACTGTGGGACAAATAGGCAACATACATGGTAAGAGTTTGTTTTTCCCGAAAACATTTCAAAAACCATAAAAGGGTGCCTTTAAGGGGGCTTTTGACCGCTAGAAAATTTGCGGGATACCGGTAGATGCTAAGTGCTTTGAGCCCAAAACAACGAAAATTTAAAGGGGTATTCCAAATAAAAGTATGGCCCTTAGACCTATAAATTTTAAGTTTCCCCCGAAATCATTATCAAAAGCCTTTCTCAAACCCCGCCCGTGGGAAATAGGACAAAGATTAAAATCGAAAAAAAAAATTTTTTTTTGAAAATTTCAACCAAAGTTTAAATTTTTTTTATTAGGGGCTTGTGGTGCAAACTTTAAACAGCAACATAAGTTTTTAACATATCAGCCCTCGTCAAAAAACAGTTTAAAATTTGGGAAGCAAAAAACAGATATAATCGTAAACTAAAAATCAACCCACTGTGACCCAAAAAATCATTTGAAGAAATTTGGGCATTGGCAGTGTCCTTATTTATGAAAAAAAAATGGTTCCAAAGGTTTGAAAAAAATATGACAATGTCTGCTTGTCGCTTACGCCAAAAAATATAATTTTTATTTTGGGGTATTTATATGGTGGGTTTTCCTGGAAACACAACAGAAAACATTGTGAGCTAATTTTGGGCGCATTTTAAAAATTTTCGTTTTGTCAAAAAGGGGGGCTTCAACTTTTTTTTCAAAAAAATGTCAAAAAAATCCCCCTCAAACAGCAACTAAAATAGCCCTAAGGGTTTTTGTTTCCCGAACAATAGCTGAATGCCTCATAATTTTTTCATATGCTAGCTTTTGGGGAGGGCTTAAATTTTTCCCGCAAAGGGGAAAGGGTTAAATTTTTCCCCTTGGCTGGCCTTCCCCCCATCTGCCCCAACTAACAGTTTTGGGATTCATGTGGCTAGAAGAACATAAGAACAATTTCTGAAAGCTATTCATTCCGTTTTTTTCCCACGGGCAACAGAACGAAAAGGGGGAACAAAATGTCCCCCATAATTTTCCCCTTTTCCAACAAGCCATCGGGGTTTCCAATTTTTCCGTTCGTCAGGTGCCATATCTAAGGAACCCGGCAAATGATTTCAATTTTTTCCCTTTCTAAAAAATTATCATCAAGGGTGAAGAGGCCATTTTTTGAATATATCGGGAAGTCACCCCCGAGTTATGGCCCCTTTTAAAGGGTTTAAACCTTTTCCCCTTGTTTAGGGCCTTGACAAAATTTTTAAGGTCCTTTGCATTAAACAAATTTTCAAAAAAAATTGGGCCCATTTCACATGTTCAGCAAAAGTTTTCCCATTTGGGGAAAAAACATTAAATATTTAAAGGGGCCCAAATTCTGTTTTTTTAGTTTTTTAAAAAAATTATCTCCATTTTTTTTTTTTTTAAGCTACAAATTTTATCTCTTAAGTAGATGGGCAAAATTTCATGAAACTTTAAAAAAAAAACAGGTTCCATGGGGCCATTCTTTTCTTTGGGTTTCCCAAACTTTTTTTAAACTTGACTACCTAAATGTGGGGGAAAATTTCGAAAATTTGTCAAATTTTACTATTTTGCCCTATTTAATTTCCGTGGGTTTCAAATACAAATACTGCAAATTTTTTTTAACCACAAAACACTGAAACTGTAAAACCATGTACTGTTTCATTAGCTTAAATTTTTAGGTATAAGAGGTCAGTGTTTTTTGGTTTAAATCTTGTTTTGGGGGTCAGGGGAATGTTACTCTTTAAACGCACTTCAGTAAGAATCAAATTTAGTTAAATAGATTTTAAATTTTTTAATTGGGGATTGAACTATCACCTGAATACACAGCGCCCTCTTAAAATTTTTTAAACATTTTGGGCCAACCCTTGGCAAAAGAATCAGTAAAGTCAGACGCTTGGTTTTTGAAATGGGGGTCCCGATCGGGTTTTCCAAAAAGTCATGTATTATTTTAATTTACAAACTCACCTTTAGTACAATCAAAATGAAATATATTTTTCCTTTCCCGCCCTAGAGTTCTCCTTCAGCCACAGTTTAAAAACAGGAAACAGCTGATATGTCCCGGGATATCAACAACCACCTAAAAACCTGATGCCGACATGGTAAAAGATCAGCTTCCAAACCCAAAAAATTTATGCTAATTTAGCGGAAAAGTATTTCGGACAAGCTGGCCATTAAAAAAATTTTTTTAAGTATTTTTAATAGGTAAGAAAAAATTTTTATACAAACTAAATGAAATTAAAAATAATTTGTCCCCCTTTTTAAATTTTAAAACATAACTTTTTAAAACCCGCTGATAAAGGGGAAAAAACAACTCTGCTCCCGGGCCGGAAAAACGGCTGCCTTTTCCTTTGGGTTTCCGATTCCCCACTCCTGATCACATTGTACTAAAGAGAGCAATATGTTGAATTGGGGCCCTGTTCTTTTGGGGTGCGTGTCAACCATGAACAATTTTTTTTAAACCAATCAGTCTAATCCTTTTTGGGCACCTCCAAAAATTGGACTAATTGGGTCTGGTGCGTTCAAATTTAGGTCATTGGAAAATATGTTTGGCCCCCAGCCTGTTTTGGGTCCTTGTTATTTTAAATCATTTTTGACATTTTTTTTCTGAATGATTTCATTCATTTACAAAATAAAGAAGAGAAAGACATCTCACGTTGAAGAAATGGGGTTGACAAACCCCACAACCCTCAGGGGCCAAAAACAATAGTTTTTTTTCCCAAAGGGGGAAAGGGTGTTACAAATGACTTAAGATTGTTGGTAAAACGACTTTTTCAACTGGTCACAGCCGGGTTTTGAATAAAAATTCTCTGAGAAGATGGAGATGACCAAGGAGGTCCCCAAAAAGAAAAATTTCTGGGGCATTTTAAAATTTAAAATTTTTTCAAACACTGTATTTGGTCTGCAAAAGCCTTCTTTTTCCCCCTTTAGAGCTTTTTTAAATTCAAATAAAAAACAAATTGATAACAAAACTTTTTTTAGTTTATTCCTTTTACTCAATACATTCCTTGAAACATTCATTTTTCTGTATTTGAATTTTCAACATAGCTCAGGGGACCTCAATGCATTTTACAATGAAAAACTTTTAAAAAAGTAGCTTTATATTATTTTTAAAAATTTAGATTTTTCAATGTGATTATTTGCTTTTTCATGGTTTTATACGGGGCCCTTAATAGACGTATATGGGCCCTGTGTTATCTGACCAATTTCATGTATACCTTACCTTGTGTCCCGCAACTCCCCCAAATTTCATTTTCAAAAAATTTCTTTCTAACAATGGGGTAAAACAAAAAAAGGTCTGAACCTGGCACCTGGGATTGGGGAAAATAGATTTAACCCTTTTGTTAGCCTTATGTTTTTCGTAATAGATAACAAACATTACAAATTTTGGGTTTCATTAAATGTCATAAAAACATTTTACCCCCCGTAAATCCCAAAAAACAATAAACCTGTAGTGAAGACAAAGAATTTTCATAGAAAAAACGGGATTGACATGGTAAAAAAATTGTGTTACTAATCTGGGCAACACTTTATGCTGGGTTTCTGCACCTTCTCTCCTTCAAACTTTTCAGTTTTTATCCAAAAAAAAAGTTCGGGGGAAAAAGGGAACCCCTTAAATTTTTTCCCGGCTTTTTTAGAAAATTATCCCCCCTTTTCACTTTTTTATTATTTTCCCTATTTCAGTAACACTTTAAAAAAAATTTTACGAATACCCTTGGGAAATTCCCGACAAACACCGGGGTAGGGGTCCCCTTTTTAATAATTTGGGGGTTTTTGAGCTTGACTTTGGGCCCCAAACAAGATCCTTGGGCCTTTGGGAATTTTAAACAATGTCAAAACTTGTAACTTCAAAATATTGATTTAAAGCCCTTTTTTTCCATGCTTATTTTTTTTGCTCTCTTTTGAAAAAAGAAAGACATATATAGAAGTCTTTGAATTTTGTTTTGCTCATTTCTGCCTAAGCAAAACCTTTGGGTTTTTGAAAGGTCCCAAAGGGCACGCCCAGAGATTTAAGGTCTAAAATTTTACAATGGACTTTTTTCCGGGCCCCTAACTTCCTTTTTAGATTTTGAAAAATTTGGGGGGGTGCAAAGTGGGTTCCCTTTCTTTTTTAAAATTTTTGTCTCATGGAAATAAAATTTTACAAAGGGCAGTGGGGACAGAGCTTTCCCAAAAAACCCTTTTTTGGGGCAAATTTTTTATTTTCCCAACACTTTTTGTTGAAAATTTGGGATTGGAAATTTGAGTTGGGTAAAAAAAAATCTTTAAACCCCGCCCCTTTCGAAGTAATTGGGTATTTTCTAAAACTCATTGGGGGATTTTTCCAACTCGCAATAAAACTGATATTTTTTCTTCCCGTATACAGGATAAAACATTTAAAAAGATTGACTAATACCTAAGTACTTTAATGGGACTCCCTTAAGTTTTAAAAACAAAAAAAGTAAATTTTAAAAAAAAAATGAATGTTCCTACTGTTTTTTTCTTTTTCACTTTTAAAAGCATCTTAACAGTTTTATCCACAATATCCCGAACGATGTGGGCACCGCAATTGGGATTCTCCCAAAAGAAAGTCCCTCAAGTATTGGTGACACTACATCGTCACAACAGTTTTTTCTGTCCCCTGTTTTAACAGGCAAAAAAACCCAAAAATTTTTTTGTTTGTGCTGCAAAAATTTTTTTTTTTGGGAAACCCCTTTTTTCATTTTACGGCGGAAAATTTTTACAAAAACGCCAAATAACACTGATCATTTAACTGAAAGGTCCCTGTGATTTTTCCGAAATTTAAATTTCAACCTGTTTTAGCGGGAACGTTTTAACCCCGTCCCTCAAATCTAGGGGTTAAAAATCTATCCCGTTTTAGTAAAAAGGAAAAACGAACCAAGTGATTTTTTTTAAAGAATTGGGTATTTTGGAATTTTATTGCGTTTCAGTATGCACGCTGTAAAGAATTCCCAAATTGGGGTTTTTTTTGCAAAATTTTTAAATTTCGTAAAAAACCCCAAAACCAAGTTTTTTTTTTTTCTTTTGGGCCTGGTGAATAAATGAGTTCCTTTTTTACTTTTATTGGGTTTTGGTTCTGAGGGAAAAAAAGGTTTCAGAGGCTTCCTTGGGTGGCCCTGAGGGGAAAACCCGAAACTTTGCCCATATTGGGAAAACTTGAGCACATGACCTATGAAATGTAGGTAAATAGACAGCACACAATGTCCTTAAAGGTGGCCCCTGCCTTCGAGGGTCAACACCATGCGTCCCTCCTGAATGACCTGGGGATTAAAAACCCCCTGGAGAAATTCTTAAACCCTTTTAAGACCCAAAGGAAAAATTTTTCGCTTAAGGGGTTTGGAATTTTTTTAGACTTAAAAAATTTTGTGCCTATAAGTAAAAGCCCCAAAGGGTTTGTCAAAAAGTTTAAGAAGACCAATTTTTTTCACCCAAAAAAAACAGGTTTATTTTAGCATGACAACCCCTGGGTATGGGTGAAATTGGGGGTTTTTTTAACAATCCCGGGATTTTTAAGGGGGCTAAAGGGACAAAAAAATCAAACTTTCATACGTGTAAAGTCTGAACCAAAATTTTTCCCAAATGAAAATTGTATGTAAAAAGGAAAAGGGATTCCTTTATTAAACGAGTAAAGCAATGTTTACCATGACGTTTTGTGGCCAATTCTTCAAGACATATCTAACATGTTCAATAAATTTCTTGCTGAAACCCTGTACTGTCCAATTTTTTTGAGACAAATCTAGTTCAACTTTTATTGCCCAACCCGAAAATTTTAATATTTTAAAGACTGGGGGAATACAACAGGGATTTTAATACTAATTTTTTTTAGGGGCCGGGGACTGTCTGGGGGATTTTCTTAACAATTTAGGAGCCCTGCCCAAAATCTAGGGGGCCCTGGGCTACTGGGCCCCCCGGGAATTTATACCCTGACAAGAAGGGGGAGAATTTTTTACTCCTTGACAGGGGCTTTGGGGGTTCATTCTGTCATAACCAAAAAAACAATAGTAACAGTTTTTTTCCCCCCTATTTTACCCGATCCTGGACGCCCCGACGATGAGGGGGTTTAAAATTTTGGTTTTTCGACAAACATCTACTGGATTAAAGGGTCAAGCTTACATGTTTTCTTCCACAAAAACAAAATTTGGGGGAAAAAGAAAAGTAGCTACATACCTGCTAAAAACATACTTTTTACAAGGTTTTTTAAAAATTGTTGGGATTTACGGGTAAAAACAAAAGTCAAATGAACACTACCCAAACCCAAAAAAATATATACTGCAAAAGGTTTTTTAAAATTTAAATTTTAGTTTAGGGGCTAAGTTAAAAATATATATGAATTATATATATAAACGAATTTTAAAAGCACAAAAACAGATTAAAAACACGGGAAAAAAGATGTGGGAAAGATGCTCAAGTCTTTACTTTTTTAAAACCTCAAAAAAACCTCTATAAACTTTAAAAATCAAAAAAAACAAAGAAATAAAAACCGTTTCATTTCCCTTCAAAAGAGGGGGTCTTCATTTTTCCTGAAGATTTCCCCTGTTGGGAAAGGGTGAAAACCCGTTAAACCCTAAATTTAAAGCCCCCCGGGGGGGGGGGTTTCATTTTTTTAAAGGGGGGCGTTTATTTTAGGGAAAAAAAAAAAAAAAATGAAATTCCCTTTAAAAAAAATTAAAAACCCCGTTTAAACACCCGTAAAGGTTTTTTCGTTAATTTGAAGGGGGGGCCCTTTAAATTTGGGGAAAAAACGGTAAATTTTTTTCTTTGTTTTTTTTTGATTTTTAAAAAAGTTTTTTTAGACAATATTAAAAGGGTTTTTTTAAAAAACTTGAGCATCTTTTTTCCCATCCCTTTTTTTTCCCAAAAAATAATACCCAAGTATATAAATATTAAGGCCCCCATTAAAAATTTTTTTAAAAAAAAAAAGCTTTTATTTCACAATTTAAAAAATGAACAGGCAAAAAAAACCGGGATTGTACCTTTTTAAAATTTCCCTATGGCCCCTTTTGTATTTTATGCGGGCCAAAACTAGGTTTTAAATTTAAAATGCAGACCTGACACAGTTTTAAAAATACAAACATAAAAACTTTACTTTGTTTCCCTTTTTTGTATTGAAAAAAAATTTAATATTTCTTTTAATAACAAAACCCACAAGCAAAAAGGGGAAAGGTAAATAATAAAAGGGTCATTATAACAAATACGAAAAAAGGGCAGCCGTCCCGCCCTTTCCCTCCGTTAACAATTCCCGTTTTTCGCACTCCCAGAAACTACCTGGGGGATTTTGGGCCAAATTTGTCAGAAAGTGTAATTTTACCCTAGTTTTCCCCCTGAAAATCAGACTGGTTCAAAAAATTTTTTTTGTAAGTTATGGCCCTTTGGGTTTTTTTCTATAATTTCCCTAGATTTATATAGGGAAAAACTTTGAAAATCTTCTTGTCCAAAACCACAGAGCCTAGAGCTTTGATATTTGGTATGAAGCATCATCTAGTGGTCCTCTACCAAGATGATTCAAAATATTTCCTTGGGGTCTAATATGGCCCCGCCCCGGGGGTCACATGGTTTATATAGACTTATATAGGGAAAAACTTTGAAAAACCTCTTGTTCAAAACCACAGGGCCTAGGGCTTTGATATTTTGTATAAATATATGACATCATCTAGTGGTCTTCTACTAAGATTGTTCAAATTATCCCCCTAGGGTCAAATATGGCTCCGCCCCGGGGTCACATGGTTTACATAGACTTACATAGGGAAAAACGTTGAAAATCTTCTTGTCCAAACCACAAAGCCTAGGGCTTTGGCATTTGTAATGTAGCATCATCTAGTGGTTCTCTACCAAGTTTGTTCAAATTATCCCCTAGGGTCAAATATGGCCCCGCCCTGGGGTCACATGGTTCATATAGACTTATATAGGGAAAAGATTTTAAAATCTTCTTGTCAATAACCTACAACATTCAAATTTGGACCACATGTATGGTTTTGAGTGGCAAGATGAACCTTGACATGAGTTGACCTTGATTTTGACCTAGTGACCTACTTTCACATTTCTGTAGCTACAGCCTTCAAATTTGGACCACTTGCATAGTTTTGTGCACTGAAAAAAACTTTGACCTTGACTTTGACCTAGTGACCTACTTTCACATTTTTGAAGGTACAGGCTTCAAATTTGGACCACATGCATAGTTTTGTGTTCTGAATTGGAATTTGACCTTGATTTTGACTTACTGACCTACTTTCACATTTCTCAAGCTACAGCCTTCAAATTTGGACCACATGCATAGTTTTGTGTACCGAAACAAACTTTGACCTTTACATTGACCTAGTGACCTACTTTCACATTTTTGAAGGTACAGGCTTCAAATTTGGAACACATGCATAGTTCTGTGTTCCGAAATAAAATTTGACCTTGATTTTGACCTAGTGACCTACTTTCACATTTCTCGAGCTACAGCCTTCAAATTTGGACCACATGCATAGTTTTTTGTACCGAAATGAACTTTGACCTTAAGATTGACCTAGTGACCTACTTTCACATTTCTGTAGCTACAGGCTTCAAATTTAGACCACATGCATAGGATTGTGTACCAAAACAAACTTTGACCTTGACATTGACCTAGTGACCTACTTCCACATTTTTGAAATTACAGGCTTTAAATTTGGACCACATGCATAAATTTGTGTTCTGAAGTGTAATTTGACCTTGATTTCGACCTAGTGACCTACTTTCACATTTCTCAAGCTACAGCTTTCGAATTTGGACCACATGCAAAGTGTTGTGTACGGAAATGAAATTTGACCTTGAGCTAGTCAGTAAGTCTTGAAATTTGGAACACTCAAAAATGGCACATTGGTGGGCGCCAAGATCACTCTGTGATCTCTTGTTGTATTCCGCTCTCGTAAATTTTGCAAGGTTGGATCACACTCTGCATGCCTCGTGAGATCCGATATGGCAAAAATCCACACGAGCCGAATACAGCATCCCAGATCGAGCTACTGTTATAATAACCCTATTATATATCAAGATAATTATTACTTTGTCGAAAACATAATCTTATTAAGTTGTTATATAGTGGAAATCATATTTCAAGATTCGTGCAAAACTGTATATGTTTGCTAACATTGCAAACAACTGATCACCTTTTCGAATGCTTGATTGTTGGAATAAATGCACACCTGAATTTATTAGGCCGATACATGCATATCCATGACTACATAACCTCATATATGCATGCTATCTTTGGATGTTCAGGCTTAAGACCAAAAAGGTTAGTACAGGGATATTCCAAATGTACCTAAGTGGTTCATGTCACAATTTGAGGTCAAAGATCACATATAATGTACTTTCTGCTTAATATACTGAATAATAAGTAATATATGTGCATTTTACAACATTATCAATGAAAATACTTGCATCTTTTTTCAATTTTGATTTATTTCTAATGGTCAGATCTGGCTCGAATTTGTTGAATAGCGACAAATATAGCAAAATTCAATGCCTTCTGAAATTAAACAACTGCTTGTATTGTGCTATGATAATATGTTTGCTGAACTGAATGAACCTTCATTGGTAATTCTTGTTAAACATAGGAAGTGGATAGTTGCTTGGTAGACCAATTTTATTATACCTTCAAGTGTGACGATTTTGGTGCTCTTAGTTACAGCCATGAGTCATTGAGTAAATTTGGAATAATATACTCTGTGTCCTTTTCATTTTGCCATTTGTTAGAATTCTTCAGAGAGCGGGTATTTTTATATATAGGCATAATAAATGAGTCATGTTCTATAACCAGCCATACTGCGCCAGGATCATGACCCCTTATTTCTTGAAAATTGCTTGAAATGACAATAGCCCCTTAATAAATCATGGTTGCACATTTGAGAGGAGGGGGAGCATACATGTTTTACAAACAACCCTGGTTTATAATGCCTAGTCGATAGATTGGTTTTGGGACAACAGTGAGGTTTAACTCCAGTAAATTGGTTTAACCCCCCTAGTGTTAAGGTTCAACACTGACAGTGCCTCAGTTGTAATCACTTTTGTACTGTCAACTGTATTTTCCCATTGGGTTTTAAATGTTGATGTTGCTATCATGTCATTTCTGGATTCCTTGTATTTGACATCATTTTTCATGCATTGACCAAACATTTCAGATTCCATGCTGAAATTAACCAATTTGTTAATGGACTGGATAAAGTGGCTTCGTTGCACAAAGAGATCCTCCATGCACCTGAAGCATTTTCTAGTCTGTTTGTTCACCAAGCTGTTCATCTAAAGTTTGACACATTCAGATTATTGTATGAAGTGAACTTCAGTCCAGAGGGTTCCAATAACCGAAGGTTGGAGAAGGATACAGTATACTGCTTGGAGGCATTCTTGATTGAATGTGATGGTAATATAAACTGCATATGAATATACTACTACCTGTACTTAACATAGAGGATATTACATGAGTGTCTTTTCATATTGAATTTATTAAACGAGTTGAATAAAATAATAAAATGCGAGGCTCTGCCAAGCATTTTATCAATTTTGTTCGAGTTTAATAAATTCAATGTGGAAAGTCACAAATGTAATATTCTTTTTATCACATGTTAGCGTTTTTTGTTGAAACATCAAAAATTCGACTTTCTTTTACTATATAAACAAGACAATTTGACCGATGTCGCCTATACTATAAATGACGTCAATGTCAAAGCTTTATTACACTAGTGTATAATCATTTTTATTTAATGGCTTTATTACACTCCCGCGACGTAAGACATGTGATAAAACTTCATGAGTGTACTATTATAGATGGCTGTGAAACATTCTATGGGCACACTTAGGTTGAAACTTAGGTTTGCCCTAACCTGAAAAAGGAGGGGTATATTGTTTTGCAGATGTCGGTCGGTCGGTCGGAATGTAGACCAATTTGTTTCCGGATGATAACTCAAGAACGCTTGGGCCTAGGATCATGAAACTTGATAGGGAGGTTGGTCATCACCAGCAGATGACCCCTATTGATTTTGAGGTCTGTATGTCAAAGGTCAAGGTCACAGTGACCCTGAATAGTAAAACGGTTTCCGGATGATAACTCAAGAACGCTTGGGCCTAGGATCATGAAACTTGATAGGGAGGTTGGTAAGACCAGCAGATGACCCCTATTGATTTTGAGGTCAGTATGTTAAAGGTCAAGGTCACAGTGACCCTGAACAGTAAAACGGTTTCCGGATGATAACTCAAGAACACTTGGGCCTAAGATCATGAAAGTTGATAGGGAGGTTGGTAATGACCAGCAGATGGCCCCTATTGATTTTGAGATCAGTATGTTAAAGGTCAAGGTCACAGTGACCCTGAACAGTAAAACGGTTTCCGGATGATAACTCAAGAACGCTTAGGCCTAGGATCATGAAAGTTGATAGGGAGGTTGGTCATCACCAGCAGATGACCCCTATTGATTTTGAGGTCAGTATGTTAAAGGTCAAGGTCACAGTGACCCTGAACAGTAAAACGGTTTCCGGATGATAACTCAAGAACGCTTGGGCCTAGGATCATGAAAGTTGATAGGGAGGTTGGTAATGCCCAGCAGATGACCCCTATTGATTTTGAGGTCAGTATGTCAAAGGTCAAGGTCACAGTGACCAGGAACATTAAAATGGTTTCCAGGCAATAACGCAAGAACGCTTGGGCCTAGTGTCATGAAAATTGATAGTTAGGTTGGCCATGACCAGCAGATGACCCCTATTGATTTTGAGGTCATTAGGTCAAAGGTCAAGGTTACATTGGCCAGGAACAGTTAAATGGTTTCTGATCTTCTTGTCCAAAACCATGGGGCCTAGGGCTTTGATATTTGGTATGTAGCAAAATCTAGTGGTCCTCTACCAAGATTGTTCAGATTATTTCCCTGGGGTCAAATATGGCCCCACCCCTAGGGTCACATGGTTTATATAGACTTATATAGGAAAAAACTTTGAAAACCTCTTGTCCAAAACCACAGGGCCTAGGGCTTTGATATTTTGTATATGACATCATCTAGTGGTCCTCTACTAAGATTATTCAAATTATTCCCCTAGGGTCAAATATGGCTCCGCCCTGGGGGTCACATGGTTTACATATACTTATATAGGGAAAAACTTTGAAAATCTTCTTGTCCAAACCACAAAGACTATGGCTTTGGTAATTTGTAATGTAGCATCATTTATTGGTTCTCTACCAAGTTTGTTCAAGTTATCCCCCTCGGGTCAAATATGGCCCCGCCCCAGAGGTCATATGGTTCATATAGATTTATACAGGGAAAAACTTAGAATCTTCATGTCCATAACTTACATCATTCAAATTTGGACCACATGTATAGTTTTGAGTGGCAAGATGAACCTTGACATGAGTTGACCTTGATCTTGACCTAGTGACCTACTTTCACATTTCTCAAACTACATCCTTCAAATTTGAACCACAAGCATAGTTTTGTGTACTGAAATGAACTTTGATCTTGAGATTGACCTAGTGACCTACTTTCACATTTCTGAAGGTACAGGCTTCAAATTTTGGACCACTTGCATAGTTTTGTGTTCCGAAATGGAATTTGACCTTGATTTTGACCTAGTGACCTGCTTTCACATTTCTCAAGCTAGAGCCTCCAAATTTGAAGCACACGCATAGTTCTGTCTACCGAAATGAACTTTACCTTGACTTTGATCTAGCGACCTGCTTTCACATTTCTCAAGCCACCACTTTCAATTTTGGACCACATACATATTGTTTTATACCTAAATGAAATTTGACCTTGATTTTGACCTTGAGCTAGTCTTGAAATTTGGAACATTCAAAAATGGCTCAGTGGATGGCACCAAGATCAATCTGTAATCTCTTGTTAGGATAATAGGTTAAAGGTCAAGGTCAGATTAAACCAGAATGGTAGAACTTTTGTTTACAGTGAGCATATAGGGTAGAGAACACCAATTGTTTTCCCATAGACTTCCATTATAACATTATGGCGTGTACGGCCTTCCATAAATCGAAACATGTATATCCAATCACATTTTTTTCAAGAACTATCTAAGTTCCACCAAAATATCGGACGAAAAACATATGAATAGTGATACTTTATTTAAGTAATTTTCGTGTGAATGAGATGACCCCCTGTTTACATTGTTGTCATGGCAGGAGAAATTCATTTGATGAAACTTTTTTTCAATACACATAAAATGTAGCAAATTTTGTCAAAATGTATAACGATATACTGTAAATGCAGTAAAAATATTCCATTTTGAAAAAAAATAATCACATATTGGGTTTGTTTACATGACTGACCAATCAGAACGCACACATGCTACCTTATTCCCAGGTATACACTTACCTCATTCCCAGTAAGTTCCCTGTACTTTTTTGAATTGGTGGTCTCTGACCTATAGATGAATGTTTCGTTTCACTTTTTCCCATTTTTCAGTTTTATCGTTAAGTACAATCCAGTAGCAATTGTTTCACAAAGTTTCATCAAGAAATGTTCAGTTTTAAGAGAGATATAGACAGTTTACTAAGGTCACCCCCTGTCGATTTACAGGCCCAGATTCAGACACTGTCGTCATTTTATTGCATTTTTTCGCGAAAATTTAAGTTATTGGAATAGGATTTTGTTTGGAAGCTGAAATATGATCATTCCGTAAGAAATAGAAATAAAGTCCATCAATTTTGATCATTCTCTGACATTACAGACATAAAAATGAGCCTTTCTGGTGCAAAACCTCAGATAAAAATGGGCACACCTGTCAAACAAAGAGGCCAAAATTTAAAAAATATTCAAAATTCACGCTTACTTTTGTACGAAAACATCTTTCTACATCATCTGCAACAGATTTGTGACCATTAACACTACCTGTGATCGCTTTCGACAAAAGTCACGTTTTAGCTCTAATATAGGGTAGAGAACACCAATTGTTTTCCCATAGACTTTCATTATAACATTATGGCGTGTACGGCCTTCCATAAATCGAAACATGTATATCCAATCACATTTTTTTCAAGAACTATCTTAGTTCCACCAAAATATCGGACGAAAAACATATGAATAATGATACTTTATTTAAGTAATTTTCGTGTGAATGAGATGACCCCCTGTTTACATCGTTGTCATGGCAGGAGAAATTCATTTGATGAAACTTTTTTTCAATACACATAAAATGTAGCAAATTTTGTCAAAATGTATAATGATATACTGTAAATGCAGTAAAAATATTCCATTTTGAAAAAAAATAATCACTTCTTGGGTTTGTTTACATGACTGACCAATCAGAACGCACACATGCTACCTTATTCCCAGGTATACACTTACCTCATTCCCAGTAAGTTCCCTGTACTTTTTTGAATTGGTGGTCTCTGACCTATAATTTCTGTTCCTTGTGCAATTACTGAATGCATCAAGGGGGTCATTTCGTGTTCGACGAGCTCTTGTTAGCTTGGTTTCACTTGTAACAGGAACAGAAACTTGGCTTGGTACTGGGAATATTATCATGAACTATCTGGTCTAGTAGGTAAACTTATGTCTATAGTCCAGGGCCGGCCCTAAATAGGAGTGTTGTATTTTGACTTTATATCTCAGTCCTCGAATTTTCACAATTTGTGCACTTTGCCGTTATGCAACAAACAAACAATGTACTATTAGCTAGATATTTCGAAGAAAAGACTAGCTGTTGTACTCGCCCCAGCGTCAGCGTCACTGTCACCTCTGATTAAAGTTTTGATAAAGTCAAATATCTCTGTTACTTTCAAATCTATTGACTTCAAACTTAAAATATAGTTATTCACTATCAAAGTCTACACCAGGAAAAACAATCCCCATAACTCTGATTAAATTTTGTCAGAGTTATGTCCCTATTTAACATATAATTTTTATGCCCCCGGCATCTTCTGATGCGGGAGGCATATAGTGATTGTCCTGTCCGTTCGTCCGTCCATACGAGGTTAACCAAATGGGACCGTTTCGTCTAGCTTCAATACCCCTTACTAGAATGACTTGATACTAATGCAGATGTAACCTGTGACCATTCCTCATCTCCAAACGACACTTGACCTCAGTTTGACCTTGACCTTGACCTTGTTTTGGACTTAGGTTGCTTTGTATGGGCCATCTCTTGGTTAACCAAATGGGACCGTTTCGTCTAGCATCAGTACCCCTTACTAGAATGACTTGATACTAATGCAGATGTAACCTGTGACCATTCCTCATCTTCAAACATCACCTGACCTCAGTTTGACCTTGACCTCGTTTTGGACTTAGGTTGCTTTGTATCGACAAGGATGCCACCGGGGGCATCAAGCGTTTATGGAACGCACTTCTTGTTAAGTTTTTGTTTTGGATAAAGTCCAGTATCTGTTACTATCAAAGCTTTTGACTTGAAACTTAAAATAGTTATTCACTATCAAAGTCTGTCTGTTGGTTAGCAATTTCCTTTCCGCTCTGTAACTCTTGAACCCCTTGAAGGATTTCAAAGAAACCTGACACAAATATTCACCCCATCGAAACGATGTGCAGAGCGCATGTTTCGGATGGCTCACTTCAAGGTCAAGGTCACACTTGGGGGGTCAAAGGTCATATGACTTTGTTTTGTGTGTATATTGCTCTGCATTTGCGTTGCATTGTAGTGCTCTTGTTTTTATTTGGCAGATCCTTCTTTTGTTCACTTACAATATTTTTTAGCTCACCTGTCACATAGTGACAAGGTGAGCTTTTGTGATCACCCGTCGTCCGTCGTCAGTCCGTGCGTCCGTCAACAATTTCTTGTCTGCACGATAGTGGTTTCATTTATGATTTTATTTTAACCAAACTTGCACACAACTTGTATCACCATAAGGTCTCGGTTCCTTTCTTGAACTGGCCAGATCCCAATATTGGTTCCAGAGTTATGGCCCCTGAAAGGGCCAAAATTAGCTGTTTTGACCTTATCTGCACAATAGCAGCTTTATTTATGATTTGATTTTTACCAAACTGGCACACAACTTGTATCACCATAAGATCTTGGTTCCTTTCTTGAACTGGCCAGATTCCAATATGGGTTCCAGAGTTATGGCCCCTGAAAGGGCCAGAATTAGCTATTTTGACCTTGTCTGCACAATAGCAGCTTCATTTATGATTTTATTTTAACCAAACTTGCACACAACTTGTATCACTATAAGATCTTTGTTCCTTTCTTGAACTGGCGAGATCTCATTATGGGTTCCAGAGTTATGGCCCCTGAAAGGGCCAAAATTAGCTATTTTGACCTTGTCTGCACAATAGCAGCTTCATTTATGATTTGAATTTAATCAAACTTGCACAAAACCTGTGTCACCATAAGATCTTGGTTCCTTTCTTGAACTGGCCAGATTCCATCATAGGTTCCAGAATTATGGCCCCCTAAAGGTCCAAAATTTGTTATTTTGGCTTTTGCAGCCATATAGAGACTTCATTTATGGTTTGAAATATCTTCAACAACAATAAATCTTGGATTCCATGACAAATCAGATCCAATCGTAGGTTCCAGAGTTATTTTATATCTGATTACCTCCCCTGATTGTAATCAAAATGAATTTATATCAGTAAGTACTTATAGGACTTATTTGAAATTTCATTATCATCATTAGTTGGACTGAGCCAATCAGGGTAGATAACTATGGACTGATTTTATGTCAAATTACCTCCCTTTATTTCAAATTAAAATGGGTATATATCCATAACTAATGAAGATACTGATCTGAAATTTCATTAATGTGAACAGATTTATTTGGCAGATCCTTCTTTTGTTCACTTACAATAATTTTCTTTTTAATTACTTCCCTTTTACGTTACTATAAATAGCTTATTTTAGTAACTTTTTTATTACTGGCTGTAGGGAAAAACCGAGACCACTTTCCTGTGGTACAACATGGATAATACCTCCAATTTTTAGGTGTATTTTGACATACCTGTACCTTGTAAGAACTTTTTTTTCTTTTTGGTTAAATTTCTTCCCTTTGTTGTTCCTGTCCTTTGGACTTAGATATTTTTTCTGAGGACTTCGATTTATTTTTAATTTCTTCTCTTTGTTGTTCCTGTCCTGTAGGCTTCATCAGTCAAAATTTTGCTCCTATCTTCCTCTGATGTAATCCTTTGGGCATGGAACTACGGGCCTGATTTGAAAATAATTTTATTTGAAGTAACTTGAAGAAAATTTCAACTATATTTTCTCATAATTCTTTTGATTGATCTTGATTATGATTTTTTGACCTTCTTGTCCTTAAGTGCAATGATAACAGGTGAGCGATAGAGGGCCATTTTGGCCCTCTTGTTTTATCATATGGGACCAGTTATTTTATTTGATTGGCTGTGTCTACACTTGTCCCTAAATTAAGCATGGTAGGGTTAAATCAGATAATAATCAGTCATCAAAATTCAAATCTCATCCATTGTTTAAATTAGATACAGCACTGAATAGCCATATGCAATATACAAGTAACATACAGTTATCATATTTACTGACTAAAAATTATCCAGGCGTTTCACTTATATTTCAAATCAGTAATCTTATTGACATCCAGAATTGACCGGTTTTCAAATCCTGGTGCAGCTCGCCCAATAACTGTTTTATAAAATACAAGAATCTTTATTTAGTTTGTTATTACAAACGGATAAGACTTAAGCTGCATGTACATACATGTATGTTAAGTCTAAGTTTCCACTTTTCTCTATTTTAGATAGATTTAACGGCATTTTTCAACAGTATTTCAGTCATGTTATGGCAGGCAGTTAACCTTAACCTCTGGTGTTCCTGGATTCTGTACCAGTACAAACCTGTTCTCCGCAAGTGACTGCCTACTTCTCCACATGAATAAGAGGTGCAGGACTAATGATTTCAGACACAATGTCCTTTATTAAGTAACTTGTTGAATTTGAATGGAAAGCAAGATTTATAATGATTTAATGACAATGTACTGTCTGACATTCATAGGGTTGACTATGAATCATGTTTTTTGTCACTTATAGAACATGAGTCAAATATATTTTAATGTGATAAATGTTACAGCTCATCATTTTCACAAAAGGTTTCAAATGTAACATCAATATGTACGTAATGATACAGCGAATAATAAATGTGCTCACATGTTTAGAATGAAACGACTAATCTGAATGAGTCAAACTTTAGTGGCAGGGGCCAGTTTCGCATTTGGCCCGGGTACGTTTTTAGCTCGACTATACAAAGTATAAGGAGAGCTATCTTACTCGCCCCGGTGTTTTGGTGCACTTTCTCTTTTTTCAACTTATCTCTGTAATTACTTGATGGATTTGATTCAAACTTGAAATACTTATTCCTCATCATCATCCACATCATCTGACATAAGGTGCATAACTCTGGCACCATTTTTTCATGAATTATCCCCCCTTTTCACTTAGATTTTCAGGTTAAAGTTTTGATGCACTTTCACTCTATCTCTGTTATTACTGAATGGATTTGATTCAAACTTAAAATAGTTGTTTAACATCATCACCCACATCATATGACACAAGGTGCATAACTCTGGCACCATTTTTTCATGAATTATTCCCCCTTTTTACTTAGAATTTCAGGTTAAAGTTTTGGTGCACTTTCACTCTATCTCTGTCATTACTGAATGGATTTGATTCAAACTTAAAATAGTTGTTCAACATCATCACCCACATCATATAACACAAGGTGCATAACTCTGGCACCACTTTTTAGCTCACCTGAGCAATGCTCAGGTGAGTTTTTCTGATCGCTCGATGTCCGGCGTCTGTCGTCTGTCTGTCGTCCGTCTGTCGTCTGTCTGTCGTCCGTCAACATTTAGCTTGTGTATGCGATAGAGGCTGTATTTTTCAATTGATCTTCATGAATATTGGTCAGAATGATAACCTTGATGAAGTCTAGGCAGAGTTCGAAAATGGGTCATCTCGGGTCAAAAACTAGGTCACTAGGTCAAATCAAAGAAAAACCTTGTGTATGCAATAGAGGCTGTATTTTTCAATTGATCTTCATGAATATTGGTCAGAGTGATAATCTTGATGAAATCTAGGCCGAGTTCGAAAATGGGTCATCTCGGGTCAAAAACTAGGTCACTAGGTCAAATCAAAGAAAAACCTTGTGTATGCGATAGAGGCTGTATTTTTCAATTGATCTTCCTGAATATTGGTCAGAATGATTGCTTTGATGAAATCTAGGCCGAGTTTGAAAATGGGTCATCTCGGGTCAAAAACTAGGTCACTAGGTCAAATCAAAGAAAAACCTTGTGTATGCGATAGAGGCGGTATTTTTCAGTTGATCTTCATGAATTTTAGTCAGAATGATTACCTTGATGAAATCTAGGCCAAATTCGAAAATGGGTCATCTGGGGTCAAAAACTAGGTCACTAGGTCAAATCAAGGAAAAACCTTGTGTATGCGATAGAGGCTGTATTTTTCAATTGATCTTCATGAATTTTGGTCAGAATGATTACCTTGATGAAATTTAGACCTAGTTCAAAAATGGGTCATCTGGGGTCAAAAACTAGGTCACTAGGTCAAATCAAAGAAAAACCTTGTGTATGCAATAGAGGCTGTATTTTTCAACTGATCTTCATGAAATATAGCCAGAGTGATTACCTTGATAAATTCTAGGCCGACTTCGAAAATGGGTCATCTGGGGTCAAAAACTAGGTCACTAGGTCAAATAGAAGAAAAACATTGTGTATGCAATAGAGGATGTATTTTTCAGTTGATCTTCATGAAATTTGGTCAAAGTGATTGCCTTGATGAAATCTAGGTCGAGTTTGAATATGGGTTACCTGAGGTCAAAAATTAGGTCACTAGGTCAAATTAAAGAAAAATCTTGTGTATGCGATAGACTGTTTTTTTCAATTGATTTTTATGAAATTTGGTCAGGATGATTGCCTTAATGAAATCTAGGTAGAATTTGAATATGGGTCATCTGAGGTCAAAAACTAGGTCACTTGGTCAAGTCAAAGAAAAAACTTGTGTATGTGATAGAGGCTGTATTTTTCAGTTGATCTTCATGAATTTTGGTCAGAATGATTGCCTTGATAAAATCTAGGTCTAGTTTGAACATGGGTCATCTAGGGTCAAAAACTAGGTCATATCTAAGAAAATGCTTGTTTTATCGCAAGAGACCAATTTTTTGGTCCTATCTTATGAAAATTGGTCAGAATATTTGTTTCCATGAAATCACTAGGTCAAACATGTTTTACACTGTTATGGTGTGTTTCTTAGGTGAGCGACCTAGGGCCATCTTGGCCCTCTTGTTTCATGAATTATTCCCCCTTTTTACTTAGAATTTCAGGTTAAAGTTTTGATGCACTTTCACTCTGTCTCTGTTATTACTGAATGGATTTGATTCAAACTTAAAATATTTGTTCAGCATCATCACCCACACCATATGACGCAAGGTGCATAACTCTGGCACCAATGTTTCATTAATTATTCCCCCTTTTTACTTAGAATTTTAGGTTAAAGTTTTGATGCACTTTCACTCTGTCTCTGTTATTACTGAATGGATTTGATTCAAACTTAAAATAGTTGTTCAACATCATCACCCACACTGTATGACACAAGCTGCATAACTCTGGCACCAATATTTAATGAATTATGCCCCTTTTTGCTTAGGATATACTTATATAGTGTTTTGATACATTTTATCTTTACCTCTCTTATTACTTTAAGTTGATATTTTTGACATAGACTCAGGCTATTGTGCAATATCTTCATCCACAATTGGAGTCATTAAACACTCCAGTGACAGCTCTAGTTTCCTCAGATGTACCCAGTTTCACTATCCAGCATCGAAATAGTCGAGCGCGCTGTCTCCTGTGACAGCTCTTGTTTAAATAAAATAGACATATGTACTTTACAGGCATATATATTCAACTGGTTATTTATGATGTTTATAGAACTAAGGATTCCTGCGTACGAGTGATTATCGTGTAAAATAAATATGTGCTTGTATCGATTTTCCTAGCTCCATGTAGACGGCCGGGTCTAAAACATTACCCGAGGTAACGGAAGTCAGACAAATTGGAAACGGACATCCATCCATCGCGGAAAAAGTAAACGGTTATGAGACTCTTTTCTTCCGACCATTATTTTCGTCTGGCCACATGCTTTAAAAATATGCATGTGTTTTAGGTCAGTCATTTGCAGATAATACGGTACAGGTCGCGCAAGGTGTGCATTTTGGGCCAGTTTTGTCTAAAAAATTAGTGTCCTGAAACCTGCGTTTTACTCGTTTTTATCACAGAAGCAACAGAATCGGCAGACTGAAAATGTCACATAATGAAGTGCTATGTCTATGCTATGGAAGGGGACATCCGCCATTTCACACATTATTGTAATTGGTATTTCAGTATGCCAATTCCTTTCCAATGCTGGCAATTCATTTCCCATGTCGCTTTTTAATAGTGCATTATCCATATTTGTATGTAAATTGTGATATTGTAATGATAACACGACCTTTAATGTTGCAACCATTGAAAACTTATAAGTTTTTTATAATTCAGTCATAAGAATTAATATGTAGATATTTTAATAAAGATGAAGCATTTGATTTGCTTACTATGCCAATAATACGAAAACCGTCGAGTTATAATTTATTCACTGGACTTTGTATGCAAATATTTAAATTATAATTAAGAAGTTATTTTGCTAACTTTCTCAATTTATTCATATGCTTAAAATGGCATTGTTAAATTTCTTATTCCTATTTTCAAATCTATTTTGATTTGGTCATATGATTGATACTTTAGTCTTTGCACTTACATATTGACAATTTCTTTGCGCTAAAATGGGCCCTTTTAAAAAAAGGGGGATAATTTGTAAAAACTGTAAAAATAATAAACGCTCCCCAAACCGGTGTTTGCACTAATTTATACTAAGAAAAAAAGTCCGCAAACATCATACGCCGAAGATCTAGTGATTTGGTAAGTGATATAATAAATGTTACATTCCCCAAAAAATAAAGGTTATGATGACCCTACCCTTGGTGTCAAGATACAAATTAATGTTTGATTAAAGTAAATGGCAGAATTAAAGTCACGGCACAGTTTTTAAAGTGGACTAGGTAGGGGTCAGTCTGTCAGTTTTAAAAATCTTTCATTTATCACTCATTCACTGACACTGTTTATGTCAAAGATATAACACTGATAAAGTAAAGTAAGGGGGAAAAGTGCACCCGAGGTGGGACTCGAACCCACGACTGCCAGGATACTAGTTCGTAGCTCTACCAATTGAGCTAGCTGTGCGCCTGTAGTAGGTTACTCCCAACATCACTACACACTGCTACACTCCACCCCCTTTTATCTTTTGATTCCCCAACCAGGCCAAGCCGTTCCAGGCGTCAGCACACCATTTACTTCTGACACCAGTAGAGCAAACCAAGGGGGTAAAGTGCACCTGACGTAGGACTCGAACCCCATCATAATGATCATACTGCTCCGTAGCTCTACCACCACCTGTCATACATGTCGTAGGCCGATCTCAACGTCACTACAGGTAAAAATATTCTATACTTATAAATTTATTTAATATAAAAATGCAAGGTAAAACTTAATATGCTGTATGTTTTCAGGTCACATACTCACAGCTGATGTTTTAAAGATATTGGCTCTTGAGCAATAACGAACATGGAGCCCTTTTCAACAACAAAGTAAGTATCCATACTCCATGTACACACTACTGATTTGTAACATTTAGCATACTTTTTGGTTTATGTGCAATTTGGAATCTTACATAGAAAATAGAGGGCAGTCATGACCTGGGAAACAAACTCTTGGTGTACTTTAACAGCTGCAACTACCCCAACTGAGAACTGGGGTCTGTTGTCAACATATTGGCCAGTCATGGTTAATAGGATAGTATAAAAACAGTGTACACAAAAAAGCATACTTAATACATTTAAGTTCCAGTGTCAAAATTAAAAAGACCACCCTTGGGGCTGGCAAAAAAGTGGTCTCAATAACAAATTTGCCTTACTTACTTACCAGTAATTATACCCCCACCAAACATGTTTGAGGGGGGTATATAGGTTAATTTCAAGTAAATCTCGGAAACCCTTGAACTGATATATCATCTACCGCCATTGCCCCAGCTGTACTTACCTTGCTCGCAGTAAAATTGCTTACAAGATTAATTTCAAGTAAATCTCGGAAACCTTGAACTGATATATCATCAATTGTCATTGCCCCAGGATCTGCAAGTAGCATAATAGCATAAAATTCAAGTTATTTAATTAAGTTATATTATTAATTCCAACACAGGATATGATGTTTGTATGTTGCAAGAACGCATTCCTATATACTAAGTATTTGGAATAAAATATAATAAGAAAAGGTTTGGAAAAAGTGATTCACTTACGTGATCCAACATTATTTACAAGGCAGTCTATTTTGCCGCAACGTTTCACAGTTTCTTCAATTGATTTCTGTGTGGAGAACAAAGAAGTAGTGTGTAATAGTGATAGATCAATTCATCTTTTAATAGCATCGACGAATGCTAAATTGAATGATCTATAGCGTTTATTGAAATATACATGTTCTCATTAGTTTACTTATTCATTACGTAAAAAATATATAGATTGTTTAAAATATAAATAACGGAACTGTGTAAAAGGTGAGCTGTTGTATTTAACCATTTGATTAACAGAATGTTTTCAAATAAATACCTCAATTATATCCTTGCGATTTTGTCACTTAAACACTTCTTCTCAAATGTATATTCAAAATAGTCTCAAAATGACACAACTTCGACAGTTACCGATATGTTGTTAAGTACTTTGAAGAACTGCAATTCCATTTTTTTGTGTACCTTTATTTCATTTTCCTTTGTCATATCACAGTGAATAAAGATTATCTTCCCTGGTCCTTCCGATTTCAACTTTGACCCAATTTCATCTGAAAATCACAGATCTTCAATACAAGGAACAATTTGAGCAGTACAGTCATATTATTTCAACTTTTCTCTATTACTAAAGTTCCTGAAGTTGAGATACAACTTTTGCAATTCTTGTAATACACCTATCAAGCAAAAGTTGCAACCTTGTACTGCGAAAAGGATGAAGACATACATAGCAGTATATTCTGTAGCAGATTAAAGTTAATAACTTGATTTTTCAACATAATGTATTCACTTCACAAGTACACTAATCATTTTACTCATAACGTTAAACTGGGTCATGTGCCAAGAATATAGAAATCACCTACTGAAATAATTTTCTTCCTATTTTTGTTGGGAAGAGTCACACGGACGTCATTTAGGTCATATTGCGACATTTATAGGTTTTATTGGTAGTAAAAGACCACAGGTGCTCCTCATGTACGGGCACCTGTCCAGAAACACCTAATTGGATGGCTTTCTCGAATTTTCTGTCTTGTCTATGTTCTTGAGAAAGAGACATATTAATGATACCGGCATTTTGCTTTACCTTCAAACTGTTTCATGTATTTGTTCACAGAACATCCTACCACAGAAAGCGACAAACTAAGCTTATTAAATAGAACTTTGCAGTAGTATCAAGAAAAAAAGAGAATAAAAAGTAATTGTTACCATTTATGTCGAAAACGACTACCGTCCCACCATTTGCAGCTGAAAATGAAAACGCAGATGTGCTTTGAATGGTTAATAAATACATGTTTTAATAATTATTTTTGCTATACTATTACAAATTAAGATATCGTAGTGATTGCATACGCCAGACATACAATGCTAAAACAATTAATGGTTAGCCGTTTTGTCCAAATATAAGCAATGGTTTATTTCGGACAAAATATTCACTAACAATTTATGATTACCATTTTGTCCAAACACGAATGATAAGCCAGATAACAAGATTTATACCGGACACAGTGCTAGCCTAAAATTATGGATATCGTGCTATCCAAACAATAGGCCAGAAAATATTGTCAAAATATTACTGTATTAGACTAAAAGTAAAAACAAAAATACGTAATACAATATCTACTCATACAACGTGGAACGTGTGCAAGTGTACATAATCTGCTTACAATATCTGACTCTTGCGTATAAATTTCGGTTTAACTGGTCTTATTCGGAATTGATTTTTCCTTTCAGAGAACTTGAGAATTAGTTATCCCTTCAAGGCAGCATATAACTGAATTTTTTTTTATCTAATCAGATATACATTGTTGCATACTGAATCAAGCAAGAACAATACTGGATAATGAATCATGCAATAACTGTTGTGCATATAGAATCATGCAATAACTGTGTTGCATATATAATCATGCAATAACTGTGTTGCATATAGAATCATGTAATAACTGTGTTGCATATAGAATCAGGCAATAACTGTTTTGCATATAGAATCAGGGAATAACTGTGTTGCATATAGAATAATGCAATAATTGTTTTTGCATATAGAATCATGCTATAACTGTTTTGCATATAGAATCATGCAATAACTGTGTTGCATATAGAATCGTGCAATAACTGAGTTGCATATAGAATCATGCAACAACTGTGTTGAAAATAAAATCATGCAATAACTGTGTTGCATATAGAATCAAGCAAGAACTATATTGGATAATAAATCATGCAATAACTGTTTTGCATATAGAATCATGCAATAACTGTGTTGCATATAGAATCATGTAATAACTGTGTTGCATATAGAATCATGCAATAACTGTTTTGCATATAGAACCATACTATAACTGTTTTGCATAAAGAATCAGGCAATAACTGTGTTGAATATAGAATCATGCAATAACTGTTTTTGCATATAGAATCATGCTATAACTGTTTTGCATATAGAATAAGGCAATAACTGTGTTGATTATAGAATCATGCAATAACTGTGTTGCATATAGAATCATGCAATAACTGTTTTGCATATAGAATCATGCTATAACTGTTTTGTATATAGAATCAGGCAATAACTGTGTTGAATATAGAATCATGCAATAACTGTTTTTGCATATAGAATGATGCTACAACTGTTTTGCATATAGAATCATGCAATAACTGTTTTGCATATAGAATCAGGCAATAACTGTGTTGATTATAGAATCATGCAATAACTGTGTTGCATATAGAATCATGCAATAACTGTTTTGCATATAGAATCATGCTATAACTGTTTTGCATATAGAATCAGGCAATAACTGTGTTGAATATAGAATCATACAATAACTGTTTTTGCATATAGAATCATGCTATAACTGTTTTGCATATAGAATAAGGCAATAACTGTGTTGAATACAGAATCATGCAATAACTGTTCTTTGTATATAGGATCATGCAATAACTGTTTTTGCATACAGAATCAGGCAATAACTGTTTTTGCATATAGAACTATGCAATAACTGTTTTTGCATATAGAATCATAAAATAACTGTTTTGCATCATGAATCATGTTTAAAACGTGTTACATACTGAATCATGCAATCATTGTTTTGCATACTGAATCATGCAATAACCATTATGCAATTACTGTGTTGCATACTGAAACATGCAATAACTGTTTACTTGAAAATAAATTTTGAAGCTTGTCTGTATGAAACACAGTCGATTTGTTTGGAAGATTATATAAAGCCATGGTTAGTTTCACATAAAGTGTTGGCCGCCACAGTAGCGAAAAAAGAAAACGAAGTATGTTCATTGGCTTAGAAGTGGATCAGGCAGGTTGGAAATTTCTCTTCAATTTAGGTATGCCTCACCAAATATTTGTGTTTTCTCCACAAAAGTAACTTTGGTTTTCGAACCCATCCCTATTTAAAGCTACTCGCCCAATGTTGGGGTGAATTTTTTCAGCATGCCATTTCCACCATGTTTGGAATAGAATGTATATAAGACACTGAAAGATGATAGAGTCAGTGAAAATAAGTGTTAGATCTTGATAAAAAGACAAGTAAAGAATGTTGACTTTCTCCATTATTTCAAAAGCGTTGCAACGGTTTTCTCATTTTTGTACAAATACTTTGGTTCTTTCAAAAGTCATATGTCAATATGCTTGTACCACTGTTTACTTTGACATTTCATTAAAGGGAAAGGCAATCTTGTTCTGATGTTAATTCCATCTGCTAGGATTTTATAAATCATTTAAAGAAGTGAAAGGATTTTCAATATCGGCTAAAAACTGAGTAAGCTCTGAACATTTAAATATTTGATTAAAATGGCAGCCATTTTGTTTCCATGGCAACAAAAAATAAATGGCGGATTTATTCAATTTCCAGATATATATTTGAATTGCATTTACTTATTTCTGTAAAATAATTTCTCTACTCTTTCCAGCTATAATGACAGGAATTATCATGTTTTACATCCTACACTCAAGAAATGTCATAGGACGCGAAACGCGTTTTATTTCTTTTTGCCTTGTTATTGTTGTCACAATATTGTATTTGAATCTATTAAATGAAATATGAAATCTAAATATCAGATGTACTACCTGTTACTCATTTTTGATCTTGACCAAAAGTCCCGTTATATTGCCCTATTTACTTACTTCTACTTCTACCTGTACTAACAATTACTAGCCTGTCACCCGTAACTAAATATCCGATGTTCGGGTATGTTGTGCGATGCTCCATTGCACTTGATATCTTGACATTGGATTATATAGTTACATTATACGTCATGATATATATGATAATAAATATCTAAGACATTTAAATATTTTGCAGGTTAGTTATACTTTTGTTACATTCTGTTAACCATAAAGTATCATTTCAGAGTTTAAGATAGTAATATGGCTCAAACATAAGCTATTTTTCATATACTTATTACCATATATACATGTATTTTAACCTTATGTATAATATTTTATGTATTCTTTTATTGCACTTGATATCTTGACATTGGATTATATAGTTACATTATACGTCATGATATATATGATAATAAATATCTAAGATTTTTAAATATTTTGCAGTTATCTATACGGCCAGACGGCAACACGAACCCAAACAAATAATTGCCGACTGGGCTACGTCGACAGAAACATGGGAAACTAATTTATTTAAAAGGTTTTTTGCTAAATAAAGGATTCAACACTGTGTAAATGACGTCATAAACACACTAAAATGGCTGCCTCCATGATCAGCCATTTTCTTAAATTTCAAACTGCTATATCTCTTTCAATAGTCATTATAGTGGTCAGATTTTAATAACTCTTTCAGCATTATGAAAGGCTTGAGGATGGCTTTCATATAAAATTAACTTATTGTCAGGCATTCCTTGCCCTTTAATTTTTCAGAGAATAAAGTGTGAGCGAGTCGACTGTTAGCCAATATAAACATATATTTAAAAGTTTTGCAAACGAAGATTGGACTTTTTCAAACATGGGTTTAAACTTCTCAGTGACACTGTGAGAAAAACGCGACTACCAAACGCCAAATATACAAAAGCAGAGGCAGAAGTTATTTTGAACCATACGCTTTAAATAATAATTAGTGACATGTAAGTAAAACAGTACATACCTAAAACATCGACACATCCCCTCCCAACACCGTCACAACCACCTGTTACTATTGCAGTTTTATTCTGGAATCGCAGGTACGGTGCTTGATCTGACATCTTAACTCATTAATCCTTCTGGCAAATAAAAGTTTGAAATTCAAAATATATGTACCTGTACTTTGTGCATAGGTAGTGTGTTCTATAAATATCTCACGATAAAGGTGATTTAAGTATGTTTGTGCAGATAACATTTCGTGTTTAAAGTAAATATTTTATGTTAATGTGATACATGTACTTTACATGTATTTAATGTATACATAACGTGTTATTTTACTTAAGAATTGATAATAGTTAGGATTTAAAAAAATGCTAACTGGAACATGTATTTGTTAATTGATAATTGTTTGTGCATTCTATTTTTGAAAGAATGCTCTCCCGAGGTCGGAATGTGTAAGTGTCTGGGGGTAGTTGGGGAGAGGTAGGGATCAGGACCACTCCTCCCTCTTCGGCTCTTGCCGACTGAACATAGGTCTCCTTTGTTATAATTTCAGTACTAGTGTTTTAAAAATCTCCATTTACTATCATCTTCAGATGGCCGTCCGCGACATTTCAACAAACCCGTTCTCATCGTTTTAACCACCTAAAATTCCCTAACTTGGGCATTCATCAGGTATTTCGAATGTTACCGATCCTGACAACAGACATAGGGGTTTTGAACAATAAGAAATCAATTTCCAACTCGTTATATTTATTCGAGAGTGGATGTATAGATATACGGTCATTTTAATTAATTAGAGCACGAGATCCTTGGAGTACTATGTTACGAAGATGTAATCAGATCGTAAAACATTGACAGAAAAAGGGTTATTTTTTTTAATACACGTTGCAATTGTAACAAATCATGTTGATAACCGCGACATGTTCTTAGAACGCTTTGCTGGGGGCCACGGTCCTAAGTGGCTGTGATTTTTTTAGAAGGTACAAAAATTAAACCCAAGACTAGTGACGAAATCATTTATTTCAGACAGACAGAGAGACAGACAGACAGACATACTGAAAAAGAAGACAGACAGACAGACGACACACAGACAGGAGTAAATCAATATGTCTCCGACACCACTGTGTTGTGGGAGACATAATTATAGTGTTCATTTGGTGAAATATATTTCGATCTTACACTGAAACAAAGAGATATCCTCTATTCTATATATTTAAAGAAATAAGAATAACAACATGTCCCTGTGTATGTTTTTGATATGTTTTTGATACATCAATGTACAAAATGATCAACGTACCTCTACCGATACAAATCCACACCGTCTAATGTTTTAATGTATTGTCTGTTTTCATCTGTCAGTGTTTCAACTCTGCTGCTTTCTAATGTGGTATTCATGTATATTTGCCTAAAGAGAAATCTACTGCTAAGGAAACACTACTATAACATCCATTTTATCAAAATATTCATTTACAATACTAGAGTGGTTGATCTGTTTAGTAGTTCAAATATACCTTGTAGTAGAGATCTAGCGTGCAGTTCTTTCAATATGAAACTGAGGTGGGCCGGTGGTCTAGTGGTAACACGCTTGACTGTCAATCCAGAGGTCCGGGGTTCGAATCCCGGTCCAGGCACTGGAAATTTCTGAGATGCTCTTGAGTGTCTCCCACCTAACTAGAGGCCTGTACTGGTTCTTCCCAGGAAAGACGGTTTCGCGTGTATTGGTGCTATACACCGGGCACGTTAAAGAACCAGACTGTCTATTCGAAAAGAGCTAGGCTAAGTTAGCCGGACACGTCTGTATCTGAAAAGTTCTCTCTGTCTTTTCTGGGGGCTTTATCTCACTCTGCCTCTCTGGTCAGATCGCTCTGTGTCTGTACTAGTAGAGGATGATTTCGCGCCCTGTGTGGCTGCAGTTGCCTTTGAACGTGTTTATCATGAAAAGGGCGCTATACATGTATAAATCTGGTATAATAATAATAATAACTGCGTGTATATCTAAATAGCCTCATTGAGAAAATAATAATACAAGAAAACTCTGCCTAGAACATAATTTGTCGCCAGAGATTTATATGGTATGCAAAGTTATTTAAAGGCATTAAGTTAGCGCTCTCAGATAATAACATGGCCTGTATCAGGCTCCAGATTCGGCATGAAATCTATACCGAGATTCACTTAGAAATCAGTATCAATCCAGACCATACATCTCTTATACATAAGAGATTATAACAGCAGCTATTCAATTATATATATATATTGTTCTCTTTCTCCAGAAAGTTGACTTTTACGGTCATTTTTGGTATAACATGTCCATTGTAAACATAAGTAAAACTGGTTATGAGTTTTTAAGATTATATACAACAGAGTACATTATCAAAAGGGAAAGTACACAAATTCCCAAATAAATGACCATTTTCCTCAAAATTACCATGTAAATATGTACCCATATTTTCATACATGTTGAATAAAACTTCACAAAAACAAGATGTGTTTCATGGTTTTTATTTTAAGTTAACATAAAATGCATCCAATATATGCCTGTTAGGCCAGCCTAACAAATAAATATGAAATGAAAACTGAATATTTGATAAAACATAAATGATATAGATCTTCACAGAAGTAATACTGTGTTAGGCTGACCGAACAAAATTTTGAACAGTCTGAAAAACAATTAAAAACCGTTCGGTCAGCCTAACAATTCATATACAGACCATTTAGGTCGGCCTTACAAAATTTCAAAATGATTTGAAAAAAGGAGATTAACTGTTTGGCCAGCCTAACAAATAAATATATAAATATGAAAGCTGAATATTTGATAAAACATAAATGATATAGATCTTCACAGAAGAAACACTGTGTTAGGCTGACCGAACAAAATTTTGAACAGTCTGAAAAACAATTAAAAACCGTTCGGTCAGCCTAACAATTCATATACAGACCATTTAGGCCGGCCTTACAAAATTTCAAAATGATTTGAAAAAAGGAGATTAACTGTTTGGCCAGCCTAACAAATAAATATATAAATATGAAAGCTGAATATTTGATAAAACATAAATGATATAGATCTTCACAGAAGAAACACTGTGTTAGGCTGACCGAACAAAATTTTGAACAGTCTGAAAAACAATTAAAAACCGTATTTAAGCCAGGTGTAATGAAGTATTTCGACCCCCATAGAATAACGACCCCCCGGTCATTATTCTATAGAAAATGTGACTCCTTTCCTGTAAAATATTGACTCCCCTTATAAAAAACTGACTCCCTTTGAAAACTCTATAGAATAACGACTCCCGGTCATTATTCTATAGAAAAACGGACCCCCTCCAAGTAAAATACTGACTCCCTAAAGATGACCCCCTTCGTATCTCATAGAATAACGACCCCGGCTATTATTCTGTAGAAAAAGTGACTCCTTCCATGTAAAATACTCACTGCCGAAATTATTACATTCGAACTCTCATACAATATCGATTCCCGGACATTATTCTATTTAAAAAAGTTACTCTTTCCGTGTAAAACACCGGCCCCTAAAAAGACTTTCGACGATAATATCTATTAAAAAGTGACCCCCCCCCCAAACCTAACGGACAATTTTACTAGATCTACAACTCTAATACCCTCCATTGCCAATAGTTAACATTTTGATTGTACTACTACTACTGGTGCCGCTACTTCTATTGCTATTACTACATGTACTTCTTCTTCTTCTACTACTACTACTTCTACTTCTACTACTACTACTACAACTGCTACTACTGATACTACTATACCTGCTTCCACAAATACGTCTTGTACATCTACCTCTTCTTCTCCTGCTGCTGTTGTTGCTGTCACTTATTCCTCTGCTGCTGCTGCTGCTGCTGCTGCTACTGCAACTGCCACTACCACTGCCACTAACACTACTACTACTACTACTACTACTACTACTACTACTACTTTCTATTGTTGCCGCTACCGTACTTTACTGCCACTGCTAAGTATTGCAACTTCTATTAATACTAAGTTCTATGCTAGCAGTTTCTTGTGCAGTTTTCTTCTGAAGAATTACTTCATACCGAAGTTTGCAGGGATTATTGACACTGGTGTGTTTTGTGAACGTATTGTGAATTGTTATTTTCCTGAAAAAAATGTATACACCAAGATACAGCGTCTAGAAATAGAATCCCTTTTCCCGTTGCGGAATGCTCTGATTTCTGTGTCAAGTGATGGTATCTGGGGCTAATGGTCAAACGGAAGGACGGACGGACGGACATGGGCAAATCTATATACCCCCCTCCCCCGAGTGGGGGCATAAAATGCAGCAATTAGGCCTTAGATACATGAGTTATCACTAAATTTGACCAAATGACCGGGGTCGTTTTTTTTTATGGGAGTCAATATTCTTCGTGAGGTTCAGTTTACTTCACGTGGGGGAGTCATAGTACTATGATCTGGAGGTCATAATACTATGACCGGGGGGTCACTTTTCCTATAGAATAATGACCGGGGTGTCATTATTCTATGGGGATCGAAATACTTCATTACACGGACTTTCAAAATGATTTGAAATAATGAGTTTCAAAACTGTTCGGCCGGCCCAACAAAAATACATGAAAGACTGTTCAATATCAGTCATACTTCTATACAACTTTGTGTTAAGTCGGCCGAACAGACTTTTGAAATTATTTGGGAAAAAAATGTTTCAAATTGTTTGGCCAGCGTAACAAAAATACAAGAGCGACTGTTCAGTATCACATATAAGTATTGTGTTAGGTCAGCCGAACAGACTTTTGAAATTATTAACAAAAATATGTTTCAAAACTGTTAGGCCAGCCTAACAAAAATACAAGAAAAAGTATTTGATATCACATATCTACATACAACTTTTCGCTACACCAGCCGAACAAACTTTCGAAATGGTTGGAAAAACTGAGTTTCTACATTGTTCGGCCAGCCTAACAAAAATAAAATAGGCCAGCCGAACAGGCTTTTGAAATAATAATAAAAAAAAATTGAAACTGTTTGACCAGCATAACAAAAATACAAGAAAGACTGTTCAATATCACACATCTCCATAAAACTTTGTGCCGAACACTTTTGAAATAATTTGACAAATGAATTAATAATTTGACAAATGAATTTTAAAATTGTTCGACCAGCCTCACAAAAATACAACAGAGATTGTTCAATATCATACTTTCATATCTCCATACAATCTCATGTTAGGCCGGCCTAACAAACTTACAAAATTGTTCAGCCAGCCTAACAAAAATACAAGAGAGACTTTCAATATCACATATTTCATACAAATATTATGATAGACTAGCGAAACAAACTTTCGAAATGGCTTGAAACAGAAAGTTTCAAAATTGTTCGGCCAACCTAACAGAAATACAAGAGAGACTCAATATGACATATCCTATATAAATACTACAATAGACTGGCCGAACAAACGTTCGAAATGATTTGGAACAGTAAGTTTCAAAATTGTTGGGCCCAGCCTAACAAAAAAAAACAAATATAAGAGGACTGTTAAATTTATCAAAATACTCAAACAAATATTATGATAGGCTGACAGAACAGACTTTTGAAATAATTTGAAAAAAAAAATGAGTTTTGAAATTGTTCGACAGCTAGCCTTACAAAAATACAATAAAGACTGCTCAGAAATCACATATCTGCATACAACCCGTGTGTTAGGACACAGGAAAAAATTTTTCGAATGATTTGAAATCATTAAGTTTCAAAACTGTTCGGCCAGCCTAAAAAAAAATACAGGAAAGATTTTAGATCACGATATCTGTAAACTTTGTGTTAGGCCGGCCGAACAAATATTCGAATGATTTGAAAAAATGAGTTTAAAAAATGTTGGGCCCAGCCTAACAAAAGCACATGAGATTTGTTTAATATCACCTATCTTATCCAAAAATCATGATAGGCTGGCCCAACAAACTTTTGAAATTATTTAAAAAAAAAAAAAAGAACTTTGAAATTGTTCGACCAGCCTAACAAAAATACAAGACTGTTCAATATCATATATCTCCATACAACCTAGTGTTTGGCCACACAAACAAACAAAACTGTTGAAATGATTTGAAATATCAAGCTTCAAAATTGTTTGGCCAGCCTACAAAAATACAAAAAAGACTTAAAAGTTTATTATCACACATATCCATACAACTTTGTGTTAGGCTAGCCGAACAAATTTTCAAAATGATTTGAAAAAATGTGTTTCAAAATTGCCCAGCCTTACAAATATACAAGACTTTTAAATATCACATATCTTCATACAAATTTGTATTAGGCCAGTCTATAAACTTTGAAATGTGTTAGGCTGGCTGAACAAATTTTCAAAATGATTTGAAAAAAATGTGTTTCAAAATTGCCCAGTCTAACAAAAATACAAAAACCACTTTTCAATGTCAAATATCTACATAAAACTATATGTTAGACCGGCCAAAAAGACTTTTGAAATGATAGAAACATATAGGTTCAAAATTTTTCAGCCTGCCTGACAAAAATATATGAAAGACTTAAATATTACATATTTCCATACAATTTTGTGTTAGGCCAGCCAAACAAACTTATAAAATGATTTGAAACATATAGGTTCAAAATTGTTCAGCCTGCCTCACAAAAATATATGACAGACTTAAATATCACATATTGTATTACAACTTTGTGTTAATCCACCCCAAAAAACTTTTGAAATAAACTTGAGCAAATGATTTTCAAAATTGTTTAGCCAGCCTAACACAAAAATACAAAAAATGAAAAATTATAAGCTGGTTCGCCACGAAGTTATGAAAATAAAATTCCCTAACCTTTCAATGACTAAACCATACTTTTACCCTGACCAGTACCACCGTACTTTTTTCTGTCCCCATATCCCCCTACAGCTGTAATCCACCCTTTTCTGTGTTTCAATGCCTTTCAGTCCTCAATTTAAAAGTTGACATAAAAACCAGATTGATTTAAACATATATGAATTATGTTTATTTACAAAAATGTAGAGTACTACTAGACAATGCATCATACTAAATATCAAAAGCCTAGGTCGTATGGTTTCAGACAAGAAGATTTTAAAGTTTATTTCCTATATAACTCTATATAAAACTTTGGATCCCCAGGGCAGGGCCTCTTTTCACCAAAGGGGTACAATTTGAACAACTTTGGTTGAGGACCATAAGACAATGCTACAAACCAAATATCATAAGTGTAAGTGTTGTGGTTTCTGACAAGAAGATTCTTAAACTTTTTCTCCTATACAAGTCTATGTAAAACTTGTGACCCCCGGGTCGGGGCCACATTTGACCCTAGGGAGAAAATTTGAACAATCTTTGTAGAGGACCACTAGATGATGCTACATACCAAATATCAAAGCCCTAGGCCGTGTGGTTTTGTACAAGAAGATTTTCAAAGTTTTCCTTATATTAGTCTATATAAACCATGTGACCCCCGCGGCGGGGCCATATTTGACCCTAGGGGGATTATTTGAAAAATTTTGGTAGAGGACCACTAGATGATGCAACGCACCAGATATCAAAGCCCTAGGCCCTGTGGTTTTGGACAAGATTTTCCTTTTGGTTGCCATGGCAACCAGAATTCTGCATGGAATTCAATTCTTTAAACAATTTTGAAAGGGGGCCGCCAAAAGACCATTCCTGTGAAGTTTGGTGTAATTCTGTCCTGTGGTTTTCCAGACTTTTTAAGAAAATGTTGATGGACACACGACACGAGTCACATGACGGACATTTAGAGGTCAAAAAAGCTCATAATGACCATTTAGCTCAGGTGCGCTAAAAAGCGTATCCCTTAAACCAGGTTTGAGAAGAAGAGATTAGCAATTTGAGAGTCACAGGGCAGACACGTAACAAACTTGATATGACCTTGGACTCCTAAGTGTGACCTTGACTTTGAACTGAACCATCCAAAACTGTGTTCTGCATGTTGTCTTGGTGAGGTGAACAGTTGTGTCAAGTTTCTTCAAAATCTTCCAAGGGATTCAAGAATAACAGAGTGGACACAAACAGACAGAGTGATGGACAAGGGACAAGGATTTGAATAAAGGCCCCAAAAAAATTTTGTACCTAATATGTAAAAATAAATTTATTTAAGGACCATAAATTTTTTTCTTCCCGAACCCAAACAAAATAAAACTTTTCAGGGGCTACAGCCAATTATACCATGTTTTTTTTAATTTGAGATAATACTCTACACCGACAGATATTGGAACAAGAGGGCCATGATGCACTCGATGACAAACAGGTCCTCAGAAAAAATATCTAAGTCCATTTAAAATCATAAATGAAGCTGCTTTTGTGCAGACAAGGTCAAAATAGCTACTTTTGGCCCTTTCAGGGGCCATAACTCTAGAACCCATTATGGGATATGGCCGGTTCAAGAAAGGAACCAAGATCTTATGGTGACGCAAGTTTTGTGCTAGTTTGATTAAATTCAAATCATAAATGAAGCTGCTATTGTGCAGACAAAGTCAAAATAGCTAATTCTGGCCCTTTCAGGGGCCATCACTCCGGAACCCATGATGGAATCTCGCCAGTTCCAAGATCTTATGGTGATACTAGTTGTGTACAAGTTTGGTTAAAATAAAATCATAAATGAAGCTGCTATTGTGCAGACAAGGTCAAAATAGCTAATTTGGGCCCTTTAGGGGCCATAACTCTGGAACCCATAATGGAATCTGGCCAGTTCGAGAAAGGAACCAAGATCTTACAGTGATACAAGTTGCTTGCCGGTTTGGTAAAAATCAAATCATAAATAAAGCTGCTATTGTGCAGACAAGGTCAAAATAGCTAATTTTGGCCCTTATAGGGGCCATTACTCTGGAACCAATAATGGGATCTGGCTAGTTCAAGAAAGGAACCGAGATCATAAGATGATACAAGTTATGTGCAAGTTTGGTTAAAATAAAATCCTAAATGAAACCACTATCTTGCAGACAAGAAATTGTTGATGCACGGACGGACGACGGGTGATCACAAAAGCTCACCTTGTCACTATGTGACAGGTAAGCTAAAAAAAACAACACTACTACAGAGAATGGATTGTGAAGGTTTTCATAGCCTATACAACTGAGCTATTAATATGTCTCTACATACTGAAATGGAATTGCAGCATGAAAGCTCATCCTTTTAATTTGGTGTGTGCATGCATGTATAATTTTGTGTGTGCATGCATGTAAAGTTCCAATGTGCATATTAATAGTCTGCAGCCATATATTATGTATATACAGTAACACTGCTAATACTGAACACGAACACTTTAATAACATCATCACAAGCAAAATGAGAATTGAAACAGGTATGTTCATCATAAAAATAAAAATCCAAAGCCAAATATATCTTTTCACTTCATCAATTACAGGAATGATGACAGATCTGGTGACAGTCACAACCCTTCTTTTACCTGAAAAAGTTATAATAAGCACTGTATTCATACTGTTTTCCAACTTTTAGTGAAGTACTCATTCAAGAAGTCTTAGCATATATTTTAACATAGTATCGAAATAAATGGACACATTTTTCACATTTCCTTTTATATAAAAAGTGCAATGTTAAATGAAATATTTTGTAATTTTTAAACTTATTAAAGAATCCACTTTTATTGAGTGGTGGATGAGGGAACACCATTATGCCCACTGGTAAAAAAAGACTGAACATAAGACATATTCCTTTCTGTTTGATCACATTTTTGTATTGCAACTAATAGTTTTATAAAACTATATAAAATGTATGACAATCATATACAGAAGGTGTCTAATCAGTACCAATCATTCTCATTTAAGAATGTCACTGTCCTACTTATGAGACTTTCAACTATGAACTAGGGATGAAATTAGCTAATGGGCCTTGATTAAGACACCATACACTCCCATGTGAATTTTTATTCAAATTTTTGAAAGTGTTTTTGAAGTAGGTTAACTTTGAAATGTCTATTTACCATTTTGTTTTCTTTGGTTTGATTGATTAACACTGGCCTGTTTCTTTCTTTTAACTGTCTGTTTCCTCTTAGCTGTTTGTTGTTTAGACTGAGATGTTATTTTTCTTCTAACAACCACCTGAAAAGTTACAAATAACTGACTTAAAACATAATTTAAACTGAATGAGGACATGATGATCCCATTGTGCTCATTTATGTATCACAGCTCAAATAACTAGACTATTGCCCAGTAAATAAAGTTCCCTTCGGCAATTAAGTGCCTTCTCATCTTGCCAACAACTAAATGATGGTTTACTTTTACAGAAGGTCTCTTTATCAAATACGATGCTTTCACAATTCAAACACAACATGTAAGGAAATGCAGACTGTCTTTAAGAAGCTGTCAACCATCAAGAGTTAAACCGCTTTGATTAGTTTCTGTGCAAACAAATCACATTATTCTTGGCAAAGCATAGTTATTGGGGAAAAGTAACATCAAAGTATTGATTTTGTCCTCCTCTGAAAATATCAGAAGTCCTTTGTACGCTTATGACTTTAATGTTGGGATACGTACCATAATACTTTGAGTATAATGCACCTGGCTTCCACTTCGTGGAAGCCCAGTCTGGCTCAAACCTATGCCTGCCTGATAAATGCGGATGTTTTCCCAGCCCCCAGTACAACGGGATAAATCTCTGGCTAGAAATTGGTTTTCTATTCAACGGAAACCATGTCTCATACAAGCAGGCACATGAGGTCCTTATATTCTTCATATTATCTTCAGTATATGTCAAGGGTTTCATAAAAATCTTTTTCGGCGAACGCCGTCTAAGAACGAATTCGTTACCTATGCCACGTGACTTCAGTTTGCAAATCAAACTACTTGATAACGCATTATAGATAATTTATCAAAATGGAAGATTTATGCAACACTCTGCCTGATTGGACGAGAGTGTCAATTTCTTTCACTCTGTTGATTGTGCTACGCTGAGTGAAATGTAGACAAAGCGTTTACCCTAAACGACGCTGTTCACAGTTTTAAAGCTAACTTTGGCTCAGTATATTTAGCAAGAATATTGATATATCTCAAAATGATAAGTAAGTTTAATAAATATGATAAAAACCTGTTCAAATACCAACATATATCAAGTTAAAGAAAGAGCTGAATACGGTCTGCGTATCACATGAATAAGGGTGTGATAAGAGTCTTTTATGTAGAGAAGTGCTTTTTAAAAGATTTTCCTTGTTACAATTGTCGTCTGTACATGAAAAGGTTTCTTGCTTTTGTGACTTATTCAGATTGCATATTAAAATGAGTACTTGTTTGCTTTGATATATTTGTTATAAATTATTTAACTGATTTATTATATATGAATATTTTTCTTTAGTATGGTATGCAAATATTGAACTCGGTTGAAATCTGTTTTATTATGTATATGCTATATAATGACTGAATCTCATTACACAGAAATGAAGGCACGCTGTATACAGTTTATCTATGTGATATGACTACGGTCAAACTTTGCTTATGAAACAGAAATATTGAGATAATTTCAACTGTATGTTTTGCTTGACCTTCACTTTTTTATAGGTGTGACGTTATTGTCCAAAGATTCATGAATAGCGAATATGCATTTGTTAAAGCGGGATCAGTTGGCCTATTTTAGAAATAAATAAAAATAATAAATAAAAAAATCCTTTAATTGATTTTTTCTCATGTATTCTAATCAAACTTGATTTGTAGCATCTTTATTAGGCCCGCAGCCAACTTTGTTCAGCTGGGACATTTGACCCCTTTAAGGGGCTGCTAAAGCTAAAACTAGAAATGCCTTTATACAGCGTCTCATGAACAACTTGGTGGATCTTTGTCATACTTGGTCTGGAGCATCATTATAAGGTCCTCTTCCAAATTTATTTATATAGGAACTTGGGCCCTATTAGGGACCACTATAGCTAAAAGTAGATATGCCTTTCTTCGCCACTAACCACTAAAATGTAATGGATTTTTATCAAACTCGATGTGTAACAATATCGTAAGGTCTCCTGCTATTTTGTTACAAATGGGGATAGGCACCAATTTAGCTAAAAATATAAACACGTTTAATGACCTCTTCTCATAAACCGCTTCATGAATCTTCATCAAACTACTGCTGTAATTATTCGTCTAAGGATAAACGAAACAAAATTGCAACCCTACGAAACCTTTGCGAAAAATTAAAAGAGAACCATTTAAATTGTTAAAGTGCGGTGTTTAGTTTTGCAATTTGAAAAATGTTAGATGAAAGATGAATGTTAGATGAAAAATTCATAAACTTCTTTCCTTATTACAATTCGCCGACCATCATTTTTAAAGATATTTCTTGTTATTTTTAAAGTAATGGCAGAATCCAAAATTTTAGACTAAAATGACAGACAGATGTATGAACAGCTGGACTAATAAAATAGCATGCATTTTCTCCTTTTTAGTATCTATCTGTGTATCAACATTTTTTTAACTCTGGTACTTCATAAGCTTGCTTCAAACCGAAAAAGTAGCAGACAGGCAGATGGACCAAACCATTGAACAATTAACATTAGAATCAACAAGAGGGCCATGATAGCCCTATATCGCTCACCTGTTATCATTGCACTTGAGGACAAGAAGGTCCTCAGAAAAAATGTCTAAGTCGAAAGGACAGGAACAACAAAGGGAAGAAATTTAACCAAAAAGAAAAAAAAACAACAATCTTACAAGGTATAGATATGTCAAAATACACCTAAAAATTGGAGGTACCATCCATGTTGTACCACAGAAAAGTGGTCTCGGTTTTTCCCTACGGCCAATAATAAAAAAGTTACTAAAAATAAGCTATTTATAGTAACGTAAAACGGAAGTAATAAAAAAAAATATTGTAAGTGAACAAAAGAAGGATCTGCCAAATAAATATGTTGACATAAATGAAATTTCAGATCAGTACCTTCATTAGTTATGGAGATATACCAATTTTAATTTGAAATAAAGGGAGGTAATTTGAAATAAAATCAGTCCATAGTTATCTACCCTGATTGTCTCAGTCCAGCTAATAACAATAATGAAATTTCAAATAAGTCCTATAAGTACTTACTGATATAAATCCATTTTGATTACAATCAGGGGAGGTAATCAGATATAAAATAACTCTGGAACCTACGATTGGATCTGATTTGTCATGGAATCCAAGATTCAAAACCATATTGAAACCATAAATGAAGTCTCTATATGGCTGCAAAAGCCAAAATAGCCAATTCTGGACCTTTAAGGTGCCATAACTCTGGAACCCATGAAGGAATCGCGCCAGTTCAAGAAAGGAAGCAAGATCTTGTGGTGATACAAGTTGTATGCAAGTTTGGTTAAAATCAAATCATAAATTACATATTCAGCTTTTTTGATGATCTCAAATATTCAAAGTATGCATGAACTTGCAAACACATTCTAACATAAGAAGGTAATCAATTTCACATTATAATCCGCCAGTCATATTCACCTTTGAATGACAATCCCGTGAATGTTCTGAGCGAAACTACATTGTTCATGATTTACCCGAATTAGCACATTTAAACCTTAGGCTAATGAATTTTTAATCAGAGAATCAGTTACTGCACAAATAGTTAACCGTACGCTGAGTGATTTGGTCAATTAAACCAACATTTGACCACGACGTTAGATGGCTGTTGGATTTCCAATTTAGGCTTGGAATTGTACCCTCAACTTGCAGCTTAGATATATGTTAACCTGAAACAGTGTACCATTTGAATGTGTTCAAGGATATGTTGATTTTTGGGGCAATTAGATTATAGCAAATGAAAAATAAAATGTTAAAGAACTTTAACAGTTAAGTGTGTCATAGTCGATTTGGTAGTACTCGGCTATGTTATAAGGAGCTTTTACAGGAAGTTCTCTGTATGACACATGTTTGTCTCGAAGATAGTAGAGTGTGTCTCCTTCACCCGACTCTAGCTGCCTTCTTCAAGTCTTCTACATCCAAACCTGACTCGTGTATAGTTTTGTTTAACAACGGATGTCCTGGAATAGATTTCAACGCCATGCAATGGGAAAAATCATGCAGTCTGGAAGCAACCGGTCGTGCGTAATGATAACGGTATCCCTTAAAATAGTGTGGTCAGGAAAGGTACGCAAGATTTACTTTTGTTTTAAGATATTTCCAGGTCTAACAATCAGGTTTTCGAAGTAAAATACCTTTGATACCAGTAAAGTATGATGCTTGTAATAAACAAATGTGTTCGTCTTTCAGGGTTAACGAAAAAGATTGAATTCATACTTGAATGCTGTCGAGCTCGTTTTTATTGCAGCATACTATGTGTATTCTATTTATTTTTGAGGTTATGGCAAGTCCTTTTATTAACAGTTCATTTGTATACTCGTATAGTTTTACGTGTAAGGTCATACAGGTGGGCCGGTGGTCTAGTGGTAATGCGCTTGACTGTCAATCCAGAGGTCCGGGGTTCGAATCCCGGTTCAAGCACTGGCAATTTCTCCCACCTAACTAGAGGCCTGTACTGGTTCTTCCCAGGAAAGACGGCTTCGCGTGTATCGGTGCTGTACACCGGGCACGTAAAAGAACCAGACTGTCTATTCGCAAAGAGCTAGGCTATGTTAGCCGGACACGTTATTATCTTAAACGTTCTCTCTGTCTGTTCTGATTTTTTTTAAATCTCATTCTGTCCCTCTGGTCAGATCGCTCTGTGTCTCTACTAGTAGAGGATGAATTTCGCGCCCTGTGTGGCTGCGTTTGCTATACCGATGGTTCAACGCAATAAGGGCGTATCTACATATAATTATTATATGTAGATACGCCCTTATTGCGTTGAACCCTCGATATGTAAAGCGCCTTTGAACGTGTTTATCATGAAAAGGGCGCTATATACATCTGGTATAATTAATAATAATATCCGCCATACATAGTAAACACACCAAACACTTGATGATATATATATATATTGTATTATATTATATTGACAAATACTAAGTCTATATTATTTTTTCATTTTCATTGGCGAATAGAATTAACACTTTTTAAGTAAATAGTATACACTTGAATGTCTTCCGGTCAGTAGTCAAAACTATTGCCCGAGGTTCGTCGACTATTGACCGGCAAGCCATTAAAGTATTTTATGTTCGTACATTTTGAAGTTTTGATTTTAGATGGGTGATGAACTTCTGACTGGTCAATAGCACAAACTATTGACTGGCGATTTATAAGAGACGTCATGTAATAAAAAATATATTATAGTTCAATAACAGAACACACACAGCTAGCAACATACTGCACTGCACCCATTTCGATATTTACATCCGGTATGTCCGGTAATTGTACAGTAAAACATTGTCCTCCTATACGGCCCGAGTACTCGTACAGTGTTATCTTCAGCCCTTTGTCTCGAAGACGACAGGCCAGACGGCGTAACAGACAGAAATACTATCCCCTATTATAGCAATATCGTCACAGCTGGACGTATCTATGTTGTCTTGAAGTCAGTTATACACAAACGACAAGTTATTTTTCATTTTAAGTAGCATTATGGAAATCTCCAGTATTTCTATGGTGCATATTATTTGAAAAGGAGCCAACACCATCGTCCTTATTTACCAATTAACAATTATCTATCCTACGCCGTCACTGTTGGAACATGTGTTGAAAACAGGTACATTTTCGTTCTTATTTTTTGTAAAAATCATATTGCATCGTTAAACATTAATATCTATGTCAACTTACCATCGTATTTTAATTACAGATTAGATGAAGATTTTACAATAATTTGATGGATTTTCTTGCATTTCATCCGTCGTCTTTGCAACGCTCAAAGAAAATGGCCGACTTAAATTTCAAGTTTATCTACAATTTATCTTAGTTTTACTGAGATGTTATATAAATATTGTTTACTGATGTGAATCCTAGTTTAATTCTTTATATTGCAATTGGTAATTGCTATTACTTACGGTAAAGGAGCCTAGAGTCGATAATTTGACCAAGTGAATCATGAATGTCATGTCTCCCGTCTACACAGCTGATCGCATATATTGATGTTTAACAGAAGTTCGGCATATTTTTGAGGTTTTATGAATCCTAATGAGCCAAAGGACAATTGTTGTTGTCTGGTCATTTTAATCATATATCTAGATGTATTTTTGGCTTGTAAAAAAAGAAAAATAAATAAATAAATAAATAAATAAATAAACAAATAAATAAACATCAATAGGCCTATAGTACGGTAGATCGATATGTAGATAGAACCTGGATAAATAAATATAAGAATGGTTATTAAAATGTTGACCAGATATTATGCTTTGTTGGCGTGCTTTCAGAATAGTTGTTTTTGCCTAATGTGGGCTTCGTCTGGTCATTTTACCAAATTTGGTGCCAGTCAAAAATTTTGTCCGTAATTATGCCATGTTGGCGTGCTTTCAGAATATTTGTATTTGCCTAATGTGGGCTTTGTCTGGCCATTGTACCGAATTGGTGCCAGTCAAATTTTTGTCTGTAATTATATGTTTGTATATAATACTTCCGAACTTCCTTCCGGGGATACAAATATGTAATATATGAATTATTACCGATTATCTGGAATGATCACAATAATGTTGACCTGCCATTAAGCCATGTTGGCGTGCAGTCAAATATTTATATTTGCCTAATGCGGCTTTGTCTGGCCATTGTACCGAATTGGTGCCAGTCAAAAAAAAATTTCCGTCTTTATATATTTATACATGATACTACCGAAATTATTACAAATATATAATTTATTAAATTGTTACCGATTATTTGGATTGATCGATGTAATATTGACCTGCCATTATGCAATTTTGGCGTGCAGTGTTGGCTTTGTATATGATACTTCCTAAGAATACGTTTTATTTCCAATTTCCGTTATGCCTTGTCTGCATACCTTACTTGTTAAATTTCCCATATTTTCCCAATTTCCAGGGAAACAAGAATCAAACAAGACCAGAATCTTCAACATATACCTCCACAACATCTCCCACATCAAAACAACATGTTCCCACATCCGCAACAAGACATCCCTCAACCCCAGCCACCTCAACAGAATCTACAGGACATCCCTCAGCAGCCGATCGAACCTGATGACATGCAGCCTGCCCTTGTTGCAGCCATTCCGCAGCAGATGCCGCCATTGCATCAGCCTGGTAATGTCTTTAGTTCTATTTGTAACGATATATCGTTACATGTTTCAAATCAGTTAAAATAAAAATATGGAATGGGGAATTTATAAATTTAGCTCTGTTATTTTTCAAACAGCCCGAGCCGGAACAAGAAATCATTCTGTTAAGTAATGGTTTTCTTAGATTCAAACCAAAAAGAAGTAATGAAAATGTTATTTCCATTGAAAAATGGACAGATTTATTCCTTATATATTCTAACATATATATTAATCGTCATCCTGCTCAGTTCAAGTCTTATCTACATTATATGCATACAATACGTTTAGCCGCAAAAAGGCATCCAACAGGTTGGGTGTCTTACGACCAACAGTTTCGCATCCGCAAAAGCCAGTAACCCGGCCTCAGATTGGGCCACCATTGATGCGGAACTGTGGTTGTTATGCATGGTTTCGCCACCGTTTGATCGGCCCAATCTTAATTCTGCCAGACCTTGCTATAACTTTAATAATAAAGGATTTTGCACAAAAGTCAATTGTCGTTACCAACATAAATGTCAAAAATGTAAGGTTCAGCATCCATCTGTGTTCTGTGCCAAATTAGTTAATTTTGCTAATTTCAGAGGAAGATGTCCCTTTCTAATAAAGGAGAACTTTATTGCATTGTTTCTTTGTCAATATGGTTATTATCTTTAGTTTTATAAAACATGCTTATTGCAGTGAGGGAGGTATTCTCGAACGTTTATTTCACATATATGATTAATTAGCCAGGTAACAGCGATGTCGATCAACCTTCTGAAATTTTAAACATTTCTATCAATTATAACTCTTTGAGTGGTCTTCGTCTGAACGAATTTTACTATGCAATAGAGTTATAAACGTGTATAAGATATCTTACATTTTTAAAACCAATCTCGATCCTTTACTGCATCAAACTTATACAAACCTTCATCTGCATTTTGTTTATCTGAGCATTCATTCACTTCTATTTCAAACACAAGGTAAGATGTTATTTCAATGCCTTTAACACTGTATACATTACTATTTATACTCACTCACTGGAGTAGCAATTTCATAATACATCTTCTTTAGCGTTTTACATATAGTTGGGCGACATTAGGGAAAATAGTGCAAACAGTGATACAAGTATGTCAACTTCAGAATAATTTCAACCTTCAACAGATATGAATTTTAAAACTGACGTGGGTCTCATTCAACTTGTTTCAAAATGGGATTTCTGTCATGTCAACCAGCTCATTACTTTTTCAGACGACATCACTTAAACTGTTACACGTAATCGTATAGCTACCAAGCTATATAATTTGATGAGGTGTATTAATTTATTCAGACAATGACAATACCGTATTTATACGATTAATACAATCGAAATAAAGAGTGGCTGTTGGTAGGAGGAAAACGGTAGTACATAGTCTAACTCGTAATAGACATAACCTATTGAGCAAGTTTGACTTTATCTCTGATGTCTTAAGACACATTATCCAGTCATTCCTTACGTTCAGGCGTCCAGTGAAAGCTGGAACTACAATTGTTTATACTGGTACCAGTGTAACATATATTTGAATAGTGTAATTCTACGGAAACATTGGGCATCACAAACGCTGGCATAGCCACATACATTGTAAAACGATTAAAAACGATGTTCACATGATGTGCAAAGTAAATGATAAAACGTGCTTTTAATATGTTTGTAAATCTATTAAATTTAAAGTGATATGCGTTGATGAAAGTTAATTTAGGTTCAAAGCACTGTTCTAACAAGCCAAATCATTTTTTCTTCATGTGAATCAAACTACCAACCGTGCAAAGCTTGTTTAGACTGGACCAGGCAGGATCCGGTTTATTGGGGATTAAAATGTCTGGCATTTAGGGAGGGGTGGGGTCACTTATATAGGAGATTTTCTTTGCCTTTAAGTCTAAGTAAAAAAACTTAAGTCCTATTCATAAACAGCTTAAACTTAAGATACGTAAGAAATGACTTAAGTCAGAAAACAAAATGGCGTCGTGAGTACGACTAAAGTGTTGTTTTTCAGTTAAAAAGCACTTTAAACATAATTGTGCATGTTGTATCTGTCTGAAATTATGTTTTTTTTTAATGTTTTCATCCATTCTAGCATAAAACTGCTGTTATTGTCACTTTTCGGGGGTGTTTTAACAGGAGAGAAAACGTTTGTTAACAGGGAGATTCTCGAGCTCACGTGCTGTTATAACACCTTTTTATATATGCGCGTTCCGTGGCAAAGCGTAAACGTATTACGGCCCCAAAACGGATAATTTAAAAGGAAATGACGTCAACGTGAAAAACAACGTAGACTTTACCGCGCATTTCATGGAAATTTAATGACGTTGTGGCATAATATATTGATTTACTTGGTTTTTACGCGTTTTATGCTAGAATAGCGTTAGCGCATGTTCTTTTCGTGTTATAACATCTTCAGAATCCCTCGGGAATCGTTGGTACCCTCGCCCTACCAACCAATCCCTCGGGATTCTGCAGATGTTATAACACGAAAGAAACATGCGTTATCCCTACACAATAAAAGCCAAGAATTACTTATTAAGTTGTTTTATGAATAACAAATATAATTAAGTAAAATAAATTTCTTACCTAAGTAATACTTAAGTAAATAATCAATTTCTTATACTTATACTTAAGATGCTTTATGAATACGACCCCTGATGTATAAATATAGTTGTACCTACGCAAATATTGCGTGGCCGCAAATTTTGCGTCGAGGCCTAAATATTTCGTCATGTTAACAGAAATTGAAATTCTATTCAGTTTTTACAGTTTCTTTTTTAAACACCAAATTAACTTTTGGAGTATTTTTGCTGTCTCAGTATGACGTCCGTGTTAATACTACAGTTTGATCCAAGATCTTTAGTGCATTTTGCGTTATGTTGCAAGATCCAGATTTACGTTAAACATCACTGTAAAGTTCCTAAAGGCTGCTGTGGATGGTAGTTGGATTAAAAAGTAGATATTAATATCTGTTATAATCATAATTATGTTCATTTGATAACCAAAAATCTGGTCCGTGAACAGTTTTTGAAAAAAATGTTGTTTCGTAATGTCAGAGAAATGTTTTATACTAAATGAGAACTGGTAAAGCCGAAGCTTACATTAAAAAGATGTAGGACGAAATTTACCATGAAAAATACCGTAGCAATATCTTCTTTTTTTTTATTTGCTAGGGAATAAATTTATAAGTAATCAAGATAATTTGAGTATTCGAAAAATTCCCTTCACCGCCATCGGATATTTTAGGAAAGGTGTGTTACGTGAATTGTGTGGTCTATATACATGTATATATAGAAACCAGTAAAAACCCTTGTCACAGAAAGGTAGATCAATCAGTAGATATTTTATTCAACCGTTATATGCACCTGAAAAAAGGCACATTTAGAAATGAATGGAACACAGAAGATGAAAGAAGTTGGAACTGTGAAAACTTGACGAAGGTATATTTCATGCTCATTTGTGTTACTAGTGTGCTGAAATCATTCACACCTTTCCTATTTACATATTGTATCTTTTTCCACGGATTTTTTTTACCGTTTTCTTTGTAGATACATATGTGCATATAGATATATGTGTAATTATACCCCCACCAAACATGTTTTTGGGTCGGGGGACTATATAGGAGTCAGTTTTGTCGCGTCACGTCGCGTCGCGAAATCTATTATCTCAGTTATTACTGAATGGATTTGATTCAAACTTAAAATAGATGTTCCACCTTATCACCAACATCATGTGACACAAGGTGCATAACTCTGACACCAATTTTTCATGAATTATGCCCCCTTTTACTTAGAATTTAAGGTTAATTCAGATGCATTTTCACTATATCTCAGTTATTACTAAATGGATTTGATTCAAACTTAAAGTAGATGTTCCACCTTATGACCCGTATCATGTGACACAAGGTACATAACTCTGACACCAATTTTTCATGAATTATGCCCCCTTTTACTTAGAATTTAAGGTTAATTTTGATGCATTTTCACTATATCATTCTGATTGGCTTAGAGCCAAATGGAAGTAACCTTTTATAAACTTTTGTACCGAGTTACTTCCCCTTAAATTCCAAGAATTAGTCTACTTTTAGAAATTCTATTTTTAGATTTTTCTAACTGTTTTATTATTAGTCCTATGTAAAAAGTAAATACATTGTGTGGTAACATGTGTCGGTAAGACACTTTTTTAAATTCATTTTTTTTTATAATTTATTTCCATTTCCACATCCAAAGTATCATACATTCATCACAAACATTGATTTTATGTGCCAAAAAAGATATTTACATAGAATATCAAGCGTAGCTGGAGAAATAATTCTACCTACATAAACAAGATTTTTTTGAAAGTGTACATGTCTATTCAAAAAAGAAATAAATTTACCTACATAAACCAGAATTGTTTGAAAGTGTATAAATGTACATGTCTAAGCAAATAAACATTGTTCATTATCATCAAGTAATATCATCTTGTATTCATATGGAGACCATTCTAAAAAGATAGACTAGTAATATATTAACAGTGAAAAGACCGTACACATGATCAGATAGTTTTTCAAATGCTGTTTGAGTAACTTATCAGTAAATAAACTTAACTTGCAATGTTTGAGTCTACATTAATATCGTTAATAGTTGTATTATAATTTGTTATCCTTGCTCGAAAGAAAAAGAAACGAGTACGAAAATAACAAGGACAAATTGACAAGTAGGTTCCAGAAATCCAATAGCACACTCCCGTGTTCTATAAATAGAACATACAGTAGTTATACCATAATGCAATGCGCGCATTGCGGACAAGGGAGCGTTTTCTATATATAACGAATCATTAACTATCTCAGTAAACTTTGAAGGGAATTAAAAAAGCAACATGCCACCTGTATAAAATTGTCGCACGTGTTAACAGAATAAATAAAAGAGATGAAAAATAATTAATTAAAGAAATATATTGGAAATGTAAGGAATATACCAAATATACAGACATATAATTTTAACAAGGCGATTCAAAACGGGGCAAAAAAAGCACTGTTTAAAAGCATGTTGCATGCACATTACCCCATATTCTGCAATAATACTATTAAAATTTTGCATCAGAAGAACGGTCTACAGTCTTAATAAAAAATACAATATTTCGGAATGCGACACACCGAAGGGCACTTGTGGTTAAAACTTTTAATGCTAAATCATTTTGATTCATGACGTTCAAATAATGTATCAGTACAATTAAAATCATAACTACAATAACTACATGTATTTCATTTTGAAACAACTGATTCACACAACACAAGACACAAACTTGATGATGATCCCGGATATCAGCTTTGGTCAGTACCCGTCAAACATTTCCTTATTAAAATACATATATGCATGGTTTGGTAGAAAACAATGGGGTTGCATTAGATTAGCAACATGTTTTATTATATAACATCTAAATATTACCACTAAAAGTCAGATATCTACATGTCACACTAAGTGGTCATTTGTAATAAAACATAACATATGTATATCACAGAGGTGTTAATTGTTTCAACGAATAACTAGATATGTGGCAGAACATAACAATGTGCATGACAGTTTACTTTAAAATATACATGTTGTTCATCATATTTCGAAATTTCAATAAATTTAAATTATGCGGTCATAAGATTTCCTTTTACATTCACAAGTGGATCTTTTAAATTTATAAACACTTACGGAAGATTTTTTTTTACAAAAATATACTTTTAATGTATGACGGTAACCAAGAAGAACAGCTTTGATTTTTTCTGTTCTGTAAATACATTTTTGTTTTAAATATTAACGCTTTCCATTTGGCATTTATACATTTTTTCTCGAGTTGTTTTATGTTTTTCTAAATATTCTTTTTTAAAACTGAAAGTGTCACAAAATAAACAGAATAACATAATAACATCATCAATTCATTAACATCGTCCTTTCATACATTGGAGAAAAAGCGGTATGTTATTTTTAAAATGGATATAAAAATAGTTTCTCGGCTAGTTTATTGAAATTAAAAGTGGAAAAAATCATTTGTTTGCGATGTGTAGGCTAGAAATCTGATCAAAAACAACGAATAAAATGCAAAAGCTATGGTTTACTTATGCTATTGTACAATGAATCACTAATTGTTTGTCCGCAAATTGAGTTCTGTGCTATTTTTAGATAGCAGACCTTATCGGTGACGTCACAGATCCTTACATACGGGAGTGTGCTATTACACACAATAAATTAGCAGCTTAATAAGCATACATAGTTACCTTGCTTAGTTTAACTGCAAGGTTTTTTATCATTAACATGATATTGATCTAGGGGAGAAAACTCTAACAGATACTTTTCGGTAGAGATTGCAGAGTTGCATATCTTCTCTAAAATAACTTATTCAACAAGTTATATGTGGAAAAAAAGGAGAAAAAATGTAGTTTAAAAAGTACAAGGTCAGAATGGAAAAGAGTCAGTAAAAATATCCATTAATGAAAAGCTAAAATGTTTCATAGATAGCATGTAATTCAGACCTAAGTTAATTTTTTATTGAGAAATAAAAACAGAATAAAGAAAAAAAAAGACAGTAGGCGCAGTCACTATGAAGCCCCAGACCCACGTGTTACACTTCACCATCTACAAATAGAGTCCTAAAACTTTTCCATTTTCTATCAAAGCTATTCATGTTTTGGTTTTTTTTAGCAACATACTTCTCAGTTTTCAAATGTATTCTTAAACTATTAATAAACATTTATAAGGTAGGAACCGCCTCCTTAAATTTACTTTGATAAATAGTGTATTTTCCAAGCAGCATTAATAATAGAGTAGCTGCACTGAAATTTGAATTACCTAGTAAAATATCTGATATTGACCAGTCAATATCTGCATTAGGACATTTTCTTTTATCCATCTTTTGACTTCTTCCCAAAATGTAGTGAAATTTGACATCTACAAATAGATGCTCTATAGTTTCTGAGTGATTGTGACATAGAGTACAGAGATTATCATTTCTTTTCCTCATTTTTTCTAATAAATAATTTGTGTCAATAATTCTGTGATTTATTTTGAACTGAAACCACTGAAGTTTTGGGTCCTTTGTTATTGCAAATGGAGATTTATATATAAACTTCCAATTGAAATCAGCGTTTAAATTTAATTTGTCTCTCCATTTTCTACTTGAATCTGGTAACTTATGAAAGTTTAACAAAAAGTCATAAATACACCTACAACCTTTTTTTGCACTCTGAATGATTTTTATTGGTAATGGTTGCAGAGGATTTTGCTCTCTGACGGCATAATGAGGAAATCTTAATTTATCTAAAAATTCCCTAATAGATTCAACTATACTTTGGTACTGAAGAAAGTTAGTTTGAATATTATATAAATTTATAAAACTGTTAAATGATAACAGACTTCCATTTCTATCCTGGAAGTCATTCACCCATTTTACTCCCTTTTTAGAGAATCTCGAAAAATAGTAACTTGCTCCTCCTATTTTAAACATACTATTATGCCAAACTGGTAAAACACAGAAATCTTTCCATAATTTTGGATATTGCATGCTGAGTTTCATATATCCCTGAAAAACGTCTTTCCAGAAAGCATTTTTCACATTATGTAGTTTGTTTTTTAAGAAGTCAGCACCAAAACTGTGAAATGTATTAAGAAATGGATATATCTGTGTGATAAAATTGAAGTATTTAGTATTATAGGCCAGGTACCTTCTAAGCCATGTAATTTTAAGAGATGTCATAAAGGTTTCTAAGTTCACCACTCTAATGCCACCATAATCATAAGACTGCGTTATGACAGTTCTCTTTATCTTATCAGGTCCAGAATTCCACAAAAACTTATAAAATAGGTTTTGTATTGATTTAGTTATCTCTATGTTTGGGTTTGGTAAACTTAATATTAGGTGATTCAGTTTTGACAAAGCTAACGTCTTAATAACTATATTCTTGCCTATTGGTGTGATCATTCTTTTAGACCATTGTGTTAATAAGTTTTTAATTTCCTCTATTTTTGAATAGTAATTTGCAATAACAATATTATTCAAATTTAGTGTAAAGGTTACACCCAGTAATTTAAATTGTTCTTGTTCCCAATGTAGACCCAAATCAGTACATAACCTTAAATGACTATTTTTCATTGCTCCTATCCAAACAGCTTTTGTTTTTTCCACATTAATACATAATCAAGAAATTTTGGCATAGTAGTTTAATGTTAGCATTGTGTTTCTGAGAGATACTTCACTTCCATCTAATAGTACAGTTGTGTCATCCGCATATTGTGACAATAGAAATTCAGAATTATTAAGATTAATGCCATTTATTCTTGGGTTTTGTTTTAGCATAACTGAAAGGACTTCAGCACAGAGTATAAAAATATAAGGGGACATGGGTCCCCCTGACGACATCCACGGTGAATATGGAACCAATCTGAAAGATGACCGTTTATAATAACACAGGATTGAATATCATTGTAGAAGAGCTTAATCCACTTGATGAAATTTTCACCAAAATTAAATAATTTTAGAGTTTTATACATGTATGACCATGACAGAGAGTCAAAAACGGTAGCAAAATCCAGTAGTAAAAGCATGCCAGGTATATTATTTTTTCTGTAAAGTACATTATGTCATAGATTAACCTTATGTTGTCTCCTATATACCTGCCTGGTAAAAAGCCTGTCTGGTCTTCACTAATCAATTTATGTAACACTAGTTTTAAACGTTGGGAAATACTTGCGGATGCCATTTTATACGATACATTTAATAGTGATATTGGACGCCAGTTTTTTATATATTGTTTGTCTTTATTTCCTTTTGGAATACAAGTGATGACCCCTTGTTTTAAAGTGACTGATAGTTCACCCGTACCAAAAGCATGGTTTACTGACCTAACAAGAAAATGACCAATATCTATCCAGAAAAACTTAAAGAATTCTGTTGTAAAACCATTGCTACCAGGTGATGAGTTATTGGACATTTTTTTTAGACTTGTCAACATCTCACCATAACTCAAATGCCCTTCTAATGAATTTTTTTCTTCTTCATTAAGTTTAGGTATGCCTTCAACATTTAGAATATTCTCTAATTCTATATTTTCTGTCTGTTTATAAGAATATAACTTTTTATAATGGTTTTCTACTTCACTTATGATTTCTTTTTGATTCCTTAGCAGAGTTCTAGATTTTGAATAGAGTGAGTTCATTATTTTTGAAGTATAATTCCTATTTTCCAAGTTACAGAAGTAATTTGTTGGTTTTTCCCCTTCAGATACCCATTTGGCCCTTGATCTTATAAAAACTCCTTGCATTTTTTTGGCTCTTAATTCCCCTAATTCATTTTTCTTCCTTTCTAACAGATTATAGTCAATAGGTTCTTGTCCTTCAAGAGACTTAATATCTTTTTCTAAGTTTAATTGTCTTTTGTCTTCTTGTTTCTTTTTATATGAGGAATAAGAAATGGTTTTACCTCTGATTTCCATTAATAAAGTTTCAAAAAATAATTTATCATTTATGCTAAATTCTAGATTTTTATTACTTTCGTTTTCTATCAGATTTACATTTACAGCATATTGAGTTTTTACCTGTTTGATGACATTTTTTATTTGCTCTACATATTGTTTATCTGTTAGAAGAGAGTTATTAAATTTCCAATATGATCGGCCTTTTTCAAATTTACCTAATTCAATACTTAAATATATTAAAGAATGGTCCGTTCTGTACCCAGGTTCAATTGCAGCTTCTTTTAGATCTGTATATAAGTTACTTGAAATCAGGACAAAATCAAGTCTTGCTTTTTTTATTGGATTTTTCTTAAACCAAGTGTATTGTTTTTTTTCCATATTCTGTTCTCTCCAACAGTCAATCAAGTCGAATTCATGTAACATTTGTAAAACAACATCACGTGACTTAGGATTATTAATATTCAAATAATTGTAACAATCCATGTCAGGATCAAGAACCAAGTTATAGTCTCCTACTATTAAACAGTTATTTTCAATTTTTGATAATTTATCTCGTAATGAAGTAAAAAAGGCAGGTTCATCTCTATTTGGACCATATAGGCATATAACTGTAAAATCAACATTTTCAATAAGAGCATCTAAAATAAGTAAATTACCATTTTCATCTTTTTCTAAACTTTTGAATTTAAATTCAGAATTGTTATTAATAAAAATTGCTACCCCTCTTGACTGGCTACTAAAGTTGCTAAAGTAACACTCAAAACCCCACTGGCTACGAATATAATTAATCTCTTTATCAGTAAAGTGAGTATCTTGTAAAAAGTACATATTGAATTTCTTCCCTTTCAGATAATTTAACACATCTTTTCTTTTCCTACCATCTCCTAGACCTTGTACATTCATAGAAACAAAGGTCAAACACTCAGTCATTGTCGCCTGAGTAATTAAAATAGATAACAAAAACCACCCACACAAAGTATTGTGAGTCAAACAGTGTAGGACAAGGATTCGAAACTCCATAGAGACTGCACAATCGTTCGAAAAAAAAAGACGAAGTATAAGCATCAATGTTTTGTCAAAACTGAAAGCTGTTAATACTCTCTTAGTATTGAGAACATTATTCTCGTTAAAAAAAGATAAAAAGAAAAGTACCAGTCCAGGTCCATCACTAAATTTAGAAGCTGAATCTCAGTTATCTTAACTAACCTAGAACTTGATAACAAGTTTATCGTTTTACATGTGCATTATATATACAGTATCTACCGTTAAAGATCTGTACCTTCAAATTTATTAAATATATTTTAATTTTAATAAGACTTGTATTTAAATATGAAGTTACAAAAACAGATACAAAACAGACATGTCCCATAAAAAAACCACAAAGAACCTGTGACCTATGATTATATGTAAAGTACGTAATCAATATTTGTTTCTATATAAAGTATAATATATCCTGCTACGGCAGCAAAAGTATATATTAACCTCCTTGAACAGTCAGGGTAAAACTTAACACGCACATATACTGTCACATAATATATAAATCCTTTTATATTCAGAACACTTCATATAAAAAACAATAATTAAACGGCAAATAAGTGTCTATTCACAAGCTCATTTTCTGTCATAAAAGTACGCATTTTAACCTCTAAAGTGACATGTTATCGCGAATTGGCAATATATAGAGTAAGCAAAAATTTATTTCTTATAACCGCATCATTTGTTTCTATTTAACAAAAAAAAAAAACAAAAAAAAAACCTTGCGTTTCTGTCCGAAGAATCTAAGTTAATTATTACTTAATAGCGGCAAAAGTTTATCAACCTAACTATACCATCAGATGAGAAACATTTATAGGTGCCTAAAATTGACACTTGCCAGAAAAACATAGTACAGAATTCATCTTTATCTGTAGCGACTGTTAGTCATAAACTTTGATGAAGTGAACACTTTCAAAAACACAATTCTTAGTGATCACTGTCACTGTTTCTATGTAAGTCTATTATATATTCAGACACTAAAGTAATATACAACAAATATCTCACGTGTCTATCCGAGGAATCTAAATTAACAGCAGCAAAAGTTTATCAACCTAACTGTACAATCAGTGATGAAACATTTATAGGTGCCTAAGATTAACACTTGCCAGAAAAACATAGTACGTCGTTACATGTCGCGACTGTTAATCATAAACTTTGATTAAGTAAAAACTTTCAAAAACACAATTCTTAGTGATCACTGTCACTGTTACTATGTAAATTTATTATATATTCAGACAATATAGTGATATACAACAAATGTCTCACGTTTCTGTCCGAGGAATCTAAGTTAACCGCGGCAGAAGTACAATCAGAGACGTAATATTTATAGGTGCCTAAAATTGACACTTGCCAGAATAACACAGTACAGAATTCGTCGTTACATGCAGCGACTGTTAGTCATAAACTTTGATAAAATAAACACTTTCAAAAACACAATTCTTAGTGATCACTGTCACTGTTTCTATGTAAATCTATTTTATAACAAACAATATAGTGGTATATTCAGACAATATAGTGGTATACAACAGATGTTTCACGTTTCTGTCCGAGGAATCTAAGTTAACAGCGGCAAATGTTTATCAACCTAACTGTACAGAGACGAAACATTTATAGGTGCATGTAGCAACTGTTAGTCATAAACTTTGATAATTTAAAGTAAACATTTTTAAACAACAATTCATAGTGATCACTGTCACTGTCACTGTTTCTATGTAAAATAATATTTTGAAAAAGGCAAAATCATACATAAGACAGATATGATATCATTTTAAATTATCTCTGCGAATTTTTCTAAAGTTTGTTTCTTATATACTGTATATACTGTATAGCAACTAAGTTATCAGTGAGTTTGACAGATCTGTCTGAAGATCCACTCTGATTTTCTTCCCATTATTTAACAGTGCAATTATGCGTCCATCATCAGACCAGCAGTTTTTGACCTCGTGTTTGTCTGACAGTCTCTCTAGTAGCCTCGCGTTTTTCAGTGTGAGATCTTCTCTGATCACTATGTTCTTTCCCTTTAGACCTTTCCTTGCATTTAGAACTTGCTGTTTATCAGTTCTATATAAAAATTTACATATTATAGGTCTATTTCCATCCTTCATGTATCTACCAAGCCTGTGAGCGATGTCAATCCTATTATTGGGAATGGAGATATCCAGTATTTCCTTTAGCATTTTTGTTACTTCTGTCGCGGTGGTTAAAGGGGGTTCATCTTTGTTTATATCATTTATTCCGTATATTCTTACACTATTCCGTCTAGAATATTGTTCTAACTCATTAATTTGGTAGGCGTGATATTTGGCCCTGTCACTGTTTTCTCCAATCCATTCCTTCAGGTCTTTGTTTTTCTTGTTTAGGGTTGCATTTTCTTCCCTAACCTTTTCCACCGCGGTTTTCATATCACCCTCTATGTTTTTTAAGTGTTCAATCTCTTATTCTGCTGCTTTCAGTTTGGATTTGATTGATCGAAAGTTTTCATACACATTATCCATCTCTGATTTTATTTGGTCACTTATGTCTTTTTTCAGGGACTGAATCTTATCGTTTAGAAAGTCCTCACTTACCAGATTGTGCAGTCTCTGATCTAATGCTTTCTCAATATATTCTTTCGACGCAAGTTGATTGAATTTTTTATCCAAAGCTGTGATGGTTATCATTAAATCTTGAATGCTTAGTTCTTTTTCTTCTTTGTGTAACATCTTGTCTATTTTAACCTGCCTATCACATCTTTCACCTTTTTCACCCTTTTCACTATTTTCACTATTTTCCTGAGTTTTATTTTCCTCCTTAGCGTTTGCTCCCATACTTTCTCTTGAGCTTCCCCTTCTCGGCATTTTCTGTAGTCCAGCTCACTAGATTATATTTATAAATATATCTACTGTACTTAATTATACTCCAAATAATCATATACTGTTAAAACACCCACAGTCTGATTTTTATTTTATCTGTCTGCTTGCCTTATCACTGTTCATTCGATTTTACGGAACAGGTAAAAATGCGCATGGTTTCCGCGCGGTGGGTGTCCCATGGTCTGACGTCAGAACAGGCAGAACGCCGCTTAACAATCGCTACAAACCTGATTTCGCGCTTTAATGTAGAAGGACGGAACTTTCTATTCAAAATTGTAGCAATAGATGAGACGTGGATAAGATTTTACGAGCCGGAAATGAGACGACAATCAGCAGAGTGGCATATTCCGAACTCTCCAAGGCCATCAAAGTTCCGTCGGATTCAAGGAAAAATCAAACAACTGCTGATATTCGCGTATGATATTCGTGGATTTCTGACAAGTCACAATGTTCCGATCGGTCAAACTGTCAAAGTGGCATACTACATGGAGTATATTAAAATGCCTAAGACCAATGTGTAGAAAGCGCCCAGAACTTTTAAAAGTCGGACCAATCATACTTCATGACAACGCAACCCCACACACCTCTCAGAGCGTGTCGTCACTGATTGCGGATTTTGAGTGGCAAAAAACCACCTGACATTAGCCCCTGTGACTACGACTTATTCCCGAGGCTAAAAGAAAATGTAAGGGGAATTCGATTTGCTGACTTAAAATGAGATTTAAATTGCCGTGGCTGAGCAGGTTAGGTGTATGAGCGCAGTTGTCTAGCAACAGGAATAGAAGATAGCCGAAAAGATGGAAGTCGGTCATTGACCACGAGGGACGTTACTTTGAAGGATTATGACAAGGTTTGAACAATTAATAGGGGATCTATCCCTCTACGGTAACATGTGATAAATGAAAAAACGAGTACTTCCAGCACGTGCAGAGAGCGTCTGGCTTCGGATTTTTTGGAAGAATACGTATTTTCCGTAATAATCGTCCATATAACTTGTTCGAACCGCAATTTTGCACATCAGTACAAATGTGGATATGTGGTACATACACACGTCGTGTGCACTTGTAAATAAAAGCACCTAGTGAGCCAGTTCATATAAATAAATATACCTCTTCGGAGGGTGCGCCTATCCAAGAGGTGGAAATACCTGTGATATAATACAATATTGGCAGTGTTGTTTTTATTCCAAATTCTACCTTTAAATTGATAGGGAATCGATCCTGCGCGTAGCGACGGAAATTGGGATCGATCCCTCTACGGTAGCATGCGATATACTAAATGAGATATTTACTATCGAATTAAAAAATGTGTCCTTCCGTGTTGTTGTTAGGCAATTTTCTTCAAATGTTATGGGGTGAGTTGAAGTTGGATCGATTCCCGATTGAGGCAGTGCCTTATTTCATATTATTGTAAATAAAAATTTATGTGATTGTTTGCATTATCTGTTGAATGACCCTCGTAGATTCTTAATAAAGGCGGAAATGTGACGCCTTTCTGTATGTTTCTTTTAGTAAAATTATCGCATTTGGTGGCTTATTGTTGTGAAATCGTGTAAGCAATTTAATCGTGTCATGAAGGCAATAAACATTCTACTCAATCTGCAAAGCGGTCCTTCAATACTAAACTTCAGTTAAAAATATTCGAAATAACATAATGATGTAATGATTGTAGATGAGGTTTGTTCGTTTTGTCCTGATGTGTTGGCTCTGTGTGTGTGTGTGTGTGTGTGTGTGTGTGTGTGGTGCACGCGTCTGCGTGCTGTGGGTTTCGTTTTGAGGAGCCTGCGTGTTTGGTGCGTGTCATTCCCTGTTTGATATTTGTCTTTGTTTTTTACTCTGTAGCTTTAAACAGAAATATGACAAAACATGTAACTTTTTCAGAATTTTATTCAAGCAAAAAAAGAGATCACAGCCATTCCAAAATGTCAGTCGGAACTTAGATGAATATCAGATAAGTGTATTGGTGTTTTATTTTCATGATTAATTTATAATTTGTCAAAAATACAGAGAAAGATCTGACATCTTACACTGAAATAAGTATCTCAGCATTTTGGAAATTTATACACGAAGAAAATATTCTAAATAGATATATAACATATAGAATAAATTGCAAGACTACCCTATCTAGACATACACTAAAAATCTAACCTCTTTATATGGTTTCATAACTGTTGACAGCAACAGGCTTTGGCCAGACATACGAGATAATTTAATATTTTTATGTGGTTACATTCTTATTCCATGACCAGTCATTTCGCCTACATAGTCTTATAAGACATACCTCTTTATGTGGTTACATAATTCTTTCCATGACCAGTCGTTGGGCCTGTCAAGTCATCTGAGACAAATTATTCTCTTTATGCCGTTACATAACTACAGTCTTTACATGCTGCTTTCGCACTGAAAAGAGGTTCCAGAGTTATCAGAAGAAAGATATTGATATCAGTCTTTAGGTTTCTTTTCTTTGTCGACAAGAACTAACATATTTCCTTAGTCAAAGTGGTGGTCCTAAGGAAACAAATGTAATGTAAATTTAAGACCCTGATGTTGTGGAGTTGAACCAAATATCTTCATAAAGAGGGCAACGCAAGGATGCTACAGACAAAGTTTGCGTGACCATAACAGTGCGAAAGAAAGTGACCGTTTTCGTAAATTCAGAGAGGTCTATGCTGGATTCTTCCGGTTTGTTGATGCTTTTTTAAGATGCGAATGAGCAAAAGTCATTTAAAGGATTTTAGATCGTCACTTTGTGCAGTTGAACATTTCCATTTGAAAAATAAAACAAACAAAAAACCCATAACAATATGAAAATAATCTATTAACGGATGCTGCAGGCTTTGTTTGGTGAATGCCCACGGGGATGTACCCAGTATTAATTCATATAATAGCTGACCATGAGCCTTCGGATCTGTAAGTTAAAAGGCCGTAAGCTTTCGAAATGTAATATACAATAAGCAAAATTACAAATATGTAAAAAAAATAACAACAACAACAACAAAAAACAACAACATAAGTTTCAAGGGAGTCCAGTTCAACAAATAATGATAAAGGCGGTCAATTAGATTTTAAGATGCTTTCTTTTTGTTCCTGACAGAAACAGTTAGACATTCAAATGAACATAGTACTTGACTTTTGTTATGCTCAACTTAAATATATTTTCTTTTAAAAAATATTACTTACAACTATCTTGTATTATCCATTTAACATTATAGTCAATAGAAGTGTCATTCCTAGATTATATAAGAAATTATATAAATCTAAATAGTACGCACGTATTACTTTAAGCAAATATGTTAAGTACAATTAAATATAAATTTCAAACAGTGTTATTGGTTTCTTTAACGGCTGTGGAAAGGTAGTTTGTAATAAAAACTTACGTTCAAGCACAATTACTCTTTATAAATTTAAAGATCAAGTTAATGCACTTTTTAAAATACATTTATTAATATAAAACCCGCCATTTGCTTTAATAACTTTTTCTCTTACAAAATGAATGTAAACTAATATGAAATAAGGAAAGGTTTCTGAACCGAGATTGACCACCTTTAATATATTTTATTTACAGAGGTTCTAAAATAAATGAATGTGCAATGTATATATAATTATTTCATTTTAACATGTTTTGATAAACCAATGTGAAATTGCAAAGTAAAAATATAAAAGTAAGCATGACATGATTTAAACACAACAAAAAGAAATAAAGAGTGCAGTTACAGAATAAATGTTCCATTTGGGATTTAGGAATACATAATGCACCCATATCATAACAAGTATACAATATGAAGTCAACATACTAAAACCTAGTTCTATCAAGTGCGTACATTGAACTATAATATGTCGGAAAATGTCCGATAAACTTTATAATCGACATATTTGTTTATTGTCTCCTAAATTGTCTCTTAAATTATATTATACGTAGCGTACTAAAACAAAAAAATAGTAAAGATCATAGCCTATTGACAAAACGTGTCATATCTACATCTAGTCTGTATTCAGAATCTATGTTTGGTTCATATTCAAATTTTATACAGTTATGTTCGCTTTCCTCTCTAAACATTGGAGATGACCAAAGGTAAAAATGTAAAAAATATACAATACAATATAATGCAATACAAACCATTGCAATGCAGTACAGTGCAGAGCAGAGCAGTGCTGTGCAGTGCAGTGCAGTGCAGTGCAGCGCAGCGCAGTTCAAAGAAACACAACACAACACAACACAACACAATACAATACAATACAATTAAAGTTCAACACAATTCAAGTGAATGCAAAATGTAAAGTCAATCTACTAAAACCTAGTTATATCAAGTGCTGAGGTTCAGGGTTTTGGGAAGAAATCTTTCGTTTATAATGGCTGTCAGGTGTGGAGCAGGTTACCGCCAAGTTTTAGATCTATACCTAGTCTGAATCATTTTAAAAAACGCTGTGAAGAAACATTGTATGCAAACTGTGTCAGTCTAGTCTTTTTACCTGACCAGTTATTTTTTCTGGCATGTAATATCTATTCCTTAAGTCTAGTGTATGAGTCTTAATATTAGCTGTTCAATGTCAAGCGACTTATTTGTTTTATTATATATTGTCTATTTTACCACAAAAAATTCTATCTATTCTATCTGTCTATCTATGACCTACATTTGTTTAAATCTCTTCGTATTCAATATACAACATGCACGCTTTTCTCATGGCTTACACTAACAGTTATTTTATAAGTTGTACTGAGGCCCTACTAGAAAGTTTAGTAATGCATAAAATTAAAACAAAATAATGCGTAAATTCCTTTCATGAAAGTTTACGACATTAAAAAACATTAGGTCAGATATCTAAATTTTGGTTTTTAAGCTAAAGTTAATTCAAAGTTTTGGTTTTTAAACTAAAGTTAATTCATGTTCTCATTGATGATAACTTGGTTTACACGAAATTTCACATATTTAAATGTAAAATGTATATCCAGCAATGAAAACTTACAAGAATTAAATTTGTATCTCATGTCGTCTGTTAAAATCCGGAATCTGGTATCTGACATTTTTGAAATTTTCAAGGAACTTGAAAAAACGTTCTCAAATGTATAAAACATGTATATTTATGTACCATTTCTAGTGATTTGATGACCAGTTACATTCTTTAATAATTAGTAAATGTTGTTAGGACAAATTTGGACAATTTTTGTTTGGCATTATAACTTTGTAGAGTTAGTTAACATCATTTCCTAATAGGAATAACACCTCATTTTCAGATAATATATTTTGGCTTTAGCAGATATAACTTTCTTTTTGCGCCTTTCTAGCCAGAACACTGCAGTTAAAGATGCGTGATTTTGGCATTCGTGATTTTTACAAATCACATATCAAGGAATAATAAGCCATAACGTATATAGTATATGGTTATAACATACTATAGCTTTGCATTTGTATGCGAATATTTTTTGCAAAGAGCCGGCCAAACTATTACAAATACCAAAGCTTGTTTGGTGTTAATTTAAAGATGACATAACAAGTATTTACATTGCAATCATCGGCAATGCAGTTTGTTTTCAAAAAATCATAGAGTATCGGACAGAATACAGTAACTTGGTGTGAAGTGTTTTGATTGTATTAAATGTTTATTTAAACTTATAAAAAATTGATCTTAAACATCTAAGCTTGTCAATGAAAAAGACTTTAATGTTGCTTTAATTTGATGAAGATCCTTCAGACAAATTTGAAAATATAATCACAGCAGATTTCTAAACCTTATACTTGAAATTGTGTTAGGTAAATATGCATGTGTCATTTTATTTCGTGCCAGAGAACTTAAATCTAACTTAAAGTAACACACAATAGCAGTTTATGTTAATTGTATCCACTGAAGATCTTATGATATTCACACAGTAAGTAGTCATTTAAAAGATACTATTGCATTCATACATTTTGCAGTCAGTAGTCATTATAAATTTCATTTATATCATAGTTCTTGCATTCCGTAGTCATTATACAAAAAATATCTTTTATCATACTTGGTGCCTTCACTAGTAATTATAAACTGTTACCACATAGATCTCGTCAAAAAGTAATACAAGTTATAATAGTATTGTACGAAAATGGTATCTATTGAAGATCCTATGGTATTCACGCAGCAAGCAGTCATTTAAAAGATACTATTGAATTCATACATTATGCAGTCAGTAGTCATTATAAATTTCATTTATATCATACTCTTGCACTCAGTAGTCATTACACAAAAATATCTTTTATCATACTTGTTGCAATCACCAGTTATTATTAACTGTAACCACGAAGATCTCGTCCAAAGTAACACACACACTTCCTTTTCCGAGTTCATTAAGTTTGTTGCAAACACCGATAGGTCTGCTACAACAGAAATAAATCTGTTATAACAAAGATATTTCAGTTATAAAAAGGGATTGTAGCCTTTAATAGAACTAGATCATTATGTAAAGCACAAGAGGTGTTCCTGTTTTGTAAATATTTTAAGTCTACTGTACAGACATGAAATATTGTGTAAGTATATCACGGTACTTGTACACCTTCAAAGTAAATTATAGTCGGTACCACAGTCATAGATGAACATACACTGTTCTTAATCAATGTCAGTATCTTCCTCCGTTTCCTCTTGATCTTGTTCAGGCAGAAGTTCCATAAACCTCTGACTAGCCGATAATTCTTTGTAATGATCATGAAATTCAGTAGTGATTACATCTTGATTGCACAAAGATATCAAATCCTTTTCCTTTGCACTTGGTATTGGGAACTTCCCCTAGTATAAAGAGTGAATATGCTCATTTGGACGCTTCTTTCCAAGAAGCTTTACTTTCTCGAATTCTTCTGCCTCATCAAAACTGTACTTGAAATAGCTCATCTCTGTCTCATATTCTCTTCATTTGTTTCCATCTTAGCTTTTTGCCACTTTCAGTCTTGGAATTTGCTTTTGTTCTTGCTGGTTAGAAATATTTGAAGCCATAGAATTTTAATCTTACGACATTGTATGGGCTTTTCCTCCTGGCCATTGATTTTACTGTTTCCCATTGACTTTGAACAAAGCTTATTCTCTTGGACATAGCAAATTCGATCGTCGAGTACATGTGTGTATGTCCGCTCTCCAAAAACTTGTGGTCAATACTTTTCAATGATGGTATTTTTGTAATAGAAATAAGGAGACAGGTTGCAAAATCTGATTTTTATGATTTTTATTTTGCCCGGCACATGCATCAGAGTATAGTATTACATGCTCTACTGACGACTCCAAACTTGAACGGTACAAATTTAAATATGTTGATATCTCACTTGATTCTCATTTGCCATTAGTTCTGACCATAGGTAACATGTTGCTTTTTGTCACCTGCTCTATAGATGGAGAGATTATAACAACAAAGTTTTCTCATATAGTACATCAACCTGACCAAGGAATACGGCGTATGCAAGACTGATGGGCAAGTTTTAATTTTGCTATCCTGCCTTGCAATATGACTATCTTTCTGTATTTTTCGCGCTAGCCACTTTCTAGCTTTCTTTATGCAATGTGTACTCTTCCTGTAGTTTTTTCATCCAATGCTTCATCTGATTTTGCATTTTATATTTGTTATATACAAAGTACACTGATCCTTTTTCGTCTCATGATATAACAGATTGTATTCTCGGTTAAAACCTCTTCTACATATCGGTTCATTCACAGCTTCTGACTGATTTTCTTTCCCTTTTGATACAATTTCATCATACATTTTCTTGATATTTGAGTTTGGTGCAAGAAACTGCCTGTTGGTAGACTTTCTAATACAATGACCCTCGACGGTTGGAAATAATTCTATATGATTCCTTATCTCTTAAAGTTTTACTTCACTGGTTTTATTCGGAGCTTCTATGTCTTTCACGTTCGTCTATTCCTTTAAAATGTCCAGACACTTCTTTTTTGAAAGAGCATGTGGTACAGTTGCTTTTTTATGCTTTAAAGAACTTTTTGTATACACGATTTGTTAATATATACTTCTTCATCACTTGTCTTCTCTTTCCAACTTTGTTCCCTTCATCGTCTAAGTATGTGTTGTGTTTTTCTCATGTACGTTTGAAAAGATAAAATCAAGTCCGCATCATAATGTTCCAGAATATTTGGGATTGAAATATATGCTAATATTATTTCATTATGATTGTCATTTGCCTTTAAAGTTGGTTCCATAATAATATTTTGTTGACTGGTTTGCTAGTGTATCGTAACTGAACATAGTTTGCAAGTGCCATTGGTGACAGACCCGCCACTTTGCTTGAGCAGTTTCCATCATTCGTAACATTTTCAAGTTCAGAGAGATATTCAGCAACAAATTCTTCTTTTCCGGGACCATTCTTGTCTATTAGAAACCCCATATATTCCACTGCATTTTCTTCAAAGTGGGAAATAATGGATTTCGTAATAGGGTGTGCGATTCTGATATAAGGTTTGCATAGCATACTGCTTGGAAAAACAAGTTTCCATGGGCAGGAACCTTATCCGGTTTAAGTCCTTCACCATTTTAGAATCGGTACTTCGTTTGCAGCTGTTAACGTTTGTCTCATTATTTCTTCATTTATAGTTCAACGTCTTTAAGTGCTCTACATCTGCCTCTCTGTTAGAATGATTTATTTACAGTTTCATTCCATGTTTTCTTCACCAGCTTTCCTTTTTAAAACGCCTTTTTCTTGAAGCTGACAACTCGGAATAATATTCTGTGTCTGAGTAATTTAAATCTTTCGATTTCGGCATATAATTTACATAATTGGTTTCGTCACTCTGTCGCTGTTATTGTATTGTAAGTGTCTACATTAATACACACTTAGTGGAATGTCTTCATCAGAACTGGTTATATACCTCAACTTCCTTCTTGTTGGTTTACGCTTTCGATTATTTCGTTTCCTACAGACCATTTCCCTAATATAGTTTCAATTTGTGTTTGATTTGTTGTCATTATACCTGAAACACTAATACTTGTATGTTCAGGTTTATCTGTAGAACTGCACAGTCAGGTTAAATTCTTTAATTACATCTTTACTTGAAATATTTGGTGTTTCATCATTGCATTTATTTTCTTCAACTTTCATAATGCTATTCTCTGTCACATTGTCTTCAGTCGCAGCACTGATCCGAATATTTGGCGCTTTATTGTCGCATTTATTTTCTTCAACATTCAACATGCCATTCTCTGTCACATTGCCTTCAATTTCCACACTGCTCGAAATATTTGAAGCTTCATTGTCGAAGTTTTTTCTTCAACATTGAAAATGCCGTTCTTTATCACATTTTCTCCAGATTTCACAGTGCTCGAAAGATTCGGCGCTTCACCTTTGTATTTATTGTCGTCAACATTCAAAACTCCGATCCCTGTCACATTGTCTTCAGTCACCGCATTGCTCGTAATATCTGGCGTTTCACTGTCGCATTTACTTTCTTTACCATTCAAAACTCCATTTTCTATCACATTTTCTTCAGTGCTACCTTGGTCGGAATATTTAGCTGTTCATTGTCGCAATTATTTTTTTCAACATTCAATAAATTATTCTCTGTCACACTGTCTTCAGTTATCACACTGCTTGAGATTTCTGGCGTTTCATTTTCCTCAACATTCAAAATGCTTATATCAGTAACATTGCCTTCAGTCGCAGCACATCTCGAAATATCTGGTGTTTCACTGTCGCATTCATTTTGCTCAAAATTCAAAATGTCGTTCTCGCTCACATTTTCTACGGTTGCCACATAGCTCAACATATCTAGCGTTTCACTGTCACAGACATTTTCTGGTATTTATACTTGGTATATTTTTGGGAAGCTTATAATTATTATATAGAGGATATTTGTTTGTTTGCAGTGAGATATCGAAATATATCATCACCGATAAGGGAGACAATTGAATATTTTCACGAAGGCGGAGCCTGAATGAAAATATCAGAATTGTCTCCCTTATCGGTGATGATATATTTCGATATCTCACTGCAAACAAACAAATTTTCTTTTTATTTTATGATAGTTTGTGAAGATCAACGAATTTTCTGTTTATTACATGCATAAATGTTCATATAAATCCAATATTTCATGACGAAATTCGGATTTATTTAAGCTACCGTGTTACATATGATACATCCGCTAAATTACCATGGAAACTTATGCACATTAATATCGAATATTGGTGATTAGGTTCATTAAATCAACACGACGCCATTTTGTTTTTAAAAACAAAAACTGCATTAAATATTTTGTGTAAAAATACACAGTCCGCGGCTAACAGAGACATTGACAAATGCCGGTAGTTAAGTAGAAGCATATTTAAAACTTTTCGGGTCAAACCGTCAGTTCGTTGAATAACCGGAAGCTTGCTTTGTTTACCAAAACACACGCTGAAGGTCATATTAAAAAAACAACACGAAAAATCTAAACAACTGTGGAATATGCGTAAGTCCTTGGAAAATCAAGCTGCAGAATTAAATATCATCATAGATTCAATAGAAATAGCTAGGAAATATTGATCTAGGGGCTGCATAGCATAACAAATTGGATGGAAGTTGGAACGCAACTGGCTGGGCTCGGAGTTGGGTCATGGAGTGGGAATACTTCGACTAAAATGCTGGCATATTACGTAAGGTTGAGTTGATGTCTTGTGATAATTAACGAAGACAACAACCAACTAAATGTGCTGTCGCCAGTAAAATCTACCACACGATAGTGAACCAATGGAAAAAAGAAGAGGAAACACACATATATCTGTAGCTACATGAATGGCAAGGCCTAGCAACCAAGCTGACAAAGGTAACATTATTTCTTTTGCAAATTTAATTATATAGCTTGCTTGTTCTATATAGGATTGTCTAGCAGTTCATGACTCGTATATGGCTTGAGTATTAGTATAATCCAGAAATTTTAAAGGCAGCAAAGGGAGGTAATTAAAGAATATATTTCAAGGGAGATAATTTATCTGGAAAAAAAGAAGTTCGGCACTGTGAGTGATATCGATTTATATCTCACTGCTATTTTCCAGTATTTCACCAATAAGCATAAAATAAATTTTCATTCTCTTTCACTCAGACTTTTTTAATGAGTTTTAAACTCTTTGCTAGTCTTGGAATTCGAATTTACTAAAAGACAAAAGAAAGTTCAGTACAGGCTCTTTCAAAATGTTTGCAAGTGCCATTGGTGACAGACCCGCCACTTTGCTTGAGCTGTTTCCATCATTCGTAGCATTTTCAAGTTCAGAGAGATATTCAGCAACAAATTCTTCTTTTCCGGGACCATTTTTGTCTTTTAGAAACCCCATATATTCCACTGCATTTTCTTCCAAGTGGGAAATAATGGATTTCGTAATAGGGTGTGCGATTCTGATATAAGGTTTGCATAGCATACTGCTTGGAAAAACAAGTTTCCATGGGCAGGAACCTTATCCCGTTTAAGTCCTTCACCATTTTAGAATCGGTACTTCGTTTTGCAGCTGTTAACGTTTGTCTCATTATTTCTTCATTTATAGTTCAACGTCTTTAAGTGCTCTACATCTGCCTCTCTGTTAGAATGATTTCTTTACAGTTTCATTCCATGTTTTCTTCACCAGCTATCCTTTTTAAAACGCCTTTTTCTTGAAGCTGACAACTCGGAATAATATTCTGTGTCTGAGTAATTTAAATCTTTCGATTTCGGCATATAATTTATATAATTGGTTTCGTCTCTCTGTCGCTGTTATTGTATTGTAAGTGTCTACATTAATACACACTTAGTGGAATGTCTTCATCAGAACTGGTTATATACCTCAACTTCCTTCTTGTTGGTTTACGCTTTCGATTATTTCGTTTCCTACAGACCATTTCCCTAATATAGTTTCAATTTGTGTTTGATTTGTTGTCATTATACCTGAAACACTAATGTTCAGGTTTCTCTGTAGAACTGCACACTCAGGTTAAATTCTTTAATTACATCTTTACTTGAAATATTTGGTGCTTCATCATTGCATTTATTTTCTTCAACTTTCATAATGCCATTCTCTGTCACATTGTCTTCAGTCGCAGCACTGATCCGAATATTTGGCGCTTTATTGTCGCATTTATTTTCTTCAACATTCAACATGCCATTCTCTGTCACATTGCCTTCAATTTCCACACTGCTCGAAATATTTGAAGCTTCATTGTCGAAGTTTTTTCTTCAACATTGAAAATGCCGTTCTTTATCACATTTTCTCCAGATTTCACAGTGCTCGAAAGATTCGGCGCTTCACCTTCGTATTTATTGTCGTCAACATTCAAAACTCCGATCCCTGTCACATTGTCTTCAGTCACCGCATTGCTCGTAATATCTGGCGTTTCACTGTCGCATCTACTTTCTTTATCATTCAAAACTCCATTTTCTATCACATTTTCTTCAGTGCTACCTTGGTCGGAATATTTAGCTGTTCATTGTCGCAATTATTTTTTTCAACATTCAATAAATTATTCTCTGTCACACTGTCTTCAGTTATCACACTGCTTGAGATTTCTGGCGTTTCATTTTCCTCAACATTCAAAATGCTTATATCAGTAACATTGCCTTCAGTCGCAGCACATCTCGAAATATCTGGTGTTTCACTGTCGCATTCATTTTGCTCAAAATTCAAAATGTCGTTCTCTCTCACAGTTTCTACGGTTGCCACATAGCTCAACATATCTAGCGTTTCACTGCCACAGACATTTTCTGGTATTTATACTTGGTATATTTTTGGGAAGCTTATAATTATTATATTTTTATTCTCTTGCACTCAGACTTTTTTCATGAGTTTTAAACTATTGGGTAGTCTTTGAATTTGAATTTACTAAAAGACAAAAGAAACTTCAGTACAGGGTCTTTCAAAGTGTTGAAAGTAAACTAAACTTACACTATTCTCTATTGAATTTATCTAGCTGTGGAGACTTTTGATATAGACTATAATTGGGGAAATCACGAATTGAATGAAAAACTGTCGGTACAAGAGTTGTCTATTTTGCTTCATACTTTTAGAAGGTCATGTTTTAAATATCAAATATTTCTAGTTTTTACATAAAAAAAGAGGTAAAGCATAAATATGTGTAGTAAATCGGTGCACATAGCCAGCACTTTACACCAAATACAGGCTGTAAAGACGAATCTGAATTTTTAGATACCATCTCTATTAAATGCAATTTAAGTGAAAACAAATACACAATGTAAAGTCAAGATACTAAAACCTAGTTATATCAAGGGCGTGCAATGACTTATTAATAAGTCGGACAATGTCCAAGAATTTTTATAATCGACAAATTTTTATAATTTCCGTTATTGGATAGACAGTAACAAAAGAAAGAACTAAAGATCATAAACTATTGACAAAAAGTGACATATCTATACCTAGTCTGTATTTATTCCTATGATTTTACCCATGAAGCCATTTACCCATGAAGCCATGTTCGCTTTCTTCTCAAAGTATAGGCGATGATCAGAGGTAGAAAAGTACACTACACAACACTACACTCACTGTACTGTACTGCACTGCACTGCACTACACAACATTACATTACATTACAAGAGGGCCAAGATGGCCCTACATCGCTCACCTGAGTTGAATTGCTTGCTTGAACAAATTTCTTTGCTAAAGCTTCAAAAACAAAAAGGAAACTAGGTGAGAATGTCATGGTAAAGATTCTTCAAGATAAGTACTGAACTCTGTTAAAAAATTATTCAAATCTCTTTGTTGTAGCTTCAAAAACAAGAAAGTAAGTCAGTAGGTCACGGCTAAGAACATTAAAGATGAGTATTGAAATCTTTATCGAAAGTTACTGACGTGGTCCAAATTTCTATGCTGTTATGATCAGTGTGAAAAACTGTACATGTCATCCAAATTTCAAGGCTGTATCTTAAAAAACAAGAAAGTAGGTCAGTAGGTCAAGGTCACTGTCAAGTGACCCTTAATTACATGTACTTGGGGTCATCATGTAATCATAATTAAACAATCAAGGAAATATGATCAGACCCGGGGCGGGTCCATATTTAATGCTAGGGGGATAATTTGAACAATATTAGTAGACAGCCATTAAATGATGTTACATACAAAATATCAAAGTCCTAGGCCCAGTGGTTTTGGGCAAGAAGATTTTCAAAGTTTTTCCCAATATAAATCTATGTAGACCATGTGACCCCCCAGGGCGGGGCCATATTTGAACCTAGGGGGATAATTTGAACAAAGGACCATTAGATAATGCCACATACCAAATATCAAATCCCTAGCTACTGTGGTTTTGGACAAGAAGATTTTTAAAGTTTTTCCTTTCGGTTGCCATGGCAACCAGATTTCTGTATGGAATTCATTTCTTTGACTAATTTTCAATGAGGACATGCAAGAAACATTCCTGTGAAGTTTAATCGAAATTGGTCTGGTGGTTTAGGCTGGGAGTTGTTGATGGACGACCGACAACGTACGACGGACGACGAACGGCGGACAATCACAGACCACAAAAGCTCACCTTTGAGCACTTCGGGCTCAGGTGAGCTAATAATACAATACAATAAATATTTTCTGCAATGCAGCGTAACGCAACATAACACAACTAAACACAACATAACAGCATACAACCAAACACAACACAATAAAATACAATACAGTACACTTATTATATAATAAATACAATTCAAGTGAATACAAATAAACAATATAAAGTCAATATACTAAAACGTAGTTAAATCAAGGGCGTGCAGTGAACTATAATAAGTTTGTAGCATTAAGCAGAGTCTTTATAAAACAAGTTATTCAAAACAGGTAGTTTATAATAGGTCTGTTTATATCTAAAGCTATACAATCTGTAGATTCTACGAAAGCTTGTGAGACACAATGGCAGCATATCAACAAATTTCATGGTGTAATGTATAAGATTTTATCTCCGTATCCAAAAGTATTTGTTTTGTAGGTCAAATGTATGCATTGTTTTGATGGCGATGAAGAAATAATGAATACAAGACAATCCATACGATGTAATTACCTAATATATACCATTGCTATTGTTACTACAATAAACAAAATGTAACTTCAAGGTGAAGGTCACAGAATGCAAGCTTAATTACACCATACTCAAAGTTTCTTGCCAAGATGGGTAAATCTAATATTGTTATAAAGAAGTTAAACGCCAATTAGCAATGATTTTTAAATCAAAAGTGTATAACTGCATACTTAATATGCATACTCAAGAAAAAATATATCTTGATGACATATTACATATTACAACTGACCAACGAAATAAAAGCTTTAAAGTGGTCATATGATTAAATGGTCCATTTTAATATCTTAAGGAGGTAGGTTACCTTCATATTTGTATGTGCGCATGTCCAACCGGAAGCTAACTTGACGATTTACGACGACGTTTACGACAAATTAAATGTGTTTGTATATTCATTTTCCTGAAAATAAATCATGAACATGCCTCCGATCTGATACTTTATGGTTTAATAATGCAAAAAAATGAATCAATTCCCGAAGAAACGCTTCAAAACAATGTTGCCTTAAAATGACGTCATTGACGTCATGACGTTACGTGTCAGTTACCGCGCAAAATTAATAGCTTTTATCTTGAAAGTACGTAATTCTGTGCATTTTCTTTATTTTAACTATCTTCAAATAACAAATATTTGCTGAAATATTTGTTATGAATCTTTTGCTCTGAGTAATCATCAATATTTTGCTTCTTTTATTTAGTTATATTGAAACGTAATGCGGATTGTAAGAAAATGAATGATGGTAACCAATGTTATTTGGAATATAGTTGGATGAAAGGTTACTTGTAACGGCCATTTTCAAATAAAAAATCTAGCAGTTTGATTTGTATTACCTATTTTTCATGTTCCGTTGATAATTTGTTACTTATATACTAAAAATAAGATCTAAAGCTGTTCAAATTTCAGTAGAAAAATGTGGTTCCTTAAATTTAATTGATGTTACCATGGAAACGAAGCTCGTGACCTATGTATCTAAATGTAAAATTCAAAAGCGTTGACACTGGTCTATTTAAGAAACACAACTTCGGCTTTTTATTTTCATTTCAATAATATCCATTAGAATAATATCAGCATGCTGAACGATTTTTCCATGAAAAATGCCAGGCGATGGGTACTGTCGTATGTATTCTAAGCTTTGAAATTTGTTTGAATCAATGCAAATAACAAGAAAATATAACTAACGTTAGAAATAATATGTTAATAAAGTTACATTAGCTAGAAAGATAATCTTATTCAATATTTTTGTAAGAAATTACGACAAAAAGCAAGATATAAGCTATTTTAAACATCTCTGTTGCCATGGTTACTGTAAACTTTAAGAAAAATAGGGAACCATGTAAAGTGCATGGTATTTTGCTTAAAATATTTCCCAAATATTCCATGTTAGTCATTAACAGAATGCCACTTAGGCCGTCGAAAACCCCTATTTTTATACATAATTGTTTAAAAATGAGAGAAAATGCGTTACCATGGAAACACGAGCCCCGCGACATATGCATTTAAAGCTTATATTAGAAAGCTAACGTGCATACTAGTAAAATTATTAATTATGCAGACTTCTACGGATATCAGTGAAACTAAAATACACTAAAAATTGTTAAATATCCGTATTTTCCTTCTTCTTTTAATATGAAATATCTTTAGAGGGTCATGTTCTTCAAACCTAGATAAAAATTGAATTTGAAGGGACAGAGACAAACGAAATTGAGATTGTAGCAGGTAAAACTCCATATTACACGAAATACAAACAAATGCTGCGGTTAAAATAACTTGAATTTACCCTTGTAACAAGGTAACCTACCTCCTTAAGCAAGCGCTTGTAACTTTATGTGACTTTTCTCGCAGTACATAAAAAACGTACATCAATTATTAGGTTCGATGAGATTTACCTTTTTTGAATTGTAATAATGTCCGGTTAAGAACGGAGGGTTGCAAGAATGTTAACATTTGCATATATATATTGATAATACATTATGGGCAAGTTACCGTAGATCTCCCGAACTATCATGACAAGGATTGGGAAATAACTACAGATGCTAGGGTAAAAAATAGAAAAAAAAAATAGTGCATTTGTATAGATTGTGGGCATGTAATGCGATATTGCCTTCAATTTAACTGGAACAGCATCTTATATGTTCACATATTTCGTGTAAATACGATCAGGGTTTGTTAAGAAATGTTTAAAATTCATACAAACACAGCTATATGGTTTTGTTTTGCGGAACATCAGATCATAAAATGAGGCTACTCCTATTGGATCTTTGTTGTAAAATGGTGCTGTACACAAAGAGAAATATAGCGTCTCTTGATAAATCAAGGACATATAACTCCTCAAAACATACATATCTTATTTTACTAATAATTTAACTTAACACAGGTTTTAATGTGATTGAAATTGGTGATGGAAATTAAGGTGCTAGAGTCTAGATAATTGACATTTTGATTCGATGATATTTTTTCCAGAAATCGAACCCGACTAAGAATATTTGGTCATATTAATGTAATACACGTTTGAATAGCATTTCTTCAAAACTTTCTGCTATAGAATACGCATGCCAATTATGAACGACGACAGACGGACAAAGTACTTGCAACGATCCCAAATGCTCATCATGAGCTCTTTGCGCATTGTCCAGCTAGCAACATAATACAATACAACTATAAATACAAATACAACACATAACAATACAGTACAATACAAAATAATACAATACAATACAACATAATACAGCATAGCACAACCCAATTTAACACAACACAACACAATACAAAAAATAACAGTGCAATGCAATATAGTTCAATAAAATTCAAGTGAATACAATTCAATACAAAATAGTGTTAGTTGAAATTATACATTATTTATAAGTTAAGATTATTACAGTATTTGCATTAATCTGTACAATACGGTGATATATTTGACAAGTTGCCGTTCAAAAATATGGGTAGTGCAATACGTTTTCTGGATGAATACAAGTCAAAATATTCCCCGTGTTATAGAGGAACATGTTAAATAAATTTTATACTTTAATCTCATTTTCTCTTTAAAAATGTAAACAACTCAAATTGGTATGCATTTATTTCCATTTCAGGTGACTGAAACAATTGATAATTAATACGTAAATAGTTTACTAACGTAAAGTTTCGTTCGGATATTCGGTCGAATAAGTCCATTATAGAATACATTGAATCTAATACAAAATATTTATTTTACGATCACTTGTTAAAATTGCAAATTGCTGCTTGGAAGAGAAAAAAGGTATAGAATAAACACTTAATATTGAATACAACAAAATCTAGTATAAAGCATAAAATACATACAGCAAATACCAAAACGTCGGTAAAAGAAATGTTTAATTGTACCGACAAAATAAAACATTAAATCCTATTATGTCGCATACAGTTGAAAAGATACAAACGGAACATTTCTACAATCACTTCTTTACTGTATCAAAGTCCAAACAATCATTTCTAATTCCTTTTCGAAGTAAGTCTTCGCAGAAAAATACCAAACTCGTAAATATTTTTTTGGATCTGTCCTTTGTTTTCCGCCATAGATAATTTCCAATAGTGTACCAACTTGACATTTTGCGTCTGAAAATAGCAAAAGTAAGGGGTAATACAATTTGGCTTATCAAAGATAAACAGTCAATTCAAAATATTATACTCTTTTGAAATATATATCGTTTTGATGCTTTTGAAGAATGAAAAATCGTCATTTCTAGTATACTTGTAGATACATGTCAATTAACTCTTTATCTTTTATACCTTCTTTCTATTCATTCGAATGTAAGTGTTTCCTTTCGATATTTCATCAACAGCAATTGAAGAGTCATGAAGCATGGTTAAATACTTTGAAAGTTTCAAACTTATTGCAGCAGCAGCTACAGCGGGAATGCTCCCTTCCTTTTTGAGCAAGTCCTGCACGCTGCGTGTTCCTTTCAGAAGTGATCCCCTTGTAATTCCCATTGATCTACCAGAGTTGTCGTATTGAAGGATCGCTGAACTAATCTCTGGAGGTAAAAATGAACTTTTACTTTGTATGTAAGACGATTGAAATGATATTTTCAAAGAAAACAAAATGGAGCGTGATTATAACTCTAAACACTCAATGTTTCTTATGGAATCTGTCAAAACGGTTCAAATATGTTACAAAGATGTAAACAGAATGATTCCAGAGATCAGTATCCGATTAACTGCTTTTAAAGAAATTAAAACGTGTCAGGAAACAGATTTTATTGCTCTCATTGTAAATGGAAAGAGAAACATTGAATTGTAGTATTGATAAATAAACAATTCCAAATCTGAGTCTCAGCTCTATATTTCAAGTCACAATGTTTGTAAGAAGCTGCGCCTGAAGGACAGGACAGTAAATCAAATCAGAACATTTCCCAGCCTAATATACTTCTTATACTTCTAACAAAAGCAATGAACATTACAATGAACATAAAACATTACTTTTATGTATAATATCGCGTATAAGATTATATATTGTTTTTAATTTTCAATGAATATCTGAAGTTAAATTCTCCATCAGACAAAATAAAATCTGATTCTATGAATTTCATGATTTTTACAATAAATTAAAAAACATAAGTAAAAGACTTTAACTGAAACTTTTGTGTAGTGTTAACATATATCTTAGTTTCGAAAAATTCAAAGATCCGCTGCTTTTGATATTTGTTGCACTATGATTTACAAAGACTTAAATTGCGTTTTTTCCTGAAAGGATTAAAGGTACCGTTAATCACAGAGAGCATGCACTAAGAATGTAAATGCTCTGTAAATTGATAAATCACACACTGGAGATTAAGAGCTAAACAATATATACTTTAAACATCTTTCATTCCTTTAATGGATTTTTCAAAGAAAGCATAACTTAATTCTAAAAGGGGAGTTTTAAAACTGATATGACAAACCTTGATTACTAAAGTGCAGAGATAATCTATTGATAAATGTAAAAAATAAATATAAAAATACTGATAGTTTAAACAGTGACTAGAGGGCTTGCACATTTCGTTATCGATAATGAACAGACTCAGATATGCTTCCGATAGATCTTCTTAGATATTTCATTTACTACTTTGTATTGCCTGTACAATTCAGTTCGGTATTTTGTGTTTTTATTATGTACATTTCCACTAAGAGATGATTTTTTTATGAAATGAATGCCAAACTAAGACAAACACTCCTTGTTGATAACTTTAATTTGCGTACTTGCAATTTCTTATTTGGGTGCATTCGTGAATGAAATAGCTTACCCTTTTGAAGTTCTACTCTGTTCTGCTCCTCAGTACTTGGGTTGAATTTCTGTAATCATTCATTATCATAATTACATCATAATTTTTATAACTGTTTTGGATATTCAAGTTTGACTGATGTTTTATTAAAGACAGTACAAAAAGCCCAAACTATTCCAAGTAATAAGTCATGCTTTCCAGAATTAAACCAGGAAACTCAGTTACTTTTATGGGTGCATTATGACATCGACTGCTATTTTTCAGGCCCTTGCATATTCTATATTGTAGGCAGTGTAACTAAAAATACAATCTTTAAGTAGGAACTATCTGTTTTAGAAATATGTGTAGCTAACTGCATCGAAGTACGTAGACTGAAAAAATAATTAAAATGTCATTTTCTGAAAAAGAGTTATTTGAGCTGAAAAAAAATTATCCCGAGTAAAATGTTTGGAAACAATGGAGACAACTCCGCTAAGACCTTATGGTAGGCTTAGGTGGCTACTGACCTAGAACCGCATGCAAACTATGCACTTTTTACCTCAAGGGAAGGGAAAAGCAAGCACAGTTGCCACATGGATAAGCAATCTGAATAGTAGACTGTGTAAAGATCAAATAGGTTAATGCCCTGGGGAAAGTTTGACATTTTCTATGGTGATATTTGTCAACAAACAGACGATGTTTTTACAAAAAAGTCAAAACCCACAGAATTTTACAAGGTGAACTATGTTGAAAAAGCTACTGCTGGAAAGAGAACAATCTCTACTGCCCATTTATATGCGTCAATGTATGGAAAAATATCTAGAAATATGAGAAAATCAAAGACATCAATTTTAGGACTGTTCGATGCATGACTGTGTTATCATGCATAACATTTAACATAGATAAGTTACTTTTCCTTGGCAGGATTAGGATTAACAAAAGGTGATCACTCAACAATTTCACTATATACCTTGTGTAAAGAAAGCTTAGGCTAAGTCTCTATATATTGCTCTGAAAATTTATCAATAACTTAATTCCTTGAAAAGAAATAAATATATAGCAGTAATAAATAGTTCCTAATTTTATGTTACATTAAAAACGCATGTTTCGTCATTTGTTTTAGATTTCTCATTCAAATTTAGCGGTGTGATGGAACTTTAGTTTGACATCCCACATGTCTGTCCGTCCAGAAAATTTAAATCTTACGGCGTTTTGCTCCAGACACTAAATATGAAGGACAAACTTGATCTATGAGGTTCAGCTATGACTTTGACTTCAGAGGGCGTGGACGGTAGCATGCATTTCCATTACCGTCCATGAATAGGCTCAATCAAACTGAGCCTGCAACATTTTCGTTTTTGTCGTGTTGAGGCGACCTGTGGAGTTTTCATTTTTTTTATATTTGAACCTAATGCCCAGGTTTATACGCTCCTCATATTATCTTTTCGCCATCTACCTATACATGTAATGTCCATGTCTTAACGATTATTAAGTGCTCCGGCCACGAAATATGAGGGGAAATTGAACTGGTTCATGTGCACTGCACATTGCGTCACCGTCATGTACCTATGTACCAAATTTAAATTAAGTAATACTTTGAATGGTTTTTGAGTTACGCTCCGGCCACGAAACACGACTGACAGAGAGACAGACGCGTACGTTTTCCAAAACAATCATGCTTATTCGAGTTAAATAATTTTAAAGTTCGATTACTTTGACTTTTATGAAAAAGAATGTTTTATATCATCGTAATGTACTATTGTTTTCTTTACTATTGTCTTTCTAACACCTTTACTTAATTTTCTAATAATATATTTTACTTCTTAACCGTACAAAGTCAAGAATGGGAATTAAGCCAAATCCATTAATATAACAATCACTTCTATAATGTTTCCAATGTAAACTTTTGAGTCTGGGCTGTGCCCAATACATTTTACATTTTTGTCCTTGTAAACGTCCTCATAAGCATCTTCAGTGGTTATTTTATTTCATAACAAAGTTTATCAATGTCAATAAATAAGAGTTATACCTTTTAAATGTTACTAATAAACACTAATGAAAAACCGTACATGAAGTAAATTGATCAAGTATCAATAACGTTTTTCCTTAAAAAGAAATACATGTATGTTCTTAAATGATAATATGGAGATACAATTTCTTCTTTTAGTAAAGCAGTGATTATTGAATAGTAGTAATGAACAGTTCTTAATTTTATGTTACATTAAAACACATATTTCAAAGTTTCTTCATTTGTTTTAAATTTCTAATTCTAATTTAGCGGCGTGACAGAACTTTAGGTTGGCACCCCAAAGGTCTGTAAGTCCTAGAAATTTATCAAATCTTACGACAAACAACAAAGTCCTCAAGATATCTTCACATAGATTTGTACGCAGCTAGAGGGCAATCAGGAGATAAGAAAATCATTTCATTTTGTTTCGATGATAAGACCAAAACTATATATGTCATTGCGAAGGATAATGCAGAAATGCACAAAAATAGAGCTCCTGCAGTAATGCTAACATGCTAGAGTCTGATGGAATCTGGTGTGCAGATGACAATTACGACATTATTTTCTGTAATTCAGCTAGAATAGAAGTAATTCTGAATCTTCTAACTGTGCAATGGTGTCCCCTCTCCTCATGATCGCCCAAGTAACAATTGCCGGAGTAACGGTTTTGATTTAACCATTCTATGCACAGGCCTTCCAGTGATTTATGTGTTAAAGAGCATGGATCTGTTCTTACATATTTTAGCGTCAGATGCTTTTGCTACAAGGGCCAGGGTTAAAATTCCAGCAGATACGCTAATATATTTTTGTAGTTCCGATCGGCTAATAAAATAGAAAAAGTGGAAACTTCACAGGTCGCTCCATACGACAAAAACGAAAATGTTGCAGGCTCGGTTTGATTGAGCCTGTTTATGGACGGTAGTGGAAATAAGTACCACCAGTGCTATTTTGTGAAGCTAAGAACGGAACATGGCACTGACTATAGCATGAATTAATGAGCGGTAGACAGTGTTATCCAATCACATTCAGTGAACCCTATTTGGGAAATAAGTTGGAACAAAAATTAATCGCCCTTACTTATTATATATATATAATTTATATATATATATATTTTTTTTCAAATTTGGTGAAATTTAAACTTTATGTAATAAATGTATATATTATAAGCAATTTAATGTGTTTGGGTTAAACACCGTTTTTCAACAGTTTGTTTTTAGAAAATATATGTTCAAGTATCAAACTGTAATATGTTTTATTTTCTGGATTTGATACAGCAAAATAACAGCATATTTAAAACTGTTCAAAGTCTTTTAAATTTCTTCTTGTTAATGACTTTTTTATATTTCAGGGATTCTTGTTTGTATAGGTAAATATCCAAATACGATATTTTATTTCATTTTTTCTGAAGCTGATATTTTAGTTATATTAAAAACTATATCGGAACCTCAGTGGATACAAAGGATTGTTTCTTGTGGAAATCTAATTGTAAAAGTGAATGGTTTGCATGCTCTTTTTTCTGATATCTGTTTCAAGAAAGTAGCGTCTTTAATAAGTAATAATATTGTTTTTTGTTGACCAAATTAAAGTTTCAAGAGAGCAAACACTGATGCATAGCCTGTCCGTCATAGAGATTTTGTAACAACGAAGTAACTAATGTTTTTACTTTCGGTGTTTAATGAATTTATTGTTTGCTTTGCTGTAACTATTACCCATATAACTTAAGTTTCCTCAATAAAAGATGCATGTCAATATCAGATGAAATCGAAGTCTAGACTTTGACACTGCATCTAAAGCTAACACATGAATGCTAACGTAGCTGCAAGGATTAGTTTATAATATTCTAAGGACAGTTTCTTTAATTGTTTAGAAACATAACTTAAAAGACAAAGTTCAGTTTTTTTAACACAAATCATAATAGCCTCCCATTGTTTGATGTTTATTGTATCACAAATGTTTTAGCAATTTCATAATTACTGTTCAATATATGGCTACTATATAAAGAGATATCTTTACTGAAACTACCATACTTTAACCAAATATTTGTCATGCTCATAATACGCCCTGATCTGGGCAATTTATTTTCGACACAGAACATTGTCTTGCCCTACATTGCATTAAATGCATATCATACTACAAAAATAAACGTACCAAAAGTTCCGTGAGACATGGCGAAAGTCTTAAAAAGTCTTATTACCTTCTTTAAAAACATATTTTACCGGAGTCCACCATACCTAGTTTGTTTGGAGCTGTGAGGCTCCTTTGCCCTGCGCTTCGAGGTATTGGGCACGGTAAAATGCGCTACGCATGATCAACAATTTGGTAAAATTTGCCGCCTTATCGGTAAAATTATCCCCCTTGAAATCACCTGGCTGGGCGATATCGATTTTTATCTGGTTGATATTTCCAATAGAAACAAAGAAGGAAAAAAGTTCGAACAAATATTGTTTTTATTAGAATGAACACACAATATTTATTATCCTTTCTTTTCTCTTTACAAAGATATAAAAATTATATATCTAAAAAGAAGAATTAATGCTCAGTTTACGGCATATAGTTACTGAATAAAATAAGCAAAAACCTGTGATACGTATCTTATTCTTTCCCCTGTAGCCACTTTATTCATAATTTGAGAATATTTGTTATCCTATTGAAGTATTCTACAGACAATAAATGTTTTATATATGTTTTTATTTTGAAATTATTTTATTGTCTTCTTGCTTCCCTGGACGTTTAAAAGTTGGTGTTTTTTGTAAAATTTCTTTATTGCTCGTGTCCGTGGTATTTCCGAACGCGCGCAGAAACTCACGAACTCGACCGAAGTTAAGCTGTCTATGATACAGAGAGCTGATGGTTACAAAAGAGTATTATTATTGATAGGTGTTCAATCTGTTATATCTATTATATAGTCTGTAGTTACCGACATGTATCCTTGACGAAATAAGGAAATATTGTATTGTTATATTGGTAATTCTTACTGCATGCATCAATATAAAAGAAAAAAAGAAAGAAAGGTAAAGAGAGAGATAAGAAAAGAAAGTCATAACAATTTCATGAGTGAAATTTACACAATTAGAAAAGAATCTAGAGTAAATAAATGATCTATATTTTACTGCTTGCCTAAAATTCATAAGACAATATGCACTTTGCAACTATATATATTTCTTTCTAAAAAGGATATAGCCACTGTCTTGTATTTTAAAGATTCGCATAATTATATTTATACCCTTCAGTTTCAGTTTTAACCACATATATGTTATAAAGAATTTATATAATGCAACATTTTGAGTTAATTGATTTCGGAACCTCTGAAACAGCCATATTAAAGCTCTTTTCGGTAGTTGTTTATTACCAATTAACAGCTTTTTGCAAGTTTATTGCGTACCAACACCTTTTTATTAGGGGACTAGGGGTGATCAGGTCTTTTTATTACACAGATAATAATCTTCTCGGTGACTGCGTCTATATCAAGAGCATTTTGAAAATGGTAACATGTTTAATGAACGACACTTAAATACACTATAAATAAATAAATAAATATATATATATATATATATTCATTTTCTAATCAACAACAAATGATGAAAGATATGTAGGATAATGTGACAGTGATTTAGTATTTACTTGTATTTGATTTACAGTATTTTTTTCCTGAATACAGGTTAATTGTTCGGTACTTAGGTATAGAAACATCGAACACATGTTAAAGGTTCGCCTTAGAGTGAAAATATTGTAAGTTTTCCGACAACATGTGTGAAAAATTGTCGTTTATTGACATATTAGTTTATTAATTGTCTCTTCTGAAAATTATTATGTACATTTAGTGCTCCGTATTATATCATGCTTTCACTTGCTGAAAGTATTGCATTTATAAGCTTTATGCAATAAATCGAAATTGAATAGAATTGAATGTACGCACAGATAACCTCAAGCAGATATAGCACGCGCTAATTTTTAAGAAATGAAATATATGTAATTCCTAGTTCATATAGTAATAATATTCGTGATAATTATTATGAATAACCTTTCTACTACATCAGTGTCACATTATCTCAAATCTTTCTTAAAAGACTTTAAAAACCTGACATTTATTAAATCAGTCAGTCAGTAACCTTTGAGAAACTTTGGGAAGTCATAATTCGCACATACTTTATTACGTAATGACTGGCTCGGGGGCAAATAGGTCACACTTCATATTAAACAGGCCCTGGTGTCATAAATAGATACCTTTTACATTGTAAAGTATATTTGTTAGTTTGTTTTTCTGGTTTTTATTTTATTAGTGTATGACAATATGTTTTTCAAATGTTCATTACATAGCAAAATTAGTTTTGGCACATTAAATTATGATTAAATACAAATAATTGATTAATTAGTTAAATTTTCATTTCAATTAAAATTCCATTGAATGTAACAAAAAAAAAGTATTTCACATCTATTTATTATAATTGAAAATGATTGACCATATTTTGATATACCATGCAAAATAAGAGAATAAAATAACGTAATGTCTTCTATTTTTCCGTTCTGTATTTTACATTAATGAAAAACAGAATTAAACCAAATTGTTACAATGTATGTAATCTTGTAAATATAAAGATGACTATATTTGTTGTTGTTGTTTTACCGGTACTTAAAATTGGTGTAAAATAAATTCCCCCTTCCCACGTTTTTACAGTATCCTAGTTATTTATGATCGGCACCTCCCGTGGTATGATAAGCGGAGATAGCCGAACCATAACGGTTTGCAACACTCGCTAAAATATCTGAGAGTGATCGATATTCAGCTAGACGATCTAAGAGAGACAACTATGTATAGTGTTGATCTCGATAAACAAGGAAAGATAATAGAATCGCTTTTTACTCAGTTCTTCAGTATGAAGTATCCTTTACGAATTGACACCGTGAGAGACGTGAAATCACGTCCAAGCCAATTACATTATACTGACACCGGAATGGCCTGTCCTAGTACTATCCTTTTAATGATGAGCGCCAAGCGAGGAAGATACTATTACCATTGTTTACGTCTTTGCTATTATGCGGCCAGGAACTCACGACCTCCCAGCGGGAGCTCTTTTACTAAGCTAGCAAGGCGTAGAAACTTATTTAGAAGATGAAGATCTATAACAAAATCTTCTAGAATAATCACCTGTTCAAGTGTAGATGTTATAATGTTTGTATTTTTCCTATTTATAGATAATATTTTACCTTCAATGGGAGAAACAAGTGCTTAAGCAGCCGTGCAACCTATAATGCCAGCAGTAATTTATAGCCTAGTTCTTATTCTTCAGCAAAACTTATAACTTTTTCCATAAGCAGCAGCACGTCTAGTTAACTTGATGACTAATGGATCTGTCACTGCTATTCTATTGCTGTTCATTTATGTAATATATCTTTTAAAATGAAATAGTTTTTCAATGTTATTAACCTTTAGCCTGCTTGCGGCAACTCGTTCTGCCTTTGCGACCAGTGCAGACCAAGATCAGCCTGCACATCCGTGCAGTCTGATAATGGTCTGCACTGTTTGCTATTCAGTCAGTACATTTTCAGTAAACACCCATTCAAATGATAAATGGTATTGCCCAGATTGAATGATGGACCATTCCATTATAGAAATTTAGCAGGCTAAGGGTTAAACGAAACTGAAGTATTAGACTTGTCACTGTTACTTTTCAGGACCTGTTTTTATAGTCTCGTATTATACTTTTGTTTTATTCTAAAACTATTGTTTAGTACGTAAAAGCTCTTGTTTGTTTAGTACGTAAAAGATCTTGTTCATAAAAGTACCTTCAATTAACCCATTAATCAGATCTTTAATAATTTCATATTATAGGGTTTGTATTGCAAATATTATTAATTATAAATATTTCTTCTTCCAGTTCAGTTTGTAACGTTTTTCGAATGTTGCTTAATTTTACTCAAACGAACTCTTTCTCCAAATCTAAACGTTTGCTGAATCCTCAATTATTTTAAGTTACCGCATACATTAAGTAGTACCTCTACTATAGTTTACTAGCTTCAGTCGGTGTTATTTTTATACATGTAAGTTTATCAACCCTTTTATGTAAATGTTTAAATAATAATGAGCATTGTTTGTTGCAAAGTAATTGCGTATCATTCTTTCAGAGTCCTATTAAGTTTATTACTATCTGTTATTATTAAACGTATGATATACGTTTATTTTGTTTATAATTATTCAAAAATATTGGACAAATTCAGTGCAGAATAAGTTTTTTCATCAAACCATAAATTAGTAAGAATTTTTAGAAGATTTTCCAGTTTTGTTTTTAATGAAATAACGCAAGCATACTTGCTAAAACATCTATGACAGTAATTTCTAACTGTAACTCGGCGTTTCGAAGATTTTCATTTTCCAGTTTATGCATTTCGTCTGCTTATTCCGGATTATAGTTTATTTTAACGTCGTATACTTAGGGCGGGTGCGTTTTCCATTTTTTATTTTTTTTTTATCCAAGTTCAAGTTTGTATTTTATATTTATAGCTAGTTATTTTTGCCATTCTTTATCCAACTGTTTTGATTCAGTGCTTTTGAAACCAAATAGCAATTTCTTTTCATATTCACTTTCACTTTAGTCATTATCAAAAGTCATGCCTCATATATACTGTGTCTAGTTCAGTAACACGAAGTCTGTTACCAGAACCACAACATTTATTTCCGGGAAATATGAAACCTTTCTTAGCTGAAATAGGTATTATTATTCAACTTTACAATATTACACGCTGTATTAGATCAATTGCAAACATCATATGAAACAGACAGAGCTGATACAAAACATAACTGAGCCAATATGAGAAAAACAGGGCCAATACGGAATTCAAGCATTTTGATTGGTTCAAAAGAGAGGGCCAATACGGATAAGCCACTTCCGTTAGATTTTTAGATGACGCCATTTTGTTTTACATCATAGTTATTGATTACATTTTATCACATTTTGACAAAAAATCATCCAACATGTTCATTTAATAACCAAGTATGACTGAGTGGGATGTACGTCTTCAGAGATTACAGCGATACTTTCGCTTATTCGGTATTGTGTAAAATGCAGGTGTTTCCTGTCAGAAATTCTGGCAGTTGTCAAGGAAAATAATAAGAAAATATGGAAACTCAGATTAATTAAAAGGATGAGACTTATCTTTAACAGACATTTTGATAGTGTGGACTATTTGTGCAATGATAAATAGCGATTCAAATGCTGGAAAGTCGCAAGCGGATGAATAAATTGGCGAACAAGAGTGTCAGTTGTGAACTGCAAACAATTTCGGATAAGAATTAAACGAGACATGGGACTATATAATATGTGCTTGGTTGGTTGTATTATCTTGATCAACACATATGTGTATAATTTTGTGTCTCGTTGCTTGCAGCTTAAAAGGAAATGACTTTTAAAGCAGTTTTTATCACAGTTCAAATGATAAGATACTCGCTAAAGAAAATAAATAGGAATTCCAAAAAATAAGGTAAGTTCTAGTTACTCTTGATTATGTCGCATTAAAATATCTCTCAAAATTATTTTCAAGTACCTACATACAACTCATTCTGTTTTACTGGCGAAAATGATCATGATTTCTAAAATATGTCTAAACAAATTGTCAAGAATTTTCATCTCAACGTACATAGCTGTCATAAGGTAACTCACAGAGTTCTTACGGTGTTACTGTCAACAGTTGAAAGTTGAATAATAATATAATCATTAATCAAGCGATTTCATATTGGCCTAGTTATTTGTCCTCGGGCAGTCGTATTGGCCCGAGGCCTACGGCCTCGGGCCAATACGACAACCCTTGGACAAATAACAAGGCCAATACGAAATTGCTTGATTAATAACATTATAATATTGCTCTATACACGTCAATTGCTGCGACAGTATTTCGTTTTAATATTACCACAAGAACTGCAGGTCGCTTTTAGCATAAATATGCCATTTTGTTGTTGAAACCTATTGAGGATTCACACATTCAGTATATTTGTTTCTCTTTTGAACAATACATTTTATTTTGAGATTTCATCATATATCATATATATTCAAAATGTAAATTCAATATGAACTATGTATTCGTGAGAACTATCGTCAAAAACACGAGCAAATTCCGACCAGTTGGTGCACACAACCAAATTTCCGACCAGCTGGCAGAAATTTGGATCTAATAGATTTCCAGTAATAAGCTATATTTAGGCCAAGGAAATTAACAAACGTATATTACTAAAATACAATTAAACCGTATTTTTTTTCAATAAACGTACAATTTTGAGACAAAACAAGTGTACTGTTTACTTTTTAAAAAGTATGTACAAGCATTTCTTTTTTTCACGATACTCACCATTTTGTTTCTTTAAATATATCTTCCTTACAGAATTTATACCAAAAAATAATGCTAAATAATTAAAATATGGCTGGCTAATAATGTACCATTTAATCAAACAGATTCTACTTGTTGCGGAAAAAAATCATCCTTATTTGTGGGTAAGATGTACATTGGGATAGGGGTCGGTAATTTCAAATATTTATTAAAGTAGATCAAGTTTGGTTCTGGTATTTTTCTGACTGATATATACATAATAAGCTGAAACTGGAAAAAAAGTTTAAAGCAAACATATAGCACTTAATACCGGCATTATCTAGAAAAGAATGAAAATATTCTAATTATCTTTACTAAGTTTAATAAAGAAATGATCAAAACATCTACCTGTTTTCCGATTATTGCCGTGAGTGTGTATAAAACAGGATTCAGTGCCGAGTTGAGTGGTAATATGAACACTGCTGTCCAGGCGTAAGCATCCCCGGAGACAGGATATCCACTCAATGCCATTATTCCTTTTAAGAGTATAGCCAGGATAAGTAGTCACATATGTATAATGCTATTTATACCACAGAGAGTGTTAGGCACTCAAAACCGGAAAAAAAACCCTCAACTTCAAATAGATGCATAAATTCGTCATAGTTAACTGAGGCTGTCAAGTTTGTTTTTAATTTTGCTTAATGGCGAATGACTATTTATAAACTAATTACATATATGTAATTCTCTTACCCATTACGCCTATTGGAAACCAGCACAGGAAATCTGTCGTTGCAACAAGAATGAGGTTCCTCGCTACTTTCAGATCTTGCTTTCTTGATCTCTGCGTTTTCTTTATGGTGCTTGTTGCTTTCCGTAGCTCTATAAAAATTGCGCACTGGCCTAAACCCACAAGAATAAACGTACAAAAGTTCAAGCCAACAAATATGGCAACCGAATACATCCAGCCTGGTGGCTTATCTCTCGTTAAAGGAAGGGCGATGCATACTCCCGATCTGGAATAGAAACTGTTCTGAAAAAAGTCAGTGAATATAATAGGAACCAAAGCTAAAGCAATGGCAAATATCCAGGAGATGAGGCAAACGATGTGCGCATTCTTAGGTCCAATTTTGACGGTACCGAAAGGATATTTGATGACTAAAAGTCTGTCTAAGGTTATCAAACAGACGAAGATGACACTCGCTTCGGAAGATACAGTAGACAATATACCGGCAGTGACACACAATTTGCTATTTCGCCATTGCTCATCCTTGAAAATATACCTGCAATGAAATTAATAGTTAATAGATCTAATTTTCATGGGTTATAATTACTAAATTAAGCACATAAAAATACAATTTGTTCATGATTAAAATGCTGTGCGAACAGCCTAGTTAATCGTAAAATATTAACAATTGTATGATTGTGTAGTTATTATCAAATTATGCATTTATCATTATGAATATATTTCTTAAACATTTGTGATGTGGCTGCATTTTTGTATAAAGCAGATTGTAGTGATGACCGTACTTAAAATGTTAACTAAAACGTCTTAATATCTCTTTATAATCATTATACATTAGGGTTTAAACTATTTACCCATGGCCTCTATAAATTGGACGAAATAAACTATATAAGTATCCGTATTTCTTACCGGCAATAAATAATCGCTTTCAGAAACTGCAATCTCTAATACAGGTGTACGTAGTAAGAATAACTTCTGAAAAGTTGCAACTAGTTACAACATCACGGGGAACATATTTGCAATACTTTTAGAATCAAATTCAACACATCTGGATTGTATATCTTGAGCTTTACCAACCAAATTAAATGAAACCTTCTTATAAACATCAATAAAAGAAATACATTTGTAAATTAAATTTTAAAATTACTTGTCTCGATATAATGAATCCACTACAGCTATTATGATGAGGTACACTCCCATAAGAAAGTCAGCAGTGGCCAAATTTGTCACAAAGATGCCATAGCCGATTTTTAATCTTGCTCTGTCATAACCCAAGCGGTAAATAATCGATCCAAGATTTCCAGCTAATGCTGCTATCCCTACTATCCATAGCACTGCCTGAAGGACTGGATGTCTCATGAGGTCTTCGCACGAGGAAAATTCGTTTCTTTTTGGATAACAATCACTTTCCTTGACAGAACATGGGAGAATACAGCAAAATTTATAAGCAGGTGTACGGAGTTCTCGGAGTGATGTAACATTGCGAAAAATATGCTTGTTGAAAATTAAAATTTCATTACCTCTGAGGTCTAATTTCTCTACTGAAATATTAATAAAAGCAAAGTCTTCAATTTCTTGTATCCGATTATATGAAATGTTTATTACTTTTACTGTTAAATTGGAGAAGGTGTATGCAGAAATCCGTTTCAGCTTTGTTCCAGTAATCTGCAAATTATTTATATTTTCTAGTCCATGAAATGCTGTCGAGGATATAACTCTAAGGTTAACATTACCAATCAAATTTAGATGTCGAAGGTGCCTCAAAGCAGAGAATACATGTTCTGGCAAGCTTGTTATTTCATTATGTCCAATATCCAGTGATACGATGTTGTTTATATGAGCAAATGCCTTTTTGCTAAGAGAGCTGATCCTGCACGAGGATATATTAAGTCTGACCAAGAAAGGTAATCGTAGTTTGTCCGCTTCTAATAGTTTATGTATTTCTGGATTTAAACTAATATCTGCACTCCTAGTGCTATTTGGTAGTGCCAACACTTGTTCTAGTTTTATATTTGCTTCTCGGCAGCTTACCGAATACCCAGAACATGAACAATTATAAGGACAACTGAAATCGCATAGCTGTTCGTCGTCTTTGCTGCTGCATTGAGCGATACCGTCACAAATCTGTTCCAATGGTATACACTGCTGACTTGACGAACATCTGTATCCTCCTGAACAGGGAACAACACTCCCAGCTGTAATAGAATTAAATATTAATGTGCAATATATATCTTAAATGTAAAATGACAACACATCATTTATAAACCTAGTAATTTATATTAGAATAAAAGCCATATTTCATTTGGGTTATCATACTAATATCATGGCAAGGTTGTGTTTGCCTTTTCTTACAAATCAGGTAATTATGTTTCGTTGCTAATATACAGTTTGTCGACTAAACATTTCGCTGTAATATTTACAGTATAGTTGTTTCTAGATGTTTCTAGATCTGAATTGGCAGATAAAAAAAGATACTATTTGATTGCAGTCCATGTCATTAATTGATTAAATATGAAACCACAAAGTATCTCGATAAATACATTTGCGTTGTTCGAACAATTACGTCATAACATTTTATATAAATAAATTTGTCAGCAAACATCCTTCTGCAGGTATATGATAGAAAATAGTCCTATAGGCAAATAACAACAGCAGACTTCTTAGGTTTTTACTACAGTTCTAATTTTCAACTGCTAGCACGTTCAATATTATACAGGCAGTCACAGTTTGAAATACATTTTCTAAGAACATAGTGACTTAATTTCGTAACAATAAATTCGGGAAAAGTCGTAAAAGCATACTGCAGCAAAACACCACACAGTCGTAAATAACAATTAATGTGAAACATATCACCAGAATATTCCAATGCACATTCAGCAATGTTTGTTTTTGAAGCAGGGATAAACAGATACATGTAGCGTTAAAAGAAAACAGACATAAAGGAGAAACGGATCTCTGTGACTAACTGCATTTATTTGCATATGATAAAACTAAATTGTTTCGTTCAGGTAACGGGTATTTATGCACATAAAAGGTAGATAATAATACACCCACTTTATATATATATATATGCGAACTTGTATCTCCAGTTAACTTTCAGAAAGCTCTCGTCCCAGTCAGTAGAAACGACTAAAATGTCACTGCCGATTTGTGAGACATGATAACAGAGATTCGAATATATATATATGCAAATGTAGAACCAGTGCGAATGTGTAGTACAATTCGGGCGTATACATAAAGCAGTATCGAAGCTAATCGGGTTAGTGGACTTGCTGTGTAATATACACGCTCGTTTGCTTCGGCTTTAATATACAGGTTGACAAACTATTTAATATCTATGAATCGGCTAATATACTGCAAAAATTAAGGACAGGCAAATCGGTGAAAATGAGAGCCCGTATTGTTCGAATCTTTTGTGCAATCAATATTTAGAAAATTTAAGCTTCTACTGAGTACGTCACATGCATTCATACGCCAAGCATAGCATTCTTGTTGAAAGATTGTTTTTACAAATACATTACTTGCCGCATATCTTCGTTGTTCTTGGTTAGTGGAACAATTTAAGAAGCATTACAAGATTCTTGATCTCGCTGACAGTGTTAAAATCGTATTCCTAATCGCCCGTCCGGGCTCGTGAGAATACAACTTGAGCGAATCAACCAACCAGAAGAGCACAGACATGCAATAATTCCGATTTAGTTTGATTACCTTACCTTCGCATATTTCAGGGAAACGTCTGTACCCGATCGAAAACAATGCCTCCCATCTGATAATGCGAATGTCTTTCACAAACCTATAACGGTCTCTTTTGTTATCGATTGAAACACTGTCTTTGATAACACGGTAAGTGAAAAATGATGGCCTCGAAAGATTTGAAAACATCAAGTTCGCAATAGAAGAGGATTTTACACTGTCTTCAATAAAAACAACACCATCAGTTTTTGAAAAACGTGTAATATGCAGTAAATTCCGAGCCATTGATTTATAAAAGCAATCTTTCATTTCTGATGTAAATTCTTGGAACTTTGTTATACGTTCTTCACGTATTTCTAACAGTTCGTGTGTTATAGGAATCGCCGCCTGTGTAGTAGTCGTCTTGAAGTGTAATAATCGAATGATACTGCCGGGGCTGTAGAATTGTTCCGCTAACTTAACAGCTGCCGTTTCGCTAACTGTTGGCTGATTCGTATCTTCAACAATAATTATAACATCTCTTTCTGTAAGGGTACAAGCTGAAAAAAACAACGTATTTTGAAGGTATTACAATTATATGATTGATCATTGAATTAATACGTCCTGGCAAAAACAAAAGAAATGTGAGCTTAGAAAATATGTATTTATCATCGTATCAAAGAGTTTGCATATTTGAAAGCCAGTTCTGTATTTCGTTTAAGCCTTTTGTTATCTATATTTATCAATTTCGTGTAACTGTTATTGTTCATTTGTTCTCTGTGTTCGTCTCACACATACACCTTATTTTAATTATTTGTTTTGTTTGGTAGTTTCATATTTAGCAACGATTTATGTAATATGACGACTTTTCAGAGGAACATCCAAGATGCTCTTGGGGAGGTATACTATGCACGGCTGGGTACCTGTGTAGAACCTAGAGTAAGTCAGATGTGCGGTCTCTTCACAAGACGACCAAAGCAGGACTCAAACCAACAGCGGTGAAGGTACGTAATTTTGCGTCAGCCACTCTAACCACTCAGCCACGGAGACCCCTTCCATGTTTTATTATTATTTTGTTTCAAAAACGAATATAGCATCATACTGAGCGTATCAGAAAATACGTCGATTATTTCAGTTAAACAAATAGACCACTAAACAAAATGCATTAACTCAAACACGTGATACCTTGAACAAATTTAACACAAAGTTGACATTTGATTATTCAGAATATCAGAGCGATCACAAGAAAATAGATATAAAATAGTAAACTGTTTTTTAAATAATTGTCTATGTGCAACAAATGCTAGATTGTGGAAGGAACAGTTACTTATCCGAATGAAATAACTTAGTATTCGTGTCATACAACTCGCATGAAGAAAATAACGCTGGTTTCTCTAATTAGAGAGTTTGAGATTTCAACCTTCGCCTTCCCCCTCAACGTCTCTCATATACATTTGGGGTAACACGTCACCGATATGCGTGTATTTTATTTATATCAGACGTTGCTACTAAAGTTTTCCATGTAATATAAAGTAAGCCTAAGACTTCTCTTTATTACTGTGTGAAATAAAAAGCTTTGTTTCAGGATTGCTGCTTAGTAAGTTATTCGATTATCCATATATATAGATAGACTAAATTTGATGCGAAACACCATCAATAAGTATTAGAATAATGAAGTTTTGTATGGCTAATAATTTTAACTAAATACATTGAATTGAACCTGGAAGTATGAGGTTATTTATCAACTGATTTTGAGAAGCATTGAGATTATGTTCAAACTTTAACTTCTAAGGCATAATTGTGTCCCCAGGCGGTATCGATTATACTAGATGGGCCTTTTTGTCGTATGAAGTGAAGTTTTGAACGTCCGAAGATGTGATATCACGGAAGTCAAAACTTCAGTCTTTTTTTATCTACTTTGTCCACAACCTCGGCATCAAAGACTGAAATCTGGAAGGCGGCACATTGCAGGACAGTCATTTTACTTGAAAAATAAATAATTAGGCGCGATTATCATTTGGTGGAACATTTTATTTTCACTTCCAGATAAAAACATTCCGTTTCTGTCTGACACTTTACACGACAGTTGCGTTTGATTATAAACATAAAATGGTACTAGTAAGACGGAAAATTCTTCTGAAGTATCAGATAATTTCAGATCTATGATATCATGATGCGAGAAGTTTCCTGTGAGCCGTATGGGATAACTCTATTCTTTACATGCACGGACCCAGAGCCTGGCAGAGGGGCATTGTGGGTCAATCCCCCCCACTTTGATTTTACATGGAAAATCGGTCTTGAAACTCGGTATGACCCCCACCCCCACCCCCACCCCACACTTTAAATGGGTGACCCCCTCATTAAAGTTGGTGTCCCCCTAACCGAAATTCCTGGATCTGCACATGCTTTACTTATAAAATAGTATATTCAAACAAATACATGTATATGTCCACTGTTTCGCTAGATTTGGCACGGTCGTGCTGTCTGAGAGTTTGGCATTATTCAGAGTCATGCAGAGTTGCATGCCAAAACGTATGATATCACGAGAGTATCTTACATTTGTTTCAATTCGCTTGTTAAATGTATTCATAACTTTTGTATATAGGCTCATGTTATCAACATATCTTTAAAAGGTTAAATTTTCGACAGGTATGTTGTTTACGAGTGTCTACAAGTACCAATTCAAAGTGAAACAAGAAATATCTTTAAAAATGATGGTCGGCGAATTGTAATAAGGAAAGAAGTTTATGAATTTTTCATCTAACATTTATCTTTCATCTAACATTTTTCAAATTGAAAAACTAAACACCACACTTTAACAATTTAAATGGTTCTCTTTTAATTTTTCGCAAAGATTTCGTAGGGTTGCAATTTTGTTTCGTTTATCCTTAGACGAATAATTACAGCAGTAGTTTGATGAAGATTCATGAAGCGGTTCATGAGAAGAGGTCATTAAACGTGTTTATATTTTTAGCTAAATTGGTCCCTATCCCCATTTGTAACAACATAGCAGGAGACCTTACGATATTGTTACACATCGAGTTTGATAAAAATCCATTACATTTTAGTGGTTAATGCGAAAAAAGGCATATCTACTTTTAGCTATAGTGGTCCCTAATAGGACCCAAGTTCCTATATAAATAAATTTGGAAGTGGACCTTATAATGATGCTCCAGACCAAGTATGACAAAGATCCACCAAGCTGTTCATGAGACGCTGTATAAAGGCATTTCTAGTTTTAGCTCTAGCAGCCCCTAAAAGGGGTTAAATGTCCCAGCTGAACAAAGTTGGCTGCGGACCTTATAAAGATGCTACAAATCAAGTTTGATTAGAATACATGAGAAAAAATCAAAGGATTTTTTTTATTTATTATTTTTATTTATTTCTAAAATAGGCCAACAGATCCCGCTTTGACAAATGCATATTCGCTATTCATGAATCTTTCGACAATGACGTCACACCTATAAAAAAGTGAAGGTCAAGCGAAACATACAATTGTAATTATTTCAATATTTCTGTTTCATAAGCAATATTTGACCGTAGTCATATCACATAGATAAACTGTATGCAGCGTACCTTCATTTCAGGGTAATGAGATTCAGTCATTATATAGCATATATATAATAAAACAGATTTCAACTGAGTTTAATATTTACATATCATACTAAAGAAAAATATTCATATATAATAAATCAGTTAAATAATTTATAACGAATATATCAAAGCAAACAAGTACTCATTTTAATATGCAATCTGAATAAGTCACAAAAGCAAGAAACCTTTTCATATACAGACGACAACTGTAACAAGGAAAATCTTTTAAAAAGCACTTCTCTACATAAAAGACTCTTATCACACCCTTATTCATGTGATACACAGACCGTATTCAGCTCTTTCTTTAATTTGATATATGTTGGTATTTGAACAGGTTTTTATCATATTTAATAAACTTACTTATCATTTTGAGATATATCAATATTCTTGCTAAATATACTGAGCCAAAGTTAGCTTTAAAACTGTGAACAGCGTCGTTTAGGATACACGCTTTGTCTACATTTCACTCAGCGTAGCACAATCAACAGAGTGAAAGAAATTGACACTCTCGTCCAATCAGGCAGAGTGTTGCATAAATCTTCCATTTTGATAAATTATCTATAATGCGTTATCAAGAGGTTTGATTTGCAAACTGAAGTCACGTGGCATAGGTAACGAAAACGAATTTAGACGGCGTCGCCGAAAAAAAAACTTTAAGAAAAACTATGAAATACTAGTCAACAGCATGACGGATGAACCTGTCCTTTACATTTTATAGTCATGCCTTTTGTGTTTGCTTTATCGCATATATTAAACTTAATTTACGAAGCGATTATTTTAAGTTCAAAATGTTCAAGCACTACAATACCGTTTTATACCGTTGATATCAAAATGCACGATAAAAACGATCATAATTAGGGATACATTGAAAGGGCGGATTAAAAGTAGTAAGGTTCATGCTAAAGATTGAAATCTCAAGGAATTTTAATCGAACTTCAACTTCACACGTTAACTTCGCAAGAGACGTTGAAGGGGAAGGCGAAGGTTGAAATCTCAAACTCTCTAATGTCTCTATGACGACCAGTTACGTTTTAAAATTATAAGTGTTGTTTTTATGAAATACTCACTGCAGTTAAGCTCGTCCTCGCCGTTTGGACAATGCATTTTCCCGTCACAAACAAATGTAATTGGAACACAGTAGCTTCGTGGACATTTCACTGTATATTCCGGACATGCAAACGTTGCTTAAATGTGTAACAAAATATATTACAATAAAGTGGTTATTTATTTTTCTTCCGAAACATAAAATCATTAATGCGTTAAATTATGACATTGTTTGAAATTGGTAGTAAATGAATTACTAGAATATAAAAATTAAACTTATAAACGTTTGGCCTAAAACTATTTTGTTAACAATTAAGATGTAAAACTCAAATCGTTAGCATCTAACTTACATGTAGATTACTACATTATCAGATCAGTCTTTATAAAAAATCTTACAAAGAAAACATATTCATGAAGATGAAGAGACTGAAATCATTTGACAGGTGACAAATACCGTCGGATCATAAAACCTCCTATTATTGTATCTTGACTTTTGATAGAATCTACCCCGGCGTTTATGATTTTTTTTTTTCAAAATGAGACACGGCTGAAAACTTATTATCATTTTCTTTATATATTTTGTTTCAGTTTTCTTATTCGTGTTACTAAATATGACCACTCTCAATTCAACTTAGACTAAATATATTAGAAATGCCTAACGAACTAAACGAGCCAAACAATCAATTCTAAGGGTTGTCGAATTTTACGCAGCTGTTATGATGTCTTGTCTATAAAGCTACTAAACTCGTGAAAGTGCTCCTTACAACAGATTTATAAAAATGATAAAATGATAGAATGAGTTAAAGTAAAATGTAATAAGCCAAGTAAAATGTTTCTGTCAAAGAAAAACATCATTTCAATATGCAAAACAAAGCAAATGAAAAAGTTATTTTAATGTTTACGAATTACGGCAAAATGAGCTGGTGTTTGCGGAATAATGTAAACGTTTTAACAAAATATATACTAAAATATTTGTAAAGTGCCTATCTTATTTGATTGAATAATAAATAGAATATTCAGTACTAAACATAGAAATGACATCTGCTTTATAAACTATTTGACTCTTGTTGAAACCACTTATATTAAGACATTATTTAATTGTTAATGTTAAATAGCCTATACTTTAGTAGGTATACATATACTACACGAAGTTACAAACAAGCGCCCTATATAGAAAAATGACATTTGTTCTTCGGGTGCAATAAAAATAAAAGCATAATAATATCATCCATTTCATCGAATGATTTAACAAATAGAATTACTGCAATTCTGTAAGTGATAGCCAGATCGACATCCGGTCATGTGTCCAGAACCATCCTCGTCATACACGCACTGCAGAGACAATGGTATCGACTCCTCTTTGTCGCAATGAAACTCCCTATCGGTCACATTAGCTCTGTACTCTAATAAAAAAAGGATATAAAAATACGTAACATGTTCACTGAACAAATTACTAACACGTCCGCTTGTAATATATTAAAAGAAAACTAACAATAGCAGACATATAACACTCCCGTGACCGTGAACAAGCCCAAGTTCAAACCATTTCGGGAACACTGCGTGCATGCTAAACAAGATAACCCAATGCAACAAAGCGATTATCAGAATCTGCGATATCACTTTCGCTAAATCTTGCTTCAGTAATAAAGATGCAATTTCTAGACTTTTTATTGAAACATTTTATTAATGCTGTCTTAATATTGTGTTTCTTTGGTAGGTAAAAGTATCAACATATATGTTCACACAAACGTTATTCATTTTCTAATGTACTTTACAGCAAACGTTTGCTAAACGAAGGGTAAAAAAGATTATTCTTTTACAATCATAATCGAATGTTTAAAAGACTGTAAAGTTGGTTCCAAATATATATTCAAAATCGCAGATAAACTGTTCGTAATTCTGTGAAGTAATGTAACTTCCACTGAAAGGGTACACTATGTTAATTCAACAACAAAAAGTTCGCGCAATATGCACAAATAAGAGTCCGATCTAAAACAATAGTACCACCTTAGGACGATTAATAACAAACTGGGGGATTTAACTGGTTTATGATATTTACCCTAGGTCATCTCCCCATCGAACTAAACTAAACTATCCGGTTGTCTGAGGTAACATCAAACTGTTTATCTTACTCAGTCCATCTTAAACAAATTTGGAGTAAGGTATCGTGTTTTTCGTCGTCCTATATTTTAACTCCCCGCCACGAGTAGTTGGGTTATAGAAATGGTCTGGTCATTCCGTCCTTCCTTCCGTCCGTACATTTCGTGTCCGCTCTGTATCTCCTTATCCCCTTGAAGGATTTTCATGAAACTTGGATCAAATGATCACCTCATCAAGACAATGTGCAGAACCAATAACTCAGCCATGTCGGCTTTTGGTCAAGGTCATAACTCAAGGTCAAATGTTTAAGCCTCCCATTTCGTGTCCGCTCTGTATCTCCTAAAGCCCTTAAAGGATATTCATGAAACGTAGATCAAATGATCATCTCATCAAGACAATGTGCAGAACTAACGAGTCATCCATGTCTGCTTAAGGTCAAGGACACAAGTCAATCTCAAATGTTTGAACCTTCCATTTTGTGTCCGCTCTGTATCTCCTAAACCCCTTGTCATGAAACTTGGGTCAAATGATCACCTCATCAAGACGATGTGCAGAATTTATTTGTCAGCCATGTCGGCTAAAGGTCAAGATCAATGCCCGGGGTCAAATGTTTGAGCCTTCCATTTTGTGTCCTAAAATCCTTTTAAGGAATTTCAAGAAACTTGGGTCAAATAATCATCTCATCAAGACAATGTGCACAACTCATGAGTCAGCCATGTTGGCTCAAAGTCATGGTCAAACTCAAGGTAAAAAAGGTTTAAGCCTTCCATTTTATGTCTGCTCTGTATCTCCTAAACCCCTTGAAGGATTTCAATATGACTTTGCTGAAATATTTTCTCCTTCTGAAGACAATATGCAGAATTCAAAATTCACCCCCGTCAGCTAAAGGTCAATGCCACAACTCGAATGTTTAATGGTTTGACCCAATACCATCAAACCTTTCACTATCCGTAACAGTGGCGTGGAACATAGCTGTCTTTCAGACTGCATTGTTTATATAAGGAAAACTTAATATCTAGGGCTGGCTAAGCTTAAGAGAACTTAAACATGCCGTGATGAGTTACGTTGAACTTGTACAGAAGTCATGGAAAATACTTCCATGTATTGTCTAATTCGACCATTGACATTATTTACATGTCTGTTTTCTACGCCGCATATTCGGCTACTGCGCCAAAATCGCGATATATTGCAAGCTCATTCTCCAGTATTTTGTCATCTTCCGTGACCGTATGATAAATAGAACTGTTTCTTTTATATAATTTAAATGTATTAAAAGTAATAATATATCTGGTACGAGCGACAGATCAATGTAATTTCACATGGTATTGTATTTTGGACCAGTAATATTGCAGTTTCTTCGGTCATTGAAGACTACTGATGGATCAGAACTGTTTCTGAATTTATCTCGTCTACTTGCTCTCAAAAACGTTATTTTTGGTAAACTAAAATATTTTGTTGACTAATATATATAAAAAGCAAGGCATACGGATACAATAGCGGGGCATTTTTCGTATCGAAAATAGTAGTGTGCGTCCTATGTAACTATTTATTGGAATGACTATGACAAAAAATGTGTAGCCTTATTGTTAGTTTATGTTTAATTAAACACTTCACACATCTCCTGTGTCATTTCAAATTATTCAAGGCAGTGAAGAAATTTTCAAAATCGGCTCAAAAATGATAAAGTAAAGAATAGCGGATTTAATTTTATGTATCCAAATTTTTAAATATATCTCTTCGGTGCACGGTGACCCCTACATTTTTCTTTCCATTGTGAAGTATATTTTGTGTCATCAATACGACGATTAATATTGATATTTGAAGTTCTTTATGTTTGAAGATATTTTCTAGATAATATAAAGTACTATGTTGAAAAATATTATTTTAATTGTAGCTTATTTTATATCAATTAGAACAAGAGGGTCATTAACCTAAAGCGCTCAGCTGTGTACAAGACTTCAAGTGTGTTTGTATAACGTAATGGTACAAGCAGAGAGTTAGGTTTCTAATATAATATACATGTTATACACATGTCTGTCACACACACTTTTGAAACTAGGGTAATAATTTGAACAATTACAGAAGACAGTACAACTTTAATATCACACGCCAAATATCAAGGTTCTAGCTATTATTGATTCAGTGAAGAAGATTTTCAAATATTCTTATACACATTGTATAAGCCTAAAGTAAGTACATGTCAAACATAGTGGCTTGGACATTTTTGTCCTGAGGGCAATCATTTGGACAATTATGATAGTGAGTCAAACCCTCATATCACTTGAAAAATATCAAAGCTCTAGAGATAAAGATTTTGAAAGTCTAATAGCTGAAAACATATTTTCAACCGAAAAGACCCATATGTTCAATGAACCGAAACCATTTCAACAATTGTAAAACAGGGTTACCCATCAATTATGTAAAATGTCATCAAAATCCATCCAGTAGTTTTGTAGGAGGTGTTGTTTAAAGAAAGTGTTGATGAAAAATAACCACACCCTCTGGCGGCCGTGTTTTTGATGAATCAGAAAAAATTGAATAGTATTTGTAGAAGGTCACACAACAAGGACGATTTGTGTGAAATAATTTTAAAATCGGGTCAACAGTTTTTTTCAAGAATATTTTCTAAGTTATTACTACTATATATATAGGGAAAATTAACCACGCCTCCTGGCGGCCATGTGTTTTGACGAATCGGAATAATTTGAACAATCTTGGTAGAAGGTTACACAAGCACAGTTTGCGTCGCACCCACTCTCTCTCGAGGTTCAACCACCATGTCGGTCCAGCCGGTTCAAACGGGAAGGAAAAAACAAAGCAGTGAATCAGTTGAGTATTTTAGTTTTGTTTCTCATGACATACCCATTGTTTTCTTAAGTTAAGAGCCAAACTTATCTAAAAGATAATATTTGAAGCAAATACCAATTTTGGACAAAAGAGTTGAAAGTTAACAGTTTCATTGAAGATGTTATAAATACCTTTTTGACATAGAACTGTCTCGTTTTTTCCTTAAAAACAATTCTCAGCTTGTAAACATTCTAAATTTGTTGATGAAAGGCAGCATAAAAGAATGCGGAAACATCCCTTTTTGAGTGAATCCGTTGACAGTGCCGATTAACTCATCTGGTAAAAAAAGCTTGATTATAGATCTAAGACATGTAAATAAATTTGAACTTAAAGGTTGTCAAGAGATATTAAATAGCGATATCACACGAGTGTCTTTTCATATTGAATTTATTAAACGAGTGGAATAAAATGATAAAATGCGAGGCTCTGTCGAGTATTTTATCAATTTTATTCAACGAGTTTAATAAACTCAATGTGGAAACTCATACATGTACTACTCTTTTTATCACATGTTAGCTTTTCCTGCCGAAACATAAAAAAATCTACTTTCTTTACTGTTATAAACAAGTCAATTCAACCAACGTCTACTACACTATAAACGACGTCGACGTCAACACTTTATTACACCAGTGTATTATCATTTTTATGTAATGGTTTTATTTCACTCCCGCGACGTCAAACATGTGATAAATGTTTGTAAAAAGGTGGAATCTTATGCTCAAATTTGACTTGCGTTCGGATTATCACCGTGTCAGTATTAATGAAAACTTCCATTTTTTTATGATTTCATGGGAAGAAAATGGAATTCGCAATACTTTGTTTTCATCGTCTTACCATTTGGGTTAAGTTTAGGATCTTTCATATTCACTAAATTGCTGAGGCTTCTTGTTACATACTAGAGATCTTTAGGTATACAAATTATACTGTATCTAGGTGATAGTTGGGGTACCGAATCTTCCTTACTTTGTAAATCTATAAGAGAATATAGTGATAAGTGTAAAGCTGGAATACTCGTGAACAATGAGAAAAGTATTTGGTTACCAAGTGCAGTTATCGAACGGTTAGGATTTACATGGGTTTTAAACAAGGATGCAGTAGAAATCTCCCCTAGAAAATTAAAGAACTTGAAAGATCTATTGTCTAAACACTTAAACGCACATTCAGTCATTTCAGCCCGTTGGTTAGCTAAGACCATAGTGACAATTATTTCTATGTTATCCAGTTTTGGCAAATTTAGTCAAATCAGGACTAGGAAACTGCATTTGCCAATCGTTATAAGGATAGAATGGATAGTCAAATATCGCTTGACGCTGAATCCATTTGCGAGGTAAAATTTTGGGCAAATTACTTAGGGGTTCTACCTTTCAGGTCACTAACTCTAATTGATAGAATTCCTTAACGTATTCTTTTTGAATTTCGACTTGTCGAGAGTTGAAGTCCCTGGAAATAGTTATTGAAGGTTTTTTTTTCTAGTCAGTTGACAGTATATACTGATAATCAAAATCTTGTATGAATAATAAAGTAGGGAAGCACAAATCCGTATCTTCAAGTAATTTGTAAAAGAATTTTTGAGCTATGTATGCATCATAGTATTTTAGAGACTTTAGAAAACACAGAAGCTGATGCGGCAAGTAAGAATTTTGACTGGGATGGCTGGGGCTTTTCAGATCATATTTTTGATTTACCTAACACAATGTGTGCCATTATTAAATTAATCGATGTGCAGATATTAAACAACACAAAGTTGAATTCTTTTAATTCAAATGTTTGGTGTTCAGGTTCTTCGGAAGTTGCCGTATTTGCATTTCATTGTGGACAATGCATTAGTTCTAAAAGTTTTACAACAATTGTTTGTTTGCAAAGCCAAAGGTACGTTGATAGTGGCCTTTAATAGTAGACGTATTTACTGGTGAATATAATCCGTTTGTTGTAAATTACTTATAATACAGCCGACTAGAGGGATTGTTCACTTCAGGATCATGCAAAAATAGGCTTTCCATAGTGGCACCCTTTAACGGCAATGTTCTTACGTTAAATATAAAATTTTTACTCTAAGTATGTTATATTGTTTTCCAAAATAATTAACGACAGCCATTGATAGATAACTGTTATTTAAACAATTGGGACAATTTAAACATGATAATATTGTATTATGTTGCTTTGTTATTTGAATTTTTTTTAATGAACACGGATATATATGAAGCCCTGTATCCATTGATAAGGGAAGGACAATCCTAGAATGTCAGGTCGTTTTTATGAAGTACAGGAATATATTCGAATCCACTGGTTCAGATATATATATTTATCCTGTCACTTGCAGTATTTTCGACCCGTTATCAGGGTGCCGTACATTTTTCTTGATATACCGTCAGTTGACACGTGACCAGTGATATACGGTTAGTTGATCATGTGACCTTATGATCGATATTTTGTCATAAGAAATTTTGCATTGAAACCATCACCATTGTGTTGGAAATGTCCGAACTAAGAAAATGAATGGTCAAATAATGAGTTTTTATTCAAAAACGAAGAAGTTATTGCGATTTTTAATTGTAACCACATTACTGTGTCGGTGATTACGTCATTATATAAGTGACGTCATTACGAATATGACGTCATTAAAACGGTTGTCGCACACTTATTTTTGTAAAATAAATTGACAAATATCGGAAAATGAAGTAATGACAAGATAAATAGAATAATAGGTTAGTGCCTAAGATGGAGAAAGTTTATCTGGCTCGGCTCCGGACGTTATCAGGTTCGCCTTCGGCTCACCCGATAACCTCCTCCACCTCGCCAGATAAACTTTCTCATCTACGGCACTAACCTATTATTCTCTATGTATTGATTATATTCATATTTATTTCGTTATCATTGCAGTTTCTTTCCACGTAAAGAAAGGGATTAAGGGGTTTTACATCAGACCAAAAATTGAGTTCCGCAGCTTTCAAAATACCAGGCATAGTCCGTTCCACAAAGTCCAAGAACAGATATACAGTATAACAGTTACCTCAAGAAGTTCGCAAGGTGCTGTAAGTCACATTCTCTTGATTACGTACAAGCAAGAGAATCAACTCTGTGCGTTTTCTTCAGTGTTTTATTATCTACAGAAGTTTTCTCAACCATTTTATAGTCTTTCTTTTACGGTATCAAAAGGAAATATGAATTCAATCTATCTGAAAATCTGTGTGACAAGAAACTTGCGAAGGTAACTTACTTGTTGTTTTTCAAAAACTTGTTGTTTTTCAAGTTTAGAATATAACTGTGTTATTTTCGGACGAACGGAGTGAGGGAGAAAATAATTAAAATGTATTTGGTTTGCAGGAGATAATACATACCTAGTCCCCTTATCCTACAAAAATGTTTAAGCGGTGTTGTCTCAATTCTTTCCAAATATTTTACCCAGGATCATTTTTTTTTTCGGCTTAAACTTTCAGAAAATGATATTTTAATTATGTTTTCGGACTGGCATTTTGATGCAGTTAACTATAAAACACCTACAAGAGGTAGTGCCAACTTAACATTTATGTTTTCAGTTCTACTGCCTGTGTAAATCAAACTGAAAAATATAACACGATATCTAAACGTGTAAGTTTGATATGATTTATGATGTTGTTATTGAAAACACACACACACACACACACACACACACCCACACGTACGCACACGCACACACACACGCACACATACAACTAAATCTAGTTTTCTCGATTTCGAAAGATCTACTACTATTAGTATTTTTGCTGAAGAGAATAAGTTAACATATCTCCATCAATGTTTACTTAAAATCGTTAAACTCGAGAAAATATACCGTTTGCAGAAATCAAACGTGAATTTTTAACATTATTAAAAATATATTACTTGAATTCCACTATAAATGTAGAGATCATGTTCCAACAAAAAGTGAAGAATGTGAGGAAAAAAACACCGCACTCTCGACGTTTGACAGAAAATAGCACAATATACAAAATTCTTGAAATTAAAAGAAATTCATCTCCCTATTTCATGTAAATTGTCTTAGCAAAACGTTTCTGAGAAATTCAATGTTTTTTACACAACAGTTGCTTCTATATTGGTAGATTAATTGCCTAGGTCCCTCCAAAGATATGGAAGGAATTTTGTTTTTTCTTTTTACTCACAAAAAGGCTTTTTTCCTAATAATTTTTCTTTTTCAGTCATGTCTGAGAATAAAATTTTAAAATATTTAAGTAAACTCAGTGTAAGTAAGTCTACTGGACTGGATGGTATTCCTTGTAAGTTTGTTAGAGATAGTGCATCTATTATAGCTTGTCCGCTCACACATATCATAAATTTGTCTTTAATTCAAGGGGTAGTACCAGATGAGTTGAAATCTGCAAGTCTTAGAGTTGTTCCCCCTTTTAAGAAAAATGATAAAACAGATGTTGGTAATTACCGCCCTGTGTCCATACTTAGTATAATTTCCAAGATTTTTGAGAGGGTTGTTTATGACCAAGTTGATTCCTATCTCAATGACAAAAATTTATTGTACAAGTTTCAGTCTGGTTTCAGAAGAGGATTTGCAACTGATACATGTCTCATACATCTTTCTGATTATATCAAGTTTGAAATGGATAAAGGTCATCTCATAGGCATGATTTTACTTCAGAAGGCATTTGACACTGTGGATCATTCTATCCTTCTTATGAAACTTGAAGGCCTTGGTCTTGGCCCTGATGTATTACGTTGGTTCAGATCATATTTATCTGACAGACAACAACTTGTAGATGTCTCTGGAACCTTTTCTAAGCCTTGTAAAATTACTTGTGGTGTCCCGCAAGGGTCAATACTAGGACCTCTTTTGTTTTTAATTTATGTGAATGATGTCTGCAGTGGTTAAAAATAAACTGTTACTCTATGCTGATGATTCTGCTATAATGGTCTCTGGTAAAACTAAGTCATCTATAGAAAATGATCTAGCTAAAGATCTTGAAATGGTTAGTCAATGGTTAATTGATAATAAATTGTCTCTACATCCGGGTAAAACTGAATCTATTATATCTGGTTCCAAGCCTAAACTTAGGACTAATAGGGACCTTAATATAAAGTGTAATGGTCAAAATATTAATCCTACCTCAGCTGTCAAATACTTGGGTGCAACCTTAGATCAGAGTTTAACTGGTGAATCTATGGCTAGTTCCATTATTAAGAAAGCTAATGCCAGGTTAAAATTTCTTTATAGAAAGAACGAACATACTAAAAGACTTTTGGTTTTATCCCTTATTCAATGCCATTTTGACTATGCCTCTACATTTTGGTATTCTGGTTTAACAAAATTTTGGAAGGACAAACTACAGGTTACACAAAATAAATTGATCCGATTTGTATTGAACTTGGAACACAGATGTCATATTGAACAACATCATTTTATTTCTCTAGACTGGTTACCCGTTTCCAGAAGAGCTGAACAAATTACTCTTTGTCATGTTTTTAAAATAAAAAATGGTCAATCCCCTCATTACATGGGTCATCATATCGTTAAACAGGATTCTGTTCACGCATACCAAACTAGATCAAGCCAAAATGGGTCATTTGTGCCACCGAAAGTTAAAGGTTTTGGTCTAAAGTCTTTTTCCTACTTGGGCTGCAAGTTATGGAACATGCTGCCTCCCCACATAAGACAATTGCCCAACATATCTAGTTTTAAAAGGGCGGTAAAGGACCACTTTCTTAACGATAAGCTTCGTTGCTGAACTTATGTGTTCTTTCTGTTATCTAGTCCCTGGTTTTTAAGAAATTATATTTTCACAATGTACTGTGATATTGGTGTCTATTTATTCATCTGTCTTTCGTTTAATTAAGAATAATAAACTGATTAGTTTGAGCAATTTTAATTACATATGCATAACATATATGCTATTTTATAATAATGAACATAGTAATTTTTTATATATATTCATGTTAATGTTTCATGCCTCTCTATGTCAGACCATTGGTACCAAAGACCACAATGGAAATAAGAGATTTTTTTTCTCTTTCTTGTGTCATCCTTGATATTGATGTGACTGACATAGTTCATAACATATTACTTCATATGACAACTTTTATATGTGATTATAAATTTTATTATATGCATGTATTATAACTATGTTATGTTTGCTCAATTATCGAAATAAATCTATCTATCTATCTATCTATCTAAGACACAAGACAGGCGGTATGTTTCATTTGAACTTGCTTAACAAACACTGGTATTTATGGAATATACAGTGTACTTAATTACTTGTAAAAGAAATGTGAACAATATGAAAATACCATAAATATTTTGAAATAGCGATGTCCGCCAAAATAATCAAAATAATGTTTATATAAAGTGCTACTGATAGATTTTGAAAGACTGGGCTCATAAAACTTTAAAAAAGTAAGACTTCGTAAATATAATGACAAAATCACAGTAGACTACACCAGTTTTATTGTAATAATAAAAGAAATCTGGTCAAAAATATAAATATTATGTTGGGAAACAGTACAAATGTGTGTGTGATTTTTTCCCCTGTTTTTGGTGGATGGAGGGGTGTGGGGAGTAATAACTATTCTCAAGCTGTATCCTTAATATTTCCAATGACTGAAGAAATTGCAGTATCACACGACAAATTAGCGATACTATAAGAAACTCCGATGATCTGCCGCTAGCACAAGACATATTTAAGTAAAAACCGACTTCCTTACCTAACTACAGTGAATGCTGATAAAATGCCGGAAAGGGCGTACAGCGTACAACTTATCGCTATTATGGGGTAGTAGTCGTATATGCAGCGTAGGCTATGGCCACGCGATCGAATTAAGAGGTTCGTTAGGGAAAAGTCATGTGCCGTGGCCAATAATATGAAATTTGACGGCACAGAAAGTTGGATAGTATTTTTATGATAATGAATTTATATATCACTACACTGAAAAAAAAACCTGACCGTGGTTCTTTTTATCTACTGCGTTTTAGCTTTAAACCACTGTCTTCTTAAGGTGCATGTTAGTGAAATATCTTTATTCTGTAAAATATATTGGATAACCTATCTGCTATTAACTAGTTTCTAGTTTCTGCACGAACACAAGGAAGGCAACGATTTTGCCGTATATTGAATAATTTATTATGCAAAACTATATCCTGTCATTGTCGAGATATGACCAAAAGAAGTGCCTAGGCCTTTCGTATCTTGAGCAATGAAATAGGTCTAATCGCTAAGGTGACTGTGTCTTAAACTAGCTGGCAGACTATGTAGAATGGCCTTTGTTAGAGCTGATGAGACCTATACATCTAAAAAATGTTTTTCTAGCTACCTCACCTAAATTATTTGTATACCAATGATTCGTGAATGATTTGTATGATGAGGTAGATAATTTCTGGAATCAGACAAATCACTTTTGTTTTAAACTGACAACCTTCAACTAATGATAATCAGCTCAAACTCCTATAGGCTGGAGCAATTATACTGGTCCCCTCTCAGACAGTGTCTTTGAATCAACAATATACGAATCCTATCGCATAGATGTTCAGCCTATGTCTTCTTATTTGAAGCTGCAACTCAATACGTTTGCCATTACTCCTGGCTGCTCAGAGCCTATATGCCATCGCATATATACATTAAACTACCCTAATAGGTATAATCTCGATGCCCTGACTGTACTTGGCCAATAACACTGAACCTGATATATAAGCCGGAACTTTCCTAAGGTCTCAGTAGGTTACCAATCTATGTGTTTCTGTCTCAGCTTTATAATACTAAGCCTATATTTGATATTGTCTATAGATAGCATTTGACTATGTCGTAAAGGTTTTACTTCTACTCGCTGGCCATAAAGCTCGAAACCTAGTTACAATACTGTAACTCTTATTAACCTATGAACGTCAAACGTCTTCTTTTAAATAATTTATCCATCCAAACAGTGTAGCTGCATTAGTTTTCTTATCAAGATACTGGCATTTATTATAAATTGGATTCTCGATGTGTTTACATCAATCCATGGATATCGAATGAATCCACTGTCATCCATTTACTTATTTATACCGTATCAAAAGTGCGGTTTGATTGGTACTATTTATATAACTTTTGTTCTGATTAGTCCAAGTTCGTACATTGTATTGTACAACAAGTACTTACGCTAACAAATATTTTGTTCACTTTAACTCTTGTGTATAATATAACGCGTGATTATTAGATCCAGCTATCTCTGTAATTAACTCAAATCAGCCATAAAGTACCCAAATTTTATTATTTACAATTATTCAACTATAATTATTCTTACGGTCGCTTACGCATAATCTGTACATAAAAAGCCAATCTCTGAAAACTGCGTCAGGGAGTCGACTCTTTAGCTCTGTGGTCAGAGCATTGGATTAGCATCCGAGCGACCCAGGTTCGAATCCCGCCACAGGCAGTTGGGATTATTTCGTCATAAAATGCTATGCTCTTTTATTTTCTTACGCCCAATAAGTAGGCTTGAGGCTCGTCTTTATATTGTGCCGAAATGACACTTTCTATGCCAAAATGGCTTACATGTCATCATAAATGATGAATTCTTTGAAGAGGTGAAACTTTTGCCTGTACGTATAATGCCAATCTCTGACAAATATGTCAGAGAGTTGACTCTTTGGCTCAGTGGTTAGATATTTGGACTAGCACCTAAGCAATCCGGGTTCGAATACCGCAACAGTTGGAATGTTTCGTCATTAAATGCTATGTTTTTTATCTGGGTACGCTTAAAAGTCATAAGATAATAGCAATAATAGAATGCAGATTGGCTCATACATCTGTGTTTCTGTATCATATCTTCAATACCTCAAAAATACTAACTATTCTGACGGTCATAACGACCGGTTTATTTACTGAATAACCGATATACATGGCAAAATTACTGAGAAGTTCATACTCCTTCTGAAATTGTAAAAAATAATTAACAATTTTGATACATACATGATTTTTATACTCCACACTTCCAACAGATTTTTATATGAGTTAAATAAAGTTTTACCATAAATGCACGTGATTCCTTCAGACGTTATTTCTGTTGAGGAGTAATTAGTTTGTTTTAGAAGTAAAAGCGGATTGTACGAGGGAGGTATGTTGTCTGCATGTTCTCCATTGCATCCTTCGTGTCCGACATACTCAAGTAAGCGATCCATATCTTCCCATACATCTCTAGGAAAGAAGGCATGAGATGAGTATGCATTCGAAAACTATATTTTTGCTAACACATTGAAAAGAAAATATTAACTTATTTTTTAAAATATCAAGTTTCAGTGTTAATCAATTTTCTTATGATATAGAGATAGTTCATACGTCTTCTTTTTCAAGACATACATATCAAGTAAAACATTTGATGCATATGTACATGTGTATATTTCTCAAAGCAAATATATTTAAAATAGTATCAACATTGTCATCTCTAGAGCAGAAATATCGAAGAGACATAACCGCTTGGATGTTTTATCTTAAACAGTAATTGAACAGCAAGCTAGTTAACTATAGTGTTTTATTACATGACATCAGAAATAGTTTTCATAATTTTTTAAAGTTCTTATTTTGGCGCAGCAAAAAATAATTTGTTGTTGAACAATAGCGCAAACTATGGACCGGCGATTTTTAATATGGAGTCAGGTTACAATTGGGTTTATCTAACATTGCATTGAACAGGGTCCCACTTTGCTGTATAATGGTCCAATATAGATAAAAATAGAACTACGCTACTAGCCAAATATTCGTAAGTAGGCATCAAAATTAATTAGTTTGATTCAATGTAACCATTGAAACGAGCTCGCCTTTGTATTCAAATATTGCTACTGTGTGCACATACATTTTCTCAAACTTTATAACTTTTTTTATTTTCTTGTGTTTTTCTTGATCCAGTCTCTTTAAACAGAATGTATTTGATATTTTCAACTTATTTTATTCTTTCACTAAGGTACGCACACACGCAAGCATACAAGCAGTCATACCTTCTCGCATACTCACATACACAAAAATATATAGCTCTCAGACATTCTGGTCATATCCTACGAAGATCAGAGATCAGTTAGAAAGTATTGTTTGTGTTGTTAACGAGCCTGATCTATGATCTGATCCAGTGACCTATTCTTTTACTTCAGTGTTAAATTTGATCTTGATTTCATTTAACAAACATCTGACCTACCGGTATCATGAAGACCAAACTGAAAATATGACCCCAAATATACTAACAATTTTTGTTCTATTACTTGGTCTGTTGGACTGTGTTTACCTGATATACCTCAGTTTCGTGAAGACCTGGTTAAAGATGTAGCCTTTGGAGTATAGACAAGGCTTTTTTTTATCATTTAACCTACTGGCCTACTTTTTAACTCCAGATGACTTAGTATGGACTCCTCGAGATTGTAACAAGAGAAATCATTCTAAAAAATGTCATTAAGATTGTTGCAAATCTGTGACCTATGGAGTGAAATGTTAATGCTGCACGACGGACGACGCCAGACGACTGACGACAATGCAACAAAGCAACCTGGGCGTTACCCAAAACAAAAGCGTGTCCTCAGTCACCTCATTGGAACACATTGTTTAAATGCCGTGTGTCTCGTATTTGAACTCAGTGTTGTTGTATGCTATATATGGAGAACATTCAATTTTATTTCTATAGAATTCCACTTTTGTCGGTGATAAGGGACGTGAGGGCTGTTGCACATTTTATTACCTCTCATGAACAGACCCCGCTAAACCGAGTCGTCTATAATATTGCTTGGTTGCGTTCTATGCTTCACAGACCTTTTTACAATCACAGCACAACAGTTTTTAAATGCCGTGCGGCGGCTGTTTAAGGAGGTAGGTTACCTTGTTACCAGGGTAAATTCAAATTAGTTGAACCGCAGCAAATTTTTGTATTTCATGTAATATGATGTTTTTACTGCTACAATCTCAATTTATTTTATCTCTGTCCCTTCAAGTTCAGTTTTTATCCAGGTTTGAAGAACATGACCCTCCAAAGGTATTTTATATTGAAAGAAGAAGGAAAATACGGATATTTAACACTTTTCAGTGTATTTTAGTTTCAATGATATCCGTAGAAGTCTGCATAGTTGATGATTTTACTTGTATGCGTGTTAGCTTTCTATTATAAACTTAAAATGTATATGTCGCGGGGCTCGTGTTTCCATGGTAACGCATTTTCTCTAATTTTAAACAACTATGTATAAAAAACGGGGTTTTCGACGGCTTCAGTTCAATTCTGATAATGACCAACATGAAATATTTGGGTAATATTATTAGCAAAATACCAAGCACTTTACATGGTACCCTATTTTTCTTAAAGTAACCATGGCAACAGAGATGTTTAAAATAGCTTATATCTTGCTCTTTGTGGTAATTTCTTATAAAAAATATTGAAAACAATTATTTTTCTTGTTTATGTAGCTTTAAAACATATTATTTCAAACGCAAGTTATATTTTCATGATATTTGCATTTACTTAAACAAATTTCACAGCTTAAAATCCTTGCAGCAGTACCCTTCGTCTGGCATTTTTCATGGAAAAATCGTTCAGCATGCTGCTATTATTCTCATAGATATTGTTGAAATGAAAATAAAAAGCCATAGCTGTGTTCCTTAAATAGACAAGTGTCAACGCTTTTGAATTTTGATATAAAGGTCACGGGCTTCGTTTCCATGGTAACATCAATTCAATTCAAGAAGCCACACTTTTCTACTGAAATTTGAACAATTTTAGAGCTTACTTTTAGTATATATGTAACAAACTATCAAGGAAACTGAAAAATAGGTATTTCAAATCAAACTGCAAGTTTTTATTTGAAAATGACCGTAACAAGTAACCTTTCACCCAGCTATATTCCAAATTACATTGGTTACCATCATCCATTTTCTTACATTCCGCATAACATTTCAATATAACTAAATAAAAGAAGCAAAATATTGATTATAATTCAGAGAAAAAGATTCATAAAAAATATTTCAGCAAATAATAGCTGTTTGTAAATAGTTCAAATCAAGAAAATGCACGGAATTACGTACTTTCAAAATAAAAGCTATTGATTTTGCCACGGTAACTGACACGTAACGTCATGACGTCAATGACGTCATTTTAAGGCAACATTGTTTTGAAGCGTTTCTGCGGCAATTTATTCATCATTTCTGCATTACTAAACCATAAAGCATCAGATCGAAGACAAGTTCATGAATTGTGTTCAGAAAAATGGATATACAAACACATTTAGTTTGTCGTAAACGTCGTCGTAAATCGTCACGTTAGCTTCCGGTTGGACATGCGCACATACAAATATTAAGGTAACCTACCTCCTTAAGTCTCTAAGTACGACATAACGAGTTAAGTCTGCTTAATTTTACGGGTCAAAGCTGTCGCGCAGAAATAAATTCCGCACATTTAAACTATCAGAAGATTTTTGGACTCAATAATGAACTTTGATATTCCACTTAATATAATGACCCGTAATTTTATCTCACGTGTGTTTCGTCTGCTGTCAAGTTATTCACACCGTATCGATTGTGGTTAATTGATTTTGTTATTGGATCAATCTACTATAGTATTGTCCACTAATGAATGGTTACCGTTTCGGGCGTGTAATCTTTACAAGTGTATATCACAAAACACGCTAGGTGTATGAAAAATGTGACAAACGTTATATGACTTTGGAAAAATAAAATTGCATTTTGCGATTTTTTAAAAAGAAGTTCCGATTTAAACTAACTTCATTGTCCTAGAATAATGACGACAACTATATGCATTTGAGTCATTAATTATGGGTAGTAAATGCGATAGCTATTTCCCATGCGCAGAATTTACTTCCGGTGTATGTAAACCGCAAAAATTAATTCCTGCATTTCTCAAATGTCACAGAAATAGAAAACGCAGAAATATACTAGGTCCATTTTAGGACAAAATCGCAAAAGAATGCCCTTAGAATTAACCCGTTTTACGGTAGTTGGGCTCAGTGCTATTATATTTTCTGGTCTTTTGAAGGTCAAGTTGTGATAATGTTTAATAATGAATAACATCCATTTAAATTGTGTTAGTAGATATTCGTTTGAAGAACGCCCATGTCGACAAACATTCCAATGATTCATGCTCTTCAGATATTCTAGAAATACCGCATAAGTACGAGAACAACCTTCTCTGATGTGTTTCCTAGGTACAGTGAAATTTTTCATAAAAGTTCAGTTTTACTCATGAAAGAAAAGTCTCTCCAGAATATGAGATCAAACAAAAATCTTTTAGAATTATCTTTTAACCAATTGTTGGAAATATTTGGACAGTGGTCTGTGATATTTGAGTTTTTATAAGTGCGCATTCAAAGTGCGTGATATTTTGCATTCGTTAAATTGTGTGGACCTTGTAGATACTACACCAAGATCAGTGAAGGTATTGTTCAATTTTTGGATATGATAAATAGCTGTTGTGTAGCAGTGGTGATTTAAAGTGAGGTCTTTTGCACAGTTTATTCGTTTGAACTCCCCGATGTGATTTTACCAAGGACCTCTTAAACACTGGGCCCAATGTATTCGTTTGTTTTGAAATTGTTGTCTATTATTTTACTCTACGTTCTTAGAATGTTACTAGATCTATTCATTCTTGATCTTTGTCCTTTTAGCTTACTAGTTCGCAAGCTGATCAGCCTTTGCCCGATGTCTGTCCGTCCGTTCACGACTGGTTATTACTTATAATGACCATTTCGATAGTCTGTAAACTATTACATGTATTTCACTCTCTAACGCAGACACAACAGTGAAAACAGTAAATTTACTTTATGTATTATATTACTGGAAATAATGTCAGAACCTTAAACTAATTCCAGTATAAAGTTGTATTGATGACTTATTATCCTTAGTTACCTGTGCAATACAAGAAGATAAGTCTTCAACAGAAATCCAAGCCACACTATAGAAATTAGGCGATAGATTAGGAGAGCTTCATTTGATTCTAATTAAACAAAGTATTGCAATTTTATCTGAAATAAAATCATTTAAACGAAACATTAATAACACTTCTTTATTCACATGCATGCATAACATAATAAAGCAGTTTCGGAAGCCTTTTATAAATGAGCCGTGTCATGAGTAAATCAACATTGTGGGTTTGCGACCAGCATCCGCGCAGTCTGGTCAGGATCCATGCTGTTCGCTAACGGTTTCTGTAATTGCAGTAGGCTTTAAAAGCGAACAGCATGGATCCTGACCAGACTGCGCGGATGCTCAGGCTGGTCTGGATCCATGCTGGTCGCAAAGCCACTATGTTGGTTTTCTCATGGCACGGCTCAATAATAATTGCCATAATCGCTGATGAATTTCGAGCAAATATTGATGTTATCAAGTACCACGCCAGTCTGCGTTGTGAATTCATTTTTAAATGTATTTTTCTTGTTTCTGATTTTGTGATACACGTGTTTGGTGTTCAATCGATTTTAACTTCTTCAATGCCGATGGGTTTGTTTTAGAAAAAAGTTAAAAAGTCTCCCCGTACTTGGATTCAGTGTTGTTAAATTTTCTGGTCCTTTGGGATCATGGAGTCCATTCAACATATGTGTAATAGAATTCCGCTTAAGCCGGTGCTAGGGGGCGTGAGAGGTGTTGCACATTTCATTACCTCTCATGAACAGACTCAATCAAACCGAGTCTGCTATTATTCTTTTTGGTTGCATTCTTTGCTTCCAAAGGATCTTTTTACAGATTTTATTAGAAATATGTATGTATAATTTTTTTTCTGTTAAGAATTCTTTTCATTTCTCAAAAGTAGGTTACAGCATATAGCATATAATATGTGAAATACTCTATAAGTAGGTGATTACATTACGTTTTTTTGTAAAATTTGCATAGTCCAAAACTTGTGTAAAGCCCTGACCCTCGCCATATTAGATTTCTTTAAAGAATGTGTCTGTCCTTCAATTCGGACAGTACCATCGAGTGATTAAAGAATGTTTACCAAAAGATACTATAGTAAGATACTAAGCATATGGTCCACAGAAACGGCCACAATAGATATTTTGAGGACCATTCTTTGTGTGTTTCGTTTCCTTACATACTACTTCTTTCACAGCAAAATATTATGTTGGATTTATTTAAACCTGAAAAGTTAAAACGACCAGCTCATAAGCGGTATGTGCCTCAAATGTTTATTATACAAATGCAAGCCACACTTACAGCCATAAAACTGACTAGTGTAGAAAATCAAAGAAAACCAGTGTCAGTCTCATGTATCATAATTTAGTACACATCCTGAAGTTGTTGACAGCTTCATGGAACTAATCATGTAAATTCAAGTACATGTGCATAAACATGTAAATGCATAATGCAAACTAAGTGTATTAAACGAGTGTCATAGTGAAGACCTAATAGCATATTACCAGCCGAATGACGTATCAAGCTAAAATATGATGCTGTAAAATGCGAAGAATTTGAGTGGTTAGAACCGGAAAAATAAACATGTTCCAATAATTTTATCAGTTTATAAAATATGGGCAGTCATTCGGATGCGAATATTAAATCACTCGTGCTACGCACTCGTGATTCAATCATTACGCATCTGAAATCCTGTCCATATTTTATTACCTGATAAAATATTAGTATATATTTATTATTTCTTAATTATCATACTGTAAAATCGCTTAATTTCATGGGCATGAAATTTCGTTGTTTTAGTCAAAATTGCAATTTCGTTGGGATTTAAATTTATGGATTTCAACTCTTGAACATAAAATGAATGGGAATTTTACTTGTTCGCTGGGATTAAATTTCGTGGATTGACTCGAAATCCACGAAAATTAATCCCCCACGAATATTAATGATTTAACAGTATATGTAGAGCCAAGGAACCATTTACTTAGAAAAACTTACACTTGTGAACTTATTATTTATTCTGACAACATGGAGCGAAACACAATCTTATAAGCGCCGTTGGTAGAAAATTTTACCTACACATTTCCTGACTACAAAGTATTCTCAAAAATGGAGTTGAAACAAGGATATCTCCAGATTATGGTGCTTCTATATTTCAGAAGAGGCTCGAAGCTTCCTAGTATGATAGGTTACCTTTCAAAATTCATTCCGAGATATGCAGTACGTACGGCACCGTTTCGAAGGTTAACGGGGAAAGAAATCCCGTTTTTTGGGGTACCTGATGAAGAGATAGCACTTCAGACACTGAAAGACAGCATAACAAATGACAACACGATGGCATTCTTCAACCCAAGAAAACCAATAATAGTCCCCACTAAAGCTAGCTTTCATGAAGGCCTGTCAGCTGGATTGTTCCAGAAGACAAGCAAGGGACTGCATCCTATACATTATATCAGCAGGTCAATGTCACAGGCAGAGAAACGATAAGTCAAACTGAGAAAGATGCTTTGGCTGTGAAATGGGCCAAAACGAGATTTAGCACTTTCTGGAGCACCAAGGTTCAAGATAATTACGTCTCACAAACCATAAATACCAATGTTTAATAAAGCATGTGCTAAATTACCACCACTAATCGAGAAATAGATCATAGAGATGCAAGATCTTGACTTTGAATTGGTACATGAACCAGGCAAGGACGAAGCAGATCCAATGGACTACTTATCGCGACATCCGCTCAGTGAAACAGAACCCGACGATAAAGATCATACGATCAAGATAATAGTTGACAACGAACATGGACCGATGCTTGAACGAGTAAAAGCAGCCACATCAAAAGACGATATTTTTCAAGATATTTTAGACCGCATGAGACGAAATGATTGGAAAATGCACAAGGAGCGACCAGAAATAAAACCATACTATTTGGTAAGACATGACATTTATCGCTCCTAAGGAATGATACTACGCAACAGACAAACTCCAAAGTTTTCAAATGTTTTTCTTCTGTCCGTCCCGTTATAACCATGTCATCCAGAATGCACTGAACACCGTCTATACCTTGCAAGATTTCATCAATCGTACATTGCCAGATCGCAGGTGCTGACAATACCTTGTAAAATAACCTATTCATCGAATACAACCCTTTACGAGTATTAATTGTTAGTATTTTCCTGCTCTGTTCGTCAACTTCCAGGTGTAAATAAGCCCATTTTAGATCCAGTTTTGTGAATTTCCGACCATTCGATAAATCTTCAAAAAAGTCCTGTATATTTGGAAGTGGGTATTTGTCAACATACATCTCCTGATTGACAGACATTTTAAAGTCTCCGCAAGTTCTCACATCTCCATTTGGCTTTACAACTGGAACAATCGGTGATGCCCATTCAGAAGTGTTCATATTTGAAATAATTCCTTGTTCCTCTAATATGTCAAGTTCTTTCTCAATTTTAGGCTTTAATAAATACGGCACTGGTCTGGCTTTCATGAATTTTGGCATAGCATTTTCATTTAGCGATATGGTAACTTGCATACCTATAACTTTCCCTATGTTTTCAGAAAACACAGAGTCGTAACGCTTTAGTATGTCGTTTAAACGATTGTGTATTGTTTGATTGTCAACAGCATTTACCTGCACAATATTTTCCCAATCAAGCGTGGTATGATGTAATCAATCTCTTCCAACAAAGCGGGTCCGTTGCCTTTAACAACACAAATCTTCACTATCATTGATAGCTCATTGTACTTGACATTTACCGGCTTCGAACCTGCTTGATGAATTTGCTCTCCAGAATACGTTTTAAACACTGACATAAGTTTGTCTAATTTCACGTTTCCAAAATATTTTCGGAATTTGTATATGGACATAAGAGATACAGCAGAGCCTGTGTCAAGTTCCAATCTGACAGGTTTGCGTAATCCATATTTTTATTATCCGACCTTCCGCACACTGAATTGACAAAGAATATGTCATTTTAATCATCACCAACCGAACTGACGTTCGACGGGTTAGCTTTATTCAATTTGCACATACTTTTTATGTGTCCCGTTTTCTTGCAAATGTAACACATTTTCTTTCTATAAAAATTTGCTTGCTTGATGATTACTCTTACCACAGTGCTTACACGGATCAAACATTTGTACAGTTTGTTTTGTTTTCTCATTCTTTTTCGGTTTGCCCGAACATTTCTTTGATTTGACAGTCTTACGTACATGATCAACGGTCGTACGTAAATCCGAAGCGTCCTTTGTGGCAGTGTCCATTGCAACGGCTTCCTCTACGGCCTTTTGTAATGTCAGATCACTTTTAGATAATGATCTCTTTTGTGTGTTTTCATCCTTTAGACCACACACGAATCTGTCACGTAGAGTATCGTTTAAGATATTCCCGAATTCACAATGTTCGAATAATTTCCTCAAAGTCGCCATGTACTCATTTATACTTTTGGATGTTCCTTGGTTTCTTTTATGAAAAGGAACCTTTCAGCAATAATCAACGTCTTCGTAGCCAAGTGATCTCTTGAGAGTTTATACAAGTCATCGTAACTTTTGTCCGATTGTTTCTCTAGTGCACATAATTTGCGCAGCAAACTACAAGTTTTCCCTCTTATAAGTATTTATAATGCAGGAACTCTGTTTCGTTTTCAATGTCATTGACATTAAAATACTGTACGAGCCTCTCATCATACGAAATCCATGATTCCCCATTTTCATCAAATGGTTGATTTTGCCGATATATCCAGCCATTTTTACACTAAGAATTAACGCACAATTTACATGCTAGTAATGGGTTAAATCCATGAAATGTAAAAATGCACAGCTAACTAGACATCATCGTTGCCAAACTGTTGTGCATTTATATGAGAGACAAATACTGCATTGTTTACTTATAGTCTTAAATATATATATAAAGTATAAACTTAATGAGATACAGTCGTTAACTACTCAATACATGGTTATCATTATTACAATATAACCGCTGTGGCACTTAAGCTATACCCTAAGAGTGTGGTTTCACGTGTTTATTATACATGATATATAGCGAAAACGTTTGAATGGAGTGAAGTCATCTAAAGCCTTTGCTGAGAACAATATGATAAAAATAAAAAAAGTATGATTTTATGAAATCATTTTAAGAAAGCAATCCCTTATGTGCGTTCAAACATGTTCAAAATCGTGAATTTGGTGATTTTTCAAGTGACTTGTTATGGCTGTAATTTACAAGATTAAGGACGTCTAAAGAATAGACAGAAGCATGTTGGCATATTGCTCGTACATGTTTGTAAGTCCAAAACCTTACACATGTTGGGAATGTCAGCAGCAAACACCGAAAGAAGACGCAACTGCGAAACTGAAACATGTTTGGGTGTTCGGATACTGTGGTATTCTGCACCGAAAAGGATTTGGTCTACTCAATTTATCGTCGGGGACTGTATAAGACGCACTTAGAAATCAGGTCTAGAAATTAAGACGTTAACAGTAATTTTGGTAATGTTACATGTGTTATAAAATGACCTCGAACCCTTGTTACTACTGTAATGCGCAAATTTCAAGGTGTTAGGGAGCTGGGGGAGGGGGGGGGGGGGGGGGGCTTGATGACGCATTGACTTTACGACTCCAGCACAAATTTTAATTACCATTTGCCAGTTGAATACATTTAACATATCCAAACTGCACTCAAGCTTTACGTTGCACTCGATATTGACCCGTGTGCAAATGGAAACGGTCAACATGTTTTAAATATCCATAACCGGAACACACAAATCAAAAACACTACTAAAAGCACGCATTCAAGGTTTTTTAACGATTAGTTTTATCTCTCGATATTACAAACAATTTTGCATACCTTTTAAAATTCGGTTAAAAGAAACACAATTTTTATAAATTATTTGTTATATTATATAAAAACATACATATTGCTTCTTCAAAAGATCGTTGGTGTGATTTCTAAAACAAACAATTGCCTAAGTTACATTCGATTCAATATATTCTTCGTTACCGATTGACTTATTCCTAACGTCCGATTTGAAAGAGAGTAAACACCGACGCAAGAATACGTATTCGGCCCTAACACAGCATTTCAAATATAAAAATCGTGTATTAGCAGAATATGAGTTACGTTCATACACGATTTTTTTCTCCCGTAAAAACATGCCCAGATACAGTGTGAAAAGGTAGTTTTTATGCAAGAATGTTGAATTGCCGACGGACTTTCAAGATGCCGTCGGTATACGTCCAAAGAAACTGGAACAGATTTTAGTGCTTAGATACTAAAATATGTTCCAGTTTCTACACAGAAAAGACGAACTCAATCCTCAAGTCTCAATGATCACCTTAAGTAAATGTTCGGGCTTGGTGCAGTTAAGAAAGTTAAATAAGGTATAGCGATTAAGGCATTACGTGCTAACCAACGATTAATCTCAGCAAATCGTAGTATTTGTCATTGTGCTTGTGTAGAGTTTACTGAACAGGTTAAACACTATAAGTCACTACCTATTTTTGCAGCTGCCTTTTATTAGTGTTTTTGTACTTCGCGGTCCCTGAATGCATTGCCATTTATCACGCGTTTGGCTTTGACCTTTCAGGAAATCGCACTGAGGCTTGAATATGTACCTTCTTTTTGCCAGTAGAATACATTTAACATATCCAGACTGCACTCAAGCTTTACGTTGCACTTGATAATGACCCGTGTGCAAATGGAAAGGTATTAACTTCCCGACCTAGCACCCATTCCTAATAAGTTACTTAATAATCACCTCATGGCGAACGAAGAGATCATTAAGTTATGCAGTACTAGCACTAAATGCGAATGTATACTTGGTCACCATGAAAACTAAAGGAAATATCCATGTCTCTTACTTAAGTGTGATATTGTGTTTGTTAAATCTAAATATATGTTTATGTGAATCTCATTAGCTTGCACAATTGCTTTACATATTTTATTGCAAATGAGTTACTATATGTAACAATATAACAACAAAATAGCGCCTATTTACTTACACCCAAACAGTTACCTTACTACTAATTATTTTAAAGCGTTAAGACCTAGTAATATGATAATGTGTGTCTTAAAATGATAGTTTGCATTGCTTATATTCTAAAGGTTCTTCTCAGTATTAATGTATCGCTTTGACAGAGACATTGCTAAATTAAGCGTAACATAAACTAGTTTGAAGAGCAATTTTCTTGCTTATCAATTGTCAGTTGTCTGTCCTTGTAACTGCTACTTTTGTACGTTTTGTTATTGAGCCATCACATTAATTAGTTTGCTACAATATATGAACAACTACAGAACAAGCACGTACACACAAATTATTGATATGAGAATAATATCCAAATCAAATTTTGAAAATTGTATCCATTAAGATAAAATTAAATGTATGATTAGTTTAAGGGGTATTTTTATTTGCATTTAGACTACCTAACACGTTATTGATTGATTAAACACATCTTGTAATACCCATAAAAGGATGTCATCTTGTTCAAGATAGCTGCAACTGATACAGAAATACAGTGCAACTTGCATTAAAAGACCTCTTAAAGGAATGGAAAATTGACATTTGAACAAAATTGGCATTTTAATGCACAGTTTGTTTCTTAACAAAACAAAACTGAACTGAAAAGGGGTTTCCTAATGTAAGTGTATGGTGTTGAGATGATTATATCCTGTTAAGTATTGAATCAAAAGGTACATGATAAATGAGTGCATGATATAACAACAAATTAGAAAAATCAGAAACACTTACATTTCGTCAAAAGGAACATACTCCCCATAATAATAATTGTAAAACGAAGGATCCTCACTACAGCTGCCTCTGAAACTAATTGAATGACCATCATTTAATCGTACAGAAACAATGTCATAATAAACCATACGCCAGTTCCACTTGTTAAAACACGTAGCTTTCCTGTGTCTTTCCTAACCATTTCATTTGAACCCCAGTTATTTAAAGATTTTCATTAAAAATCTGTTATTTTGTTTTAATTTTATGTTAGATATATGATATAAATATTAGCTGCTATGGTGAAAAAATGCCACTATATTTAGATCTAAAAGACAAGCATGTTATTGGTTATGGTTTTAATAAATTTCCTCATCTTTCCCCTAATGCCATATGATATTTGATATTATAGATTGACAATGAGGGTGTTTTGATCAGTGTCTAATGAGTGCAGATATCGTTTGCCATTAACTCTCTTGTACAAAAACATGCTTGTATTTTGTAACAATAGTCCACCTGTATAACATTATTTCATACAATTTCCTTTCAGTTAAAGAGTAGTAGTATATTATTTGTACAATTCATCACAGAAAACATAATCAACACTACATGTTCAAGTTTTAATTTCAACATGAGGCCAAAGCTATAAGACGGTGGGAATATGTTTTAATTTTATAAATACGTAAATCAACGAATGAAATAAATACATACCAGATCATCTCATAAATCATATTATTTAAAAACTGCAGTGATTCACAGAAAACATAATCGATGCAAATATAACTGCAGTAGAAAATGTGTACATTGTATTAAAGTCATCGAAATTTACCACTCAATTCAAATGTGTACCGTGGAAAAGGCAACATCCGCGAGCCGGGGACTTTTCAATAATTGTTACATCTTATGTTCAGTTTATCTGTCTATATATCATTTACTTTCCTTGAAAGAAATTCACAATTCCATTTCATCATATTGTTTTTCTTTAACCAATACAAGAACTAATAATTACAAATTTCATAACATATGTTTGACGTCTTTATTTTCCTTTCAGCCTGGTTCATGACCTGGTAATTTTGTTTATTACAAACAATATATACAGTACCTGTTGAATGTGAGCTTATATTTTTATAGTCTTTTTTTCAGAATTCAGAAACATTCGAGAAAAAAACTAGTATTATAAACAGTTATCTCCCATAGGAGTTAATAACAAATAAAATATAACTTGATGTTAGTCATTCACACTTTGTTAAAAGAAGTCGAATATCTATATTTCCGCGGAGTTTGGTACATGTATAGGATATTTGTTTGTCATTCAAAAATAACTCAAGATGTGAAAACAAGAATCAAATATCACTGTTTACAGATGAACTACTGTGAAAGCTGATTAAAATTTCGATAGTGCAGGAAAAACTCAGTTTTAAAATAAAACGAGACTCTGGCTTGCATCTTGCAAGTATTTCGGACAATACATTGTATTCAATTCATTGTAAACGCGGTAGGTTTGAAATATTTCGCAACATTTGCTGTTTGTTAAGCTAGTCGCCGTCTCCATTTCTGACACACACATTATTTAGAGCTATGATGGACTTCTGCTTCACATAATAATCAATTATGTTCCGCATGACATAATAAGGTTTGTAACACATAATGCCCTCGAAATCCAAAATTTAAAATGGCCGCCATTTTGATGGCTCGAACAACGGAAAACTCGAACAAATTTCTACGGGACCCTCGTGTTCGAGCCATCGATGTTCGACTGAAGCTCATTTAATCACACTTGATCACGTTTTCCATAGCGATTTCGTCCGACGAATGGCATAGTTATTACCATTGAAATGATAAAAATATATTGAAATAATCTGTAATATCCATACAGTTTGATTGAATCATTGAAACTGAGTATATTTGAAATAGTAATCAACAAAAAATAAATCAAATCAAGACCGAAAGTGAGTTTAACATGCAAAGTTAATTGGATGGGAGTAATTCAACATGAACAATATAATAATAGAGAGCATTGTGTGTGTTGTAAATAATAACTGGTGCTGTTCATGTTTTAAATGTAGTGACATCTAATGGCCAAGATATACCAACACACTTGTACTTAACGATTAAAGTCACTAAAACATGTTTTTATCGAAACTGTACTAGTTTTCGAATAATCGGTGTTTATCTGATTTTCTGAACAAAACATGCGCATATGTATTTATATTGAACATAAAATCACTAATCTTTTTAATTATAATGTGCATATAATGTGTTAGCATTTTTTATAAAATATCTATTCAAGAGATATTGTAACTATTCATTTCATTCACATAACCCACACCGGCCACAACTTTTCTTTTTAAAATAAGATTGCCGCTAAATTTTGAATTTCTGCCAAAAGCCTCAGAACAGGCGTTCTAAAATACATTTTCTGACTGGATTTCTTTGCTCACTTGTTAAAATTGCGTCAAATCTTATTTTATGTTATAGTCGTTTGCTTTTTAAGTATTACAATTATTGCGAGAAAGAAATCTACAGTTTCAGCAGTGACCTAGTAAAAAGAAAAAAAAAATAACGTTATAATGCTCACTTTTTTGTATTTCTAGTTTTGTAAAATGTTAAATAGATTCCGTGTTTTTTAGGAGGTATGAGCATAATATCATTATATTTATTTAGGCCCTATATCGGTCTTTGCATATAAGATAAAGCGGGTATGGTGGATAAACAGTAAACACTAGACCCACCCATGAAAGAATAGCGCTCTGCTGGCCGTAATGGCCTAACTGGTCTTTTGGTAATGTGTTGTTTCTGTATAGACACATAGTCATAATTTCTACTTATTGATACAGGTCAAGTGGAAGACTTTAAAAGTTATTCCTATACAGATGAAAGTCTATGTAAAATTTCATTTAGCCTTATGTAAGTCTCCGAGATAGGTCTCTTTCGGCCCCAGGGTCATTATTTGTCTACCTTAGATGATGTTACATATCAAATATCAAAGCTCCAGCTATTATGGTTTCAGAGAATGATATTTAAAAGGGTTTTCACATTTGTTTTTGCTGCCAAAGAGATCTACAGTTATAGAGTGTATCTATTTATGACTCACACTGTTCTTCAAATAAGAATAGATGTCTCCGCCATCCTATTTCAAACATCATTGAAGATTCCAGCACTTTTATATATAACCAAAATAAAAGAAGATTCTTGAAAAATCCAGAATAACCCAGACTTAAAAATTGTGTAAACACTCTGTTTATGGAACCTTCTAGAAAACCAATTTTATCCCACCCACATGATTATGTATGCATATACCAAGACTGGGCTTAATTTGATATAAATTGATTAAGTACTATTTTAAACTTTTTGATACGACTATTTATTATTCTTTTAGGAAAGATATGTTTATAACATAATGAACAGTAACAAAAACTGTGCTTATTATTACATTTTTTACAATTTATGTTGCTTGTAAAATTTGCACGACAATCAGGAACACTAAAAATGTTGTCAAATTCAATAGAAATGAAAATTAGAATCCAATTTCGAAATGTATTGGATATTGAATCATGTAAGAAGTTTGACACACTTGCAAAATATAGCGGCCATTAAAGAGACGATTTTTGGAAGACAATGGTTAATTTGAATGCAATGCATACTTAAAATTTAATGAAACGGGACTTAGATGTACGAAATATAACTAAATATCTTAACACATTATTATGTATAAAAAAACCCTTAAATTTATGCTGAACAAACATTAAGCGAATGTTTTCTTAAAAATATACAGTACAATAATCACTGAATATCCGAATATTACTACAGTTTTGATGATATTCCTGCCATTTTAAATTACCTCAATAAAGTGAACGTGTTTATGCATATTGTAGTCACTCTATTTACAAATGAACAGCGCAAGTAATTAATCATTTCAACACAAATACGGCTTTCTATTTTTAATGTTGAATCGTCCCACACATTTATTTTTGCATGCAAAAGTCAGTTTGGGTCTTAATTTGATTTTTTTTGCTGATTACAATTTTAGATGGGATTAGTTTAATTATCGTTACATAAAACCAATTTTAGCTCAAAAACTAAATAGATAAATAAATAAATACAAAAAAAAAATAATACTGGTTGTTTCATAAATACTTTTGACAGTTTCCATGGTGATAAATTGTGTATTCAAAAACTACATTTGTCGGACAAAGTCGCTATGGAATATTCGATCAAATGTGATGAAATGAGCCAAATAAAATTCACTTCACTCACTCAATGTGCAAGACATTTGTACAAATATGAAGAGTGTTGTGCAACTGCAAATTTTGGCGGGCATTTTGACTGCCATCTTGGATTTCTCGGCGAGTATCATGATTTGAAACTATCACCCTCGATTCTCTTGCACATCAGCTAATAACTTACATAATTATTCAAACATTAGTCGGGGACCATTCATGCATACAGAAAAATCCAGAAATCGCCTTTAATTCTTCAATTTGACTTTAGTCTTCCAATACCTTAGGAAATTGTTACTTCTGACCGCTTTCTCTGTTAGTGCTAGGATATTTGTATAAAAGCGGTTTTTAGGACCAAAAAGCCTTCTATTGTTTCTCATAAGAATATAATTAGGTCATTGTCACAAAATATACCACTGTACGCTCATGTTATTTTCATTTACCCTCCCCCAATTAAATAAGTTTAAACATAATTTCGTAATGTCTTTGAATATTTCATTATTAAGACTGATAAAAATGTCAACATACCTGACTTTTATGTTTTCTATAATCTGCCTATATATTTTGAATGGCAAAGTCTGTTAATGATTGATAGCTATACAAATGTTGCACTTATTACTGTTTTGACTCAAATGACTTTGCAAAATGCATTTAAGCTAGTTAAGACAACCCTAGTATTGCGCTGATTAATATGCCAGTTTGAAAAACGGGACGTATTATATTTTCACCCTTTACAGACAGGCGGGTGGAAAATCGGTTTCCGCTCAATAACCAGAATATTATGTATCAGAACTCTACTGAAATATTCAAAGTATGTATCTCTTAATAATCTTAGCCAAGAATAATAAAAAAAGACAATTTCGGACCTGTGTCTCCAGAGTCATGGCCCTTGAATGCGTCAAAATTGCAAAAATTGACTAGTGTATTTTTTTTGTAGTTGATGTCAACCATATTTACACAAAAGATGCATAAATATAAAATTTAGGCCAAGTTCAATAACCAGCCAGTTTTGTACAGTGTCTTTACAGTAAAACTGGGTAAGAATGCCAAAATTGATAGTGTTATGGCCCGTAAATCAGTCAAAATTGCCAACACTTACATTTTTTGCTTGATAATAAAGCTTATTTCTTTTTGATATCTACCAGACTTATACAGAATATGTTTTAGTACATTTTATTTTACATCTATGTCAAGTTTAACAAACGGTTACTTATGGTCATGGTCTTTACAGTTGTGACTCTTGAATTATTGAAAATTTGTGAAAATTGCCAAAATTTGAATTATATGATAGTAATGTATTTCTAAATAAACCTAATAATCATTATACCCAATTATTTTCTATTCACGGATATTTGATCAACGTATTTACTAAGTTCTCGTATACCTTATTATGACCATAAAATCCTTTATATAAATGAACAGTAAGCCTTTTAATTACTTTTTTTATATCTTCACACCTTCAAGCAAATAGTTCTTGTTTATTTTTTTTCTGGATGAGTTTTGTTTAAAGACAAAAAAAAAAAAGTAAACGCAGAACGGGAATACCGGGAGATCGGAAAAAAAGATTTATGCCGACATATACCAAACTTTTAATGTCTGTATGTTACAAGGAGACACCGTCGTTTATATGACTAAAAAATTGTTGAAAAAGACGTTAAACCCGAACACACACACACACACACACACACGCACGTACGCACGCACGCACATCTGCGGATGTCTCTAAATTGCTTTTTATACTTAAAGCATGTGTAAATGTTGAGTTCTGCTCAACCCGGGGCTAGAGGGCGTGGACGGTAGCATGAATTTTCACTACCGTCCATGAACAGGCTCAATCAAACCGAGCCTGCAACATTTTCGGTTTTGTCGTGTTGAGCGATCTGTGAAGTTTCCACTTTTTCTATTTTGAATAATTAACTTTCCACAGTCCATAGTTTCCATCGTTACCGTCATATTAGAATATGTCAGCCATTTAAGCCAAGTCTGTGAAGCAATTTGCTTGAGGTAAACTTCCATTGATGGGTATCAAGACTAGGTGTTGTTTTGATTTAACTTTTGAAAGTTCTGGGCAAATTTTCTAAAGGCCAAGGGCTTGCAAACAATTTTTTAACATAATTTCATAACAGTTCTATGACAGAATTCTTGCTATCACAAATTTCTTCAGTGAAATCACATTTGACAACGGCAAAGCACGTATGGCGACCATTCAAAATGTTTGATGGATTTTGCGACCGATTGCTGTAATATATTATTAACTATCTGATTCAGATGGGCTAAAACTTGTTTACTTAAATATCAAAACTCATGTAAGTAATCTTTTAATTTTGTACTTCCAGATATTGAATGTATAATAGACCGACTGTAACTTGTAAATGCTATGAGCTATTGTAAAGTTTTCAGCTCACCAGAGCACAAAGTGCACAGGGTGAGCTATTGTGATCGCTCACCGTGCGGCGTCCGTCCGTCCGTCCGTGGTCCGTCCGTCCGTCCGTCCACACTTTCCTTTAAACAACATCTCCTCCTAAACCAACAGGCCAATTTTGATGAAACATCACAGGGATGTTCCTTGGATGGTCTTCTTTAAAATTTTTCAAAGAATTGAATTCCATGCAGAACTCTGGTTGCCATGGCAACAGAAAGGAAAATTTTTAAAAATCTTCTTCTCAAAAACCAGAAGTTCTAGAGCTTAGATATTTGGTGTGAAGCATTGCCTAGTAGACCTCTACCAAATTTGTTCAAATCATGACCCCGGGGTCAAAATTGACCCCGCCCTAGGGGTCACTTGATTTTACATAGGAAAATCTTCAAAAATCTAGTTCTCAAAAATCAGAAGCCCTAGAGCTTAGATATTTGACATGTAGCATTGCCTAGAGGACCTCTACTAAAATTGTTCAAATCATGACCCCGGGGTCAAAATTGACCCCACCCCAGGGGTCACTTAATTTTACATAGGAAAATCTTCAAAATTTTTCTAAAAATAAACAGAAAGCCTAGAGCTTAGATATTTCATGTGTAGCATTGCCTAGTAGACCTCTACAAAATTTGTTCAAATCATGACCCTCAGGGTCAAAATTGACCCCGCCCCAGAGGTCACTTGATTTTACATAGGAAAATCTTCAAAAATTTTCTAAAAATAAACCAGAAGGCCTAGATCTTAGATATTTAACGTGTAGCATTACCTAGTAGACTTCTACAAAATTTATTTAAATCATGACCTCCGCGATCAAATTGACCCCGCCCAATGGGGTTACTTGATTGTACATAGAAAAATCTTCAAATTTTTCTAAAAGTAAACCAGAAGGTCTACAGCTTAGATATTTGACATGTAGCATTGCCTAATGGACCTCTACAAAATCTGTTCAAATCATGATCCCGGGGTCAAAATTGATCCCGGCCCAGGGGTCACTTGATTTTACATAGGAAAATCTTCAAAATTTTTCTAAAAATAAACCAGAAGGTCTACAGCTTAGATATTTCATGTGTAGCATTGCCTAGTGGACCTCTACAAAATCTGTTCAAATCATGACCCCCAGGGTCAAAATTGACCCCGTCCCAGGGGTCAATTGATTTTACATAGGAAAATCTTCAAAAATTTTCTAAAAATAAACCAGAAGGCCTAGGTCTTAGATATTTGACGCGTAACATTGCCTAGTAGACTTCTACAATTTTTTTTTCAAATCATGACCTCCGGGGTCAAACTGACCCCGCCCCATGAGGTCACTTGATTTTACATAGGAAAATCTTCAAAATTTTTCTAAAAATAAACCAGAAGGTCTAGATCTTAGATATTTGACGTGTAGCATTGCCTAGTAGACTTCTACAAAAAAATTCAAATCTGGACCCCCCCAGGGTCAAATTTACCCAGCCCCAGGGGTTACTTGATTGTATATAGGGAAATCTTCAAAAATTTGCTAAAAATAAACCAGAAGGCCTAGATCTTAGATATTTGATATGTTACATTGCCTAGTAGACTTCTACAAACTTTGTTCCATTCATGACCCCCGGGGTAAACTTGGCCCCGCCCCAGGGGTTACTTGATTGTACACCAGAAAATCTTCCAAAAAAATTCTAAAAATCATCAGTTTGACATTTGAAACATGTAGCTCATATTATTCTGGTGAGCGATCCAGGGTCATCATGACCCTCTTGTTTAAGGGTATACTTTCAAATGTGACAATATATTAGGTATCCTCCAAGCAAAGTACTACTGTAATAACTGGTTCCTGGATCTTCTGTGGTACCTCGACTTGCTGCACTTAAAATACTTGCTGCTCTCACTAGAGATACTTCCCAACCTGGACTTATTGCACTCCAAAGATTTGCTGTGTAACTTGGACTTGCTGCGCTACTTGGACTTGCTGCACAACTTGGACTTGCTGTGCTTACTAGACTTGCTCCTCTTATTGGACTTGCTGCACAACTTGGACTTTGCGCAATTTGGACTTGCTGCACAACTTGGACTTGCTGCACTTACTGGACTTGCTGCGCAACTTTGAATTGCTGCGCAACCTGGACTTGCACTTCTCACTGGACTTGTTGCACAACTTGGACTTGCTGTGCAACTAGGACTTGCTGCACTAACTGTACTTGCTCCTCAACTTGGACTTGCTGCGCAACCTTGACTTGCTGCGCTTTCTGGACTTACTCCTCTTACTGGACTTGCAGCGCAACCTGGACTTGCTGCGCTTACTGGACTTACTTCTCTAACTGGAATTGCTGCGCATCTTGGACTTGTTGCGCTTACTGGATTGCTTCTCTTGCTGGACTTGCTACGCAACCATGACTTGTTGCGCTTACTTCACTTCACTTGCTCTTCTTATTGGACTTGCCGCGCTTATGGATTTACTACCCTTACTTGACATGCTGCGCAACCTGAATTTGCTGCGCTTATTGGACTTGTTTTTCTTATTGGACTCGCTGCGCAACCTGGACTTGCTGCGCCTATTGGACCTGTTCTTCTTACTGTACTTGCTCTTCTAATTGGACTCGCTGCGCAACCTGGACTTGCTGCGCCTATGGGATCTGCTCTTCTTACTGAACTTGCTCTTCTAACTGAACTTGATGCGCAACCTTGACTTGCTGCACAACTAGATTTGTTGGACTTGCTGGATTTGCTGCTTCTCCTAAAGTACTGCACAACTAAGACTTGCTGCGCCTGCTGGACTTACTGAAACTCTTAAGTTTCGTAAGTGACAATACTGGAGGTTTCTTTCTGGACCTAAATTTATTTAAGAAATGATGCATCTCATTTAGTGATTTGTCGCTGAATAAATAATTGTTTGTCGTTCAGATGCGTATTATTATATCACTCGGGCTGTACAAAGAATGATTTTATTCAAGATTCTAACGTGGCTCGATTTGATTTCCAGTTAAAAAATGAAGAAAATCAAGCTCTGTATATTCTGCGATAAACAACGGTTGACGCGCGAGAGCATTATATCGTCAATTATGACGTCAAATTGCCGCATGATGTCCGATACATTACTCCTCGCGTAAATGAAGTCCAGCATAATATTTATTAAAATATACCAATAAGCATGTCAGAATGAAAACAATCAAGGCCTTCCTGTGATTTATCGTCTAATTTACCACGGTTCATCGTTCAGATGCTTCAGTATTTAACTACTCGGGCTAACGCCCTCGTGGTTCAATTCCTACGCATCTGAACTCTGAACCGTGGTAAATTAGACGATAAACCACTCGAAGGTCTTGATTATTTGTTAAGCAAATCACTAAATGAGATATATTATTTTGATTCTAATACGTTACCAGCGACTTTAAAGTACATCCTTGACAGCATTCATAAAATATTTGCCCGTTTTCAATCGGTTTCTTTTCCAGCGCGCCGCTATGCCGTTGACGCCATGACGTAATGATTGTGACGTCAGAACAGTGAATTTTTGTATAATAATTCACTGTTTTCAGCCTTCTTTATTGAATAGGAAAATGAATCGGATCGTGTTAGAATTCTTTTTTTTTATTATTTCTAATCCATTTCACATATAAATACAAAACGCGCGAACCGGATAGAGAGACGCCATTGTGATGTCACGCGAATAAGAATAGCAAACACAAAATGGCGGCAAATTGTGTTTGTTTTAGCAAATAAATTGGTTATTTTTGACAGCTATGACCACGAATAGTTGCAGTAAATTTGTGGATGATTGATTCTGTGCATGTAAGGGTCGAGCATATTAGATTTTTGACGAGTTGAGAACTCGACTGTTCATGACATGTTTAAATTGTCAGTCTCGCTACCTGCGGAAGGGCACAATATCAACCAAAAGGGAAACCGTGTGTGCACTGAAATAGGTAGAATATTTTAATAATCAGCAGAAGCTGTTACTGATCCTGTAAGTACCAGGACCGAGTATCATTTTTTTCCTTAAAGTATCTAGCTGTAGAAAAAAGTTTGTTTACGTTAATTTTTCGGTTCAAAAGCTGAACTGCTATGTATTTGCTTAACTGATAGTAACTCTTTTTTTCTGAAGATTGTGTGCAACAATAATCATCACGAATCTGATTTTAGCGCGCCCCATTGTACCCTCACTTGCCGCTGCTCTCTCACAATCTCTTTAGCAAGATACATAGTTGGTCTCAGTCAGAGAAATCGTTGACCGCTAGGACACATTTTACTACCGTGTGTTTAACATATCATACATAGTTTCCATATCATGCAATGCTGTGTTGCAGGGGCTTAGTGTCGGTGTGATCTCACCTTTCGATACATTTTACATGTATAAAGCAATACTATTTAGAAAATACAGAGAAGATATTTACTACAGAACTTTAATATAATTTAATTTAAACATTTTAAACATAATCTTAGAAACAAATTTACCTGATATGTTTCATACAGAAGCAAAGATTGTAAATGCTCCACAGACATCATGTCAATTCTCAATGCATGCTATTTATATTTTACGGAAAAACTATATTTTAAGGTTTATTGGTTTTGCGACACATTAATTTAAATCGGACAATAACACCGATATACGAATGTCACAGAAACAGCAGCGAAGCTAAATGTTAAAATTACATTAGATATAGTTATATTTATTATTCAGTTTTTTCTAAAGATGTGTCCATTTTTGTTGAATAGAAAGACAAGAGTTCACTCGGAAAAAAAAGTTCACTCATTCAGAAAGATTCGTGAAATAGTCCACATGTATGTTACAGTATATCAATATACAACTTGTTTGAAGGTTTCTGAGTTCAAGTCCTGGTAAGGTGATGGTGTTCTTGGTTTTAATTTTTTATATTGTTTTCAATCATTTAAGATGATTATTATTAGATATTAACGGGTTTCTATATTTGATTTACATTTATTTACAATGCAGCATAGAAATGATTTCGTAAAAGATTTTGTTTTATTCCACGTTCATAAAGCTGTATTATACTCATCTTTTACGTACATATTCTATCTTTACATTCGTAGTTAAACGAACTATTTTCTCAAAAGGCGCAGTACGCACTTCTACGCGTGTTAATTTGTCTTGTCTTGTCCGTGTGTAAATCTAGAAAATCCGCATCAAAAATCTTTAACTTGGCTAAATGAATGAATAAGTTGGGTTTTACGGCGAACCGACACAAAAAGATCATATATCGCCGAGAAAAAGTGAAATGGATTACGTTAATTGTAAAGCATATATAAAACTGTTAAAGTAAAAAAGTATATATATATATAGTGCAAAAAATTCAGTTGCAAACATAAAAAAGTGTAAAAGTTGTGAATAAAAATCAAATAAGGTTCAGATTTTATGATATAAGCCTATTGGTTTCAAAAAGTGTAAACTTTTGTCGGCGGGAATTTGCTCAAACAACTCTTTTAACAATTCAACATTATAGTATGAATTGCGCTGTGGATTGAAGACTACACAGTCGATTAAAACAGTATTTAACAGTAAGCGGTATTTGACATGGTACACATTCAGGTTGATTTTCATTGTTCAGAAGATACGAGTGAGTCAACCGAGTATGACGTATTCGACAACGAGAAAGAACAACTTTCTCCCTACGAACAGATCTGTTTCCTTGGTGCCATTCACCTAAAGAAGGTTTAATTTCACAAAGTTTATTGAACGAAGCATTGTTCCATGAAGACTGCCATTTAGTTAAAATGTATTTGTTGATATTTGGTCTAAAATCAGTATATGGTAATTTCAATTTAGATTGTTGTAATGAAAGTGATTTCTTTGCTGCGGTATCAGCATCCTCATTTCCATAAATACCAACATGGCTAGGAATCCAACAGAATATCATGGACTTCTTAAAAGATAGTTCATGAAGCCTGAGAAGAATATTTTGAATGAAAGGATTTTCCGTTTCTCGGTTGTGAACTGATTGTAATACTGAAAGTGAGTCGGAAAAGATGATAAACCTTTCTTCATTATACTCTGAAATAAAATTAAGGGCCAAATCAATAGCTTTTGCCTCGGCTAAACAAATTGTAGCGTTATTTGGCAAAGGTAATTTTGATTGATGTAGGTGGCTAACGGCGGCACATCCAACTTTTGAATCATCTTTTGAACCATATGTATAAATTGGAAAATGATCTTTGTAAGTCGACTTGATTTCGTTATATTTGGATTTGAATATTTCAGGGTTAGTTTCAGACTTTTTCAAGGCGGTTTTCATATCTAAAAGAACTGTTGGAGAATTAAGAGTCCATGGTGGTGTATTCAGAACTAAATTTTCTTTCATATCATCAAATTCAAAATCAGTTTCCTTCATAGAATTGTTGATGCGAAATCCAAAAGTTTTAATTTGTTTTGGTTTTCTGTCGTAGGAATCGTGGTACTTGGGTGTTTAAATATGATTTTATGAGCAGGATTGGATTTGTTGGCAGCTACCCTCAGAGCATATTGCAATGACAGTTTTTCACGTCTCGTGTAAAGGGAGGGTTCGTTTGCTTCAACATACAAACTTTCAACAGGCGATGTTCTAAATGCGCCAAGAGCAATACGAAGACCTTGATTATGGATAGTATCCAACATTTGTAAATTCGATTTCCTGTCTGAGCCATAAACAACACAACTCTAATCTAGCTTGAATCTAATCAAAGCTCTATAAAGTCTTAACAAAACCTTGCGATCTGCTCCCCAATCAGTATTTGAAATTACCTTTAAAAGATTCAATGATTTGAAACATTTCGCTTTCAGGTGTTTTATATGTGGTATAAAAGAAAGCTTTTTATCAAAAATAACATCAAGAAATTTTGCTTCGTCAACAACGGGTATTTTTTTCCATTTAGAAAACGCTCAGGGTCACAATGATGTTTCCGTAATTGACAAAAGTGGACACACTGAGTTTTTGATTGGGAAAATTTAAAACCATTTTCCATGGCCCAAGTTTTAACTTTATTCAAACACTGTTGTAGTTGGCGTTCAATCGTACGCATATTTTTGAACGATAACATATCAGGAAATCAACATATAATGAACAATCTGTCCCTGGTAATAAAAAATTCACAATATTATTAATTTTGATGCTAAAAAGTGTAACAGATAAAATAGAACCTTGTGGAACTCCCTGTTCTTGCTCAAAAGAGTCAGACAGGGTAGAACCAACACGTACTTTAAAATTGCGATCAGATAAAAATTGTGATATAAATGTTGGAAGACGACCTTTTAAACCTAAGTCGTTAAGATCATGCATAATAACATATTTCCATGCAGTGTCATAAGCTTTTTCTAAATCGAAAACGACAGACACTAGATGCTCTTTTTTGACAAATGCATCACGAATAAAATTTTCCAGTCGAACAAGGTGATCAGTTGTGCTGCGCTGCTTGCGAAAACCGCTTTGAAAGTTAGTAATTGAGATTCAAGATACCAAACTACCCTAGAATCGATCATACGTTCTAGAGTTTTACATAAACAACTAGTAAGGGCAATCGGTCTATAATTACTGGGGTTTGTACTACCTTTCCCGGGTTTTGGTATTGGGATAACTATAGCTTCTCTCCAGGAATCTGGAAAAATGCCAGTTTTCCATGTAATATTGTAAATTTCAAGGAGAAGGTCTAATGATTCGTGTAGTAAATGTTTTAAAAGTTGATAATGAATCTGGTCTGGACCAACTGCAGTATCATGACATTTGTCTAAAGACTCAAGCAATTCTGTGAGCGAAAAGGGTTTATTATCATCTTCATTATTATTTGAATTTGAATTTAAAGGTTTACATTCTTTAGTTGATTTAATGTTTTGAAAACTTTGATCATAATTGTTTGATGAAGAGTTGTTCGAAAAAGATTCACCAAGTGTATTGGCAATGTCCTCCTTAGTAGATGCAATAGACTGGTCTGATTTTGTTAGATGGGAAATATTCGATGTTTTTCCTTTTCCGCTTATTTAACGAATCATTTCCCAGACTTTTCTAACCGTCGACCTAGAATTAAGTTTGGAAACGTATGAATGCCATGATTTTTTCTTTGCTTGTTTTATAGTTCTGCGACTTTTTGCTCTCAGAATCTTAACTGATTGTAGATTGTCTTTTGCCGGCCGTAAATTGAATTTTTTAATGGCCGCTCTACGTTTTCGAACAGCGGTCTTACAATCATCATTATACCAAGGCTTATTTTTATGTTTACCATTTCTTGAAGTTTTAGGAATGGACTTGTCAGCAATATCGGACAGAAGAACCGAAAACGATCAATAGGATCATAAAAAATTGTAAAATTCTCCAACGTCAAAATTTTTTTACATAACGTTTGAAATTGCTTCCAGTTAGCTTTATCAAAATTGAAATATGAAGGGTGGTCTGAAGGCAGATTAGAAGTACTTGAAATAATTATTAGAAAATGGTCACTGCCATGCAAGTCATCCAGTACTTTCCATTCAAAATCAAGAAAGATTGTTTCAATAAAAGTTTCAATAATTTGACCTCTAGTGTTGCTGTCAGAACAGCCCCAAAATTCATGATGACCATCAAAATCTCCCATAAGCAAAAATGATTGTGGTAACTGTTTTATAAGATCATCAAAATCTTCAAGATTTAGTTTAAATTTAGGAGGTATATATATCGAGCAATTGTTAAAATTGCGTCAAATCTTGACAAGGATGGCCGAAAAATGATGTAATGAGCATATGACCCTTTATCAATTTCGACGAGAAGATCCCCAATACGTAGCTTTTTGACAGATTTTGGTACGCCAGCTGTACTTTCAAGAGTTTTCTCTATCACAAAAGGTGAGATGCTCGTCATTCGAAAGTTTTCGTCTGTTGATTGAATAAGAAGGAATCGCGGAAATGGAATGTTTGAAGTGAAAGGTCGGTGAGAATAATTCTTACCTTCCGTGCCGTCAGAGTCAGTTGCGGTATGCGGTCTTTTATTTTCGTTTTGGTTATCCATATTAAATGATTGGTATCCGTCACTCGAAGCCCCCACCCGCCGCGGAGTCCAACAAGGAAACATGTAAACAGAGCGGATATCCAGCTCATACATGTTAGGGATATACTCGGCCAGTTATTTTACAATCTTGTTTATATCACCAGTTGTATTGCACAAAAGCAATCATGGGATTCAAGGGATTGTTACTCTACCCGCCCGATTGGCCCTAAGTCACCTACTTCTAGGAAACATAGATTTAAGTACGTATGATAATATATTGTTAAATAAATTTGTGTAAACGTAATATCAAGTTTGCTGAACGCAGTAAAATGTGACAGTAGAGCAGAGTAAAGTTAGATTTTGTGTAAAGTATTTTGTTTTAAAATTATGTTTGTGGAAATATAAAAATGAAAACATTTAAGTGCAGTTTGAAATGAAACATTAGAGAATAATGTAAACGTAAATGTGAGATTTCCTAGGGCTTGGCATGACTAGCCGATTGATCGTATCGGGCCAATGCGACCGCCAAAACGTCTACACTGAATTAGAGGTCAAAGATGTGTATTGGCATCCACATCCCGGAAAGAGGATGCGCACATGCAAACAAGCACGCATCATTTCCCAAGGATGCTATGGGGCACCTCAACCTCCAGGGCCCTCCTCTCCGGCTTACGGGCCGCCATCTACGGCAAACAGGTGGCTCCATTTTCGGGGGAGTCTTACCCCTCTGCATGGAGATACAGCCGGCATTTTCTATCCCCCGCCGGCAAAGGGCCTTACCTTGGCTAAATATACAAACTAAATGTGTATGCTGCAATCACAATTACATGTCTATATAGCAGCAACCATTTGTTCCAAACAAACGTATACAGATTATTAGTGGCATACGTATTCATACTGTGTTTACTTATACCTTTATAAGTATGATGTATTTAGAGCACACACAATATCGTTCTTAATAACACACAAGATTTTTTTATTTATTCCGAAGATAATATGAGGGATATTTGTCATATATACAGATATGAAATTTGCGCATACTTTATCTTAAATATATATTGTATAAATGACGTGATCCTATTAATCAAAAAAACATTGTATGAGATAATTATTGATGTGTTCGATGTAAAGTACAAAACCAATACCGATCAATCATTTGAAGATGATGATATATTTAATTTTGAATAATGGCCGCCAATTTGATGACGTCATATCCGTCCAGTCGCAGTATTCAGCATGGCGACATAGCTTAGAATGAACTTCAGACGTTACGGAACAAATCTATATATGTCGCCATAAATTTTTTTCCCAATCGCACGGGACCCCAAATACGTCTCTAAGTAAACACAGTTACATTCTGGCACTCTTGTTACGCAATGTGTTTCTGAGAAATTAATGAATTATGCATAATTGTATAAGATTTGTCACATTAACTGTAAAAATAAATATACTATCAAGTACTGGAATTAAAAAAAAAGAATAAAGTTAACAACACTCTTCTGCTATTGTTTGTAATTGTAACAGCATAATAACTTTTCTTTCGCATTTTTCTGACAATACTATTTTTAATATTTCTCGTAAAAAATCGATGGGATGATTCCAAATATCGTACAAGAAGATCATACAATCTTTCATAAAAATCTTTAAATTTGTATGACTGAACTCGTCACATGATCCATACATTAATACTGAAAGCAATAAACGCTATATCCGAACACACTTGTTATTTTATCATACTATGTTTTATGTCATTTTGTCTACACAGTGAAGATGATTTTCAGCACGTGTACCTGACAGAACATGTAGACTATAGGATTTAATTAATGTAAACAGTTACTCTTTGTTTGCTTTCACTTCTTCTTTTGGTGGTTTATATTAACTTTCATCCGTGTCAGAATAGATCTAAATTGACAACATGAAGACGTTGAACAGAAAAGTTAGCAATTACAAGTTACTGTTATTTTACTGATATTCAAATAATTATGGTGGCAACGAACATGTCTTTTCTTTTTATAAATTTCTACTATTTGTCAGGCATTATTTTATCATCATATCTTATAATACTTGTAATTAAGTACTGCAGTTTAAGCACTGTCATCGAACGTATTTAATAATATGCAATATCTACATTTATCTATTTTGTTCTAAAAATTTGGCAAACGACTTTTCCACCTCCAGTTAGTTTGGAATTAGTTTATACAACTTTTCCTATCCAAAACTGTCACACAAGTTTCAATCATATGTTAACGCTGTTCTGATCTGACGTTTGTTCCAGATGGAACTTGACAGCATTTTGAAAACAAAGCACATGTAAAAAATATTTCAACGTGCATACTTTCAAACTGGTTGATTAAGGAAAAATATCTTTCAATATTATCATGATTACTGACACAGACGATGTTTTAAACAACCAAATAATTAAATAAGGCACGGGTAAGACATATCACATGCTTGAAAACAAGTTGTTTAGGACAGGAGCAGAATCAAGAGGTTTGAAATTCAAAACAGTATACATACAATTATCAAATACAAGTGAAGATATTAAACTTAGACGCACACGCACTGTGAAGTAGGACGGACAGTTACATTTTTGTTCATTTCTATGCATGAAGTTAATGTGCAAAGAAATTATTTTCATAAAAATGAGCATTCTATTGATCGTTTTAGATAAAATGTGATCGGACTTATTTTAACCCAAACTGTGTCTTCCAACGGAATACACCTGAGACATACAGATGACACTACAGTCTTTTAAAAGGTTAAGCCTGTAAAGGAAACTTCTAGAAAGATTGTACTATATCAACAAAATGTGACCTTACTATGTAGAGATGTTACCTACCCAAGGGATCTAAGGGGAACAACTCTGAATTGACCAATCAACCAATTTATTTATATTGCAAACAATGTAAGCGGGTATCTAAAAAAATCACATCAAGTTACAGCTTAGACTGTTAACACATCTTGAAAAAAAATGTAGGGCCTCATATACAATTGGTTCAACGATTATCATCTGCATTGAGTGGAAAATAATGATGGTAGCACGTCGTACATGTTTGTTTACATTATAAATTTTTAATAACTTCTTTCAGGTCAATTTTGGTATGGTTTTAGTAAGCTTATAATAAAGAGCACGTCATTATCTTTCATTCAGAAGTTTTCATTTTTTTCAAGAGTTTTAGACTCTAAGCCAGATTTTTTTATTTACTAAAAGACAAAAATAGTTCAGTATAGGCTGTTTCAAAGTGTTGAACGTAGAGTAAACGTACACTATACTCTATATGACTTTATTTACCTGTGGAGACTCTATAATTGGAAAAATCCCAAAATCAATGAAACTCTGGCAATACAGTTGTCCATTTTGTTTCAGATATTTTTAGAAGGTCATGTTTTTTTAATATCAGATATTCTGTTTTCACATGGAAGTAAAACATAAATATAAATATAAATAAATATATTTAGTAAATAGATGCACTTAACTATCATTCTACACTGGCAAAAAACCCTGTAAAGATGAATTAGAAAGTTTCAGGTACCATATATATTAACTATGATCTTTAGAAGGCGTCAGTCCCCTGAATGTTTCCCCATTTTCATTACGTTAACATTGAATATTGGTGTGGAGAGCACTAAATAAGAATGCCATCAAAGGCAATTTTATGACACTTTTTTCAGAAATAATACAGACTATTAGTAGGACGAGAAACAGAATCTGATCATCTTGTCGGACATCACGTAACAATAATATCTGAAAAAATAACTGCTCGTTACGATGTAATCCAAAGTAAGGAAACATGTACAAAAAGTTAATTTTACCCCGTTTTTAGAGTCTTGATAATTGTCAACAATCATGTCACTAATGCAGAGAAAGTTCATAATTTGACACAAATATTTTTGTTCATATGATCAAAGTGTTAGCAAGTCGTTTTAAAAGCAACACAATGACAAGGTTTACCTTACAATACCTACATATTAGGAAAGGTTATGAAATTATATAACATTGATTTCAAAATTTGAATTTGAGGAATTTGCTACATATAAAATATTTACTGGGGGCTCGTGAAATGCTTTTATTCGATTGTATTGTTTAGCCATTAAATTATACTTGCTGAGGTGCAACTGGGAAAGGGAAAAATTGTGTTATAAATTTCTCCTAAACCTTTGTGTTTATAACGAAATTGTTCTTGTTACGTACCTGTATGTCCAAACAGAGCATTGGCAATTCGTTGAATTATCACTGACATACTGATCATCAACAAGTAAAGCAGAATTTATGGCAAACTTACAATTGTTTCGCATCTATAACGAACGAAAAAAAGCAATTCTATAATGTTTATGGATTCCATAATTATTTCAACTCGTTCATTCTTTTAATACGTTTAGCTATAGCGTAACCAAAGAGTTCAAAACCTATTGTAAGACGGAATTTAGTATCAGTACAATGTATTATATTTTTTGTACTTTTGAATGATTCTTATGTAAATGCACTAAATGAACACATAATTTTTTATACAGTCAGACCTCATTAGTGCGACTTAAGTATTGCTCACTGAGGAAAAGTATACTTGAATAAAATCTAGCCAGTTGAAACGATTGACAGCATGCACCTGAAAGGTATGTTATAAACATAGTTAGTTTTATCACAGCGGCTGGTACAAGAATTTAAGATGTACGTTATAAACTGTTAAAAATTATTACCCACAATACCTTGAGGTAGCACACAGTGCCAGATTGTTTTGTCGTTTCTAAACATGAAACCTTTTGAATTGTTTCCTCTAGTGTCACTCCGTGAAATACATCTACGTTGAATGTTGCCGTTATTTCACCGTAAGTGTTACCAATAGAGGTAAAGTTACAGAAACTGGGTCTCCAATCTAAACAGAAGAACAAGTACTTCTGTTGAAATATTTCATGTTTAAATTCACATTCGTTTAGCGAATCGCCAGTAAGTTTCGTGTGCCGAAGTATTTGCGAAATATATGATTCAGTGTGAAATATATAAATTAAAATCTATTAAATAATATAATACGCTAAAGATCTATCGTTAAATGATCAATTAAGTATTGGGGTAATTATTCAGTCTCTTTCAACAGTATCATGTTTTACTTATCTAGCCAGGGAATAAATCCTGGATTTAAGGTGTTATCTAGTAAAGTCCGACAAAAGCACCAAACTGTCCGCACTGAAGCTAAATTTTAAAATAGTCCTGAACGTACCATGGGACCAAAAAGAACTGTTTAAAGCAATTTCATAATGGCGGTCATTAACTATTCATATACAAGAGCCCGTCTTCAAAACACGATGCAAGTGTCAAATTTATTGTTTAAAACCGTCGAAATAACAGATCAAGTTCAGTTTTGCATCTATTCATATAACGATTTCTTTATAAACTGTTGCTGTATATAGACACATGAGGGGGCCACCAGCATAAAAATATCTGAATGTATGGATACATTTCAAATAAAAACTTTGAAGTCTAAATATTGTAGAGCAGTTCAGACACGGCATGTGATGCTAGGAATTCGCTTCTGAAGTCTTATCTCGCAGAGATGGTGGGGAAACTGTTTTCCACGCCACGATGTTAACAGGTGAACTGAAAATTTGTTTACATCTAGCAAGTGTTGCTCAACTTTGAATTCGGCGTGCAGAATAATGGCGAACAATGGCTAAAACCACATGCTTACCAAATAAACGAAATGAATAAATCAGAGGTCCGTCTCAGGGGGACTGTGACGATCCTCTGATGAATAAAATTCACTTCTATATATACATGCTTAGGGGATACGAATGTAAGATAATTATGACGGAAAGTCAGTTATATCTGGTAATTGATATCCTCTGCTCCAAGAGCTCACACGACTGATCTTGCCGAAGCCTTCTAAGGTCATTCACCAGAAGATATGTACGCTCGCCTGGTATCATATTTGATGGTCTGGAAACGAAGAGTTCAATTTGTTGAGCTGACGTTTAACACAGAGGAATTCCAGCTTCTCTAAGGTTTGGACAGGTGTAGATACAATGTCGTTCTAAGCTGTTGTAAGGACAGTTCGGTCCATCCTGGAAACGTTTTACAATTTCAATTTCGTAGTATTTTCGAAATAATAATTCAGCCGAGTTTCTGTACAAATGATCATATCATTTTCATGCAAGAAACCCTATTTTGATGCTTTTGAAATCTGATTGATATGGCTATTGTACCTGGCGTGATTTCCTTGTTGGTGTCTCAGATTTTCTAGGAGATGATGTGGCACCGGGCCTCCGTGATGAAAACTGTGTCAAAATTGTGTGTGATTTGGTATGCTAAAAACTTTGAATGTTTGCGAAGAGGTAGTCTGCTGTTTACATAGCCAAACAAGATATATTGCACTACTCGTCACATTAAACGCAAGCTGGGATCAAATTTCACTATTGTGAAAATTATAATACATTTGTTATACACAGGCAAAATTTCAGAAAAGTAATTTAGGTAACATTTAAGGTATTGGCCAAAACACCAAGTGTTGCGTTAGAAAAAATGCTAAATATATAAGAGACATAGTCTAGAAACTTTGTAAACTTATCAACATTCACTCGATTAATGAAAATGACACAAACGATTAATTTGATGTGTTTTGTTTTCAGAATTGTGTCCCTTATTTTAAATAATTGTTGTTTTTTTTTTTGCATTTCATGTTAATGTCAACGTTTTTAATGCTGTAAAAGCTAGCTTTATACTTTAAAAGTTCTTACACCTGCTTATCCTCATAAGGCGTGTAAAGTTGGTCAAGAACCGTAGTCCTCTTGTACACATAAAGTCTAGTCAAGTCAAGTTTATAGCATACAGACAAAATTGTAGTCGCATAATGGCGAATACAAATAGTCCTCAGTTTTTTTTATTTACTCTGTATAGCTTTTTTCCTTATTTTTTTGGCAATTTCTTTTCGCTATAATCATATGACAGATCTATTCTTGACATGAAGGTAGCATTTTCATAATGAAATAATATGACAGATTTTTTTCATAGAAACTTAAATCATACACTACCACTACAATTTGGGGTCTCATTTTGTAGCTGATTTTGCAGTTTGTGTGTTTGATTGAAAATATTTTTCTTGCATCAGACATGATCCCGACTTATCTTTTGATTTTTATTCAGCACTGACAATATTCTTCAAGAAAATGTAAGTTACAGACATTTAAAATAGGTCCTGGTGTATGCTGCGGCCGTTGGAAATATGTCCATTTATATAGAATAAAAAAGAACAGCTATTTAGTGTGTTGTAACCTTATTACTTGCTCACATGCTCAAGTTCTGATCACAATTGCATTAATTATAATTTAAATATGAAAATGTATGTAATGTACAGTTGTCACTTTTGAACAAATGTTTCTAGGTGATCATTCCATTTTTCTTCATTTGTATTACTTCCGATGAAAGATATTGATATTTTATTTGTACTCGAATTTGTTGCCTCCGTTTCAAACTAAATGTCACAGTCAGATGTCTTGTAAGTACTTACTTAATAGCAGGAAAATTGCACATGTGATTTATGCTGTTAGTTCGATGAAAGTAACTGCCGCACGCTGTTGTCATATTAGCAGTAATGTTTTAGATTATAAAATAATGCGATATAAAAAACTATTACCATTACTACAAATCTACGAGGCGAGACGGAAGGGGATAGGGGGCAACGTAGCCGCCAAATGGTTAAGGTCACTGACTTCCAATCACACGCTGTGGGCTCGAAACCTCGCTTGGATTGTAGTTGCTTCTAACTAGGTGGCTGTCCATGCCAAAAATAAAGCCATAGAGGGCACATGGTGACTTCTTCTACAATCAAAAGCCACACAGTCGCAACTCTTGCCTACAATTGTGTCGTTGTGACTTAAATGAACGCACCAGAGCGTGAGTGATTGTAAGTTCAACTTTTATGTTTGAGTTTATGATGTTATCATTCGCAGTCCTATATTGCTATTACTCATATATTTTCAATATTCTAACTTCTGACCATCTTCCTGTTCCCACGTGTCAGAAACGGCAAACATGCATAATTTAAAAATAACTCTACATAAAGATATTAAATACTATTAAATTCAGAAGAATTAAAACATCTATAGCACTGATCGATGTAACTTTCGTAAATATTTTGTTTGCGAAAATGAGCAAATTTTCTCTGTCGTTGAAATGGTAGAAAACAGGGCTATTTCAGAACAATTATATCCAAACCGGTAAAGACTAAATAAATAAATGCATTACAACTTAGACGGCGGTTGGAATGTTTGATCGGGGTATATGCTCAAGTCGCGTATAGATCGGTAGCAGTAAACAACGGTCGCTAAAAATAGTGTTCATGGACCAAAACGAAATGCCAGTCAGTACCCGTGAAAATGAATGAAATGGTGTACGCCTACCTCTACTGAGGCTACTGTCTTTAACTGAATTATTGATAACTTTCTCTTATGTTATGTATAAAGTATTTTCAACACACAAAAGAAACGAAAAAAAAGCTGATTCAAGGCTCACTCTGGAAGCAAATCCTATATTATTGCATAGTTAGAAGATATATTGATTTTGTGTCCGTTTGTCTGTCAGTCTGTATGTCACAAAATCTTTCAACACCTCTAGGCGAATTTACACCAAACTTCATAGAAAACATCAATACCTATCGTAGTAGTGCATACTGTCGGCACGTTCCGGTTCAGTGATTATCAGTGGAGTTACGGTCCTTGATTCGTCAAATTTTATGATGTTTTGGCGACTTGTCTTACAATTTTGGATGAATATCCTTGAAACAGTGATCAGTGCCAAGTCTATATTGCATATTGTCAGCAAGTTCCGGTTCGTTAATTGTATGTGGAGTTATGGTCCTTGATTCATCATAGTTTAACTCGTCAACTATTCTGATACAATGTACCAAATGGAGGAATTACATCAAACTTCATGAAAGTGATTATTTTCAAGCGGAGTTGTGCATATCTTGGCCAATTCCGGTTCAGTGATTTTCAGCAGAGTTATGGCCCTGTATTTGTCAAAATGTTTTGGCTACTACTCTTGCACTATTTGGCAGATTTCCATCTAACCTTACAGGAGCTATAGATGCCAAGCCTAGTAATGCATGTCATGGGCATATTCCGGTTTAGTGGTTTTCAGCGAAGTTTTAACCCATGATTTGTCGTATTTTACAGTGTTTACACAACTTGCCGTATCCCATTCGCTGAATATTACCAAACCTCATGAATGTTCAGTGTGAAGCTTAGTTGTGCATATCATCGGCATGTTCTTGTTTAATGTCTTTAACAACTCATGACGTTAAATTCGATGATGTCTGTGCTATTTCTTTGATATCACTGGTTTGAATTCCACCAGATTTCACAGAATATATCAGAACCAAGCGTAGTTTTATATGTAGTTGTAATCTTATGGTTGACTGATATTCACTGTCGTTATGATCCTTTATTTTTGGTGATTAACAATATCTACCTGATAAGTGGTGGGAGACATGCCTTTATCGTGAAAAACAATCTCTAGTTTTATTCATTCGTTTCTATTCAAATGTCTTTTATTCAATATCAAATCAAAACAGTAGTCGCCGAGTATATGCAAACCCCCAAAATACGTTTGAATGGACCCCGTCATCTCGGGATGGACGTCATGTCATTCTTAAATGAAAGTCTATGGAAAAATCACAAAAGTTGAATTTTAACTTCTATTTTGTATTTCAGAAAGAAAAAAAATTTCAAAAATAGGTCAAGACATATAAGTCTCCTAACTGTTCTATATTGTGATAATTTCAAATGCAATATAAATAACTAATCGAGGTCTAACATTAGGTGGGACAGACTTTAAGGTCTATGGTCTAAGAGGGGATGTTCTTTTAAAATTGTGGACGGACGACGGACAGCCAACGATCCTTAAAGCTCATCATGGGCACTTCGTGCTCAGTTGAGTTAAAAAGAAAGACATATACACTTTTCCACATTCCTTTGTTATAAAGTCTCCTAAAATATAAACTTGTTGAATGAAACAGTGTAACATAATTGTTCAGAATGATACAAGCTTTAGCATACCTAATCGGTAATACCCAGAGGAATGATATCCAGATTCCCACCATTCTGCACACGAATACCGATAAGGCTTAATCTCATCGCTACCATCTTCACAATCAGGAAAAGAGTTGCCAACAAGTTGATTTGAGATACACTTGTCCTGATCGCAGTGGTAAGTCTGTTTACAGGACGCTATGAGTAAATATTTTAAGAATAAAGAGTAAGTTACATTGGATTAAATGAAACATGTGGAATGCTTCTTCAATTCCCAACCTCAGTTAAGTGGTCAGTCATTTTTTTGCATAATCATGAGTATCTCTTTTTTAAAACTTCGACATGAATTGCAAAATATTAGCTGTATTTACATGACTACATATACACACTCACATGGCAATTCCTTTATTCTTGAATTTATATCTAAATATCTTGATGTTCACTTATCATAATTTTAAATCTGATCAAATATGAATGTTTGTTTTGTGATACTTTAAGTGTTTCCGTTGTCAACTATAAACGTGGAGCTCATTTTTTTTTACAAGTAGAAGCCGATTAAAAACTCATGAATAACTTTTGTATTCAAAATGTTACTTCTTTTTTTTTAATAAATTGAAATAAGTATTGAAATTTATTTTTCTCAAACGTAGGCATTTCTCAAAATTATTTATTGAAACGCTAAAAAGTGATAAAATGAAACAACATCTAGTTAATTATGTATGGGAGAGTCGACTATACCGGCTCCATGGTTGACATAATCCCACGAAAGAAGCTAACTGTTTTGAGTTAACACCGACATATTTGTAAAAGTAAGCAAATGATATTTTATACTTTGAACTTCTCTAGGAAATCCGATATTTCCAACAGTAGACAAAATTCTTTACAAGATTGAAAATCTTACTTTAATTACATCATTAAATTCAGATACGTATTTTTGATTTTAAAGTTTAACACCTCTTTTTAGCCTCATCATCAACGTCTATATTCCGATAACTTTTCTTATAGACGTATACATAATCATTTTCATTCACCAAATCAGGTAATTGCAAAGCCAATCTAGTGTGTGCTCTTATATCACTTCCATTATCTTTTTTTCATATCGAAACACATTTTGTTTTTAAGCAAAATAGGTGATAACCAATTATAAAAAACGATAATGATTGGCCATATCGTATGAAATTTTATTGATCGACATGTTATACGCCTTGATAATTTTGTTTGCAAAAGGCTCTCTCTCTCGGGAGAAACATTAGACTTAAATGTCTTATTTACTAAAAGTAAAGGACAAGCTTCTTTTAACATATCCAGTATCCTTATTCCGTTAAAAAACTTTCTGTCAAAAAATTATGTATATTCTACATTTCATATCATAATAATTAAGAAAACCATGCAACGACATCAGAAACCTTATATGCACGTTTTCACATGTAGTCTAGATACCGCACCGTTCTGTACAACGTCATGCGTAGCCTGTAAACAGTTTTAAAACATGTAAATTATTTACCACAAGACCTCTCATCGCTCTGATCTGTACAATCAGGAATTGCATTACATCTCTTTTCTTCAGAGATACACTTCTTATCACACCTATATTCGCCGTATTCACAAGGTCTTGATTCTGCAAAATAAAATACTACTGTAGAAAATATCCGCTTAGACATTGCAGAAATTGTAAAAAGTTGGATTTGAGTGATGAACTAAACATGTCAAAACAAGAATTTGTGTCAGGCAAAGATGTGCTAGCAAAGGATTACAAAAGAAGTAAAATTTGTGTTTATTTTGAAGGAAAGGAAGTCTTTGTCCTACGACGATTCGTATAAAATAGTCAAATGAAAGTGTTCATGTAAAAATTGAGGAATTACAAAATACTACAGATATCGAATGTCAGGAGGAAACTGTATCAGGCGATGAAATGGTTCTAATGTGAACAACCAAAATAAGTGTAAGAAAGACAAGAAGTTCGAATGCTAAAGAGAAATTCTGAAAACGCACAGCCGGTGAGTTTCACGTGTTTCAAATACCTATCCTTAATGATTCATATACCAATTATTTTCAAACGATTTCGATTATAAGCTCATTTGCTGGTACCAAGCAAATCACTCAATATTTCAAACTATTAACAAACAAGTTAATAATGATGTTTAGCTTAGTTTCCTATAGGCTAGAACTCCTTTACTTGGCTGGCCATTTTGTTGAAGTTCCTTGTTGTTCAGCTCATATATGGCATCACTTATTACATTCAACTATATGTCCACGATGCTTTGGCTCTACTTCATCAATAACGCCAAGCCTGTGTATAAGCTGGATATATCCTACTATCTATGGTTGAAATTTCTAATCCTTGTCTCAGTTCCTCGAAGCTCAGCTTATATATACGTATATTATTGTCTGTTGCACTATATCATCGAAATATCACCAATATGCCTAGTCTATACTACGTCCAGGTCTCAACTTAATGGTGGATCTATCACTCAAAATCGTCGGATAGCTGCAATAATAAGCTACAAGACCCTACTGTATTGTGATAACAATAAAAATGTTTGAGGTGAATACTCCACAGGCGGTTATATTTTTTTAATTACCAAACAGATTCACCTCCCTATTATGTGGCCTTGTCTGTCACTGGAAACTGAATGCCTCTCCTACTTTCTGTCGTTAGCCCTCCAAAGAAGTGCGTTCTGATTTGTGTTATTTATAAAAGGCGTTTTTGTTTGGTTTAAATTTGTAAATGGTATTTGAGAGCAAGAATTTTCTCAAACGATTCGTTGGTTCTCTTTTACTATTGTGTATAGTATAATACGTCATACTTGGATGCAGTTAAGATTGTAATTAATCCAAATCGAGAATAAACTACCCAAATCATATCTTTTACAGTAATTCTACTATAACTATAGCAATGATATGTAAATGGTATAGAACACCAGCTGCATATAACCATCTCGTTATTTATATTTCTGACATGTGTGTTTATAAGCCACTTACAACAAATATACATGCGACTTTAGAATTATTTGATTGTCCACTCGATATAATGCAGTATTATAAATTTAACTTTTAAAACATGAATGGTCTTCAAATTGAAAAATGTTGTTCAGTAAACATCAATATATGAATTTCACAAAAAGTCCATGTCGTTCATCTCACGACATACAACCTCAAAACATTTGAATGTAATACACTAAACGAATCTCGAAATGCAACATTCGAGCTATTCGTGTATAAAGAATATTTGAAGATTATTCAGCAATAGACATCCGACAAACAATCTTTTAAAAACAATTATAGTGGAGAGAATGTAATTCGACAAACGACATTCGAACTTTGATATTTAAAAATAATCGCATATCGTTTAGAAAGCTATATACGACATACAGGAACTGAAACTGGAATGTTTTGCCTTGACGACATAAACCATGTGGCATTTGAACAATGACTTTTTCCACAAAGGTTTTTGAATATTTTTTGCATAATGCATTTTAAAAAAGGTAAATGCAGTCAACCTCATACGACACTTTTCAAAACAACTGAATGTCGTTCAGCAAAAGAAATACGATATTAATAAAATATTGAATGTTGTCCTGTGATCAACATTCGAAATACAACATTCAAATTTGTCATGGAAATTGTCAAAAGCTATTGCCATTTTAGAGTGAAAACAACGACACTGAAGTTATCTTAGAAAAAAAGTATAAAATTATCTATTGAATAGTGTGGTTAGCCTCTTTCATCGCAACTATTCAGTTGCCAGGCTTGGCTTGCGGGTACGGGCTATGTAAAGTAATATGCTTATACTGGACCATCCGTAAGCTGGATGTTTTTCAGAATGTTTATTTTCACCTTTTCTGAGCAATATGTCTTTCCAGTTAAAGTTCTAAACTTTGAAACTGAAACTGGAACTATCAGCATCTGTAGGAAAATGATTTTTCATACTTAATATTTATTTTTACATTAATTGCAAGGAAATTATATATTTTTGTTACCTAACCATATTTACGCTGCTTGAGAAATTCATTTGTAATGAACAAATTACAAGAGGGTTTCATCATATAATGATTTTTGAACCCTCTGTATATTACCACGCATGCAGTATAAAGACCATACATGTTTTTAGCACTACCATACTAATTCAAAATGAATTATGTTATACTTTGTTTTCCTGATTGAAAATTGCCATTTATTGGCACTGCTTGCAAAAGTGTACGAAAATGTGTCATATTTGTACGGACGTATAATGTTTATTGGCACAATAAAATTTATTTATTTATTCTGTTGGGTTTAACGTCGCACCGACACAGTTATATGTCATATGGCAACTTTCCAGCGTTGATGGTGGAGGAAGACACCAGGTGCCCCTCCGTGCACATTCTTCATGTGAGAAAGCCATCTAACTGGCTTACGGAAGACCGGCGGTTCTATCCAGGTGCTCGCTTGTGATGAAATAATGCACGATGGGCACCTGGGGTCTTTCTCCACCATTTAAGCTGGAAAGTCGCCATATGGCACACCGGTAATCCGGGAAATTATGGTTATGCCGCTTGAGATACATTGCGTCATTATGGATGTAAAGTATAATAGCTTCTCGTTACTATTTATAGTAATGTATATAAAATGTGAGTCGTTAAGCATGGCCACACACTTGATACAGAGGTTAAAGTTTGGGAAGGACACCTGCACGAAATTTTACAGCTGTAAAATGCCTGTATTTTTGTTTAAAATTACGGTCGTGATTATTTCAAATTTACAACTGTAAATTATATATAGAAGCATTGATTTTAAAACTATAGATTTCATTTTACAGCTGTAAAACGACTGTAAAACAGTTCAAATGTCTTAAGTGAACTTGTTCATCTTTCAAGTTGGACAGTAATTTAACTGTTAAAAGGGAAGCTTACCAAATAAATACCGACTGAATGGAGAACAGTGCAGATCATGATCAGACTGCGTGGAAGTGCAGTCTGATAATGATCTACACTGGTCGCAAAAGCAGAATCATTCGTGTCCAGCGTAATAAGGACTAAAATATTGTTATTAAGTCTTTTAAACCAACCAGCTTCAAATACATTGTAAATAATTAACGTCTCTGTTTATACATGTCCTTTAGAATCATTTTGTATATTTAAACATTTACACTTATTCCATTACTGTTAAAATTCCGGTATTTTAAACGATGTGCTGTCTCCCTGAATTTCAGTTATATCCCACCAAAATAAATTAAGATGGCTGACAATACTCTTGTTTCCCTAGAAAAATATTTCCAGCTGTAACCTTGAGACAGAACAGTTTTACTTTCAACTGAAATTTTTTTATTGTTGTATGTTTGAGACCTCAATATTTTTACACCTGTAAACAACGCAACGGTAACTGTATTTCTGGTCCTGTTCCACTTACAGGTTTTTACAGCTGTAATCTGAAAATACAGGTCTTTTACAGACGTTTTACAACTATAACACAGGTGCTAATTTCGTACTGGCTTAGTGCGAAAGACGTATTGACTAAGGTAAAATGTATAAGTATTCTGACGCCAAAAACATTTTTGATACAAAAAATTCCCCAAACACAATTCGATAGCTTACAAGATTAGGTATTTCTTTTGCGTCATCCTTTATTTTATTTCATTGTTTTAATTTATTCTTTTCTTAAATGGTGAATGTCTTTGAAATAGATACTCCATAACTTGAGAGATGAACAAAAATAAAACTTGTTTTGACAGACCGTAGAATTCTAAACCTCTACGCCAAATATGACCTTATTGTATCTTCTTATTATGGAGTATTCATTGTAATTCGTGTTTTCAATGCTATAGTTGCTGAAATCTATTGTTTCTGTCTTATGTCTCTTCTAATAAATATGTTATCCAGGTTGAAAGTATATTACCCTTTAAAGGTATTTTGTATTTAGAAAAGGAAGAAAATTATAGATATTTAACAATTTTAGCTTATTTCGGTCAAGTTTTATCCGTAGAAGTATGCATAGTTGATAATTTAAATAAGAGTATGTGTTTACTTTCTAATATAAGCCTAAAAGATATATCGCATGTGCATGTGTTCTCATTTTAAGTAAGAATAAATAATAACGAATTTTTCGATGACTTTATTGCCATTTCTTTAAGATCTAACTTGAATATCAGCGTTAATTTATGAGCTGATTTTAAACCATTAGCATAGTACCCTATCTTATCTCAATGAATTTTATAACCATGGCAACAGTGATGTTAACCGTATCTTGCAGGTTTTCTTATTTTTGAAAATATATTAAATGATTTAATTTTTCGGTGACATTTGTGTCTTAAAAACATTTTCAAGTGATATTTTTTTTTTCATGTATTTGAATAAAGTATCAAAGCTTAAAATACTTACAGCAGTGCTTTTAATCTGACTCTTATAAAAATCACATACGCATATTATTCTTGCATTTATTGGCACTGGCCATTTTGAAATACAGATGAAGAATTTGAACGGTGGTCCTTAAACAGGTCTGTACCAAAGTTTTCCACATTTTATATTAGATAAAAAGGCCGCGTGATACGTTTCCCCGGTAACATAAATTTAGTTCTAGATATCACTAGATTTACTGAAATGTGGACAACTGTAACTTGATAGTAGTTAGTATAAAAATATCAAAATTTCAATCAAAAAGTTTAATATGTAAAAAATAAACTGCACAATTTATTTGAAATGGCCGTAATTATAAACCTTGCATCCGACTGTCTTCCCAATAAAATAGTCATTAACAACCATTTTCTTACATCCCGTACATGACATACCTAAAAGCTGCAAAATATTGATAATTATTCAAAACGGGAGATTTATGAAAACATTTTATCATGTAAAGTAAGCTAAAATAAATAAAAATTCTCAAAATCACAGACGTTCACAATAAAAGTGATTTATTTTTAGGTGTTTGCTGACACGTAACGTCATGGCGTCATTTTAACGCAGTAATGTTTTGTAGTATTCTTGCGGTATATTAATTCATTATTGCAGCATCATTTAACTTTTAGACTGCCAGAAAACCACTTTTTAGGCCCAACTAGCTCATTTTAGGATCGATACCGAATGTTTGATTCACTATTTTATTGCTAAAAGTAGGATTGACGAAATACTAATAGTTGTTATTTTGTACATTTTCTGACGTCATTTCCGTTGTGATATCGCCTGCGTGCAATGTCGCGCCGTAAATTGTTAATTAGGTTGGTAATTGAATATCATTGATATAGTTCGTTCAAAGTTTTAAAAGTCTTCCTCGTTAACATTTTTTGCGTAAGATGAACAATATCATTGTGCACGTAGTTTATAGCATTTACTTATGTTAATGGAACGTGCGTCCCGACTGAATTTTGTGATATTGCAACTAGTCCGTTGACCCTTTTCTTGTTAGCTAGTCAGCAAAGACAGTATAAATATGCTAAACGCCTTTATTAACAGCTGAATTACACATGTTTGCTTAGTCGAAAAGCTCTAGTTTTGTTAGTCCCAATCCGTGACTCAGGTTACCTCCTCTAACTGTCCGTTCACAGAGTCACAAGCAACCGCTATCAAAATATCGGCGTAATCGAGATGCTCTAATCTTCTAGACATAATGGTTAACACAATGGTGAGTTTTGTGGTAAAAAATGAAACACATTTCCGAATAGCAAATTTTACTTGTAGCATTGTAGCTCTACATGGTTTTGTGCACCTCGTGATGTGTCATGGCATTAGCATTTCGAAGTACCCGAATCGTTGATTTGCTTTTCGTCACATCCTTATTACGTCACTGTAGGTGCATTGTATTCAGCGTCATGTACCTGTTCCGGATATCAGTTATTGGAAAAACAACGTCTGACTCTCAATCAAATTCTAAGTGCACTGGCCACTGGCACCAGACCAGAAAGAAAATGCCTCTGTTCATGTTATACCCTACCCCTAGGTATTCTATAAGACCATGGTCATTCATGAACGGGAAAGTACACTTACCCATTACAAACGCACATTTCTCACATAGAACGCGCAGTTCGATGAATGAGTACCATATTGAACAAGCAATATTTTATCTTCCATTGTACACCAGTCACATTGTCGTACTATTTCATACTGCAGAGATACTCCGCATATTTTATGCTTTTGTCAACGTTACAGAAAAAACTTGCGTGAACTTTCCTAATGAATATCCAGTCTAGAGGTCACAGCGATGTGCGCATGTTAGGCGGAATGTAAACAAACCAAAACAGAATGCAAAATTTTCACAGTTATACAATAAAACTCAAAATGATGGATGAAATTCATCTTAGAAATGATTTTGAATTTGAAGTCATACATTTGTAGGCATCTGTTTGTTGTATTAACATTGCATGTTTATGCTTCATATACACATATTAGCGAACACGTGTAGTTAAATGACGACTGACCTACATTTTCACATCAACCAATCAGAACAGTTTTGTAATCTAGACCGGAACTTCAACAGGGAAGTTCATCTAAGTTTTTTTCTGTAACGTTGATGAAACTATAAACTACGCATTGTTTCTCTAAGATAAGAAATACTAAAGAAGTGTGACCGGTACACGATGGAAGATAAATTATCACTTGTTCAATATCCATAGTACACATTTATCGAACTGCACGTTTTAATTGAGAAATGTGCGATTGAAATGGGTTAGTGTATGGTTCTTATAGCATACCTAGGGGTTGGGTATAACATGCACAGAGGCCTTTTCGGATCAAGTATAGTATAAGCAAAAAATAATTCTGGTGTAATAAATGAGTAATTTGGTTACTGAATTGTATTATAAGGCAATATACTTCAGAATACAAATAAGGCTTATAGCCCTAATTTCTAATACTTATTGTTTCAAGTAAAAAAGTAATTCGGGAGTAATGAATAAAATCTAAAGACATTAATCCGTGAATATAATGGCGTTTAAAGGTTGACAGGTCGACAGGTTGACAGGTTGATAGGATGACAAACCACTTCCTATAGCCCTAATTCCTAATAGTAATTGTTTCAAGTAAAAAAGTAATTCGGAAGGAATTAATAAAATCTATAGACATTGATCTATGAATATAATGGCGTTCAAACAGATCGACAAGTTGACAGGTCGACAAGTTGTTGACAGGTTGACAGGTCATTATTGTATAAATATAATTAAGACGACAGGTTGACAGGTCGACAGGTTGACAGACCAAAAAGCATTAATCTATAAATAAACATTTGGATACATTTATTTTTCAATATCTACAATTGACTTAATCATGATCATCTTGTCAACGTGTAAACCTGTCGATCTGTCAACTTGTCGACCTGTCATCCTGTCGACCTGTCAACCTGTCAACCTGTAGACCTGTCGACCTGTCATCCTGTCGACCTTTCAACCTGTCGACCTTTCAACCTGTCAACCTGCCACCTGTCGCCTGTCAACCTGTCATCCTGTCAACCCGTCGACCTGTCAACCTGTCCTATTTCTATGTTATATCACGAATATAAGTCATATTGTATTCAAACATCCTGCTGTTGGGTGAACTTTCCTTATGGACTAGGTGCAGTATCATTTGATTACGAACTCTCTCGTAAAATAAAATATATGTCTAATTATAATCATCATCATCATCATCATCATCGTCATCATTTCACAGATTGTTTTAGTTAAATAGATTTATTTCTACTACTGAAAAGTTGGAATTTTGCGACATAGGGTTATATAATTCTAATACAGTTTTAGTATACCATTACATTTGTCAAATATCTTTTCATTTAATATTTGTTATATGACATTTAAGTTTAGAAAAAGAGACTTTCAGGTAGTTTATTAAAGACAGTTGATTCATTCAGATAAAATATACATAAAACATGCTAACACATGACAGTAGTATGATACTACATTTGCTTACATTCTTTAGTCAACTTACAATACAACTTTAGTTGCATTTTATTCATTGCACATATCGTTTTATTTTCATTAGCTATTTTTAGTATGACCCGTAATGAAAGAGCTATGAGCTATTTTAGATCATAGACAAAGACATAAGATAAACATTGATAAGCTCATGGCTGATTTGCAAGATAAAATTTGGATGGCTTTGCAGAAAGAGGCTGACAAATCAGAATGTAATGAATGAAAAAAAATGCATTCTGTGAGAGCTTTACCTCAGTAAAATTTCTCCATGTCTCGACTCTCTAATGAACCTTTGAACAGACAACATATATAAAACTATCTTACGGTTTAGAAATTAATCCTAAATTTTATATTTATTTTGGGCCATTTAATTATCCTAAGAGTTTTACTAAATTTATTGTAACTTTTCTCTAAATTAGTACATTCGTAAATAATTTTCTTTAATAAAGTAACTTAAATTCCATTGTTTAACTGCAATCATTTTATTGTGTTTAGATACTTTCATAATTATTAGTAATTTTATTTTATTGAAATTGCTGTTACTTCTTGCAAAGAGTCATACAAGCACAGACTCAAAAATATACGTTTAAATACTTTTATTAGGATTAAACTTAAACTTCATTCTTTTAGATTTACATTCATTAGGCTGATTGTCATCTTTGTCAGTCCTTTTTGGCATTTTTTTTAACTTTGATATTTAGATCACTTTGCAAAATACTAGTTTAGGAAGTTACGCAAACTTTTGGTTAGTTTTCAAACTTATTCAGTATTTGTGTTATCATTTTCCCTCTCTGAGTAAAGGATGATATCATACTAACGTGTCAGTAATTCTGATGTAATACTTTATTTATAGTAGATTCCTAGATTGTCGCTACCAAGCAAACTTATATGAAATTCGGTGCTACGTAAAAGGCAGAGCTCCCTTGAAAAGTCACCAAAGCCCCATTAAAAATAAAGAAGTGGTGTTATTGCCTTGGCTGCAAATATCTGGAATTATGGATCCATTTTAGAAAGTTCATGTTCTATTATTGAAATTACACATGTATTTTAATTAATGATAATCCATAATATCTGAATGCAGTATAAGTTTGTTATGTCTTAGACTGCATTAAGATTAAATCTCGACTTGTGAAAACTCGACAAATATTCTAAACAGAAGAAAGTACGGTATAGATTTACATCTACACCAAAATGAAGAGTAAAACGTATTTGAATAATTTCTGTTGTTCATATCAAAACGTACTTCATCAACAATTTTACATAAATTATTATCATAGAAACCAGTCACTAAATTAAATTATAACTGCTTCAAACTGAAAAGCTTGGACTGTGAGATTTTTAAAACCTAACAGAATCTCATTAGGCCTATAGCCTAGGAAATTGTGTATAACTGTTTAATTTACTGAACTGCTAAGTTAACAGTCTAGGGATTTTTAAGGCTAATCTTTTAGCTCTTTAGAGATGGTAGTAGGAACCTTTTTTATGTTTAATGATATAGATTTGTATAGCTAATAATTTTTTTTTCCAAGTGTAAAACTCAGGTCAGTGATTTTTAAGATAGTGGGTGCTATATATTAGAAAGGGGAGAAGAGCAATATGTGCTTTTCCAAAGTTCCACCCCTGTTAATTTGGACCCCAAAACATTTTTAAAGTTATATCTACTGTATAGGCAGTACATTGGAACCTGACATCAAAACAAAACGCTTTCTTAAATTTTCACATGAATGACTTTTGTTACAATATTTTCAAAATTCAAGATAAATACAATAAATAATCTAGTGAAATAAAAACAGAAGAAGAAAATGTCTGATTCTGTTGGGGATCGAATTCCCGACCTCTCGATTGCAAAGCGGACACGCTAACCAATAGGCCACAGTGAAACTATGACATCATAACTTACATACATGTATATATAATGAATTTCAGTTGCGGCAGCGTGACGAAAATAGTTTCACATTGAAAATATTGTATTATAGTTATTTTCCTACGTTGAAATATATAAGGCGCTAATGTCTTATTATCAAACACTCATTTACAGTGTTATTCAATGTTCAAAGCAGTAAGCAAGACGCTTTTATTATCCGTAAACAGCAAACGTCTACTGACTCCGTTAATTACCATGCGCATAGTGTACTGGAAGAAACCATAACAACATCGATTGCAATAAAAATGCCAAGAATTTTCAACTCGATAGTATACACGTTATCTGTTTCCTTTTTCACACATCTAACGGTAATGCGACGCTGTCGCAGTAGCTCTGCTATTAAACAAACAAATAGAATAAACAATTACCCTAGATCTTAAAAATCCCCTACAATAATGGTATCACGGGCGCGTATAAATTAAAAGACACATTTTAATTTCCATATCACTACATAATATGTACATTATTATCATCATAATAATATTTATGGATTAATCATTTAAACAAGTCATAAAAAGTCTATACGCGTTGTCTAAAAACTATCATAATATCCAAATGAAAGAACTGTAACTAGAACTATGTATAAATACGTTATGCGCAGAAACTTAACAAGAACATTCTGACAGTCGGTCTTACATAGGCCCGTTACATGGCACCGCTCCTGCCGAATAGCAAACCTTATGAGAATTGGAGGCTACCGTGCTACCAGCCCCTTACGTGCTTTTGCTTTTTATTATAAAATTAGAAAAAAATACTGCCACTCTAGAAAGATGGAAAGATGTAAGGTTGTGCCAGTTTCCAGTAAATATCAGAGGATTCTAAAGAATATTACATCGAAACATTTAAAAAGTGAATAAAACGTTTCAAAATATGCATTCATGTTAAGATAAATATTTAAAGGCGATCTAAATGCACCATTCAATCAACATTTTAGCGGATATTGCAATATGTATTGTACGCTGTATTAAAAAAAGTCTTAAATGAACACGACGAGATTAGAGATTGTACCTTGTGTATATTATACGCTTGTTTCATTACAATAATTGAATTATTAGAGTTTAGAAGGATTTCAGAAACGTGTTTATGTACATACATGTTTATCAATTTAACATTTCATTTTAAGAGCCCTGAAGTATTTTAAAGAAATTGCCTGTTCCTTTGCTCTATAGTGTTTAACAAGTGATCTATATATTATTAACTACAGTGCGAAGAAACTATTACTCTTTACTCTTTTGATTCATGAAAGGTTTTACTTACCGCAAAACTCGTCCTTCGAGTCAGAGCAGTCGGAAATGAAGTCGCAGACTTTACTTATATGTATACAGTTACCATCACCACACGAGAACTCGTTTTCACCACATTCTGTTACATTCAACAAGAAAAAATTATTGATATATGTTATAGTTTTCTGTGCGAGCCTTATTGCTTCTGATATAATTTTAGTATAGAAAACCAAGAAGGAAGATATTTATGTTTTTGTAAAGCGGGTATTTCCCTACAGATAAACAAAAACGGTTGCAATTTAATAGTAGCATTAAAATACAACAAAAGAAGAACAATTATTCAAAAGGCGTAACCACGAGCAAAGACAATGAAACCCTACATCAGTGTGCACATGATAAATATTTACATGGAAATCATAGACAAATTCAACGGCGACAAGACAAATTAAACCAGTAACACATTTATAATAATAATAATAATAATAATAATAATAATAATGATAATAATACTAATATTACTACTACTACTACTACTAATAATAATTATAATAATAAATTCTTTATTTAAAGAGGGTAAATCTCATTAAGTTTTATACATAACATACAAATCTTATTTTCAATGAGGTCCGCTAGCAAACACAAAATAATATACACATATAGATAAAAATGTCACAGTCAGTCCATAGAGCAGACTTGTAAATGAAGATAAACGCATGTTAACATAGTGAATCTCTACTTTGTATTAATCAAAAGACAGTTTTAAGTAAATACTGATTTAGCATTTCTAATTGAGTAAGGTATGTCTTTACAAATCTCTACAGCCATAAAAGAAAACGAACGTTTAAGAAAATTAGTTTTTGGTCGAGGGCGTTGTAGATCAAAATTCGTTTTAGAACGAAGGCTATAGTATGTATTGTCACATATTTCAATTAAGTCAAACATATAAGAAGTTGCAAGCTTGTTTAATGATCTATTCATCAACACACCAATATTGTATTCAATCCTGTTTTGGAATCACAGAAGAGAGTATTGGATGATGTCTGGAAATATGTTTTCAATAATAGTCGAGCTGTCCTCAATTTAATTTTAAAAGACTTTTTCTATATTTCCTTAAGGGCAGTTTCCACATATATTTGATTCGTAGTCAAATATCGGTAAAATGTAGAAGTTATAAAACATATTCTTCATATTAGCACTTAGGTATTTAGATATTCTGTAATAAAATAGATATAGTTTAGAGTGCATACTTTTCACACACATTTTTAAGATATTGATCCCAACTTATTTTTTTATCAATATAAACACATCACAAGTTTTGACACGATACATTTTGAATGCATTTATCATTTAGAGTTACATTTATGTTTCTTACTTTATTTAATGTCGTGTTGGTACCAGTTGATATACTAGTTGTCTTTTTCGGAGGGAGAGACATATTGTTAGACGTGCATCAATTATTATCTTCAGTAATACCAATTTGCAATTTTCTTTCAATATCAGATACGTTATGGTCGCATACATGCATCGTAGAATCATCAGCGTACGTGTCAATGTTTGAATTTTCGACAACCAGTGAAAGATCGATTATATATATCAAAAGAGCAGGGGCCCAATGATAAATATTTGGGGCACGCCAGTTTTTATAAATTTGTCTGAAAAAAAAGAACCCCATACTGAATGCTGCTTTTCATGATGATAGCTATTGCAACAGTTACAGTGTCGAAGCGAAGTTTGATTATTCTCGGACCAATACCATCTGAGCCGGTAGCTTTGTTACTGGTCAGAGATTCAATTATCTTTTTTATTTCAAACGGCGTAATATAATCAATATTAAATTGATAATCTTTTAATTTGTTATTTAACATAGTTTCCAGTGGCTCAAAAATAAGTTTAGTCTTGTCAGGTGCTTGGTTTGTAAGTACAAATTTAGAATTTCTAGAAAACACACACCGAAAAATGATCGCAATCACCAATGGTCAGTAATCTTACTGAAGTCATTTATCTAGACAAGTTCTGTAAATATGATCGATTAGGTTATTGCTTGACTTAGTGATTCTTCTTGGTATTTATCATTTGTTTTAATCTAGGGGATCTATTACTGACGACCAATTCGCATTATTAAAGCCTGCATCTGGAGAAAAATCAAAATTAAAATCAACAAGTCAATGCACTTCTTGGATTTTGCAAATTGCATTATTCATTTGCATTTCATATGAATCAATCTAATTTTGTAAGAATTCGGGGACCTGTATGTGAAGTTAAGTAAAAAGGGCCTACTGTTTTGTAAAGACACTTGTTTATAATAAGACTCCAAATTATCAATTTCTAGGTCTAATAAACGAGAAAAGGGTACATTTTCCTTTATGTCTTCTACTCACCCACCGCCTAGTTTTCTTAATATGTCTTAACGTTCAATACTGTAGCCGTCACCGAGAAGCTCTTTAGTATTAATATCATTTGTGAGGAATGTTTCACGCAATCATGGAAAATGTATGGAATTGTTATTTAGAATCATATTTATCTCATCAAGTTTAGGCATTACATGATGAATATTAAGTGAGACCACATCGAAACATTTATTATGAAAACTAAAGGAATTCAGTTTATTGGTTGATAGAGTACCTTTATCAGAGGGTTGATGGTGGCTTTTATGTGTGGTTGTAGCAAAGTTGGAATAGATTTTCCATAACATAAGATAGTTAAACTATCAGATATTAGTACATGTTTCTTACGATGTGAATCACATACGTCTAGGTTAGCTCGAATTGCATTGCTAAATTCACACGTGCAAGGTGATTTAAAGCAAGGTACGCACAGTAATTCTGAGTTATGACAAAATTGAAGGGAGAAGAATTTTCTAGACAGTCAGTACAAGTACGAGACAAGGTATTATATTCCTCACATATCCGTGTCAGGTAATCAAAACTGTTTTCTGTAGATAACAGAGATATGATCTACAAGCACTGCTAGCATGCTTCTAGTATTGGAAATGATAATATCGATATCTATTATTTGGTCTTATACCATAACCGTACTTTGGCCACTGTCCAGAGTTCTGTCTCTGATTTTCCCGGGACCTGAACGTTGAACCTTCAGGCATTGGTGACTGACGATGGTTTACAGCAGAAAAATATTCTAATGACCTGGATTATGTTGTACAACAGAGTACATGTACCATTTTGGTTAAGGTGAACACCGTCCCGCTGGTAACGATGTTCTATCGTGCGCCCGTCCCCGAAAACAAACGAACAGTAATTTTCAATACATTCAATGTCGAGTTTTTCACACAGTTCTTTGAGTGCGTCATTTAGAATCTTAACATCAACATTACTCCTTGGGCTTACTGTGCAGATGTAAATTTTGCATTCGTAACTTTGAAGTTGTTTTATAAGCGATAACAGTAAGTGTTAGTTTTTGAATTTTTGTGACTTTTTACATTTCATCATTTATATTTTTAAGGTTTGTGAATTAAGTGTACAACGCCATTATATATGTCATTATATAGAAAAGGGCGTTTAATCAAATCAGTCAGTTTCAGTATAAGTTAACAAACATCTGCATCACTATTCTAATAACTATAACTAATTGCATTTAATCATTTTTACAGGCTCAGCTAAATTGCACAATATAATTATATTTTAGCCATAATCGGAATTTAAAATATGTCATAACAAGTGCGAAAGTTTTGGCAAGTGGAAAATATGTACGTTCGTATAAATTCTCTCTGCCTGTAATAATTTATAATGCGAACTTGTATCCTCGCGGATATTGCAATTCCGAGGTAGAACCCATCGCTGCATGAAGTATTTAACAAATTATAGGCCGGTTTTGATGAAACTTTACCAGTGACGATTTGAATTGTACTTGTGATAACTGTATGTTTATCTTTTGTTTAATTTTAACAATAGTTTGTACAAATATATGTCTTTTAAATACCGACGCAATAAATGTATATGTTTGGTGTTTATTATAAAATTACTGGATATTGACGAACTTTAATAAATCAAGCACTTTTGCATATAAAACATGTAAATATTGACCTATTTTGTAAAAAGGCGTGTAAAGAACAAGGCTGAAGCAGTGAAAATTAGAATTTATAAAAAGGTGAATAAAATATCAATGTAAACATAAGTAGAATTTGCTGAAACTATTTAGTTGAAAATTTCATTGCAATTCTCTCATATATTGTTCTGAAGGTTAGGGCAAAACCACCGGACCGTGACAAATTGTGTTCATTGATGATATGCACGTATGTGTAAATATTGAATACTTTAAAAAAAAAACCACGTCTATGTTTCTATATGATGCGTTGTCAGTTTCGTTCTGGCGCGCTCACCAAAACAACACATCAAACATTAAAACATTTATTATGGCGTGCTGACGTATGCGCCAGAACGACACAAAGAAACGTGCTCTCCCTGTTATTGCTGTTACTTATACGTGCGACCTGTGTAGAAACAGTTCAGCAGAAAAGACATCTGGATTTTTGCATCAACAATACTCGACATAAAAATGTCCAGAAATGTAGAGAATCTTCACTAACTGCACTCCCTAAGCATGAAATATCTGATTTGTAAAAATGCAATAAATGGCATTTGGTCAATCTTAGTACAGAATTGAAGTTTGACTTAAAAAAAAAGTTTGACAATATGATGTATACGAGCAACTCCATTCCTGGGGCGAAACTCCATTCCCGATGATTTTTTGTCAATTACAATTAAGCACGATTTGGAGCAAATAAATATGGTATTCGCTACAGTTGATTTATCATTAGAAGCATCAGATGTCATCAGATACGGCGCATGAGATCAGAAACTGGCATTTTATAGCTCAGTGGTTTGCACGGTGGCCTTCCAATCCTGAGGTCGGGGGTTCGATCCCCGGCAGCTACTCGGGAATTTTCAGAAACGCTTTTCAGTGTTTCCCACCCAACTAGAGGTGTACTGGTCAGGAACCCAGGCAATCCTTGCGTGTATCAGTGCTATACACTGGGCTTGTTAAAGAACCAGGCTGTCTATTCGCAACGAGCTAGGCTAAGTTAGCCGGACAAGCCTGTATCTGATTTCTGATCTCTCTGTCATGGGGGCTTTGTCTCACTCTGTCCATCTGGTCAGATCGCTCTGTGTCTGTACTAGTAGAGGATGAATTATGCGCCCTGTGTGGCTGCATTTGAGCTATGTAAAGCGCCTTTGAACGTGAAATTGATCATGAAACGGGCGCTATATAAATCTGGTATAATAATAATAATAATAATAATAATAATTTTTGTCGATTTCAAACTTTTTTCACGCTTCGAGTTTTTGTGATCATATGACCGAATCATAAATTTCAAACCAGATATTCCGCACGTATGATGTTTTATCGTATTTGTGTCGAATAGCATTTTGCTTTTGCGAGTACATTCCTAATTTTGTCATACCGCGCAAAAATATCACTTCACCTACCTGAATTTCGTCATTGTTACGCGCAAAACCATCACCGGACGCCGCGCAATCCATTTTAAGCGTATTCCCAGCGGGAACTGGATTACGCGTTTACCACCCGTGAATAAAGTATTTTGGTACTGATATGTTATGTTCAATCATTTCTTAAATTTTGAACCAAACTTTAAAATGATCTTCTCGTCTGAACACAGGAGGCTGGCAAAGACTTTTGCAATACATGAATATTTATAAGATGTCTGTAATTTTTCAACGTATTTTAATGTTCAACATATAATGAAACTACAATGACAAGTTAAATACTGTTAAAATATTACCAGAATAGTTGCAAAGTTGGAAAAAAATCACTGTTGCTTCCATCAATTAGAGCATCTGAAGACACATATGACATGTGTTTTATTTACAACGAACTTATGAATTAAGCATTTAGTATTTAAGTGTATATAGCAATATTGTTTAAGTTAATCACCATAAAATCTTTCAAATATTACACTAGATGTAAGACAAAAAAATGTATATCCTTTTTATTTTTACTGTACTTCAAGCTTTCGTTAGTATGTTTCTTGCGGTCGTTCAATGAAAGTACAATTGCATCAGTCAGAAATGATCGTGGCGGTGCGAATGTCACGACCTAACAGTCATTCAAAAGCTTCTACATATAAAATACAATCTTGTGCGTGTAATCTATAATAAATACTTAAAATTTATCAGGCCTATGCTTACCTTGCAAATCTTTATTGAATGTAAAAGTAACCCAAACAACAGAACGTTCCGATGGTCACAAAAAAGCAAAATGAACAATATTTAAACAAAGTCAAATTACGTTCGCAAGGCTCATGCCAGGTAAAAGAGGCTTTTGTAAATTATAAGTGTTTGTTATAACGTACTTGCACATGGTTCTATTTTATTTGTAGAAGCTTTTGTATGGCTGTTTAGTCTGACAGTCGCATCGCCACGATCGTTTCTGACTTATGCAATTGTCAAATTTTGTCAGTTTTTAGAACTTATTTCTCAGAAATGAATAATAACATATAGATGTTGTTCGCATGCAGATATCAGACCATATCTGTTTTGGTTGAAAAATGACAGAGCGTGGAACAAACGGCGTCGTCAAATGCAGCACTGCCGAATTGAAAGCTTTATTTAATTAATATTTAGTAAATGGGTGCTGGATTCCCTTTTGCGTCCCGGACTGTCTATTGATTTATTGTCACATAATACATCATTATTGACCTACGAAGTCAAATAAATAAAATGATAAAGTGAAGATAAAATGTGAAGAAAATGAAAACGTGAATTTCATAATTGCATACTAGTACTTGCATTAATCAACTACATAAATGATCAAATGACGATGAAAATGTGAATAGATACAAGGGCCACAACGACACTCTAATAGCCTGACAACTCGTTCTGTAGATTCTCATTACACTTAAATTTAGCTCAATATATGCCTGTATGGAGACAAAACGTGGAGAAAATATGCACACCTCCTCTTAAGCGTGAAGCATCTTATGAATTTAATTTCCGCTGAATTCCAGGTAGTGGTTGCTTAGAAATACTCCTGACTATGATGGCGCTATAGTTTACTAATGTTGAATAATCAAAAAAATAACTCGGTAAAGAATCATCTAACCAAAACAAGAAGATAATATGCGCATCTCCTTTTGATAGTAAAGCTTCCTATGGCTAAATTACAACCAGTGATTGCTGACATATACTACGAACAAGAATTGTACAATAGTATACAACTAATGAATAATCAAAGGGCAATAACTCGGTGAAAATCATCCGAACGGAACACGATGACAATATGCACATTTCCTCTTGATGATGAACCTTCCTATGAAGTATGGCTAAATCCCATACTAAAGTATAATATTGTTGAGTCATCAAATGGCAATAACTCGATTAAAATTCACTTGACCGGAACACGAAGATAATATGCGCATTTTCTATTGAGAGTGAAGCTTCCTAGGAAGATTTCTTAAATTCCAACCAGTAGTTGCAGAGAAATATTCCGAACACGAATTGTACTGTAGTACACTTTTGTTGAATAATCAAAGGGCAATAACTCGGTTGAAAAATCATCGAGCCAAACCTCGAAAACAACATGCGCATCTCCTCTTGATAGTTAAGCTTCCTATGAAGTATGGCTAAATTTCAACCAGTGGTTGCTGAAAAATATACTGTTGTACTATAGTATACTACTGTTGAACAATCAAAGGGCAATGAGTCTGTGCAAAATCATCCGAGCGGAACACGAAGACAATATTTGCATCTGATAGCGAAAATTCGCTAAATTTCAACCAGTGGTTGCTGAGAAATACTCCGGACAAGAAATGTGGGACGGACGGACGGACGAAGCGGCGCCTATATGTTTCCCATTCGGGGAGCATAAAAATGAAGATCACCAAAAACAAACAAATAAAAATATCTAAAGATATTCAATTTTTTTCAACTAATAATCTAAAAACTACCCAGAAAGGTCTTTGACGAAGCCATTTCTTATAAATAAAGTTATCTGCTTTACCTTTATTTATTCTTTCACAATGAAGCTCATCAGATGCGTCAATGCAGTCTATAACACCATCACATTTAGACAAAATGGATATCCATTCCATGCTTTCGCAACGATAGTATGACCCTTTCATTAGCCGTGAAGGTAGACGGTCTATTACGTTTGATTGGTTTGTGTTTATAAGACGATGACCTAAAGTTATAAAAATGAATTGATCTTTCATTGACGTTATTTACAGGGTCATATTGTAAACACCATACCGTGTATAATGTTTTGTTTACTTGAATACAGCGATAAATAATACTCGTACTATTATCTGTTTCACCATAAACGTATTTTTGGTTTGAACCATATTTGTCTCCTTTAAAGGCTTTTTGTTATAAAGATACTCTTCGGAAAATACTCTCGCTTCTAAAACATTGTTTAAAATACATATTATCAATTGCATAACCATTTCTAGTTATACATTTATTAATCTATATTTCTTTAACTGATCTCATTTAGTTTGTATATATTGCCCAACAGACCTTTTGCCTTGTAAAAGCATGAAATTTCATCAGAGGTACCATTACAGTAAAACAACCAGTCACATTGTTTAAGCAAAGATATTTTTGACCCGCTGCGGCATACAGATGGAAGGCTATCAATGCTTCGAGTGTTTCCAGAATGTATTTCTTCTGAAGGTGGTTCATTGACTGAAAAATACAAAAAGTTGCGTTATTTTCAATCACTAAAGTGTTTCAAACAGAGTCCAATGAAACACGTAAACTGTTTCTACTTTTCTTAACCTTCGTTTGATCCTTAGTCACAATAATAATAAAATCATATTAGGTGAAATAATACTGTTCTAAAGAACCTTAAATACTAGGGTCCTGCAAAAGATTCTGTCATTGGGTTCGGATTACTTAAGTGCTACGTTTTATCAAAATTATTTTTATGACAAACCTTCAAAGTACCCCCCCCCCCACCTTTACTGAAACACATTTTCGTAACCTTTTTACCCAATCGCGAAAAGCAGATAAATAGTCTTCTTTTGGTATCTGTTTGAGACACTGATAAATGGTGCTGCCAAGAGAACTTCCGGACTTATATTTCTTTCCAGAAAGCATTTTTTAAGCCTTGGAAATAAAAAATTGTCACAGGGACTCAAGTCAGGTGAATAAGGTGGATGGTTTACAACTTCCACCTTTTCGGAAGCCAAAAATGCTTGGACGTTTCTTATTGTAAAACTTTTTCACTTTCTTCAGTACAGAGTACTTGTAGAATCGTCAGTGACTGTATGACCAGATGGACAAAGCACTTGAACGACTGGCCCACTAGAATTGAAGACATTGCGTACAACATCTTTTTCGAACTTATGGTTCTCTTGAAATACAGGGGCGTTTTGGATCTCTCCGCTTCCATTGCTTTTTATTAGCCCTTCTCTGTGGCTCAAACATGTGCACCCAGGTTTCTTCACTTGTTAGCAAGTTAGAAATAACCCGACTATGACAGCCTCTGTATGTTTTCAATAGTTCCCGGGCACATTTAAGGTGTTATTTTTTTTTGCTCCTCAGTGAGCAAATGAGGTACCCACCTAGCGCAAAACCTTTCTCAGGTCCAAACGTTTTTTTCAGAATTGTTTGCACACTGCCTTCTGATATGCCAGCACTACTGGCTATATCTTTCACAGACAATCGCGCATCCTGTTCGACCACAGCTTTTACAGCAGCTATATTTCCCTTGGTAAAGAGGTTTTAGGCCTACCGGAACGGGTATCATCTTCTACAGATAATTTCCCAGCTTAAAAAGCTTCAACCTACCTAAAAACTGTGCGCATTGGAATGGCTCGAGGTCCATAAATACCACACAATTCATCAAATATCTGCTTTGAATCTATATCAAGCCTAATGGGTCATTTAATATAGCTACGAATTTCACAATTTACAATGAGACAAGAAAATTGGTCAGTTTATATGACTGCATGTATTTCAATTTGAAATAACTCGGCCATTTGAAAAGCAATTGCACGAATTAACGGATATCGTTAGCTATTAGATATACCATTCAAGTGCAATGAAGCGTTTTAAAAAATACCTATACGAAAAAACTACGGAAGCCCATTAGTGACAGAACTTTTTGCAGAACCCTCGTACGATACCAGCAAATTATGTTCAAACATTAACAATACTTGCTATAAAAATGTATGTCCTTGATAATATTTCTCTCAACGAACAATACAGCCTAAATCATTGTTTTATAGTACGTGCTAGGTAAGGAAACTCACGTTGAAACAGACAAGGTTCCCATGTATTGTTATGGCCTTCGATATAACATCCAAATATCCCCGAAAGAGATGGATTAAGACAGTAGTTTGATGTGCTATTTAAAGTGTCTTGATCACGAAACCTTGCCTCGAAATCCTGCTTAGCCTCTTTCGTTAGCATGTTCCATCTTTGACAGACGTTTCCAGAATACGTTACATTGATCGACAGACGATTATCGCCACATGTATCAATTTGATCGTACCCTAATTAATGCAATAACAGAAAGTATTTAGTTTGTTTGATTCATTTATGAATTCTTTGCAATTTTCAACTGCAGTTAAAGTTGGAAAAAATTAGTGCTATATGCATATTATTAGAATTTCTATGACTGTCAGAAATAGGTAAGTATCAAAAACGCTGTGTAAAGTCATAGTGTTGTCACAGGTACAATTTGTTTTCTCGAATTCAAAATGTGCGACGATCAAATACCTTATATCGAATATCAGACAAAAGTGATGTACTTTGTGTCAGTGAATATGCATTATTGATATTTTCCAGCTAAGTCAGTTCATGTGCCGTGCGTTATTCATATTCAATTTCTTGGATTATAGTTCTAGTTTAATGGCAGTAATAGCAGACATATTGCATGGATTGTACAATAATTACTCATGTCTATGTGAGTGTATTCCCTTGCTCAAAAATTAACCATGCACAGTATTACAGACTTTTTATGATGTCTTAATTTCTTAATTCCTGATAAGGTAAGTTTTGTTTTCTTTAAATGATATTTTATGCCGAGACATGCGATGTATAAATTCCGTATGTATTATATATATGTATATATCTACTAGAATAGCCAGTTCAGTGTATCAACTTATCAATATATGCCATAGCTGTTTCTGATATATTTGCGTTGGAATATTTTCTGAACAAAGTATATATTACCCTGCCCCGCTTGAGACGCAGGTAAAAGTACATATTTATTGCATTTAAGCATCAGACAGATAATATCTAAAAGTATATCCTGGACAATTTTGAATGCGATATATTGCTACATGAAACTATCACAAGAAATGTTTCACTTCATAGGTTTTAGCTCACCACTCGTAGCTAAAATATTCATTCGAAGAAGTGAGAAGTCTATACATTTCTATATGGAACTTAAGTTAAAATAAAGAAACTATTTAGCAGCACTGAAGGCAATTTGACCAAATGATACTCCGACGATTTCGAAGTGTTTTATCTGTGTGTTGTGGTTGTTGTTGATGGGGAAAATGACATGAAGGAGCCTTATTTATACTAATTTAGCACTTACTAATAAAATACTATTCCAACAGAAATGATTCCTTTCGAAAAAAGCAACTGTTAAGCTTCTGTGATAATTGTAAGAATTTTATACCAACTAATAAAGTGACACATCTTAGAGATTGTAAATGTTAAATCTACTCGGCATTGGTACATTGTAATAGCATCGTAGCAATATATTCGATACTGGACTGACTATATATTTTGTTACAAAAACAAACAAAACATTACGTTCTCATGCAACAAAACATGAAAAAAGTCTAATAAAGGTTAGAATCATAGGACTGTTTTACACACAAAAGTGCAAAACTAGGCAGAACTTCAGTTTCCAGAAAAGTACTTAAGTATTTAATCAACAATCACAGACGGTGTTTACAATGTGTCATTTACTTCAAAACGATGATGATCAACATGTACACGTTAACATCACTAGAAAACCAGGAGTTGGGATGATATTATCTACAACTGCTGACTACTGCTGTTTTATTAAAATAGTGCATAAACAGCATGTTCATATTCTTAATAAATTGGCTGCTCATAATTTCCAGTCACTTCAACCATCAGCAAATTAACTTTGCAATGTTCCCATCAGTGGCGGAGCAGGAAAGTAGGGTCTGTCAGTTTTGTGTCACAAGTATTTTTATATACCTAGTAAATTGCTTCGGATTATTTGTTTAATAGGTACTAAATTTAAGCAAATTCATCATTATTAATCAAATAAATCAAGCAGGTTTAGTTCATGGTTGGTTTCTCTTCTTTTTCTTTTGCTTAAGTTGTGCAAATACATTTGAAAACCAGATCCAGATACAACGGATCCGGAAGGGATTCTTTTAGCTTTTAGCTTTTATTTTTTTAAGTTTTATGTTCTATATGTGAAGCATTCATGTATTGTTTCTTGAAAGAGTCATGAATGACATATAAGTTGATGGGAGACACAAACTAAAGAGCATCAGACTGGAATAACTAGTAAATAGCGTCGTATATTCCCGAAACTAAGAAATATCCGCCAACCATGAACTACTCTGGGATATTATGTACTGTAAACTTCTATTTTAACGCATGCAAAACAAGATTTTGTTGTTGTTGTTTGATACAAAGATTTAAAATAAAGCTGGTCTAGGTTAAAATTTCTTCTCCATAACCATTTTAGATTTATCTTTTAAGCAGTGCCCCATTTCATATATGTATAATGTCTTTCATAAAATGCAAGCTTGCACAAAACTCAGAGGAATGTAATGCTAAAACACTCTTATTGTTTTTATTTTTCAGAAGCCTCAAGATGGATGTTCTCTCAAGCGGTAAACCGAATTGATGAGACCTTGAAAACGCTTATTGGTGTTTTCGATACAATCGAAATGAATTTGTGTAAATTAAATAAAGTTTTCTGAATATCCTTAATTTCCGTGGAAAACTCTTTGAATCTTGTATGTCTTTTTTGTTAAAGAATTTGTTGCATTCAACTGATTTTAACTTAATGGTTATTAGGGTGTTTAAGTACACCTTCTCATTCTTAGTATTAATTTCAGATTTTGTTATATATTTTGAACAGTCATGAAATCAAGAAAAACATTAAAAACCATTTCTTTGATATCATATGGTGGCTCATTTCTTGTTGTTCTTATAGCATGTGTCCACTGTGGAGTGTTGTGTACAGGAATGTTCTTGACTTAGGTTTCAATACCTGCATGAATTATGTCAACTTCAATTGAGTTTGACCTTTAATTACGTACCTGTGCTCAATAGACCTGAGGCCAGACGTTTTCATAGAGTACTGTAATGTTTTTTATCTATTCATTAAACAACACTGCTATAGTTTTATACCTTTATTTACCAATCTCGCTGCGCGACTATATCATAAGGCAGGAAAGCATAAGGTCTATAATTGTGTAATATGATACAACAACTACGATAGCACTGAACATTACGTCCTTTCTTCAAAGAAATTGCAAATCAGTATATATGTGAAACATGTTAATAAATGTCGAAAATAAAAACACGCAAATATTAGGAGCTTACAGTCTCTTAATTGTTTTTTGTACTTGTAGCATGTGTAAATGTTGAGTCCTGCTCAACCCGTATTAAATGCATCGTAATGTTGACTGGAGGATGAAAAGACGCACTTCGTTGACAATACAAGTAAACTGCGAAAGAGACACAAGTTCATATACGCCATGTATGGGCGTGTTCCCTATATTTGAAACCGATTTCGACTGCAAAGTTTGCAAATTCTTCACCATGAAAAGGTGGTCCATTGTCCGTTCTCAAAATTGATTGCACGTCAAAAATTGAGATGTAACTTGGTCGTGAAATTACTGTCTTTGCCACAATGCTATGTATTACTTTCATGAACGGGTGTCCGTCGTAATCATCAGTCACGACTATTAGATACTCATGTGATGGCAACGGGTCCGCGTAAAAGTCTACACTTACTTCGTCCCACACTCTCTTTCGTAGCTCACATAATTTCATAGGATTTTTCGGATAAATAAGGTATAAACTTTTTCACAGTGTTCAACTTTTTCTCTTAATTGTTTACATTTTACAATTCCTGAATGTGATTCATGCGCCATATCTATCATTTTTGGTTTATTTCTAAGGTATTACATCGCGTGCGACTCGTTAACTAGGTTTTCGTAGAAAACCAGTTATTAGATTGGGGTATGTCGTCGGGCGGGCGGGCGTCAAACTTGGTTTCCGCACAATACATTTAGTTTGGAACAAGCTATAAACACCAAACTTGGCCTGTAGATAGATGGTAAAGAGACAAAGGTTAGGATTGCATTTTGGTAAAGATTCAAGGTTGCTGTTGCTAAAAATAGAAAAATTGGTTTCCGCACAATAACTTTTGTTTGCATTGATATATTATAATTAAACTTGGCCTGTGGGTAGCTTATAGAAAAACCAAGGTTGGGATTGTATATGAGTCATTGGGGTCAAGTTTAAGGTCAAAATTCAACGGTGGCGCAGTGGTCAAGAACGTTAGGCCAAAAGCTACATTTTAGTCAGTAGGACGGAAGGGCGTCGGTTCAAATCCAACTGAGATTCCTTTTTTTTCATTTTTTATCCTTTTTTTGTGATGAATGTCATGGTCAAGGTCAAAGTCACTAAAAATAGATTTTTTCCCTGTAAATGTGATCATCAAAAAGGTGGTTTCCACTTTATAGTTTTAGTTTATAAACTGCCGCCAAACTTTGTGTGCAGCAAGCGTATCTGAAAAAATAGGTTTGAATGATATTTGGGGTAACTAACAGTTACTTAAATTAGAAAAATGGCTTCCACTCAATAACTTTAGTATGGGTACACTTATTGTCAGTATACTTGGTGTGTAGATAGCTTTTATCAAACACGAAAGGTTGGGAATGTATTTGATGTCACTTTGATCAGGGTCAAGGTCATTGTAGAAAATTAGAAAAATGGGGTCATACTTGAAATGAAAAATTTTTGTGCTGTGGAATGGAAGGGTGTCAGTTCAAATCTTATTGAGATCCAAAAACATTTTTTTTTCTCTTTTCGTTTCTTTCTTTTTTTCTTCTTTTTTTTTGGTGACAAAAAGGTCATTTTAATGCCATTGGGTAACTAAAAATAGAAAAAATATGGTCATAGTTATAATAAAAAGTACATGTATAGTAGAATATGACCGTGTTTTTAAAGAACCTGTTGGCATGATGCAATTGAAAACCTAGTTTTCGTGGAACTTTCACGTTTCTTGTATAAAATAGTATGGAAGTCGAAACGAACCACGATTAACTCATCTCGAAACCGGAAAAAGCAGTTATAGTTTTTTCTACCTGATTTTTTTTATCCCAGTTGTTTGCATTGACAGATTGCATTACTTTCTGCAGTAATTTGTCAGCACAAGTTGCAGATGCTATTTCTTGTAACTTTATGGCTTTCGGCACCGCAGTTTCTGTTTCGAAACAAACATAGCTCTCTTCGAGACTTGATTGAATACATTCCGTGTCAGTGTTTTCTAAAGGATGACGCGACATGTAGTCAGCGGGATTTGTACTGCCTTTTTTGTACTACGCGTAAAAATCATATTCAACAAGGCGCAGCCTCCATCTTTCTCATCTGAGTGGTTGGTTTTCTTTTGGGTTATTAAATACTAGTACTGCGTATTGCTTCTTATCTGTAACAACTTTGAAAGACTTTCCGAAGAAATAAGAGTTCAAAATGCTCGATTCCGACGACAATAGCCAAAGCTTTGCGTTCAGTTTGACCGTTTAGCTGTTCCACTGGTGTCAAAGCTCTACTAGAATGTGCGATTATTTTTATATCTTGGCTAAAATGGCTGCCACCCCTATGCTGGATGCATCTACGGTCAATTTTAATTCTTTGTTTGTGTGTGTTTTTTGTTATTTTTTTTTTTTATCGCAATAAGCCATCGTATCATTTGTAAGAGCTTGTTTCAGTTGTTGAAATGCACTTTCTTGCGATTCTTGCCATTCAAATTTTACATCATTTTGAGTTAATTTTATCAATGGCTATGTAATTGTAAAGTAATCAGGTATAATCCTGGTGAACAAGGTTCGTAATCTCAAGAAAGGACCGTACTTCAGACACGTTTGTTGGTCTTGTTGCCATTTTAGCTGCATCGACGTTCGCAGGATCTGCTGATATGCCTTTGTCAGAAATATGTATCCGTAAATTTTGATCTGGTTTGCTTTGAAAACAAATTTTCATGCCGCCCCCAATGAGTGGTGGAGGCATATAGATTTGTCTTGTCCGTGCGTGCATCCGTCCGTCTGTCCGAAGTTATTTGATATAAATTGATGAAACCTTGCATGAGTCTTTATCATGATATGAACTTGCGCACCTCTTATTTTTCGTCTGGGATCGCCCCATATTTCTAGATTTATGGTCCCTGAAATAGTCAAAAAATGCACATTTTCACCATGAGACGCGTCTACTTTAAAAAGCATTTCTTATAAATTGATGAAAACTTTCATGAGTCTCTATCACGATATAAATTTGCGCATCTTGCATTCATCTTGTGACGCGCCTAGCTCAAAAAGCATTTCATATATTAAATTGATGAAACCTTGCATGAGTTTTTATCGTGATATGAACTTGCGCACCACTTATTTTTCGTCTGGTTTCGCCACATATTTCCAGATTTATGGCCCCTAAAAAAGTCAAAAATTCACATTTTCACCATGAGACGCGTCTGCTTCAAAAAGCATTTCTTATAAATTGATGAAAACTTGCATTAGTCTTTATCATGATATAAATTTGCGCATCTCTTATTTTTCGTATAGCTTCACCTCCAATCTTTAAAGTTATGGCCCCTGAAATAGTCAAAAATACACATTTTCACCTAATGAAGTGCCTAGCTCCAAAAGTAATAGATTAAACCTTGCATGAGTCTTTATCATGAAGTGAACTTGCACAATTGGCATTCTTCTTGAGAATCGTAGCGCTTATTCCAGAGTTATGGCCCTTGAATGGATTTTTTGCTTGTGATGCTCATAGCTCAAGAAGTATATGACCTAGAATAATGTATCCTTTATATAAAATGATTGTTGAGGCTACACCCCCTTAAGACTGCAAATATTTGAATTATTGCCCCTCATTTGTGACAAATATTCCAGTTGTGGGCACACCCTGTGCCCTACAGACACATTCTAGTTTCTTATTTAATGTAATATTTTTCTCTTTTAACCTCACAAACAATGCCTTAATGTACTTATTGTTACTTTCTTCATCATCAGCATACACTATTATATTATCTGCAATGTTCATGACGTTTTCCAAACCGTCCAGAGGTTGCCTAATTTCATTTTGAAATATTTCTGGCGTCGATGATACACCACAATTCATTATTTTGTCTCCATAGTCCTACATGTGCTGAGAACATTGTTATATATACTGACTCTTCCGTAAGAGTTGATGAAAAGCTTGATTCAAATCAAGTTTGCTAAAAACATTGTAATTGTTCATCTTAGCAATAACTTAATCTATTGTCGGCGTAACATGTCTAATTGCCTTGTTGGATTCTCAGATGTGTTCGCATTTTACCACTTTCTTTCGGAGCACATGTAATAGTTGATAGCCATGGCGTTGGACCTGCTGCTTTTCTAGTACTGTCCTGTTTTGCTAAGTGGATAATTTCCCCTTCAACCTTTTTACGCATGTGGAATGGAACTCTCCTGTCCGTTTCTGCTACATTTCATATTTTTATTCACATCTTTTGCAATATTATTATGTTTGCAGCTGATATTTTCGCACATACGTATATACATTTTTACATGACTGATTTTAGGTATGCTTTACATTTTTACATGGATGATTTTAGATATGCTTTACATTGTGCAGTGTGCTTTACATTTTTACATGGATGTTTTTAGGTATGTTTTACATTTTTACATAAATGGTTATGCTTTACAGTTGGCGTTTGCAATGTGGCTTCTTCACGGCGATATATGACCATTTGGTGTCGATTCGCCGTAAAACCCAACTCACTCACTCACTCACTCTCTCACTCACTTAAACTGACAGAGTATGAAAAAATTCTTAACGTTAGAAAAAATTCGTTCCTACATCCTTAAAAGGACAGAGATAAACGGACTTGAAATTTGTTGAAGCTAAAACATTAAATTACACGAAATACAATAAAATGCTACGGTTCAACTAATTTGAACTTACCCTGGTAACAAGGTATACTAGCTCCTTAATGGAATTATGATTTCACCATTTTTTTATATTTTTGTGTAAAATATCAGGCCGTAAAACATTTATTTATTTATTTGGGTTTTACAGAGCACCAACACAGTATAGGTTATATGTCGCCAAACAGGACTACAAATTTTGGTTCCACACCTCATTTACATCGAAATAAAAACATGAGGTATGGAATCAAACTTTGCACACCTGCTGGAATCACAGAGTTACTGCAAAACCAAGTGTTAAGACCCTATTAGTCGCCTCTTACGATGATGCAGGGGTAAGGCGGTGGTTCCAATTCTTTTCATACATAGATCGTCCAAGAAACACATGGGGCAACATATTTAATGTTTTGTTGTGATTGAATGATAAGCAACTTTTCTACTGGGATTAAATTTACCAAACTGTTGGAATTTGTCTTGTCTACATGCTTTGAAAATTTGGTGATTATGTCATAATCTTACCCAAAAGTATATCATGACACTTATTATATATTACATTTATTGTTTTAAATCATTTTGTCTTTAAATGTACAGAAATTGTGTTTTCGTTAATTTAGGATTAAATTTGGTATCAACTGAATATCTCTTGCCTGTTATACTTTAAATAAATGCTAGTATCTGCATGGAACATAAACTTCCATTTTGTTTATTCCAGACGGCGTTATGTGTGCTTAAAGGGAGATAATCTCTTGTAATTTTACAGCTTTATAATAATTTGCTAGTACTTTTAAACACTTATTTGACATGAATAAAATACATTCTTTTAATCAAAATATTTCCATATCAGCCATATTGCATGTCTTATAAGATAATATTTACAGTTTTAAGCGATAGAGATAGATAAGACAGAGAAGAATTAGATGTGTGTTCATATGACACAGGTGCCCCCACCCCTACCCCAACCCCAAACACACACACTCCTGTAACCGTACATGGTTTTATGACTGAAAGTGAAACATTTTTTAAATGTTTGCAAAACAAAGTCTTAAGAAGTACTTTATGTGTATTTTTCACTTAGTAAGGGACCGTAACTCTGGCCTAGCTCAGTGAAATCCCAATGAGAACACTTGGTGCAAAACTTCATAGGCTATACAACAATCCTCTTATGTATTTTGAATCTAGTTCAAGTGAAGTTTGACATACATTTGGCATGAATTTCAAGTCAGGGGTCATAACTCTTGTCTTGCAAAGTGAAAAAATACACAAAAAACTCAGGTGCACAAATTCACATGCTGGATAATATTCCTACATGGTTTCATGACTCTAGGTGAATTTCTTAAGTTATATGCAACACAAGCACTTTATCTTAATTTTTCACTAAGTCAAGGGCCGTAACTCCCAATTGTCTGAGTGAAATCCAAAACAGAACAACATGTACACAACTTAATACGCGATGTAGCGATCCCCTAATATTTTATGACTATAAGTCAAGTAACTTTTGAGAAAAATATGACACAAACTTCTGACCCATTTATGCATAGTTTTGACAATCAAGGGCCACAACTTTGGTCTGACTAATAAAAATTCGGAACAAAATCCCAGGTGCACAGCTTTACATGCTGAATAATATTCCTATAATGTTTCATGACCATAGATTGTATATTTCTTTAGAAATATGCGACACAATAATTATGCCTTTTTATGCATACATTTTTAGTAAGTCAAGAGCTGATAATACTGGTCTGATTGAGTAATATCTCTAACAAAACACCAGATGCACAACTTCACATGATGAATAATATTCCTGTAATGTTTCATAATACTGGGTTAAACACTTTTTGAGATACATGCGACACAAACTTTGGCGCTTTTTATGCGTATTATTGACTAAGTCAAGGGCCATAAATCTGGTTTGACTTTATAAAATACAAATTAAAACCCCAGGTGCACAGCTTCCTATGTTGAATAACAATCATGTGCGGTTTGATGACTTTGGGACAAATATTTTGTGAGATATCAACGACACATAGTCGAACGTTCGGACGGTCGGATGGACAAGCCATCACAATATCTCGCCCTGAGCAATTTCTGCTCAGGTGAAATAAATAAAATTTAATCCGAGAAATAGTGAAGCGTCATGGGAAGTTTTGCTGTATCTAAGGCAGTGTTTGTATAGAAATAGCCTGTACAAAATCGTAGGGACGGACAGACTGATGAAGCGACGACAATATGTTTTCACAGGAATTTTCCATAACATAAAAGCACTAACTGTATACAGCAGTGCAAAACAGTACACTTTAAAATCTAAACAAAACCTTTATCTCCGAAAAGTGAAGCGTGGAAGATTCTGCCTAAAATAGTGACTCTTTTGTAGAAAATATATTCAAAATAGAAAAACAAATTGGAAAAATGTACAATTTGTCAGAATGTCATTGCATTAGCTTACAAATAATGTGTGTGTGTGTTCGGGTTTAACGTCTTTTTCAACAATTTTTCAGTCATATAAACGACGGTGTCTACCTGTAGCAGTGAGCACAATGCCCAACTTGATAGTGCTGCCTCACTGGAATATCACGCCGTAGACACCTGACATGATACCCAACCCAGTCACATTATACTGACATCGGGCTGACCAGTCCTAGCATTACGTCTGTGGTATGACGCGGCCGGGGATCGAACCCACGACCTCCCGCACTCAAAGCGGACGCTCTACCACTAAGCTACCGAGGCGGTAGCTTACAAATAATGTCAAGTGGTAAGGATCAACGTCAACACATGTTAATACTGGACATTGTTTCGACAACAATTGCAAAATTGTACACAAAGTCAAAATTCCATCACTGTACCTTTCATAAATTGAAAGTAGGTCAAGGTTAAGGTCAATGGTATCCAAGGTAGTTATTGAAAATTTCATTGCTGTACCATTATTTAGAGGAATCCGGTCAATAAGTCAAGGTCAATGTTTACACCTTATCACTGTCACTTGTAAAACAGGACAGTAGTCAGTAGGTCAAGGTCATTCAAGGTGAATTCTGATCGTTGCCCATGATGAACACCAAATATCAAAACTCTATGAACTGCAGTGTTAGACAAAAATTTTCCATAAAAAAGTCTATTTAAACAATGTGCCTCCCGGGCCGGGGCCGTTTTTAACCCCGGGGGATAATTTTAACAATCTTGGTAAAGGACTACTATACGATGCTACGTACCAAATATAAAGCCCTAGACCAGGTGGTTTTGTACAAGAAGATTTTCAAACTTTACCCTATATAAGTCTACACAAACCACGTGACCCTAGGGCGGGGCAATATTTGACCCTAGTGATATCGTTTGAACAACCTTGGTAGAGGCCCACTAGATGATGCTACATATCAAATATCAAAGTCCTAGGCCCTGTGGTTTTGGACAAGAAGCTTTGAACAAGAAAATGTTGACTGACGACGACGGACGACGGACAATCACTGACAATAATAGCTCACCCTTGAGCACTTCGTGCTCAGGTGAGCTTACAGCAGGCAATTTATTAACGATCAGTTACAGTCAACATTGTTATAGTTGATAATTGATACCCTTTTACATGCAAGATAATGTAACTTTCCAGTAGGCAATTTGACCAATGTCATTATTTAGTTATGTTATATACCCTTTACTATGACCTTTGACATATATTTGTTACATTTAATTTGAGAAGCATCCGCATGATAAAAGCGATTGTATAAGTGAAATAAAAGATATTATCTTTACGAGGAATCAGAAAATATTTGTTTAAAATATTCTCTCCACAAATATATATGAAGCACCGAAACGAAACATTTAAAACCTTACGGCATGTCATTTTCACTGATAAAGGTCAAACGGTGAACTTCAACAGTATCTGTAAATAATACCCATACGTAGGTAAATATCATATTTAGATTTAGTGAAACGTTCCTGTTCTGTAACATAAAAGCATTACTAAAATTACCACTTTACTTTACCAAAATATACTGCAAAAAATAGCTAAAGCGCCAGTTATTTGCTTATATCTTCAAAATTGATTTAAGTACTTCTTTGAAACTTAGCTCACACACAGAACAACATGTCTTTGATGAAATGTCGACATTTCAACAAGATCTAAGCATGTCGTTGGATAAATGCATTTATTTTACAACTTAAACACATTTTTAACAATTCATGCTAGCGAACTAGCGAAAAAACGTATTTTGGGAAGAAAAAACAATAACGTTGTTGTCTTGCCATAAAAGATTATTAATTATTTTTGTCATATTTAACCATTTTCTAAAGGCAAAATCATTATGAACACCTCCATTTTCTGATAAATTATATTCACTCGTTTTTTAAAAACACAGCTTTTGTATCTATTTTGTGACATTTTAAAAAGAGGTGAGGTAGTGAAATGAATGAAATTATATGTTTTAGTAATATAATATTTTTTGAAATTTCATCATGTTATTTGTTTCTATGTACTTTGTTCTAAAGGTATATGTATTCACGATTATTGTTAAGATATTGGAAAAATTGCAAATGGCGTGTTAGTTGTTATGTTCATATACCCAGTAACGTTTAATCCTTATATATGACCACATAATGCGTTTTAGAGTGTGAGTCTATCATTTATTAACTGGATACAAGCATATGGTCTATTTAAACCTATAAATGTAAATCAAATCAAGTATAATGTAAACTTATTGATGAATCATTGCATCAGTACAGCAAAATTATGTGAAAGTTTCAGTTTTAACACATGACCTGTTGACCTCTATAATTTACATATAAATGTTACATATTTTGGGAGACAGCACCAAGAAAAAGCGGGGATGTCAAAACTTTAATATGGTCATTGTCTCCAAGTATTAACATCCCGGCCCTCTTTAACTGTGTTCAGGGGCAAAAACCACCAGACTATATGGCTGTATATAGTTTGATTTTTTTTAGAACTATTTTTAATGCATTATCTTAAAAAATGAAAGGGGACAAGTGAACTGTGCAAGTTCTATAACCAAACATGATATCATGTTTTTCTTTAAGTTTCCATTATTGAAATATATTTATGATACATGTATAAAAGGCTTGTTTGAATAGAGGTATAGCTGTTGTGGTTTGTAGGAGATGTATGTTTGGAAGGTACTAGGAAATAATATGGAATAAAATAAGGTAAAATATACTTTTGTTTAAGGGTGCTTGAAATGGACTACTAAGATAAAAATTGCACGAAATAGAAAATTAAAAACAAATACTTGTAGGTGTAATTTTGGCGATTTTTATTGTTTATTTTCTGGGATGGGGCAGGTATGTAGGTCGGGGTGTAATGGTGACTGAGAAGGGATAGAATGGGTATGTTTGGAGGATACTGAGAAACACACTGGAGTAACACAAAATGATAATAGAAAGATATTTAAAATAGCCCTTTACCGTTGAGACACTTTATCCAAACTAAGAAGATAACTTATCCGACCCGAGGCGAATCTAGTATAAACGGAGGACGTTAAGACATTATATATTGTGGAACTGGGGACTGTGCAATATAACACTGCACTAACACTGGATAAGTAAAAACCGAAAAACCATTTATGGCAAATATTTCAGTACTGCAACTTGTCTGCAAATATCTTGTTATACACTTATCAGTATTCATAAATCCGATATAACATCGTGGTGTATTATGAAACTGGAAGAATGACCTTTGTCCAATGTGCAAATGGAGCTCGTGTTGTATTTCATGTAAGTACAGAATCTGTGGCATGCATTTGCAAAAAAAAAAAAAAAAAGGAAATCAACATAAAAGTCGATAACAAACTCGTGAAGCACCATTTCTCCGAAATCCAAAATTTTCAAACAATTAGCTCTTTTTCTTAAAATCGTTATCGAACTTTATTCATGTCTAATCGAGGCTTTTTTCAACTGTTTTTTGTTGAAGCGTTGTTATACAACAATCCCAATTAACCTTTCACTTCTTTAAATGTGACAAGCACCAATTATTGAATCGAAACCTGTTCAAATTTGCAAAACAAAATCACATTTTTGCTTTTTGTCAGGCGTGTTTCGCGTTTTCGATAGGTAAATTCATAGGAATTTTATTAATGTGATTCAAAAGTCGCATCAAACAATCGGAATCGCAGTTTGCAGAATTTTTCCTAAACGGAGTCAAAAAACATACTTTAGAAAGGATATAGATGGGACTTCAAAAAGTCTCCGCCATAATCGACAATTCGAGACAAGCGAGTCCGAGATATCAAAGTATATTTATTTGCAACGGTATTAAATTATTATATCATAATATTTAAATGTAATAACGTTATTAGGTTTGCATCGACACATATGCACTCGTTCTTTATCGGTATAATATTGCGCCACTAAACGCATCCATTATTTCAGCTACAAAACTCGTGCATATCTCTTGATACAAAAGTAAGAAACTTAATTTTAAAATTTTAATAATCCTTGAAATAAAATCTTATTTCTTACCCAACATTGAATCATTGTTGCCTTTAATCTGTGACATACACACAAGCCATCGAGCATTTTCCTCGGTACAGAGGTTAGATTCCCAGGCATCCTCTTCATTGTACAGAAAGTCTGTTCCAGTGCAATGTTTGCCGTCTTTGGGATGTCCATGTTTCCTGAAGCGAACAGTTTGACATTGGCTATATACTTGTAAGCACGCTGATGATTAGAAGTCATGCAGAATTTTTATATGGTATTAATACTAGACGATTCTTGAATGACATGCGTTTGAGAATTCTTTACAAATTTAAAGAAGTATTTCAGGTTATGAGATATAAAATGAGTCAATGTAAACATAGTAACACTTTTATTGATTTTTCTAATTTCCACATATCGCCAAGGATTCATACAGCTAGAATAGTTATTCCGAGGTATTGTTCCTACATAAAACGACGCGCTTATATAGATAGGTCATACTTCTTGAAATAATTGCTACATATACATAACATGTTTCGTATAGAAAAACCTTACGAATACCATTTAACTTACCAAGCAGAGAATGTAACCGGCGAAGTATTCTCCCAGATGTATTTCTTCTCTCCCTTTTTATCGTTGTAATATCTCAGGCCTGAATCAAAATATATCAGTATCAAGCGATAAGAGTAAACTTGAGCAGTTTTGAAAATATCATTATCTTGAAGTTACCGCCAACGAAGAATATTATAAAAACCTAAACTAATTATGCAATACAAGATTTGATGTGTTCAAATTAACATCAGTATCTATTTAGGAATACATGTATACTATTCATGCACATTAGCAATCCATATAACAAAAACTTTCAAATTATTTACATTTTTGCCATACAAGTATGTCAAGCCGCTCAATTTTAAGCCGCTCAATAAAGATTGGAAAAAAGTAAATAAACCTTCAAATTGAATGTTATATCGCAACTACATTTATATACCCAGCACGTTAATGTATGTGTTAAGGACTCAGCGATTTAGGTTTTACAAGTATACTTTGAACGTGTATGACCGAATTGTGTGGATATAATAATGTTCTGAAATTAAACACCTCATATGTGTTTTGAATAAACACCTAAACCTATGCGTATCCTTACATAATGACGTTGCAACCTTTTTGATATCCTGAAAGGAAAAGCGTTTAGTTTAATATTGTGATTGTTTGTGTTATACGGGATATTGTTCCCGATTGTTGATTATAATATTAATTATATCATAAACTGACATACGGGCCTCTAAGTATCTATACCAGAAATACTGGTTATTGCATCATCTTTCTGTAAATATTTGAGATATTGAGATAAATATCAGATTTCACGTTTATTTAGTTTTGTTTGTTTTGGGTTTAACGCCGTTTTTCAACAGTATTTCAGTCATGTAACGGCGGGCAGTTAACCTAACCAGTGTTCCTGGATTCTGTACCAGTACAAACCTGTTCTCCGCAAGTAACTGCCAACTTCCCGACATGAATTATCAGAGGTGGAGGACTAATGATTTCAGACACAATGTCGTTTATCAAATAGTCACGGAGAACATACACCCTGCCCGAGGATCGAACTCGCGACCCCGCGATCCGTAGACCAACGCTCTTACCTACTGAGCTAAGCGGGCGGGCTCGTTTATTTAGTGTACGATGAGGTATGCTGACCTGTTTCGTTGAAGATGGTCTAAATGACTCAAAAATGAATTACCAGAGTTCGAAGGGGTGAAAAATCAATATAAACGTGATTCTTGCAGCATGTGCGCGTGACGCACGTACATATCTTTGTTTTTTGTTCTTGATGTGATAATGTGCGAGTATAAATAAATCTCGCCTAATGTATAATCAACTTGCACGGGAGATATCCTTGCAAAAGTTATACCGTCACAAATTGCAAAAAGAGCAACCAATGCAATGGCAGTACAAGTATATTTCATTTCATGTATATGAAACGAATGTCCTGATGATAATTTCATTAAATATCACAGAAAATAGCACAAGGACTCGCAACATTGTGTTAGATTAGATTAACTAGAGATGCTTTTGAGAAAAGCGCATGTCTCCCACAACTGCCTAATCATCTAAATAGTAAGTAAGTCTTTATATACTGTTTACTTAATCCACATGTGCATGCGCTTTCTTGACACCAAAAGGACGCCTATACTACGTTTAGGGGTAAAACTGCGCAAGAAATCTGAGTGTTTTTGGTAAATCAAGGGCCATAATTCCGAAGTGCCTAATCCGATTTGGCTAGTTATCGAACTCGGCCGAGCACTTACTGGCAGACACATTTTGTTGAAGTTTGGTGAAGATCGGATGAGAAATATTTGATTTAGAGTGCGGACAAACTTTGTGACAGACAGACAGACAGACAGACAGACAGACTGGAGTAAATCAATATGTCTCCCACACCACTGTGTGGTGGGAGACATAATAACTGTATGATAGTCTAAATAGACCGAATACGATAAAACGAACTCATGTGGTATCAAAACAGTGGGTAGCTTTTTCACATGAAGAAGTTGATGGACTTTATTCGTCTTTGGTGGCTCGATCCTTGAAGCCAGGGACCACTTTAACCACTCGGGCACAGATGCCCCTAACGAGATAGGTTCGTACCAGATAGGAAACAGTTATATACCTATAAGATAATTACATCTCAGAAGATTTTAATCTCATCTTGACTTTTCTTCGGATCCGGATGCTACAATTTGCATTATTTTTCTTTCGTGATAAGACATGCAACAATATTTACACGCCCTGAATGAAAGTGCTTACAAAAAAACTTGCAATCAATCACTGAATTACAAAAATCGATGTGCTAAGGTAGATATACTTCAGATACAGTGTCGAATCGACTATCGCCCTGAAGGGTTAAGTCATGTGGTCTTGATCACGGAGGTTTGTCAAAGACAAACATCTGTTTGGAGACTATTGCATTGATGCATGTCCCTCTTGTTTATCCTTCAAGGACCTTACCAATAAGTCAGCGTCTTTTCAACAAGGTATTTAAAACAAAAACCCTCGTCATTAAATTTCCAAATATGGTTTGGTGGGCGAATGACTTCAATCTTATTATATTCGCATAATAAACTATATTGAGCTTACACTATTAGATAGAGGTTTGGATTTATTAAAGGTCTGGGTAACATTCATGGTTTCCCTTATTAAGAAGCAGTGTTCATTCAATTACCCAACTTAGGATAAACTGTATGAAATAAAACTTAACACATATCAAAGTCATATCAATACCAAGACTGGAATTTCATATGTGATAAGTGGGATCAAAGTCAATGTTACTAAAAAAGACGAAAATACTGTACGATCGATAACATTAGTTTTGAGCGATATATTGAAACTCTGCGTATGGAGAGCATAAAAGAATTAAGGCAGGCATTGCATATTGGCTCAGTGGGGTGAAGGTCAATGTCATTATTATTAACCATAAAATACCGGTAAAACCGATCGATCCTCCTCGAAATTTGCATATTCAAAGAGCAAAAGTGGAACTACTGACTAGGCACATAAAGTTTACTGATGTTGAATGATCAAAGGGCAATACCTCATTGAAAACGCATTCCAACAGATAACGAAGAAAATATGCGCACCTCCTCTTGAGAGTGAAGCATCCTATGAAGTTTTGCTGAATTCCAGGCATTGGATGCTGAAAAACACTCCTGACTACGATAGCGTTATAGTTTACTAAGCTTCCTATGAAATTTCACTAAATTCCAACGGGTGGTTGCTGAGAAATACTACGGACAAGAATTGCACTAAAGTATACTACTGTTGAATAATCAAACGGCAATACCTCGGTGAAAAAATCATCCGACTGAAACACGAAGACAAAATGCGCATCTTCTTTTGATATTAAAGCTTCTTATGAAGTATGGCTAAATTCCAATCAGTGGTTACTGAGAAATACTCCGGAAAAGAATTGTTCTATAATATACTACTGTTGAATACTCAAAGTGCAATAACTCGGTTAAAAATTATCCGACTGAAACTAGAAGATAATATACGTATTTCCTTGTAAGAGTGAAGCTTCCTATGAAGTGTCACCTAATTCCAACCGGTGGTTGCTGTGAAATACTCCGGGCAAGAATTTTACTCTTGTATACTACCGTTGAATAATTAGTGGGCATTAACTCGGTGAAAAATCAGCCGCCCGGAACATGAAGACAATGCGCGCATCTCCTCTTGATTGTGAAGTTTCCTATGAAGTTGGCTAAATTTTAACCAGTGGTTGCTGAAAAATACTCCGGACAAGAAATGTGGGACGAACGGACGGACGAAGCGGCGACTATATGCTTCCCCTTCGGGGAGCATAAAAACGGTGTCATTTCAATAATTCAAGTTAAGATAAAGTGAATGAAATGAAACTTTGTTTATAGGAAGTTAATATCAATACGAGGACTAAGATTGCATTGAAGACAAATGGGGTCACTGACACTGCTACTAAAATAGGCGAAACACTTGCCGCTTCATAACTCAAGTAATGATAAGTGAATCATTTAATTACGGCTTTAAAAAATTTATATGAAAACTAAGGCTATGGCTGCTTTCATTGTTACTTAAAATATAGAACAAACAATGCCAGCTTAATAAATAGAGTTATGACTGGTATATTTAAATGAAACGTTGCCTATATATTAATAAATTGTAAGACACGGGAAGTGCAAAAATAAATAAGGTTTTACTCAATAACTCAAGTTACGAAAAAGTGATTCAAATGAACTCAAAGCTGAATAAAACTCATTTCACAGTAAAGACTGCGCTAGGAGCTAGTATTATCAATATCAATAAATGTTACTTAAGTAGAAAAAAATGTTTTCTAATCAATAAAAAGGTAATTTAGATGTAACCTTTTTCTTTAACAGTTTAAAAATATATGTTTTAAAAATTTCCGTATTTGTGGTTCATCAACAAAATTGAAAACAGCAGGAGTGATATCGACTCACTCTGTAAAAGATATTGGTAATTGTTAACACATATTATACATAATATCATCTTCTGGCACCAGCAACAGGGTACTAGAGGAGACGAATTATACAATATCTCCGAAACAAATCATTTAAGCATAATAATATATTGACAAGACTGTTCAGAAAATGTGTGATTTTATAGCAAATATGATAAATACATCTATGGTGTAAGGTTATGTACCAAAGGAGGTTAAAATGAGTACAGGCACACAGCAATCTCACAAGACAGACAGAGCAAGAGAAAACCCCCAGAACAGAGGGTGAGAAATATTTTAGAAAAAGGCAAGTCCGGCTAACTTATGCTAGCTCGTTTTGAATACACAATCCGATGTTTTACGTGCCCGTAGTATAGTACGATACTGGCGAAGTCCTTTTTCCTGGGAAGGACCAGTACTGGCCTCTAAATTGCACAACATTTTGCTTCATGTCAGTGTTATAGACCAAGCACATGCATAAATATAGCCGCATCTATTGGACCACCATCAAACAGTATACTGATGTTGAGTTATCGGTGCCTGTTGAGATGAATTACAGAGTGCGCCAGGGATCAGGACTGCATCAAGTTATGTATAACAAACCTTTGCGTAAAATATACAGACGTCACGGATTGCTTCGTTATTTCTTCGACTTTCAATTGTACCTGACAATGAAAGCAGTGATTTGTAATGAGACATACCAGCGTATTGCGGGTTGCATTGACGATATTGTTTTGTCGGCGCTCTACAACATGCTGAAGCTTTATGCTGATACAAAAAAATAATGCTGTTTTAACATCAAATTATAACTCATTTTACGTCACATTGCAAGTCGGCGACTGTTATAAAATCAACAAACTGTTTGAAGAATTTTGGGACGGTGCTAAATTATAATGTAGAAAGAAACATTCTCGGCCGCATCAGATGGTGTATAGCCAGTGATGCAACCAAGTTTCTTGTACATTGCTTGGGAACAAACAGTCAGAATACTGTAATGCGTTGTCGAGTGGTTTTCCTAATACCATGTTGGATAAATAACAGCAATATCTTTTGAAACACAAGTGCTCCCCTGGACGCAATCCTAATGTGGGACAAATTCAACTAAGCTACAATCAGGAAGAAATGCTTATAGTTTTCGAACACAATAACCTATCGAATCCATACAAAACAAAACAGATGCAAACATCGTCTAGGAGATGCCGTTTCGCCAATATATCAAAAGGTTTATTCAAGCCTGGACCAACAGGACATTCATGACATAACCAGATTTATGCATCGTTGGTTCAGAAGAGCCAAGTAATCCGATGCCCTTTCAGATTAGGAAAAGTATTCAGCCATTAAGCGTACAGCTCTAAAAGCGGTCTGCAAAACAGCTCACGAAACGCATGTAGACGCAATTATAACAGTGGACCACAATTATACTTCTTGTTTCACTCGCTCTTTTAGTTGAAGCTCCTAAAACAGCCCCTTCATGAACCAAGAAAACTGCTCAGTGACCTTCATACAGGGTCTAAAACTGCATAAAGATATTGAGCCAGACAAGATTCACCCTAGATCGTTAATGGGTGTCGCTTATGAGCTCACTCTAGGACATTAATATTAAAGTAGTTCAATATTAATATTAATATTAAATATTTAATATCTAAATTGATTCAAAAGAAAATATCTCAGAGGATATTATTTCCTTGATTACTTGAACCTATTCTTCATTTTATACCTGCACAATGACCTTTACTGACAATTTATAGAGAGAATTATACGTACAAACCACAACCACATTAAGACACCGGGCCAATTACGGCAGAACACGTATAAGTAAAGCCACTGTGCATAGACTACAACATATCCACTAAACCTACAAAAAGTTATTTTAATGTTGCCTAGTTCATAAACCTATGTCTGTTAATAAATGTAACGGATTTTCACATCAAGTGTGCTACGTAGTACAATAAAAAATAATAATGATGATAATTTGAAATATAGACTATACATGCATGGAGGGCATCGTTTTTAATCTTTAGTATAACAATGAGCAAACTTTCTAACTGGCCATCTCACATTTAGAATTATATTTAATATCACATTATGCGAGTGGGGTTCAATAAATTCTGTCATTGGTCTTCTATTTGCCTAAATTATCAATCAGATCAAGAAAATTTAAACATCATCCTTTTAATGTATTCTCACTGCACAGAAACACACTCTTGCGGTCTTGCTATTCATTTCCTAAATTCTACAAAGAAGGTTCCCCATGGTATACAGTTGAGGCACTGAAATTTTGCTGACCAAAGGGCACTTCTAATGGCATCGCATTAACCGTCAGTATTTTCTTTAGCAACAGAAACAGGAGAAAGTCACAGTGACTTAGGTCAGGAGAATAAGGTGGTTGCTCAACCTGAATAACCTTTTCTTGTTCTAAGAAAAATTATACACTTTGACTTTGTAGGTGGACATTTTGTCAGGGATAAGCTGTATGCCTATCAAACCTTGACTTGGGCGTTTATTTTGATAGAATGTTTGGACAGCTGTAAGTACTTCATTTTTGTTGAACTTGGCTGTAGTGGTTTTTATCCTCTTTGCAAGGAATTTGTACAATGTGGCCACTCGAATTGAAACAATGGCATATAAAACATTTTTAGCTGTTTCTATCCTTTTTGTCATCCTTGCCTGACTTTTACTCAGTCAGTGTTTGCTATTTATGCGTCGCTGGGGTTAAATTGATAAACCAAAGATTTATCCCTAGCGAGCAACAACATATCTATATTTTTCTGCAGTTTGATTTGGCCAAATCTAAATGCTTGGACCTTTGGTATTGTGTCACCAAATGGGTGACCCTTTTAGCGCAATCCTTCCTTAATTTCAAATGCTCAGTCTAAATCTGATGGACGGTCATAAAGGTCTTCTGTGAGCAATTTGGGAAATAGTATATTGACCATCTTTTTCTAGCACACCCATCACGGCAGCAATGTTTTCTTTGTTGCTGCAATAACAGGCCTGTCCGAAAGATTACTGTCTTGAAGACTATTTTGACCCCATGAATTTTTTTTAACCCAGCGAAAAACAGTCCTTATCCTCAGTCACAACAGAACTACCATTGATAAGACACAATTTAGAAAATGTATCTGAGATATTCGCAAAGAAACCCGGACTTCAATGTAAGCATTGATTGTATTCATTCTTCACGTTCCAATATAGCATTGAAATATTGGCTACTGTATATTGATAAGAGTATGTATAACTCAACAATGGATACTAAGAACTTGATTAATTAATCTGAAAGTAGATTACATCGAAGTTTCATGGGTATGTTGAGTAAACATCCATTATCAGGTACATGAAACTCCAGTGTTGTTATGTACACTGCTTTCTACATATGGAAGACTTTTAATGGCAAAACTTATTGATCACCACCGTATCAAAGGAACTAACTGAACTTTGTACCAAGCCATAAGTATAGTTATTTCGGCAAAGGATAACATTTACATGAATTAACAAACACAATATAGCATAAAACAATATAAGCATCATTAAATACTATAATATGCAAAAGGAAACAATGGCATGCTCCCAATACCAATGATAACACAATAAACAGCAAGCTCTTCTTTCCATTGTGGTCTTTAGCATTAGCGGCATGACAAAGACAGGCAATTATTAAAACATATTATTTAAATGAAAAAGTACATCTTTATCACAAATTGAAATTATCAAATTGAAATTATCACAGTCAGACTATCACGAGTTTTATCACATTGTTACTAATAAAAAAAATACCTGATCATATATCTTTGATAACGGTTCTAATAATGTGTAAAAAAGAGAGCATGTCATGGCAAGATAAGTGACTATATAAGATAAAAAAAGAGAAAATTCCTGTGTCGAAACTGTGTTAAACAATAAAAATGCATTAAAGCACGTTAAAAAGAAAACATCTGACAATCACTGAATACTTTGCAGTAAATGACTTTTGATATTTGTTAATTTTAGTGATATCCACTGGAAGACTGTTCCAAAGTTTAGAAGCAATGAAACTTAAAGATTTTGAACCTGGGCCTTTGACCTTTGGAAGACAGTAGCCACTTTTTATACGCCTGTCTCTGAAAGCGGGGCGTATTATGTGAACACCCGTGGCGGGCGGCGTCCAAAAGCATGCCCGCTCTCTAAGTCAAAGAGTTTTCATCAGATCTTCACCAAACTTGCAGATAATGTTTGCGGGCATAATATCTCGGCCAAGTTCGATAACCAGCAAAATCACCCCAGGCACTCTTGCGTTATAGCCCTTTAATTACGCAAAATCTGCAAATTTAGCCTTGTCCGCCCTCTAAGTCAAACAGTTTTCATCAGATCCTCACCAAACTTGCTGACAATGTTTGTGGGCATAATATCTCGGTCAGGTTTGATAACCAGCAAATCTTGGATTATGGCCCTTGAATTACTCGAAAAACTACAAGTTTAGCCTTGTCCGCTCTCTAAGTCGAACAATTTTCATCCGATCTTCCACAAACTTGCAGATAATGTTTGTGGACATAATATCTCAGCCAAGTTCGATAACCAGCCAAATCGCTCCAAGCACTGTTGGATTATGGCCCTTGAATTTCTCGACATCTGCAAATTTAGCCTTGTCTGCTCTCTAAGTCGAACAGTTTTCATCCGATCTTCACCAAACTTGCTGACAATGTTTGTGGGCATAATATCTCGGCCAAGTGCGATAACCAGCCAAATCGCCCCAGGCACTCTTGGATTATTGCCCTTGAATTAGGCCAAGTTCGATGACGGGCTCATTTTGTGACAGTCTGCCACTCTTGTTTGACTGTGTCTTGTACTATGTGTGTGTATAGAATGTTGAGGAATTAATTATTCATCCAAATAATCTGGGGCTAGTTTGTTTTTAACATTGAAAATCTGACACAGCATGATTTGTTTAACTCTCTTGCTTTATGGGTTTAAAATATTCAAGATCTACATAGGCTCTTGAATCAAGATTAAGCACAAATCTCAATAACTTATTTTGAGTTGTTTGTAACTTGTTTTTTAAGACTTGAGTTAAACCATTATACCAAACAGAGAAAGCATAATCAAAATGATACGGAGTTAAGGACATAACAAGCAGGTTTTTGGTATGTTGAGTAAAAAAATCTTTCTTACGGTATAGAAATAATTTTAATCTAGCATTGGCTTTTACAATAACTGAGTCGGCCATGACACTAAAGGACAATTGCTGATCTACAGTTATCCCAAGATACTTCACAGCTGTGGTTGCTTCAATAGCTGTACCATTACAGGTTACATTTAACTTTGATTTAGACCTTAGTTTTTGCTTTGAACCAAACACAATAGACTCAGTTTTACCTAAATGCAATGATAACCTATTGTCAATAAGCCATAGACTTACTAAAACAAACCTTCAGATACAGCATTTTATACATCAGATAAATTTTCCAGATACCAGTATTCCAGAATCGTCAGCATATAACAAAAGTATATTTTTCACTACTGCTGACATCTCATTAACATAAACTAAAAAGAGGAGAGACCCTTGTATTGACCCCTGGGGACACTACAAGAAATATTTGTAGTAGATGAAAAGACACCTGAAACATCAACAAGTTGCTGTCTCTCAGAAAGATATGACTTGAACCACTTTAAAATGTCATTACCAGGACCAGAAGCTTGAAGCTGCATCAAAAGGATAGAATGATCAACAGTGTCAAATGCTTTCTGTTAGTTTAACAGAACCATACTTACAACATTACCCTTATCATTTTCATGCCTGATATAGTCTGTTAAGTAGATCAGACAGATATCAGTAGAAAACCCAGCCCTAATGCCAGATTGAATTTATATAACAAGTCTTTATCCTTAAAATAAGATTCAACTTGGTCAGAAACTACTTTTTCAAGGATTTAAAAACTAAATTAAAATTGAGAATGGTCGGTAGTTACCAACAGACATTTTATCATTTTTCTTTAAAAGGGGAACAAGTCTAGCAGCCTTAAGATCATCAAGTAAAACACCTTGTATAAGGGACAAGTTAACTATATGGGTTAAAAGACTTACAATGATAGGTGACCTAACCTTAATGAAACGGGAAGGTACACTATCTAAGCCAGTAGCTTTGTTTGCACTGAGTGAAGTTAAATATTTAAGAACTTTACTTTCTGACATGACTGAAAAAGAGAAACTATTTGGAAAAACACCTTTGTTCGCATAAAATGCATTGACAAAACGTTTACAAAATTTGTTTACACTTTTAGGGAGTTTTTCAACAAGTTAACATGCAACAATTGTATAAAAAGTATTGAACGTTTCAGAAATAAGTTTCTTAAAGTTATCAAAACAAATTTTATTATCAATATTAAGACAAATTTTTGACCTTGACACAGTAGATCCTTTCTTAGAAGGTAACCTAAGATTTTTGAAAGGGTTTTCCACAAAGATTTTGAATCGTTTTTGTTGTGTCCAAGGGCATTAGAGAAATATGATGTCTTTGCATTGTGAACTAGATACTGCACTTTATTTCTAAGAGACTTAAAAGAAATAAATTTTTCTATATAATTCTGTCATGTGTATATAATTTAAAAGCTTTGTCTCTATCATTGATGGCCTGAAGAATGTCTGAGTCCATGGTTCTGATCTCTGCTTGATTCTTGTTTGTTTAAGATAGTTCTGCAAGTTTGATAAACCGAAAGTATTAGCGTGACGTCATTTATCCGGAAAACGTAGAATAAAGTCTGGATTCAGCGTACGGAAATGAAAATCATTTTATAACTAATGGCAAACGGTGAGTAAATTTATTATAACCGCAATGTTACTGTCTTTCTAAAGTTAAAATATGATATTAATACATCTGACAAGTTAAATAATTTCAAGAAATGTCTAAAAATTAGCTTGAAAGGCGCGAATTTCTTTGATCTTGGGCAAATACTATCTATCACAGATATAAATAACTGCTTGAACATGTTCCATCCTTCATTCACATTATCACTCAAAAACACTGGATTCCAGTCTGTTGATAAAATACTAACTTGAAAGTCTTCCTTATTATAATTTTTCAAAGATCTTAAAGTAATATATTGTAGTATGTTATTTTTCCTGAAAGGTTGATTACATAATATTGGATATTAACATAATTACAGACTTAATAAGTGACCCACCAGAAACCAAAGCAAAAAGACCGCAAAATATTATCATAATTAATCAAATTTGATTATACATTTATGGCATTTGTGTACAACAAACGCATGTCTCCCAGCACACTGAATGAAATCAGGCATCCTAGACTCTAATTAAACGCTCGCAATTCTCGGGTTAGTGCAGAAAGGACATGCGCTTTAGATACAAATGTACATGTTTCAGTAGTTTTCAGAATGTAAATGTACCAATGCATTTCAAACCCACTATAATAACTAATTAATAAAGTACTTTCAACACAGATTAGTATTGATGGAAACACCAGTATTACAAGCAGTGATATATGTGACAGGATAGACGAACCGGGGACAGCAACTACCGGAACAACTTAACACTCATTACAATATTTACGATATTTACAAGTTTATTTACAGAAAATGATTATGTGCAATGAATGAAGAAGAAAAAAAAATCTTATTAGAAGAAAAGAACGAACAGAAAACTAAGAAAACTGAGCTCAGTATTTGTTTTTCTAGAAGATATACAGTCCTATAAATTACAGTTCATTTCTAGCGTGACATCACAGATGTTTCCTTTTACTTCAAACATAAGTAGCACTTAGAACATATCTTTAAACGAAAAGAAAATCACATCCAGGCGAGTAAAATACAGCCAACCTCGGGTAGAGTACTTCCGGGTCGTGACATCATCACAAGGCAAAAGTCGTCTGGTGGAAGAAGCTTAAATATATAACATATGGTAAGCACCATAGCAAAAACAAATAAGGGCATAAAACTGCTCCTTTGGGTACACCATACCTCCGTAGGCTCCCATAAATAATACGTGCTACTTTTACAAAATATGTGTGCGACTAAGTTCATACGTCACGTGATTATAATACGTCACTTATTACTTCCATTATTTCTAAAATTAATTACTTACAAGTCTAAAGTTAAAGTACGGAAAAGATAATGAAAAATTATAGATAAGGAAATGAACACTGCAGCTATTATTTACAACCACAAATTTACACAATGCAATGCAAATTAAACGTTACACAATAGCTGGTATGAATGTAATATCAACTACAATACAACAAAACGGACATTGTATAGATATGCCATAGACTGGCACACATTAATTTCAAATAACATTTACATATTACATACACGGTACTAGACTTAACACGTACATTTATACATTACAATGCAATGCAGTACCGGCGTTCCATAATTTACAACGGAATGTTTTACATATACTATTTATGACAAAGATAATTTTCTAATGATTATGTTACCCAAATTTCAGTATAAATCTTACAGCTTATACAAACGAAACATTTTAGATTCCTCTTTCGAAATAAATTACAAAAGGTCTGAACAATTTAATAAATTAGCCTGACATACCGAAACTAGCTAATCTCTTGCCGAAAAGTAAACGTGTTACAAAATTCTGCAGAATGAACAAAAATTTGCTAAATAAATTCGTAATTCAAAAATTATACAAAAATCTAACAAATGAATTTCTTACCTCGATCGAGCAAAATTTCTACCAAGAAAAATCAAAGCGTCTGTCTCTCAAAAAACGTTGTGCACTAACAAATATTGGATTTACACGGGACTCACTTCATAGCCGTGAAATTTGACTATCTCGATTTCCACGGGAATCACGATATAGCCGGGAAATCCGATTACTTTGGCGCGGATATGAATTGGACAATTTAAGGCCCGTTATAGTGGTTTTGGGGATAAAAACATTACTGAAGTTTAGAAAATATACACTTTCTTATTACTGAATCGAATTTAATAAAATTTACATGGAAATTTAAGTTATGAAATACAGAAAAACATGAAGGTATTTTATGCGTAAAATCTGACATTTACCTCAATAACTCAAACTTTTACAAAAATATGATGCAATACCTGCATTTAAACTACAGATACATTGAGGCCCGTATGTCAGTTTGTGACAATATTATGACAGAACGTTGCTAAACGTAATTACACACACTGTACCGATTTATTAGGCACAGAGAATAACTCATTAGAGGTTTACACACTCTGGAGGTGTTACTTCCCTTATTTTGATCTACTGTATTTGGTGCCATACATGTGTCATGAAATAGTGCTTCCTTACTCCATCTATTTGTGTATATAAAAGACTTATTAGAATGGAAACAATACATAGCAGAATCATATATTAATACATCGCAACAAAACGATTTTATTATACGCCGCGAGTTTAATTCACTCGAACCACGCTCTCATGAAATAATTCCGCAGACGTATAACCTGTTTCAATCTATTGATACATACATGGTCCTGCTATTTATTTTTTCTTAAAAACCCACCACAGGACAAAGGTAATTTTTTATATTTCCATGACTGTAATTATTCATAATTTGCATGAAAAACTCGAGAAATGTATACTATCTACTTACTGTTATCTACTTATGAATTGACAATGAACATATATTAGGCCAGGACAATGTATTTAAAGTCTTTACCATTTATTGAATTAATGTTACAGTAGCAGTATGTACAGTACTTGACATATTAGTTAAGTTTTAGCCACACTTTGTTTCTACAGTATAAAATCTTTAAAACTATACTAAAAAGAGATTTACTGAATACGTTTTCATGTGAAATTATGAAAACACATAAATTCAGTGAAGGCCTACATTGTCAGCTTGTCAGCTACTAGTATAGCTGTACTATACTTGTATTATCAGAATGACATTTGGTTTTGATGGGTCTTTAAAAGAAGCATGGATACTCTGAAGTCATTGTTGTCGAGTTGGAAGTTGCCGGTTAGAAATTTTGTAACGTGTAATTTGTAACTCACCAATATGTGCCGTATAAGCTAGTTTCGTATAAGCCGTTATTTGAAAGCTGTACATGTAATCCCGTAATACATAGTTGATGTATTGCATTTCGTATTTTGACTGTACAGAAACAAGCCTAAGAGCATGCTCTTTGCAGTAGTTGTTTGCCCAATCCCAGCTTCTTTCCACCCACAGGGCAAATACACTGTAACATCTCATAAAGGTTTTTGAACACACTGTAAAGAGAGTAAGGTGTAAACAAATGAAATGAAATACGAAATATAGCTATATCTTTACTATAGTGTAAACCGGTGTAAGCAGATTAGCTGTGGCAGAAGAAAATGTTCTTTATGTATAAAACGCAGTTTAGTATGCTACTTGATATCACAATACTTTTTTACAAATATTTCACTATCTGATTTTTTATTGACATAATACAGCAATAAGCAAAGAACTGTGTACGTATTTACAGTTGGGCCAAGTATTGTTACTGTCTAAAATGTTTATTCAACTGTGGTTTTAAAACTTAATGCCCCCAAAAAGGCCAAAATAATTTCATATTCCTCAAAAGATACTGCAAAAACAGCATATAGTGCACAGTACATACTGCAAACTGTTTTCCAACATGACTTTAATTATAAACTGCAATTCATATAGTTGCTTGCAAATTGTTCCAACAGGAGGCAGGACGTTCTTTTACAAGTTTCCGTTTCTCATATTTTCGTTTTATTTTTATTTAAACATGTTAGGGGAATATTTACATTAAGTATTTTGAGAAAACGACGGTGGTCACATTATACTCTTAGAGTATCCGACAAATTCATAATCTTGCTGGTAGCCCAATGACCTACCAGAATTTTTTTCTTGTAGCCCAGAATTTTTTGTAGTTGCCCTGGAATTTAAACCCCGAGAGTATAAACTTGCTCTATCCGAACCCGACTTACTGAGATGTGAGAATCAAAGGGGTCTGTAACAATGTTTGGGATTCGTTAATTGCATCAAGTATTTGCTGGGTTTCAGTTGAGGGTCTGAGATTAAGCTCAATATCAGAGGATAAAAGTAGTAACCTCTGCATATATACAGAATATAGTGATTATGGCTCGGGACAAACATCTGATGACATCGTTATAAACCCAATATATTTCACAAATCGACTGCTGTCCCCAACTTGGCACGGGGTTATGATACCGTTTAAAGGCTGTTCATCAATATAATTGCCTTTGAAGTTTGTCACCGATAGCAGACCTAAACTCCCCAAAAGCATAATGATTATTACAACAAATGATGCAAAGACACGATAGTGAATATCTGAAGAATTAGAGTATGCATTATATTTCTGTTTCTGTTTTGAGACGTGTTTTCTACCACAATTCCGTTTACATCCGCCACAGAATAGACCAATTCGACATCTGTATGTTTCAATATCAATCCCCATTTTCAATTAGCTCCTCCAAGAAAGAAAGTTTATGTCCCTTTTACGCTTCTGTAGTGTTTTTTTTCAGGTAAGTCAAATCATTCACTACGCATCACTGGTCAACAGGTGAATACAAGATGGATTAGCGTGACATGTGTTTATCGGATTTTGTTACACAATAGTTTTTTCGATATACTTTCTATTGTTACACCTATAATTATAAATTTCGACAAAGTTTCGCTTCCAAATTGAAAAATATAGTTACCATCATTTAATTCAAATACTCACAATTATATCCATATTTATATTATTTTTAGTCCATTCACTATATAATAACATATAAACAAAGATAAAGCCAAGAGTAACAAAAACACGTCTGCCATGACAATTCAGATCTACAGTCCATAAAATAAACAAACGTGTTTGTAAACATGGACGGATCCAAACGGAAGGAGAAGAAGAATTTTATAGAAATATTCCGATGGCAAAATACAATACATATCCGTAGCCCTGACCAACCTATTAACCGGGCAAGTCTATTTTATAAGTACATCAACACGGCTGACCCATCTAAAGGAGCTGTAGAACTGATCATATCATAACATACGTAGTGTTTTGTTCGGAAATGGAACCCTATACCTATGAACGAAAATCTTAATGATACACGATACCCTTTCTATAATGTTTTCATTAAAAAAAGAAAACAAAAAAGCATCCTCTTAATCGATTTTCGAAGCACTCCGTCAGCTATAATAGTATTTATTTATTTATTTAGATCTCATCGGCATGACATAAGTTTGCACAATATATTAAAAGAAAACCACAATAAAATACATGTATATGCATTGCCGCCACTCTAGTAGAGTTATAAGAGATCATTTATGTTATATACATAATTCAGCATTTACCAATGAATTTACATAAAATCACTTATCTAAAATCATAATGTACAAATCTCTAGAACGAAAATCTTTTATATTGTCTGATCTCAAATGTATTAAAGTACGCAGAGATGTTGTCCAAATAATGGTTAAATGCTAATGCATCAAGTTATCCAATCCAGTGCAACTTGAATCAATTTTAGAAAGCAAACTTTCGTTCTATTATCTGAAATCGCATAGTCCAGCATAATAAAATTACTGTACATGGGCTGAACCCAACCACAAGACGACTCCAACCAGCAAAGACACAGAGCAAATCAGCCAGCCCAAAGCCCAGCCCGACCTGGACACACACTATTTGCCATTCAGCCAGTAAAGATATACTGAGATGTCAGGCAAACAGTATGGATCCCGAACAGACCACACCCCAGCGCAAGCCAATCCGCACCCCAACAAACCCCAGTCGTGCTATGGTTGGTTTCCACCTGACACTGCTCAAGTCACAACTTTACAATAAAACATATACCAAGTAATTATTATACACTTAAGTGTTAATGTGAGAAATAGAGTTACCTCTTTTCTCTATGATATTGTAACAGGTCTTGGCAGTAAAATTTACAATTGCTTCCTGATGTAGTAAGATCTTCAATTTATCAGTACATGACAAAGTCTCAGATCCAATAAACAACTGTTCTGCTTTATCAAGAAGTGGATTTCTTAGTAGTTCTGTGTACAAGATAACATGTTTTTCATCCTCAACAATATTAAAAATCCCAATGTTTTGGCAGTAAATACAATGCCTTTGTTCAAATGAAACATTGTTATAACGACCTGTTTCAACATTAATCGGAGCTGTACCGCTTCTAAACTTGGCGATTGCACCCCTATGGGCTCTATTTAAAACAGTTTTACAATATGGTTCAGTTTCAAAATTTCAAAATTCAAAAACATCTATAAAATCTAAGTTTGTTTCTACCATCTCCTCTACGAACTTCTGATTTCCATGCTGCAATATATTTTTCTAGAGCAATTTAGGCAAAAGAGCTTGAGAAATAAGACGTTTCCCTGAGTACAAATCAGTATTAAAGTAATGTGTCAAATCATACTTTGTGAACAAAATTTCTACTTTATAATTCCGGTTCTTACAATTTCTACCTCTAACATTATGTGCCCATGTAAAAACCTTTTTATTCAATCTTTCATCAGACATATCAAGAAATCTAGACCGCTGATTGACAATAACTTTCTTAGTTTTACATATCATAGGACTCCAACCAATGTCGCCATTCACCGCAGCATTTGGTGTGTACTTGCCAACATTTAAAAAGAACCGTGCTGCTCTATGTTGAACTGCATTAATACAACTATACTCATCATTAGCCCAAATACAAACTCCATATGTTATAATTGGAATAATAGTAGATTCAAATAACTTGGTGAATGTATCTATCAACGTGACCTACTTTGTGGTATGTAGTTCTAATTGCTCTTATATATTCAATTCGTCCAAACCAGATTTTTATCTCACGTAAACATCACAGGGAGTTTAATTATAAATATAAACGTCAAAAACATTGGGTATCAGATGTTATTGAAATTGACCCAATCGAGTGATCAGATATAAGTTGAATTAGTGAAGTCTGCAAACTACCAGACGTATTTGTGTAGAATAATTACCTATTTTTTCTAAAATAACTGACCTGTTAAATAAGTGATACTATATTTACTGTTTAACAAAATCGAAAACATTAACTTAAAGATAATATGTGCCACCTAACGATTTTCAATGGACTGTTATGAAATTTTGCCATATAAATTTCACGACATTTTCGATTGACTGGTATTTTTTTAAAGTTCTCTGTTATTATTCATTTTGCAGCTGTAACTCTTCAAACATGACCACTAACGTCATTTTTTCAGCAGAGCGCAAAATGACGTACTTGACAGGGTTTTTAGTAGCGTTTTTATATACAACAAAAATACGACAAAAATCTTTATTTTCAAGTTTGTATTAAAAGTATCTCTCCAATGATATATAATTTGTCAAGTATATTTTGACGTCACATCAGAGGCAAACGATTTATGAACATAAAACACACAAAACTGACGTCGAGCTTCACCCAAAATTTTGCGTAAAGACGCCTATATTTAAAAAACTGCCAGATAGTTTTTCGAATAAATTTGAACAGGCGTGCAAAATTTCAATCGCTATCGATTCCGTAAAAGAAAAATGGGGGTCACCGTTTTAGATTTCGCTTTATTTACCGTGGTGCTTCCCCTACCCCCAGTAAAAAAACGACGTTTTTATATTTATTTCGTAAATATCCATTAATTTAAATTCCGTTTCTGTTTCCGTTGGTGGATATAATGCTATTAAATTCCAGTAATGATAAAACGAAGATATTATTTAATGAAATTATTGAAATAAATGAATGATTTCTGAAATTTGCTCTCCTATACTTGACACAGAAATACAAACAGTCCTTTTTATTGAAACAGGAAATACGTATCGGTAAAGTGCATCCTAGCCAAAAGTTGTATTCACCAGGCATACGCTGATATTTTATTTGTAGTTACAGCTTCAATTCTTAAACAAACTTTGTTTAAATTTGATAACATTAACAATATTTGTCGAAATGCTAAAACATTAGCAGAAAAGTGAATATATTGTTACAAACAAGCACATCAAATGTTAAAGTTCTAAACAAAATATTTGTAGTCAATCTTAAAGAGATTCTATTACCAGATATTTTGGTGTTCATCTAAGACTTCGTTTTAAATTTATGTTCACGCAGGTATGATTCATGCCAGTACTGGATATTCCCATGTCAGTGTATTTTTATCTTCCTTTGGTATTCTGTCAAACGCATGATAGGGACAAAAGGAACCGTTCTAGAAAATAATACTGCACGTGACTTGTGTGCACAAACCGGTAGCTGGAGAGGAAACAGGTAAAAGTTCGAACTTCCTCGCTGGAAGTGCAGTTGGCCAGTTCGTGTGACGTAGACAAGATGAAATGGTTTATAAGAAAACGCAGAAGACGGTGTGTTCTTAATAAAAATGCAGTTATTTCGATAAATGAGTGCAGTTTGGAAATATAAAGACTGATTCTTTGTTCTTACAAATGCTTTTTATATTTTATTTGCTTATGTCATTCATGCTACTACAGTGACTGTTCTATATCTGTCACTTAAACATGTCAAAACTTAAAAGTTAAGATCGTCTTCTAAACTGACTACACCGATGAAAGTTTGCGTCTGATATCAGGAGACGTAGGTTCAAACCATACAAATACCACAGTTTTAAATGTCTCATTTTAAAGGTATTGAAAGCATGTGCACAGTAGATAGTTTAATTAAGCAAATGTCGTCAGAAAATAAAATGGAGACTTTGTAAAACATGACTGTAGTATAAAATTAAATTATAAAATTATGTTAATATATAAAGCCGTGCTCACGTTTTGTGAGCATTTTATTCAATTTACTGCATACTTTCCAGCAGACGTTTATAAGTTTTGTCGGGATATATAGCACATGTACGAACCTGCGTCTTCTGATATCAGGCGCAAACTATCCTCGGTGTTGTTTGTAACATTTGTTTATCAGGATATATAAACAAAACAAGTATTTTGTTAAAGTACTCAATATTAATCAAAAGTTTAATATCGTTTTATTATCATTCTCTTCAAACAAAAGATAACATGTATGCATTTTCATCACGGATCAATGTATCTGCGCTTCAAGTACCACGAGTGAAACTTTGCAGTGTGAACGTCTTGGAGGTACATGTGATTCGTAACACCCTAAATAAACTTATGGGACAAATCCCTTTCTCTCCTCATTAGATTACTGTATGCGTAATCTAAATTACTGTAAACTGTTTCTATGTAAGGATGGAATCATTAACTGCGCACTCTTCAAGATACTATATAGAGTTCGAACTTTTTTTTATTATTGTAGTGCTGTTGTACCACTGAATTTTATATACATGCATTTCAAAATTTAACACGGCGAATAAACTAAATAGGCAAAACTGGTGATAAGTACTTCAAAAACAACGTAAAATCCTTTCATTTCAGAAAGAACTGTTAATACACTTTGCACAGACACTTATGCAAAATTGTCTGTAATAAAACATGTCTGTTTGTCAATGTATAGAACATTTTCTCGAAAACATTCATCTGGTTGAAGAATATAATGAAATAACGTCTTCATTTTATCATTATAGTGATATCATTTCATGATATCCACCAGCAGAAACTGATATCATTTCATTATATCCACCAACAGAAACAGAAACTGAATTTGAATTAATGGAAATTTACGAAATAAGTATAAAAACGTCGTTACTTCTACTGGGGGTAGGGGAAGCACCACGGTAAATAAAGCGAAATCTAAAACGGTGACCCCCATTTTTCTTTTACGGAATCGATAGCGATTGAGATTTTGCACGCTTGTTCAAATTTATTCAAAAAGCTATCTGGCAGTTTCTGAAATATAGGCGTTTTTGCGCAAAATTTTGGGTGAAGCTCGACGTCAGTTTTGCGTGTTTTGCGTTCATAAATCGTTTGCCTCCGATGTGACGTCGATATAAACTTTACAACTTATATATCAATGGAGAGATAATTTTAATACAAACTTGAAAATAAAGGTTTTTGCCGCATTTTGTTGTATATAAAAACACTACTCAAAAACCTGTCAAGTATGTTATTTTGCGCTCTGCTGAAAAAATAACGTTAGTGGTCATGTTCGAAGACTTGAAGCTGTAAAATGGATAATAACTGAGAACTGGAAAAAATACCAGTCAATCGGAAATATCATCAACTTTAATTTGGCAAAATTTCATAACAGTCCGTTGAAAATCATTAGGTGGCTCATATTACCTTAAATCATAAATCAAGAGTAAAGTTCTATCCGTTTGAATTGACTACATTTTACCTTTGTACCTTCCTTTTTTATTCATTTGCAGAAAATATATCGACTGTTGAACATGTTGAAACAAATGTGAAGGTTAAACATGTAAATAAAATCAATATTATTAATATGCTTTGATATAATATACTGTAAAACAAATGTATGACTTGTTTGTTGCTGTAAGAAGAAACGAAAGTTTTAAAATTAAAAGTGCTATGCATTGTCATTTACGTAAATGCATATCTTGTATTGGAAACACTCGTCAGAAACAGTAGTAAGTTGGTAAGAAGTATTGGTAGTTATTAACAAGCTTATGATTAAGGTAACATATCTATATTCGTGTATTACAGATTTGATGAGTGATAGAACAGTGTCCCCTCGGTTGCAGAGATAGTAACATCGTAAGCTGTTTCTGCCCTTCCAACGATTTAATTTCTGTTTTAAAAACCAGCGAAAAGTCTGCAGCTTTCAAATGCTGTGCGATTTTCTACTGCATTGTTGCTTTATTTGCAGAAAAGAAATTTAAGATTCCTGTCACAAATGAGTGTTTGATGGGAAACTATCTTTGAACCATTGATATATTTCAATTCTTTATGTTATTGCGCCGTCTTAGAATAGTAGAAACTGTATATTACATACTTTCTATTTGTTGCATTTAATGTAATGCAGTCAAGTAAAATATACAACTTAATATAACAGTAATGTTTTGAACTCGTGGCGAAAAGAATAAACTAAATATGGTGTAAAAATCAATCAACATATAAAATGTTTATTATCCAAACTGTCAGTTATTTCGTTGTTGGATGTAAAAAAATGGTGGGAATGAACCTTGCGTATAGACATTCGGCATAAATGTTTGAGTTGACCACATTACGTACCGATGAAGACTACGTGATAATTCCTATATAAATGAACTATCAAAACGTGCTAGATGCGTTCTGTATGAGCTATCTTTCTAGTGTCTCTAACATTTGCGTAAACAACAACAATTAATTTTCTGAACAATTTCAATTTGATATTTAGGTCAAACAGTTCTTTGAAAATGTCTTTAAACGGCCAGACAGAGCCCTGCATTGCAAATTAGGCCCGCAACAAAATGAAAGTGTAGCGGAAAAATATAGCAGACGGGCTGCTTCAAAATTCCATCAACAAGTAATAGATAATTTTTAATTACCTGAAAAATACAAAAATGGGTAAGGGGTAGATAAAATTGTTGGTGTAACTTAAAACAAAACGTGGGATAAAGTAACGATGAATATTCAACAAGGACAGCCAGGTTCAGGAAACGCAGTCTCCCTACAAACCATAGCAGCGCAAACATGCATATACAAGCAAGGGGCGACGCGGGAAGAGGAAAGAAACACCATTATGAAACAAGACAGCATACGTAACATAAAATACGAAACGAAATAGAACCAAAAAACAAAGAAAAATATCAAACAGGGAATGCCACGCACCAAAAACGTAGCCTCCTCAAAACGAAACCCCCAGCACGCAGACGCGTGCACCACACACACATACACACACACACACACACCCAAAGCCAACACATAAGGACAAAACGAACAACACACACGCACACAAAGCCAACACATAAGACGAAACGAACAAACAAAGGAACACAGTGGGGCACCGCCTTGGAACGGTCAGTGGCAAAAACACCACTGGGGGAGCTTAAACCGGTTTATGGTGCACCTAACCTCACTCTTACCCCCACCATGTTCCAAAGACATGGGACAGTGTAAATAAAAGTAATCCCCTCCAGGTGAATCTCTTACACACGTAACGGAAACAAAAAGGCATGGCATGTAAAACACAAAAATGCTCGTGTATAAATATATAAAAAACAAACCTTAAGAACCAAAAACGTATGTACTCAATGCCTTTTCAGAAGACAGAGCAACAAGAGAAACACCCTTAAGGGCCCGACGAAACAGGCCAGAAGACAAATATCAAAACAGTTCAGTCCTGGTAGGATTTAAAAACTGCTTATCATAGAGTCCTCCCCCTCTTCCGTCAGACGCAATCAAAGAGGGAAGCGTAGTGTCCAACTGTAAACGGGTTGAACACTAAACACGCGGTATGTCTCAAAACAGTTGGGTCGTAACCTCTTTTAATAAAACGTTTGATAATCTTTCCAAATACATTTGGAAAATTACCGTGACCCAAGATCTTACGAAGTTTGTAAACCACATCCCCATATAAAACGGGTTTAGAAATACCTTCTCGCAGAAGTGTCTTTAAATTACTATTGAATTTTAAAACTAAATCAGAATTACGATAATAAAATTTAGCAAAATATTTACGCAATTTGTAATAACGGTAGCCTTGCTGAAGAAGTTTACCTGTAATATATTGATTACGTTCATTGAAATGCTTGACATGACTACACGCTCTGGCAAACCGAATTAATTGAGAAATATATACCCCATAAATGTAGCCTGAGGTACATCCCCATCCAAATGGGGAAAATTTACAATACTAAAATTAAAATCATCCCTCTTGTCATAAATTTTGGTATGTATAAAATTGTCATAAATAGAGAGATGTAAATCTAAAAATGAAGCATCAGTATCCGAATTGTTAGTTTTAATTAACTGAAGCTCCCTAGGATAAATAGTACCCACCAATTGACCAAAAACGGATTATCCATATTAAGAATATCATCTAGATAGCGTGATGTATTATTAAATGCCGTTATAATATCTGCCTGCGTATCTGGAGAGAGGCTCAAGATAAAGTCTCTTTCATAACAATATAAAAACAAATCTGCGACAAGGGGTGCACAATTTGTTCCCATGGGAATACCAACAACTTGTCTAAAAACTGCATTCCCAAACCTGATGTTAATGTCGTTCAATAAAAAGGAAAGGGCTTTACAAACTTCGTCACAGGTCCACATTGTATAATGTTTAATAATATTGTTAGTAAAAAAAGCTTTATCAAAATTGCAAGCAATAAATGTAGCATTCTCTCTGGCAAAAGTCTTTTGAATTAGGGCAGTTAATTTGTCATTTATTAAGTTATGTGGTAAAGTGGTATACAAAGTAGAAATATCGTATGTACTGACTGTAGATACCTTGTAATTATTAATTTTCAACTTATCCAGGATTTCGCCAGAATTTTTAATCGACCAAAATAAGTGTTTACCAGAGTTCTCGTATACTTTATCGCAGTATCTTTCCACGTGGGCTTTCACAGCAGTTAGACATGATGTTAATAGTTTTGAAATATTTGTAATTGTACAAGAGCTTGAATTAGCGATGAAGCGAGCTTTATATGGCTGTTTATGCAATTTAGGAATCCAATACATGGTCGGTAGTTTAATTTGGTGATCGTCTATACGAACTTTTAAATTAGAAACTTCAGTGATGTGATCAGTAATCAAGTTTAAAAAATGAGTACCGCCTTGTGGCGGTCAGTATAGAGGAAACTTGATTTTAAACATACGCGTTTAGGGCATGCCTACCTCGCACTTAGCCTATTGACAAGTAAGACAAGACAGTGTAAATAAAATTACTTCCCACTGAGAGAAGATCGTACACTAGTGAAAAAATACCAGATGATATAAAGTAAACATATGACTAGGGTCAATCTATGGTATAAATACACCAATGTATTTAACAACTTGTCTGAAGTCAGAGCACCAAGAGCGTTACTTTTATGGGCAAGACTAAGCAAGTTATAAGACAAAGTCAGGTCTCTCCGTCCGTTTTTTTTACAATTTAGGAATAAAACATAACATAGTCTTAGGCTTAATTATTAATTCTCAATTCTTAATTATTAATCGCACCATCAAGGAAGAAAGCGTAGCGATTAATTGTAGACGTGTCAGTCACCAAACATGCACTGTGTTTAACGATTTTTGCATTGTATCCTGTTTTGATAAACTGTTTAACACATTTTACAAATATTTATTTACAATAAACATTATGTTTAATTTTCCGAACTACATTCCCGTAGCATGTTGGGTGTGCAAGACCAAGTTTTAGAAGGTCTGTGTTATATTTCTTTAAAATTTCGGACTATTTTTTAGTAAAATTTAGTGAAATCCCTCCGTAGTTTATGATATCGGTAACTTTTTTGTTATAACTTTTTAGTAATATGAAGATTTATATCACTAACATCATTTAATTTTGATAAAGCTCTTGCAAAACAAATAAATTGTGAAATATTGAAACCGTATGATGGCGCTTAGGGACATCCAAATCCAGGTGGGGCAAGTTGAAATTGTCTCTTCATAGAAGTGTTCGAAAACATTGTCACGTATAGAGTCAGTGATACGTAGTGTAATGTCTAGCATATGTTTAAGAGATATACCCATACCACGCCTCTTTACGTAGCGGATTATATGTTTAATCAAATGGTCTTTCGGAACAAGTTTGCCAATACATGTTTTGTCAAATACTACACTAACAAGCGATATTTTAATGACTTCCACAAAAGCCATGTTTTAATGACAGCCACTACATCAAAGTCATCCAAAACAACATAATCATATGTTTTTGACAAGTTTTAGATTGAGGCTATATACATAGAGGTTCGTTTCATCTCTTACTTTTTTAACGCATTCACAATTAATTTTGATAACTGATATCATGCCATCAGTACAACTGGAGGTGTCGGTACATTTATAAGTTTTAGGTTGCAAGACAATTGCAGTTGATACTGAACTATAATATGGACTCCTTCATTTACATCCTATATCAATTTACCCTTTGACGGCCCCACAGAACTTCTATACTTCATTCAGTAATGTGATATCCCGTGGACACGTTATTAAATAGTTATCAGTTCATCGCTATTTAAAAACCCTATTTGACTGAGTGATAAAATTCGATGATTCGAATTAATTTCCCCTCTTTACTATGGCGTTGAAACATTGCTTGGGTGTAGATTTTATTTCTTGCTACCATGGTGACCGTCCGTACCTGAAATAATGCCCGGAGGGTACCTGGGGTCTTCCTCTATCATCAGAAGCTGGAAAGTTGCCATTCGATCTGAAATTGTGTCGATGTAACTTCAAACAAAAAACAATCGGTATTATACTGTTTTTGACATGCACACTCTTTGGTGATTGACTGAATGGCCATTGTTGTTTGGATGGAAAACAAGGACAAACGTCCAACAGGAAATACCACGTGCAAAGAACGCAGCCGCCCATCTTATTGACCAGAAATTTGTCGCGGAAATCGCGAAAAATATTTTATCATCTTGTTATGTGCATTTGCTCCGTATCCTTAAGTTTTGCTCCTTTTTGTATTTGCAGTTAAACATGATTTTCGTGTAATATGGATTTCACAAGCTTTGGTCCTTTTAGGTCAATTTCTGGGTTTTGCGTGATATTGTTGTTTCACGTGTGGCTTGATTAATGCAGACTCTCCGTATCAAGTTTCTGCACCAACTATTGTTATAATTAGCTCCTTTGCAGACATTTTCACGTTTTCTTTGAATTATTCATGAATGCCATGACAGTCATGTTCCACGGTTAACTCCTTTTCGATTTCGAAGTCAGCGACCTTAACCACTCCATCAGACACCACTTAGCGCATTGATTTTACGTGCAGAAATTATCTTCCGATTAAGTTAGATTAAGTACAATGTCATTATGCATGGTCAATGCTAAATATTGTCAGTTCATTATCTGATATTATTATTTTCAAGTTTAAGTCATATGGCGTCTTACTAGAAGGGGTCTTCATGTAAGAAGACCCCGCGGTTTTCCACATGAAAGAATTTTTCACCCCAAGCGAGGATTCCAGCGGCGTGAGGAAATTGATTCGAAGACATGTTTTGTTAAATATTTATACCAAGTTCTTGTAATCCCTTGATGAAAGACAATGTTGACATTGGAGCTAGGTTTGTACACCTCGCGTGCGACAAGCCCTGTTTTGATAAAATATTGATGACAGGTTATTTAAAATCTCACGATAACTGACACGACTTATGAACCAGACACGAAATGGACCAAACAAACATAAAACTTGGGAATATGTTTTGTATGAGAATTACCGTAATGTTATGACGAGTATACATACAGTCATTAAAAACTTAAAAGATAAAAGAGCTATGGTCCTGAAGCTTTGACGTACTGACTAACAGAGCGCAGACGGTCTCTTTAAGTGCACAACTATGAAATATATAGTCATTAATCGATATTTAAGTTTACATTTTATGTGTATGATATACAATACAGCTAATGTTTTCTACTTAACATTCATTTTCTGCTGCGTCTTCATTGAAGTACTGTAAGTGTACTTATATTAGCGCAGCTAAATTTTAGCGCAAAAGCCTTAAATTCAGAAGTTTCGACTTATTAGCGCGTACTTGTATTAGCGCAGTATCAGCAGCACTAAAATAGCCAATCTGAAACTGTGTTACACCAATTTCCAATAAAATAAGTAATGGCCCAAACGTGACCGTTGTGTTAAACAGTTTTGCCTGGGACTATATATACTCATTTTTTTTCTTTAAAAATATTACTTAATAATATTTGCATTTGGATTACGTCTTTTTTTTCAATAATAAGCAATATAAATATTGTGCATGTTGATTTGTTTTCTTTTTTCTTTCTTTCCTTACTACGGAAAAATCTCATATTGATAATGTTATTAAATTAACCAGGCACGCAAATAATGTACATTCGTTTAGATCAGTGTTAATCTGTATACTGTAACTTTATACATGAATACAGTGCAGAATGTTGATAATTGTTTGTAGAAATTAGCTCGACCAGACAAACTGGCGATCTACTCCGAAGGTGTTATATACGATTATATTACGGACAATGGCGAAGATAAAAAAAATGCAATTTAATTTACAAAATTATATCAGTTCTGCACTAATATTCAAACAGGTTTAATCATTCTATTCAAAACTTTCTGCAGAATATCAGTTAAGAATTCAGTTATTGTCATATTTACACAATAGATATGTATTTCTCTGTGTTCTGTTGTATTGTAATAACGGTATTTTCGATGCGATAAATGTTACTTTTTTGTTAGAAAAGCCTTTCATTTCAGTCTAATTTTAGCGCTAGATATGAATTAGCGCAAACTCGATCCCAGTAATAGCGGGAAAATTAGTACTCCGCTAATATTAATACACTTACAGTAATATTGTATAGAAAATTGCTGTATTTGCAATTTAAACTTTTGAAGTAAATATCATTTTCATAAATTGAACACGATACCTAGATGTATATTATAACATTTTAAAACTAACGCTGAGAAAGGTTACTCCATTTTCTTGGCGGCTTTTCTGGCCATATTGAAAATATTTTGTGTGTTGTCATCTGTGCATGTGGAGCTCGTGCTGTCATTTATGTGAGCATATTTTTAGGTAGTGCCATGCGAACGAATATTTTTTACATTAAGCCTTATTACGAAAACAGAAGTGGAATAAATGTGCTGTTACATTACAGAACAATTTTTATCTTCTATGTGTGTAAGAATGTTATTCAACATATTCAACGGTAAATTTTAAGGTCAACAGAAAATTGTTATACCATGAGATAGCACTTGTTTAATTCGGTACCAACTCACCTAGTATTTTTAAGAGTCTGTTCAAACTTAACTAGAATTCATAAAGACAAACATTCTAACTAGGCTTCCTGTATTTCAGACAGATTATTTGGCGTCAAAAGTATTGACAAGTTTTTTATATTTGATTCAGTGACCGAGTTTCTGATACAGGGTGGCCAATTTTCGAACTGAGCATAGCTTTTGTTTTCGAATAAAAAAAAAGATAATATTTCATTTCCATCAGACAAGTTTTCTTTGACTGGATCTAGTGACATAGTTTTTAAATACAGAAAAGCAAGCTTGAACCTTGACCTAGAGTTTATGAAGACAAATGTTCTTATCCGATTTTATCAAGATTGCTCAAGAAACGTTGCTGGTAATGTGTTAATAATGTTAAATTAAGACAATTCAGACGAATTCATAGGTTATTACTCCGATGGTACGTAATCAGTCTTACCCATTATCGATATTATGCTAGATTTTGTGACCGTTAACCTTCTGTGTAAGTTTCATGACGACTACTCAATTATAACTGAAGAGTTACTTAAGCGAGATCGCCTTTTATCTTGACAGGGTGTTACGTAGAAGGATATCTTCAAGTCATTAAGTGAGAGAGTATCTAAATGAAAGTAATGCAATACACGCGATTTCTTTCTTTCTTTTCTTTATTTTTTGTCTTCTTCTGTGTCCCGCAACGTCTCGCTGGCGGTGCCCTGTTAGAACCCAATTTGACCAGAACCAAGGGTTTATACACTCTCAGCCTTGCCATATATCCCTCCGATATATCCAACACAAGGGTTTACAGTTCTCGTGACCTTGGTTATAAGTTCCAGTTTGATGTTATAACATCAGTTTGCTTGGAGATATCATGTGTAAGTTTCAGCACAGTTCTGTAAGCGGTCAGTATTTTGTGTTTTCTCGGAGATATCATGTGAAAGTTAGACCATAGTTCAGAAAACAGTCAGATTCGCTATTTTTGTAGCGTTGTTAATATTGTCCAGATAACTAATGTATCGTATTAAATGCATCGTAATGTTGACTGGAGGATGAAAAGACGCACTTCGTTGACAATACAAGTAAACTGCGAAAGAGACACAAGTTCATCGCTAAGTAGTAAGACATCGCTGACTAACATTAATTACATGTCATAGCCATTGCATATATGCACAAGCATTTCACTTGTTCAAAGTTCAAATCATATAATACCACAAATTCTTATAACGTATTTTGTAAAATTCTACAAATTGATTCCAAAGTCATTATTTACAGTACATTTTAAAGGCCTATAAAACATCTCACTTGTCTTTCATATCCGGATATAGCTTGACATAGTCCTTTCCGAGTGACACTGGCACGGAAGCTTCAGTCGATCTTGGACTGTAGATAATGACATTTTTCTCAGTTGAGGGGTCGACAGCAACCGCTTTCTTCCAAGCAACAATGTTATCAGATTAAGTATTGCCTTTACTACCAGAATTTCAGCGAGGCAAACCCTTAAATATCTCAAGGTTAATACATTTGCATAATATAATGATCCCCAAAGGTAGACGTGTTACTATGATAATTGCTAACTTAAATTTTCTTCTTTTAGAATTTGTTTCTCCCTTAAATTTGCCGATTCATTAATAAAGAAGGCATCGGACTCTTTTGGCAGGCTTTTCAGGTGTTCAGGTAGTTCTTGTTTCTGTGAAGTTTGGTAGCTTTAATGCAAAGTCACCCCACAAAATGTCTGCACTGAAAACTTGAAGTAAACAGAGGAACAGTTTCGTCTGATATTTGTCAGCTGAGATAAAAACTAGAGTAAGCTTCTTTTGCTACACAACCTCGTTGTAACCTAGGAACGACCATATGCAGGATAGCATTAATGAACTCGAAGTATTTCCTCTAACATCCTGACACGTCAGAGATATCCTAAATGTATGGTCAATGATTATTAACCAATCATCTGGGGCGATTTGCGTCGCCAGTGGTTGGCGTACACCTTTTGACAATAATTATTTTTTTTTGCGGTTTTGTAAATACAAATGGACTATACACTGTTTTGACATTTGTATGGCGTACAGGCGGACCTATCCTGGCAATAACCTAGAGCTTTGATTGAACAAACAAGTTCCCTGTCAGTCAGAATGGCACATTGTGTCATGTCTGTATTGAATGCAATTCCTGTGCCCTCAAGTTCATTTTGTGAAAGAAGTGTTACATGTTTGGTATTTTGTACAGCGATAGACATATAGATTACTTTATACATGTTGAACCGTTCAAATAGGTTCCAGGACGGGGACATGTGAAATAACTAGAGCTATAACTGAAGGTAATGAAATTACACCCGCACGCACTGAAACAGTACATTGCAATTTGACGCACACAAGATTGCATGGTTATGTGGACTGTATGTATATAGACTCCATGTATATAGTAAAGTAACAAAAAAACGAGTCCCATAACTCTGCAGAATATTTTTCTGAAAGAACGTAACATGCACCATGCACAAGTAAGGTTGGTACTGATCACTTGTTTCATTAAATTGTGTGCAATGGTTCGGGAGATTAGGCGCGCACAAGATTGCATATGCAGACTCTATATATAAAGCATAGTAACAAATAGCTAAGTTCCATAATTCTGCAGAATATTTATCTTCAGGAACGTAACCTAAATCATAACTACGGTTGGTTCTAATCACTTGCGTGAAGTTGCATTAAAGTATCTACAAGGGTTGTGAAATTAGGTGCGCACAAGACTGCATATGCAGACTGTATGTATATAGTATATTAACAAAAACCCAAGTCCCATAACTGTGCAGAATTTTTATCTGAAAAAACCTAACATGCACCATGCACAATTAGGGTTACTACTGATCACTTGAGTGAAATTTCATGACATTGTATGCATGGGTTCAGGAGATTAAGCATGTACAAAATTGCATATGCAGACTCTATGTATATAGTAAAGTAACAATTTATTTATTTATTTATTTTGTTGGGTTTAACGCCGCACCGACACAATTATAGGTCATATGGCGACTTTCCAGCTTTGATGGTGGAGGAAGACCCCAGGTGCCCCTCCGTGCATTATTTCATCACGAGCGGATACCTGGGTAGAACCACCGACCTTCCGTAAGCCAGCTGGATGGCTTCCTCATAGTAAAGTAACAAAAACCAAAGTCCCGTAACTCTGCAATTTTTTTTTCTGAAAGAACCTAACATGCACCATGCACAACTATTGTTGTTACTGATCACGTGTATGAAGTTTCATTTAATTGTGTCAAGGGGATGAGGAGAGTTGGTGCGCGCAATAGTTTGTCTACAGACATACGGACAGACGGACAAACAGACCGACAAGCTGAAACCAGTATACCCCGTTACTCCGTTGTTCGGGGGAGGTACAGTAGTAATTTTGTTTGCCACTAACGCGCCTGAACACATCATATTTTGATAGTATAGCCAAGTTCGCTTCTTTAATCATGTGGCAACTTTAGCATGGGCGGTAGACTAGATCGAATTTCGGAGAGTATCGATACGAGAAAAACTGGCTCAATAATGTCTGGCGCGAGAGGAGATAGCACTACGGCGTCTAATTGTACCTCAAGATGCTCGTACAAACTTATACTACGTGAAATAATTGGAATTGCGTTTGATATCTCTAGACAAGTCTGTACAAATTCAATGAATTTAACTAATTCTTTGTGAACATTTTGTTCAAAGATATCCAAATCAGAAAGTAAAACTTCCGTGGACGCGAGGATTTGATTGTTTGTTTCCCTGTTTTCGGTCACGTCCTGTTTTGTAACATTCAGTAATGTCAAGTTTTCATCGAGAACATGCAGGATTTTTCTTTGCGTCCCTGCATATTTTACAACAGTCCGCCTTATAGTATGTATTTAATCATCCGCACTTACGCACTTACGCCAAAGAGTCGATGAAACAAAGAGCCAATGATTGGAATCAGGGATCTCTTAATTCTCATGAATTTATTGCTATTGAATTTAGCACGCAAATTTAGTAAGTACATTTCAGCCGAGACAGCTCCTGTTCTAAACTTTTTATTGTGAGAATAAAACTGGGATTCGTCTTGAAAGAATTATACTTCAGTACTGTTTGCGTAACGCTCCTATCAATCTTATCAGCATCTTCTGAAATATTAGAGATAAACTGGTTACAGGGATCTAGGACTAGAGTGAGTTCTATTCTCCATGCACTTCGGGTGAAAGTAACCTGATTATTTTTCATTAACACCACGTTATCTCTTAAGGTGATAGTATTGGCTTCGGGAAACGTGACAAGCAAAATTGCAATATTTATCTGAATAAACATAGTGATGACTTGAACGACAATAAATTGTTTGTCAGCTAACTGGTTTCACAATATCACCAACGTACGGTAGAGAACTCCAACAGGTTAAATAAATTTAAGCCACTATATCGGAAATGGTCTGCGACCGTCTTCATAAGTTTAGCATAATTCAGCATAATTTGCCTAATGTAATGAACACCATAACATACAGTATAAAATTTATACATCGAGGTAAACGTTGACCTTTACATTATACACTGATTATTGTCTGGCTATATACTCTCATGTACATAAATGTCATTGTCTTATTTTGACCTTTGGGGCAAACAAAAGATCATAAATACAGAAAAAATATATAAATAAAATCTGAAAAGTAGATCCCTCGGAAGCACCGAGAACAAGGCAAATAGTGAAAATTGCAGACTCGGTTTGATTGAGTCTGGTCATGAGCAGTAATGGAAAATGCAACACTGCCCACGTCCCCTAGCACCGGCTTAAGCAGTATTCAATCTTCAAATCTAAATGAGTTGAAATCAATGATCCCGAAGGACCAGAAAATACAACAAAACTGAGATGAAGTCGGGGCGACTCTTTACGGCCACCACACAGCACTTAACACACGCTGTTCTGAAGTAAATAAAATCTGAAAAGTAGATCCCTCTGAAGCACCGAGAACAAAGCAAACATTGAAAACTGTAACATGTAAAACTGTAAAAGCTCGATTAGCCTCCTTACAACATTTTAACTAGGGCGTTAAGTAGGTTCTTAATCTGAAAGTTTTTGTCAGTTTGTTGTTTTTATGGGTACGCGAGTCTGATATAGAACTGAGTCGGATTCAGGGACTGGGGGAGTATTGCTGCTGTTGTGTGTTTTGTCGTTGGAGTCTGTTTGTGTTTTTTACTTGGGGCATCTTATGCGGATATGTCCTTTCTGACAACAGTATCAGTATTCAATGTCTGCACTTCTGTTTGACTCTTGCCTATACGGAACTGCTTTTAGTAGGAGCCTTCTATACGCGGCAGTATTTCGAAGTGTGACCTTTTCTGTTGCATAACTGACATTTATGGATGGGACGTATGTGATCAATCTCCATTGCTTCTTCATGCTTTGGGGCCCTTGTTAAGGTCACCTATCGATTTGCCCACAGTATTTTCCAGGTCGGAGCGAGAACCTCTTTAAATTTTGTTCTTGATTCGCCGATTAAACGGATGCCTGTCATATTTGCCGGTTATCGTGCATTACCTTAAATTTCAGATAGTCATGTGCGAGGCCATCAACCTATAAGCTGCGTTTCTACGGCCGCTAAACCACCCGGTTGACCTGTGAATACCTCTTGCCAGGGCCAATGGGGATTCGGCATAGACAGCGAATTTTCATTTCTGCCTTGCCGGACATCGTGCAAATCCGAAACAGCACCTTTTCTCCTTTAACATTTGTACACAATCATTTTTCTTCTAACTTGGTTGGCAGAAACAAGTATTGCATACATGTCGATTTCTTCCACCTATTGTCTAAGGGTCGCTAATACCTTCCTTTATTAAATGATATAGTGAAACAAGCGAGTCTCTCTCTCTCTCTCCCTCTCCCTCTCTCTCTCTCTCTCTACATGTGTAAAAGTTAAATTGCATAAAACGTTAATGATTGAACAGTCTGATTAAAACATAAATAGTACCAAACTAATAAATTTAAAACAAACACTGACGCAAATAGGTTGCTTGAAGTACCGTGTTGGCATTACAGGTGTCTAACAAAATATTAGGTGCCGCAACTCAAGATGGATTTGTAAGATGTTTGTGACCTTAAACGGTCCAGACATAAGGACATCGATATTATTAGCCTCACCTTACTTGACCGCAGCCCGCCCTTTTTAGTTCATTAGGGTGAGCATTGGTCTACGGACTGAGGGGTTGTGAGTTCGATTCCCGGGCGGGGCGTATGTTCTCCGTGAGGATTTGATAAAGAACATTGTGTCTGCAATCATTCGTCCTCCACCTCTGTTTCATGTGAAGAAGTTGGCAGTTACTTGCGGAGAACAGGTTTGTACTGGTACAGAACCCAGGAACACTGGTTAGGTCAACTGCACGCCGTTACATGACTGAATATTGTTAATAAACGGCGTTAAACCCCCCAAAACAAACAAACAAATTCTTGACCACCAGGTTAAATAACATACCAATGATGACCGGGTCAATAGACATCACGAGATGGTGAGTGTATACATATTTGACCTGATCAAAAGACCAGAGAAATGCTGGTTAATGTATCTCATGTATAAACTAAATTGCACAAATACTCATGAAAGGAACAGAGTGGAAAAATGTATGACGATTAAGGCTTAGATCTTATATCGTTAATAAATTATAGGTTTGTCTTAATCAATTTTATCAATTTAAACTTCGCATGTGCACTAAGATAATTGCAATCCTCAAACTACAATGAAAAACATTTTCCGATGTCACACAATAATCATGTATTTGACATTTTTTTTGCATTGAGTTAACTTCTTCCCGCAAAAATCCAGGTACAACTGGGGATTAAATATTGATCAATGACTTGATAGGTAGGACTATCTGCAAGATGGGATACATGGAAATATGTATTATATTCCGTGTTAAATGATATATTTAAACAAAGATAATTTTTGAATTGCTTTTCATAATTTAAAATTTTAGGTACTATCTCTGTGTATAAAAACTTTTTTGTAAGTGATTGTAAAAATGCAAAAAATACATATGTAGACAATTAAGAAGTTATTATTATCTTGATATAATCTGAAAATACGTGTACAGTTAACACACAAAATGCACTACTTGCAAACTTTGATCTGTTTACCAAAAAACGAAACGATATATACTATAATGTTTGATCTGCATTTCAAAGAAACAATGACTAAGGAATATGTGTACTTACCCGTCGAATAGGAAGCTGTAAAGATAAAAAAAAACATTTATTTCTGTTAATTTGTATCGCCCACGTCTTTTTTATTTATGTATTAATTACATGATATCATTGCTAAAATATCTGTTTATTTTTACATGCCTGTTATTGTAGAATTTTTGTAAGTGGCAGGAATGTGTGTTATTTCATTTTTGTCTTATTTGTTGGGCAAAACGGCGTGTACATATAACACTTCTAACTTCTAAGTTTTCCGTTTCATATTATTTCTTCTATCAATTGTAAAATATGACAAATTTTCACTGCTTGCAGATTCGGAGGAGAATATCCTGCTTCTGATAAACTGCCTTTGCAGTAACTCGACAGTAACTGTTTTTTAATTTGATATCCAAATGTATTCGTTTTTATACAATAATCCAAAATTTGAACAAATTTGATTCATTAAAAACATTTAATGGAACTTTTTTTTACACTACCATCAAAATCAGTTTCACACTTCAATTTCAAGTACACGGTCGTGAAATTCGTGCTTACCGTGACCACTCAACCGAGACATTGTCGCTTATCTAAATTTTTAAAACAATAATTTGCAGATTTGTGTAGGAATAAATAAAACCGGTTTTAGGACAATTAGTCAAAATTTGAAAAAGTTATAACACTTCAAAAACCCGTGCAGAACTTTTGGTCTTAGGTGTATTTTTGGAAACACTGACATCTTCAAAATATTCAGTGAAAAATATCAGCCCCTTTAGTTTCGGTGATGATAGATGCGTAACTGTTCAATGGTGAAAATGATTGTTAAAATCTGATTTGATAATATATGCTACAAAGTACAGTCTGTGGTTAGATTGCTTCGCTTTCTTTTTTTATACCTTAACCGAAATTTATTCACTAATTTCTTGTTGGAAACTTATCAACATTCAGATAAATGTACATAACAGAAACGTAGTGTCTCTAATTTTTACGTATGTGTTGGGTTCGTAATTGCTTTAGAAACTATAAAATTATTCAAGTATTTTATTAAACTTCTTGTAAACATCCCACTATCTGAGATATCAGCTAATGAATGGTTTACAGCTGAATATTAGAGCCGAAATCCTTCCGTTCTGATTACCGACATGTGTCCGTAATTATGGAATATAACAACAATGTGTTCTGTTTTCGATTTTATGGCATAATTTGGAATGTATTTCATGGAGAAACTAAATTGCACGAATATTCATGAAAGGAATAGAGTGGAAAGCTGTATACAATATACCATTTTCACATTCGGCGAATTTAGCATTCTCGGGATTTCTCGCCAGGTGGGAACTAAGTGATAATATAACGAAGCGATAGGATTTGACACTTGGCTTATTCTCAACTGATCACGACACTTTAGCCGACGTAACTATTCATTTCTGTACATTTGCAAGGAACATGTTGATGGGAGTTGGTGGTTATTCTTAATTTTGGTCACGTTAGATCGTTTGCTAATCCTAGAACCACCTTTTAGTTGACGATTGTATCTTTTTACGTGATTTAAAACTTCAATGTAAGGCAGCACTGGATAGACAACAAAGGTCAAGGTACAAGATATTTTAATTTGTGTACGAAATCCATCACTTGTGTACCAGACGCATTTTTTTGTGAAGATAAAAAGTTTCTTTTTTTCTGTTAATTTGTATCGCCCATGTCTTTTTTATCTTTGTATTATTTACATGATATGATTGCTGAAATATCTATTTTTTACATCTTCCAAACGTTCAGTGAAAATTATCAGCCTCTTTAGTTTCGGTGATAATAGATAAATTATATTTCTTCAATTTCTTTTTTATACCTTAACAGAAATTTATCATAAATTTAGCATTCACTGATTTCTTTTTGGAAACTTATCAACATTCAGATAAATGTACATAACAGAAACGTAGTGTCTCTAGTTTGTACGTAAATGTTGGGTTCGAAGCTGCTTTAGAAACTACAAAATTATTTAAGTTTAATTTTATTATACCTCTTGTAAACATCCTGGTTGTGATATCAGCTAATGAATGGTTTACAGCTGAATACTGGAGCCGAAATCCTTCCGTTCTGATTCCCGAATTAAATCCGTAATTATGGAATATTACACCAATGTGTTCTGTCTTCGATTTTATGGCATAATTTTGAATGAGACCGTTGCAAAACGTTTTTTCTTCAGCCAACATGTATTCTATGATTACAAACTTGGTGCGTAGCTCTCCTATAACAAAAATACGGTATATACAAAATTCAGAAATATGATACCAGACTAACATTTGTTCAAAAATAATCTGATAATTATGTATAAAAATGTATAATTTTTAAAAACTTGACATACATTGTAACACGAAAGATAAAGAGTGCGGTATAATATAAATTCAAACTTTCTCGAGTGACGTGATGTTAAAGAACAAATTATATTGAGCTGTGTTGTGTTAATAGACTTTGTGTGTGTGTTTTTTTTGTTGTTGGACTTTTCTGCCCTACAATAATCATGTATTTGGCAGCTTTCTGCATCGAGGTGGGTTCTTCTCGCAATAATCCTGTATAACTGGCGATTAAATATATCAACGACTTGGTATGTAGGACTCTGCAAAAGCGGCTACATGGGAATTTAAATAAGATAAAATGTAAACATGATTTGCATATCATAATCATTTTTGAACAAAATTTATCTTCTTTCGTGCCATACAGAGAAAAGAAAATTGTTAGGCATTCCTTTTTAAAAGATAAGAATAGAATTCGAAAATATGATAGTATGACAAAAATCTATATAACAACGACTTAATTTAACGGGTAATATGTTTTCGTCTAGACCACCTACTAAATTGAGTTGGAACTTCAAATTAAGATACAGTGGTGACCCGGAAAATCAAGCAAAATTTCATGGATAACATTGGGTTGTTATTCCTTTTAACCTCAAAATACTGAAGCAAATGTATTTCTCTTCAACTGGATACAATGCTAATTCGCTGAACCTGACTACAATGTGCACAGGTCGAAAATATGCTATACTGCTTTCAATTGATAGTATCTATTTACACGTGAAAAAAGCTTTGATAGTAAAAATGTTAATGTCAGAATACTGACCGTTAAAAGAAAACTCTTTTTTGGTCAAATTATTTGGACTTAGCAATGTGGCAGCAAGCCAATTAAATCACAAGAGATCTCAGTGGTACTTTTTATTGACAAAACGTATGTATATGTTTGTGATAGAAAAAAATGTGAATGGACATCAGTTACAATGCATTCAAATCTCAAGGCCAGTGAACACTAATAAATATAACGTAGACTTTGTATCTAGCTTTTATATACTTAAATGATTCAAAGCAAAAAATACACAATCAATTCATAATTTGCAATCTTTCTACTAATTTCATTGCAAATTTAACGTAAATGTGATCATACAGTCAGTGGGTATGTCTCCTTGAAAGCAGTCGCTTACACGAACCCGACGCATGGCGATATTTTGTCGTTACTTCACCTGGCGGGGATAACTTTTATTTAAACTGTCCCGTGTCCTTGGAACATAGTGGGGGTAAGAGTGAGGTTGAGTGCGCAACATAAACCGGTTTAAGCTCCCTAGTGGTATTTTTGCGTCCTACCGTTCCAGGGCGGAGCCCCACTGTGTTCCTTTATTTGTTTGTTTTGTCCTTGTGTGTTTGCTTTGTACGCGAGTGTGTGAGTGTGTTAAAAGAGTGCACCTCTGCATGCTGTGGGGTTCGGTTTGGGGAGGCTGCGTTTTTGGAAGGTTGCATTCCTTGCTTGATATTTATCTTTGTTTTTTTTGTACTTCTCTTGCGTGGTCTTTCAATGCAAGTTATCCTGTTATGACGTTCAGATGTACTTAATCAATCTCAATTACACTGAACGTTTCAGAAACAATGTTTTTCATTGCTGACTCAAATTATCATTGTAGCATTACTTAAGTTGATAAACACCATTGGTAAGCTTTAGATCCTAAACAACATTAAGGGCAAGCACCCCGACGTTTGTCGAGGAGACACCTTACGACGCTATTAGATATTTGAAACCGATAGTATTTCACTAAATGCAAAGAAACCTTGTACATCATGTGTTTTTAAAGATTATCAACAGGAATACAATGTTTGGCCTCTGTTCACAGCTTGTATTTATTCCTTTATACTAATAAATCAATCAATGTCTTTGAACTTCTTTTGAGCTTCCTTTGTGTCTCTGATGTTGTTTAGAACAATACACAACAAACATAATATGTGCAAAAATGATGCAAAAGGAACAGGCCGAAGAAATATTTACTCAAAGTACAGAGATTACAAACACGTCAAATGCATAACATTACTTTGCGTAAAGGGTGTTAATGTGCAGTCCTTGCTATGATACAGAAAACGTATCTCTCCGTACAAGAAGATACGTCAACTTAGTGCAGAATGAAGAATACAAGATATTTAAATGTTTTTCGTTCGAACTGATACATGCTAATTGAGATAGATTTCAGGTAAAGCATAAACACATCCAAGACCATACCCAAGGTATCATCAACATCAACTTTGACATTAGAAACTTGTATGTGGTTACGGAAATCATAGCTGAGAAAAGCGATATTCCCCGTACAGATTGCACTATTTCTTGGAATGAATCAATGAAGTCGAGGGGGATATCGGAGGCCCAACCCTTGCCTCTGCGTTTTATCATTGGAAAAAGTCATCATACATGACATGTACATTACGACGGTGAAACAATCACGTGCGATATCACTACAAGAAGGGAACATAGTTCATAGTTCCAACCCTATTTATTGCATATATTTCTTGTTTACGTTAAATACCAGAATGATAATACCACGTCTACGACGACCGCTAGCTTAATGCACCATATTTGTCCCTTTCGGTATACAAAACGACTCAAACTTCCAAGTCAACTGCAAGTTTATGAGATAAGGTAGACATAAGTGTTTTAATCTAAACCAAACCAGTCTTCCTGGATTCTGTACAAAACGACTCAAACGTCCAAGGCATCTGCAAGATTATGAGGTTTGATAGACATAAGTGTTTTAATCTAAACCAAACCAGTGTTGCTGGATTCTGTACAAACCTATTCTCCGCATGTAACTGCCAACCTCCCGTTACGGAGAACACACGCCCCATCCGGGTATCGAACTTACACCCCGGCGTTCCATCGGTCTGAGCTCCCCATATTGAGTTAAGAGGGCAGGTGTCTTCTCGAAGAGTCGCCATTATGGGTTATCGGTGCAGCCTATAAATACGCTTTAACACACACTCGATATTTGAATTCAATTGTACCTAGCGATTCATATAAACACATCGATAATTCATACAATAATTCATCCCGACACAAGCGTCCCTTAGGGCGGATTTATTAGAAAAACAGAAGAAGAGTTCCAGTACCACAGCACCATGACAATCTTATGGACCAGGGCATAGAAGATATAAAGGTATTCAATTGCTTAATGAGACAGTTTATATAAGCTAACCATTGCAGGGAAAATCCAACACAACACTTATCCATACTTCGTTACGAAGGATGGATTCTCTCAGAGCTGATGGGGAGTCCCAACCTATAGATATTAGAAGTACAGTATAACTGGATAAGTATGGAACCAAGGTTTTTCAGCTATACTTAACCAAGATATATGAGCTATACCTTTAGGGTCGTTGGATGGTATAGGTGAAAGCATATATGGGCTGATCATCAAGGAATAAGACTGCAGCTTTAATTAAAAGAAAGACACATAGGGCTAATATTCATACGATATGACTCGTACATTTTTTATTCAAAGACTTCGTTTGACGGGTATAAACCGGGGAAGTACAGTTCCAGCATAAAGAGTTTACATTGTTACTGAATATGATCAGTCGTATGCAGTTAGCTTTAAGCATTGAGTAATCCCTCAGATTACTGAGCTCAGAATTTAATCATTCAAAATGTTCAGTAGAACATTAAGGCGAAATAGCCAGAGGAAAAGTAAATTTATGAAATATATAGGTTTACAATAGGAATATAATTAACATGTTCATAATCTAATCAGATATATAGGCGCATTAACAACTGGGAAAATTTTATTGCTCAAGACTTAAAAGGCACATGTTTAGGTCATATATCACTATGTCACTTTTTGTACATACCTTTTATCTAAATCATTTGTCTATAATTAACATTGTGCAGACTTGTTTACTTTATATTTTTGTTCTTGTTGTGTCGCATCGACACAATTATAAGTCATATGGCGACTTTCCAGGTTTGATGTTGAAGGAAGACCTCATGTGCCCCTCCGTGCATTATTTCATCATGAGCGGGCACCTGGATAGAACCACCGATCTTCCGTAAGCCTGGTGGACGGATTCCTCACAAGAAGAATTCAACGCCCAAGTGAGACTCGAATCCAAATCGGTTGGGGCAAGTGATTCGAAGTCAGCGACATTATCCACTCAGCCACGGAGGCCCCTAATTTACTTTACAATTATTCAATTATTTAAATTTTGAAAACGTACAGTGACTTACCCGAGTGACATTCGATGTAGAATTCAGTAAAATGTAACTGAATAGTATGGTGGCGACCAACAATTATCTCCCACTCTTCTTTTCTGGTCAGAAATGGGAAGTTTAATATCGACATTGAAGTGAGCATCATCATCGGTCTGTTACATGTATGATTTCCATCAATCCAAGTCTCAACAGAACTTTTCGCAACACACGCAGGAACGTCTTAAATGGTATAATATATAATGTTCAGTTGTATTTATTTATGAATGCTTAACGTCTAATATAAATACCAGTAGTAAGTAAAATATAATTATTTACGAGTTTTTTTTTTGGCAATCTTCCTTCCTTTGACAACTTAACCTTGGAATGCGTTTCGTTGATATTTCGATATAAATAATAGTAATAATAACAGTAATATCTTTATTGCACGAATGTGAACACATTATGACAAATTATCAACACGATTCATATTCAATGAATGTTGAAATTTTCCGGTATTAGTTTCAATATTTTATGGATTGTAAGAATATGAAGTCGATGGTCGATTGTTTTAGAGAAATAGACATGTGCAAAGCAAATGCTTACGACTTTTGACTGAAACGTGTGGACAATTTTAAATTTTGATACGTCATTTATTTTTCTTTTAAAAGAATATCTCGCCTTAAAGCAACAGGATTCTACTGCCATTACGTTTGATTATTGTTATTTGCATAACCTTTTTTTTCACCGAATTTTAAAACTCTCTCATGATGTTTTTGGATGTATGAAAATTTATACACACCTTTGCAATCGTTACAAAACTTTTTACATACTGCAGTAGACATATATCATATATGCCTGCTAATTGTTTTATGTCATAAACTACTTTTACCTTGGAAGTAATGCTTTCGTTAATATTTGTTTGAATAATAGGGGAAAATACATTGGAGTGAAAATGCTAATTATGCGACTACGCGGCACATGCTTTTTAAGCTTTTTATATATAAACACATTGTTATATAAATTTATCATTAACAATAAATATTTATGGTTATGGTAAGGAAAAAGCAAATTTCAAGATCACTGATTATTTATTTTTAGACTTTATAGAAAGGGAAAAAGCATACAATGTTTTTAGTAGCTAATACATTTAAAGAGAATGTTAAAAAATTGCACATGTCTTTCCATAATGACCCGGTAGACCACATTCTTCAGTTAAATTTAACAAGTAAACATATATTACCTTGTTTTGAAATTATTGCTCGAAATCCCCTAGTCGTCTGTCTTTGCATTTGACACGGCGAGAAGGTCATGGTCAAGTAGGTCTCACTCGTTTCAACAACAAATATTCTCTCGTTGTAACGATGATCAATTGTTTGCGCTCTTGTATTGTTAGTGGTTCTACTAATGAGTACTTTGTCGGAGCAATCCTATGATAAGATTTTTATGTTTAATAGAAATCTGCAAACTATGCCTTTTACTAACTTTTTTTCTCATGTCTATAATTGTATATTAAATGTAAACAAATAATTTAGATGTTACCTGTACCACATCTAAATATAGGAGGTCCTCCGTGACCGAGTGGTTAAGGTCGCTTACTTCAAATCACTTGCCCCTCTAAAATGTGTGTTCCAGTATCACTCGAGGCATTGAATTCTTCATGTGAAGAAGTCATCCAGCTGGCTTACGGAAGGTCAGTGGTTCTACCCAGGTACACGCCCGCGATGAAATATTGCAAATAGGGGAATCTGGGGACTTTCTCCACCATCGAAGCTAGAAAGTCGCCACATGACTTATGATTGTGTCGGTGCGACGTTAAACCCAACAAAAACAAAATATTTTAAATACAAGAACGCCGTTTTCCTTAAAACTATCCACGCAACAACTCTTACGCCTTCGGCCGAATTTTATAGTTGTTCTAAAAAATTTCTTTTTACATCTTTTGGATGCTTTATAATGTTGATTATTAACTATTATCTTCTATTTGATATGTTAGTCTATTAGCTGAATGGCCAATTGTTCAGAAAATGTGCAATAGCAGAGCTTTGTTATATATTTACAGAGCCAATACTTGATAGTTGCACCGACAATACAATTTTGTGTACATTGCAAATTCCAGAAAATCTAAATTATTTGTTTGAAGCTTTTAAATTTAGCGTGCTAATCATTGTGGAAGAACGCATATAAGTAGTTCTTAGACTAATGCTTTGAGTGACGTACAGTCTTTGCAAAACGAAAAATGAAATATCTTTTCAGAATAAATTTACATTATGCTTAGGAACACCTTACAAAAATTTCAATAAGATAAATCAATATATACCAGATGCTTTCATCCAGAGTTATGATATAATGCGGACATACAGTTATGTTAGTTATATTATAACAACATTATAACAACAAAACAATGTATAATTTGATAGCAATCGCTTCATCAAATTATCTTTTCCACGTACGTACATCGGTGTTATCTAAAAAAACTACATCTTAAAACATATAGGTATTTATTTTATTTAGGTATAAAAAGGGAGTATAATGTAAATTACTTAGAGGATAATATACGACTTTGTTGTGCCTCCTTGGCATGTCTAGAGTCATAATTGTCCGAGTGTTTTAGCCCGAAAACCATTATGAAATTAGGAGTGTCATTATGACTAGAAGGCACACACCATCCCTTTTTGACCTTTTTATAATACCTTTGCTTCATATTTGTCTTGATGTTTTCGTTTTACATATTTTCACAAATATTTAAGGATAATTTGTATTGCATTTTTCATCAACGATGTAATCATTATTTCCAAATCGAGCTGAAAAAATCTCGGCACACTTTCACCCGACATAATTACGTTGCTACATTACGTCTGAACGGGCTTACGTTCGGGTTACCTGGGGCCATTATGATTATGGCGCATGAGGCACACTGCGCCATTATGGATCAGTCTATTGCGAACGTAATGACAGCTTTTGCTGTTATAATAATGGCTTTCAAACATTTTAAATCCGATTTTAAATTCTTATCAAGATATGAGCTTAACTATTAGTATCATTTCACAGTCAAAGCTGTCTGTAAAGTCTACCTTAAGAAAATAAAAAATGTTGTCGTTGTTGACAAGTGATCTCTCAACAGAAGCACATTTTAAACGCTTAGAATAGATTCTGTATTACAAATATTGAATATTAAACCATAAAAGAAGTTTTTTTCCGACCAATTAATTAACAGCGAGTTCGTATCATTTTTTTTTATTTCAACATACAAGTATTTAGTGTTTATTTGGGTCCCATCATTACATAACAAAATTATATATATATTAATTGACAGCGAGTTCATACCGTTTTTTTTTCAACATACAAGTATTAAGTGTTTATTTGGGTCCCATCATTATATCACAAAATTATATAGATGTATTTATATATATATATATATATATATATATATATATATGTAGTAGAGAGAAATTGTAAGAGCTAAATCACCAACACAATATACCAGACCATTAACAGCAAAGCGCTTAGTAGTACAAACGAGCACGCACATGCCACAGGAAGTCCACTAATCCAATTAGATTAGTTTCTATACTGCGTTATATACACGCCCGAATAGTACTACACATTCGTACTGGTTCCATATTTGTATATATTCGCAATTCTCTGTATTCATGTCTCAAAAATCAGTAGTGACATTCTCTCTTTAAAAGTTAATTCGATCTCGAAACACTTAAAACAATTATATGAAATAAGGCACTGCCTTAATCGAGAATCGATCCGACTTCAACTCATCCCATAACATTTGAAAAGAACTCTCTAATGACAGCACGGAAGGACGGAAGGACACATTTTTTTAATTCGATAGTAAATATCTCGTTTGGTATATCGTATGTTATTCGTTAAGGAATCGGTCCGATTTTCGTCGCTATTCCCTATCAATTTAAAGGTAGATTTTTGAATAAACACTGCCCATAATGTATTGTATTACAGGTAATTTCCGCCTCTTGGATAGGCGTTATCTCCGGAGAGGTATATCCCTATTTGTACTGATGTGCAAGACGTTGCAGTTCGGACAAGGTATGTGGACGCTTATCAGGCAAAAGGAAAATGCGTATCCGAAGTCAGACGCTCTGTGCACGTGCCGGAAGAACACATTTTTTTTAATTTGAAAGTATATGTCTCATTGGGTATATCGCATGCTACCGTAGAGGGATCGCTTAGCGACGAAAATCAATAGGATCGATTCCCTATAAGTATCGTGAGAAAACATTGCTATCAAAACTATGAATTATAACAGAAGAATGTACATATTGCACCACAAATACTTTAAGGCTTAGGAGTATATCATCAAAACACAGAAATATTTGATAAACAAACAACATCTTCACCAATGTTTTACCTAACCATTACATGTTCTGCCGTACTGTCCCGTACGATGGATACTTAAAATATTCTGAAAAAATGTCCCCCTTTAAAAATGAATGCCATTTGTAACGAAATAAGAATAAACAATTTCTGAAAGCTGCGTTCCACCTAGTTATGTGAAATTTCAACCTGGTACGTTATTGCAAATGCGTCAAAACGAACATATGTAACAGTTCTTTGTAAACGGTGAGTTTTAAAGGCGTTTAACTGTCCGGAAGTGTGGACTCGTTATGTAGTCCTTTTCCGGAATTTAATGTTTACATCAGTATACTGACACTTGTTTCGTTTTTCCGGAATTTAATGTTTACATCAGTATACTGACACTTGTTTCGTAGAGTAATATACATGTTTTACATGCTGTTCAATTTTCATGTGAAACAAATCTTTCTTTCTACGATTTGGTGTTGTTTGATTTTTTTTATTCATACATGTGTTGAATTTCACTTAATGCTGTTGTAGTTAAGTACGGGAATATTTCTTACTTTCCATTTGGTATAGACAAGAAATAAATCAGGAGAACATATTACATGATGAAGTTTTATTCAATCCGCCTTTGATGCAAATAAGCCGGTGTCAAAAGGATATAAATCAAGCTCGACCAACCCAGATTTAAACTAAATATTAAAAAGTAAAACGTTGTTGCCTTAAGTAAGTTAACAGATAATAATATTTAATGCGTGTTCTCCGTTTTAACACACAGATACATGTATACGCAATCGTGCTAATGGATATCTTCTTTCATACATCGTCATCTGGAACGTTTTCAATCACGTCCTCAGTCACGTCCTTCCATTTTCTGTAATACTAAGGTTTCATTAATTCAACACACATAAAAAGATAAATACGCAAAATTTCTCTGGACCGTTAGTATTTTGCCAGGTGTGACAACTCACTGAGCAAAGGGTAGCGGCAAAATATACAGTCTTCATCGGACTATAGTATATTACGTCATGTACATCTTTTTAATTTAGATATATGAATGAAAATATGTTAATTTATAACTCTGAGAAGTGTCATTAAAATCTTTCTATAATGAGAAAAGGTCATCAAAATTGTGTTTCCCACAGACTGTCATTATAAAACTTGATTGAGGCTGAATTTTGTTTTCAGAGAAGTGTTTTAGCAAGAACAAAGCGTACGAATCATTGTATTGGCCACATTCTTTTAGTATGACTTGAAGTTTTTGCAAATATTGATTTAATAAAATCTATGTTAGAAAAACATTTATCCAAACATGCAGACCTGATTTAAGTGTTCTATGAGCTGACTGAAAAGGATTGAATAGAATAAAACATAACGAACAAATCAGAGCTATACTTAAATGTGATTCATACCCCACCAAACACCTTCTTTGAAAATGTTTTAATGGTACTTAACAATACTCACTGCATCTTCCAATACTACTCGCTGCACCTTTTATGTTCAATCTGAGAGATTATTTTACAAAATGCATTTTTACGCAACAACAAAAAATCATGACAGTTATGGTTCTTCAGTTCTTCCTTTCAGTTCATTGTCCAGATTCACATTGTAAAGTCACATTAAATACCCTTTAGAGGTTTTTAAGAAATACAAGTGCAGCTAACTTTGTCATTGTGCAGTGAAAATTTATTGTAACTGAATTTCAATTCCTATCAATGACATGTAGCATTGTATAAAGTTAAAACAAAATCTATTCAGTGGAATAATGTAATTTTCTTTAATACAGTTAGTGCATTTGGAAAGGAAGACAAGTTTGTATAAAAATAATATATAAGATTTGTTAAGTTCACTTATCTTTCGATGTGTTTAGTCTTATTAAATTCTATTCAGTAATGCCAAAGCTATTTTTTTTAATTTATCATCATTCAGGAAAGGAGTATGGTCATTGTGCCTTTCAATTCCTCTTATGGACATATATAAAAATGGGGGGAAATATGTAAAAGTACAACACTGGTATAAACAGCAGACAAAGTAATGGGATTTATTATGTCAACTTCCTCATTAGCCAACAAGTTTATATAAAACTATCACGAAATAATAACCACATTGGAAGCCCAAAAGGGGGAGGCAGTTTTTTATTAATTAAACATATATTGAACTTGACTTTAGGTGCATATAATTGCATAATGATCCCATATTAAAAGATGCATATGACCCGCCAGATGAGAAAACCAACATAGTGCGTTTGCGACCAGCATGGATCAAGACCAGCCTGTGCATCCGCGCAGTCTGGCCAGGATCCATGCTGTTCGCTAACAGTTTCTCAAATAACAATAGGCTTTGAAAGCGAACAGCATGGATCCTGACCTTACTGTGCAGATGTGCAGGCTGGTCTAGATCATATGCTGGTCGCAAACGCACTATGTTGGTTTTCTCATGGCGCGTCTCATGTGTTTTAAAGGAGATAACCTTTTAAGGACTTGTTTGGTTTCAGAGATAATTAAGGAAAATAATAATTTTGCGTTGAAAGTCCAGTTGGAAATTATTTTGTCAAGATTAAAAACAGAGATTATAGGGAACTTGACCTAAGTTGGGTTTATTTCACTTTGATCCCTCATTGTGTGAGGATGAATACATTTTATCTAGTGAAAAAGTACTTTAAGGACATTGTCCAAGTGCAAAAAGGGAAGTTATTTTGTCAAAGTGAATGTCTTCATTATGGGGTCTTATATATGAAAATTGCCTTGTGATCTTTTCAACCTGTTTTGAAGTTTTTATGTAAAAGCTTAATTTGTTTCAAAGATAGTCAAAGAAAACATCAATTTTGTCACATTTTTAGTCAAAGGGGAAATAAAAGTTAGAGCTACAGAACTTGTTACTTATATCATTAAATGATCAAACGTGTATGTGAAATTTGAATGAAATGCATGAATAGGTATTAGAAATATTGAAAGACATTTCAATGAAATATTCCATGTGACAATTGCAGATAATTTTGTCAAACAAAAGTCAGAATTATGGGACCTAGTATTTGTACTTGGCGTGTGATCCTACAAACGAAGTGTAAGTTTCAATATGTTTATTGATTCTTTAGATGGGGCGATACGGGACGGGGACGGACGAGACAAAGTGGTTCCTTAATAGCCCCACCCCCTGCAAAGTACTATATGAAATACTTCGAAGACAAACTTTTTAACCAACTATACCTGATTTTTTTCCAGTGATACATTTGTGAAGACGATCCTCACAAAACGTCCAGTGGGGTATTCTATTATCCATCTATGTGTTTGTTCAGTGTCAAAAGTCGTTATTGTAGTTTCATTATATATGTATTCCACATTCGATTCATTGCTCAATTGTCCGTTAATCAAACCACCTAAAATGATATGACATACTAATAATCAATGAGAACCATGAATGTTGTTAGTCTTCTGTTCTACGTATAAGAAAGAAGAAAAATAACGTATCGAAAATAACCAACATTTACTATAATCTTTTAATCGAATTATCTCTCTTGAAACTAATACAATATTTTATCAGCACATAAACATGAAAACATAAGTATGGCATGTCATATGTTCTAGAAAGACAAACGATTGGTCTTTTTCATTCCAAATGTCGTAATAAAATCCCCCAAAGACATATCTTAGTTTGTTAACATGTCTTCTTGTCATACACAACAAAAAATAAAGTGTTAGGGTAGATTTCCTGAAGCATAGATCAATCCTAAACAGAGCCAGACAGCCATGAATCGTAAAGTTGACCCGCACCAAAAAAGAAACAGTTACGTAGTGGATGACGAAATTAATGCTTCAAAATTACATCATATTTTATGAAATTTTATGAACCCATGCACGATTTGAAATTCTCGTATTAAGCTTGAAGTTTCTTCCAACATGAGTCAGTTACCACTTTATAGCTTTTAATGAGGTTTTTTGCCTATGTCGTGGCAAACATGAACGTGTATGTGTGTAATCTATGCAAGATTTAAAAAGAGCGGCAAATTCTAAAGTCTGTTGAAAAATTGACACTTCCGCCAAATTTACGCAAAAATGGCTTTACATTTTGTATATTTAAGAAACAATACTTCTAAATCAAATATTTGTATACAGCGAACTAACTCTCACATGTGTTTTTTTTTTTTTTTTTTTTTTTTTTTTTCGATTAGCTTACTACAACTGACATAAAACATGACATCAATGTACGCGCCGTTAATGTATACAGGATATTTTTCTGCTTATAAATAGAAAAATCTTTCTCCGAGATGCAACACCAGATGCAAATTTTCATAAAATATATGACGTTCACGAGTGAAACATCTTTTGATCTTACATTTCAAACAAACGAGTTTTCTTCTTTCTGTTTTGTAATTTTAATGGGAAATGTGTCATAGCGTCACAATGTCGTGACGTTACAATATCTATATTGTAAAATTGTTAAATACTTCTATGATATATCTAAATTTCTTTGAGCCTATGTCTTCGTGTTCGTGCAGGTATCTGTACATTTATATCTTTATTTAAGTGGTGGAGAGAATTTCCTACATGTATTCTCTCATTCCACGCAAGCGAAGAATACAACTGATATTTTCACACGTATGACATGCATCATGATTATTAAAAAAATCATTATCAAATACATTTAACACGAAAGACGTTTTCAAAAGGGGTGTATAATCGTGCAAAAGATATTGCCGAAATAATATGATCGTCTGTATTTAGGATAAAAGAATGGAATTACAAACAACAACAACGAAATAAACAAAGCCATAGAAGGAAGTTGAATGCTGACTGCTTGATTTCAGGCTTAAGATAAGCAGCGACAGACATTTCGCCTCTTGTAAGCCTTTGATCCACATCTACACCTGTAGAATACAGGGCACATTCACTGCTGATTATACGGCAGAGTTACAAGTCAAGTGAACAGTTGTTAAAAGAAAGAGGTCACGAAGTGCAAAGTTAAGAGAGTATAAAGACTACAGTGTTAAAAGCAAACGAAGTACCTTAAATCCCTTATCAGTCACTCAACTAATAGACTAAGGCTAGGAATGGACTGCATATTGCTTGGGATGATATTCCACAAGGTGTTCTTGGAAAAAGGAATTGGATTAGTATTGTGTGCGTGAATGTGGAATTAGGTAGTTTATGTTCCTGGTAGGGGTGAGGTGACGTCTACATGGACTTGACTATATTTTGGCAGAATACAATCAAAGAGGTTTGTTGAAGGTGTTGTTCTAGGCTTTGCCAGTTAATGGTATTTATCATGTGGGGAAACACTGCTTGTGTAGTCATAATTGTTACAGACATTGCTTGTTGCTGCCCATCTAATCATTTCAAGTTTGTTAGTTAGGGAATATTTCATGGGTTTCAAAAAAAGAACGTTGAACAATATTCTAATTGGGGGCGGAGGTAGATGCTATAAGCCTTTGTTTTAAAATCTTTTCTTTACTTGTTGACATTTCTCCTGATGACTCGGAGAGATTTAATTTCTCTGGATGTAATATTATTGATATTGGGTGACCAGTTTAGATCTTTATAGATTGTCACCTCAATGTATTTAGCAGCATCGGTGATTTTTAATTCAGTGTCATGTAGAACGTAGGGGAAAATATATGGGTTCTCTTTTCTACTAATACGCAACATATCACACTTATCAGGACTGAATTCAATCGACTATTTCTGTTCCCACTGTTCAACAGCATGCAGATCACTTTATAAGGTTTGGGAATGTGATTAAGATTTGACTGTCAGATATACTGTAGTATCATCGAGGAACAGCGTGGCTTTGCTTTTCATAGAGTCAGGAAGTTCGTTTATGTAGGATAGAAAGAGGCAACGGCCGAGAACGGAGCCTTAGGGAGCCCAAGATAGGACATATAGAGTATATGAAGTGCAGTCGTCTGAGTGCGGTCCTTCAGAAATGACTTTAATCATCGTGATACTAGAGAGTGCACTCCCAGCTGTACAAGTTTGTGCATTACTAAGTAGTTTATTGTGACCAACCTGGTCAAAGCCTTACTAAAATTCATAACAAAAACATCTGTTTGTTTACCACTTTCAGTGTTGTGAAAGCTGATAAGTTGAGTTTCGCAGCTATGTTTTGATCGACAGCCATGCTAGTACTACTAGCTAAACAGGCAATTTTTATCATAATGTGTCATATTATTTAAAATCAAAATGTGTTCCATGATTTTGGCAACAATGCAGGTGAGAGAGATTAGCATATAGTTATTGCCCTGGACTTTGGACCTTTCTTATATATGGGAGCAACGACTGCACATTTGCAGTCTGGAGAACAATACCTGTTTCAAGGGAAATGTTTTAAAAAATTAGTTAGGATTGATGATACCTCATGACGTAACTCTTTAAAGGCCTAGATCCACTAATCTTTAAGTTCCCCTTTCCCAATCCATTAACTCCAGCCTTATCAGTAATAATGTAATAGTAGTTAATCGAAGGGCAATAAGCAGAGTAGGGGTCGCCGCTAGGTCATGAAGACGTGTGCGATAGATTTGAAAGAAATTAAGTTTCTTTTAATAATTATTAAATGAAAAAGGCCATACCAGTGACAGTAATCTTATTTCTATATTTATATATATATTTTTAAAAAATCTTACAAAAATGGTAAAATGACTTTATCATCAAAGTGCAATCGCTGAGATTGAAGTATAATTATCATAATCGAATAAAATCAAATTATTGTATTTCATCTGTTGAATTTTCGATTTCATAATAAGTAGCATAAAGTGTACCTTTTTCATGCTTTATGTTATAACTCTGCAATGTACACGGTGTTTTCAGTCTTAGACAAATATTCTTTAAACTATTCAGCAAGCAGTAATTTAAATCAAATAAAAATGTTGATGTGTGAATGTCATTGTTTTTAAAATAGAAAAAGTGGAAACTCTACAGGTCGCTCAATACAACAAAAACGAAAATGTTGCAGGCTCGGTTTGATTGAGCCTGTTCATGGACAGTTGTGGAAATGCATGTCAAATTTGAATTTGTGCTCAACTCCTACAATTTAAAATATACCTGGAATTATTGTTAAATTTGTAATATATTCCTAAATATTTTTTATTATAATTTAAATTGTTATGTTTAAACAACAATCCCTTTTCTTTCAATAAAAGGTACAAGATAAAAAAATATAAATTTTATAGTTATCACATTTTTCTTAAATAAATTTTAAAACTTTGATAATACTCTGTTTGGTACACTGTTTCCTCTTATTGATACAGTTATACAGTTGACTGTCTTTCTAATTAACAATGACCTCTATTTACTAGACTCATACTGTGAAAGTCATTAGCCCTAAACTGCGCTGAAGGAGACAAAATTTCCTTTGTCCATTGCAAAGATTTATGCCAAATCCCAGGTATCTTAGTTGTTAATATGGATCAAATTATTTTTTTAAACAACTGTTTCAAACAGAGCGGTATAATGCTTCAAACTGGATGTTGAATATATTTGCTTCTTTGACAGGGTCAGTATGAGTGAGATCCTTGTCTTTCAGAGGTGCTTCACCACAGTTTTCGGTGTTATTCTGCCAAATGTAAGAATAAATATATTGTTTCTGCCTGACAGCGAATCGCCATCGAAAATAACAGATTCCAAATAGAACCGATAAGCATTTGCTTTTGGGTGCTATATTTAAAGGCCTTGGAGGATTTTGTCAGAGTGGGGTTAATATGATGGGACTTCTTTATTCTTTTGTAATGTTTGTCACGTTTGCATATTTGGCAAAGGATTGTGGGGGTTAACCAGGGATGATCAAATCGTGGCTTTTTTTTATACAAAACGGTGGGCGAACTGAGAAAAGAGGCCTGCTTAATGAATCCGTAGGCATTGTTTAGTACAATATGGTATTATACATCAAAACGTTTGCTATTGTCTCTTCTTTTCAACCAGGGTGGATACAGGCTCAAAAATCTATTTTTAAATTTTGACGAGGCTCCAAATGGGGACAGATTTTTTATCCAGTTTTAACGGAGCTTATATAAAAAAAATCATTTTTTCACAAAATTGGATTAAAATTGTATCTATTTTGTAAAATGAATCATTTTGTTCATGAAATTAATCATTTTAAAAACTGAGACCTGTAGGTTTTTCTTAGATATTTTGAACCTTTAAATTAAGTAATGCATATAATATAGATGTATTACTTTTACACTGTTTATGAAATCTTCACGACAGCAAGGTGACATGTGTTAAAGTTCGGGTGAGGGACAGACATTCTTATTCCATAATCAAATAATAGGTAGTAATTATGTCGTATCTCATGCAAAACTTGCACATTTTACCTCAAGGCACGAGAAAAAACATGCATGATTAGTAGCAATACCTGTAAAGATCAGCACTTTGAAAATTACTATGTTAAAATCAAATCATTTACTGCCCTGGGGGGGGTGTGTGTGTGTGTGTGCGGGGGGGGGGGGGGGGGGGGGATAAGAGAGAATTTGGAACAAAACAGAAGACTATTTTATTATAATAAATTGTTAAAACCCACAGAGTTTCATAAAATTTCGTAAAATTTGTTGAGTAAACTGTTGCTGGAAATAGTGTATTCAGAACGGGATTCCCATGCGATCCGAAAGAAATGATTAATGGCGACATATACCAAACTGTTAGACCATATCAGAAGGTCACAAAATGACATGTTGCCAGTCCGAGTTCCGCGACTGGACCGATCTATGACGTCATTAAAATGGTGGCCGAGTTTGAAATTATAACTTGGCGTATTTTATAATTTATTGAAGTTACACAGCAAAACTTCATTTTACTATCTTTGGTTTTCCATTCTAGAATATTAGTTGTCAATGTGTTAACCATATTGAAGTATATAAACAAATAAAGTGAATTTTTCAAAGTATATCTTACCCCATCCACTATATTTCAACAGATTTTTTTTGTTGAAATGTATTTGAAGGCATATGCTATATCATAAACATATACTAATATCATTATATTCCAATAGTGATGTAGCTTTTAATGTGTGCGTTAAACTATCGCAATGTTACGTGCACTTTCCAATTTCGATATTTATGTAGCATGTTATGGAACAAAGCTCATTCTCTGCTACACATCAACATTATCATATACCAATTTGCTGGCCCATCATTCGTATCGCGTTGAACTACACAAATATTTTAAATACCCACACTTAACTAAATGCAATGATTAGAATTCCGACCTTCTTCTAACGTTTCTTTCCCGGTAGATAAGTTTTACATTGATGGAAGCCTTTCAGAATTTAAGGATTAATAGTTTCGATAGGATTTCAAAACTTCTTTGGATGATAGTTGAGTCATTTAACAATCAACTTTCCAAAGTCTATAATTTCGATTGTTACCGTCATTTTAGAATACGCCGGTCATTTAAGCCCACTTAGTGCAAAGGAAACTTTTCATGATGGGTATCACGACTGGGTGATCAAACATTTGCCATCGTCTGGAATTCGGAATAATCTTAAAGATCTTGGATAATTTTATCAATGGTCGAGGGCTGGTACAACATTTAATAACATTTTAGGAGGATTTTCATAACAGTTCTAATGACATAATTCTTACTATCGAAAGTGTCTTTTTTAAATCATAAATAAGGCATAAAGAACATATGGCAGCCATTCAAGCTTCTTGGAATACAGGCACCTTTATTAGAGAGCGGTTGCTGTATATTATTATTATCTTCCTGATTCTAATGGGCTAAACTTAGTCTAATTAAAAATATAACCCGTGTAAGAAGCATTTTAGTTCTGTACTTCTTGATGTTTAATGAGTAATACACCAACTGCAACCTGTAAATGTTATGTGATAACCACGAATAACTGGTCCAGGAGTAGGTTTGTAGATGTATGTGTACATGTAAGGGTCGAGCATACAAGATTCTGTGACGAGCTGAAAGAGAATATAACTGCCCAAGATATGTTCAAATTTTCACTCCCGTTTTCCGTGGAATGACCCAGAATCATCTAATGTACCAGCCTGGGGGATGAGTAACCTTTTTCTCCTGAGGAATTTAGCTGTTGATGAAAGATCTTAAATGTCAACGTTTCCGTCCAAACACTAGAATTGCTATGTATTCTTTTCATCGACAATAACTTGGCATATTTTGTGTTTATTGCCTAATATATAGAAGTTTTGAAATATTGTAAGACGTTATGATTGCCGTCTGTAATTTTTCACCCTAAGAGCATTGGTCTCTTTCAACAACTAATATTTGCGATTGCCTTTCTTGACAGAAAACAAAAAAGCTTTTTTCCTAAAAGGATCGTTATAACTTCTAGGTATTATTTAGGGCGTTTTTTTCAGTCACATTTGACTCTATTGCTTTAGCACAATAATCGTTTCGTATCTGATTTTAGACCGATCCATTGTGCTCCTTTTGCCGCGGCTCTATCACAATCTCTTTACCAAGATGCAAAGTCAGTGTTTGTCGAAGAATTCACGATCATGATATTAAATGAGTTCTCGAATGGTAGAAAAGTGTTGCATATGTGCAAGGATACAATTTGACATTTTGATATATCTTTACAGGTGTTAAACAGTGATATTTAAAACAATGTTACAAAGAAGATATTAACAGACAGAAGTTAAATCTTGTAAAAAAAAAGTAGAAGCAAAGTTATTGATGTGTTGTATACTGATGCTTAAACATTTCTGACACGATAGTAAATGTTCCAAAGACATCATGTAAGTATTAATTGAAAGTTGTGTATATTTTACGGAAGAACAATATTTCATGGTTGCAGGGTTTCGCGACACATCAATTTGAATGGTTCAATAGCGAAGATATATGAATGTCACAACAACTACAACGAAAGTAGAAAGTAAGTTCTAAATGTGAAAGATAGATTAGTTATAGATTTTTTATTCTATTATTGTGTCCATCTGCGTTGAGTAGCAAGACAAGATATCACTAGTTGTAGAATTGTTTTATAATATATTAATAAACATTTTTGAAGGGCCTTGAGCTCAAGTCCCTGCGAGGTGTTGGAGTTTTGGTCCTAAGTTTTTCTAATCTATTATTATTACTGTTTTCAATTATGTGAAACTATTGTCATTGAATAATATCAACAGGTTTCGATTTTTTTATTTATATTTAATTACTATGACGCATAGAAATTACTTCACAAAAGCTTTTGTTTTATTTTACGTCCCTTTAAAGATGTACTATAATCACATTTTTAATAATAGTTCATCATCGCATATTGATCTAAATCTAGAAAATCCTCATTAAACATCTTTACCTTGACTAAATATATAAACTAACTGTGTATACTGCAATCATCATTTAATATCTATAAAGGTACAACCGTTCGTTTTGAACAAACATCCAGATTTTTAGTGGCATAACATATTCATACTGTGCTAATTTACACATTAATTAGTGTGTAGTTACTGTATTTAAACATAACTCACTACCTTTCATACTCACAAAACAAACATGTTTATTTTATCATTCCATGAATAATATGCGATAATTGTTCATATATTCAAATATGAAATTTGGGCATAATATATCTTTAATATTGTATAAATGGCGTTCCTTTAATTCAAAACAGCTTAATGCTAAATAATTATGTAAGTGCTCGTTGTAAACTACAAAAAGCCTCCCCTTTAGCATAAAAAAGAAATAAATTCCGATCAATCATTCGAAGATGATGATAGATTTAATTTTAAAAATGGCCTCCGTTTTGATTACGTCATAATTCGGTCCAGTCGCAGAATTCTGACTGGTGACATGGCTTAGAATGAACTTAAGTTATTACGAAACAGATTGGTATATGTCGCCATTAATCTGTTTTTCAATCGCACTGGATCCATAACATCTCTAAGTGAATACACCAGTATATATGCGTCAAAGTATGGGAGAAATATCTAGAAATATGAGAAAATCAAAGAAAACAATTTCAGGACTGTTAGATGCATGACTGTGTTATCATGTATAGCAGGTAGCATAGATACAGTCCCTGGCTCACAGATTTTTCAAAGTCCGTGCTTCCCCTGGCGCGGACACTTTTATGAGCCGCGGGGATGCGCGTTTTTTCCGTAATATATATAACAGCTTACACCGCGACCAAAACCAATAAATCGATTGCGGTGTATCGCAGCGCATCGTGGTGAAGTGCCGGTGGTTCCCGGTGAATTGCGGTGGACCGCCGCGATTTAAAGGTAAGAAAATGTCTATATAAATGCTATATACAGTGCAGAATGCATATACATGTAAACTGACAAGAAGTTTAGCGTTAATTATTTAGAGGAAAAATGAAAAGTAAATGGTTTTTCATCACCTTTAATAATAAGGCAGTGGCTACGATTACGGTACCGTAATCCTAGCCTCCGATTCTAGGATTACGGAAGTTTTTAAGAGGCATCAAATATATGTTAAGGCATACATAAATGATGTTGTGAACTTACTTTTTTTCACTTAAAAAGCGAAAACGAAACACAAAAACGTATACGGGTGTTGATTTCGCCCGATTCTATATGCGCGGAAATCTAAAGTGACAGGCAAAATCAAATCATAAAAATTTTAAGTAATGAATATCTTTAAAAATATTTTTGAGCTATTATTAAGAATATATATAATTCTTCGTTTGTCTGCCAATTTTCAAAAAAAAAATAGTGTGTTTTGGAAAGAAAAATGTATGTATACGGGGGTTGATTTTGCCTGTTTCTTCAAGATTATGCTAACCCGAAATGGCTGATTGATAACACGAAATAATAGGGCAGGCATAAAAAAACACGCTATTTTAAGTGAAATAAGTAAGTTAACAATAACATTTATGCATGTCCAAACATACATTTGATGCCTCTTAAGTACATCCGTAATCCTAGCCTAACCTCATAGGTGTGTCTAGGAATACGGGACTTCTGGCCTAGAATCGGAGGCTAGTATTACGGTACCGTAATCGTAACCACTGTCTAATAATAATAATTTCAAACATATTTGTCATAGATTATATCAGTTATACGTATAGCCGTAATATAAAATTTATCTACTGTCAAGATTTGATAACAACTATCTTTATATAAAATAATGTATTCTTTGTCTTACCATTTCTTATATGCTTAGTTTGTTTTTCATTGTCGTCGTATTATTTTAAAAGTAAATATCTGCATAGAGTGAAAACCAAATATTTCTTCAGAAGCATAATAATAAAATAATGAAAAATATCATATCAGTGTAATTGATTTCTATTTATATATATAAAAAACCTACAAAAGAACTGTTAAATATATTTATGATAAACGTACAATCATGCATAGTTATTGAAATATAACACAACAGGTTAAAATCAGATTATTGAGTTTCACCTGTACAAGAAATGCCAAAACTGACGAGAGTAAATATGAATGGAAAGGGAAGATAAATCGCATATATATCAATGAACCTCTTTTAGAATAATATGTATGCAGTTGCTTTAAACTGCAATACGAACAGTCTACGCGCTCAATATAAGAGCTTTTAAAATTATATCGGTGAATGTAATGTGACATTCCGCTAGATACATGTACATATAATATAATTAAATTTAAAATAAACTAAATTTTAAGATAAAAAAAGATAAAGAAAGTTTTGAAATAAAGGGATGTAATACAAAAAAATGCCTAACAATTTTTCTTCTCTTATTATTATATTAAAATAAAAATTACGAAGATAACCCTTTAATTTGGCACATAAACTCTTTGTTTTTGTATGAAGACGTACTTGTTGAAATAATAAACAAAATTATAAGAAAACGAATTAAAAAGTTGCACGAATATACGCAAGAAAAATCTGAAGTTTCTTTTTTTGCTAGGTATTCCTTTCAAAACGCGTAAGCTACAAGCAGGAGTTATATTGTCTTTTTAGCCAACTTTTGCCGATATAGGATCACGTTTAATAAATAAATATGAAAAGAACGTTTTTCTTATAATATATTTGTTAAACATTTGAAGTATGTTTTTAAAATTATCATCAACAATAATGACTCACACGTTATATTTTTTTTATAAACTGGATATTATGTATTACCAGTGTAGTACAGACGGTGTAAAAATTTAATTGGTGTTCAAATTTAGCTTGATAAAATATATATATATTCGTTAAATTTGTATACATAAGAATCTATTAAATGTTACGTCTAGATACACTATTGAATAACTTTTATCAATTCGTAGTGTGTGATTTTTTTAATTGAAGCTAAAAAAAACATCGCAGAACGTTCTTTATATTTATATGAAAATAAATAAAATAATACTGTTGCGCTCTGGCTAGCTCGGATCGATGGTTTCGGGACTGGTTGTGGTTCGGCAAGAGAAGTTGGGTAGGATTCACCAGGCTGGGATCTCGAACTCTGGCTATGTGGTTGCGTAAAACTGGACTATCATGCAGGCTTGCGACTTCCGGTTTCGTGGTTAAGAACAGATTGGGTTTGAATGCAATTCTGCTTTGTGGCCGATTCACTAAGGCTATTTTACTCCAGTTAGACTACTTATTTTACCAAGATTTACTTAAGTTCTACTTAACACTAATAAGAAATCACTAAGATCAAATAAATTTAAATTGCAAATTTATTTATTTTATCCCTAACAAAAATTAAGACAATGCATATAAAATACTGACTCTAAATAAATACTAATAATGTATCAGCAAAACATCTTAGTTAACAACAAACAATGTTAAATATTTAGAATCTTTAAATGAAACAAATGCTTGCCTATAAACCTCAGTATTAAATCTTAAAAGTAATCTTATTTTACTGTTAAAAGTTACTTACTTAAGCCAAAAATAATCAAGTCTTGAAAAATTCTAGAGTCAAAAATAGAATACTGGCAGTTACCAAAAATAGGTTAAGCTCTTGGAGTTCAAAGTCTGGAGAGTCCCCTCAATGGAGCTACAAAAAGCTTTTATACTGACCAAGTGCACACCATAAACATGTGTGCACACACCAACTGTGTGGGTGCACACAACCAAACTCTGAGTGAATGTACAACTGTGTGCAGAACAGCCAAAACTATGGTTAAATCATAAAAATCAGAGTTTAAACTACTAAAATAAATTAAGTTGCATGAAAACTGGACATAAATCAAAGGTATAATTCCTAAATAAAATGACTATTACCTGAAAAACTCTGATCCTTTGCTTAAATTAAAGAAAATTTAGCTTAGAATTGTTTTGACAGTTGGAATAATTCCTGGAATTCTACTAGGTTGTCAAGGGTAACTACCCAGAATGCAATGGGGCAAAATGGCTGCAGCCAGACAGGGATGCTGCACTGTAATCAATTTAAAATGCAATAACTTACAAAATACAACAAATATGATGACAGTCTGACTTTAAAATAATGCAATAGTAAGTACAGAAATGATTTACCTAATAAATAATTGATGACATCAATAGTATTGGCAGAAATCTTAGTAAAATGGTACTGACACTGTGCTAAAAATAGAATACATAAACAAAACACTGGGATGTATCATTACCCCCCTCTTTAAATGTCAAAGTTCCAACTGACATTAAGAATAAAAGTTAACTAAGCAAAATGATTAAAGTACATCAGTTTGACAAAATGTGTAAAAATTTACCACTGTCCCTTTAAACATTGAAAATCTACCTTTAAAGTTAAAGTAATCTTCAGTCTAAAAAAATTCAAAGTGGTAAAATCAATTTAACTTTCTTCTAACATTACAAATATTAAATTCAAATTGAATAGAACAAATAATTTAACCATTAACAACAGTTACTTTAACATTAAGTTTCAAAAATCCCATTTATTAAACATTACACATGAAATATTAAAGGAAGCATATAAAATTGCTATATTATTAAGTAATAAGTAGCACCAGTGTCTATCATTAAACACACAAATATTAACTTAGATAAACTATAACTTCAAAGTCTTTGTTTTCATTTTCACAGAATTATGCTTATAAAGCATAATATATCACAGAATGTCCATCACACTTCACTAATATTCACAGAAGCACAGTTTGTATTCCGTTTAACCGACTGTTTATAAAAGTTCCACGAATGTATACGGCTCTGTAATGGAATTTCCTCATCGACAACCAGGATTTACCGCGATTTAAGCGTCAGTATGCCTTGAAGTTTTGATACGTTGCTTCGAACTTGAAGATCGCCAGCTCCATATTTGCCTGTCATGGTCCATCCATTTTTCTTTAAATTGTTACATATAAATGACCAATGTTGTCTATAAATGTCCATGAATGTAAATTGGATTGACTGCAAATGCTTGTAAAATGTTCATTTCTTGTTCACTACAGACTTTAATGCGGATCTGTTCTCCTTATCCTCCCTGTCATCTCTGCTTGTTCGTCTTTTGTTGTTGTGTTTGTATGACTGCTCATTGTTTGATTTTTTGTCGTTACTTTTGAGTTGTCTGTCGTTTTCCCTGTTGTGTGGTCTATCGTTTCTGTTGTGCAGTCTGTCATCTCCTCGGTTCTGTTGTCTGTCATCCCCTCTGTTATATGATCTGTCGTCTCCTGGGTTGTGTCGTCTGTCCTCCTTGTTGTTGCGTGGTATGTCATCTCTGTTATGTTGTCTGTTATCGTTCCTGTTGTGTTGTGTTGTGTTACTTGGTCTATCTATATAACTGACTGTACCTTCACCTCTTCTCTCCTGTTCCCTCCTACCGTTCCTAATCTCATCCCGGATACTTTCCACTGTCTTCTGCAGTACACCCAAAACAACTGTAACCTGATCTACTGATCTTCTTACCCCCTGGATAGCTCTTCTGTTGGATTCAACTGATGACACGATCTTCTCTAAAGTTTCTTCCAATTTTCTGCACTCGCCTTCCTGATCTTGCGTTCTTCTCCTTTTCCGTTGCGGTTCTTCTGTCTGTGTTTCTTCATCTTTCATTGTTTGTGGTTCAGCTTCGGGCGACTTCATGATAGGAATGCTAAGGGGCAAATCTAAATTTTCAAAACTCATCTCCTGGTTTGGTAGTATCTGGTCAAAAATGTTTTCCTCTGCTTGTGGTTGTAAGATCGGTGTCTGCAATGTGGACATATTTATTGTCGTCGTTGTTTTAGTAGGCGTTGAGCAGAGTGCTTCTAGGAAATTAAAGGGTGAGAACTGGTTACTGGTTATGGTTTCATTGACATTGGCTAAGATGGTGTTAGTGGTGGTATTTGGTTCTACTTCGCTATTTGGTATGGTGGCAGTAAATGGAAGATGTGGCTGTTGAATAAATGGTTGAGTCATAACTGGATTGCTTACTGTTGATGAGCCGCAGCTAGGAAAAGGAAATGTTTGCTGAGGTACTACGGATGTTTCGGTCAGTCTTGGTCTAGAAACAAAATCAGCAAGGACCTCTGGAGTAACACGTAACGTTATCAAACCATCTTCTTCGGGAGTCTTCTCATACGAGTAATCCTCATGATCCAGCATCAATGGGTCTTCGACTGCAGAGGTACCAGCTAAGCATTCTCTCAAGGTCTCCCTTCTGTAATCAACCCCTTCTACCATATCACGTGGTGCTGTATTAAACACTAGGTATCGATTATCATTGACCCTTGTACCCATGTCCTTGCGCATCAGAACGTGCCTTCGGTAAGTCTTTACGTGTTTCCTAAGTGCCTCCTCTGTTGTTGACCTGAACAGACAAAGGGTGCAATAGAACGGCGAATCTGACAGTGGAAAGTGGTGCTTCCAAACATGACCAGTGACTCTGTACTTCACTTTTATGTACACCTTTCCTGCCTTCTCACAGTGTAAACACTTGTATAGCCTGCCACGTCTAGGAACCTTCTCACTCATATTGACCTGAAACGAGATCCATTTTGACCAACTTTACTTCTATGAATGTGACCAATAGTAATACATGGATATGGAGGTTCGTTGACAGATGATCATCTTAAAATTGATATACAATAATTTTCACGTGTTTTGCTGATACATGCACTCTACTTTAGACTACGATAAACTACAGCTACGCCTATAACAACATTTACAGCACTGCACAGGACATCATTGTTACTTTACTGACTTCTGAGACTGCTGCGTCTTGATGTTCTTGCTGATCTTCTGAATCCATCTAGGGATATTTGTACCAAAATACGGTTTCAACTTGTCATGATGTACCAGTTTCTCTCGGCCTTCTCTGTTCATCTGTATCAGAAAATTCACATTTGACATTTTTTCTTTAACTACGAAAGGTCCATCAAATTTCTTTTCCAGCTTTGGCGTAACTCCTACTTTTCTTGACTCATGCAGGTACCATATGACATCCCCAGCATTGTAGTTGTGGTATGAAGTTTTTGTATCATAGAGGATTTTACTCCGCCTGGCATTTGACTGGAGATATTGCCTTGCAATCTTGTGAGCATGCATCATTTTGGCTCGGATTTCTTCCACATACTCACAGTATGATGGCACATCTGTAGAGTTTACAGCATAACCAAATAACAGATCCGCTGGAAGCTTAATTTCTCGGCCTAAACTTAGTAGGTTAGGCGTCAGTTTGGTAGATTCGCATGGTGTACATCTGTATGCGCCTGCGAGACAACCGAGATATAAATCCCATTCATCTTGTTCGTCAACTATATATGCCTTAATCATCTTCGAAAGTGTCCTATTGAATCTTTCGGTCTGTCCATTACATTTTGGATTTCTCGGACTTGTTCTAGTTTTCCGCACCTCTAAAAGTTTACAAAGCTCTTGAAATAGTTTACTTTCGAATGTCCTCCCTTGATCTGTGTGAATAGACAAAGGCGTTCCCCATCTTAAGATGAAATAATTCATAATTCGGCGTGCACAATCATCTGCATGTTGGTTTGGTACAGCTACAATCTCTACGTACTTGGTAAATAAATCAGTCATCACCAGAATGTACTTATTTTGCCTAGGTATTTCTGGGAATGGTCCTAGATAGTCAATAGCTAGAGTGTCCCATGGTGCTCCACTTCTAAGGTGTCCCATAGCTGCCTTAGGAGGCTTCTGAAGTTGCTTATCAGCTGCACAGATGTCACACCTCATGATATAAAGACGTATATCTTCCTTCATGTCAAACCAATAATACCTCTGGGAAATCTTTTCTTTTGTCTTTTTGGTTCCAAGATGTCCAGATAGTACGGTATCATGCATCTGGTGTATAACTTCTTTCCTCATCTGTTGTGGTACAATCAGTTGCCTATACTCCCCGGTACCATTCAATTTTTTGAAATCCTTGTATAAGACATCATTCTGAAGGTGTAAATTATCCCATATTACCCAGTAGTGTCTGCAGGCCGGACTCTCTGTCATCATGTCTGAACTGTTAGGCTTTTTGTTCTCAACCTTTGCCTTGTAAACTAGTCTAATATCGGTGTCTTTTGCTTGCTGTTTAGCAATTTCGCCTGCAGTGCTGATGTACATCCATCTCAGATCGGTGATGTCTTTTGAAACACAAGGTTGTGACGTTTGATCTGTAACACTACGAACTTCTGTTGTTTGCTCCACTTGATCTTCATTGTGATCTCTCCTGCTTTCTATGTGTTGCTGTTGAGTCCCTTTTAGCTCTAACATCATATCATCTGCCCTCTTTCTACACTTCTTGCATGGACCACATTTTAATGACTCACTTGTGTCGACATCATGACAGGTGCAATCTCTCGGACTTTCACATCTGGACAAGGCATCACAATGTCCTTGTTTACATCCAGATCTATATTCTATGGAGAAATCAAAAGGTGCAAGGATCTCAATCCATCTGGCAATCTTTCCACTGGGCTCCTTTAACTTGAACAACCAAACTAGTGCCTGATGATCACTCCTTACTGTGAAATATCTACCTAGTAGATACTGACGGAAATATTACACAAAATAGACTACTGCAAGGACTTCTTTTTCTGTTATGCAATAGTTCTGATCAAAGCTTCTTTTATTGCATTGAAGGCATTTTCACAGTGTTCATCCCACACAAACGCTTTGTCCTTTCTGGTCAGTTCTGTTAATGGTCTTGCAATCTTCGCATAATTTCTAACGAACCGTCTATAATAAGAACCTGTAGCGACAAATTGTTTCGTTTGCTTGGCATTTATTGGTCTAGGCCACTGCACTATTTTGGAGATGTCCGTAGGATCTGGCTTGATACCTTCCTTTGACACAACATGTCCTAGAAAAATGACTTCTGTAGCAGGTGACATTTTTCTGGCTTTAGCTTTAGTCCAGCATCTTTTATTCTGCTAAGAACTTCATCAACCCTGCTAATGTGTTCTTCAAAATTTATGATGTTATCTATGTAAACGAGACAGGTTATCCACTGCAGTCCTTGAAGTGCTAACTCCATTGTCCTCTGAAAGGTACTTGCGGCATTATTCAAACCAAAAGGCATCCTTGTCATCTCATATTGACCAAATTTGCAAGAAAATGCGCTCTTGGGAATATCTTCCTTCTTAAGTGGAATCTGGAAATACCCGCTAGTTAAATCAAGGCTGCTGAATAAACTGGAACCTGATACCGCATCCAAACAATCTTGTACCCTGGGCAGTGGAAATCTATCCGGTTTAACAAGTGCGTTGACCTTCCTGTAGTCAACACATGGTCTTATGGCTCCTGACTTCTTACGTACAAATACTATCGGGCGTGACCATGGAGAAGTGCTCTTCTGTAAAACCCCCTTCTTCATTAGATCTTCAATAGCTGCTTTTTCCTCTGCTGCGTAAGCTAACGGGACTTTTCTTGGTCGTTGTTTGGCTGGTATTGCATCCCCCGTGTTGATTGGGTGTTTGGCTAAGTTGGTTACTCCAATGTCCCACTCATCTTTGGGAAAGCTGTCACTATATTTAACAAGAAGTCCCGCTAACACTTTTCTTTCATGATCCATTTTTCCTTCCGTTGATTTTTTATACAGATCTCTGAGGTGTTCTGGAACAGCTTCTTCATCAGCTAGGGTAAATTTTAGGGATGGGAACGAATGTTCGAATATTCGAAAATCGGTCAAATATTCGAATATGAAAATCAAATTCGAATATTCGTAAATTATTGTATTTTCTTTTTAAAAATAAGTATCATTGATTTTGGGCAATATGAGCATGCTAATTCTACAGAATAAAACCATGTCATGTTAGTTTATCACGTATCAAAAGATGTCCAATTAACAAGAAAATAGCAATGCATAATTGGCAGGGGCCATCGTTACTTATTAACAGTTTGCAACAGGCGTCAATGTGTCAGATGCATGTCAAAAGATGTCCATTTGACAAGAAAATTGCAATGCATAATTACCTGGGGTCATCGCTACGGATTAACAGTTTGTATTAGGCGTAAATGTGATATCTTTTTATCTTTTGTTCATTTTTATTGGCGCCTGTTTTATGTAACAATTTGTAGAATATTTTTTTCGAAAACAATACCAAACTTGTAGATATTGTCGATCTTATACAATATTTTGTACGACGTTTCAGACCATCCGCAGAATCGGTTTTCATCCGCAATCGGCCGTATTCGAATTAAATTTTGAAGTACCGGTAGTCAATAAAAAAAAATCAAGAAAAACGTATGATTGATGCACAAGTTCATGTTGAAGGAGGTTTAAGTCTGCCTTACTTGTATTTTACGCGATGATTTTTACACGCTGATTGGATTTTTTCAAAATGTCGGCATTAATACAACAGCGCGTCACGTGTTTAAATGGGACGACCTGTTATTTTTAGATAAAATTGCGACGGTCTAAATTATAATCGTTTTGATTTTTTGTATCATTTTGAAACTAAAACACTGAATTAGTTAAATATGGTCATGATTATACTGACAGAATCGTGAAATAAGACGCTAGGATCGGCGGGTTTCGCTATGTAGGATCGGGCTACCCGAAACAAACATTTTTTGGCCTTATTTACGATGATCAACGCTTTAAACAAATAAATACGTTGTGTATATGCCAATCACTTAATAAGAATTTAAAGCTTCCATTAAAACTAACCGAATATTCGAATATATTCGAATATGGCAAACCGAATATTCGAATATTGATTTCAGTATTCGTTCCCATCCCTAGTAAATTTCCTTTCGGTTCTGGGACTGCTGCTATGTACGTCAAGTCTTCTTATACTGCTTTGGTTTTTCTCTTCATTATTTTCTTCCTCCGCTGTATTGCTAACAACCCTCTCTATTCTCTCAGCTGTAGCTATCACTGCATCCTGCTTCAGAGTAACTTCAGTTGGAAAAGGGTTCAGTATTCGTACTTTACAGTGGGTAGCCTTGTTTATGTCCACTAGTGTTGAAGCCATCATCAACTGATACCTGTCCTTGAAATTGTCTGTAGGTTCTACCACGTAGTTTGCCTGATCATCCCTGTCATCAGCTTCCACCTTCTCAACATAAACATCAATAATCGACTCCGCTTGACCAGGTATGCTTATGTCATCTGCCACGACTACCCTTCTAGTCTTCTTGTGCTTGCCAACTTGAACAGTCGGTATCTCAATTCCATCAAGAATGATCTTATTCTGGCTCAGTAAGATGTCAGCTGGTCCCTTCTCACTCCCCATCAAAACATCAAAACCCAGCAGAGCATCATCCTCTATTTCAGCCACCATGGCCTCACTGATGATCTCATACTTTCCAATTCCAAGCCTAAACTCAGCTTTTCCCCTCTCCTTAATAGGCGACCCGCTTGCCCCTTTCAAGCACATAGACCTGCTTAGTTGTGATCTTTCATTCTCTGCAATCTTCTCGTAAATTTTTTGTGGAAATTACGGTTCTGGAAGCCCCAGTGTCTGCGGTGAACAATAAAGGTACACCCCCAACAGCACCTTTCACACAAACTCTATCACAAAGGCTCCTCTTCTTACTCTCCTCTTTATTTTTCTGATCTATCTTGTCTTCACACTGGCCTTTTTCCTCTAAGCGGACCTCTCTTTGGCCACAAGAGCTGGTCCCTGCTAGTTTAAAGACCCACTACGACTGTTGGAGTCAGTATGGTTCCCTCTACTTCGATTATGACCTCCCATCTTTCTGTCTGATCTTTGTTTATCAGGACACTCCCTAGCATAATTACCCTTTCTGTGGCAGTTGAAACATTCAACTGTGTTATTCCTGTGGTTTGAACCTCTTCTACCAGTATCTGCCTTGTTAGCCTTTTCTAGCTTCTCAAGTCGTTCGAGTATCTTCTGCAATGCCTGTTCTTGGCTGTTGTTATTTGACTCACAATCCGATTTATTACTATCGATTTCAGTCACAGGCCTTCTCTCAGTCTGTTTCCTTTCTGGTATCCGGTACGCCCTGTCTTCACTGAAGGTTGCTTCTCTCCTTTCATCAGAATTATCTACCGTCCTTCTGGCATATTTACCATTTCTTCTATCATACCCAACAGAACCTCTGGTCTGGATGAAGTTGACTACATGAAAAACAGCTTCATCTATAGCTGATGGCTCTTTGTGATATTCCACCTCGAATCGTGCTTCATCATCTCTCAGTCCATCTAAAAATCTTCTCACCAAATCCTCATTTCGGATATGTCTATCTCTGTAGCCGTGTGCTTTATCATAAAGCACCTTCAAATCTGCTGCGAAGTCCTCTGCTGTTTCACCAGCCTTTTGTATTATTCTGCTGAATTTTGCAGTAAAAGCCCTATTTGTTTCAATGACCATGAATCTGTTGTTCATTTCTTGAACCAATTCTCTGTAATTGTATAAAACTCTAGGTTGCAGTTGGGAAAACATAAATTCTGCTGCTTTTCCTTCTATCCTAGGTAATAACTGGTCTATCTTTTCTTCACCAGTCCAACCATAGCGACTTGCGATAGCTTCAAAACGAGCTATCCATACTGCCCAATCATCTTTTCCAGAGAAAGCAGGTACTCGTATGCTGTCATTGATCCTAGGTCTTTGCCACTGGGGTTGCATAGCTGTATTGTAATATGTTCCATGACTTGAACTGGTTGGTACTTCACTGGCAATATGGTACTGACTATTCTCTTCAACTACAGGTATTCTTTGAACATTATAGGAGTTACGGTTGAAATTGTTTGCCGGTTGTTCATGAAAACTCTGACGCTGATATGGCCTTTGAATAAATCTGCCTTGAACAGGACCTGAAAAAGCATTGTATGGTTCTCTAGTGTACTGTTGCTTACACTGGTTTTGCAAATCTGTATAATTCTGGGTTGTTGGTATATTATTCAAACTGCTTTGTTGCCTTGAATTCTCAGATGATGCTGTCTGAGACTGCTTTATGTTACGTAGTTCTGTTACAACCTCCTTTAGTACTCCAGTGATGTTACTCAATACATCTGATGATAATCCGGTTTCATCATTGCTCTGTTGTTGGAATGATGTGTTAACTTCAGCATCTCTTAACGAAAAAGGTCTGTAAGCTGGCTCGGAATGCACTGAAAGATGATCTACATCCTGTAGGTCTGCTTGGTAGTCTTGGCTTTGATCTTCACATCTATCGTTGAGATGATTGCCTTTGGATTCTGAACCGGGACCTCTGTTGAAGTATACCACTCCTTCACTATCAACTGGAGAAAATCTGTCCATGGTAGCGTTTCTTAGTCTATAGGCTTGTGTTCGAATCTCTGGTCCTCTCTGTTGAATTGTTTGAAAGGATCCCATCGCTGCCACCAAGAAAGTGTTGCGCTCTGGCTAGCTCGGATGGTTTCGGGACTGGTTGTGGTTCGGCAAGAGAAGTTGGGTAGGATTCACCAGGCTGGGATCTCGAACTCTGGCTATGTGGTTGCGTAAAACTGGACTATCATGCAGGCTTGCGACTTCCGGTTTCGTGGTTAAGAGCAGATTGGGTTTGAATGCCATTCTGCTTTGTGGCCGATTCACTAAGGCTATTTTACTCCAGTTAGACTACTTATTTTACCAAGATTTACTTAAGGTCTACTTAACACTAATAATAAATCACTAAGATCAAATAAATTTAAATTGCAAATTTATTTATTTTATCCCTAACAAAAATTAAGACAATGCATATAAGATACTGACTCTAAATAAATACTAATAATGTATCAGCAAAACATCTTAGTTAACAACAAACAATGTTAAATATTTAGAATATTTAAATGAAACAAATGCTTGCCTATAAACCTCAGTATTAAATCTTAAAAGTAATCTTATTTTACTGTTAAAAGTTATTTACTTAAGCCAAAAATAATCAAGTCTTGAAAAATTCTAAAGCCAAAAATAGAATACTGGCAGTTACCAAAAATAGGTTAAGCTCTTGAAGTTCAAAGTCTGGAGAGTCCCCTCAATGGAGCTACAAAAAGCTTTTATACTGACCAAGTGCACACCAAAAACATGTGTGCACACACCAACTGTGTGGGTGCACACAACCAAACTCTGAGTGAATGTACAACTGTGTGCAGAATGTACACATCAAAACAATGTGTACATGGAACAGCCAAAACTATGGTTAAATCATAAAAATCAGAGTTTAAACTACTAAAATAAATTAAGTTGCATGAAAACTGGACATAAATCAAAGGTATAATTCCTAAATAAAATGACTATTACCTGAAAAACTCTGATCCTTTGCTTAAATTAAAGAAATTTAGCTTAGAATTGTTTTGACAGTTGGAATAATTCCTGGAATTCTACTAGGTTGTCAAGGGTAACTACCCAGAATGCAATGGGGCAAAATGGCTGCAGCCAGACAGGGATGCTGCACTGTAATCAATTTAAAATGCAATAACTTACAAAATACAACAAATATGATGACAGTCTGACTTTAAAATAATGCAATAGAAAGTAAAGAAATGATTTACCTAATAAATAATTGATGACATCAATAGTATTGGCAGAAATCTTAGTAAAATGGTACTGACACTGTGCTAAAAATAGAATACATAAACAAAACACTGGGATGTATCAATACGTTTATATACCATGTATAATTGTAGCAAACCAATTTAAAGGAATTAGACTAGATTTGAAATAACGGCGCGGCTTTTATTTAATTCCTGTTATAGTCTTCGTTTTCGTGATTGAAGTAAAATTATCATTTTAAATATTATTGAATAAAGCTATCAAAAGTGTATTTGACAAAAGTAAAATTTTATAAAGACACATTAATTAGTTTTTATGATTGTTTTGCAATAAACGCGGTTGCAAATAATTCATAATATCATTCGTTATATTTATAAATATGCGCCTTAGCAAATCATATCTGGATTTCGCGATTACTTCCGGTGATTCACCGTGATCCATCGCAATTCAGCGCGACCCGCTGAGATTTTACACCGCGAGTCACCGTGGACACTTTATCTATAATAAATCGCGGAGTCTTACAAAATCATCGCGATTTGTCACAGTCCCCAGCAGTGATTCAATGTGAAAAAACATCGCGATTTTCCACTCAGGGTAAATATTTGTGCCGGTGGTAACGCGAAAAAAGCAAAATCCGCGAGCCAGGGACTGTAGCTTACTTTTCTATTGCACTGATATAACTTGGATAGGATTAGGATTGTCAAACGGTGTTCACTAAACAATTTCACTCTACAAACAGATTGTTTCCGTTGTGTAGGGCTTAGGGTAAATCGCTATTTTAAGTGGTATTAACCAGCAATAGCAATCCGAACACTTGCTTCAGCTAGTCAAAGAGACAACTCAATGTTATTCTTAACGAAATTACATTAGGTGATTTGTATCAGGGAAAATATGGTTAAGCCCGCTCAGCCTGGAGGTCAGTAGATCGAATGCAACTGGTTTTTTAGCTTAAAACCACATCTCATATGACACCATTATCGAAGTGAGTGTGTCCATTTGAGTAAATGTGACACTGACATTGCACAATTTATTTGGTTATAAAATAATTGTCTTGCCATCTGATATTACTATGCAACATTGTGTTATATGTCATGCATGTCACATGCCTTTATGGTAGACATAGTACTAGAGATCAATCAATTACCCAAATAATAATCCTACCTTGAACTTACATTTACACCTGTACGAAGAAAATTAAAAGGCAGAATGCAGTAACTGTATGGTTAAAAACATAGTGATAAGTCATTTCATTTAAATGTCCATTTTGATGGTAAATACTGAAGAGTTTTTTCTTGTTTTTATATATGATATGCGATATGGTATAAATAAAATTATATCTAAATTTCAGCTTAAATAGTGGATCTGAATCTATTTTATCAGTCTTAAAACATTCTGTGATATCATAAAATATGCATAATTTGACAATTCTTTTGCACTGACATAAGTTTTTTTTCTGCAATAATCCAGTTATAATTGGGGATTAAATATTTATCAATGGCTAGATAGGTAGGACTATCTGCAAGAGCGAGTACATGGAAATTAAATAAGAAGTTTCAGAAAATCATCAATAACATGCTTGAAAATGATCAGATCAAGACTTGGGTATTTTATTCGGTCTTAAATAATATATATATATATATATCTATAAAGCAATCAACGTTAATTTTTTAACTGTTTTTCATAATATGAAATTTTAGGTACTATATCTACCTTATGGGCCCTGAATTTTATCAATAAACTTGAAACTAGTCTATATATTTTTGTTTAATGTACACATCCGCCGATAGACTGTTATGGGCTACTGTTTGACCGGGTGGTACGTTATTCGAACTTGACTTTTCCTAATGAATATTTGTACTTTGGGTGTTCTGTCTGACATCATGCTATACAAATACGCTCAAAATGTAAAAATGCAATATACATATTTTTGTGACACTTGATACATGACATGTGTGGAGCCCTTGTAATTTACCGCACGTGAAAGTTTTATTCCGATTGATTATATTCGGATATACTGTAGTTCGACAGTCGTAGGAAAAATGCTTTTTACGTAGCAAACGCTATCGTGTATCACGTGACGTATTTATGTCACGCGAGGTTTCTTTTATTGCAGTCTGTGCGGTATGATTTTGTTGACTTCACCGTAAAGAAATAGCGGAATGTTAATTTGTACCAATACTTCAGTAAACGCCTACGAATGAAAGTTGATAATAATTTTAATACCAAAACTTCTGCGATTTTCTACATTTTTTGTATTTTTTCCACAAGACAGCGCAATTATTAGACATCCTCTAACTTTCAATATCGAAAATAACAGGGCAAGCTGTACGATTTATGTACTAGTATTCTATTAGAATTCAGATTCTTATTAATTAGGGATGGGAACGAATACTGAAATCAATATTCGAATATTCGGTTTGCCATATTCGAATATTCGGTTAGTTTTAATGGAAGCTTTAAATTCTTATTAAGTGATTGGCATATACACAACGTATTCATTTGTTTAAAGCGTTGATCATCGTAAATAAGGCCAAAAAATGTTTGTTTCGGGTAACCCGATCCTACATAGCGAAACCCGCCGATCCTAGCGTCTTATTTCACGATTCTGTCAGTATAATCATGACCATATTTAACTAATTCAGTGTTTTAGTTTCAAAATGATACAAAAAATCAAAACGATTATAATTTAGACCGTCGCAATTTTATCTAAAAATAGCAGGTCGTCCCATTTAAACATGTGACGCGCTGTTGTATTAATGCCGACATTTTGAAAAAAATCCAATCAGCGTGTAAAAATCGTCGCGTAAAATACAAGTAAGGCAGACTTAAACCTCCTTCAACATGAACTTGTGCATCAATCATACGTTTTTCTTGATTTTGTTTATTGACTACCGGTACTTCAAAATTTAATTCGAATACGGCCGATTGCGGATGAAAACCGATTCTGCGGATGGTCTGAAACGTCGTACAAAATATTGTGAAAAGATCGACAATATCTACAAGTTTGGTAAAATTGTTTTCGAAAAAAATATTCTACAAATTGTTACATAAAACAGGCGCCAATAAAAATGAACAAAAGATAAAAAGATATCACATTTACGACTAATACAAACTGTTAATCCGTAGCGATGACCCCAGGTAATTATGCATTGCAATTTTCTTGTTAAATGGACATCTTTTGACATGCATCTGACACATTGACGCCTGTTGCAAACTGTTAATAAGTAACGATGACCCCTGCCAATTATGCATTGCTACTTTCTTGTTAATTGGACATCTTTTGATACGTGATAAACTAACATGACATGGTTTTATTCTGTAGAATTAGCATGCTGATATTGCCCAAAATCAATGATACTTATTTTTAAAAAGAAAATACAATAATTTACAAATATTCGAATTTGATTTTCATATTCGAATATTCGACCGATTTTCGAATATTCGAACATTCGTTCCCATCCCTATTATTAATGTAAGGATAACAACTTGCATTCAAAATTAAATCTTTTTTAAAAATTAGTCAAATAAGGGCCATAATCTGATAATTTCAACCAAGAGTTCTTTACATGGGTATGTACACATAGTACGTTCAAAAAAGAAATATGTCCGAACAGTAACACAATTTGTTTTCAATTCAATATAGAGTTATCTAATGAAGTTATTTCAGAAGGTTTGATGAAAAAGAAGAATTGTGTGAAGTTTCAATTGAGCAGATGCAGTGGTTAAGTAGACATTAACTTGTATGCAAAACTTTAACCAATGTGTGACATCAATGACGGCGACGCAGAAAATCGAATGAATAAACTGCACTAAATATTCTTCGAATAATTAAATTAAATTGTGCTGAGTTTTGAAAAGGTTGACTCTTTTGCAAAAATGTCACATTTTACTTTTGCATCCATTATCCTTTGATTGTATTTACATTATATTGATTCTGTATTAAATTGAATTACAACATGAGCTCCACGTGCACATGTCACTAAGATCATGCTCCGAGTATCACACAAGAAACCACCACACTTGATGACATTAAATGATAATGATTAATGTATAATGTCAAAATGCACAAGTTGCAAGAATGAAATATTTGCCAGAAATAGACGTTGCCTTACATTTTTAGTATTTTAGCGTTCAATATATAGGTATTTGGAACATTTTTGTCTCAACATTTAGTATTATGAAACCGTTATTTTGTTTAATTTCATCGTGAAAACAACTCGTCGAACAGAAAAAAATGGTATGAAGTGAAGAGTCTTGTATGTGTAATACTATACTCGTCCCCGAAAATGTTCAAAGTTATATTAATTTATGATTCTTTTGAAATTTTAGCTTTCCCCCTGACCACGACTTAATGTGATTCGGAAAAAATAAAAAAAAGAACAAAAAAATCACCTTTCACAACAGCTTTCACTACATTTAATGTTTGATTATAAAAGTAAGTACATCCACATATAAATTAGTGCAAATTACATTGATACGGCACGTGTGATATGTAGCATATCCACGTAAAATATCACATTGATACGGCACGTGTGATATGTAGCATATCCACGTAAAATGCTTCATTATGAGAGTTTCTCCTGTAGTGGCCGCATATCTATGTGTAAAAATACAAAGAAAATCAAATGTGTCTTAGTTTTATGTATGCCGAGGATATTATGTAGGATACACATTCATTTCTTTAAAAAATAGTGTTTTTATTTACATCAGTGAAGATATAGTATCTTTTACCTATATATAGCAATGTGATTGCTATGGTGAATATATCCTTCATTTTTTCGATTTATGCACATGAAATCAGCACTTAGTCTAGTCTTTTACCGTAGAAAACTAAAAAAACATTTTTACACTGAAAAATTGACATAGTTTAAACCATAATTCAAGATTTCCGAATATACATTTTTCTCTACATGCTACCAGCTTTAAATTGAGCTTTAACAAGTAAGCGCACAATAGCGACTGCGCATGCTACTGGTGTAAAATATTGCTATCGATCGTGGCAAATTGTTCGAGGACAGTATCGAGTCTAGTAACTTATTGTAGACTTTCATACACACCTAAAGCTTATAATAATGGTATAATAATAGTGTGTGAAACTACTTCATTTACTTTCCAAGCAATTTTATATAGGTTTTTGAAGGCATTGAACCTCATATATTGTACTTGTATTTTAGTTTAAGGCTTAGCATCAAAAGAAAATGTGTATTAAACGTATGTATTTCGTATTTCACCCAGTCTTTTCGATCAAAAAGGTTTTCATTAATTGCACTTCCAGATATAAGTTATACAGCATTTTTTAGGTCTCAGGCAGTTGGGAAATCTTAATTTGGAAGATATCTTGATTCATTTCAATTTTATGGGCAGCTTTCATCGGAAAGTCCCTGCATAAATTTTTGAAAAAATATTTCTTGTGTATATTACTTTAGTGCTGATATATTCTGAATGTTATGTCAGAAAAATGGAGTCTGGAACAAAATACAACATGACCAAGGCTTTATTGAAATCGACATTTTTCCAAAAGTGGAGAAATGAAAATGCTAGACTATTAACATGAATAATTACCCCGACGTTATTACCGCAACAACGGTAACAAAAACACGAAGGCCGAGATGGCCCTAAGTCGCTCCCCTGAGAAACAGACCATAACAGTGTAAACATGTTTGACCTAGTGGTTTTATGGAAACAAATATTCTGGCCAATTTTCATTAGGATTGGACCAAAAGTGTGGTCTCTTGAGTTTAAACAAGTATTTATATATATATATATTTATATTATAGTGACCTAGTTTTTGACCCCAGATGACCCATATTTGAACTTGACCTAGATTTTATCAAGGCAATCATTCTGACTAAATTTCATGAAGATAAATTGAAAAATACAGCCTCTATTACATACACAAGGTTTGCCTTTGATTTGACCTAGTGACCTATTTTTTAACCCCAGATAACCCATATTCAATCTCGACCTAGATTTCATCAAGGCATTCATTCTGACCAAATTTTATGAAGATCAATTGAAAAATAGAGCCTCTATCGCATACACAGTGTTTTCTTTGATTTGACCTAGTGACCTAGTTTTCGATTCCAGATAACCAATATTCGAACTTGACCTAGATTTCATCAAGGTTGTCATTCTGACCAAATTTCATGAAGATCAATTGAAAAATACAGCCTCTATTGCATACACAAGGTATTTCTTTGATTTGACTTAGTGACCTACTTTTTGGCCCCAGATAACCCATATTCGAACTCAACCTATAAAGGCAATCATTCTGACCTAATTTCATGAATATCAATTGAAAAGTACAGCCTCTATCGAATACACAATGTTTTTATTTGATTTGACCTAGTGACCTACTTTTTGACCCAAGTAGACCCATATTCAAACTGTCCTAGATTTTATCAATGCAATCATTCTGACTTAATTTCATGTAGATCAATTGAAAATACAGCCTCTATCACATACACAAAGACTTGATCTAGTGACCTGCTTTTTGACCCTGGATAACCAATATCAAACCTGACCTAGAATTTATCAAGGCAATCATTCCGACGAAATTTCATGAAGATCAATTGAAAAATACAGCCTTTATCGCATACACGAGGTTTTTCTTTGATTTGACCTAGTGACCTACTTTTTGAACCAAGATGATCTATATTCAAACTCGACCTAGATTTTATCAAATCAATCATTCTGACCAAATTTCATGTCGATCAATTGAAAAATACAGCTTCTATCGCATACACAAGGTTTTTCTTTGATTTGACCTAGTGACCTAACTTTTGACCCAAGATGACCCATGTTCAAACTTGACCTAGGATTCATCCAGGCAATCATTTTGGCAAAATTTCATGAAGATCAATTGAAAAATACAGCCTCTATCGCATACACAAGGTTTTTCTTTGATTTGACCTAGTGACCTTGCTTTTAACCCCAGATAACCCATATTCAAACTTGACCTAGAATTTATCAAGGCAATCATTTTGACAAATTTTTATGAAGATCAATTGAAAAATGCAGCCTCTATCGCATACACAACATTTTTATTTGATTTGACCTAGTTTTTGATCCCAGATGACCTATATTCGAATTTGACCTAGATTTTATCAAGGTTATTATTCTGACCGAATTTCATGAAGATCAGTTGAAAAATACAGCCTCTATCGCATACACAAGCTAAATGACGACAGACAGACAGACAGACAGACGACGGACGCCGGACATCGAGCGATCACAATAACTCACCTGAGCATTACTCAGGTGGGATAAAGGGGTAAAATGTTGCAAGTATATTGTTACCATGACTCTTGCACATAATGCACATAGGCTGTTTCGCGTGAAGTTCCTTTCTTCTGTATCAACTAAAAGTGACACATGATTTTGCTACTCGACGTTGTGCAGTTGGTATAGCCGCCTTTACTTAAGTGCTACGCGCTGACGTCGTAAATGACCCTCATTCGATTCACGCTCGGAATTGCCAAACAACTATGTTTACAATATAAATCTCTGGTCACAGCCAATAGCAAAACTATGTGTCACATCTGATCCGAAGACATAATTTTAAGGGAAATAAAAATAGAAGTATACAGTGGGGGAAATCCAATTTATATTTTACACGGATATAACCTAGTACGGAATATCTATCATCGTTCATACATTGTCTCATAACATATCAAAGTAACCAACCTGAACGGTAACCAAACCCTAAATTTCAAATTTTGATAGAATCTATCTTTAGAACTCAAAGAAATTGATATGAATTCGTGGAACGTAAACTAGAGTCTAAGGTGAAACACCAAACGCAGCCAGAGAATACTCTAATAATTATTACATAGTCGTTCTTATTCTATATTGATATGCAATTATGCATAGATAAGTATCGACAAATATGCAAATATTTCAGCTTTATGACTGACTGCATGTTGTTTATATCAATATATTTGGTCCAATTTTCATTGTTATAGGTACTTTTCTTTGTATTAAAAGCTATGCTGGTGTTCTGCAGCGGAAATATTGCGCCACATTAGGAACGTAATGTTATTCCGCTAAAGAACGAGTGCATATTTGACGATGCAAGTCAATATAGAATAAGAACGATTATGTAATAATTGCACGAGTATTCTCTGGCTGCGTTTTGGGGTGATCTGTGCTTCCGGGAAATCTACACTTAGTTTTTTTATTTTTTCAAGCTGCATGTTGCTACTCTGTATTGCTCATAACAAGCTTTCCCTTTGTTCTGAACGGTTCTTGCATAAAGGGTAGATCAATCTGATATTCTGGGGAAGATCTGGGATTGTTATGAAAAAACTACTTCCTTCAACATATTGAAAAAAAAAAAAAAACAAAAAAAAAAAACTCTAGCTCAAAAATTGCTGGGAAAAAAAAAATCGGGCTCCAGATCAGATTTAAAGATAAAATATACTTTTCAATTACGATAAAGCCACCTTCTTTTTTATTTTAATATTTTCTTTCGGGTTTAAGCACCGTTTTCAACAATATTTCAGTTACGTAACGGCTGGAAGTTAACCAAACAAGTGTACCTGGATTCTGTACAAACCTGTTTTCTACAAGTAACTGCCAACTTTTACATATGAATCAGAGATGGATGATGATTTCCGACACAATGTATTTCATTAAATCGTCAACGAGAACATACGCCTCGCCGGGGAGTCGAACTCATGAACCCACGATCCGTAGATCTGTGTGGGCAGCTTTGAAGAACAATGCGACTACATGTACCTCATGGTAATATCATTCCGTTTATTGTTTTTACCTTTTTGTTGTAAAGAAACAGATCCTAGTTTAAGATAATTCAGTTTTATAACAGGGCAATATATAACATTTGTCCTCTAAATAATGACCAAATGACACTCCTTTTACCAACTGACAGTCCGCTTATCTTGGGTGTATACACATCTTATAAAACACTTGAATATTGATACCAAAAGGGAAACATCGCCTTAATGACTTAACATTTCAGCCAATTTATAAAAGCTCAAAAAAAAAAAAAATAGTAACGGCACCGACAAGATGTTTGTCCCCTAACCCCCAGTGTGATATTGGCATTTGAGATAGGGGCCTAGGGTTTGCAAAACACCCTCTCTCAAGAAAATAAACATTTCTGCCAAATGAAAAGATATCGTTCCCTGCACGTCCAAGTTACCGCCCGGACAAGCCCTAAAATGACGTTTGATCCCTAAGTGTGACTTTGAACTTTGACAAAGGGATCTGCGTTTTGTACACGACATCCTTTCTCATTGAAGCAAACATTTCTGACAAAATATGACTGGTTTATGCACGTCAACATTATGGTGCGTTCAAGCACTTAAAAAATGTTTGACCCTAAGTGTAAACTGAACATCTGAGATAGGAACTTTGGTGTTTGCGCACGGCACTCCCTCTTATTGATGCAAACATTTCTTCCGAATGAAAACATGCTTTATTCAACGTTACGGCTGGCCAAGACAAGTCTTAAAACTACATCTGGCCACCAAGTGTGACATTAACTTTTGGGACAGGGACCTTAATGTAGCACGCACCACTGTCTTATTCAGACAAACATTTCTGCTAAATAAAAAACAATTGCTTTCTGCATATTACAGTTATGGTCCAGACCAGATCTGACACTTGACCAACATATGCGACCTTGACCTTTGAGATAAGGACCTTTTATTGAGCGGAAACTAAATTGCAAACAAACGGACGGATGACTACCACTATCATACAATACGCCCATTAGATCACTTCGCACGAAAGTGACCATGACTGTTTCCATTGTGAATGTTCTTTTAACTAACGGTCAATGTAAACTTACTCTTAGACCCGCGGACCTCAAATCACTAGGGGTCTGTTATGTCTTTACAGGATTAAGAGAGAAGAGATTATTGTTTTATAGTTAATTACTCATTGCTTAACAAGTTACAACTGCATAGTTTAAGCATTATAAGCTAAGAACCTCCCAAAGGTGGGGTTAGTAGATGTCCATTATAATTAAATATTATACATGGCAGTATCATACAAAACTCTTCCTCCCTTTTTAATTCGAAGCGTCTGCATCAAATTCATTAGAAGTAACCATTAACCTTAACAATAATAGTACAGAATTGTGAATGGAATTTTATGAATGAAATATTTTCCCGTGATTATTTATATCTGTAAAATTCCTCACGAAAGTGTTTTGTAGAAATTTTCTGTAATACAATAAGTTCACTGTTAATCACCACAGGTGTATTATCAGTAGTTTTCTGCGTACTATCTTGTTTCTCATGCACTGTTTTCTAGTCACCTTGTGCCTGGTTATTTAGATTTTCCGGGCTGTAAGTCGGATTATTTTGCGGTAATGATCTTGATAAATCCATGTCAATTTCATGCGGATGATCTATCGATCGCGGTTCAACCATTTCAGTTTTCCGCAATTGATTTGTATGTCTACGCCATTTTATTTTGTATCCTACATCTACCTGATACATTAGCGGACCTTCACGAGAAACTATAGTACCGCCAATCTATTTTCCTCTACCGCGGTAATCACGCGCTAGCACATATTCACCAATTTCAAATTCTCGAAATTTTCTGTCATCAGAAAAGGAAGACATTATTTGCTTATCAGTTACATAACGTTTTGTGTTAGGTTTGAGAAGATCGAGCCTACATCTCAAACTTCTACCTAGAAATAACTTTGCAGGCGATTCATTTGTCGTACTGTGAGGTGTATTGCGATAACGTAACAGAAAACAACTAAGTTTCTGATTGAAATCTCCTATTTCAAAATGCATAGCTCGTATACTTAGCTTGAAATGACCGACAAATCTTTCCGCGAGACCATTTGTGCTCGGGTTGTACGGTGCAGACCTTTAATGCAAAATACAATTGTCTTTCATGAATTTTGCGAAAATATCTGAACAAAACTGTGTTCCATTGTCACACACAGTATTTGTAGGTAACCCATTTCTTGAAAATACCGTACGCAAAACTATCGTTCTTTCGGCCGTGGAACTTTTCATTTCAATGACTGCCGGCTATTTTGAATGTGCGTCAACCATAATAAGAAACATTCTTCCTAAAAATGGTCCTGCAAAATCTATATGTACGCGCTCCCATGGAGAACTAGGCCATTCCCAGGGGTGAAGGTTAACTGCTGAAGGTGCCTTCTGCTGTTTTTGACAACCGACACAACTTTTTACAAGCAATTCTAGATCTTTGTCAATGCCAGGATACCATACTATTTGTGAAGTGTAAAATACATCTTCACCATCATTGCAATCTTCTTGTTGCGTACGCACGGGTAAACGTGACAATGCATCGACATTTGCGTTTTTCTTTGTACTCTTGTACTCTATATCATAATTAAAACCAGAGAGGCGGTCGTTACTGCTATCTGTTTTTGTTTTGTGCAGAAAAGATAGAAAGCAGAGTCTGGCAAACGACTATCAATGTGAATTTTCTACCATACAGGTATGTGTAGAATCTCTTCACAAAGTAATAGGCTGCCAAGGCCTCTCTATCGACCTGCGCATATTTCTGTTCAGTTTTTGTCAAAGTTCTTGACGCAAATGCGATCGGCTTTTCCGAGCCGCCTGGCATTACATGCGAGAGTATTCCACTGATGCCAACTGGTGAGACATCAGTTGCCAATCGGACTGGCAAATCCGGATTATAATGTGTGAGCACGGGCTCTTTTGTCAACAGAATTTTAATTTTGAAATGTTCGCTCTTGTTTTTCATTCCACTCGAACTTTCGATTTTTCTCGAGCAATTCATTCAAGGGTTTGACGACCGTAGATATTTCAGGCAAGAATCTATGGTAGTACAGGAGAAGACCAAGATAACTAAGAAGAGAACTTACGTTCGTAGGCCTAGGTGTGTCCAAAATAGCTCCAATTTTAGCTTGTGATTTCCATAACCCACTACCATCAATTTCATGACCACTGTAGCTTATCCGGTCTTGAAAGAATGCACATTTGTCTTTGTTCACTCGTAATCCATACTCTTCTAGTCTTGTTAATACTAAATCCAGATTTTTAAAATGTTCCTCTTTAGTGGCACCGGTAATGACCATGTCATCGAGAATGCACAGTACTCCATCAATTCCCTGGAGGATTTGTTCAATCGTTCTCTGCTATATTGACGGCGCTGTAGATATTCCGTAGACAAGTCTACTATACGAATACAGTCCCTTATGCGTATTTATTGTTAAAAGCGTTTTGCTTTCGTCGTCGACTTCTATATGGAGATAGGCTTGTCGTAAATCCAGTTTCGTAAATTTTTGCCCTAACAATAAATTTGCGAAAATATCTTCAATTCTTGGGAGAGGATATTTGTCTACTTTAAACGCTTGGTTTACAGTAACCTTAGTCACCACATATTCTCACGTTTCCGTTTGGTTTTACTACAGGAACAATTGGAGTTGCCCAGTCACTGTTATTAACTTTCGAAATTATTCCGTTGTTCGAGATATTCAAGTTCTTTCTCGATTTTCGGCTTCAGTGAGTATGGAACTGGTCTTGCTTTAACGAACTTACTTTGGAGTTGTATTTTTTTTTGAGCAATAAACTTGCCTGCATGCCCTTGACTTTTCCGATGCCCTCGGAAAATACTGAGCGGTGTCGATCTAGTATTTCCTTCAAGCGACTCTTTAATTTATTATTGTCAATAGTATTTACCTGTAAAATGTTCTTCCAATGAAGCTGGATTTTCTGTAACCAGTCTCTTCCGAATAAAGCTGGCCCTTTTTCATTTATGACACAAATCTGCAAAATTTTAGATTGGTCATTTACCTTGACATGTACTAATTTTGTCGCCGAGAGATTTAGATTTCATGAAGAAATCAGGGTACAAGTGAAAGTGTGCATGATTACATAGCTGTTTTACGGAAGTTATCAGAGCACTGTGATTTTGGTGGTACTCTAAATGATACCTTGAGGGACAGATTCGTGTGCGGTTTGAGGGAAAAAATATTCAAAAACGGCTGTTGTCGAAAACAGACTTGACATTACAAAAAGCCAACGAAGAAGCGGTAAGCGAGAGATTGGTCAGAATGACGAACATCGGCAGAACAAGTGCGCAAGACTGCCAGATTTCCGGTGAAGATAAAAAAGCCCGAAAAACCGAAACAGACTCCACCTTTGTTCGATCCCTGTAAACATTGTGGTAAAACAAACCACCAGGAAAACAAATGTTTCTTTAAGAACAAAAAGTGCCACATCTGTAAAAAAAACGGGACATCTGAAAAATGTATTTAAATCAAACAAAGTGAAGTCAGTAAGTGATGAGGAATATGACATCATAAAATAAATCCATACAACTGGCAATGAAGATTTAAAACTATATAAGATTGAAAAAAAAATGGAAAGAAGGCCGGCCAACACGACAAAAATGAAACTGTTGATTTTTTTTGTTGTTCTTGTTGGATTTAACGTCGCACCGACACATGATAGGTCATATGGCGACTTTCCAGCTTTAATGGTGGAGGAAGACCCCAAGTGCCCCTCCGTGCATTATTTCATCAAGAGCGGGCACCCGGGTAGAACCACCGACCTTCCGTAAGCCAGCTGGATGGCTTCCTCACATAAAGAATTCAACGCCCCGAGTGAGGCTTGAACCCACATCGGTTAGGGGCATGTGATTTGAAATCAGCGACCTTAACCACTCGGCCACGGAAACTGTTGATGGCTCGATTTGATTGAACCTGAACATGGACGGTATGGCGAACTGCGTGCTACCGTCCATGCCCTCTAGCCCCGTGATGAGCAGAACATTTAAACATTTTACAAGAGCTTAAACAGTTTAGTGAAAAAGCCCCCACAGTGTGTTCATACGGCGATGTACGTGGAATTTTCGATGACGCACAGGGTGTAATTCCATAAAAAACGACGAATGGTCCCCTGTTAAAATAATGGGCTTGCCCTAAACGAAAAAACATTTGGCAAAACTAAACAAAATGGAATTTAGAGAGTGGATCTGAGGTTATGGAGCCTGCATATCACAGACACTGCCAAAAGACAAAATTAAAATGAAGGCATCGTATCAAAGGGTGATAAAACTACACTCAAACAAGAAACAATTTAGAGACATCCGTGGATGTGTTCATACGACGGTATACATGGAACCTTAAATGAAGCACAGAGTGCAATTCCAAGAAAAACGGCGTATGGTCCCAGTTTTACAAAATGGGCTTGCCCTAAACGAGAAAACAATGGGAAGATCTAAGAACTGCTAAAAGACAAAATTAAAAAGCAGGCATCATATTATAGGGGTGATAAAACAATAGCCGAAGCTACGAAAACCGCCCATGTCGAAATATTCAAGCTGAAGAATTAAACAATACCACAAACACAACAAAAATGTCGTGCTGATCGATCTAAAAAGAACAAAATATAACAGCTCTGATTTGAAACTTTTACAGAAAATTTTCAACCTTAAGATCACTTTTACCTTGTGTTCTGACCTAATGACCGCAAATCACAAGGCACATCAACAAACCAAAGAAGTTTGACAGGTCAAATATGCTTTAGTTGTTGATTGGAAAACGTTTTAAGTCTCAATGTTCCTCTGATCTTTAAAATAGTGACCTCTAAAATTATAGGGGCCATCTACAGAGCACAAGTTCCTAAGCTGTTGATTATTCAAACAAAAATGAACAATTACAGGTACTGTTAGTGATGTGCTGATTAATAACGACGTTGACTTATCATGAATAAATGGTCAAAGACTTGATAGTCAACAAATTTATATTGTCACTGTTGACTAATTGTTATGTCCTTTCAATGCCCAACCGCCTCGGAAGCCTAGTGGTAAAGCGTCCGCTTCGAATGCGGGAGGTCGTGGGTTCGATCCTTGGCCAGCGTCGCGTTATACCAAAGACGTAAAAATGGTACTAGTAGCTTCCTCGCTTGGCGCTCATCATTAGGAGGATAGTACTAGGACTGGTCAGCCTGGTGTCAGTATAATGTGACTGGGTGGGGTATCATGTCCCGTGTCTACGGTGATATTCCAGTGAGGCAGCACTATAAAGTTAGGCATTGTGCTCACTGCTACAAGTAGACACCGTCGTTTATATGACTGAAAAATTGTTGAAAAAGACGTTTAACCCGAACACACACACCTTACAATGCCCATACAATAAGACAAATCTAGTAAACTTGCCACTCTTTACTATTAATGTTTGAGGTGATTTCTAACTAGACCTAGTGTTCAAAGTTACAGAAGTGGTGCCCAAAATAGAAAATTTACTTTTTTCATTTTATTTCGCCAGCATTGATAAATGTGATTGTCGTCATGATTATTCAACAACCATACATTTTAAGCTGGAAATTTCGACTGTTTCACAATACTAGGCACTGCAAGATTATGATTTTCAAAACAAACAAATTACCAGAACGTTATGTTTATCAAGCATGTATTTGTTGATGAGTGAAACGCTGAACGACTCTAGTTCTGTTTTCCTCTTTGGGTGTATTTTAATCCCATTAAAATATTTAATTAACGACGATCGCGCTTCTTGCTTAGTTGTTTCTTATTTTAGCATACCTTCAGTATTCTGGTTTTTGATTGGTTAATCTTTCATACTTTTTTATTGGATTACCTGTTTATTTAACGACGCTCCGATTGATTTCGCGCCACTTGTTCTTTGTTAGTACGTGTCACGGCAGTATCGTGCAGAAAATTTAGTAGTAAATTGGTAGTAGTAAATTGGAAAAGGATAAGGAGAACTTTTTGTTTAAAGAATAATAAACGGAATATTTTATTCATGTAGAGAGGAAAGTGAGCAAAGACACGAAGGTATAGGCCCTTTGGGCTATACATTACATAAACTCTTAATTGAACAATTTATAGCTAATTTGTTGTTATTACAAACATTTGATTTATAAATTGAAAAGTGGATATGCCAAGGTCAAATCTACGAAAAGGCGCCAAAATTGACTATAAGAAGATGAATGAAGGGGGCGCAGAATATGACACTGAACCGTCACATAGTTCAGGTATCAGTCCACCAAAACTTGAAACGGTGAAAAGTACAGAAGCACGACTTTCGTCTTCTAGTAGTTTAATAGAAGAAATTCCTTCGGATGACGATGAAGAACTACAGAAATTGAATGCAGAATATGAGCAGTTATCCCAGGAGCAGGCCAAACTTCTCAAATTACGTGAAAAGGAGGAAATGCGCCAGAAATTACAAAAGAAGAGAGAGAGGAGGTCGCAGCGTTAAAACAAGGTAAAGAACTTTCTAATTCTAGATCAAAACCAGTTAAAAGAGATGTTCTTACAGAATTAGCAACGTCAAAAATTACAGTTGACGATTTGAGACAGACAAAAACGCTTAAGGCACAAGTGGAGAAACAGTTCAAAAGTTTAGGCCTTTTTAGTTCAAGCGAATCAGACACCGATTCGGATAGTAGCAGTGATTCGGAAGATTCCAGTGAAGAAGACTGTAGTGAAATTGATGATGATATGAACAATACTAAGTCTGTTTCAACCAAGTCAAAAAAGAAAAAACATAAACATAAGCACAAAAAATCAAGTAAAAAATCAGGAATAGCTTCAAAATCTTCAGACAAAGTTAAAAACAAACAGAGGTATCCTCATTCTCAGTTACGTTACGAATTTGCAAGTCGTCAGATCTCATTTCAGAATTTAGAATTGAATTTATTCGCAGCGGGTGAACTTGAAATTATAACAGACCCAAAAACAAAATCAGCTGAACAGTCCGGTCGTTTGGCTTTACTGAAAAGGATAATGTATTTAAATACATCTTATGATTTCAAAATTCTTAAAACTTACTATGCAGCAGTTTTGAGAGAAATAGAATTAGGTTCTAAGTCATGGTCAGATGACTTCACTTACTTAGAATTAGTACTGTTAAACAGGAATAACTCTTTCAATAAGAGTTACACACATCAGGGTGCCAGACTCAAAAAATACCCAAATTACATGCAAGCAGAAAAAAAATCCCAATGATATGGACGATTCCAACATTTGGTTTTGTTCGTTATTCCAACGTAATCGTTGTGAACACAAACACAATCATACCATTGTAGTGAAAGGTAAACTGCGTTTGGCACAACATATATGTGCTACATGCTGGATAAAAGATAAAGTGAAATTACAGCACCCTGAAAGTTCATCGTCCTGCCCCCACACCTTAGCATGACAATTGAAGTTAAAATCAAAATGGTCAAATGAGAGCAAAACAGAGGATATTTTTGTTCCCAAATTCCTTTTCGACAGTGATAAAAATAGGTCAAAAAGCTTAATCTCCAAGTTAAACTTAGATTCTCATTTTTATAAACATAATGAGAATTGTAAAATTTGTACAGAAGTAAAAAATTGTAATAGTTTTTCTGAGGTCAATGAAAAGGTCAATTTACACAAACTAGTGAAAGAATCAGGTAAATACAACTTTGAAGGATGTCGTATCAAGGTCAATAAAAGAATAAATACAGAATTTATGCGGTCGTGGTTATCTCTTTTTCAATATAAAGATTTAGTAGTGTGTGATTTGATAGAATTTGGGTTTCCAATAGGTTTTGAAGGTAATGAAAATGACTGTTCCCCCACTAGACATAGCTGGCAATATAAAAACTATAAAGGTGCTACAGAATTCCCATTAGAAATAGAAAAATATCTGATCAAGGAAATGAATTATGATGCAGTTATTGGTCCTTTCAAGGATAATCCATTTGAACATAATCTATTGATTTCCCCATTAAATTCAGTCCCCAAAAAGTCAGTCTCTGAGAGGAGGGTTATTCTAGATCTCAGTAGTTCAACATCAAACGCAGTAAATGATCATATTGACAAAGATATTTATTTGGGTGAAGCTATTTCCTTAACTTTTCCTAGAATAGATGATTTTATCCAACTTATATTAAGTAAAGGGAAAGGTGCCTTAATGTTCAAAAAAGATTTAAGGCGAGCATATAGACAAATAAGTATTTGCCCATCTCAGTATAATTTAGTTCCATTTGTCTGGAAGAAACACATTTTTTGTGACACAGTTTTATCTATGGGGTTACGCAGTGCTGCATATATATGTCAAAGAGTGACTAATGCTATTTCCTTCATGTTGTTGAGCATTGGTATTGCTATACTTAACTATCTCGATGATTTTGCAGGGGTCGAAAAACCAGATTCAGCAGAAATGGCTTATCAAACTTTAGGAAAAGTGTTAGAATGTAGTGGTATAGAAGAAGCGGTTGATAAGAGTTGCCCCCCTTCTCATGTTATGTCGTTTTTAGGCGTTTGGTTCAACACGCTAAAAATGACTATGGAAATTACTCCAGATAGACTTAATGAAATTTTACACCTGGTCAAACTTTGGTTGGAGAAGAGAAAGGCCACAGTTAAAGATGTGCAATCTTTATTGGGCAAATTAAACTTCATAGGAGCATGTGTAAAATCAAGTCGGGTATTCATCAACCGTCTATTAAACTGGTTATGGGATTTACATGGTTTGCATAGACATGTATTGCATGACATTCCAACCGAAGTTCACAAAGATTTACTTTGGTGGAATACTTTTCTACCGTTATGTAATGGTGTGTCTTTGTTGTCACTTGGTTCATGGTCACAGCCCGATTCCATTTTTTCATCCGATGCTTGTTTGGAAGCTTGTGGCGGTTTTTGGAAAGGCAACTTCTTTCATGCTAGATTTCCTGCTGATATTTTAAATAAACAGTTACACATAGGAGCACTGGAAATGCTGTCCCTGGTAGTTTGTGTTCATAAATGGGGAAAATTTTTCCATCACCAAAAGATTTTAATTATGTGTGACAACCAATCAGTATGTATCACACTCAATACAGGGAAAGCCCGTTGTCCCTTTTTACAATCTTGTCTTAGGGAAATTTGTTTTGTAGCCTCAGTGTATGAGTTTGAAATTAAGGCCCAACATTTATCGTCAAATGAAAACCGAATTGCTGATCATTTATCCCGGTGGCATTTAAATCACAGCAATGAAAGTGAATTTCGGCGGTTGACAAAAGACAAGGTTCTGACAGAATGGAAAGTTGATGATTCAGACTTCAGATTTATGAATGATTGATAGTACGTGGTAGTACATTACAATGTTTATGGTCATTGTAATGTTGTATATATATAGTTTTATCGGTGTGGTCAGACATATAGTCTTCTTAATAAGTGATGTTTCGTGATGTTTGTATTTCAGATTCTCAGCTTGAAACTCTGAGAAGCGATCTTAGAGAATCCAACAAGAGGGCATATGCAGAAGGTTCAAGAAGGAATCTTAGATTGCATTGGGAGTCATTTTTACTATTTTGTCTGTATTTTAATCTGGAAATATTACCGGCTACTACTGAAACATTGCAGTTGTATGCACAATTTCTCAGCAGATCTTTAAAATCCACTGACTCTATCAAAAACTACATCAGTGGAGTTAGAATTATGCATTTGTTTTTAGGTTACAGTTTAGATCATGTTAATTCTTTCTTGATAAATCTTTCATTGAAGGGTATCGCTAAGTTGAAAAAGCACTTAGTCAAACGAGCTGAACCTATTACTCCGGACATCTTGCTCAAAATTTATGCAGCGTTAGACTTTTCAGATCTAGATTCTTACACTTATTGGTGTTTATTTCTCTTTGCCTTTTTTCTCATGGCAAGAAAATCCAATTTAGTCCCAACATCTGGAAAAGATTTAAATAATCCAAGGTTTTTATTACGCAATGATGTCAAAATTTCTGATGGCGATCTGTTAGTCACGATTAAATGGACTAAAACTATTCAAGCAGGAGAGAGACTCCTGTTCACTCCATTGACTAGAATTAAGGGCTCAAATCTATGTCCTGTGAAAGCTTATACATTTATGATTAAGTATGTTCCAGCTTCAGAATATTCGCCTTTATTTATCCTTAAGTCAGGCAAACCAGTCACATACCATAGGTACCTTACAAAATTACGTACAGTCATCAAGGAGATAGGCCTGGATCCTATACCTTTTACAACACATTCCTTTAGAAGAGGTTTTGCAACTCTGGCCTTCAGTTTAGAACTTCCAGCAGACCTCATTCAACTAATGGGTGACTGGCACTCTGATGCTTATAAGAAGTATATTCAGTACTCCTTAATAGACAAGTTTAAAGTGTCTCGTTTTATTGGTTCAAATTTGTCAGTGCTTTAGTACTAGTAACACTATAATGAGCCAAAATTCCCTATTGTATGCCTTTGATCTAATAAAAAAGGTTTCTGCTGTCTTTTGGATGTTTTCACCAATTGAGCAGAACTTGTACATAAGGGTATTTGTGGTGATTTTGTGTATGTATCCAATTTTGGGTTATAACTAGTAATTTTGACATTGGAATCTTACTTATCGTTAATTAAATACTTACCTTTTTCATGTATATATTCACAGTTTAAATGTAAATAAATTTTTCTTTTCATCTAGGGTAATGTATATGTTTTGTTGTATTAACAATTCTTTTTCTACTTGCAGAATTCCGAAGGGTTATTATAGTGGGAGACTCCATTGTTAAAAATCTACCACCGATTGAGGGAGTTAAAGTTCAAGCCTTTCCGGGTGCAACTATTGGCAAATTGTCATTTCTTGTGAGCAAGAAACAAGTATCTTTGTATGATAGAAATTTTATTATTTTACACATAGGTACAAACAACATAGCTAATCAAAATCCATTAAATTCTTTGGCTTCAGATTTTACCAATTTAATAGCGGCTATCAGGAAAGAAAAAGCTTCTATTAGAATTATAGTATCTTCTATCCTTCCTCGACCGGTGGATCATTCTTGCTCTGATAAGAAAATTAGAGAATTTAATCATTTTCTGGAAGATGTACTGGCTGTCGATCTGAATTTCAAATTTATTCGTTCATATCGTCCCTTTAATTTTAAAGGACAAGTCAAACGTTACCTGTTCGCCAAATTAGACGGCGGTCTTCATTTGAATACAGAAGGTTCAAACCGTTTAAGGCATTTCTTTTTAAGGGTCATTTCAACCTTATCATAAAGTCACTTCTTGAAAGGTCAGTTTCGGCAGCTACTTTACATTTGGCATATTCAATTTTAGTGATGGATTATTGTTGTTTATATTACAGATTATGTTAAAACTTTGATAGTTTTAAGGTAAGAACATGTTTGATGTTGTCAATTTGCTCATGCTTTTACATAACTCATTCTTACACTATGAAATCATTCTACTCTTATAGAGTTGCATTGTGCAAATTACTAGCTTAAAACTTTCACTTTTCTTAATATAAAGTTTTGCTAGAGTAAGAGTGAGTTATTGCAACTTAATATAGAATACTTTTATTTGCTTTCTTGCCTTGCTTTTAAGTGTTATTTGTTTGATTATGTTTTTTATGTTATATTATTTGCTTTGTTTAATTTTACTTGCATTTGCCTCTTTGTTTTGCTTTACTTGGCTGTTGATTGGCGGGTTTAGGAATTTATATATTTGACATTATGAGAACTTTCTACGACCGGGTTTATTATGTCAAACGTTTGATATTTGTTTATACTCGTATGTTGACTTGTACTTATTCTTTGTCGTGACACATTAGGACAATTATATTTAAATATTACATTTGTGTTTGTCCTCTAATATATGGTAGGAGTTAATTGGTGTATTTTAATCCCATTAAAATATTTAATTAACGACGATCGCGCTTCTTGCTTAGTCGTTTCTTATTTTAGCATACCTTCAGTATTCTGGTTTTTGATTGGTTAATCTTTCATACTTTTTTATTGGATTACCTGTTTATTTAACGACGCTCCGTATGATTTTGCGCCACTTGTTCTTTGTTAGTACGTGTCACGGCAGTATCGTGCAGAAAATTTCCCACCCGCCCTTCAATTTTGCCCTATTATTTTTCCTTTGTTATTCTCATTTATAACTTGTGTTTAAATTTGATTCTCATTATTGTTTTCATATATTCATACATCCATATTGTGTCATAAAAAGTTGTCGTATTTTTATTCATATGTACATTTTACTTGACTATATTATGTTCTTCAAGTGAAGTACGTTTTATGTTGATCATGTTTTATAGAATATGATTACATAATTGACTTTCGCGATGGATTATTCTTCGAATGGATAAATTCAGAGTGTTAACTTATAAAGTGTGAATTAGATTACATAGTGGGATAGAATTGACCTCTAGTGATATGTGATCTAATATATTATATGGACATCAGGATTGTGATATGATGTGAGATGTTATGTTTAAAGTTGTGATAGACTCGGCGGGTTTAGGAATTTATATATTTGACATTATGAGAACTTTCTACGACCGGGTTTATTATGTCAAACGTTTGATATTTGTTTATACTCGTATGTTGACTTGTACTTATTCTTTGTCGTGACACATTAGGACAATTAAATTTAAATATTACATTTGTGTTTGTCCTCTAATATATGGTAGGAGTTAATTTATATAATTTTACAGTCTGATCTCAGCATTCCAGCTGAAACTGAAAATTCTTACGACTTACCACAATATCTATTTGTTGTAGATGTCATTTCCATTATAACTGAGAGTGTTTGTTGCATAATCATTTTTGATAATTTTATAAAAAATAATCCTCGCAAAAGCTCAAATTTTAATCAATTTTATGGGAAAAGTTTAAGCTTACTCAAAGATTAAAATCTAGCCTTGTTAGACCGGCAGAAAGTGTGGCAAAACACTTTTTATTATGAAAATATCTTTAAGTTAAATAACTTTAGTTTCACAAGTACACAAAAGAATTTACTTTGAAATGCAAAGTAAAATGGAAGAATAATTCATGGTGATATAAGAGAATTGTTAAAACGTTATAGCTAATCCATTGAGTGGTACACACAAAATGAGAATATATCAAATATACATAAAAAAGATCCCAAACTTTTAACTATTGAAATACTGACAACAAGGCGAGTTAAACTCCCAGGAGTGATTACCTTATATGCCATGTGTACGCTTGACATTTTAGTGGTATTTTCCGTGATGAAATATTTACAAGCAGCAATAACAATTTTAGGTTTCATTATCCTAAAATATTTTGCTGTGCCTTTCTGACTAAAAGTATTTATCTCTTATCAAATATGACCTTTAAAATTTCTTCCCATGGAATTACAAGAATTTATATCTTTTATTTACGCTTTCATACTGAGCAAATATCATTGGATTACGTTTCGGTTCGGTGTCGGCGTATATGTGAAATGACCCATTGGTCATAATACATTCCCTTTTTTGATAGGTTTCGGTTGGGTGTATGTGAAATGACCTTTACTCTTCAAGCTGTTTAGAAATGTAGTACTGTTTGTTGCTGAACTATACAAATATAACTATAACTCTGTTGATAATAACGGAATGTCTTTCTTTTTCTTGCATGCCTCAATCAACCTTAAGTGATGATCATTTTTATCTCAAATGTTTTGTTTAATTGTTAATGTCCATTCAAAAAGGGTTTATCACCACGTGCCATAGCCGTTACAAGTCAAGTCGAAGAAATAAAGTCTGACTACTCAGTTTTTGACGCTCCTGACATTTATTTTTTGTCCTTTATATTGATATAAAATCGAAAACCCATAATGCGCACATGAATTTAAAGCTTAAACTGTGACAATTTCATTTTCCAACGTATCTCACACATTCTCGTCTATTTTAATGGTAAAAATACAGTAATGCTTTTGTGGACGAGGAAAATTTGACAAGTTATGTGCATGAGGTGTCGGTTTTCTTCTGTTTCTGTGCCAAACAACTGTAAACAGCATGCACATCTTCGCAGAGGTTTACTTTACAAACAAAGAAATGGACGGTGTCACATAAACAAATAGATCTACAAATAAGATAAAAAAGACTATTGATATTTTTAAATAAATTTTTAATATCCATTAAAGAATTGTTGATATAAAATAAATTTAAAATATCATAAAATGATATCTAACGTGATTCACTTATGTCTAAAATAATGCAAAGGGGAGAATTGCATGTCTTCATGTAACATAAAGCTGGATGAGCACTAAGTCCCAGCTTGTGACTCTTAGTACTTTCCGACGTTTTCGCACTAGGTAATAATTATGCATCTTTTGACTACTGTAAACTACAGAGTTCTGTTTGGACAATCGTGACATTTTATTGAATCCTTAACCGCGATGTACGATGGTACGATGACGAAAACGCGATGGTGCGATAGCACGATGATGAAACAACGATGGTGCGATGGCACGATGATGAAATCGCGATGGTACGATGTTGAAATGTCGATGTAATATCGCGTTTTCATCATCGTACCATCGCGTTTTCACCGTCGTATCATCGTACCATCGCGTTTTCATCATCGTACCATCGCGTTTTCACCATCGTGCCATCGCGTTTTCATCATCGTACCATCGCATTATCACCATCGTACCATCGCGTTTTCACCATCGTGCCGTCGCGTTATCATCATCGTACCATCGCGTTTTCGCCATCGTACCATCGCATTTTCACCATCGTACTATCGCATTTTCACCATCGTACCTTCGCCTTCCGGTGGTCATGCGCAGTGGTACAGTATATGTGTCAGTAATACAGGCTTGATACAATCTCATTTTCACATTGCACTATGTACCTTCTACATCCTAACAAGAATAAACTGAGTTTGAATAATATCATGTGACTATTACACCCAGCTTTTTATTTATTTTCATGCATACATAAAATACAAAAGACGTGGCCTTGAAGATTTTACACAGTTTTTAATGAGTTGAGCACTGAACATTTTGTAAAACATTTTTCAAAACAGCAGAATCTAAAAAATACATTGAGATACATTCATCTATTGGTGACAAAAATTCAAGTGCAGGGAACTCCGCATTTCTAACCGGAAGGCGATGGTACGATGGTGAAAACGCGATGGTACGATGGTGAAACCGCGATGGTACGATGGTGATAACGCGATGGCATGATGGTGAAACGCGATGGTACGATGGTGAAAACGCGATGGTACGATGGTGATAACGCGATGGCACGATGGTGAAAACGCGATGTTACGATTGTGATAACGCGATGGCACGATGGTGAATACTCGATGGTACGATGATGAAAACACGATGGTGAAAACGCGATGGTACGATGGTGATAACGCGATGGCACGATGATGAAAACGCGATGTTACGATGGTGATAACGCGATGGCACGATGGTGAAAACTCGATGGTACGATGATGAAAACGCGATTGCACGATGGTGCGATGGTGAAAACGCGATGGTACGATGATGAAAACGCGATATTACATCGACATTTTACCATCGTACCATCGCCCCATCGCGATTTCATCATCGTGCCTTCGCGTTTTCACCATCGTACCATCGTTATTTTATCATCGCGCCATCGCGTTTTCGTCATCGTATTATCGTGCATCGCGGTTTAGTATTAAATAACTAGAGCTATCACTAAAGGTGATGAATGTACCCCCCCGCATGCACTGACACAGTACATTGCAATTTGACGCACACAAGATTGCATAATTATGTGGACTGTATGTATATAGACTGTATGTATACAGTATAGTAACAAAAAACATAAGTCCCATAACTATGCAGAATATTTATCTAAAAGAATGTAACATGCACCATGCACAACTAGGGTTGGTACTGATCGCTAGTGTGAAGTTTCATTAAATTGTGTGTAAGGGTTTGGTAGATTAGGCACGCACAAGATTGCATATGCAGACTGTATGTACATAGTATGTTAACAATAAACAAAGTCCCATAACTCTGCAATTTTTATCGCTGAAAGAACCTAACATGCCCCATGCACAACTACTGTTGTTACTGATCATTGTGTGAAGTTTCATTAAATTGTGTCAAGGGGATGAGGAGAGATGGTGCGCACAAGATTGTGTCTATGTATATAGTATAGTAACAAAAAAAAAAACAACAAAGTCTCATAACTCGGCAAAAGTTTTTTCTGAAAGAACCTAACATGCCCCATGCACAACTACTGTTGTTACTGATCACTTGTGTGAAGTTTCATTAAATTGTGTCAAGGGGATGAGGAGAGATGGTGCGCACAAGATTGTGTCTATGTATATAGTATAGTAACAAAAAAACAAAGTCCCATAACTCTGCAAATGTTTTTTTCTAAAAGAACCTAACATGCCCCATGCACAACTACTGTTGGTACTGATCACTTGTGTGAAGTTTCATTAAATTGTGTCAAGGGGATGAGGAGAGATGGTGCGCACAAGATTGTGTCTATGTATATAGTATAGTAACAAAAAAAAAACAAAGTCCTATAACTCTGCAAATTTTTTTTTCTAAAAGAAACTAACATGCCCCATGCACAACTACTGTTGGTACTGATCACTTGTGTGAAGTTTCATTAAATTCTGTCAAGGGGATAAGGAGAGATGGTGCGCACAAAACTGCGTCTACGGACAGACAGACAGACAACCTGAAACCAGTATACCCCCATTACAACTTTGTTGTCAGGGGGTACAACAAGTCACGATTGTCCAAACGTAACACCGTATTAAACCCATCGAGGCGTAAATTGAGATAGACATAATTTAATGCAAACTTCTAGTTGAAAATTCGTACCAAAATTGAGACCAAAAGACAAAAAATAACTATAATAGATATTAAATATCCCCAGATAGGACAACATTGGTGTTCACTTAACGGCATAATTCTGGTATAATAATCACCGAATGATCATAAACGACCGCAGATATCATTTACATCTAACTGCAAGGAGAACTTCAATAACTATGAACAGAAGAAACCACACGGAACAGCGTGTTCGAGAAAATCATTGTTCGAGACCCAACGGGTCGAGTGCATTGTTTTCATTCGAATCTGCAGTTACTCGGTTTAACCCATTTATGTATATTTGTATGGTTCCGTGAACATATTTTTGTTAAGGCAACAAAAATACTTATTTCAAAGACTGAATCGTGCAAGCTAATTTATTTAATACACACAATCCATTGAATTTGCCCATTAGAAAACCCATTTGATATCATTTGATTCATAACATATAGCTTGTTCACAAAATAATAAGTAAAAGTGATCTTATGTCTATAAAACAGAAGAAGAGGAAGAAGAAGAAGAATGTATGTCTGTACCATACCCTCAAAACTCATTGGCAAAGCATCATGTAACATTGTAATGAAAACATTTCAAAACATGGCAATATGTCGAAATAGCATGTGTATTTGCGCAAGTTACACTGCAGTAGGATTTATGATCTTATTTCAATCGGTTGTTGAAATCAGGCAACATTTAAAGAGATCGAAACATAAAAGAAGCACACTTTCATATGATATCTCGCTAGGGAGAGGCAGTGTTTGCAAACTAGTATAAGAAAACATACAATATTACTCTCGATTACAGTGACGATTTTACGCTAGTGAAAACTCCAAAATCTATTAAAAGTGACCCTAAAGGGATGTTCTCTTTAAAAGAAAGAAAATAAAACCCAAATGAGTCAAAATCTTATGTAAAAGTACTATAAACAGGTGCATTTGTGTCCTACCGAAACGAAAATCTACAGCATAACTTAAACAAACAGGTCAGGAATTTCAGTCAGCTAAATCATTATGAGAAACAACTGATCCATAGTTATAGCTGATTATATTTAAAAATACTGTGTAACATATAAGTTACAAAGCATTCTATATACGTATAGCAGGAAACAATCGTTACACGTGTACAGCCGCTGAAGTTTATAATAATAAAACAAACTTAGATTTCGTATTTCTGATACATTTTCAGTTGTCATTAGAACAATAAATTTAAAATTACTAGGATGGTTCCAGTAACAATTCTTGATATATTTAACACGCAGTTTTTTTTTGATGTTACATACAAGTACAAAATGGTATTAGACCATTAGAACTTTGCAATCAATTAAAAAAGGACAGAGACAGGTTTTCTCTATCTACCAGATTTAACAGGTGAAATACAGATATTCTATATTTAAAGATAGTGATAACATCTAGATATTTATTAGAAGTGAGGCTTACTATTGTTCTGAAGAATAAAGCTCCTGTCGAATCTTCAAATCTGTTATTAAATTCAATCAGCCAAAGGCCTCTTATTCTCTTCATTAGAATCAAAATTGATTTAGCCATATATGTTTAAAAAACAAGAATAAATATCCAACATGGAAAGCCACATTCCAAAAACGCACCCTCCCCAAACGTTAACCAAGCACGTGGACGCGCACACGACAAACGCACACACACACACACACACACACGCACACACCTCGTAATTATTACCAGTACCAAGCCTAGTTGTGGATGTGTGAAGCGGGTTCCATTTGGATGATTTTTCACTTAGTTATGACCCTTTATTAATTTTTTCTTTGTATGTATTTGGAAAAAAAATGTCCGGGCTATTTCTGGGTCATCATATGCGAGACTTTTATTGAACTTTGTAATCATCATTGGTACCAAGTCATGTTGTACAAGTGCGAATTATTTTTCACATATTTATGGCCTTTAATTTTTTCTTCATATGTTCATGGAACAATTTTGTCCACGCTACTTCTCAGTCATTGTATGTCAGACTTTTATCAAACCTTGTTATTATTATCATCGGTACAAAATGTGGTTATGCATGTGCGAAGCACGTTCCATTTGAATAATTTTTTCACTAAGTAATGGCTTTTTATTTCTTTATTTGTTTCAAATATGAATAGAATTCCATTGGAAAAAAAGTTTAATAATTTTCTAACATATATCATATGCTGTTAAGTATAACTAGTTGATGACCATTAGTGATATAATAAAATAAAAACGTGGAAAACCACAGGTCGCCCAACACGACATAAACGAAAATGTTGCAGGCCCGGTTTGATTGAGCATGTTCATTGACTGTAGTGCAAGCTACCGTCCACGCCCTCTAGCCCCGGGTTGAGCATAACTCAATATTTACATATTTTATAAGTACCAGAATGTAATTTAGAGATATCTGCAGATGTATTCATACGGCGGTGCACATGGAACCTTCAATGCCATGAAAAGCGGCATATGGTACCCAGATAAAACAATGGCTGTGCCCTAAACGAGAAAACAATGGGCAGAACTAAACGAACTGGAATTTAGAGAAGAGGTCTGTGGTTATGGAGCCTGCATATCACAGAAACGGGCAAAATACAAGATTAAAAAAGCAGATTACATGGTCGTCCTTAGACCTACTGACTTACTTTCTTCTTGTTTTAAGATATTGCCATAACATTTGGACCACTTGTACAGTTTTGAACACACATCTCACATCTGACTTTCAGTGACTTTGATTTTGACCTATTCTTTCTTTTTAAGGTACAGCAATGAAATTTGGAATAATAGTTTTGCACAACATTTTTTATACATCTTTGTACATTTTCTCCCTTTACAATATACAAATACATCATATTTTCAATACCCTGTTCCTCTGACAATAAGCAGCTGTCTAGGGGTATTCATCACCATTAGTGATAGGTCTTGTTTTATCCGCAAGAAAACTAAATAGCTTAGTTTTATTTTCATCGAATCTAAGAAAGCTATTCCATGATTTAGGACGTCTACTTTTTTAATCGCTTTACCGAGAACCTATCCGTTTACCACCTTCAAAATATATTTTAACATTTTGCTGTAAGTGATACGACTTGGTTTGTTGATGTTATTCCTACACCTAGACCGATCGTTCATCCAGTGGCATGTAACTCCCGTGCGATCTGTACACCATCCGGAGGACTGAAACACCGTTATCCTTGGCTCCGCTTTCCTGAGGTGGCACATTCCGTCTATTCGGATACGACTCTTTAACCATTATAGGGGCTGATCAAAGAGTATTTAGGAGACTTCATACAAGTGTTGAAGTTGTCACTGAACCCCATACCGAGTTGCATGACAATGAACTACACCAGTGTGCCCTGGTAGTGTTTGTAGTTCATACTATAGAATCATTATACATATCATTTAATTATAAATGATTAAAGATTTTGTTGCAGCTGATTAGCAATGGTTTAGTATTGCTATGATTTTGAGATTGTTTCTAAGTGAAACAAAGCAAGAAGTGAATGATAGAACAGAGAAGTGATTGTAAAGAAGAGAAGTCCATATAAACCATAATAGCGTCTTTCAGGCCAAAATCTTATATGCGTTCAGGTTTATCTGGCACCAGGATCCAATCATCCGTCGATGGTGATAGTAATGACAGCGGAAGTGATAAAAACGCTGTTTAAAAGTCTGGATGTCGACCATTTTAAATGAGTCGATATTTTAAAAAAGCGGCATTAAAAATAAAACTAACAGCATACAGATCAGCTCACGCGGAAAACCCATTCTACTCGATCTTCAGAGGATGGCTAAAACGAGTACCAAGGCTCCGACTCGAAGTTTCTCCGAGTCAGCAATTTTCCGTTAAGGAATTTCGCTATCTAACTCCGAGGATTTATACGAAGTCACCCGAAGGAAATCCTTGGAGTGGCTCGAGATGAAATCCAATTAGCGGCATAAACACCTGAATTGGTTTCTTTTGTTTCCGAGTCACTTAACGGAATTCCTTCCGGTGACTCCGAGACGTATAAACAATTACCTATACAAATTTAAATTGGTCTTTGAGTACCTTCGAGAACAGATTTCACATTACCCGGAGCAGGATAATTATACTTTAAATAGCGATACGCGAAAAAGACAGTATTTGTGAATAAAAATAATAACAGTATCTTTTTTTTTACATTAAAATAAACCAGATTTTTCTGTTCACTCATAATATTTCATGACTTTTTGAGTGGATACGGCAGCCATTTCTTTTTCTTATCTATTATCCCTTCCAAATAAATAAAAGAAAAACATTTTCAAAATGGAAAATAGTAATTTCTCCTATGATTTTCGTTATAAAGATCACTATTCTTTAACGGTCATTATCTACTTTTATATAGGTTTTAATTTAGTCCATTTTAAATAAATTTATTTCTAAATTTATTTGATGAAATCTAGGTAAAATTGCATATGGATCATCGGGGATCAAAATCTAGGTCACTGATTAGGTCAAATCAGAGAAAAACATTGTGTATGCAGTAGGAACTGCATTTTGCAACGGATCTTCATGAAATTTGATTAGAATGTTTGTCTGGATAAAATCCAGGTCAAGTTCGAATATGGGTCATCTGGGGTAAAAAAACTAGATCGCACGGTCAGATCAAAGGAAAACCTTGTGTATGCAATAGGGCTGCATTTTACACTGGATATTCATAAAATTTAGTAAGTATGGTTGCCATAATGAAATCTAGGTCAAGTTCGAATATAGGTAATCTGGGATAAAAAACAAGATTGCTTGGACAAATCAAAGAAAAACCTTGTGTATGCTATAGGGACTGCATTTTTACACTGGATCTCCATGAAATTTGATCACAATGTTTGCCTGGAAGAAATCTATGTCATGTTTGAATATGGGTCATCTGGGATCAAACTCTAGGCCACACGTTCAAATCAAAGAAAAACATTTTGTATGCAATAGTGGCTGTATTTTACACTGGATATTCATGAAATGTGATCAGAATGTTTGTCTTGATGAAATCTAGATCGTATTCAAATAAGGGTCATCTTGGGTCAAAAACTAGGTCACCCAGTAAACTCAAATAAAACATTGTGAATGCAATAGGGGCTGCATTTTAGGCAGGATGTTGATGAAAATTAATCAACATGTTCGCTTTGACAAATCTAGGTCAAGAACAAATATTGGTCATATTGGGTCAAAAACTAGTCCATCTGGTCAAATCAAAGAGTAAAGTTGTGTATGCAATAGGGGCTGCATTTTTACTGGAACTTCGTGAAATCTGATCAGAATATTTGTCTGGATAAAATCTAGGTCATGTTCGAATATGGGTCATCTGGGGTCAAAAACTAGTTCACCCGGTCAAATCAATGAAACACTTATGCAATAGGGGCTGCATTTTACACTGGATATTCATAAAATTTAGTTAGCATGGTTGCCTTAATGAAATCTAGGTCAAGTTCGGATATAGGTAATCTGGGATCAAAAACTAGATCGCTTGGTCAAATCACAGAAAAAAATGCATGTAATGGGGACTGCATTTTACACAGGATCTTCGTGAAATTATATCATAATGTTTATCTGGATAAAATCTGGGTCAAGTTCGAATATGGGTTATCAGGGGTCAAAAGCTAGGTAATCCGGTCAAATCAAAGAAAAACCTTGTGTATGCTATAATGGCTGCATTTTACACTGGATATTCATGAAGTTAGATCAGAATGTTTGTCTTGGTGAAATCTTGGTCGATGGTAATAGGCGTCATCTGGGGTCAAAAACTAGGTCACCCAGAAAAATCAAAGATAAACATTGTGAATGCAATAGGGGCTACATTTTAGACAGGATGTTCATGAAATTTAATCTAAATGTTTGCTTTGATGAAATCTAGGATAATTACAAAAATTGGTCATCTGAGGTAAAAAACTAGGTCGCCTGGTCAAATGTAAGAATAACATTGTGTGTTCAATAGGGGCTGCACTTTTTACTGGATCTTCATAAAATTTGAACAGAATGTTTGTCTTGATGAAATCTAGGTCGAGTTCAAATAGGGCTCATCTGGGGTCAAGAACTAGGTCACCCAGTAAAATCAAAGAAAAACTTTGTGAATGCAATAGGGGCTACATTGTAGAAAGGATGTTCATGAAATTTGATTAAATGTTTGCTTTGATGAAATTTAGTTCAAGATCAAATATGGGTCATGTTGGGTCAAAAACTAAGTCACCCGGTGAAATCAAAGAAATACCTTGCCTATGCAAAAGGTGTCGCATTTTAAGGAGGACATTCATTAAACTTGATCAAAATGTCTCTTTTGATGCAATCTAGGGCAGGGTAAAATATGGTTCATCTTGGATCAAAAACTAGGCCACCCGATCAAATCAAAGAAATACCTTGTGTATGCATTAGGGGCTGCATTTAAGACTGGATATTCATTAGATTTTATCAGAATGTTTGTCTAGGCAAAATCTATATCAGGTTCAAACATGGGTCATATTGGGTCAAAATCTAGGTCACCCGGTCAAATCAAGGAAATACCTTGCTTATGCAAAAGGGGTCGCATTTTAAGGAGGACATTCATTAAACTTGATCAAAATGTCTCTTTTGATGCAATCTAGGACAGGTTCAAATATGGTTCATCTTAGGTCAAAAACTAGGCAACCCGATCAACTCAAAGAAATACCTTGTGTTTGCATTAGGGGCTGCATTTTAGACTGGATATTATTAGATTTTATCAGAATGTTTGTCTAGGCAAAATCTATGTCAAGTTCAAATATGGGTCATCTTGGGTCAAAAACTAGGTCACCCGGTCAAATCAAAGAAATACCTTGTGTAAGCGTTAGGGGCTGCACTTTAAACCGGATATTCATGAAATTTGATTCTGCCGATTGTTTTAATGAAATCTAGGTCAGGTTCTAATATGGGCCATCTTGGGTCAAAAAATAGGTCAACCGGTCAAATGAAAGAAGAACCGTGTTCTAGCTGTTCTCATGTGAGCGACCTAGGACCATTTTGGTCCTCTTGTGTTTCAAGAGGTGGTTGCTTTATAATTGGTAATTGAAAAATGAAATTTTGGAAAGTCGGGGAAAACTCATTGAAAGGTAAATTTTCATAGATATAATTTGAAATTGCAAGGGATAATTCCTTTAAAAAGGTTTTGCTCACTTCGTTCACAAACGGCATAGTGTTATACATTTTATGATTTCTGTGACATTATATATTTAAAAATGTTGCAAAATTGAGTACAGCTTCCCTGGCTAATAAATGATATTTGTGCTCTAAGACTGTTTAATTGTTAGGATCAGAAATGTTTGCAGTTAATGAAGAGTACATGAACAGATTAGCTTCTTTAGGGAAGAAGAGGTTGACAATGGTGTGTTTGTCAGCAAAAAGCAGTTTTTGGTCTGTGAAACGTCAGAGAATTTTATTTGTCCTGTTTTATGGCAATCGTGGTAAAGCATAATATTAAAGGTCACATTCCAGATATATTTTAGCCACAAAGGAATGGCGTAATTAAATCTCAGAAAGTGAAAACACAATATTTGTTGTTGCTACCAGCAATTATTTCATGAGGCAAATGCCAGCAAATGTCAAGCACATACATGGCTTGTGAATTCAGGAACTTATTGGAAAATTTTCCCAGGCAAAATAAAAAAGAGCTAGCATAATCAGCTATTAAGTGATTTTTAGCTTGACTATACAAAGTATTAGGAAAGTTGACCACCTCTCTGCAGTCTTATATACAGTGGTCTCCCCTGGTAGTAAAAATCTATAAGAATATCAGTTTTTTGATAATTTGATGTTAAACTTTATTAATTGAAATCGAACTGTTTCTTTCTCTAAGAATTTTACATTTGTGATAAAATGAAAAGATAAATTGAAAATAAGAATATATTTTTTGCAAGTCAGGTGATTATCATGGTCATTTGGCATTTTTGATGGCAGTGATTAACCTTTACGCTGCTAAATCGTTTATCATTCAGTTTGGGCAGTACCATTTATTATTCTAAGGGGGTGTTCACTGCAAATTTCCTGACTGAATACAGAACTGTGCAGACCATACTGACCTTGGTCTGCACTGGTCGTAAAGGAAAAATCACTTCCCTCCAGCAAGCTAAAGGTTAATCTACTGCCAGGGGAGGTAATCACTGCAGGGAGTTTGACTTGCATTTGTGTTGGCAACATTTTATGCATTCAGATTTTTTTGTTCAAATTGTGATTACTTACTTTTTTCAATTCTGTCTTTAAAATTACTCAACAGATTTAATTTTTCACACAAATTCATTTTTATCTTAAAAGGTGTAATGACAGTCAATCAGTTCATTGTAGAGTATGGGAAAAGTCTATTCTATTGACTTTCAGAGAGAGGACAATCCCTATAACAAGATGGCATCATTCCTCATTCGGTGATTCTCAGAAAGATGTAAGAATTGAACTTGTTACAAAATCTTTCTGTTCAAATAAGCTTTTCCATAACAGGACATTTTGTCAATTGCTTTTAAGTGTAGAAATACTGACATATATTTCATCATCAACATTTTTGATAGGGTGTTTTTATACAGCTGTGTTGGACACCATTTTTGACTTTTACTGGCATTTTTGTTCATTTGTTGTTCAGGGAAACAAGTTGGCATATCAGCATCATTTTTGTCGAGCCCGTTTGCGGAAGCAAATACATAGTTTTCCAAATGGCTGTTCGGTGTATGTGCGTGCGTGCGTCCGTGCGTGCGTCCGTCCGTCCGGATTTGTTTGACAATGTCCGGACCATAACTTTGACATGCATGGAGCAATCTTGTTTATATTTGGCATGAATGTTAACCTCAGTGAGACGGAGTGTCATGCGCAAACCTATCTCAAAGGTCAAGGTCACACTTGGATGTCAAAGGTTAAATTCAATAATGACTTTTTCCGGAGCATTTCTTCTTCATGCATGGAGGGATTTTGATGTAACTTGGCACAAATGTTCACTACCATGTGACAGAGTGTCATGCGCAAGAACCAGGACCCTAGGTCTAAGGTCAAGGTCACACTTAGAGGTCAAAGGTCAGATACAAGAATGACATTGTCCGGAGAATTTCTTTTTCATGCATGGAGGGATTTTGATGTAACTTGGCATAATTGTTCAACATCATGAGACGGAGTGTCATGTGCAAGAACCTAGAATTACTTCCCTTTGTTGTTACTATAAATAGTTTATATTGTAACTTTTTTATTACTGGTCGTAGGGAAATATCAAGACCACTTTTCTGTACTACAATATGCATGTTACATCCAATTTTGAGGTGTATTTTGACCTATCTCTACTGGTAAGGATTTTTGTGTGGACTTAGATTTTTTTTAAGGATTTATTTCCCTTTTTTGTTACTATTAATAACTTATATTGTAACTTTTTGCAATCATTTTTTATTTGGCATAAATGTTTACCTCAATGAGACAGGGTGTCTTGCGCAACTCCTAGTCCTTTTGCCAGCTGGTGGACTCGACATGTTGCCCGTGGGCATCTAGTTATAAAAAACAAATAAACAAAAGAGAAAATGCAATGTATGATAAATTTTTACTCCGTCTAGGATTTTACTTTGAAGAATAGTTTTTGCTTGTGGAATTGAAGTTATTAAAGATGTCTTCAAAATTAAAAAGTTTCAGTTGAGTTACCATTTCTTGAGCCTATGTAGCAGATTTGTTTAAGAAGCCAACTTTGAATCACTTACCTCTCACCAATGTGGGCTCGAAACCTCACTGGAGATGTTGAATTCTTCATGACTGTGAAGAAGCAATCCAGCTTGCTCACACAAGGTCAGTGGTTCTCAAATGTGCCCGCATATGCCTGAAACACTGTTCTGAGGAGCAGCTAGGTTTCCATCTACCATCAAAAAAGTTTGAAGAGTAGCTGTATGACCAAAATTTAGTAGTTCACTGAAAGCATGAAGAAAAATATAAAAATGTACATTGTAGTAAATGGTGAAAGTTCTCTATTTCAGCTGGCCGAGTTCAGACGGTAGAGTTATATACAAAGATGAAATCAGAGCTAGAGTCATACTGGGTTGGACTGATTAATAAATGCATGATCGATAAACATCATGTTCTGGTAATTGGTTTTGACTATCATCTATTAGAGTCTTGAGAACCAGTCAAAATTTCCGCATCAGTGAATCAGTACATAAGATGTGTGATTGTTGATCAGTCATGACAATAATCATACATGCCATATTTTCGGATGGTCAATAGGGAATATTTGCCTCAGCATTTTTAAGCGCTAAATAGCAGTTTTGAAATCATTCTTTTACCTAAATCATTAAATTACAACAAATTCTTCATAAAAATAAAGACACCATAAGTTATAACAGAATTTATTTAGCAATGCACATTCTGTAGTCCAACAAATTTGACGCGATCCTAGGAAATATTGAGATTAATTTTTCATATGGGCAGTATCTCTACTCGATTGCCTCGTCACAAATATAAAACAATCTAAACGTCAAATTATTTTGACTACACATTTTGCTGATAAAATTCATGTCAATAGATCCTTGATACTGTTAAATGAAGTTGTTAAAACAAATTGCCTACAATAAAAATACATGAAAATTAAATACTTGCCCTTTTTTCACGTAGCAGCATCGGTTATTTAATCAGGAAAATTAACAACATTTTTTTTTTAAATTTTAATCAAACATGATCATTTTCTTACTCAAGGACGGATTACACCAAACCGGAAGTGACTACTCAGTGTTACATGTGAAGTAGTCCAAAATGTAGTTCCATGCTATGGATGAAATCTGGTATAATGAGTGACATGAGGAGGTCACAGTTAAATGTTTGGCTTCTGTTTATTGCTTATAGTATTGAGAATAGATCTAGACCATTTTCATTGTAAATTTTTTGGAATAAGTTTTATTCTTTGCGAAAAATGTCTACCTACGCGTAACTGCTAAACGGGTGTTTTCATGGGGGCATTTTTAGAGGGTGATGTTTCTCAGAACAGATTATTTTTCTTATATTCAACATAACATGTCAATATTTTTCTATTTTTGATAAGAAGACATGTTATACTAAATGATCATATGTGGTTTTCATATCATTGAAATGCTCTAAAGTGCTGAAAATGAGGTCTGAGTGTTTTGTTATTAATATGAAATAAATAAGGAATTGAATTGGTAGAATGTAACCTGTAAGTTGTGCAGGGGTAAAAATTTAAACTTGTTTAGATGTGGCTGTAAACAGGCTAGTTTGGCCAGATTATGATAGAAGATGACAATTTCAGTGCAATTTAGCAGAGAAAAAGAAGAAAAACTAAAAATATTTCAAAATCACTGTTTTGGGTGTATTTTTTTTCAAAAAATGCATATTTATTGACTAAATATTGGTATGTTTTAGGTGTCAGGGGTGAGTTTGGGTATATTTTACAGTAACACTGTGTGATTTGAGTGCAGTTTATGGTAAAACTTGATAAAATATGGCAAAAATAAGCTCAAGTAAGGAAAAGTGGTCAAAAATGATGTCGTGACAGCTTTTTTCCAGGAAATTTGGCGCGCTAGCATACGTTACTGAAAAAGCCATAAAACCTTGAAAATTGATTGTATCAAACTGAAACTGGTATTTTTTTTCATGCATTTAGGTTACTGGTACAATTTAAGTGAAAATAACACATTTTGAGTATGAAAAATGTTTCTTTAAGGACGGATTACACCAAACCGGAAGTGACTACTCAGTGTTACATGTGAAGTAGTCCAAAATGTAGTTCCATGCTATGGATGAAATCTGGTATAATGAGTGACATGAGGAGGTGACAGTTAAATTTTTGGCTTCTGTTTATTGCTTATAGTATTGAGAATAGATCTAGACCATTTTCATTGTAAATTTCTTGGAATAAGTTTTATTCTTTGCGTAAAATGTCTACTTACGCGTAACTGCTAAACGGGTGTTTTCATGGGGGCATTTTTAGAGGGTGATGTTTCTCAGAACAGATTATTTTTCTTATATTCAACATAACATGTCAATATTTTTCTATTTTTGATAAGAAGACATGTTATACTAAATGATCATATGTGGTTTTCGTATCATTGAAATGCTCTAAAGTGCTGAAAATGAGGTCTGAATGTTTTGTTATTAATATGAAATAAATAAGGAATTGAATTGGTAGAATGTAACCTCAAAGACTCCGCTCATTTTCTGTAATGTACCGCACCCTGTTTATATTACATTAACGTCAATCACACTTTAATCAGGGATTAATCAAACACATCAATTATTACCTTATCCATTAATAAGTAAATCAATGTTACTTATCACATGATTGACTTCTTCCGACTGCCAGGGGCGATTAAGAAACATGTTACAAACATTCAATGAAAGTGTGAACAACGTCTTGCTTTATAAACAATCGGTATACTACGGTTTTTATCCTTGTCTACATTGGGTCCGAGATACGATTTTTTGGCAGATGACTTTTTCTGACTTTTTTTTACGGGAGATTTTCATGTCCCAGGGGAGACCGGGAGATATGCTGAAAATACGAGATAAAAAGTCTCCCGGCGGGAGATATGGCATGTATGAATAATTATAATTATAAATTTTGGCAAAATTTAAATATAAAAGATAAAACTTTTCAATTTTGAGCAATTATATAAGTAAAGTGTTTTGAACACATTGCCCATTAATTGTTAATTGTGACAATTCTAACTATACAACATTTCACATGCGCATTTATATTTAAGGGTGGTAGTTTTACTAGAGTCAGCTTAGAAAATAGGCATTTTAGGAAGCAAAATTAATCGCAACGATAAAAAATGTTTGTTGACAATTACAATCATTGACTAATTATTCATGACTAACCAACGCCATGATTATTCAGCACATCATAAGCAAGTATCTGAAACTGTTTTGTTTCAATAAATACCAGTAAGGAACATATTCTGTAATTTGTTTTCTTGGTGGTAGGTATACATCATGTCCTGCTAATTTGTTTTCTTGGCAGTAGATATATGTCGTGTCGTCGTAACTGGTTTCTTGCTGGTAGATATACATCATGTTCTGGTAATTTGTTTTCTTGGTGGTAGGTATGCATCGTTTCCTAACAGTTTGTTTCTTGCTGGTAGATATACATCATGTTCTGGAAATTTGTTTTCTTGGTAGTAGATATGCATCATTTCCTAACAATTTGGTTTTTCGCTGGTAGATATTCATCATGTCCTGGTAATTATTTTGGCTGTAGGCCCCGGGTTGTTCTTTCACGAGTTTTGTATGAAAGCACTGTTTTACCCTTGCATGATCATAAAAGGTGAATAATATGGTATGTACACTTAGTTTTGCTGTAACTCTATGATTCCAGAAAGCATTTATAAAAGTTTTGATTCCATACCTCCAGTTACTGCGATATGAAACCAAAGTTTTTAGTCCTGTATTGTGTTGGTGCCCCTTAAAACTCAAATCCACAAATCTTGAGGATAAATACATATTTTTTGTGCCGCCCTGCATGAGTGGTGTGGGCATATAGATTTGGTCTTGTCGGAGCGTCCGTGCGTCCATCCGACCGAAGTTCGTGACGCACCTAGCTCAAAAAGTATTTGATATAAATTGATGAAACCTTGCATGAGTCTTTATCATGATATGAACTTGTGCATCTCTTATTTTTCATCTGGCTCCACGCCCTATTTTTAGACTTATGGTCCCTAAAACAGTCAAGATTGCACATTTTCACCTTGTAACACGCCTAGCTCAGAAAGTATTTGATATAGATTCATGAAACCTTGCATGAGTCTTAATTATGATATGAACTTGCGCACCTCCTATTTATTCATCTGGCTCTGCCCCCTATTTTCAGAGTTATGGCCCCTCAAATAGTCAAAAATAGAAATTTTCACCTTGTGACGCGCCTAACTCAAAAAGTATTTGATATAAATTAATTAAACATTGCATGAATCTTTATTATGATATGAACTTGCGCACCTCCTTTTTTCATCTGGGTCCGCCCCCTATTTCCATAGTTATGGCCCCAGAAATAGTAAAATATGCACGTTTTCACCTTGAGACGCACCTAGCTCAAAAAGTATATGATATAAATGGATGAAAACTCGCAGGAGTCTTTATCATGACATAAACTTGCGCACCTCTTATTTTATGGATCGCTCCACTCCCTATTTTTATAGTTATGGCCTGCAAACATTTGAATTATTGCCCCATATTTGTGACAAATGTACCAGTGGGGGCACATCCTGTGTCCTACAGACACATTCTAGTTTGTTCTAACGTTTTTTTTTTTTGTTTTTTTTTTATTTCTCTATGTTCATAATATAACTATGTTCACAAAGAAATATTTTCATTTTTAACACACACACTCACTTGTATACATGAAAAAAAAAAAAAACAGCAACATAAAAAACATACACACACCCATACATATATGTATATCCACCGACCCACACACCCACACAAGACTGTTTTTACGTTTGTTTGTGGTTGGGCTGTTGTGAAATGATTGATTGAAATTGTGTTGTTGTAATTTGTTTTGTTTTAGGGTCATTTGGTCAAAAGTCAAGGTCAAAGTTGCCTTGAGGTTGAATGATCATTTCCTACCAACTGGGCCCACAGCAGCCAAGTTTAGAGGATAATACCTTTTGGTCATAATATGACCCAATTGTCCTTGAGTAATTGGGTCATTAGGTCAAGGGTCTAAGTCATGCTGTTCTTGATACAGAAAATTACATACCCATACCATCATAGGGGCACATATGTTTTACAAACAGCTCTTGTCTGGTAATTTGTTTTGCTAGATAAATGTCATGCCATTTAGAATTAGTAATTCTATAAAGGTAGATTAATATTTTATTTCTACTGTTTTCAGATATGATTCATTAATTTCCTAAAGCGTTTAAATGTTAGAGGCAATATGTTATGGTAAATTTCCCTTTGGTGGTTTTAGATAATCGCCATAATTGATAGTTACTTGAAATATTAACAATGCATTCACATTTGTTTTTACCTAACATACGATGACTGGCATGCGTGGTATGCTTAATTGGCCATTTTCTTTGTACAAAGTACTTGTAGTGCACTCATTGTTCTGTAAAAGTCTTTGTCAGATATACAGCTTTATATCTGAAGTGCCAATGTGTGAGTTTATTTTGTGGTATGTATGAAAGTGGATCACTGCCATGTTTTTCCTTGTAAATCTCTTATGTTTGTAAACTGGATCATCATGTTATTGTCGTTGTGTGATCCACCGCCATGTTTTTTCCTTGTACATCTCTTATGTTTATAAAGGGGTCACCCGCTCAAATCGAAGGAAAAGCTTGTTAACACTCTATAGGCCACATTTATGACCCTACCTTTATGACACTTTGTCAGAATATTTATCTTGATGATCTTTAGGCCAAGTTTGAATCTGGGTCATATGGGGTAAAATCTAGGTCACAAGGCCAGATCAAAGGAAAATCTTGTTAACACTTTAAAGACCACATTTTTAAGTTTGAAACTCATGAGAACTATTTAGAATGTTTGTCTTTATTGAATCTATGTTAACTTTGAATATGGGTCATCAGGGGACAAAAACTAGGTCACTCAGTCAAATCAAAGAATAATTATGTGTGTACAATAGTGGGCTGCAATTTTGACTGGATATTCATGAAATTTGATCAGAATGATCTTCTTGATGAAATCTATGTAAAGATCGAATATGGGTCAACTAGGGTCAGAAACTAGGTCACCTAGAAAAAAATGTGTATGCAATTTAGGGGCTGCATTTTTCATTTGATGTGCATGAGAATGTTTGTCTCTATGAAATCTCAGACAAGATTTTATGTGGGTCATGTAAGGTCAAAAACTAGATCACTAGGTCAAATCGAAAGAAAAGCTTGTTTACACTCTAGAGGCCACTTTCGTTGCTCCAATCTTCAGGAAATTTTGTCAGAATGGTTGCTTTTATCAATTCTTGGACGAGTTCTAATCTGGATTATGTGTGGTCAAAAACTCGGTTAGTAGGTCAAATCAAAGAAAACGCTTGTTTACATTCAAGAGGCCACATTTTTGGTCAAATGAAAATTGGTCAGAATATTTGTGTCCATGAAATCTCGGACGGGTTAAGAATTGGGTCAGGTTGGGTCAAAATCTAGGTCACTATGCAAAATTGAAGGAAAATCTTCTTAACATTCTAGAGGTAACATTTTTGCTACAATCTTCATGAAACTTGGTCACTGACAGAATATTTATCTCCTTGACATCTCAGATGAGTTAGAAACTGGGTCTTGTGTTGTCAAAAACTAGGTCACTAGGTCGAACATGTTTACACTATCGTGGTGTGTTACTCAGGTGAGCGACCTAGGGCCATCTTGGCCATCTTGTATATAAATTCATTTCTAATTTAAATAGCATAGTCAGAAAGTATTTCAATATCATACATAACAATTTACTTTTTAGCGGGTGTTATTTAAAAGTGAATTTAAAACAGTAAAAAGAACAAGCTAAGTATATAAAACTCCAACCAGGTAAGGGAATACTGCCTCGGAGTTTCGTGAAATCATCTCGCGGCATTCAAAATGACCGGTTAATTGAGACTCGGAGTCGCGCGGAGTGGCCATAAAATACCGGTACATAATTAAGCCCCGTCAAGCATAAAAGGTCCTTATCGTAATTGACACGTTTCCGAGATAAATGACGTCAAAGTCAAATGATGACGTATCAATATGGCCGCGCCCAGATGTTGACATGCATCAAGGTTAAACGGAAGGAAAAACAGAATAATGGATACATTTGAGGCAAGTGATATTTAAAATTAAAAGCATACTTTACATACATTTCTTTCAATGTAATGCCATATGTATGTTTATTTATTCTACCATGCGTTCTCTGCCGGAACAATAGGCCTACAGATAATAAAACCTTTTTAATATTGAGTTATTCGCATCAAGCAGATTTGTTTAAAATATGCCAATGGTAATGTTTACCTATTAGCATGGACTTATATGACTATAATATGATATTATCTGTTGTAGGTAGGTTTTAAATGCGCAAAGTAAGAAAAACAATTGTTTAAACACAAAAATAAAGATAAATCTGCAGGTTTTAAATTTCTGTTCCAAGTAATTTTCTTAGGCATGACGTTTGTTTTCCATCTAGATCTATTATAATGAAATGGTAATTAACCGCGGCATTAGTTTTGGTATGTTGAAAGTATGATATTTAATATTTTTCGAAAAATGTGGAATATAAAAATCTATGCTACCGATTTATTTTATTGTTTAACGTGGGAATCAAATTATCTAGATATTAAAGCCGTTTAGAGTATAAGTCATCCATGGCGCCAAGGGTAAGACGGGGGAATTGTAAGCCAGAGGTCTGGAGTTCGACTCCTGTTGGTGGAAACTGTTTTTTTTTTTTTTTTTTTTTAAATATAATCAATATCTTATATGATAACGTACCAACATTAAAACTTAAAACTTTTGATTTAAAGTTTTTATTTTCTTGTATTTATGCAGGAATTGGATGACTTGCTATCGGTGTTTGGGATAGGCGAACCACCCACACATGCCTCACAAGATGGCATCTGCGGGAGACAATTTTTCAATGGACGATATACATTATACATTTGATTTTTCCCAGTACGTCAAATTGCCACATCACTCCAGAGAAAAGGGGCCGACATATTTTATTCAACCCGTCAAGGTGCAGATATTTGGTTTCCGGGTAGATGGTTGCTGTCAGTACAACTACTTCATCTCTGAGAACGAAACATTAGGTAAGTAGTGTATTTGGTATTTGTGCGTGCAAACGTGCGCGTGTTTTCATTATTAACCATCTGCACTTGCTTATAAAAGAATTTATTTTATATTCGAGAACTCGATAGCATACCTTTAGATACACTTTTACAATGCATTGGTTTTGTCAGAACAGACGGTAATTTTGATAATATTCTAAATGAATGATTTCAACAAAGTATAGTGTGCTAATGTGTAATAAGTCTTCAACATATTGCAGGTCGTGATGGACAGCTGGCTCACGGATCAGATTCAGTTATTCCCATGTTAGACCATGCGTTTCATTCATACGGATCTGGTGAGAACGACTGTAGCATTCATGCTGACAACTGTTTAGGTAAGTCTGTTATTCTTCTAGTTTTATTATGTTTTGTACTGTTCGCTCCTTTCCTAAATGACTATTTAAATGAGTAGTGTATTCATCATAAAAATAAAAAATCTACTCGTATGCGCAAACTCAAGTTTGTACAAGTTTAACAAAGTCCAGCAGAAAATTCTGGTTTATCTATGTTAGGTGCAACAGTACTAAAAGTGAAATAATTACGTTATAAAGATATAGTAATTTGCCTTGCTTCAGAAGTCACATGTAACGATGTAAGAACGATTTTGGGCATTTAGCCTGAATGCCTTTTAAACGTATGGGAGTTGAAAAATATTTCATTTATTAAAAAGATTAATGTCCGTTACCACTGATTGTTCTTCATACTTCACTAGACATATTGTTTTCTACTTTGTTGTTTAAGTAATAGCTTGATGGGATTGACTGAACAAAAATGACATGTTAATGAATTTTAGCGGTTTCTAAATATCACGTGCAGAAGTATTAATTAGTAGCTATTTTGAGCCTTTATTAAAATATCATTTTCTCTACTATTTTTTAAAAAGAAAACAGTTGCCATGGAAACAGTAGCTATTGATTCTGATCATTCTGTGTTTTACTCGAACGTTAAGTTTACATGACAAAGACAGTACAAGTCAATAATTTAATAATATAAATATATATGTGTATTATTACGCATATAGAGAAACTGATTAAAAGTTATGATAAAACTGACTCATCAACTTCTAAATGCGATATCCAAAGCCTATGCTTTCCTGTTAAAAGGAAATTTTTTTACACGAAACACATATTTATGCAAAGTATATCATTTTCAATGCTTTTGGGTGTCTTTTTTTATAAGTGTGAGCAGTTCTTCTCGATTATAATATCATTGATCTCCTAAAAAGAATTTAATTTGTTAATTTTGTTATTCGTTGCTATGGCAACGAAACTTATAATAATTTTTATTCCAGTTGCACCTTATAGATTAAAAGCATCATTTGTGTTTATGCTGCAGAATTTTCAAACAGTTGATTCCTACTTTTCAACTGCAGATAATAAGCTGATGAACTCTGTATACTGTTCAAAATAAATAAATAACTCTGAATGAGTACTTATTGTTGCTTTTTTGTTGAATTATATCATGTCACAAAATACAGCATATTTCCGTAATTACTGCAGATAGACAACTGAAACTTCGGTTTCTGATACAAAATAAAGCGTTCTTTCAGAAAATGGAAAAAAAAAGTAAAAAACAAAAAAATACCATAAGGACCCTTTTTGCTTGATTGTTATAGTGTTACCTGTATAAATTCGACCCGGAGTTCCGTCAAGTCATTTCTCGGGGTGACACGACGAAATTCCGCTAAAGTAATAAAACTATAACAGTCGGTACTTCTAGTCAGAATAAGGCAGTGCTCGGAGAACTTCCTCGCTCTGCGAGATTTTTCCTTCGGGGAAAAACGAAATGTGGGGTTTCCGCGTGAGCTGATCTGTATGGGGACAAATTTATAGAGAAAAACATATTATATCCAAACAAATATGGCACTTTAGAAACTTACAGATCCTGATTAAAAATGCCCCAATTTTGGCAGCCATTTTGAATTTAGCGGCCATCTTGAAAATAGATAATTTAAGGTGGCCCTCGATCATTTTTGAATCAGGGCCATGTGATGAACATTTAGTGTGTTCATGCTTGTATCATCAAGGGAAGTATTTCCTTAGATTTTCAGCTGCTCCACTTTAAATTATACATAGCACACTATCTTCGTAATAAACGTAATGAGGAAAATATGAAACATAAATAACAACTATAAGATGAGGAAACATTAATCAGAAAATTGATAAATATTAAAATATTGAAACAAATGCACACATAGCACAAAATTGGCGAAATTTTAAGACATACTTTGCATTTGTTACACGTGTAACATCAAGTAACATAATGTTACATGATTATATATCATGAAATATATTGTTTATTCCACCACTTGTGCCGCCTTCTGGCCGATTTTAGAAAAAGAACTAGAAATAGACACCTCTTCTCAGACACACGTTAGATAAATAACGTCCATGTAACATCCTTGTAAACTTGTTGTAACATCCATATAACACAACTTGGGGCATTTTTTGGTCAATTTCAAGAAATGGGGTATTACATGCGTAACATTTTGACTACAAATAGACGTCTCATCTCTGATATAAATAACATAAGTAACATCAATGTAACAACCCAGAAACATCCTTGTTACATCTGTAAGACAGTACTAAGGACGTTTCTCTTTAAAGCGACTAACCCACACATCGTGGTATGTGATTTAAAAAAAAGTCATACTTTTCCTATATTCACCTTTATGTCGCATATTTGATGTTATAACAATGTATTTTCCATCGCATTCTGTTGAAAATCCCTTGTTTTCCTAATAAATTTAAAATAAAAAGTCTGTCTGCCACTTCTAATAGGGTTCCCCAATGTACAACAATAGTGCCAGAATGTCACAATATACGCCCGTCACAGCAAATTTCTTTACTCTAGCACCTGTATTTGCAAATGGAATTTTAATTTTGTGGTTGTTTAGTAATTATTGTAATTATTTTGTTTTCCTAAATCCACATAAAAACTCCTTACCAGGTAGAGATACCTTAAAATACACCTAAAATTTGAAAGTAACATCTATGTTGTACCACAGAAAAGTGGTCTTGGTTTTTTCCCTACGGTCAATTACAAAAAAGTTACAATATAAGTTATTTATAGTAACAACTAAGGAAAGTAAATCTAAAAAAAAAAAAAAAAAAAAAAAAAAAAAAAAAAAAAAAACCAAAAAATTGTAAGTCCACACAAAAATCCTTACCAGATAGAGACTGGTCAAAATACAACTCAAAACTGGATGTAACATGCATGTTGTACTACAGAAAAGTGGTCTCGATTTTTCCCTACGACTAGTAATGAAAAAGTTACAATCTAAGCTATTTATAGTAACAACAAAGGGAAATAATTCTAAAGCAGGGACCTGCGCATGACACATCGTCTCATGATGGTGTACAATTGTGCCAAGTTACATCAATATCCCTCCATGCATGAAGAAGAAATGCTTCGGACAAAGTCATTCTTGTATCTGACCTTTGGCCTCTAAGTGTGGCCTTGACCTTAGACCTAGGGACCTGGTTCTTGCGCAAGACACTCCGTCTGGTGGTGATGAACATTTGTGCCAAGTTATATCAGAATCCCTCCATGCATGAAGAAGAAATGCTCCGGACAAAGTTTTCATTCTTGTATCCTTTGACCTCTAAGTGTGACCTTGACCTTAGATCTAAGGACCTGGTTTTGCGCATGACACTCCTTCTCATGATGGTAAACAACTGTGCCAAGTTCCATCAAAATCCCTCCATGCATGAAGAAGATATGGTCCGGACAAAGTCATTCTTGAATTTGACTTTTGACCTCTAAGTGTGACTTTGACCTTAGACCTAGGGACCTGGTTCTTGCGCATGACATTCCGTCTCATAATGGTGAACAACTGTGCCAAGTTTCATCAAAATCCCTCCATGCATGAAGAAGATATGCTCCGGACAAAGTCTGTGGACGCCGCCCGCCAGGGGCGTTCCCATAATACGTCCCGTTTTTCAAACGGGCGTATAAAAACGCGGAATTACGTTCGGGGAACGCCTGGCAACATCACGTGATAGTGAAGAGACATACCATCGTCATGATAACCAATACAGCACACACGTAGCTGGCACACAGTTACAATATGACAGTAAGAATTCTGGGTAAAGAAATTAGGAATTTAACGGCGAATTTTCCAATATACGGTCTTTCATGCGATGTAAATCATCGTTAGGGTATTTTCAACAGCTTACAGACAAATATTAGGGAACGTGACATCACTTATTATACAAGGATTTAAAGGTAACTTTAATGTTTTTAAATGCATGTATTTCAAGGTGCTTACATTGAGGATGGATACAGTGTAATAAATACTTTTGTACGTATGGTATCAAGGGAGAAATGCCGTTAGCGACCATGATAAACAACACACACATCTTATGCCAGGGAATATGACTCCAATTAGTGTTCATCATGTTAAAGGTATTTATATTGTTTTTCAGACACTCTTATGTCCAAATTCATATCTTGGGGATGAATAGGGTATCTTATTCAATCTTCTTCTTTAAGTCTTCTTGCAGAACGACGTTCGGAGCACATTCGAACAGCATACAGACCCTCTTTTAGGTAATGTGACACCGTGTGTTATACATCATTTGAAAATTATTTATACTGTCTTTCAAGTACATTAATGCTCAAGTTCCTATCTCGGAGATGAAAGACGTAGATCATTCAATCTTCTGCCATAAGTATTGGGTGGGGAATGCATTAAGGCTGAGATTCCTATTTTGTGGATGAATTAGGTAGATCATGCAATCTTCTATCGTTAGCATTATTGAGAAAAGGCCGTTCAGAGCATTTTGAACATCCTACAGACCCTCAGTCAGGGAATGTGACACTACTTTTCATTCATCATCTTGAAGGTAAATTTATATTTTCTTTCAAACGCATTTACGCGGAAATTCCTCTCTTGAGAATGAATAGGGTGTATAATAAAATCCTGTACCTTAATCATTTTTTGTAAAACGTCGTTCAGAGCATTTTGAGCAACCGACAGACCCTCTTCCAGGGAATATGACACCGCCTTACAGGTTTATATTGTCTTTCAGACGCATTGAGGCTCATGTGCCTATCTTGCGGATGAATTATGTATATCATTCAATCTTTCATCTTAAGTATTCTTTGAGAAAGCCGTTTTGAACACTTTGGAACATCCCACAAACCCTCTTTCCATTTGCATTACATCATTTGATATTTTCTTTTAGATGCATTCAGACGACTATCTCTCTTGAAGATGAAAAGGGTAGATGATGCAATTTTGCTTTTTGAGTATAGAGGAAATAAGACCGTTCTGAGTACATTGAACAGTCCACAGACACTTTCTTAGGGAATGTGACTTCAGTTGTCATACATCATTTTAAATATATTCATATCTCCTTTTAAATGCATTAAGGCCCAATGTGTGATATTGGGTATGAATATGGTATTTAGTCTTCAACGTTACATCTCCTTAGAGATCGTCGGTCGTCGCACTTTTGAAGATTCCACAGACCCTCTTTCAGGGAATATGACACCACTTACCATACATCATTTTAGAGGTACTTACATTGTCTTTCGATCAAATTTGGGCTCTTGGTTTTATCTTGGGGATGAAATGGGTATTTCATTCAATCTTTCGTCTTAAGTCTTCTTGGAAAGCGCTGTTTGGAGCGCTATTAAACAGCATACAGATCTTTCAGGGAGTATGACGACACATGGCATACATCATTTTAAAGGTACTAATACTGTCTTTCAAGTGTATTAAGTACAGGTTCCAATCTATGGGATTAAAACGTTAGATCTTTCAATATAAACACCTTTAACATAATATGCAATAAGTGGTGTCATATTCCGTGGTATAAGATGTGTGTGGACATTTTTCTCTTTAATACATACGTACAAAATTGTATATTACACTATATCCATCCTCAAAGTACGCACTTTTATTACATGCATTTAAAATACATTAAAATGTATCATAAATGGTGTCGCATTCCCTGATATTTGTCTGTATGCTGTTGAAAACACCCTAACAGTGATTTGCATTGCATGCAAAACTGTATATTGTAAAATTCGCCGTTAAATACCCAATATCTTTACCCAGAATTCTTACTGTGGGTAGCCATTTTGTTACTGTGTGCCAGCTACGTGTGCGCTCTATTGATGCCCACGTGTTGATGGTGTCTAAACTCGTTTTATATTTGTCAATATTTAAAAAATAAACCGCTGCAACGGTTTATAAAAGTGCCTGAGAAAAACTGCGAAAACTCGAATGTACCCTTAATTCTGGAAACTAGAAACTGATCAACCATTAAGTGTCGCGTAAATATATAACAACGTGACAGAATTTTGCCTTTCGGTGATGAATTATTTTAAAAATCACAAATCACAACGTGTGGGTTAGTCGCTTTAAGACATAAATGCAACATTTCTCAGACACACGTAAATAATAAATAGACACCTCTTCTACGACACAGGGAACGTAAGTTACATCCATTTAACACCTCTGCAACATCCTTGTTTCATCTATATATCGTTACCAACTCCGTTTTCTGGCCGAAATTAAGAAATGGGGTGTAACATGCGTAAAAGTTTGACTACAAATAGACACCATTTCTCAGACACATGCAACATCAGCATCATTCGTGTAACAACCTTGTTACCTTGTGGTAACATCCATTTAACAAAACTTGGGATGTTTCTTGGTCATTGCAAGAAATGGAGTGTAATCGGAGTAACATTTTGACTACAGATAGACAATTCTTCTCACACGTAAAGTAAGTAATATCCATGTACACCCCTGTTACCATTGTTACATCCTTGTTACATCTATATAACACTACAAAGGACGTAGGGGCCTCCTAGGCCGAGTGGTTAAGGTCTCTGTCTTCAAATCACTTGTCCCTCATCGATGTGGGGTAGAGCCTCACTCGGGGACGTTGAATTCCTCATGTGAGGTAGCCATCCAGCTAGCTTACGGAAGGTCGGCTGTTCTACCCAGATGCCCGCCAGTGATGAAGTAATGAACGGAGGAGCATCAGGGTATTTCTTGAAAATCAAAGCTGGAAAGCCGCCATTTGACCGCCATTTGACCTTAACTGTACCGGTACGATGTTAATTAAAAAAAAACGCAATGACTTTTTTTGACCGAAATTAAGAAATGGTTTGTAATAAGAGTAACGTATTAACATATTAACTACAAATAGATACCGCTTCTCAGACCGACGTTACATAAGTAACATCCATATAACGTCACTGTAACATCCTTGTTACATCTAACTAACCTTACTAAGGATGTTTTTTGACCAATTTTAAGAAATGGGTTGTAACTTGCGTAACATTAAACATCCTTGTTACATCTTTATAACACTACTAAGCGTTTTTCGGACAATTATATGAAATGGTGTGTAACATGCGTAACATTTTGACTATAAATAGACACCATTTCTCAAACACATTTAACATAAGTAACATCCATGTGGTAACCATTCGACATACCGAAGAATCTTCCTCAAGCCAATAATCGATAGCGGTCAGATTTTCTATATAGAAAAAAAGAAGGGCATGCACGCATTTTACTTACACTAAAAGTAATAATCCTTAGGTTCAATAAAATTATCCATGTTCAACATTTCATTCATCACACGCTATTTATAAAATAAATTTTATTTTTACTTTTGATTGATCCACGCGACGATCCATAATGTCATCATTTCGTCATTTTTTACTTCTATGTTCTATATAAAATGTGTAAAAATCAGATATATGTGTTTGTTTAAAGCAATATTTTGTATAAGATGCAAGTGATTACTCTCAATGAATATATCTTTTGAATGATATACACGCTGATCCAAAAAGTAAAATAAAATAAATTAACGTATCCCGTTTTACATGTATTTTAATTTGATATCCAAATGTATTCATTTTCACACAATAATCCCAAATTTAAACAAATTTGATTCATTAAAAACATTTTATGCATTTTTTAACACTACCATCAAAATCAGTTTCACACCTCAATTTCAAGTTCATCTGAACCTAATCACCGCTAATAACGGGTATGTCCACCGCCAGCATTGCACACGGCTGTACATCTTCTCATTGAGGAAACAAGTGTCTGCAAGAATCGCTGATCCAAAGCTGGAGAAAGTTCCTTAATTCCGCTATATTATGGAGATTGTTGTCACGTAGTCCGCCCAGATGTGCTCTCATGGGTTCAAGACTGGGCTTATGGCAGGCTATGTATCAATAAATGTTATTTTGCCCCAGGGAATTTCTGGTCAACCTCGCTGAATGGGAAAGTGCATTATCTTGTTGTAGCATGAGTCCAGGATTTCGTCGCATGTAAGGGACGACAACATGACGTAAAACTTCATCGATGAAACGCTAAGCTGTAAGGCCACGTCGTCTAGCTCCGGGGTTAACGCTATCCAAGAAAACCAAACGCGTTTTCCCATGATACGTAAATCCACCCCATACCATTGTACTTGGGCCACCGAAACAATCTCGCTCCATGACACATGCGTTGGCAAATCTCTCATAACGACCTCGGTAAACGTGCTGACGTCGGTCGATGAAATCTATTTTAAATTTGCACTCGTCGGTAAAGAGTATGTGACGCCAACGTTATAATGGCCAACTTTGATGACGTCTTGCAAAGTCATTACGGTTTCTGCGGTGCCTATGTGTCAAATGGGCGCCGCAGTAAGGACGTCTTGCACGTACTTTTACTTCAAGTAGTCTACGTCGAACCGTACGCGCGCTCACATGACGACGGGTCCGTCCTGCCTGGCATGATGCTAGCAGTATAAACAGGAACTTTAAATTATCTTCGTAGATGAGTTAAAACTATCCACCTGTCCTGCTGACGTGTAGTTTCACGTAGACGTCCTGTACGTCGACGGTCGTTAACTCTCCCGGTAACGCCATATCGTTGTCTTAGACGACGAATGGTATGTTCGTGAACTCTGAAGTATCTTGCAACTTGCGCTACAGTGATCCCACCTTGCACCTGGCCTATAGCGCTCATACGTTCCGCATTTGAGAGTTTAAATGTGACGTTAACGTCAGTGTATGCTCACCATGACCACTCAACCGAGACATTGTCGCTTACCTGGATTTTTAGAAGAATAGTTTGCAGATTTTTGTAGGAATAAAATAAAACCGGTTCTAGGACAATTGGTCAAAATTTGAAAATGTTATAACACTTCAAAACCCCGTGCAGAACCTTTGGCCTTAGGTGTAAATATTAAAGGACGATGAGCTAAGCTAATTGCCAAATGCTAAATGCCAAATAGTTAATATAATTTATACTGCTATTAACCAAATGCTTAATGCCAAATATTGACTTCGAAAGGAAATAAGGAAATTGTCAAGAGACATTTGCTAATTGTTAACTGCAAAATGCGGAAGAATAAATGCCCAATATCAAAAGAATTCTAAGCATTTTAGAGTAAACAGTTTTGATCCAATGTTCCCATGACAGGTAGAACATGTTACTGCTTCAAATGAAACTGATAAAACATTCTATGTTTTCAAAACATTAAAAGTTATTAGTATTAGTTCAAGAGTTATAGATCACTAACTCATAAAGTTAAAGAATTTGATGATTAGCAATTATTATTTGGCAATAAGCACATTTATCATTTGGCAATGACTAGCAGTGGCTATTTGACATTTAGCGTTAAGTATATGCTTCAGTATGTAGCATTTAGCAGTAAGTATTTGTCCAGAATTTATCGGCATTTAGCCTCACATATTTGTCATTTAGCATTTCACAGTTAACATAGAGCAAAGGTCTCTTATGTGTTAAATGCCACATGCTAAATGACAAATAGTTAGCGCAAAATGTTTTTTGCTAAATGCTTGTTGTCAAATATTGACTGTCAAATGGTAATTGTCAAACGATTAATTCTAATGGTTAAATGCGAAATGCTTACCAATAAATGCCAAATGCTTATACCTCAGTATTTTAGAATAAAAGTTTCAGTCCCATGTACCTTTAACAGAAATAAAGAACATGTTATAGTTTTGAATCAGACTGATAGAACATTACTTGTTTTCACATAATTCAAAGGATCATTTATTAGTTTAAAGACACAGAACATTAATTAACTCCTTAAGTCAAAAAAATGTCGATTAACATTTATCATTTAGCAATTTGGCACTAAACATTTAGCATTTTCCATTTAGCATTCGATATATGGTATACAGCATTTAGTATGTAGCATTTAGCATTAAGTATTTGGCAATTAGCATTAACTAATTGGCATTTGGCATCAAACATTTTTCATTTAGCATTTGGCAGTTAGCATGACGAATCGGCCAACCATAGCCTTTCCATACATATACAAGCAATTATTACTGATTTGTATGGAGATACTATGGGAGGCCGGTGCACCATGATATTTGCCAAATGCCAGATACCAAATATTTAATTATTAATGCCAATTACTTTATGCTAAATGCCAATTATATAATGCTAAATGGTACATACCAAATGCTTTATGCCATTTACTTAATGCTAAATGTCAAATTTAATCTTATGCTTATTGCTAAATAATGAATGCTAATCGTCAAATTGTTTAACTTATGAATCACTGTTTTCTATCTCTTTACCTAACGAATGTAACTTTTAATTATATGACATATAATATTATTCTTACAGTCTGACCTAAAACAATAACATGTTCTAGCGGCCATAAGAACATTGGACCGGGAATGTTTTTATTGAGACAAAGTTATGTTACAAAGGCCAATGACTATTTGGAGGATGAATTATACACTGATATATTCAGCTCTTTATCTTTAGATAAGCACTTAGCTATTAGCATTTGGCATTTATCACTTCGCATTTCTCATCAATTAGCTTTCGTTTATCGTTTGACAATTACCGTTTGACTGTCATTATTTAACATTCAGCCATACATTTCATAAATTAAAAGTATTTTAAACACAGGTTTTGGTAATATGGCGGCATTCAAGTTTTGACGCTGGAGAAAGACCCCAGGTGCTCCTCCAGGTATTATTTCAGGAACTGGCAGGAACCTGGATAGAACCAGCCGCCTTCAGTATGCCAGGTCAGCTGTTTTTTGTTTTTTTTTTTCATGAAAGAATTTTACATCCAAAGTGAGGTTTTCAACATATAATGGTACCGGGTAAGTGATTCGAAGTTAGCAAATGTAACTGTTTGACCACGGAAGCTCCATTGTATGCATGTCTGTCATAAACACATCCATTCATACACTTATATCGGGTCTACGTTCATACGTTACTGAAGTTTAATAATTGAAGCCTGTATATATCGATCACAATTTTACATGAAAACTACAATTAGCATTAGCAAATGGGCCATCGTTGCACTAATCCTATAGTTTGGTAACTATAAGGTTTATCTGAGTTGGCTATCATATCTTCATGTATTCCATGCCGGTACCAACATGTTTTGCTATAGTATTTGGCAACTTCTTTGCATGAGGACCAGTTCTAGGTGGGCATAATAATGTAATATCAGATGTTTTAAAGGCAACTTGACCTTAAAATGTTTTCTCTTATATACCCTTTACTAACTAATCTAGTATTTCAGTTCTAGCCATGTAGAGAGTTTAGTAGCAAAGTTGTTTTGACGGTTACGGCTCTTTTTGACATTATAAATATAAAGAGTTATTGCCCCTGATTTTCACAATTTACTGACGATTTATCGCAACACGGTAATATGAGAATCATTATATGAGCTAAATGAATTTTCGGCCTATTGGTTATAAGTAACAAACATATTTTTCTGCTTAGCATGACATATCTGGCAAGAAACTACACACTATATTAGAGGAGAGGTATGGCAAATAGATATAAAAGTTACCACAACATTATTTCTTGTACGCTTTTGAAATGACAAATATTGATGTGCTGTGTAATTGTGAAAAATCTTAAAAATATGCACTGTTTTCGCCCATTTTTAGTTTGTTTGTTTGTTTTGGGTTTAACGCCGTTTTTCAACAGTATTTCAGTCATGTAACGGCGGGCAGTTAACCTAACCAGTGTTCCTGGATTCTGTACCAGTACAAACCTGTTCTCCGCAAGTAACTGCCAACTTCCCCACATGAATCAGAGGTGGAGGACTAATGATTTCAGGCACAATGTCGTTTATCAAATAGTCACGGAGAACATACGCCCCGCCCGAGGATCGAACTCACGACCCCGCGATCCGTAGACCGACGCTCTACCTACTGAGCTAAGCGGGCGGGCCCCATTTTTAGGCATTAGTTTTACAATGAAGATATAAAATTAAAATAAAAGGGCAAAGGTATTTAGAAAATGTTGTTTTCTATACAATAAAACCATTCTCATGATAAATTTCATCAATTTTGATATAGAAATGCTTCCTTCTGTAAATAAACTGAAATTTGAAAAATTAGGGTGGCCATCTTGAAAATTTGGTGATTCCACCTGCTTTGACAACTAAGAAATGTATTTTCTGAAAATTTATATTTTAGCTGTCAAAGGAAAAATGTTTCATTGGGCTCAAGAAAGTTAATAAAAGTGCCCTATCTCTTGGACTAGTTCTATGACATTTCTTTTATGGAGCGTATATCTTTATGATCCTGTAAGTATTTATATACATCTATATCTTTACTGAAGTAGATTTTGCAAGAAGTTTACGATTATGTAGAAAAGCTATAGTCATTCCTATTAATTCATTTGTATTTTCGTACCAGTGAAAAAAGAAGAAGATATTTTCAATGTTTTAAGCAGTGAAAATATAAATTTTATTTCACTGATAAATTTCAGTATTTCACTGAAAAGCATAAAATAAATTTCTATTAATGTTTGTTTGACTCAGTATTCATGAAGGTCTATTATCGTATAAACATGGTTTTGTAGAAGTTGGTTAGGTTGGGACGAAGCTGATTTAGTCTGTTGTGTGATCATGATAAGTGTTATAAAAAACCCTCAAGGGCAATCTCTGTTGTGTTCAGTCGAAAGTATCTAGATACAGAAACAACTAGTTATATAATTGACGCCGCGGGATATGACTAAGAGTTCGAAGGTACTGGTCAGCGCTGCACAGTACGTTCCAATGTCAAATACTCCGTCAGGATGGAATACTGCCCGTTTCAAAACGCCTTCTAAAGGATTTCAAGCCGTTCCAACGACAATTGTGCTATGTGAGTGCAAACTTATAATAACGCTTGTATATATAGACGTTGCATAGAAAGGCCCGACTAAAATGTTTATTTGTAAGTGTTGATTCTCAGCAAATGTTAAAATCGACAAAATTAGTCACTTTCTTTATAACGGGTAAAACAGGTTTACATTTACAGTCGAAATTAGTTTACTTTTCCAACTTGAACTTAATCAAACCATCTGTATAAACATGCTATGAATTGTTTTGTTACTTATTTTCCCGGTAATTAATCTTTATATACATATTCTCATCGCTTCAGTATTATGGCAGATCTTTAAACAAAAGCTGGGATGACATCAGATGTCAGGGTTAAAGTTTCTTTCATATTTGAAATAATATATTAAAACATTCTTAATAAAGATGTTCATAATACAATGCCTTTCGTTATTTTCAGATCTTTAGTATATACTTCAGTGATGTAAGCTCGGTTTCACTGAATCTGTTCGTGGGAGGTCCAGGACAAATATTATAACCTCGAATCAAAGGACGGAGAGGCATTTTACGGCCGCCATATGTCACATAATGAATGTAAATAAAATTTATGAAAGAAACCATAAAATGGAACATTGTGGTCCTCTTTGAAAATTTCGACTTTGGAACCATTGTTAGTAATTGTTTCTTTTTTTTCTGTAATGTATGTGTATTTTAAGTTTCTTAGAAATTAAAATATAAAAGAAGCTATTATTTCTCAAACAATCGTTATTTTATCTTTTTGACGAATCATTTTACATAATAAGTCGTATTATAATGAAGGAAAAGGTCGGCCAGCACATATTTATGCAATCTCGCCAGGCATATGTATGTTTTTGACAACACAGAAAATGACGTCACTCGACCATCAGCTATTTCCGGAAGTAAATAAAATGAAAGTAGAAATGCTAAACTTGAAAACGAAAGCCGCATTTAGATTCGTAGATAGTCAGGGGTCACGCGCAGGGGTCACCCCGTCTAAATGTATGCGCGTGGACTTCTTTTTTCTTTTTTTCTTTTTTGCTATTGGGGAGCCAATTTTCAGCACTTTATTACGAATTGAAATTACCTGGGCTTTAGTACAGCATGTCAGCTTTTAATCTATGAAAAAATATTTGAGCTCTGGATAAACAGAAATCCCACAGGGGTCCGTAACGGACCAAGGGTACATTGATAATTTTGGAACTTCATCAAATCACTCAAAATGTCATTTTTGATGTTGTCTGAGAGTGTCAGTATATGCCTCAGATGTAAGATATAACCGTATTTGAGAGCTGCAGACCTAGACATTTCAGAAATATTTTCAAAATAAGTTTCGTGTAATAAATGTTGTTTCTACGGAAGCGTGAAAGGGCCACCAGACGCTAATACGTTTTAGTACGTTAAGGCTGCGGAAAGGATATTACAAAAAACATTTAAATCCTTAAGTTTCTTGCACTTTCATTACATTTTTTTCAATCGCCTCAATTTGTTTTGTCATCTAGGGACGGCAACACCTGGTTTAGCAGACACATTTGTCTTGAAGCCATTAACAAAAATCAAAGAAAATGTGTGATTATTTCGAATGATAGCTTAATATTATACTAAACATTTGAATCCTTAAATTTCGTGCACTTTCTACCATTTTGTCAATCGCTTCAAACTGATTTGTCAAATGGGGACGGCATTGCCTGGTTTAGCAGACACATTTTTCTTGAATACATTCACAAACATCAAATAAAATACCTGATTATTTTGAATTTTAGCCTAATATTACACTAAACATTTAGCTCGTTAGTTCTAAAATTTTATGCATTTTCCTCATTTTGTCAATCGCTTCAATTTGGTTTGTCAGCTAAGGATGGCAATGCCTGGTTTAGCAGACACATTTGTCTTGAAGACATTTACTAAAATCACTAAACATTTAAATCCTTAAATTTCAAAATTGCCTTCAATTTGATAGCAGAATTATAACTTTTTATATGTGTGATACAGTAGGTAAGAGCGTTGGTCTACGGATCGCGGGGTCGTGAGTTCGATCCTCGGGCGGGGCGTATGTTCTCCGTGACTTTTTGATAAACGACATTGTGTCTGAAATCATTAGTCCTCCACCTCTGATTCATGTGGGGAAGTTGGCAGTTACTTGCGGAGAACAGGTTTGTACTGGTACAGAATCCAGGAAAACTGGTTAGGTTAACTGCCCGCCGTTACATGACTGAAATACTGTTGAAAAATGGCGTTAAACCCAAAACAAACAAACAAACAAACAAAACTTGCTAAAAACGTGCAATTTTTCAGCCTAATGGTTGTTTTCCGGGATGAAATGGAGGGATGGGTTTAATAATCTGGCCACTGTAACCTAAAGGATGGACGGATTTTTATAAAGAGGTATTATGTTGATGGTAATAAAAGTGACCTTATACAGATGATAATATTTGTCCTAAATCTAATAATTGTTTTGCAAAACAACTGCCGAAGTGTCTAATAAAAAGTTCATTTTTTCGTGATTTTACCTATTTTTGCGACCCTAATATGACTTGTGTCTAAACTAACATGATTATTTTGCCATATTTATGCAACTACCTACAATACGTTGCTATTAACACCACAAGAGGGCGGAAATGAATATATAGTTAGTACAAACGAAGCATGCGTGCAGGTCCGCTTTGGCGTGCGTTGAAAAGAAAGTCATTTAAATTTCAAAAGTTTCCCTACAATTTGGTACCCACTACATATATATTATTTAACCTCATCAAATGAGTGATTTACGGCCAGAAAACGCTGTACAATTTTTGGAAAACTGCAATTTCACATAGGGAAAATGGTGGGTTTGGTAGTTTTTTTTAGCAATGTGAAGCCATTTATGGACCTATTTCAATGATATATGTCTCCAAACATTTTCTATAAAGTAGCAAATGTAACTAGTTCTAATTTAAATGAAATAAATCCTACCTAACACAGAGAAGCAAAGATATGCATGTAGAAGAAGTAGAATGACAGACGAAAAGTGGGGGGTTGGAATGCTCGCCAGCCAGACTCGGCGTAGGTAGGGCCTGCGACTCAAAGAAGTTAGCTTAGTTTCTAAGAGCATGAAATTCCCTACAACTTGATACCAGAATTAGGATTATAACTTCTTAAAAGTGTGATAAAATAGCAAAAAACGTGTATTTTTACAGCCTAATGGCTATTTTCGGAATAAAATGGAGGGATGGGTTTAATAATCTGGGCACTGTAACCTTAACGATGGGCGGATTTTAATAAAAGAGTTATAATGCTGATGGCAATAAAAATGGCCTTGTAATGATGATAATATTGATCTTTAATCTAATCATTTTGCAACAAAATTGCCGAAATGTCCCACAAAAAGTTTTTTTTTCGTGTTTTACCTATTTTCGCGACCCTCATATGACTTGTGTCTAAACTAACACCATTATTTTGCCACATTTAAGCACCTACTTCCTATATGTTGCTAAACAAAATAAAAAAAGGTGAAAGAATTCGCTATTAACACCCCAAGAGGGCGAAAATGAATATATAGATAGTACAAATGAAGCCCAGAGAGGGGGGTAGGCATGCGTGCAGGTCCGCTTTGTTAAAGTTTTGGCGTCCGGTGAAAAGAAAGTTTCCGATTCTTACACGACACACAAGTATCAACAGTGTAAGAAAAAATGTAAACTACTTTTTAGGACCGTCTTACACACCTGAATCGGATGACGTCATCGCACGCGAGAATAACCCGAGATAGATAATTATTGCTCTACATGTATGTAGGTTATTTGCTGGTCGTGTTAGAATATAGGATATATTTTCAAGAAAATGTTTAAACAAGATTGCAGTTATATCAACAGACTGATAAAAGGAAAAATGTTAGTTGAAGGCGGGAGGATTTAAGATAAAACTTCAGTCGAGTTTTTCATTTTTTTAACTACTATGAGTAAACTTCAGTCGAGTTTTTTCATTTTTTACTACTATGAGTAAAAAATCTTAATTCCAAATATTGTATCGTAAAGTTCTGCAGTGAACACTTTGAAATCATTTCTATATCACTATTTATAAAGCACACATTGATTGATAATGTCACAAAAGGTTTAGTCCCAATGAAACAGATGACCTTCATATTTTTTTGAAAACGTAAGGGCGGTGGGGTTTGGGCTCGATGGGACACGTGCAATTGGGCACCATGGGACAGTGTTAAGTACAGCTGGAAGAAAACCACAAGTTATTACATTGGTAAATTAATGCATACAAATGTAGAATAAAATCTGTAAAATCTGTAAAAATATCCTTTCGAAGCATAGAATGCAACCAAAAAACAATAATAACAGACTCGGTTTGAGTGAGTCTATTCATTAGAGGTAATAAAATGTGCAACGCCTCTCATGCCCCCTAGCACCGGCTTAAGCGGAACTCTATCACAAATCTATTGAATGGACTCCAAGATCCCTCGAATGCGCAGGTGAATGTGAGAGTGATTTAAGGTCAACAACTAGTCTTGACATTGTCCCGTATAATGAATCGTTTTGCCAGATTGTATGCAATTTATACAAGTTAATCAATACTGATCATTTCTGTAAAATGAGCCGCGCCATGAGAAAACCAACATAGTGCGTTTGCGACAAGCATGGATCCAGACCAGCCTGCGCATCCGCGCAGTCTGGTCAGGATCCATGCTGTTCGCTAACAGTTTCTCTAATTGCAATAGGCTTTGAAAGCGAACAGCATGGATCCTGACCAGACTGCGCGGATGCGCAGGCTGGTCCGGATCCATGCTGGTCGCAAACGCACTATGTTGGTTTTGTCATGGTGGGGCTCAAATCATGATAACATGAAACGACTTGTTTTACAGAACAATATGTGCACATGTTCATGAATAGAAAAAAAAAACGTTTAATTAAATCAGTGTCCTGATTTACAAGTCTATAAGTGAATTATTTTGAAATCTAATATGCAGTTTTCAAATAGAAATAACCTCTGAAGAACATGGGAGCGGATGAGAATTTGGCATGGCCTTATTTATAGTCGCCACTTATAGCCGATATTGGAGCACCTCCAGAACATTGGTAGCACTTTTAGTGACAGGATAGTGCAAGATACAGAAGACGCTCCAAATCCACATCGTCTCTTGTTCTTTAGCGTGCCAGGTGTGAAGCAGTCCTAATTATTTTCGTTGAGGGAGCGGGAACTCGAACTCTCTATCCCTGGTTTCATAGCAAGGCTGTTACAACTGGACTACTTCGCCCGCTTCTTCACTTCAGAAGTTCAGCCACTATTTTCAAATGGAAGTTAAGCACGAATGTGGAAATTATCCGCAATATAGTTAAAATGGAAGAGCTGCAAGCTGCTTTGGAAATTGAAATAATAATAATAATAATAATAATAATAATAATAATAATAATGGAACAAGTTGTAACTTCCTTCACTTGAAAAATGGTAAAAATCCAAGATCAGATAATTTTAGAAGAACTTATTGACATAAAATTTGTATATTTCAATACATTTATTTTAATATAAGACCTATAAGAAGATCCTGCATAAAACGCAACTAAACCGAAAATAATTAGCAAAATAGATTTGACCGAGTCTGTTCATGAGGCGGGCGATGAAATGTGTATTTCTAAGCTACGAAAAACACGATAAAATGATACGGTTTCTTCAAGTCAACAAAAAGATAGAATTACACAGAAGTTGCGAATGTACATACATGTAGTGCACTTTTAGTACCGATACTGTTCAAAGTATTTGCTGGTATTACACACAGAATTTTTCATACTGTTTTTTTTTCACGTATAGCTATTGCGTCTCTGTGTGTATAGTAAGTGATCAATATATACCCGTTACAACACACTTTGCTCAGTGCTTGTGTCGGCGTCTCTCCTGTAGCTTATAATATACATGTACCTGGAATAACTGATACATATATCGACAGCTATTCCAGTTTTATGAAAGCATTTAAATCTCGATACATCATTTTCAGTACTTTTGAGCATTTCAGTGATATGAAAACCATGTCTTATTACCAAAATTGAATAACTGATATTGAGATACTATTACACATAAAAGAAACAACTTTCTGTAAAAAGAACACCATCTCAGACGGAAAATACTACCATGTTGAGCAATTACGCATATCTTATTTTTCTTCTGACACGGTACATGGTCCCTCTGAGATATTGTCTTATGATTTATATGTGAGAGGCGCAACAAGTAATGATAAAAGCGTTAAAACAATTTTTTTTAATGTACATGTGTCCGTTCTACTTTACCGGTCTGCTACATATCCTCCAGGATTGGAGATCTGGTCAGCTATCATAGAAGCTGGTTCCACAGTCTTACACACGAGGCCGATTTGAAGAATGATTTTCAAAGCGGTAACTGTTCGTTCTACTAAACTAGGGACCAGGTAACAAAAATTGTGACCACTCGTAGAGGTAGTGACTAGATGGAAGTAGGTGAAGCACGTATGTCAGGCTAGCATATGTGGAATGTTGCAAGCCATCATGAGCTTAGCATTCTGTCTGCTTTCCTGCAGTGGCTGTGTTTTTAAGCTCTGGTACTGCTAGTAGTCCCGTATTCGCTCTACGCGGAACAATTTTCAGTTATTGGCTACATAACATAGTGTGGGGGTCCCAGGCTGATGATGCATGCTCTTATATGGTCTGGCCTTGGGCCTTGATGTCTTATGGTCAGCTGGTCAGATTGCTTCTGAAAAAGGCTAGGCTGTTGTTTGCTTTCTTCATTGTTATGTTGACCAGCATGTAGCTCCTTAAGAGATAACTAGCAGTGGTTATTCATACATTTTAAAATGGAATCAAGAGTATTAGAACACGGCCTACTATAACCGATAAGATAGTAAGGAGAGATTTTGAGTGGATGAATAGACGGTTTGCCAGCCGTATAGATCAAACAGCGAGGAAAATAAGATTCGAATACTGAACTGTTTGCACGCGATTTAAACAAGCCAACGACTAGGAGAATGTTGACTGAGCACTTTCAAAGGAATAGTCAGGACAAAATCTGGCAAGTTTCGTTCTGCAGATATAGTTCGAAAGAAAAGACCAAAGAAGATATCTTTCACCTTCAATTTCTTCAAGATTTGTTCTGAACTATTATAGGTGACATTATCTAGCAATAGGAAAGGATACTTCTGGACATCACATGCAAACGTCTGTCACCAAGAAGAGTTAGGAGCATACAATCATATCCGCCAGCGGACATACTCAAACAGCACTCAACGAAACTGATCAGAGAACCGGCGTGGAGTTAGCAGTAGATCAGTAACAGCAGTAACATCAATATAACTGCTGTTGCAACAAAAACGTTATAAATATCAGCAATAGCAGTAATACTGATGTCACTGCCGTTTCTACTATGCTTGTGGGCAATTATTGTAGCGAAAGAGGCAAGATGCAGCTACTTTAGGACCAAGTGAAATACCATAAAGTGTTTAACAATTGTCCACTTCTACGGTAGGCCTTTAGGAATCTGATTCATGTTGTTTGTCGGAAAAGTTTGGCAGATAGCGGAGGACATCTTACCCCAAAAGAGAGAGTTTCTAGAACTATTATAAGATCATAGTCTCTATACTGAAGGCGAGATATTCTGCATTTTTATTTACATATGCAACTGGTAACAGCTGCACAAACCTCTCAGTCAAAAAGGATTTTCAGAGTGCCTGGAACATATATTTTCTATCAACCAGCTCCCCAGAGAGGCATGAGTGAGAAAACAGACTTGGAAGTGTTCTGTCTGGAACTTGCGAATACCTACGGCTCCATTTCTCCTCACATGATGATAGAGATTGCACTCGACTATAACCACATACCTCATAACGTAAAGAACCTACTGTAACTTGCATTTGAGTTTCAATACCAAACAATGATACTAAAACACGTCATTAACAAGTGACCGAGTATTGCAGTGGTAATACAGAAGTCCTCTACCGGGTGATCGTCTCTTGTAGTTGTTGGTAACAGTGTTAACACTTAAAATGCTTCAAGGCATATAGGAGTTTAAGAAACAAAAACTATTTTTACTTAAATTTCAATAGTGACATTGACCTACAAGTATAGATCATGTATACACATTGTCTCATCATCGGGAACATTTGTGTGCAGTACTAAGATAATCCATCAATGCACATGAAAGTGATGGAGCGGAAACAATTTTATTAGACCTTCAATAGTGACCTTGACCTTTGACCGACAACCATCGGTCATGTGCGCGACACAAAGTCTAATCATGGGAACATTTCTGTGCAGTAATAAAAAATCCTCCAATGCAATCAAAAGTTATGGGACAGAAACAAAATTTTACTTGACATCAAACAGTGACCTTGACCTTTAACCGACAAGCATAGGTCATGTGTTGAAACATTGTCTCATCATGGGGAACGTTTTTGTGAACCACTAAGATAATCCATCAATGCATATGAAAGTTATGGAGCAGAAACTATTTTACTTGACCTTCAACAGTGACCTTGACCTTTGACCTACAGGCATAATTTATGTACATGCATAATCTACATATTGGCTTCTATTTACATACCAAGTTTTATGAGCCTAGCTTGAATACTTCTTGAGTAATCTCAGGATCTATATTCGCGAACGAACAGACGGGCGAACGGACGGAGGGCAATCCTATAGTCTCCTCCGGTTTTTCTACCGGTAGGGGACTAAAACAGTTTTACAGTTGTTCTAATAGATGTTTTTTTAGGTGCAGAACGCAAGCGAACAAAACAACAACAGTCTCGGATTAATTGTGTCTGTTCATGAAAGATAACGAAGGGTGCATCACCCGTCACGACCCATAATCAAGTAAATTATCGAATCTAAGAACCAGAAACTATAACAACAGCGAATATAACGATGTTCCGTAATGGTCAACGTTGTTTTGTCCTGTAGCCATGTAGATTTGTAAGGGCGACAATGCAAGATGCAAAGAGGCGTAGATACGATGCGATGGCGCCACAATACGTAGTGATTACGTGCTATCTCGTTTTCATAGCGTATTATCGCAATATCGCATCTCGATCTAAGGGTGAAAATATGATATCAAAACGCGAAGTAAATATTAACATCGTATTATCATGATATCACACTTCGGTTGAAGGGACGATTGTGAAATTATACTATTAAATACAAGAAGGGAAAGTTCAACATTTACATTGCAATATCACACTTTCGTAATTCCGCCCTAGATTCGAAGGAACGATATTTGGATAATACGTCTTCGCGACGGATAAATGCGGGCCCAGTTGTTCGAAACTTTAACAGGCGATTAAGCTAACGGTTGATTAACTTTTAGAGTTATTTTTCGGCATTTCAGACGACTTTGAAAAACAAATGTATGAGGTAAAGATTTTGAACACTGGAAAATCTTTACAATAAAATCGAAACATCATACTAGTGTTCCCCACCAAGTCTAGTATTTTGAATCAAAATTTAACCGGGTGTTAGTTTAACAGCCGGTTAAAGTTTCGAACAACCGGGCCCTGATATTCGCGAGCGGAGCAAAAAAAAAAAAGAAGTCCACCAACATTTATATTAATACAATATAAACAAGAAGAAGGCTTCCAGTCTGGATTTTGCTGCAAGGAAATAGCCAGAGCTAAAGCTAGTTTACAATTATGCTGAAATAGCTCCACAATACTAGAATGACCAAAGATAAAAAAAGGGCGACACTCTCAAAAAAGATCCAGATTCCTTCTGATGATGCTAGTAGCTCTGTAGCATTGCAGAAAGTAGTAAAACATAAAGCTCAGATTATAAGTTATATCTTTTAATAAAAGACCAAAATGCACGGCTCATTGACCCACTCAACTACTGCGAAATCAATCATTTCATTCAGCTATCATAATATATTATTGTTCTGTTCTGGTTCAAACCAGGAGACCACCGCCCTTCACACCATAACCGACTTCAGCACCACCAGTACACATAATTTCTTCTCCCGTCGTAAAGGTAGCATCCACGGCAAGATATAGACATGTCAACCCGATTTCACGAGGCTGAGCAAACCGGTTCATGTTCTGAAATTACAAAACGAATTAAAATTTCCACACATCCACTACTAAACGTGTCAATCTATTTGCCATGGGTTTTTTTCTGAGGAAAATTGCAGCATAATTTTGGGTTTTGAAAATGACATAAACATTCAGTGTTGTAATTGGATTAAATGCACTTTAAATTGATTGCATAGTGTATTTACAGAGAAAGCTGAATGACAGTGTTTATATTGGTCTTTATGTTGCTCAACATGTAACTGAACACATATAGTTTCATTTATCCGCATATATGTATATACAAGTTATCAATGACTTATCATCCACTTTTCTATCGGCAGTGGACTCACTATTGCTATCATGGCGATAAAATCTCTTTGCAACATAGGAAGTCCGTCCTTTTTATACGCCCGAAAGGACGTATTATGTTATGACGCTGGTGTCCGTCCGTCCGTCCGTTAGCAATTTCGTGTCTGCTCTGTAACTCTTGAACCCCTTGAAGGATTTCAAGGAAACTTGACACAAATGTTCATCACACCGAGACGACGTGCAGAGTGCATGTTTTGGATGTCTCGCTTCTAGATCAAGGTCACACTTAGGAGTCAAAGGTCATATCAATTTGTTTCGTGTCCGCTCTGTAACTCTTGAACCCCTTGAAGGATTTCAAAGAAACTTGACACAAATGTTCACCACAAAAAGACGACGTGCAGAGCGCATGTTTCGGATGACTCGCTTCAAGGTCAAGGTCACACTTAGGGGTCAAAAGTCATATCAGTTTCTTTCGTGTCCGCTCTGTAACTTGAACTGCTGGAAGGATTTCAAAGAAACTTGGCAGAAACGTTCACCACACTGAGACGACGTGCAGAGCGCATGTTCCGGATGACTCTCTTCAAGGTCAAGGTCACACATAATGGTCAAAGGTCATATATGACTTTGCTTTGTGTATATTGCTCTGCATTGCAGTGCTCTTGTCTTTATTTGGCAGATCACTTTTTTGTTCACTTACAATATTTTTTTTTAATTACTTCCCTTTTATGTTACTATAAATAGCTTATTTTGAAACTTTTATATTATTGACCGTAGGGAAAAACCGAGACCACTTTTCTGTGGTACAACATAGATGGTACCTCCAATGTTTAGGTGTATTTTTACATACCTGTACCTGATAAGTATTTTTTATGGACTTTGAATATTTTTTTGTGGACTTAGATTTGTTTTTTGAAGCTTTCCTTTTGTTGTTCCAGTCCTTTGGGCTACAACAGTCAAGTTCTTTAAATTTTGCTCCCATCCTATGATGTAACCCTTCGGGCGTATATTGCCCCGCTTGGCGGAGCTCTTGTTTCTAATTATGTTAATGCTTTATTAATTGTTATTTATTTATTATTACATTACATGATATGTATGCCACTCTTTTTAGCCTTCAACAATATTTGCTGATTAAATGATTAAAGTTTTAAATATTTAACTTTAGTTTATTAGAATAATACATTGAGCTTTTCGTAGGTATATCCACGATTGGACGGTTAACTCATCCTAGTTTGCTCTACTCGATAGCCTTTGAAAAATTTATTCTGTTTCTATAATCGAAAACTTACATTGCACTTAGCAAGAAATTCTCTCTCTTCTACAGGCATAAGTGCTTTAACTAATCTTGTATCCACAGGTCCAGGAGCAATTCTGTGGAAAGAAGTACAAGCATCATATATGATGAAATGGTACCATGTAACGAAGGGATAGCATGCAAAATATCTGATACCAGGTTTTAAAAGAAAGACATTTTCAGCATTATTTATGATAATGCCGCTTAGTTAAATGTTTCAATTCGAGAATAATTTTCAGTTTCTTAACATACCTTTTAATTTACATTTACATAAGGTAGTGGACCCGTAGTGAGATTCGACAATTTCCGTGCGTTTTCATATACTCGTCTTCGATCGTAAATTATTTAGCCCCCCCCCCCCCCCCCCACGAGCAACGATTTCGGTGAAAACCAGAAAAACCCAAAATCACATTCGCAGATAACGTAATCGAACGGAATTTATCGATTTTCATTTCGGGTCCACTGCATTTACATCATCGTCATACTTACGAGTTAACTCTAACACCGTATTTTGCCTCGTCAATGGCCAAAGCTCTTGTTAACGATGATACACCTCCCTGGAAATGAAGCCAGCAAATAAATTTTTTAGAACAATTAAAGATACCTGGAGCAATGATATAAATCTTCCCAGAAGATACTAACATATAAGTTACTACCATGTCTGGCTGATCCTGTACCAACATTAAATTCTTCAAAACTCTTTTAAGATATAGTTTACCTCTGGAAACTTCATTTTCTGTTAAGGTATCCCATCCACAAATAGATAACAATTCGATGCTTGGTGACCTCATATTTTTGTGGTATCATTTGAAATAGTTGCGTCTGCTGAGCAAGAATTGGTTAATAATACGCACAAATCAATATTGTCATGTTTTTTTTTGACTGCGAAATGATAAATCTTACTCTGTAATAACTGGATTTTCGATCTGATTAATCGACACGGACGTATTGACCAATTCCCACATTAATACATACCTTGCAAGCACAGTAGGTTGAAGAGTTTTTGAAGGCTGCTGATGCTGCATTACTCGAGATGTTCACTATACATCCCTTTGATTCTCTAAGGTACGGAAGTGCATACTGTAATTCAAGTAGATTAAATATGATGCCATAACGAATGCCTTCGTAAAAGCGCACTAGTTAAGGAATTCGGATAAAGAATATACCACAGTCTACTCAAACTTTATTTTAGAAGCAGACCGTTACTACCATGAATACGATTATATTATATATAAATGGATAGTGCATAGTTAAACTAACTGATATGAAAGAATAACTCCTACAGTTACAAATATCATCTGTAGTATCGCTTTTTTTTCAGAGCGGACGCAGTGGTCCAGTTGTAGCATTGTCGGTCTACGAATTCAGGGATCGCGAGTTCGATACCCTGTTCCTCAAAAAAAATATTGGAAAAGAGTCTCGTTTCGGATACTTTACACCTTGCAAGCTAAAAACCAGGAAATGGTCTGAAATCGGAGAGTACTATGTATCTTGCACAATCCTCTCACTAATTCCAGAGGAGTCACCCAAATGGGTTTCCGATAGCGACTATAAATAAATCCGCTATTCTTCGGCTTAACCGTTGAACCGACCGTCACTGTGTTCGCAGTAATGTTAGTTGATATAAGATTCATTTTAAGTAAATGTAAATGTTGAAAACGTTCTAATGGCCCTTTAAACATTGTTCGCATTAAAGCTACTGACAATGTTCATTACAATAATTATAAGTTCGAAATGTTTTACTAGTCTTTAAGTGCAGTCACGCTACACCGTATAGCGTTAACGAACGCCTGACGTAAAGAAAAATTGCTGCGCAAGATCAACGCACATATACCATGTATACAGGACGAACAATTAACGGACATTACCGTACTAGTAACGGATTGTACCGCGTAAAACGTAAGCGCAACGCATGTGAAACTGACTAAAACGTTCTTTCAACGTTTGACGAATGTATTGTCAGTTATTGTCCGTTGAACATACGTTACATCCGTTACATGTTCGATAGTAGTCCGGCCATGGATCAGGTCTACCGGACAAGAACAGATGCAATCCACACAAGTACATAATAAGGAACGTACGAGTAACGAACAAAACACATATTAGCGCATTGCTACCGTACATCTAACGGACAACTTTGTCCGGTGGTGTACGTTCCAATAGGTCAGTCACACTACACCGTATAGCGTTAACGTACGCCAAACGTATAGAAACATTGCGACAGAAAGTTATCCAGTGACGAAAGGCGTCCGCTGCTGCTGCTCGATGCTCTAGCGATCGGTGTATGAGGCGCATAAAACGCACAATGACCGCAAGATTACCGCACATATATAGGACGAACAACGTTTACGTTCTTGTCAGTTATCGTCCGTTGAACATACGTTACATCCGTTCTTGTCCAGTAGCAGTACGGCCGCGAATCAGGTCCAAGGGACAAGAATGGATACAAATCGGACAAGTACAGAAAAAGGAACGCACGAGAAACGAACAAAGCGCTTACCAACGCATTTCTACCGTACACCTAATGGACAACTTTGTCCGGTTGTGTACGTTCTAAATTTTGAACATGCCCAAAACCTGCCACTGGATGGAACGAACATCGCCGGACAAGGAGCGCAGGCGCCGCATGAGAAACGGAAAAGACACGCATGCGAACAGACACGAACGGATTCGGTAAATTTTGTTATACGTTGGACGTTCGTTATCACTATACGGTGTAGTGTGACTGATCCATTAAATTGCTCTACAAAGTTAATTTAAAGTAAATGTCGAAAACGTTTTCCTGATATTCATATTTCTCACAATAATTTGATTCAAAGATTAATATTAAATATAGCTCAGAACCATTCATGTCTTGTTCACTAAAAGGATGCTTATAACATTAATTTTATGTCGAAAATGATGAACTGTACTTACCTTGCTGGCAGTAAAGGTGCTTACAAGATTAATTTCAAGTAAATCTCGAAAGCCTTGAACTGATATATCATCTACCGCCATTGCCCCGGGATCTGCAAGTAGCATAACAACACAAAGTCAAGTTGTTTATTCATTTATCAAATAACGCCTCGCCAGGCGAACGAACTCAGGACCTCGCGATCCGTAGATCTGCGTTCTCCCTATTGAGTTAAGCGGGTGGACTGCTTGCTGTTTATATGTTGCAAGAACGCTTTAGTTGACGTAAAATATAAGCAGATAATGTCTAGGAAAAGTGAGTCACTTACGTGATCCAACGTTATTTACGAGGCAGTCTATTTTGCCGCAACGTTTCACAGTTTCTTCAATTGATTTCTGTGTGGAGAACAAAGAAGTAGTGGATATACCCGGAAATTGTGAAAGATCAATTCATCTTTTAATGGCATCGGCGAATGCTAAATTTGAGCCGCACCGTGAGAAAACCAACATAGTGCGTTTGCGAATAGCATGGATCCAGACCAGCCTGCGCTCCCACGCAGCCTGGTCAGGATCCATGCTATTCGCTAACGGTTTCTCTAATTGTAATAGGTCAGAGACCACCAATTCAAAAAAGTACAGGGAACTTACTGGGAATGAGGTAAGTGTATACCTTGGAATAAGGTAACGTCTGTGCGTTCTGATTGGTCAGTCATGTAAACAAACCCAGGAAGTAATTATTTTTTCAAAATTGATATTTTTTCACTGCATTTTACAGTATTTTATTATACATTTTGACAAAATTTGCTATATTTTATGTGTATTGAAAAGAAGTTTTATCAAACGAATTTCTCCCGCCATGTCAATGATGTAAACAGGGGGTCATCTCATTCACACGAAAATTACTTAAATAAAGTATCACTATTCATATGTTTTTCGTGCGATATTTTGGTAGAACTAAGATAGTTCTTGAAAAACTTGTAATTAGATATAGTACATGTTTCGATGTATGGAAGGCCGTACACGTCATAATGTTACAATGTAAGTCTATGGGAAAACAATTGGTGGTCTCTAACCAATAGGGTTTGAAAGCGAACAGCATGGATCCTGACCAGACTGCGCGGATGCTCCGGCTGGTCTGGATCCATGCTGGTCGCAAAGCCACTATGTTGGTTTTCTCATGGTGCGGCTCGTTTAATGATTTATAGCGTTTATTGAAATACACATGATCTAATTAGTTTACTTATAATTTACAGAATATACTGAATGTACGTAAAAATATGCACATTGTTAAATGTGTTTGAAGTATAAATAACGGAACTGTGTAAAAAGTGAGCTGTTGTTTTTAGCCATTTTCTTCACAGATTTTTTTCGAATAAACATCTTAATTACATCCTTGCGATTTTGTCACAAATGTATATTCAGAATAGTGTTCAAAATGACATAACTTCGACAGTCGCCGATACCCAGTATGTTATTTAGTACTATGAAGAATAACAAAGGAGGAATGTGTTGACATTTATGTGTACCTTTATTTCATTTTCCTTTGTCATATCACAGTGAATATAGATTATCTTCCCTGGTCCTTCCGATACCAACTTTGACCCAGTTTCGTCTGAAAATCACAGATCTTCAATACAAGGAACAATTTGAGCAGTATAGTCACTATTTCAACTTTTATCTATTACTAAAGTTCCTGAAGTTGAGATACAACTTTTGCAGTTCTTGTAATTTACGCCTATCAAGCAAAAGTTGCAGTCTTGTACTGCGAAAAGGATTAAGGCATATAAAGCAGTCTCTTTTTGTACAGATAAAGTTGATAACTAGATTTTTTCAACCTAATATATTCATTTCATAAGTATACTAATCAATCATATTAGTCATAACGTTAAACTGGGCCATGTGCCAAGAATGTACAAATCACCTACTGAAATTACTTTCTTCTTATTTTTGTTTGTACACGGGCATAAGTTAGGTCATTTGGCGACCTTTCCTGGTTCTGTTGGTGATGGATGACCCCATGTGCCCCTCTAGGCATTAAATCAACATGGACGTGAACCTGTGTAGAACCACTCAGCTGGATAACTTTCTCGAGTTAATTTCTTTCTTGTCTACATTCTAGAGGAAGACCGGCATTTTATTTCACCGTCAAACTGTTTCATGTATATGTTCACAACACATCCTACCAAAGAAAGAGACAAACTAAGCTTATATAATAGAATTTTGCAGTAGTATCAATAAAAAAGAAAATGTTACCATTTATGTCGAAAACGACCACCGTCCCACCATTTGCAGCTGAAAATGAAAACGCAAATATAGTTGAAATGGTTAATAAATACAAGTATTAATAATTACTTTTGCTTAACAACTATACTATTAAAGATTAAGATATCTAAGTGTTTAATGCCGGTCACGCTGCTAAAAAACAATGGTTAGCCGTTTTGTCCAAACATAAGCAATGGTTTATTTCGGACAAAATACTCACTAACAAATTATGAATACTATTTTGTCAAAACACATACAATAAGTCAGAGAACAAGATTTATACTGGACGCAATGCTAGCCTAAAATTATGGATATCGTGTTGCCAATACATTAGAAAACATTGTCAAAATATTATCATGTTAGACTAAAAGTAATATCAAATATATGTAATACAAAATCTACCCACACAACGTGGAACATGTAAAAAAATAAGTCTATATAATCACTTACAATATCTGACTTTTGTATTATGGAGAAAGCTTAATATTCTATCCGTTTTGCAGGGAAAAGTGAAAAGTTTCTTATATAGATAAAAAATTCGGTTTAACTGATCTTATTCGGAATTGATTTTTCCTTCCACAGAACTTGAATCATGCAATAACTGTTTTGCATATAGAATAATGCAATAACTGTTTTGCATATTGAATCATACAATAACTATATTTCATACTGAATCGTGCAATCACTTTATTGCATACTTATCATTTATAAATAAATAGTTACTAAATCATTCAATAACTATTATTATATTGCATACTGAATCATCAAATCACTGTATTGCACACTGAATCAAGCATAATTGAATATTTACTAAATCATGCAATCACTTGTTTTGCATACTGATTCATGCTATAACCATTATGCAATTACTCTGTTGCATATGAGTCATGCAATAATAGTTTACTTGAAAATATTAGAGGACAACGTATTAGAGATACTTTTTAAAATGTCCAAAATGATGAACATTTTGAAGCTTGTCTGTATGAAACACATTCGATTTGTTTGAAGATTATTTAAAGCTATAGTTAGTTTTAAATAAGGTCTTAGCAGCCACGAAAGCCAAAACAGAAAATGAAATATATATTATGTTCATTGGCTTAGAAGCGGACCAGGCAGGTTGGAAATTTCTCTTAAATTTAGGCATGCCTCACCAAATATTTTGTGTCGATTTAAAGCTATTCGCCCAAAGTTGGTGTTAAATTGTTCAGTATGTATTATGTTCTTTCAAAAGTTATATGTCAATCTGTTTGTACCACAGTTTACTTTCACTAGAGACTTATCATAAGCCTTCTTTACACAACTATTATAAATTAGAGATAAACCCTAAAATTTTCAATGATAGTAATACATTCAATAAAGTCTAGAAATTGATTTCCAAGTCCTTGAATAACCAAATAAATGATTTACAAATGTGAGAAGTAAGTTACATGATAGTTTATGGTTAAAAAGACAAAGAAGAATGTTGACTTTATCCATTTTTTCGAAAGCGTTGCACGTTACTCACTTTGTAGAAATTTTTGTTCTTTCAAAGTTATATGTCAATCTGTTTTACGCTGTTTACTTTCACTAAGACATATCATAAGCTTCTTACACAAGTATTATAATTAGAGAAAACCCTAAAATGGTCATGATGTAATACATCAATAAGTCTAGATTGATTTCAAGTCCTGAATAACAAAAAATCACAAGTGATTTATGATATTTTGTTAATATCCATAACGACTTTAATTTTTAATTAATTGTGATCCACAAAGAAGGCAACTCTTGCTGGCTAGTACTTATAAGCAAATAATCTATTAGTTTACTTCCCTTGCAATTATACAATTGAGTGGAAAATGAAAACGGTTTAAGACACAATATCATACTTTTTGCACAACAAAAACATCTAGGATTTATTCATTTGTGTTTGATTTACCACTCGAAATATTGTTCCTACGACATTGTCAACTTACATAAGGTAAAAAATTAACTTTTAACAAGCCATTTGTAAAAAGAAGTACCAGTCAGTAAATAACAGTGCAGATAATACAGTTTTTCTTGTATCAAAATGTCAAAACAGAAGCACTTTTGTAATACAGATCACCTGACAGGATTAATAAAGGTGTAACTATATTGATCTCTATTTCCTATACCTACAAAATAATATTTATTGAGTGAATTATTGAGAGAACACCGTTTGTCAATCCTAATCCGGTCTATGTTGTATCAGATCAGTGCAATGGAGAATTTTTCTAGATATTTTCCTCATACTTTACGCATATATATTGGTAGCAGAGATTGTTCTCTTTCAAGCAGTAGCATTTTATACGCCCGAAGGGACGTATAATGTTATATCCCCGGTTTAGCAATTCCGTGTCCGCTTTGTAACTCTTGAACCCATTGAAGAATTTCGAAGAAACTTTACATAAATGTTTACCGCATCAAGACAACGTGCAGAGCACATGTTTCGGATGGCTTGCTTCAAGGTCAAGGTCACACTCGGGGGTCAGAGATCATATGAGTTTGTTTCGTGTCCGCTCTGTTACTCTTGAACTGCTTGAAGGATTTCAAAGAAACTTGTCACAAATGTACACCACATCAAGACGACGACTTTTTTATTATTGGCCTTTGGAAAGAACCCGAAACCACTTTTCTGTGGTACAACATGGATGGTACCTCCAATTTTTAGGTGCATTTTGACATATCTGTACCTGGTAAGGATTTTTTTGTGGACTTTGATTTTTTTTTTGAATTTCTTCCTTTTGTTGTTCCTGTCCTTTGGGCTTCAACAGTCAAGTTCTTTAAATTGTGCTCCCATCCTCTGATATAACCCTTCGGGCGTATATTGCCCCGCTTGGCGGAGCTCTTGTTTCAACATATTTTACATTGTGAAATTCTGCGGGTGTTGACAAAAAAGATCGTCTGTTTGTTGACAAATTTCACCATGAAGAAGACATGTCTTTAAAAAAGACAAACGGCGTAGCGGTAATAATATTTTGCGCATGGAAAAATCGAAATTAAACAGGATTTACAGACAGAAAATATTTGGATATGTATTTATGACATATGCTTCTTTTGCAAATATATCAATTAAGTAGCAAGTTTAAATGATCAATAGCTTGCATAGGTATATCCTTTCAGCGATAGAAGGTGAACATGATTTGACGTCTAGTGCTGATTCTGAAATATTTTCGTGTTGTGTCAGAATCCCCCATAAGTAGCCCACTAGCACAATATCTCGACCCACACACAGTTAGCTTTTTCACTTTGGCAAGTGAAAGCCAGGTACTAAAACCATGCAGAAAAAGGCTAAAGCAGCTGAATACTTTAAATAAAATAAAATAAAAGAAGCTTTTTAATCACTAGTGATTACTACAAGTCGATCAAGTTCTCAGTTTTAATAAAACTTAGAGCAAAAAATCAAGTTGAAGTCGGATCTTAACCGATTTTGGGAGAAAAGGTGTAAGCGAGTCGCTTTAAAATAAAGTCAATATATGGTAGACTGTTCAGCCAATATATACATATATCTAAAAGTTTTGCAAACGAAGTTTGATCTTTTTAAACCAGGGGTATAAACTGCTAAGTGTCATTCTGAAAAAAATGTGAATATACCAAACGCTTTATATACAAAAATGCATTTTATTTTTAAAAAATCCGAGGTAGAAGTTATTTTAACCATACACTTTAAATAATTATAAGTTACATGCATGTAAAACTGTACATACCTAAAACATCTACACATCCCCTCCCAACACCGTCACAACCACCTGTTACTATTGCAATCTTATGCTGGAATCGCAGGTACGGTGCTTTTTCTGACATCTTAACTCGTTAATCCTTCTGACAAATAAAAGTTTGAAATTTAAAATATTTGTACCTGTACGTTGTGCACAGATAGTGTATCTTCGCATTCAAGCGTGTCCTATAAATATATCAAGGTGATTTTTAGTATGTTTATGCAGATAATACTTCATGTTTAAACTTAATATTTTATGTTTAGGGTGATACATGTACTTTACATAGCTATGTGCGAAACATCGCGTTCTCGCCATTCGCCTTTCACAGATGCACTAAAAAAATGCTCATTACATTCTCGCATCTTTAAAAAAAAATTAGATATACTACTTAATTTCTATTGAAAAATCGAAAAACAATCCGATCCCTCACACACAAAAAAAAACTCGCGAGATTCAACTTCTAGTTTCCACGGTATACTGTCACGTGACCTGGTGTACGACAAGTAAAATGTAAATGGCGGACGTGGATATTGAGAAAAGGTTGGCTCCTTTTATTTCTAAGCACATTTAAACACGTGTCCTATATGCTGAACATTTTCTTACAAGAAGACAAGTTCGTTGATTTTAGGTATGCAATAAATATACAACTATTTGATAAGCACATACGGTCTGCATTACAAGTATGTCCAGCAGTCTGCCTTAAATAAATACTCTCGTGATACAAGGTATTAATAACAACGAGCTGTTTGGTGAAGGTTCGAGAAAATATCCACCATCAGACTATCGTAGTAAAAATACCAGGCGGTCAGTAACTTGCTGTAATCGGATATAGCACCGACAGATTTTAGCCAATGGATATGTCTGTGACCACCCATATCCAACTGTAGATGCCACGATGTCAGGAAGTGAAAATGTTCCAGAAACGAATCTTATAAGCCTATTGTAACTGCATACCGGGAAAATAGTTAGTTTACTTTGCGTAAAAGTTGACGTAAAAGTTTTTGAACTTTCAAAATTAAAAACAAGCTATTGAAAATGAAATGATCAGATTGCCCTTGTTAATTTTTAAAGGTATAATTCGGGGTTGGGTAAACAAGGGCTATTTGATCATTTCATTTTTGCTGGCTTGTTTTCCAAATAATATGTAGATTTCTGCTATAATTGCATCATATCTCCTCGAGTCTTATCATCGGAATCATTTGAGCATAATTATTTGTTCACAGCTAGGATACATTCTGCAAGAAATGAGAGGGTTTTCATGTTTATACTCCAACGATGATCAAAACCGAAAGTAAGGGTTCATTGTGCGGACAAGAGCAAATATGCGCCATTTTTAGGTACCCTATTTACTTTTTTTTTCGTTAATTTATGATAAAACTTTCATGAAAAATAGGTGTAGGAAAAAAGTGATGTCCTATAAAGTTACGTGAATGCTACCTGAAGTTGTTTATTATATGAAACAAAGTATTATTTGAATTACTGACCTTAATCTTACAGTTAATGATAATAGGTAAGAGTAGATTTCTGTAGTCACATTCCCTTCAAAATACGGTATTTTAAGGTGCGCCAATATATTGCTACGCTCCTGAACCTGTGCTATATTCTTCGAAATATGAGATTTAAAGACGTTTCTCTGTTTGCTGCGCGTCTGAATAACCAAATAGTTTATACCAGTAGATACAGTTGAGTGAAGCTGCACTTATGCTACGCGTCTGAATACATAAATATATTTGTACTAGTATATGCAGTATCCGTCAAAACGCAGACGTGGTAAATAATTCAAGTTATCCCCGCGCCATCCCCAGACGTCAATCAACTGTTCGTTTTGTGTTGAGCTCAGTAGAAAAATCTAGACTTAGATCTGCCATCTGACATTTAGTGTATCACAAACTAACAAAGAATAAACGTGAAACTGACCATAGGCAAATATAAAATAGATAAACATATCGGAATGACTATTTGCCAAAACATGTACACTGTAGTCCAGTTTCCTTTATTTAGGTTACTGACCGTTCCAAGGCGGTGCCCCTATTTTCAACAGGTTGTTTTGTCTTATATTGTGTGTTGCGTATGTTTTCTTGTATGTTTTAAGCGTTTTTCTTCCGCCCACTCCCCCTTTTGCCCTCTCCTTTCCCTTGCATTTACGCTTCTTTTTGCATCCCCTCCCCCTTTACTTTTAGTAAGTTTTCGTGGCTCCTCTTTGTTTTGGCAGCCGAATCCCAAGACAGTACTTGATTGTTTTTTCCTACTGGTGTGGGTGCGTTTGTAAGCTTGTGAGTCTATAACGGTGCCGTACTGTTTTCTTATTTGTTGCTTGTTCGTTTGTTTTATGTTATTAAGTTGATCGTCGTTGTGTGTTTATCTTTGGTACATGAGTGTCTGCGCTATAGGAGAGATCGTGTTTGTATACAAATCCGTTGTATATTCTATGTTTAGAACTGATAAGACAAAGATCGGGTGGGCAGACGCCGAGCGTCCATGTTTTTCTGTTAACAGTGATGTTTTTCTAACGGCTTATACTTTCTTAAAACACAAATGATATCAATAATTTTTTGATTAATGGAAAGAATATAAAACAAGCAATTAATTGATAACTCTTAAATAGAATTTTGATATAAAATGGATTCATTATGAACGCTTAACTTACAGTGTTTGTCTAAAAGTGTTTGGAGCATCGCTACGCCGTTATTAAAATCAAATGTCATTTAAAACGGTTATTCATTTTCAAAAAATATTTCAATAAGAAAATATGAAAATCGTAAGCATTTCAAAACTTTTTTAATTTTTAAAATCCATATATGAATGAAAAAGTTATTTAAAATTGAAAATTCCGATCCCATACATAAACGATGTGAAAACATTTTGTTTTGCCCACCGCCAGATAAACAGGTGTTGATGCGTGACGTCAGGGCGATCTCTCCTATTGTGGTTTACGTTGTAGTGCGACTGTGTTTTTTAAAGAACATGGCATTCCCTTGTATATCCGTCCTTGTTCAACTTTCCCCTTCGGAATCCTCCCCCAACCCCGACCCTATTTCGCCCCTTACCAATCCCTTCCCCTTTATCAATATTTAGCTTATATTAATATGTACTTGTTGGATGTTTGAAGCAACCCGTCTGAAATATTTTCCATTACAGCTTCTTTTTGTTGTGGGCCTACTATATAAATGCGTGGCGCTGGGGCTGTGGTTTTGGTGCTCTGTGCTTCCGAGAGATCTACCCTTACCAATTATCTTTTGGTTTGGTTTTTATAATAATTTAAATTAATGGAAACGTATGTGGAATCGAAGTTATACATAATATATATACATATATATACAACCGTAAAGATATTCGAAGATAGAGACAGTTTCAAATGCTGTTCACTAACATACAATGAACTTGTGTGGGAATGGGTCTGCATGGCCCGTTAAAAAAAAAAACAACAACAAAAAACAATAAAAAACATTCCTGTGTCTGGTTCGTTGATTCTGGAGAAAGCATAAGAGTACGCCAAAGAACTTCAACTGTCTGAATTCAAAGCTTCAAATGGCTGGCTTCACAGTTGGAAAAATTCTTACAGTGTGAAAGGATATAACGTGTGTGGTGAAAGTGGTGGTGTAAACAGTGAAAGTGTCAATGATTTTAAGAAAAGCATTCCGGAAATAATAAGTGGTTACGACCAAAAGGATATCTTTAATTGTGATGAAACCGTACTCTACTACAGAGCTTTACCGGATAAAACACTATCTGTAAGATGTCAGGGTCAGAGTGGCACGAAAGTGTCAAAGGATAGAGTAACTGTCATGTTCGCCTGCAGTGCATCTGGAAAGAAATTGAAACCGTTAGTGATCGGAAAATTCTTGAACCCAAGATATCTGAAAAATGTTGATAGAAGTGCTTTAGGTGTGCAATATAAGGCAAATAAGAAAGAGTGGATGACAAATGAACTGTTTGTTACCTGGTTGAAAGAAGTAAACAGTGATATGCGAAAGCAAGGGAGAAACATTATACTACTTCTTGACAATGCTTCGTCACATGGCGGTGAATCAGATCTCACTTTGTCAAATGTAACACTGAAATTCCTTCCGCCCAACACAACTTCACATCTTCAGCCGCTTGACCAGGGAATAATTAGAACATTGAAGGCATTTACAGGAAATATCTTTTAAGGTCTCTTTTGAGTGTCATTGAAAGTGCTGAAAATGTACAGGATCTGTGCAAACAAGTGACTCTCCTGGACTGTATTCAATGGATTGTTAAAGCATGGATGGATGTGAAAAAAACAATAATTGAGAGGTGCTTCAGAGTTGCTGGTTTCGCAGAACCAGACACAGCAACTGCTGTCTGCAGTCAGGTTAGTCTATGCGATGGTGTCTTGATACGTTCAAATTAATGATAATTGGATGGTAGGAATTAAGACCCAAATATTTATTTTGACCTGTATTTCATAAAAGTTCTAAAAGTTCTGAAATCCCTTACAGGAGGGGATATCACCTCTAATACTAACACCCACCCGGCGTTGTGCACCTTGCCGGTAAGACATTAACCCTCAGCTTTTGGTCTCCATCCGGGCCTGTATCAATCGTTGGTTACTACTCCCGATTGAAATGATAAACTTCCACTTCGAACACAACATAATATGTAGGGAGCTTTAGTCACTTTCACTCCCGAGCCGTACAGCCTTATTTACATACCACAATAATGCAACAAAAGATAATAGGTAAGGGTAGATTTCTCGGAAGCACAGAGCACCAAAAACACAGCCCCAGAGCCACGCATTTGCCAACAACAAAAAGAAGCTGTAATGGAAAAATATTTCAGACGGGTTGCTTCAAACATCCAACAAGTACATATTAATTCATGCTAAATATTGATGGAGGGTAAGGAAATAGTGTAGGGCGAAATGGGGTCGGATATGGGGTGGAGAGGGGTGGGTGGTGGAGGAGGAACCCGAAGATGAAAGTTGAACAAGGACGAATATACAAGGGAATTCCATGTTCTTCAGAAACAGTCGCACTACAACGTAATCCACAATAGCGCAGACACTCATTTACCAAAGATAAACATACAACTACGATCAACTGAATAACATAGAAAAACGAAAAGGCAACACGTAAGAAAACAGTAGGGCACCGTTATAGACTCGCAAGCATACAAACGCACCCACACAAGTAGGAAAAAAAACAATCAAGTAACGTCTTATGGCGACTTTCCAGCTTTCGATGGCGGAGGTAGACACTAGGTGCCCTTCCATACATAACTGCAGGCCCATGAGGACGACAGGCCCTTGGTGAGCCAGCTGAATGGCTTCTTCACGTGAACGAATTGTGCAGGTCAAATGATAGCTGTGAGGTACACTATATAATGGAAGGTATGTATATAAGTGCAAACTATTAGCAAGAATATTTAATTTTATGATACATAATGAAATATACAGAAACATGTATACATGTAATCGCGTCATGTATAATCAAATATGACCATGTATCCTAAAGGAACTCAACCTGGATGGCACAAGAGACACAATGTAAATATATACAGTGTCCATCTATATCAAACTGAAACTATTTCCCTGAATTATTATTACGAAGAATGATACAGATACTAATGCTAATAATTTCACAATGTGACTACATGTTCAATGTTGTACAATTGGAAGTTCATGGATTTTAAACAAGGAACTGCTGAACATATTTCAAGCATTGGCTGCAGCTTTGTAGTACAAATTCACACCATAAGACCTGTATTTTTAACGCCGTAGCCTATTTCGGAACCTCCTGTACACATGAGTTCCTCTCCCGTGGTGAATGTCGCGTCAACTGCCAAGAAAAGACACGCAAGTCCAATCTCTCGTGGCTGACCTGTCCTTTGCATTGTCTGAAGTATAAGCGAGAATAGTGTCAGAAGACCAATGTGGTAATTAGGTAGACATGTTTTTATCAGATATGATTTTGAAAACTACGATAAACACATATGTCTATAATGCCTGTTTTACTTATCAAAAGTTCTATATACAATTATTCAAAATCAGAGAACCCCAATCAGACATTTCACGACATAATAGTGTATCTAGATGATGTGTGTACAGACACTGGTGCCTCAACTTCCTGTCATTGTATGTATATTTTGACGCAGTCAAGGGCCATAACTCTAGTATGGCTATTTGAAATCCCAATTAAAGCACTATGTAGGCAACTTCCCAAGCTGAACATCAGTCTAGCTTTGATGACTCGAGGTCAAATACTTCTACTTTGAATGATATGTACGACACAAACACGGATGATACGGAATGACAGACAGACATATGGTCAAGGCAAATCTTAGTGCCCCCTTCAAATAAATAAATTTATAAATAATAAAATAAAAGTAGGGGGTTGTAGAAGCTTACATGAATGAAATAGTAGTTATAATATTTTTACACTTAAACATAATGCGGAGAAATAAATATATAACTTTGGGTGATTAGTATCATTATGGAAGGGATGTAAGTAATTTAAAGATAATATAATTATAGGGATATAAGTAATTTAAAGATCTCTTGTATCTAAATTATTCTATATAATATTCGCACAGATCACGGACTTTTTGTAATACAAACTTGCATGTCTTATAATTACTGTAAAATGGAAATAAAGTGTATATATACAAGTAATGAAAGGGCATACATGACAACTTTCAAGGGTTTCCATTTTCTCTGTTGGCATTGTCTGTCTCAGGAGAGGCGACTCAATGCATCCAGGGGCTATGCTGAAAATATAATGGACTTTGACATAATTGCGTACATGGTGTTTTTAATAAATGCATCACAGCCCAATGCAAAGTTTTAATTATGCTCACAGACACAATGTGCCCGTTATCAGAAACACGAACAACAAATATGAAACCGTATTTCATACTTAAATAGCAACAGTAACTTCTGTATACTCATTAAATGTTTTTACTATTCCATAATCCGTTATAATGTCTGTACTTCAGGCAATTTATAATCTAGACATGGTACCTAAAATTCAAATTGCATCTGATGTTACTTTCTGTTGAAAATTTAATACCAGAGTACCAAAATTATGTAATAGTTTAACTTTCATATTTCATTTTTTATGCTGAAAGGCAATTTTTAATCCGAAAAAATTGGTCCTATTTGGAAATGTGAAGCTAGTGACAGATAACTCTTCTATAGGACTATTCACATGTATTTATTTGAACAAAGTATGCATAGATTCAGTTGTGATTCCAAAAAATATAGTTTACTTCTAGATCTATGAATAATCATTCAAACAAAAAATTTATCATTATCTTTCATTTTCAAACGAACTACTTCAAAGACAATTTTATTTATTTATTACTGCCGATAACATACAGGTATGATATGATCATAGGAAAGAAAACATTATTCGTGAGAAAAAATATAAATAGAATATATGAATTTTACGACATCGAATCCCTCAACATTTTGCAAAATTCGTTTTCAAAGAATAATCAAGGCCTCAAAATGTATGAGTTAAAAGCAGAGCAATACAAAAATATATATGATGGTCGCACCAAAACCATACCAAAATCTGTGACTCAATCAAACCGAGTCTGCTATTATTCTTCTTGGTTGCATTCTTTCCTTCTAAAGGATCTTTTTACAGATTTTATTTCACTTTTTATGACACGCACCTTGTGTTTACAAATGTACCTAATTTGCATATTGACCGACGCGTGCTGAACCGCATTTACATTGCGGAATCAGCGATTACAGAAACTTCTGTTAATATAATGAAGAGGTTCTTTAGTATAAATAAAATAGTTGTGTTTGTTAAAAAGAAATGACAATCAACTATCTTTACCTAATCCACCAAAACAAAGAAGCCAATGTTGCTGTCAAAAGTTCCCGTATTTACTGCACGGTGCCATGTTAAAATATTGTTAGTGTATAAGCGATATGCGCTTCAGTTTTGGACTTGATTTGTTGTTGTTGTCGTTGAATACGTAGCCTTAAGTACCATCTCTATATAATCGGCCACTTTTTATAGTTTTTTTTTATATTATTGAGCAGTTCGATAAAATATATTTGTTGAATATTTTGTAAGGTTTTCAAAAACAACAACAACAAATACAAACGAACAAAAATGTGACAGGTATTTCAGTTATTTCACTTACGAGTTCACCCTCACGCCATACTTTGCCTCGTCGATAGCCAGTGCTTTCGTCAATGATTTGACACCTCCCTTTGAAACCAAGAAAGAAGAAGCAAATAACTTTGAATCATCAAACTACCACGGGTTCTTAAAACTATTAACCTATAAGTTAAGTTTTCATCATCATTTTTTAAATATTATATAAAATATGCTTTCAGTGATCTGCAATCTGACACGTTTTCCTCTGTCATACTGTAAAAGGTAGAAAATGAGCACTGAACAATAGAAAGTGATGATGCACGGTATTTTTATGGCTCGATAGACAATCATCAAACTTATGCAACATTTCTGAATGTAGATAGAACACAGATTCTAGCCACTCTTTTCCTAATTTGGCGGACAGGGTTGCGGTCACGATCATGCTAACTTTTTAATGTAGTATCTTAAAACGTTATATTTAAACAGCTTTAGTTTGTGCGAACAGCAAACCTAACCTTTGTGGCACAGTAAATGGTTGAATTCTTGAAGGCAGCATTGGCACTTATACTGGATATGTTTACGATGCTCCCATTTGTTTTCCTAATATGTGGCAGGGCATACTGAAAGGAAATACAGTTTGAGACATAGACAAAAATTTGTATCGGTCTTAATTATACACACCGGCAGATCAATAGAGGCTTCTTTAATTTCCTTCTTAACCACAGTTATAAGATGGAAATACCTGTGGAATTTCTCTTGCCAGGTAATATTTCGTCAAAAGCAATTGTATATTTTTCGCTATTGCGCAGGAAAACCACTTACAAAAAAGCAAACAACAACAACAACAGAGCTTAGAAACCTTACAAAAAAGTTTTTATTTAGGATTTGTTTAGTTTGAATTTTATAATATATAGGGCAATTGAAACATAAAGACAACCTAGGCAAAACAAACAATAAAGGAACATAGTGGGATACCGCTTTTGGAACGATCAGTTGTAATAACCACACTGGGGAGCATAAAACGTGTTCGTTAATGGCATAGCAAACCTTACTCGTGGTCCAAACATATTCCAAAGTCACAGGCAAGTGTTGTTAAATGAAACATTCATTAAAAGATTTCTAACAACCAAGCTGCTCAATAAGTAAGCCTCAATAATTCTTGTGTAGATATACATATATTAAGTAAAACCATACGTACACATCCGCTTTTACTCAATAACTTATTTTTATATGCAGCAGTGCCTAGTTGATAGGGCAAATGTTCCAGAAGTATAAAAACGGGCTCTTTTTTATATAAATTGTAAAATCCTGCTGACTAAAAATGATTAGATTCAATGGTTTTAATAGACTGAGATGCAAAATCCTGCTGACTAAAAATGATTAGGTTCAATGGTTTTTCTGTCAACATTTCTCATACTTGAAATTTTTAATATATAGATAGTTGAAACTGGAGAAAACGGACATTATGCAGACACTTCAAAATACATATAACTCTTCCAGTTTTAAGTAACCAATGTCTGTTAATAAGTAACCAATATGTGTTAATATCGTGCTTGTGGTAAAGGTACTAATGAGATTATTATCCAGGAGGTCTCGAACGTCCTGTACTTATTACCTTTGCTTGCGGTACAGTTAGTAATGCGATTAGTATCCAGGAGTTCTCAAAAGTCTTCTTCAGTGTATTGACATTGCTTGTGGTAAAGTTAATAATAAGATTATCATCCAGGAGGTCTCGAATGTAATGTACAGTGCATTTACTTTGCTTACAGTAAAGTTAGTAATGAAATTACCATCCAGGAGGTCTCGAAAATCCTGTGCAGTGTATTTACCTTGCTTGCAGTTCAGTTATTAATGGGATTAAAATCCGAGAGGTCTCGAAAGTCCTGTGCGGTGTATTTACCTTGCTTGCAGTTCAGTTACTAATGAGATTATCATGCGAGAGTTCTCAAAAGTCATATACAGTGTGTTAATCTAGCTGTTAGTAATGATATTATCGTCAAGCATATTAACAGCCAGGGTGTCTCGAAAGTCCTATACATTTCATTATCTTGCTTGTAGTAGTTAGTTATGGGATTATCATTAAGGGAGCATTGAATGTTCTGTACAGTGTATTTACCTTGCTTGCAGTAAAGTTACTTATGAGGTTATCATCCAGCAAATCTCGAAAGTCCTGTACAGTGTATTCGTCTATACTTTTTGGTCCGTTATCTAAGTAGAACGTAAGAATTCGTAGTAAATATTTGATAATGTAAATTACCACCAGGAATTATGCAGTTATTCTTACATTTAGTAATAATTTTTAGTTATCTGAATCAATGAACAGAACACATATTTACAGAATCTATTTTAGTGTTCAAATTCTAAAATTTATAATAAAAAAAAACCTTTTTCCGTCGTTTCTTTCACTTCCTAATATAGCTAAACACACGAACAACAAATTATTTTAGTATCAATAAAATGCTTTATTTTTTTTAAGTATTGAAATTCAAAATAACCTATTACATCTACAAGATTTAATAAACTAAGGCGCTGTCAGCAATTTTAATGTGCATTTATCAAAACAATCTCTTTATAATCAGCTCTTGCAAAACGTTTTTATTAATGAATTGTTTACAACTTTATAAGAGCCGCGCCACGGGAAAACCAATATAGTGCGTTTGCGACCAGCATGGATTCAGACCAGCCTGCACATCCATACAGTTCGCTTTCAAAACCTACTGCAGTTAGAGAACCCGTTAGCGAACACCATGGATCCTGACAAGACCGCGCGGATGCACAGGCTGGTCTGGATATATGCTTGTCGCTAATGCACTATGTTTGTTTTCTCATGGTGTGGCTCATATACATATACTTGGTACAACTTGACCAGTAAAGTCAATACGATGAGCTGTTATTCAGTTACCAAATTCTGAGTACTTACAACAGCCGACGTTGTTCACAAGGCAGTCAATTTTACCTAGCCTTTTAACTGTTTCTTCTATGCAGGTCTGTAGGAAGATAAATAAAAAACAACAGCGATAATATATAGAATATTTGTAATGCTTGTTAGGCGTAAAAGTATGCTTGTTTCCGGTATCCCGACCTACCCTAAATTTTTGGCCCGACCCTTAATGTTTTATGGCCTTGAAGAATATTGATTTCAACTTTGTAATAAAAAGTTGCAAAACTGCACTTTTTAAGCTTTAAACATTGTAGGTAAAGTTAGAAATCAACTTTATGATGTTCTAAAGGCATAACCCCCTTATTTGTATTCATTTTTGATATAAAGAATAATTTCCGAAAAGTCTCACTTAATAAAAAATATGAAAAAAAGTTCTGACCTACCTACCCAAACTTGTTTATCATGTTACCGGAAACAAAGGATTTTTTTTAAGAAGCCTTAGTTAATAATTATGTTTTTCACAAAAAAAAGTAAAAAGAGACTGTAATATTGTGGTGGTAAATAAGAGGAATAGCGACTTCTTAGAACTTTAATACAGTCCCCTTCAAACGTAGATTAACTAGTAGACTGATGATAAGTCATTTTGTAGATTTTCTTATATTTTATATACGCGTGGCAAATGCCAGTCCATTTTAGAGATTTTCCAGGAGAATTGATTTTAACATTGTTACATGTATATGATATTGGACTCAGTATATAAGCTGGCTCTATTCACAATTTAATAAATGAAAATTAGAAAAAGGATACATTACAATGTAGGAGCCAGTCTACTTGAAACAGAAGTTTTTTTTTTTAATTAGAAAAAAAATCAGTGGATGTAATATTCTAAGGCAATTGTTGATACTGAATACCTTAACATCTTCTTCTTTTCTCACGTCACAGTGAAAATATATAATCTCCCCTGGTCCATTTGACTGCATCGCCTTTCCAACATCATCTGTTATAATTGTGTAAATATAACTTGCTGGTTAGAAAAGTCATCGTAACTGTGTTTAGACTTTATTAACATATATTGTAAAATAAATATAAACTGCATCTTACATACAGTAGTCAGATCATATGTACATGTATTCTGAACTCCTTCTTCATTAGTGGCAGTCTTCTAATTGTAATCTAATCCAGCAATTTGTATTTCGTTCCTGCTTGATACCAGCATTTGATCGTAGAGAATTGTTTGAGGCATAGGAGGGATACATGGGAAGAAGAAACGACTTTCTTGAACCCAGCTGGATGGTTTTCTCATACTGAACCAAGAACAAGAGCTTTGGTTTGAAATGATACACAGTATATCTTCCAATGATTGTTTCAGCTTTTACATGTAATATTTACAACTGCAATGATAGCATGCATGCCACGACTGATACCATACGCGAATAACATGTACTTTACTTTTAAGATCATTGAAAACGTGTACACACCCAAGATGTAGTTTTGACAATAATCCTGAGGTAGAATCAGGTTATCTAAAACTATCCGGTTAGAAACAGAATATAATATGTATCACTGTAACTGTTCCGTGTGGTAACCAAATCTGCCAAAGACATCAGAGAGAGGCTTTGTCAAAAACTAACATTTCATCTATAAAAGAATGCGTATAAAATAATCTGATAGGACAGCAGAACAATCTATGCGTTTGCTAAATGAATAAGCCTTTATTACATGCTTTATAACAGGCCTTCAGTAATTTACTGCCGTATTACAATTCGATTAAAATATTTCAATCTTACAATGAAACAAAACTAAAGATTCTCTATCTATTAAATAAATTTTCTATTTTCTAATAAATTTCACTTACCTTTAATGTCGAAAACAACAACCTTTCCTCCATGTTCAACTGTGAAAGAAGAGACAAAATTGAAACGTTAGAAAGACAAGAGGAGTGTTACTTTTAGGCATTCAAGCATTTGATTATATTTTAAACCCTGATTTTTTAAAACGTCAGAATATACTTAGAAAATTCAGCAAATAGAAAAAAAGATTGGATCGTGTGCTTGATTTTTTGCTAGATTTATTTGAAAAATTTGGATCTCAAGCAATTTTTCATAATGAGAGTCTATTGGAAAATGATAACTTTCATAACAATTTCGCGAATAGAAATTTTTCTAAATTGTTGATTTTAATCAAACGTCTCATAGTTGTAAATACACGTATGGTCTAAAATTTGGTGAAATAAAATGTATAGGTCCATTTGCTTATTTTTAAGATATTTGACCATGATTAAAGTGAACCGCACATTTCACGCTGATTATAAGATATTATTTTAAATTATTTAACGTGTCAGATGTTTAATATCATACTTAACTTTAGAAAGATAGTAACAGTGACATTGTATTAAAATTTCTCACAGGTTGTCATTAATTTATATAATGATTTTCATTTCCGTACGCCGAATCCGGGCTTTATTCGACATTTTCTGGATAATTTACGATACGCCATCATTTCCGGTTTATCAATCGTGCAGAATTATGTACAATTAGTGTATGTGCGAATACACAGAGCGGCGTCTTTGGACACCCAATGATATGTTCTTCAGTGAACATGTTCGCATGTTTATTGATATAACAAGCAAACCAATTGCCCTTGTTAGATTACAAAGAGAACAAGAGCCGTCACTATTGGTGACAAATGCCCCCCCGAAGTATGGCCAAGAATGCCACAGTTGTATGCGCAAAAATCACATTTGATCTTGTGACCTTGACCTAAGAGGCTTCGGTCATAAGTGTGACACATCTTCTCAATATGGTTAACATTTGTGTCAAATTGTTTTCAAATCCCTTGATAAATGGCAGAGTGATGGACCAGACAAGAAACACCTTTGACTTCTTAATGTGACCTTGACCTTGGAGCTAGGGGTCTGGGTCTTGCACATGACACCTCATCTCATTATAGGGAACATTTATGCCAAGTAATTTCAAAATCCCTTCATCATTGGCAGAGTTATGGATCGGACAAGAAACTGACCATGTTAACATTTGACCTCTAAGTGTGACCTTGACCTTGAAGCTATGGGTCTGGGTCTTGCACATGACACCTCATCTCATTATAGGGAACATTTATGCCAAGTAATTTCAAAATGTCTTCATCATTGGCAGAGTTATGGATCGGACAAGGAACAGACCATGTTAACCTTTGACCTCTAAGTGTGACCTTGAACTTGGAGCTAGTGGTCTGACTCTTGCTCATAACACGTCGTCTCATTATGAGGAACATTTATGCCAAGTAATTTCAAAATCCCTTCATCAACGGCAGAGTTATGAACCGTTAACCTTTGACCTCTGTGACCTTGACCTTGGTGCTAGAGGACTGTGTCTTGCGCATGACACGTCGTCTCATTATGGTAAACATTTATGTCAAGTTATTTCAAAATCCCTTTATGGATGGTAGTTACAGTCCGGACAAGAATTTACCGGACGCACGGACTCACGCACGCACTGACGGACGGACGGACAATGCGATTTTAATATGCCCACCTTCGGGGGCATAAGAACACAATGGCAAAATCAAACATACAAATACAAATCAAATTGTAATGAATATCCTCAATGTATACTAGTATGCTCATATTTACAGAAACAGTTAAAACAGTTAGACTTTCCCAAGTACTTCCTTCTTAATAACATACATTCTTTATGTAATACAATTTGCAAACTTTTACTTATTATTCATTTATATTGTCGGCATAATTGTTAACATTTCAACAGTATTTACCAAACACGTCCACACATCCTCGACCGATGCCTTGTACTCCACCCGTTACTATGGCTACCTTGTCTTTGAAACGTAGTGTTGCTTGGTTTGTTTCTTTCGACATTCTGTTTTCTGTCATACAATACCGTTCTAATTAGTTGGAAAACTTTTCTATTATGTATATCTAAATGCTAATACAGGACTTATGCGACAAGCGACACTGAATGTTCTCATATGACCATTGACAATTCAAGCGGATGTTAATTGAATATACAAATATGTTTTTCCACTGGTTTCGTTATCCCTAATCCATGATATGTAAGTTCTAGCACTCACTCAAACAATAAACATATTTGATATGTAGATCGACCTACTGGTATTTATAACTGAATTAATGTTTTCAACAACTAATAAAGGTAGTTCTGCACGTCTGATTATAACTGAAAGTGATGGCGTAACGTCATTGATCCAGGAATGTTAGAACAATATATTATAACCATTTATACGGTTGACGGGGGTATATTTTATCCCGTGTATTTAGAGTTAAATAGTATAAGCTTTAGTAATGTATGAACCCAAACTGATATTAGATGAAAGTATGCACACGGATCTGCACGATTTATTTCGACATATGATTATAAATTGCTATATTTATGAATATAAATAGTTCTAGTAAAATATACATTACGAAACATTTTCTTTATTTGAAAGTGTCATCAAAATGCGATCTTTCTTTAGAAACCAACTGTCAAAAAAATAACTTGAGGACACATGTATTCAAATCATTCTAACATAACAATCAAGCACACGACCCTCTGAATTTCCTCTGGATACGATGCTGCTTTGAAAAAGTACGGATTAATAAAATTCTAAATTATAGAACACTATTTGTTTCAAACGTAGAAATACCTTTAAGTTAAGAAATATCAAACATATTACGAATACATTTTCACATATTTATCACACACTAAAAACAGTAACAAGGGTAACAAATATAATAAACGCTTTCTTAATGAAAATCAATAAAATTGGTAAACAATTACAACTTGCTTTACCTTTAATCAACAGTATCTTTGTACATTTGTATCACTCTAGTAAGGACGGTGTCAAATGTTTTGCTGATATAGCAATGATCTCAAGGTGAAATATGTACACGGTCGATAACCTACTTAAGCTTCCTATATAAGCTATGTAAAGCCGCCAGCTTGGAACGAGGGAAAAACTGAAATCAGTCTGGCGTTGAAATAATATGTCTGTGTCGTCTGCTTTTTTTCACACTATCTATGGGCTACTGAACAAGAATGGAAATGCATCTGTGTAAGTTTTTAAGCAATATACTCTTGTATATAAGTATAAACTTTTGCCTTTAATATTTTATATATTTCATAAAGACATACAAAACAACAAAGAGGGCAATTTACGAGTTTAGTACGTATATATACATGTATACTACTCAGAAAAGTACAAATAAATGAGAATCATATTCATTCAAATAAACACATAATAAATGCGTGATATAAAGTTTCTTATTGCGAAACCGAACTTATAACCATAGGGATATGAAACATAATCCTTTCCGATTACTCTTTTGTCAAGCACAAGTTGATAATCTTTTCTTTCAGACATTGTGATTATCTTTGAACTTTTTCTGTCTCTAGCTGTTTTGTGAGCATATACGACCGATAGAACTGCATCCTATCGTTTGGTTACAAACGTTTTCAAGACAACAAAATTGACATTTAACATGTTCTGACAGTTCAGGATAATGTCAAATATTTTGAAATAGGTACATTTGTACAATTACCATATTCATCCGGGTTTTGTTAGTCATACCCGTAGTGTTTTACCTTCTGCTATAAATGTTTTTAATGAGTTTCAATGACACAAATCAGTGAGATCCCCTGAGTTCTGGTTTATCTTACCCCCTGTTTAGTGGAGAAAAAATCCGTGCCCTTTGTCCCAGAGTTTCAAGATAGGAAAAGAGTTTGATGTCGTGCATGCAGCTATGGCTACATTTGTTTTTGGATTTGCATTCACAAAATCTTCCTTGTAATCTCTAACGCATTTCAACAAAATCGCCAGAAACATAGTTGACACAAGTCGCTTCTTCTTGGTCAGACGTTAGTTTGTCGAAGTAATCTTAAGGTCATCTATGAGTGCAACCTTGGACAAGTTTGACCTTTGACTGAATCTTCCCCAGAAGTCCAAGAGTTTCAAGATAGGAAAAGAGTTTGAGGTCGTGCATGCAGCTAGAATCCTTGCAACCTTGGACAAGTTTGACCTTTGACTGAACCTTCCCCAGAAGGAATTTAACATTTTCATAGCTAGTGCTCTCAAACCAAGATTCTTTTCTATTTTCTCGTATTCTAAAACAAAACCCTCTTTTTGATGATAAAGGTCTATGTATTTACATTTGACAACAGTCAGGCCATCCACTGGCTTCCTGCTTCTATTTATGAAATATATTTTACATATTCCGTAAAAAGTCCTCCTGTCTTTGTAACGGGGTCATATTGTTGAGCTACGGCCATGGACCGATTCTAAAACTAACACCCGGGCTTTGAATTAAGGCCCCTTTTATCATATATAGTACACTAATTACGATTTGGAACACATCCAATCTAGATCTAGGATAAAGATGTAAAAAAAGAAAGATTTTTTTAAAAAATGGCAAAGTTATGTGGATTCACGGGTGTACTGGCGTATAGGTAGCTACGCGCCTGCTCGAGGCTGACCTATCCTCTGAATTGTCTGAAGTTAAAGAAAGAACAGTATTAGAAGACACATATCTGATATATTAGTGGTAATTATTTCGTTTCTTTTATCTAATACCATTTTGTGGGGACCATACGTCGCTTTTCATGGAATTACACACTAGTATATCATTGAATGTTCCATGTGCACCGCCGTATGAACACATCTGCGAATGTCTCTATTTTGTAAGTTACGATAGACATAAATGTTTCTAATGCCTGCGTGTTTTATATACCAAAAATTCTATATAGACAAATTTTCAACACCGTTGGTTGGCGTGTTGTTAACCGAATATTTTGATTTTATTGCGCATACGCTTTTTACACGAAGCACAATTTCTTTATAATAGGTTACCACCTGTTGCAAAACTTTTTTATTAATGAAATGTTTGCAACTTTATATTAGAGTTTGTACCTAAAGCTACGTGAATTTAAATAGCAGGTTACTTTATATATACTTGATAGAAAATACACAAAATTTCATTCAAAAATAGAAATAAACCAAAATATTACAGGGGATTGAAATCTGCACAGTTATAACTACCTCCGCGTGTATCAAAAATAAATATCAACTGCATCTTACATACAGTAGTCAAATCACATGTACACGTACTGTGAAATGCTTTTTCATTAATGACAGTCTTCCATTTGCAATCTAATCCAAGACTTTGTATATTGTTTCTGTTGGATACCACCATTTGATGGTAGAGGAGGACTCCAGGTGCCCTTGACAAAATTGTTTGATACATAGGAGGGATACCAGAGAAGAACTAACGCCTTTCGTGAACCCAGCTGGATGGTTTTCTGATACTCTACCAAGAACAAGAGCTTTAGTTTGGAATGATTCTCAATATATCTTCCAATGATTCAACTTTTACATGTAAACTGCAACAAAATTATACATGTCACGATTGATACCACACGCGAATAACATGTTGCTCACTTCAAAGAATAATCCCGAGGTAGAATCAGATAACCTTCAACTATCCAGTTTGTAATAGACACTGTAACTATACCGTGTGGTAGCCAAATCAGCCGAAGACAACCGAGTGAGGCCCAATAAAAATAGCATTATTTTTGTATACATGAATGAGTCCAAATATTAAAATATATGATAGGACAGCAGAACAATTTGTGGGCTTGCCTTGAAATGAGTCTTCATTACATGTGTTCGGTAATCTACTGCCATAGTTCAAGTCGATGAAAGATATTTCAATTTTACAATAAGACAAAAATTAAAAATTCTCTGTCTATTAAAAAAAATCTGATAAATTTCACTTACCTTTAATGTCGAAAACCACAACCTTCCTCCATATTCAACTGTGAAAGAAGAGACAAAATTGTAACGTAAGAAAGACAGGAAGAGTGTAACTTTTAGGCATTTAAGCAACTTTTAAAACGAATTGGGATAATTGGGATACTAGTGGGATCCAACTGCTTTACCCAATCAATTATTTGTTTTCAACTTTTCTTGCCAATAGAAACACGTTCGGGTCGAATTTCTTTCTACAATGTAGAATTTTATTAAACCCTGTGTTTTTCTCTGAGTATGCTTCAAATAGATATATTGTTTTCCGTTATAAAAATGCTTAGATATCAAATTTATGCTGGTTATTGTACTTTACTGAAATATATTTTAGGAGTATAGAAATTTTGATAAATGTTAAAAATAGCATCATGAGAAAACCAACATAGTGACTTTGCGACCAGTATGGATCGAGACCAGACTGCGCAGTCTGGTCAGGATCCATTCTGTTCGCTAACGGTTTCTCTAATTGCAATAGACTTTGAAAGCGAACAGCATGGATCCTGACCAGACTGCGCGGATGATTTTTTGGCTTTCTCATGGCGTGGCTCATATCATCAACACATTTGTTGGACAGCGTCCTTTTTAAATAGGCTGATACAAAGATACCGTCAGAAAAAGGTAAAAACAAGTTGTAATTGTTTACCGGTTTGATTTATTGATTTTTTTAAGTACACGTTTCTTATATATTTTCCCTTTCTTACTATTTTTAGTGTGTAGTGGATATGTGAAATGTATTCATAATTTGTTTGATATTAGTTAAATTTAAGGTACTTCTACATTTTGAAACAAAGAGTATTCTGTCTGCAGAGGTGTGGTCTGTACAGAATGGCTTGGTGATGGGTTATCTCGCTGTATGGTTGGTGTGAGTGGGGGTACGAGAGGGACTGATGTGTTATAAGTTGGTTTTGTTCTCTGACACTGGTAGCAGTCAGTCTGTGCGGGTTTTTATGCGGAGGACTACTGACTCTATGGATACGGATAATAGGATTTGATGACTTCCATGGCGATGTATCAGGTGTCGCAGGCGGCGGTGATGTTTAACTTATTTGCTGCCCATGAATGCATTCATCAGCGGGATCTAATGAGATTTGTTGGCAGATTCGTTGGTCCGGGTGTTGGCTGTGGGGGTCTTGTCGACATAGTGCTAGGTCTCTGTCACTCGACAGTTTAGACGTATGCTGTACTGGGACAAAACGTCGCAAAACGTTTCTATTACAAAGTGTGACCCGTCCTGATCCATCGATGTATAGCACATATTGACGGACTTCAATGACTGTTCGAGGTTTATCAAATTTCAGGAGATTTTGGCGTATCTGATTCTGGATATGGATTTCGTCTCCCGAAGCAAATGGCAGTAGACGTTTCGCATGTTGTGAAAATCTCTCTGTGTCTTTCATTTGGCGCTTCCTGAGTGCATCTTGTCATAAAAATAAGGTGTCGTAAGTAGTATGGTGTTGATATCGGCTACTTTGGATGGGGATGAAGTCACGAAGAGGACGACCGAAAACGCACATCGATAGAGAGAATTTAGTGTCTCTACCTGGTGTGTTCCTGTATTATAATATTCAGAAAACAGGAGAATTACAAGGCTTGGAACATGGTGGGGGTAAGAGTGAGGTTGGGTGCGCACCATAAACCGGTTTAAGCTCCCCAGTGGTGTTTTTGCCACTGACCGTTCCAAGGCGGTGCCCCACTGTGTTCCTTTGTTTGTTCGTTTTGTCCTTGTGTGTTGACTTTGTGTGCGCGCGTGTGTGTATGCTTATTGTTCGTCTTGTCCTTATGTGTTGGCTTTGAGTGTGTGTGTGTGTGTTGTTCGTTTTGTCCTGATGTGTAAGCTTTGAGTGTGTGTGTGTGGTGCACACGTTTGCGTGCTGGGGGGTTCGTTTTGAGGAGGCTGCGCTTTTGGTGCGTGGCATTCCCTGTTTGATATTTTTCTTTGTTTTTTTTACTCCATTTTCATTCAAAGTTTATAATATGGAAGACCCCCATACGGGTTTTGGTGTCCAATATGAGGCGTTTCACAGTTCTAACCCCATGTTCTGCACGACAGTTGTTATGAGGATAAGCAACTGATGAGAGACAGAGGTGGACACCTCAGTTCTTAAGAAACTTGGCAGTGAATGTAAATTCGGGTCCCCCGTTGGAGGGCAATTAATCAGAAATGCCAAATGTGACAAACGTACGACGGACACACTCTATCAAACAATCAGCTTCACATTAAGCTCGCTTAACTATTAACCAGTTGGAGAATCTATCGACCACAAATAAGTAGTTACAACCCTTATAGTGAAAGTAATCGGCACACACACACACAGGAATGGGTAATCTTGGTCCGTCAATGGTGTCGGTGGTGCACTAGGTTGGAAGCGGCTACATAAGCAATGCTTACAGATTGCCCGTAGATTGCTGATGGCTGGTGTTTTTCCTGGCCAGAAAACCGAGGATTCTGCTCTAGTCGTCATCGCGGTAACATCTTGATGCGCTGAATGCAACGAGTCCAGAACCTCCTGTCTAGGAGATGGTGGAATGACAACTCCATCTTTGTATAGAATCACTCCGTCTGCCGTGTGCAAGTGATCTCCAAAAGTGAAACATTCTAAGTGTCTCTAGCCTTGGCGATTGTCCGGCACACAGGAATCGATAATACCCAGTAAAGCGTGCATGTCTTGGTCACTGGAAGAGGCAACGCGATGGCGATCCCAAGTAACGTACTGGATGCAATCACCATGGTATCGTCTATCAACATATCTGTGTCAAAGGTACGAAGTGTCATAAATTAGCGAAGGGTTTTGAATGTTAAGAGGCAAAAGACACTGTACTGAAGCTATATGATCCGTGAGTTCCAGTTAAAACTTATAGCGCAGCGTCTCTTCTTTCAGGTTTCCAAGACGTGAGTTGGAGATGTCCTCCGAATACCTTCTGTAACGGCTTGTGGTCAACAGCAAAGATCAACTGACTGCAGCCTAGAACAAAATACATTCCCTTATCTAAGGCGTCTGCCACAGATATAGTCTTCGCTATGTGTAAAACGACTTCCGATAAGGGTTATCTTCCAACCATCATTGCAGCAAAATTGTATGGAAATGGGACAGGAATAGTGTTCATGAAGCAGAAAGAAACCTATACCATCTGTTGACTAATTTGTTGCCAAGAACGTCGGCTTGTTAGTATCATTTATTTATATATTTATTTGGGTTTTACGGCGCACAAACACAGTATAGGTTATATGGCGCAAAACAGGACTACAAATTTTGGTGGTTTCACATCTCATTTACATTGAAATAAAGACATGAGGTATGGAATCATCAAATATTCGAATACACTGTTCAGTTCCACGGGCAATGACGCGTTTAGATTCTTCGAACAAGTCTTGCAGTTCTTTTGTCCAGTTAAATGGTATATTTGTCTTCAACAGTTGTCGGAGTTGTCTTGTCGGTCATGCAGAAACTTGATTGACAAGCCCAAACCATGAACGTATGTCAGTTATATTCTTCAGCGTTGGTATGTCGAGGATTGCTCGAAGAAACTTCTTGGTGCCCAATTGTTGTTTTTTCCTGCTTATGTGTGTGCGCTTGTGCGTTTGTGTGTCTTGGACGGTGCCCTACAGTGTTGTTCTATCTTACTTGTCTGTTTATCTAAGTTAGTTATGTGCGTGTGTTTGTCTTTTGTACGCGAGTGTCTGCACTGCGGTGGTTAACGTTGTAGGTTAACTGTGAATAACGAACGTAGCATTCCCTTTTGAATATTCTTCCTTCTTCCACTTACCCTTAACCCTTTTTCTACATCCTACCCCTTCCTTCCCCCTTTTTTCAATATTTTTTAAAATGTACTTGTTGAATTTTTGAAGCAACCCGTCTATAATGTTTTTCCGTTAAAGCTTATTTTAATTGTAGTCCTACTTTGCAAATGCGTGGCTCTGAGGCTGTGATTGTGGTGCTTTGTGCTTCCGAGAAATCTACCCTTACCTATTATCTTTTGTAAAGTGTAAGGAGTGTTTCTAATTATTCTAATACTTGTTTACAATATTTTTGTTTAAAAGTGCCAAGTAACCACGTATGTTACTGATAGCATTTACCCATAGGATGTCGGCGAAATACATTTGTATTTTAAATTTTTTTGGTTTGTAAAACAACAGTCCAGTAGAGAAGGTGTCGGCCGCTCAATGCAGGGGTCGTGGGTTCTAGACCAATTGGGGTCACGACCATGACTTCTCATATGACACCATTACTGGTTTTTCGAGGAAGCAGACTCGAGAATGGTTCCAATAAGCTTGAAGCTTTCATCACAATCGAGCTAAAATAAATTAGTATAAACTTAAAGGTTAAATGGAAAATCTGGTTTGGTGTCAGCTAGCCTTTTGACAGTATCTGTACTTTTATTGCCTGTATTCGTTTGACTGTTTTTAAGTCACACTACAACTGTTCCTTGCAGAAAAACCTAAACTTTTTTTTCAGGTAATTGTCTTTCCTTTAGTTTAGGTTAGATGTAATCAACAAGAAAAAGAGATTTTACATGATGTCATATAATGTTTAGCAATTACATAGATAGTGAGATAGTGAATTCCTTTTGAAATGAATGGAGTATTTTAATTTTTAAACAAATTTTATGTTGTCAGTATCTTTATTTGTATTGTTTATAATATGTAAAAATATTAAATAATGTAGATGGGCATTACAAACAACAAATTAATGTATAGACCCTACAAGACATGTTTTGAGCTTTTCCAGTTCATCTGCTGGCCAAACTTACACGATGTCATATAATATCTAGCAATGATATAGATAGCGATTTTTTAAAGGAATGGCGTATTTTATATTTCGATCAAATTTCATGTTGTCGGTATCTTTACTTATTTGTTTTTAAAGATGTAAAATCATTAAATGGTGTGGTTTGGCATTACAGATAATAAAATCTGTTGCATTGGCCCTACACAACAAGTTTTGAGCTTTTCCAGTTCATCTTTTGGCCAAACGTCTTTTAGAAGTGGAGTTTCAACAGCATCTGGTGCTATTCTAGAAAGCAATGGTCAAAATTATTAAGCATTTACAATATACAAGAAGAAAATAAAGATTATGTAAACAAAGTATAAAGAAGTACAAGTGTAGTATAATCTATCTTTGTTTTAAACACTCAATCGGGATTCAACCGGGATATCATTATTTATACTCAGAAAAACCCCACAAATTTTGATATTTTAAATTGTACTAGCTAAAGATTGAATTGTTTTACGTATTATAAAACAATACTTTGTCACTTCACTCACAAATTAGTATAAACTAAACTAATACCTCACAAGAAAACGATCAGGTATTTTGATAAATTTTATTACTTATTACTATCAACATCAGCATGAAGGTGACACTTTAAAAAAATGAGCTAAAAGTAAAAGTACTGACATGTCATGTGCCTACTATGTTGTATAAAACAGCGTCAAAGTATTCATTACCGGTTAAAAATGACAAATTAAGATGTCGCAGCACAGTCTCATCACGTAGTTAAAATATCTAATCAAGTATTTTTATACCCTTTCGGGCTTTTGCAACATCCCTTTCTTTCAAATACTAATACGGCGGCATTCTTTATTCTTTACCCGTTTTCTTCAACAATTCTATCATAATGCTAATCCAGTATTATTTCTTCTATTGGGTTATTCTTTAAAATGCCAAGACAATATTTTTATTCCGTATCTGATTTCTGCTACAGTTCTTTTCTTTAAAATGCTAATCCAGTATTCTTTATTCCGTATCCAATTTCTGATCCTCCTGTACACATAAGCTGTTCACCAGTGGTGAATGTAGCATCAACTGCCAGAAACAAACACGCTAGACCAATCTCCCTTGGTTGAGCAATCTTTTGCAGTAACTAAAGTGATAACAAAACATGTAACAAGCACAACTAATACAATGTCTATGATCCTTTAAAAGACACTCTACATGTTCACCTTGCATGGGAATAACTCTTCCTTAAATGAGCCGTGCCATGAGAAAACCAACATAGTGGGTTTGCGACCAGCATGGATCCAGACCAGCCTGCGCATCCGCGCAGTCTGGCCAGGATCCATGCTGTTCGCTAACAGTTTCTCCAATTCCAATAGGCTTTAAAAGCGAACAGCATGGATCCTGACCAGACTGCGCGGATGCGCAGGCTGGTCTGGATCCATGCTGGTCGCACACCCACTATGTTGGTTTTCTCATGGCGCGGCTCAATTACAGCTAGCCTTCTGTCAGTATCTATACTTTCATTGCCTACATTCGTTTAAATGCACTGGTTACTTAAGTAACACTAACACGGTTCCTTGCAGACAGACCCAGACTGTTTCTTCAGGTAATTGCCCTTCCTTTAGCATAGATAATGTGTAATCAATAAGAAACAGAGATTTTACATGATAACATATAATGTTTAGCAATTACATAGATAGTGAGATAGTGAATTCCTTTTGAAACGAATAGAGTATTTTAATTTTTAAACAAATTGTATATTGTCAGTATCTTTATTTATATTGTTTATAAAATTATTAAATAATGTGGATAGGCATTACAAACAACAAAACAACAAATTAATGTATTGGCCCTACATGACATGTTTTGAGCTTTTCCAGTTCATCTGCTGGCCAAACTTCTTCAATAGCTCCTGATGCAATTCTAGAAAAGAATGGTAAAATTATCAAACATTTACAAGAAGAAAATACAGACTGTACAAATAAAGTATAAAGAAGTAGTATAATCTATCTTCTTTTAGAAACATTCAACCGGGATTTAACCTGGATATCAATAGTCATAGACAGATAAAAGTTTTGGTATTTTAAAATTATATTAGCTAACGGTTAAAATTGTTTGGTGTATACACCACGAAGAAGTATTTTAAGAAAAACAAACAACAACAATTGTTTGTCATTTTACTCACGCATTCACGCGAACTCCGTGCTTTGCCTCATCAATTGCCAGAGCCTTTGTAAAAGATGTAACACCACCCTATAAGATAACCAGTCTACATACAAACACCGGCATTATATAAATTACACATGCATTTGAATATGGTAGCAGTGAACCCGAGACGTATCATAATCACAAGCGAGGCGATAGCATTTATGTAATTACACAGAAAATACATAGATGACAAAATGACTTTTTTATGACATAAAAAAGTAAAAGGTTACAGTATTGTGAAATCTTAATATCTATTTTTCTACTCATGATCTATTTACAAGATTTAACATCATAATTATTTCATATGGTAACATTAAGCACTTCTAATCACCGCGGTGTAGGAATTTTATACATGCGTATAACATCTTTGTTAAAATGTATTTTTTCGGCACCTTTATGAAACTCACATGTTGGTATAAGCCATCCCATTAGAATTTAGATCATCTGTCTAATTTCCAGGTTAATATTAGAAGGGAACCTGAGTGTAATAACCGGTCAATATTATTACAGGTTATAAGGCGTACCTTTTAGAACCACCGACGTCATGCAAACCAACTGGGCGGTTTCCGAACAATGGAATTTTGCATCCCATTTGAAACTTCGAATGTTCTCTGATGAGGGCAAAGTAATGCACTCAAGAAAATAATGTAAACAAACACGAATGTATTTATCCCGGTCATTCTTAGTGAGATTAAGACAGCAAAGTACCTTTGTAGCCACGTATGTTACAGAATTTCTGAAAGCTGCTGGTGAACCGATACTTGAAATGTTGACAATATTTCCTTTTGACTTCCGTAAATACGGTAGAGCATACTGCAATAGTGAAAACACACGTTAAATATCAAGTAATACTGGAGATGATAAACTTAAGTATGGTCGTGCTGAATTATGAATCCTAACACTCTCATGATCTCTTTTAATATAGTGATGTGAAGTTCCGTCGTAACTATGGAAACGACACATTTTCATACTAAAAGTCTTAATACAATACAATGTATTTACCTTACTAGCAGTGAAATAGCTGATCAAATTAAGCTGCAAAAGATCTTTAAAACCTTGTACCGACAACTCATCAATAGTGTATGACCCTGGGTCTGAAAAATATAAACTCATGTGGTTTATGATAAAACTAGAATTCTTAACAATTGTTATTCACTAACAATCGGAATAAAGTTTTCTCAAGCTGAGTTATCTCACAGAATGTCCATTTTCAGAGCATTAAACTACGCATAAAGGTAAATGTGTTAAATATTTACGTAAACTTATAAAAACATGTGTATGTACATGTGTCTGCTCCGGAACTATTTATCACAGGAAAAGAAGCACCCTTACTCACATGCCCACCCCTCTGAACACACTACACAAACGTATATCATTTCCACGGCCGTAACGTTATAAAACAGAGTAGCGTCTGATGGTCCTTTCACGCTTCCATAGAATCAACATTTGTTACAACAAATTCATTTTGAAAGTATTCCTGAAGTGTCTAGGTCTGCTGTTATCACATGCGGAAATATCTGACATCCGAGGCATATACCGACACTTTTAGACAACATCAAAAATGACTTTTTGAACAATTTGACGAAGTTCCAATAGTCTCCATATACACTTGCAAATATTTTTTTCATGGATGAAAAGCCCAGGTATATTCAAATTGTAAGGAAGTGCTGAAATTTGTCTCCTCATTAAGAAACAAATAGAAAAGAAAAGAAAAAAGAAGTTCACACGCATACGTTTAGACGGGTTTGACTCCTGAGCGTGAACCCATGCTATTGGCCATTGCAAATGCGACTTTTGTTTTCAAATTTAGCCTTTGTACTTTCAGTTTCTTTACTTCCGAGAAAAGCTGAGGTCATTTTCTGTGTTGTCAAAAACATACGTATCTTGGCGAGATTGAATAAAATGTGCTGGCCGGATATGTGAAGTGATTATCAACTTAATTATTCGAAGTAAGATTTGAAATGCTTACGAAATCCAACATGGTTCACAAGACAGTCTATTTTTCCTAACCGTTTCTCCGCTGCTTGTATACAACTCTAAAATAAACGAATGATTATCCATAGCATAAAATCAAGAGCACGGACATAAAACATAAAACAACATGTTATAATAATGTTTATGTATGCATTGGTGACTATTATTCATGTATTACATGTCCTATTAAACAAGCCAAAAGTAAAATTTTAACAAAGAGAAGACTTTAAAAATATTTGCATATTTGCATAATTTTGGGGTAGGAATATAGGTCTGTTAGAGTCCGTTATAATGCCATACCATTTTGAATATGCGTTGATAACTTAACAAGGAATGCATTATTTCGATAAAAGTTCTAGTACTTGTTGATAGTTTTGTATACAAAACCTTTATTTCATCCTCCTTAGTCATATCACAGTGCATATAGATTATTTCCCCTTGTCCTTCTGATTTCATTTTGGAGCCCACATCGTCTGTAATAGATATCTAAACTTCAATCTAATGGGTTAAAAAATCAAATTTAAGAATGTCATATTCACCACATATACGATTCTTCCTATACATTTATACTTATCTATTCGATGACTGTTAATGTAAAATAGGAAAGAACTTGACAAGAAATGAAAAAAAGCAGTCGTGATTTTTTTTCAAATATTTCCGTGTAACATTTTGTTTGCCGTCGCGAGGAAGAGCATGTGCCCGACATGATACAAAACTTTGCGCTGTTATTACGTACGTGCCTATTCAATTTAGGGTTAAGCAATTATATTTTTACACTCTTTTCTCGTTTACAAGTAATGAACAATATACCGTTAATAGTATTCTATTTGCCTAGCTAAGATATTAACATTGACATACATTGTACATAATACTAAAAATAAGCAAATTGACCGATCAGTAAAAGGCCCATCCTATTATAGCTTACTTTATCTAGATACAAATTTACCTTGAATGTCGAAAACAACAACCTTTCCTCCATTCTCAGCTGTAAATTAAAGATAAAATCCCTTGTAAAAAATGATGTAGTTTTTGGGATACAATTTTTATTATAATTCCTTTTCACTATTTTGTTAATCGAAACATAAATGTATTTACATCTGGGTCTGCAGTTTAAACTGCCATATCGTCTTTTTATGAAATCAAACCTTTAAGTAAGTATTATTAACAATGATGTTTAAGGGCTGACCAAGAGAATGTATACCGAGAACATCGACTATGCCTCTACCAATACCCTGGACACCACCTGTTACTATGGCAACCTTATCTTTAAATCGAAGCGCGGATAAATTTGACATCCTGAAAATAAAGAAAGACAACACGACAGTAACAGTTTACCGTAATGTAAGCAATAACGAAGACAAAGCATCTTAATTTTACACGTAAGTCTCTGGGGTCTGCTTAAACTGTTGGCGTCAAAATGATATGCACGGACTCGCTTTCCGCGTAATTGGACAGGCATTGTCAGCTTTCGAAAACGGGAAAAGTGGTAAAAAACTAGTTTTCATGTGTTTCCATCAAATCAAATATGTAAATATTCAAGAAAACTGAACTCAACGAAAGAAGAAAACAACAAAAACAAATACACCGAGAAATATTGATTTTTAAGTTAAAAAGTCCCATATTTCTTACAAAATGCAAAAAAAGCGTTTTGGTTCTGATCTGTTTACAATTTATTCTAATGATAATAAACATTATGTGCAAAGTTTAAGATTTCAAGAAAAGTGGACCTAAATAAAAAGAAATACATGTAATTCCAAATTTCCATATACATACAGGGCAATAAAACGCAAATATTTTAACCGAAATGCATATCAGATTTATGGCTTCTGACCTACAAACTTAAACAAGTACGCAATTTTAAAAGCTAATGTTTTTGTATTTGCGTAAAGTGGACCTTAACAAAATGATAACCAAAAAGTTGAAATTTTCTAAGTGCAAGAAAACCATAATTCAAAGAAAATGCAGGTAAAAGTTATTGTACTTTGTCTAATGACTTATCTAATTATGATTATCAAGTGTACAAAGTTTCAAAGCTGAAGCTCTTATAGGTTGTAGGAAAACGTGAACCTAAACAAAGATTTTAACAAAGATAAAATTAAATGCTCTGAGTACAGAAAGGGTCACAATTCTAACAAAATGCTTACCAGATTGGCTACATATTTATATATTGATGATAAAGAACTGTGCATAGCTTGACAGCTGTAATTCTAATAGTTTGTGAGTTAAATGCAAGTAACAGTACATACCTAAGACATCGACAAACCCCCTCTCAACATCGTCACAACCACTTGTTACTTTTGCTACATTTAATAAACTTTTGACTTGACTTGAATCTTATTCTAGAATCGCAGGTCCGGTGCTTTTTCTGACATATTAACTCATTAATACTTCCAGCAAATTATAATTTTAAATGACAAAAACTAGGATTTAAAATATACGTACTTGTACTTTGTGCATAGAAAGTATATGTTCGCATCAGTCTAATTAAAAACATCTCCTTAATAACATGGCGCATGAGGTGATGTTCCCATTCAAGCGTGTTCTATAAATGTCTAACAGTAAAAAGTGAGTTTAAGTATACTCATGCATATAAAATTTCATATTTAAAGTTAATATTTCATTTTTAAAGTGATACATGCACTTTACATAGCCATTTATAGCGTATAGGTTATAGGAAAGAGATGTTTCCTTCTGTGAAGGAAGCACCAAACTTTGTATGTTACTATTTTGAAGTATGCTGAATCAATGGACCTATGTTTTATTTATTTTAATCATATTGTTTGAAAGCAATGTCCAAAAGGTTAATTTATGACCTAAATAAGTAATTATTCTTAATATAATATTTTATTCAGTAACATTTTATATACATTTAGTAGATAAGACACAGACAAATGACGTAGGATGCCTTTATTTTTAAGTATGAATATTATATCACTCAAGTAAACAAAACTAATTTAAGCATTTAAACATTCTTTACATTTAGTGGTTCATCAAGGGTATTTTGTGAAACAAGTTCACATATGCCTACATACTGTAACTCATATAATAATCTGCATTCCTGTTCTATACAATTTTCATTCTCGCATCGATTTGCCAGTAGTAATGCTGGACATGGGGTACCAATAATTATATTTGTCTATGAATATAATCATTCGGCAAATATATTTACATTCTAAAAAAGCTAAATAAGAGGTCATTTTGAGTTTTTTTCTTGTATAATTGCAATATCTAATTTAAATCCCTCTAAAACATATTAAACAATTATGTTTTTCAAGACAATTAATGTCTTCAAGCTAAAGCATAACATCATCATATTGTTTTCTTAATAATGCAACAAGAAAATGTAATGTGTACTAAATGTATTGTATTAATTATTGCTAATTTATACCATATTTGATAATACTTATTTACTTAAATTTGATTCAGATTTCAAGCTTTAGAATTAGTCTAAATTCCTCTCTATTGAAAAGAGCACTGGTATTGTATGATAGATTGACCTTTGTACGGTTTGAATCAACGACCTTCCTATTCCTTGCAACACCATTACCACTGGACTTCCTCTGCCGTAACTTGTTGATTAATTAGGTATTTCAAATGTTACCGATCCTGACAACAGACATAGGGGTTTTGAACAATTAGAAATCATTTTCCAACCCGAGAGTGTATGCATAGGTATACGGTCATTTCGATTAGTTAGAGGACGAGATACTATCAGAGGTCAAGTTCTCATCTTCTTGTGGGAAATTGCTTCGTTTTCCCCTCAAGTAATCAATATGGTAGTATCCGATTTTAGGCCTGACTTTAACTTAATACATTACTGGTCCTTTTCCTTTTTTAACTGTTCCTGATTATCATTTCCACTTCCCCCCAGTTCTTTTTACCAACACAGAATCTAATGACACTACGATTTCGACCATGACTTGTGGCCATTTTCGTTCAATGCCCAGCTCATTATTTGGTTTAAGGAAAATAGGTCTGCTTCTTAATTATCTCTTCAAAAAACCTCAGCAGGAGATTCCTTTGTAATAGAATGTGAAGTATATCTGTACCGTAACAGAAAGTTGGATAACCTGTCCTGTAAAATATTGTTCTTTCCACTGTTCCACTGTTTCTAGCCTCAAATAATTGTTTTAGGGCTCTTTTTCAATATTTGAACTGCATTTTCCACTGCTCCATTCAAACTGGGAAGATACGCTGGAACTAAAGTATGCCTTATTCCATTATTTGTCATGAAATGTAATATTCTGCAGATGTAAACCTAGGATAATTATTATTCACAAGTTCTTCCGGGAGACCCCATGTAGAAAACAATCCATGTAATTTTTCAATGGTTTTCTCACTAGTTATTTCTTACCATGTAGAATAACTGGCAGTCACAACTAGTTCTTAATGTTAACTAACTATCATCTAGCCATCTCCTATCAGAGAGACTGCTTGGGCATGTCAGGATACAGCTTTAGGAGAATCATGAATGAATATGCTACAATAACTGATAGCACTTAACCTCAGGCTATCGCTATCGACGAAATACATTTTATAGCTTTGTAATACCTCAAAAGAAAACGAACACATTTTGATAATTTTTATTACTATCAAGATCAATATGATAGTGACACTTTTAAAATGAGCCAGGTATTCGATGTAAAAAAACTAACATGTCATGTGCCTACTATGTTGTATACAACACTATCAAAGTATTCATTATCGGTAAAAAATGACAAAGTAAGATGTCGCAGAACCGTCTTATCATATAGTCAAAATCTTCTACAATCTTACGCTACATGTAATTATAGTAAGTATTATTTATTCTCTATCCGGATTTTGCATCATCCTTTTCTTTCTAATTCTAATCCAGCATTCTTTATTCTTTATCCGATTTCTTCAACAATCTTATCATAATTCTAATCCAGTGTTTTTATTCCATATCCGGTTTTTTCTACAATGTTATTCGTCAAAATGCTAGTACAGTATCTTTATTTCGTATCCGATTTCTGTCACAGTTTTTCCCTTTAAAATGCTAATCCAGTATTCTTTATTCCGTATCCAATTTCTGATCCTCCTGTACACATAAGCTGTTCTCCAGTGGTGAATGTAGCATCAACTACCAGAAACAAACACGCTAGACCAATCTCCCTTGGTTGAGCAATCTTTTGCAATACCTAAAGTGATAACAAAACATGTAACAGGCACAACTTATACAATGTAATTAAAACATACTCTACATCTTCATCTTGCATGGAAATGACTTTTTCTTAAATAATAAATGTAAAATCTGGTTTGGTGTCAGCTAGCCTTTTGACATTATCTGTACTGTTATTGTCTGTATTTTTAAGTCACAATAACACGGTTCCTTGCAGACAGACCTCATCTCTTTCTCCAAGTAACTGTCCTTCCTTTAGTTTAGGTTAAGTGTAATCAACAAGAAACAGAGTTTTAACAAGATGATATAGATAGCAATTGTTTTTTAAAACGAATGGCTTATTTTATATTATTTCAAACAAATTTCATGTTGTCATATCTTACTTTTTTTAAATTAAGTAAACTCATTAAATGATGTGGATGGGCGTTACAGACAACAAAATAATATATTGGTCCTACATGACAAGTTTTAAGCTTTTCTAGTTCATCTGCTGGCCAAACTTCTTTTAGAAGTGGAGTTTCAACGGCACCTGGAGCTATTCTAGAAAAGAATGGTCAAAATAACCAAACATTTTCAAGAAGAAAATAAAGACTATATAAACAAAGTATAAGGAAGTAGTATAATCTATCTTTTTTTGAAACGGTCAATCGGGATTCAACCGGGATATCATTATTTATTGTCAGAAAAAAAAACACATACAAATTTTGATATTTTAAATTGTTTAAGCTAAAGATTAAAATTGTTTTAAGTACACTGTGAAGTTTCCACTTTTTCTATTCTATAAAAACAATACTTTGTCACTTTACTCACGCATTCACGCGAACTCCATATTTTGCCTCATCAATTGCCAGAGCTTTTGTAAAAGATGTAATCCCACCCTATAACATAAACATTCTACATACAAACATTTGGATTATAATCATGAATTACACAGGTAGCTGTACACCCGAGAAATTTTGCGCCAAGCGAGGCGATAGCATGTGACACTTTTAATTATACAGAAAATATATTGATGACAAAATGACCTTTTTATGATATCAAAAAAGTAAAATGTTTATAACTTTGATTTAGGGTTTATTTCCATAATTATTTTATGCATTTTAATCACTGCACTGTAGGAACTTCATAAAAGGGTATAACATTTTTTTTTTTAATTTGTATTTTCGACACCATTTAGAAACTCACAAATTGATATGAGGCATCCCCCCACAGTTTAGATAATCTGTCTAATTCCCAGGTTAATTGTAGAAGGATAACCTAGATGCCAAAACGGGAGGCTAAGATGCGTACCCTGGTAGAACCACCGACGACCTACAAACTAACTGAGTGGTTTCCAAACAATGGAATTTTACATCCCATTTGAAATTTCAAATGTACCTCACGAGGACAAAGTAATGCACCCAAGAAATGTCAACAAACACGAATGTTTTTATCCCGTGCAGCCTGTATATAACAAATATAGCAAAGTACCTTTGTAGCCACGTATGTTACAGAATTTCTGAAAGCTGCTGCTGAACCAATACTTGAAATGTTGACAATATTTCCTTTTGACTTCCGTAAATATGGTAAAGCATACTGCAATAGTGAAAGCACACATTTAATATCAAGTAATACTGAAGATGATAGATTTAAGTATGGTCGTAGTGAATTATGATCGAATCCTTACATTCGCATGATCGGTTAAACTGTAGAAGCTCTTAAAATGTAGTAATGTGAAGGTCCGTCGTAACTATGCAAACGACACTTTTACATACTAAATATCTTAAAACATGTTTGTATTTACCTTACTAGCAGTGAAATAGCTGATCAAGTTAAGCTGCAAAAGATCTTTAAACCCTTGTACTGACAACTCATCAATAGTGTATGCTCCTGGGTCTGAAAAATATGAACTCAGGTCTAGAATGTTTTACGATTGTAATTCATATTTTATACACTAACAGCCCGAATAAAGTTGTCTGACGTTGAGCAACTAGGGGTATGTAAATAAAAGTCTCAAAACTTAAAACTTTAATCACACTCTCTCACAGACTCTCCATCTTTAAAGCATTAAACAACGCATAAGGGTTAATATATCAAATGCATATGTTAACTTATACATACATGTGTAGGTACATGTTTCTGTTCCAGACTAATTTACCACAGGAACCGAAACACGTATACCCGCATGCCCACCTATCTGTACACTACCCAAACGTATATGTGAAGTGATCATAAACATAACTATTCGAAGCAAGATTTGAAATGCTTACGAAATCCAACATTGTTCACAAGACAGTCTATTTTTCCTAACTGTTTCTCCGCTTCTTGTATACAACTCTAAAATACAAGAATGGTTATTTATAATATAAGATCAAGAGCACGGAGATAAAACTAATGCTGAAGAAGAGCAAACAACATGTAATTATAAGGTTTATGTTAAACATACGATGACTATTAACGTGCATTGCATATCTTATTAAACCAAAAGTAAAACTTAAACAAAGAGAATGCTTAAACAATATCTGTATATTTACATTTTTGTAGGGAAGGAATATAGGTCTATGATAGTCCTTTATAATGCCATACTCTTTTGAATATGCGTTTTATGACTTGACAAGGAATGCTTTATTCCGATAAATGTTCTAGTACTTTTTGTATACAATACCTTTATTTCATCCTCTTTGGTCATATCACAGTGCATATAGATTATTTCCCCTGGTCCTTCTGATTTCATTTTGGAGCCCACATCGTCTGTAATATATATTTAAACTGCATTCTATAACAACTTAAAGAATGTCATATTCACCTATACACGATTCTTTTTATATATTTATACTTACCTGCTCAATGCCTGTTAATGTAAAATATGGCAGGAATGTTATGTCTAATTTCTGAAAAGAAATGTCATAAAAAGCAGTCGTGATTGTTTTATTACACGAAATATATTTGACTGTTGAGATATTAAAATTAACCCTTCGCTTACCATCGCGATGAAGAGCATACGCTCGACATGATACAAAACTTTGCGCTGTTATTATGTACGTACCTATTTAATTTAGGGTAAAAACAATTATTTCTTTTTACACGATTTTCTCGTTTACAAGTAATGAACAATACACCGTTAGTCTTATTTTATTTGCTTAGTGCATATATTGACATTGATATACATTGTACATATACAAAGTATACGCAAATGAGCCGGGCAAAAGTTCTTGATAATCAGTTAACAGCCCCTCGTATCGAAGCTTACTACGTCTAGGTACAAATTTGTGAAATTTGATTTACCTTGAATGTCGAAAACTACAACTTTTCCACCATTCTCAGCTGTAAAACAAAGACGAAACACTTGAAAAAAAAGATGTTTAAGTGTAACATCACTGTAAACTCAGTTTTTGGGATATAAAACGTATAGTTGTTTTACAGTGTTTTTTTTGGTAAGCGAAACGTAAATGTGTTTATATCTTGGTCTGCAGATTTAGCTGCTATATCGGCTTTTATGAAATTGAACATTTAAGTAATTATTATTTAGAGTGATGTTTAAGGGTTTAGAGCATAATGACCGATGGAAAACATACCAAATACATCGACTATGCCTCTACCAATACCCTGGACACCACCTGTTACGATAACAACCTTGTCTTTAAAACGAAGCGCAGATACAGTTGCTGACATCCTAAAAATAAAGAAAGACAACACGACAGTAACAGGTAAACGTAATGAAGGCAATCACGAAGACAAATTATTTTAACTTTACACATACGTCTCTGGGGACTGTTAAAACTGTTGGCGTCAAAATGATATGCACGGGCTCGCTTTCAACGTATTTGGACAGGCATTTTCAGCTTTCGAAAACAGGAAAAGTGGTAAAAACAACTAGTTATCATGTGTTTCCAACATATATTCAAGAAAACTGAATTTAAACAAGATAAAAAAGAAGACGAAAAAAAATAAACACAAACACAACAGCAAGAAATATTGATTTTTTATTTTACAAGTAAAAGGGCCCATATTTCTCACAAAAAGCAAGAAAGCGTTTTAGTTCTTCATTTTTGTACTTATCTTATGATAATAAGCAAGTGTGCAACGTTTCAAAGCTATAAAGCTATAACACTTAGTGAGTTCAAGAAAAGTGGACATAAATAAAAAGAAATTCAATTTTTCTAAGTACATACAGTTAACAAAGGGCAATAATTCAAACAAAATACATATCAGACTTATGGCACTTGGCCGAAGTACTAACCAAGTGATGATAAACAAGCGCACAAAGTTTCAAAGCTAGTGTTCTATTCAAGTAAAGTTGACCAAAACAAAAATCTTAACTAAAATTGTCGAATTTTCCAAGTAAAAAAAGGTCCATAATTCAAAGAAAATGCAGGTAAAAGTTATGGTACTTTGTCTAAGTACTCATCTTATGATGATAAACAAGTGTGCAAAGATTCAAAGCTGTAGCTCTTATAGTTTTTAGGATAAAGTGGACCTAAACAAAACTTTTAACCAAGAAAATGAAATGTTCTAAGTACAAAAATGGACATAATTCTGACAAAATGCTTAACAGAGACATGGGACTTGGCTTACATATTTATATATTAATGATAAAAAACTGTGCAAAGTTTGACAACTGTAACTCAAATTGTTTGTGAGAAAAATTGCATCTAAACAGAACTTTTAACCGACACCGACGATCAAGTGACGACAATTCTTCGTAGATGAGCTAACAACAAAATTACAAAACAACATTTTATTAACAAAATGAATATAATTAAAACTAAAAACTATTGACTGAAAATTTGAGTATTGGGAGGACTGAACATAAGTCACCTATATGTCAAACCAGCACGCAACCACTGCAATATTCCAAGTAGTTATACCTGGTAGTGGTTTCAATCTAAATATGGTTATGCAAATCATGCTGATTTCCCTAATCGGCAGACGAAATTGAACTGATACACTTCAAAATAAAACAGTGAAGTAAGGTGTATTTGAAACAGTTTTCCAGCTCGCTAAATTTATAACCAGGTTTTAACCTATGCGTACTAACAACGGTCACGTTAAAGCGGCATGCCTCCAGATCGTTCGACAACAAAAAATAATTGTTTTTAGATATCTTGAAATAAATACTATATTTCTTAAGAAGGCTTTAAAACTTAATTACTGACAAACTTTATGTCACGGAAACACATGAGAATTTGCTGTTTTACTACTTTTTACAATGAAAATTGAAAAGCGTTTGTTTTAGAAACAAAAAATCATATTCTAATGTTCATAATATGACCAAACTTCAATTTGAAAGAAAGATTATTTTTTAGCCAAATCTGGAGGTATGCTGCTTTAAACCTACTCACATGGATTAACTACACTACTTTTATATTGAAATAAGTTGCAGTTTATCCAGTATTTATTCAATTTTAATAAAGAAGAATCGTAAGTAGTACCTGTTAGAGTATTCCTTTATCCTTTATTTATTTGAAAGAAGATGAAAGTTATACGTTGCACATGTACACAAATGTATTACATGGAAAAACATCCAGACATAAAATAAAGTAGTTATTTAAATGTGTATCTTGTGTTATATCTTGCGTTACACGTGTTATGCAGGTCTTATCCTACAACAGCTTCTGTTTGACCGTCATGAGTAAACAAATAGTTTAATTTTGATGTTTGATAGTTCAGTTAATAGACTAGTCTGCCGAATAGGGAAAATCGGCGTGTTTTACCTTGTCTTATTTACATAAAAATGACTATCATACTGAATTACACTACCTAAATAACGGACCGTCCCACTATTAAAAGTACACAAATATCGCTGACCTTGTAACCGAACATACCTGTTGGAGGTTTATACTACATCTATATCAGATATTACGAACATAAATAGTTAGTTAACAGGATGATGCCCTATATATTAACATTTAGCCTGCTGGCGGCAAGTGATTCTGCCTTTGCGACCAGTGCAGACCAAGATCAGCCTGCACATCCGTGCAGGCTGATCATGGTCTACACTGTTCGCTATTCAGTCAGTAAATTTTCAGTAAACACCCCTTCAAATAATAAATGGTATTGTCCAAATTGAAGGATTGACCAGTCCATTGTAGAAATTTAGCAGGCTAAAGGTTAAACGATGTTAAGGTTCAAATCTATAATTCTTATGAAACATAAGCTTTTTGTTAGTAAGATAAAAATACCTTTCGCTGTATAAACAAAAGATAAATATTGTTTTACGAATTTCGTAACTATAAAATATTAGATCGGGTGTTCAACAGTGAAAAATATTTTTGCCTGCGTGATAAACAAAAAAATAATCTTTTTATTAGTGTTGTTTTTGTAGTTCAACCAAAAACTTTGTATGTTGATAATATTCCCTGAAATTTTCAGATGCTCTCTAATACGAAATGTACTCACGGCAATTCACAGAAAAAACACAATGATAACATGATTTATATTGAAATAGTGTTTCTGGACACGGACAAAAAGCGATCACCAAGCTCCTGCCGTAAGGTTCGGTTTAATAAAATCTATTAACACTGTGTATGTTTGATAAAGGGTATTTATTGCATGAAAAATACTAAAAAAAACATGAGAACATATTTTTATCCAAACTGGCAAACAGAAAAATACTAAAAGCAAACATACCAGAAAAAACATACGAATAACAATTCTTATAAAACTAGGCATACAGGAAAACGCCTACTACAAACATACATGCACCACAAAAAACAAAGCAAACAATTGTAATAAAATGGGTAAAGAAAAAAAATTAGACAATTACTACCAGCATATACTCTAGAAAAATCAAAGCAAACAGTTTTAATAAAGCTTGTCATACTAGAAAAGGTACTGGTAAAGTTTGCGAGACGAAAGAGAGGGTGAAAATCAGGGGAGGAGGTGGGTTCAGAAAAACGAAACAAAAAAGTCTGCTAAAGAAATTGTGTAAGTAGAAGAAACTGATCAGATAAGATTGGTCGAATTAATCACTAAAAACAGAAAGACTGCACATAATTAGGCGAAAAAGATTATGGTATGGACTAAAACAAAGGTTATTAAAAAGGTTCTGTGTCCACCGACATAAATCGTTTTATGTTTATGAACATAAGATATATTGGAACGTTCATCTTCGCTTACAGCCCGGCTTATACGTCAACTCTCCGATCCAAAAGAGTCCGAAAATAAAACAACAATGAGTGCAAGTCAAATATATGAACAATGTATATCAAATAACGCTTTGTTGAATCTGTGTAACTACATGTTATATGCAAAATTGTTTATAGGCACCATGAACACACGAAATGATATCAAGTATTATAGATCACCTTGTATAAACTGTAACAAGCAGTGTCCTGTTAGAAAGTTAGCAGGTATATCACAGGTTAGACCTGCCCCAGTCAACTGAAACTGTCTACCGCCTCGATAGCTTAGTGGTAGAGTGTCCGCTTCGAGTGCGGGAAGTCGTGGGTTAGCGCTCAGCATTAAAGACCCATGACTCACGACAAAGTGACATACTTGTATCTTCCGCATGACTTCGTGCAAATCATTCTGATGATACTGGTATAATACAGCTATTCTACAAGATGACAGGTGGACTATTTAGGCCCTCCTTGAATTAATGTTTTTTCACAACTTCATCTGCAAACTTATTTAGTCATTCTCTTTTCAGTATGGTTTTATAAACATAATATATTAATTATCTTACACTGATGATACAAGGTGTGGTGTAAAGTCACCTTAATACACCAAGTACTGCGCATACTACTACATTAATTAAATAATATATTTATACATTTAACTTATCCCCCTGGCCTTATATTCGTCACTGTCAATTTGAAACTAGATACTTGTTATTTCTCATTTTCTTCATGCAAAGCATGTAAAATTACCATCATAGTAATACAGAAGAATACAGTTATTTTGTGGTGCGTCTTTAAAAGGGAAACTGGTCTCTTCTCTCATACTCCCGTGGCGATGGATTCCATCAGAAATGAGGTGTCGAGAGTGATTAATACAAGTTGTAGAGCTTCCTTCACAATCAATCTTTAATATATTATGAAGAAACGAACTGAAAAATTACCAATACCCGTCAGAGTCATGACCCGAAAATACAGCAGAGGCCACAACTTCATATCAATTATTATGAAAAATCCAGTTAAGATTCCCTGCTTCCTCCCGTACCTGCCCAAAAAGGTTAAATAGCATTGAAGTTCTACTAAAATGATGTCTCAAGTGAGGTAATTATATGCAACAGGGTCTTTTATGTCCAAGTTTGAATATAATTGGACACTAGAAATCAAGACATACCTATACAAAATGTATTTCAAAGAATTCTGAGGAGGGACTTCCTAACACCCCTGACAGATGGGGTCAGTCCCTCAAATATCAAACCCAACTCGGCGCTTTCCTCCTCGCCGATTGAACATTCACCTTCTACTTCTGCTCACCTAGGTAACACATTTCTGGATCCGGCCTGAATAAATATTCGGTTGCTAATGCTGATTGATATAACAAATTTCCACTTTGAATACAACACACTAGAGCTGTAGTGCCTTAGTTACATACCACAGTGCAATAAACTTGTGCAATGAATTTTTGGTATGTTTAACGTCAGGCTGACACTATAAATATATAATAGCTCATATGGTGGAGGAAGATAGAGCTACTGTGTGCCTCTACGAGCATTAATAGTTTAAAACAATTTATTTTAGGTCGAATGTGAAGCAAGTTCTATAACTTAATATATGAATTACTTTTGACACCTCATTCCTGATGGAATCCATCGCCACGAAGGTATGAGAGAAGAGGCCAGTTTTCCTTTGAATGCTGAGCGCCAAGCAATGGACCTGCTGGTACCATTTTTCAAGTCTTTGGTATGACGCGGCCGGGGATTGAACCCATAACCTCCCGCAATCGCATTATTGCAGGCACATGCGGGTACCGGTGTAGAACCACCAGCCTTCCGTAAGCCAGGTAAATGGCTTCTTCTGAATGACAGTATTGTACATTCGAAGTGAGGTTTCAAATCGAGAGCAGTGTATAATAGAAAGTAAAATTGTAAGTACGGATTATTTGAAAGTTTTGATTTTATTATAGATAATAAATTATACAGAGGCTGGTGTATATGTAAACATGTCTTGCACAAATATGATCCATTATTCTACATGAAGTGAAACTAATAGTACTTGTCACAGATGATACAATGTAAATATATAAATGAATTATGCAGTTTCCATCTACACATACATAGATGTACATTTTGTATATCAATGAAACTTTCTGCAGAGTTGTGTCAATAATTCACGCGAAAAGGTGAGCAACCTTCTTCAGCAGGGTAAGCCTGTATTTTTAACGCCGTAGCCTATTTCACAACCTCCTGTACACATGAGTTCCTCTCCCGTGGTGAATGTGGCGTCAACTGCCAAGAACAGACACGCAAGTCCAATCTCTCGAGGTTGACCAATCCTCTGAATTGTCTGAAGTTAAAGAAAGAACAGTTTTAGAAGACACATATCTGATATTATTATCTTAGTGGTAATTAATAATATGTCTATTGTTTTCAGATATCATTTTGAAAATTTGGATAAACATAAATGTCTATAATGCCTGTTTTACTTACAAAAATTTCAAAATATTAAAAACCCTAAAAACCCAATTAAACTTTTCTCAAGATCTCCTATATCTAAAACAATTTTTGTAATTTTGTATTAATCGATGTATTTCTTGATTATACTAACGTTGTTTCTTGATTCCATATGTATATAACTATCATGCGTTATAATTGCTAAAACATGGGAATAAAGAGTATAAATAGAAATTATAAAAGGACATACATGACAACGTTCAAGAGTTTCTAAGTTCTCTGTTGACCATGTCTGTCTCAGAAGAGGGGATTCAATGCATCCAGGGGCTATGCTGAAAATATAATAGACTTTTACATAAATGAACACTAGTTAAGCGGCGGTCTTAATAATATACATCTCTTTAACAACGCAAAATGTTAATTATGCTCGCAGTACCAATGTGTCCATTATCATAAATCCGAACTACAAATATGAAACAGTATTTCATACTTAAGTATCAATTGTATAATAATTAACTGCTGTTATGCTGTTACTATTCCATAATCGGCTATAGTGTCTACACTTAAAGACAATTTATAATCGGCCACTTTTTAACTAGCAAATTTTTAGTGTTTTTGCTTCTTGATGAAGACTGCAAAATTACTGTGATTAATTTTGCTAATATCACTTATTATACAATCAACTTTAAAGGATCCGTAAAAATCACTTATATATATTGACCAGTTTGAATATTTTGTAAGGTTTTCAAAAACAAGGCAACAACAAGTAAATTGTGTTCTTTTGTGGTCACAGATTCAATGAAGTCGTATCATGTGATAGGTATTTCAGTTATTTAACTTACGAGTTTACCCTCACGCCATGCTTGGCCTCGTCGATAGCCAGTGCTTTCGTCAATGATTTGACACCTCCCTTTGAAACAAAAAAGAAGGCATCAAATAATTCTATGTCATCTAACTGCCTAGCACTGTTATTATTATTATTAATCTACCAGTTTAGTATTAATCACTATTTTAATGAAAGGAATGTACGCTTTCGTCAATGATTTGACTCCACCCTCTAATGATTTGAAATTCGAGTTGTCCTCTGTCATACTCTTAAGTGTAGAAAATGCGCACTGAACAATAGAAAGTAATGTTGTACAGCAATATTGTGGCCTGATAAACGTTTCTGACTGGCTTATAGTCACCCTTATACATAATTTGGAGGACCAGCTGGCGGTCATGATTATGCTAAATTTTCAAGTACGTAGCGTTTTGGAATGTGGTATTTTTGTCAGCTTAGTTGGTGAAAAAAATCAAACCTTTGTGGCACAGTAAATTGTTGAATTCTTGAACGCAGCATTAGCACTTATACTGGATATGTTTACGATGCTCCCTTTTGTTTTCCGAATATGTGGCAGGGCATACTGAAAAAAAACCAACACAACTTTTGAGGCAAAGATATGAATTATACGATTTTTAAAATACGCCTTAGCTTTTCGAACATGTGGCAATGCATACTGAAAGAAAATACAGCAAAAACGCTGAGGCAAACAAAAATTATATCTGTGTTTATAAAACGCCTTTTAAGTTAGCAGACCGATAAAAGTTTCTTGAATTTCATTCTTAAACTAGAGGAAAATGTGTATAGCATTTTATCAAACTTTCTTGTCAGTACAAATTTCGTCAAAATTGATAATGAGAGAGTCACTGAATAGTACACGGCGAGCAGTAAAGTTATCAATGCGATTATCATCTAGGACGTCTCGAAAGTCCTGTTCAGTGTATTTACCTTGCTTTCAGTAACGTTACTAATATGACTATCATCTAGGACGTCTCGAAAGTCCTGTTCAGTGTATTTACCTTGCTTTCAGTAACGTTACTAATGTGACTACCATCTATGATGTCTCGAAAGTCCTGTTCAGTGTATTTACCTTGCTTTCAGAAAAGTTACTACTGAGATTACCATCTAGGTGGTCTCCAAAGATCTGTTCAGTGTATTTACCTTGCTTGCAGTAAAGTTACTAATGTGATTATCGTCTAGGTGGTCTCCAAAGTTCTGTTCAGTGTATTTACCTTGCTTGCAGTAAGTTACTACTGAGATTATCGGCTAGGTGGTCTCCAAAGTTCTGTTCAGTGTATTTACCTTGCTTGCAGTAAAGTTACTAATGTGATTATCGTCTAGGTGGTCTCCAAAGTTCAGTTCAGTGTATTTACCTTGCTTGCAGTAAAGTTAATAATGTGACTACCGTCTAGGTGGTCTCCAAAGTTCTGTTCAGTGTATGTACCTTGCTTGCAGTAAAGTTACTAATGTGATTATCGTCTAGGTGGTCTCCAAAGTTCTGTTCAGTGTATTTACCTTGCTTGCAGTAATGTTACTTATGTGATTATCATCTAGGAGGTCTCCAAAGTTCTGTTCAGTGTATTTACCTTGCTTGCAGTAAAGGTACTAATGAGATTATCATTTAGGAGGTCTCCAAAGTTCTGTTCAGTGTATTTACCTTGCTTGCAGTAATGTTACTAATGTGATTATCATCTAGGAGGGTTCCTAAGTACTTGCTTGCAGTAAAGGTACTACTGGGTTTATTATATTTGTGGGCTTTAAAGTTCTGTTCAGTGTATTTACCTTGCTTACAGTTAAGTTACTACTGAGATTATCATCTATGTGGTCTCCAAAGTTCTGTTCAGTGTATTTACCTTGCTTACAGTAAAGTTACTAATGAGATTATCTTCTAGGTCGTCTCCAAAGTTCTGTTCAGTGTATTTACCTTGCCTGCAGGAACGTTACTAATGTGATTATCATCTAGGAGGTCTCCAAAGTCCTGTTCAGTGTATTTACCTTGCTTTCAGTAAAGTTACTAATGTGATTATCATCTATGTGGTCTCTAAAGTTCTGTTCAGTGTATTTACCTTGCTTGCAGTAACGTGTCTAATGAAGTTATCATCTAGGAGGTCTCCAAAGATCTGTTCAGTGTATTTATATTGCTTGCAGTAAAGTTACTACTGAGATCATCATCTATGTGGTTTCCAAAGTTCTGTTCAGTGTATTTACCTTGCTTGCAGTAAAGTTACTAATGAGGTTATCATCTAGGAGGTCTCTAAAGTTCTGTTCAGTGTATTTACCTTGCTTACAGTAAAGGTACTACTAAGATTATCATCTATGTGGTCTCCAAAGTTCTGTTCAGTGTATTTACCTTGCTTGCAGTAACGTTACTAATGAGATTATCATCTAGGAGGTCTCTAAAGTCCTGTTCGGTGTATTTACCTTGCTTGCAGTAAAGTTACTAATGAGGTTATCATCTAGGAGGTCTCCAAAGTTCTGTTCAGTGTATTTGCCTTCCTTGCAGTAAAGTTACTAATGAGATTATCATCTAGGAGGGCTCCAAGGTTCTGTTCAGTGTATTAACCTTGCTTGCAGTAAAGTTACTACTGAGATTATTATCTATGTGGTCTCCAAAGTTCTGTTCAGTGTATTTACTTCGCTTACAGTAACGTTACTAATGAGATTATCATCTAGGAGGTCTCGAAAGCCCTGTTCAGTGTATTAACTTTGCTTGCAGTAAAGTTGCTTCTGAGATTATCATCTATGTGGTCTCCAAAGTTCTGTTCAGTGTATTTACCTTGCTTGCAGTAAAGTTACTACTGAGATTATCATCTATGTGGTCTCCAAAGTTCTGTTCAGTGTATTTACCTTGCTTGCAGTAACGTTACTAATGAGATTATCATCTAGGAGGTTTTGAAAGTCCTGTTCAGTGTATTTACCTTGCTTGCAGTGATGTGAATTATGAGATTATCTCGAAAGTTCTTTACTTTGTGTTTACCTTGCTTGCAGTAAAGTTACTAACGAGATTATCATCCAAAAGGTTTCGAAAGTCCTGCACAGTGTATTCGTCTATACTCTTTGGTCCATTATCTAAGTAGAAAGTAAACATTCATAGTAAACAGTAAACAATGGATAAACTTGAGTTATCGCCTGAGATTATGCAATTGCTATTGCATTAGTATTACATTTCATATATCTGAATCAATGAACAGCGAACATGTTGATAGAATGTAGTGTACCGCTTAAATTCTAAAATTTATTAAGGAGTCTTCATTTCTTCATTCCTTCAGACCTACGAACAACAAATAACTCCCGTATCTCTTTAAGACCATATGTTTGTAAAATATTGTAATTCAAAATAAGCTTCCTCTACCCGGTCTGATTGACTAAGATGCTGTATGAGTTTCTTGTCAATAGGTTATTATCCCTGTTGCAACATTTTATATATATGTGTTGATCGCGAATGTTTAAAATCTACCGAATTTTTTAAATTATATATACACAATATTATACTTGACAAGTAATTTAAGATACGATGAGCAGTTAGTCAGTTACCAAAGTCTGAATACTTACAACAGCCGACGTTGTTCACAAGGCAGTCAATTTTACCTAGCCTTTTCACTGTTTCTTCTATGCAGGTCTGTAGGAAAATAAATCAGAACAACGGCGATAATATATACAGTATGTGCATTGTAACTTAATATTGTTATATATTACATCCATTTACATAACAGATGGAAGGAGTTTAATGGTTTTGGTTCCTCACAAAAAGCCGTAATAATTGTTAACTTGCGATTGTAAAATCCAAATGGAATAGCGACGTTCTAACAAGTTCAATGCAGTCCCATTGAACGTAGTTTATTTTACGTACCTGTGACAAATGCCATATTCTATTTTACAGAAAAGATTATATACACAATTTAAAAAAAATGAAAGTTAAAAATGTGTCACCAAAGTCTAGGAGCCAGTCTACTTGAAACGGAACGGAAGTTCTTTCCAGAACAAGCGGTGTGTGAAATATTCTTATGGCTAGATAGTAAAACATTTGAGCCGTGCCATGGGAAAACCAACATAGTGGGTATGCGACCAGCAAGGATCCAGACCAGCCTGCGCATCCGCGCAGTCTGGTCAGGATCCATGCTGTTCGCTTTCAAAGCCTATTACAATTAGAGAAACCGTTAGCGAACAGTATGGATCCTGACCAGACTGCGCGGATGCGCAGGCTGGTCTGGATCCTTGCTGGTCGCATACCCACTATGTTAGTTTTCTAATGGCGCGGCTCATTTTATAAGGCATTAGGTTCTACTGACTACCTTAACCTCTTCTTCTTTTCTCATGTCACAGTGAAAATATATAATCTCCCCTGGTCCATTTGACTGCATCGCCTTTCCAACATCATCTGTTAAAATTGTGTTTATATTAATGATCGGTTGAGAAAAGTAATTTAAAAATGAATTGTGTTTGGACTTTATTAACATGTATCAACTGCGTTTTATATACAGTAGTCAGACCATATGTATTCTGAACTGTCTTTTTCATTAATGGCAGTGTTCTAATTATATCCGGCAACATTTTTTATTTTGTTTCTGTTAGATACCAGGTTTTGATGGTAGAGGAGGACCCCAGACTCCCCTGACACAATTGTTTGAGGCACGGGCAGAGTAGCTGAGTACGTAGAACATCCGATTTTTTCTGAAGCTATCTGGATTCCTTTCTCACACTCCAGCACGAACAAGGTCTTTAGTTTGAAATAATGCTCAGTACATCTTCCAATGTCTCACCTTTTACATGTAAAATGCAATGATATTATACATGTCACGACTGATACCATACGTGAATAATATGTAATTTTATTTCAATATCATAGAAATGTTGCTCATTTCCAACATGTAGTTTTAATAATACAACCTCTAGACGACCTTCCTGAGGTACAATAAGGTCATCCGAAACTATCCAGTTAGAAAGAGAATGAAATATTCATCATTATAAATATACCGGGTAGTAATTAAAATCGGCCAGAGACAACCGAGTGATGCGGTATCAAAAATATCATTTAATCAATAATTTAATCACAAAACAAATCAAAATACAAAAACCTAATGATAGGACAGCAAAATGGTTTATTCTTTTGACAAAAATAAGTCTTTATTACATGTTTTCGGTGATTTATTGAAATATTACACCAGGGGTAAAAATAGTTCAATCTTATGAAGAAACAAAAAAATAATCTCTCTTTATTTAAATCCTTTCATCACTTACCTTTTATGTCGAAAACAGCAACTTTTCCTCCTTGTTCAACTGAAATGCAAGAAGAGACATCATTGGAACTAAACCTTTACTCTGCTAAATTTCTGAAATGGACTAGTCCATCTTTCAATTTAGGCAGTACCACTTAGTATTCAAAAGGATGTTCGCTGAAAATTTACCTAAGAATAGCGAACAGCGCAGACCATGATCAGTCTGCACGGATGTGCAGGCTGATCTTGGTCTGCACTGGTCGTAAAGGCAAAATCACTTGCCGCCAGCAGGTTAAGAAGGAATGTAAATGTTATGCAATAAAGCAACATTTTTATATATAACTTTTTTTAAATGTGGGATAAGCAGTATCATTTACAAGTGGTAACATATTGCTTCACCTACTCAATATATTTCTTCAGCTTCTACTTATCGATACATGGAAGGAACTCCGGTGTCCAGGGTTAATGACACGAACTTTTATTATCATAATATTATGTTCTCAACTCTAATCATAACATTGGAGGTCATCAATTCGCCTGACGCCATTACATTAAATATGCTCGAACCCAGAATGACGTATTTCGCACCTTATAATATGTTCTTCTTTTAACAAGTTTACAAAATTAAATGTTTATTGGCATAATCAGCAAACAAATTGCCTTTTGCTATTAAAATACAATTGCAAAGACATACATACAAATACAACTGGTAACGAATATTCTCTATGTACATGTACATTATTTCAGATACATGTACATAGTTAAGAAACAATAGTGTTTCCGGAACATTTTTTCTTATTAACATTTCTAAATACTTTTATTTGCAAACTTCATTTTTGTCGGCATGATTGTTAACAATCAAGCAGTATTTACCAAACACGTCTACACATCCTCGACCGATGCCTTGTACTCCACCCGTTACTATGGCTACCCTGTCTTTGAAACGTAATGCTGCTAGGCTGGTTGCTTTCGACATTCTGTTTTCAGCCACACAATTCTGTACCAATCAGTTGGAACACTTTTCTGCTGTGTATATCTGTATCGTAAAACAGCACTTATGAAGCAAGCGATAAATTTCTCGATTTTAAGACATGTCTATTGAGTAAGGGAGAGAAATGAGATAGTTATAATACTTCATTCATAAAAGATCAAGATGGCTTTAGTGGTAAATATCTTCTTTTGTTTTGTTTTGGGTTTAACGCCGTTTTTCAACAGTATTTCAGTTATGTAACGGCGGGAAGTTAACCTAACCAGTGTTCCTGGATTCTGTACCAGTGCAAACCTTTTCTCCGCAAACTTGGCAAGTAACTGCCAACTTAGAACAAGAATGATTTCAGACACAACGTCATTTATCAAATCGTCCCTCGCCCAGGACTCTAACTCACGACCCCGAACTCTGTAGGTCTGCGCTCTCCCTACTGAGCTAAGCGGGCGGGCTTATATGTGTAGCAGATATTGTAAATATCAAAAGGTATATTTTAGTATTGCGTTTGAGGGATGCATGATGTCCTGATTGTAATACTGTTTTACCCTTTTATGTTAGATGAGGTAATCATTGCTATCAATTCATCTCTGATTGGAACAGGGCTGATATTTGATGTCTTAAGACATTTTATAATGCTCATTAGAGCCAGTCTCTATGTCAGTGTTTTAACAGGTTTTCTCACATGTTTGACGTCGCGGGAGTGTATTAAAGCCATTACTTAAAAGTGTAATAAAGCTTTGACTTCGACGTCGTTTATAGTATAGGAGACGTTGGTCAAATTGACTGGTTTATATTGTAAAGGAAAGTAGAATTTTTGATGTTTCGGCAGGAAAAGCTAACATATGATAAAACGAATATTACATTTGCGACTTTCCTCATTAAATTTATTACACTCGTTGAATAAAGTTGATGAAATGCTCGACAGAGCCTTGCATTTTATTATTTTATTCAATTTGTTTGATATGAAAAGTCATGTTTTAGTAATAGATTCGCAGTGATAAGCTAACTTTTAATAAATGTAATTATTATTAATATGAGATATTGTCATATTGTCATATCGTCGTTATTAACAGTCTCTTATAATTCTCATATAGAACGACCATTTACATTTTTATCTTACTTTATATATGTATATATGCTTTTATCTACTGTATAAGTGTAAATGGTGTGTGTGTGTGTTGAGTTTGTTTACCCTCGCCACCGGTTAAGACCATATGGGCGAGCATAGCTTCAATTATATAACAACACTTTATAGGCTACGTGTAGAGTGTGTACCATAATTCACAGTCTAAAGTAGGTCAAAGTGAAAATGGATGAGACTTAAATGAATAAATATATATAAATTTTGTTTGACGCTTGAACGAACCCTCACTCTTCCTTATCCATAGCTTGTAATCCTATAGCTACTCCTAGTTTTAAAAGCGTAAAGCTTATTTGAACTCCTCTCGAAGCGACTGTTAAAACAGAACATGCACGCATGCATGCTTGCACACACACTAGTACAAAACTAGACATATCTAATGATATGAAGTTTTACTAGTATTCATACAAAAAATTAAATGACAACGACAAATTAATACCAAACTTCTTGTTTCAAATAGATTTACATTTTCAATATTACTCAACAGCAATAACACGAGGAAAACAAATATACATTGTAGGAGTAACATTTACTTACCTTATAACATGTATAAATATCCGTTAAACAAATAATAACAAAAGTATGATAATGACCCTAAACTGACAGTGACTTGTTTATCTGCCCTGATCAAATTTTATCACCGTCCAACGGATTCAATGTAATATATGTAGGTCAAATACTGATATTATTGCTAATTTTAATATGCGTTTCAACAGTCAGCCTTAAAGGTATGTCATTGCTCAAAAGATGAATAAACACTTTACAAAATCCGCGTAAATATGAAATGAATACATTTACATGTATATAAAGGTTAAAACTAGCACAGTATAAAACAACTGTCAGCGTTTAACAAATGACAGTTACTATTTATAAATGACATGTAAATGCAGCTCTACATTCAGTTAGATTTTATTTTTAGTCACGTTTGATACATTTGATGTTTAAAGTTTATGGACATTGTCGTTCTCCATTCGAAAGAGTTTTGATTGTCCAATATTGTTCTGTGATTTTATGACAAACGTTGTTCTTTCGAATGTCCAATGTCGTTCGGACTTTGAAAGTCCTATATTGGTCTTGTTTAGAATGTTCAATGTTGTTCTATAGGTTTCAATGTCCAATGTCTTTTATTTTTGTGATGTCCAATGTCGTTCTAGGTTTGAATGTCCCATGTCAACTGTTTTAACTTCTCCGCTGCTTCATGCTTTGAAAGTGCAATGATATTATCCATTCGACTGACCAATGGCCAACTTTACATTCCTATAATATTAATTTGAGTACCAACTTGTTTTGTAGGTCTAACACATCTTCTTCCTAGGCTTATCAATATGTATTAAACTATTTTCAACGATTGAAAATTTGACATAATCAAAGGAACAAAAATGGTGTATGAAAAAATCAATTTGAAATAGTTTACGTAGTGGATCCGTAGCAATACTCGTTACTTTCCGTATAATTACGTACTGTCGTAATGTCATTCGGCATTCTTCGAACATGACCGTCCGTAAAAATTGAAGAATGCTGATATCGCATAGTGTGAATACGTAATTTTCCGATTATTATTACGGGTCCACTACCTTAAACAAGAAAATTGGAAAATAAAAAAATAAAATCGTCGTTTTGATTTTCTGCGGGATATCTAGAAACATGAAAAACTATGTAACGTATTGCATACCTAGGTTTTGTAAACAACAATCCATTGTCGGCAAAATAGCTCAAATGGGAGCGTAATGGTCACTGAAGACATGGTATAGAAAACACAACAATGCTCATACGTGTTTTATTTTGTGTGTGTGTGTTTTTAAAGCAAGCCTAAGGAATCACATACGCATTTCCTCTATACCTTTGCAGAAGACAAAGCACCAGGGGGCTAGACAAAATCGATCAGAAGACATAATCGTATCTGGCATATCAAAAAGTATTCCAGCTGATCATTCAGACAGACACACAATCGGAAAAAGAAGTGTAGCGTGGATTTCACCAAACATACGGGACGTGTTGATGATTTTCTATGTTTATAAACATCCAATCAGCAACACGAGATTTTCAACATTTTTTACCCACTTATTGTCGGATTACGCGGTACCTATTATGCGAATTCATTAACTAGACCACTTCGTTAGCAAATATGGGAGTTGCTAATGGTTACAGTTGTACTTGTAAAACTATGTAGATATGATTACTAACTGGTCTTCTAATGCTTTCACTTTCCTTGCGCTCCGTTATAGTGCAGCACGTAATTTCATTAGAAAGTCAGTAAATGATATATAACCAATACTAATAAAAGTTTAATATCTTAACCAGACATGCATGTAATCGTGACCCAAAATCTTTGAAGCTAGTAAGCAGCTTTCCAGTAAAAATCAGGGTCGTTAAAACGTCTTTAGATTACTATTAGTATGTAAGACCAAATTTGAATTATGATTGTAAAAGTTCGAAAAATATAGACGCCAATAATTAATGGTGCTATAAACACTTTACCGATAGTTTAAATTAGTGTGATCTTTCATTCATATTGTTAGCTATGTCAGAGCATTTAACCAATTTTACGTATTCTGAAAAATACATTCACTGCCATCTCAGGGTCTTAAGTATTTAAAGCAAACAAAAATACACAGTATCAGTATGGAAAGATCATCGAATGCCAGATGCATACCAAATGTCACGTGATTAGTGATATTTCAATACCTCTGGAGATCAAATGGCCTAATTTGGCAGCAGCTGATGCGCTATAACTCACTTTCACTCAAATATCGTTGATTTACTGTTGCACAATATCCTATCATTTGGCTCGATTTAATGGCCAATTAAACAAAAACAATATTTTCAGTGTTTAATATGATTTTGAAAGGAACTAATTAAAAGTTTCTGTTTACCCTGACGTAGCATGTAATGACAGATGTAAATATCCCGGAGGCGGGTTGCGAACATTATTTGCATGAATTGCTTGACCGTATCGTAGATTTTCGGGGAAGTAACATAGAATATTCCTATTGTTTATTTGCCCACAAATGAGGAGGTATGCACTTATACAAAATATAAATAACACGAGCTTATGTTGGCTTTCCTTTGCATGAGGAGCGTTTGAACATCAGTCTAATCGTTCACTGTTACAGAGGAAATGGTAAGTGATTACTAGTAAATTAACTTGTTTAATATGCACGAAGTAAGTTGCTCATCACGACCATTTTCTAAGAGTGATAACATTGCAACGAGACATGATTCAAATAAATTATTTCTACAAATGAAACAGTACAAAGGTGTTGATCATCGTTTTGTAAAATTATAACTATTTAAAGTTAATACGGCATTGAGGCAAGTCAAAAATGTTTTGTTTTTGAAGGCATGAAACACTAAACTTTCAAATAAAATCGGTCATGGTAGACATCGTGTAAAATCTTAGATTCTTTATTGGCAATATTTAAAACACCTTTTGTGTTTCAATAGCATACACAATGCATTACATAATATAAACATGCATCTTTTTGTTACATATTTACAACTTGGCCCATCCTACCAAGGGTGTAAAGTTGAATATTCTCGATTTATTTAAGGTAATCAAACCCATTTTTTGACTGTTCTCAATATCAAAATTCAGTGTATTATTATAATACGGTGGATGTATCACTTACCAAATTTAAGCATTTACCTTTTCTCGTTGTAGAGTTATTTCTCTGAGGGGTCGCATTGAACCTTACCTAAACAACAAAGATGGCGGCACTATACGAAAAAGTGAGTTTTTCCTATATTTTGTGCTTTTTCAAAATAGAAAATCACCTAGATATAAACATGCTACACACTTTTTGGAACATACCAGTCTTTGTTGATAAGCCAAAGCTGTTGTAGGTTTTCCCTGAACGTTGGTCACAGGATTCGAATCGAAGAAAATGTAAATAATATCGTCGGGTAAGGTTCAGTGCATTTTGCTTATATAGTACTTTTTTTCGAAATATTCACGAATATATACAAGTTTTATAACTATAGGTTTCTGTTTTAAATATACGCCCAAAGATATCAGTCTGGTGCTAAAATAACTTTAAAATTCCCTTCGAACTCAATTTTAATTTTCATGGTAAGGTTCAGTATCCAAAATCTATGGGTAAGGTTCAGTGCATTACAAACACATCAATGTAGGGGTTCATAGTTTTTCATTTCAGAAAATACCTGGTTGAATCACGGGTGGTAAACACGCAATCCAATTCCCGCTGGGAATACGCTTAAAATGGGTTGCGCGGCGTCCGGTGCTGGTGTTGCGCGTAAAAAAGACGAAATTGAGGTATGTGAAGTTATGATTTTGCTTAGTATGAGGCAAGAATAATTTTTCTCGAAAAATGCAAAATGGTATTCGACACAAATATGATAATACATCATATGTGTAAAATATCTGGATTGTAATTTATGATTCGGCTGTATTATCACGAAAACGCAGGCGACACGAAGCGTGAACAAAGTATGAAATTAACAAAAATGGCAGTTTCTGACCTTATACATCTGATGCTTTTTATGATAACTCAACTGTTATAAAGTAACGAATGTCAAAATTATTCACTTCAAATCCTGCTTACGGGGACATAGTTGACAAAAATATCATCGGGAATGGGGTTGCGCACCGGGAATGGAGTTGATCGTATACATCATAATGTATATAATGTATACGGGCAACTCCATTCCCGGGGCGCAACCCCATTCCCGATTGTTTTTTGCCAACCTTTCCCCCAAAAGCAACTTTTCAATCAAGTGTATGTAATATTCATGACTGTTTTACACGTGTTTGACCATAAGAAGCGTCACATTTCCAGAAAGAAGGCACAAGAATTAGATAATTCGCATTATTCATGATTCCATTCTGTTTTGACAGTTGGAGCCTGCAGAGTTTTCGTGATAACAGGGCTGATTCTTAAATTAATAAGTTGGTATTTCACACATTTGATCTTTATTCATTTTTGTTTCGAATAGAATTTTGCTTTTTTCCGAAAACACTCGTAAATGTGTCAACATTTACAAAAACAAAAACCCACCCACCTCGATTGTGTATATATTGATGCGCAACACCAGCACCGGACGTCGCGCAACCCATTTTAAGCGTATTCCCAGCGGGAACAGGATTGCGCGTTTACCACCCTTGTTGAATATTATAAGTGTCCGGAACAGCAGACATGCATAAGGCATTAAATCTTCTTTAATTCTGATACCAGTTACAGTGTTACTAATGGCATAGTCGAATAATTTACGTTTTATGTAAATAATTTTATTACATTTAATGAAAAGGCCTCGAAATGATATATAAATACTTCGGGGGAAAATGACATCTTTGTAGCTTGACCGTATCCTGACATTATCTTAAAGCAATGAAATGCATGACCATTTATTAACATATTGGACGTCATTGTGTTTCAGTCTTTTCAGGCTGATATTTCGTCAGTTTGTGCAAGTTGTACACCACAACAGTGTATGTATTTAGTACCCACACACCTGGCCTTTTATTCTCTGTTAACATTTATTGTAATTTTGGGAGTAGAAATCCTTATCAAACATTTTATATGGTTTCGTACCCAAAAAGTTCGTACTCAAGTTTTCGCACTCGTAATAGCTTGTACGATTAATAGCTCGTATTAATAGCTCATAATAGCTCGTATTATATGAATATCTGACTCCATGGTATTTTGGAATATTGCTGTACTGTAATACAGTAGACTTAATTGTTGTTAAAACGTCATGTTGTCTCAATATTTGACTATTGTGTTATAAGATCTTTTTAAACTGTATTTTCAGTTTAAACCATACACACTTGAATCGAATAAAGATTAGAAACATTCGGAGCTTCTCGTGTTGGTTTGCTTTCGCCTCTTAGGGCAGTAAATTTATCACAATGTGATCGTGCTGTTGTTGGAAGATGGATATTTAGAAAAACCGTCATCATCAAGTTTGACCTTATCGAGTTTCGAGTCTATTCTCAGAGAATGTATCATAAAAAAACACTACATAGTCATCCTGAAAGTTATGCTATGCTACGAAAATACTACTTGCGTTTTTAAAGACTCAAATAATTTTAAAAGCTCTTAATATTTTGCTTCGTATTACTTCAAGTCAGACTGGTAGAGATATTTTCAAATCATCAAAAGTTACATTCATTAGTGTATGAGTTACATAGCATTAACTCATATAGTTATAGAATTTAACAATAAAATAGCGTGTATCACCTGGCAATAAGTATTAGTCATTCAGCATTTAGCAACTGGCATTTAGCATGAAGTTTATGACATAAAGCATTTAATATGTATCATTAAGTAATTTGCATTTAGCTTCAAGTCTTTGTCATTTGTCATTTAGCATTAAATAGTTGTCATGTAGTTTTTAGCAATAAGCATGGGACACTGGCCTTCCATAAACACTGAATATCACACATCTGCAGAAAAAAAACCCAACTAGTTTCATTTCGATGGTAATTCGTATCGGCATGGATGTAGCTGGATATCTACCTTGCTTGGTGTGGAGGGGGTTGAGGAGTGGGGTGGGTGTTGGGGCAGTTCTTTGAAGGGATCGATACCTCAAATGTTTGGAGAAGCAATTTACCTCTGTGATGTTTGGACAAAAACAATATCCATAGGTATCCGTCTTTACAAATTTGGTTTAAAAGTTGTAGGCTACTATAGGAGAAAGACTGCTTAGAAAATGAACTACACAGATAATTGACAGCAAATATATAATTTATAATTTCCTAGTTGCGCGGGTTTGGTAAAAAAGGGAGAAATCACCGAATACCTATAGTTATGAAGTAGATTAAATATAATAACTGCAAACATATTTCTTACGCTTTAATTCTGATGCAGCAATTCATTTTGCAAACTAAACATGACAAGCACTACCAAAGGTATGATGAGGAGATCTTTGTATGTCCACGTCAAAGAAAAAAGATGTATTATTGGCTCGGTGGATAGGGATCACTGGAAGTCTAAGAGACACTTTATGATTAAATGGCTAACAATGCAAGTATGTAAGAATGGCCTAATCTATTCAAGGGTAGGAAAGGTTATCAAATTAGTCCACACACATGAAACTTGAAACTATGACAATCTTGAAGTAATGCACAATAAAGTAAGCAATATCCAAATTGATAATTAAATGAACCATGGCAATATTTTCACAATAAAATTGTTTTCACAATTCAGTCCATTTTATATTCACAAGTCTTTCACTGTGTACGAAGCGTCAAACCCCTTGTTTCCGAAGCTCTGTTCATACACCAGTCTGACGTTTGAACCACGTGATTCCCAAATGAAGGGAGACAATTCACCACAGAATACGTCTTCGTCATCAGCATCTATATCTTTAATCTTTAACAAAATAAAAAGTAATAAATAAAAAAAATCCATTTCAGTAGCTCTGCAATACAAGTCAGGCTTTTACATTTACTGTGTCTCAATACACGCACAAACTGAGTATCCAAATTGAGTATCCTTATCATTAGATCTATATACATAACATGACATGCTATCAGACAATTTCAGACCTCGATAAAACATCCCTTTTCTGTAGTGGTTTGCATGTGGACGTTGTTCAATATTTAATCGTTTTTACAATGACGTGTACTTTCTTTCCCCACAGCAAGTATAGACTAAATCTTAATATGCATATTGTGTCGTTGGAAATTTATTTTTAAACCAATACAGACAAAAAGTTAACTTACGCGTAAACATGACTCATTTCCTTCAGCTTTCATTCCGAACTGATGGAATGTCATTTCAATGCTCTTGCCTGGCGTTCCGGCGATGAAAATCTCACAGGTGTCGTCTGCATGTTTAGCCCCTGCTGGATATTTCACAGACGATATTTCTCCGACAGCAGACGTGAAAATCTGATTACATGCTGAAATTATACAAAACTAATCAATAATTGTGTTTCCAAATAATTTTCTTATAGATCTTATTAACTATCACAACAGTCGTCACGTGACGTATGGCGATTTTTAAAATGCTCATAATACTTGGACTCCGTCTTATTGTGCGGTCCTTTCGGATCATTGTGTCCATGTAATTTTCTTGTAATAAAATTCTGCTTCAGTCGTTGATAGGAGGCGTGCGATGCTTTTGCACATTCCATAACCCCTTACCAACAGCCTCTGTCAAACCGAGTATGCTACGGTCATGTTTTGATGCGTTCTATGCAAATTATCTTCTTATATATTTTTATTACTTCATCAGCGTTAGAATAATCTAGTACATTGTTTTAAAAATCTACCGATTGTCTTTCGCCCGAGTATCCAGAATGCATATCGATAATGTGCGTTTTTGTTTCCATAAAAGAGATTATATACAATTTAATGAAATTTTGTGTTTTTCTTAACGTCCTTTCAAAAAAATTAGAAAACTGTTCTCTTTTGCGTTTCCATAGCCATTTAGAGTAGCATGTCATTTGGAATAGAATTTGAAAAAAAAAAAACCCAATACATTAAGACCGTCAGTTACAATGCAGACCGTGATCAAAAAGGATTGTACATAACTTCATTTTTCTCTCTAACTTGTTACATGGCGAAAACCATGCAATTTGAAAACGCTAACAAATGAATGAAAACGTTTGGCAATATACATCTGCCACTTGCAGAAGCTGCTTTTGTTCATCTCATTATCAAATTCTTGTCTGATTGCAAAACATTTAAAGGTCTATGCTTCTTTTCCCTGATCTTATATGATACGAACAAAATAAAAAAAAAAGAAGCACTAAGATGAAATACAAAATTTGACCCTGGAAGATTTACCACACCTGAGATACTCTTGTTCTGCGGAAAGGCTTCGTACGTATATGCGATGCCGTGGCCGTTAGCAGCTGGTGTGAACTTGACAGCCACAATGTTGCCTGCAGACAACCACTCATTCTGTTCAATAGAACTGCAGAGTTTAATCTCCTCATTCCTCACAACATCAACAACCGTCAACTCATCACCTGAAATTTTTAAAGAAGATATGTATCAAATTATTTTAAACGATACAGAAAATAAACACCTAACGATAGATTGCAGCTTTTCCCCATGCAGTATATTTCTTTAAATCAATGTTCTTAACGACTTGCAATGTTTTCTGGATTTCCAAAAAAAACCAAAAAACATTGATATATAGTTAGTGAGAAATTAAACTATGACTAAAACATACATTGAAGAATTATTTGTTTGTTTGTGTGTTTTGGGTTTACAGTATTTCAGAGATGTAACGGCAGGCAGTTAACCTAGCCAGTGTTCCTGGATTCTGTACCAGTACTTATCATGTTCTCCGCAAGTAACTGTCAACTTCTCCACATGTATCAGAGGTGGAGGACGAAATAACCCGTAGATCTGAGCTCTCCCCATTGAGCTAAGCAGGTGGCCTACAGTGGAGACTCGAGCTGATAAGTGCCCAAAAACGATAGTTAATGTTGAATTTACCCATGTCGCAGTCCACATTAAAGTCAGTGAACTTCAGAAGTACACGACTGTCTAAAGGTAAAGCTATAACCTGTTCACACAGAAAACCTGAAATATGAAATGCCATATTGTATTGTTTTTATTCATACATCAATAAAATATACCTGCTGAAACGTATAATATTGCTCAGTTTGAATGATCCATGAACAAAGCGCAAATATCACTTTTTATGGCATAAACGAAATGTAAACTAACGCCATTAATACAGTCGTGATATTCCATAATGATATAAACTACATCATGTGTGCAATGCCAAATTTCACCGACTTAATTCTACTTAAACCAAGAACAACGAAAATAACAGGAACAAATAACACACAAAAAATGAAGTTATTTTTGACTACTTACTGCTTATACAACCAGTAAACCAAATACAGAATCTTTTTGTGAAATTAGGTTTTACAAAGGACAATACATTTATGTCCCGCGTACCTGGTAACAACTTTCCAAGAATATCCAGTTGACCACTGACTTCGGTTCGAACAGTACTACATAATGGTAGATGTGGTATTTTGTTTTCCTCTTCATTTAAGCCGGAAATGACGTAATCATCATCGTCATCATAAATACCACCATTCTCTACTGCCAGCAATTCATTTGTTAACATGTCTTCCTCGTGAACCACGGGTTTCAGAATGGCACCTGTTGATTAGAATTCATAATTAGCTTATAACCATAACAGTAAATACTACGGTGAAATTATTTTTTTAATAGAATATTTCAGTCATATTGTCTTGTTATGAAAAATATAGTCATATTGTCTTGTTATGAAAGATATACCTTCAATCAGCGGTGGTGGTCCAGATCCATCAGCCTCGCCTGATAAAAGAAAATTAATATTAAAGTGCATGGACATGTCACATATTCTTTATATTTAGCCACAAGATGAACATACATTACAGAAATACCATGGGCTTTACAAATTCTATACAGCATACAACATTTCGATAGGAAACGTTTCTCTTTGTATTCAGTTGTTTTTTTTGTGAGAAATATTACTCAACTATATATTACCAAGAATGAAGATTCAAGATTAATTTATTAAGGCATAAACATTATACAATGTCTATCGCCACACACTAACATGGCGATATGAAGTGCGATTTTACACCTAATTATAATTCATAGCAGTTACTTACGCTTTTTCCTGCTGTTACATAGTCCGCAGAAATTCTGACAGTGAGATTTTGCCCATGGTTTGTAGCTTGTACACATACCACTTCCATACGCTGCACAGTTATCTTCCTGGTCTATGCAACCTGGAAGTCATTTTGAAAAATAATAAGTACACACTTCCAATAAAAAGGAATTCGAATCATTTATTAACATTATAGTTCGTTAAAGTAATTCTGAATGTCTTCGTTTAGCATGGTTTTATTTTCTGTCAAAAGTAATATCACGTGTCAAATTTATTATTCTTCATTAAATTTGTTTTAAACTTGGTTAAAATATACCAGGCTTTTATTTATGTTGAATATTTCAGAAAAAAAAAGCTTTTTTTTCAAGACCGTAATTCAAAAGAACGATTTAATATTTTCATAAATACTAGTACCACGCTTTCTTGTAATAATAATATATACCGTCACATACTCATTCCTCAAAAGCCCAGCTAAATGTTAAACTGACAATGAATTATATAAGACTACAAATAGTTTCCATGCAATAATACAATAGAATTATTACTTTGGTATTAATTTATTACAATTATAAACCATTTACCACTACACCGTTCAGACACAACAGCTGTACAGTAATGGAAACAACCACCAGGGTCCAGTTGTTCGAAACTTTAACCGACTGTTAAACTAACCGCTTGTTAAATTTTGTTTCAAAGAATTAGTCTTGGTGGTAAACTCTAGTACGATATTTTGATTTTGCAGCAAAGACTTTTTGGTGTTCATAATCCTTAAGTCATACATTTGTTTTTCCTAAGTCTTTCAAAATGTTGTAATATAAACGTAAAAGTTAATCGACCGTAAGCTTAACCGCCTGTTGAAGTCAGCGGTCATATCATATCTACTCGGCCAAAGAGACCCCTTGCGGTAAAATGAAATTATAACTAAATATGAGTTGAAAAGTAAATATGATATTAAGGTTTAGGAGTATATCACCAAAACACAGAAATATTTTATAAACGAATAACATCGTTACCAATATTTTACCTGACCATAACATGTTCTGCCGTACTGTCCCGTACTGAAAATATTCTGAAAAAGTTGTCCCCCTTTGAAAATGAATGCCATTTGTAAAGAAATAAAAATAAACAATTGCTGAAAACTGTGTTCCACCTGATTATGTGTAACAGTTCCTTGAAAATGGTTAGTTTTTAAAGGCGCTTGACTGTCTGGAAGTGGGGCCTATTTAGACCGTCTTTTTTCGGAATTCAATGCTTATATCAGTATACTGACACTTGTTTTGTAGAGTAATATACACGCTATCATTACAAAAACAACAAAACAAGTGTCAGTATACTAATATAAACACTGAATTCCGGAAAAAAGGACTGCCTAAAGGGGCCCCACTTCCGGGCAGTCAAACGCCTTCAAAAACTCACCATTTTCAAAGAACTGTTACACATGTTTGTTTTGATTCATTTTTAATAACATGCGAGTGTTGAAATTTCACATAACTAAGCGGAACACAGTTTTTGAGCAATTGTTTATTTTTATTTTTTTACAAATGGCATTCATTTTCAAAGGGGGATAACTTTTTCAGAATATTTTCCGTACGAGACAGTACGGCAGAACATGTAATGGTTAAGTAAAATATTGGTAACGATGTTATTCGTTTATAAAATATTTCTGTGTTTTGGTGATATACTCCTAAACCTTAAAAGGAAATTGCAATCGCAAATAGAAGAACAAAATATATCCAAAGTATGAATAGTTCCTGCACCAGACAACAACAGTTAATAGACCTTGACAAAGTCCACAGTGTCGGCGACAGTGCTTATGAACAAAGTCCTTCATTTCACAGATACTAGACCCATATGCCCCACAGTCCGCCGTATCCTCACAAATATTGCTATTATCTGCCTCTGCTTGTATTGTAATAAAACGTAACTGATCAAAATACATTAAGTTTCGTTTTAGATTATAACTCCATTTCCAGTTTTGTACATGGAAGTTAAGCAGAAGTAGTTGAAAATGTTTTGAGGCACACCCAGCAGACTTATGAACTATTAATGACAATTCTTATACGTAATTTAGTGATTTAGATTCTTTACTCATGGCATACTTGTCTGTTCGACCGAGTGTGGTGAAAAGAGTGATCAGTTATTCTAGAATTTAACATCATCCTTGTTTTATAACTAGTACAAACTCAATTTCTAAACAGCACGCCCTTTACATAAAACAGAGGCTCAGGTAAAACTTACCTTGACTACAAAAGTATATCGCTAGCTAATGCCATAGAGCAAACGCATGTACGTGACTGAATGATATAGTTTACCTCTACTCAGTTAATCTAAGCCCCAGAAAGACATTATAAAATACAAATACTCCAAATATATATGTTCGAGGGGGAGTGGTGGTGTAGTTGTTGCGTCGGCCGCTCAACCCGAGGGTCATGGGTTCGAGCCTCACTGGGGTCACGACCACACCATCTAGTATTGGATCTTCCAGGAAGCAGACTCGATAGTGGTTCAAATATGCTCCAAACGTTCATCGCAGTCGGGCTAAAATAAATTAGTATAATCTAAACATGTATGTTAAGAGTAGAAATATAGTCGCTTATCAAACTTACCTGAGTTTGCCGAAAGTTCACAGAGATTGCAGAACTTTTTACAATGGGTCTTTGACCAAGATGCGTATTCAGTACAAACACTTTTTCCATGTGCCGCACAGTTATCCGTATCGAGACAATCAGCGGCGGACACTGCAGGCGCTTTTGTTGTAACGGCTTCTCCTGTGGATAAAGATGAATTCGCATTTGTTAGTGAATACAATATAGGCTTATTGCAACAGTAGCTTGATCTGCAATGTTGGATTCGGCTCGAGTGACTTTTGTCAGGTCTGGATCCTACAAGGCGTATCGCAGATCAAGGAAATGTTTAATGACCCTTTTACAATATTCTAGTGTTTTATCAGCCGAAATTGACTATAATGTTAGATACATAAGACTGAAAACTCGTTTCAAACGATGAACGTTTTGACTCGTGGTACGTCGCGTCGCCATCATTACGTCATTGCTGAATATTTTTCTGTATTTAGTGGGAATTGAATACAGGGTTTTGAATTCGTTAGTAAGAAGAGACAGAAATTTCGTAGGTATATGATAAACGTAATTACGACGAATACGTCTATGTAAGAGCCATTTTGTATCTGACTTTGGAAACTAGGAGCATTCATTTTATCATACAATTGTGTGTTCTCTGCGGTAAATAATTGTAAATGCGAGCAAATCAATTCACTATAGACATCTTCTCAATTAAATGAATGTAATATTACCGTGGATCTCAAATCGAGATTAGCAGTACAGCAAAAACGTATCGAGAGTATAAAAAAAAGCAACATAATATTTCACCTCCGCAGTATCCACAAAATTTCTTGCAATGTGATTTCGCCCACGAAACGTACGCTCCACTGGTACAGAAACCTGTCGTGTACTGGTTACAGTTGTCTACTTCGTCTTTGCAGTTAGGGTCGAAATCTGAATAAATGAAAAATACATTTGCATTTTATAGTACATCCGTTTGTAGTAAACATTAAAAAAAAACAAGAATGTAACTCATGTACATACTGTTTTAAAGCTGTCAGCTTCGCCCAGGCAGTAATGGTAATAAATCGGTCAATTGAAAATACACAAAATCCTTTCTTCTACATACGCTTTAAAAACTTAAGAATAAAGTACATGAAAATAATTTTTGATGTCATACTGCTCCTTACAGCAGTTGCCAATTTTGCCTTTACATCTGTATTAAACATCCGTTCCTGATTAACCCTTACCTTGCTAAATTTCTATAATGAACTTGTCCATCTTAGAATTTGGACAGTACCATTAACTGTTAAAAGAGGTGCTTACCAAAAAGATACAGGGTGAATAGCGAACAGTGCAGATCATGATCAGACTGCACGGATGTGCAGGCTGATCATGATCTACACGGGTCGCAAAGGCAGAACCAGTCGTGTCCAGCATGGTAAGGGTTAAATAGAAGAAATGCATTCCTCCAATATTTACGATTATAAACAACAAATATTCGTTGTCAAGCTACTTTTTGATATGTACAAGACTTAGTTCCTAAAGTCTTGAACTTTGAGATGAAATGAACATATCTGTTGTATTGTATACGAGGACTAGCTACAAAAAAGCATGTTCCTACCACTTGGATTTACAGCGCAGACACCACAAGACTTCATACAATTATCTCGTGCCCATGATTTGTACGAGCCCGTGCAAACTGCGTCACCATAGGAACCAAAGCAATTGTCCACCTTATCTTTGCACTTAGACCCACCTGTGGAGAATAAAACATACAATCACTAACAAAATTAACAGCATTAGACAATAATTTATTTTCACAGTTTTGCATATCATGGATCACAAATGTATCATAATTAAAATGATTATAGTGAAGTCTACAAGCAACCACCGACTGGATATATTCCTTAATGAATTACTATGATCATTGCGTTGGAGATCCACGGCTTAAAAATGTGCCATGAATTGATTACAGTGAAGTCTTCATGCATTAAGTTAGCTCTAAAACTGTTTCAAAAATGGATAAAACAATTTAGCAGATGCGTATTGATTGCACGCAATGCTAATTACGACGCCAGTATTCAGAAATCCATGTGAATGTAGACTCTCTTCTTGCAGAAAGCTAGTCTAATAGAATTTGAGACAGGCTGAAATTTTGATACCCTGACAGAAACGGCAAGGGTGTCCGTTATCATCATTTTAAATGACATTATACATAATAATAAAAACAAAATAATTAGCATCTTTAAGGAAATTGTTGAACTGACGTTGAAGAATATTTCTAGATGATATACTTAGATTGTAAATTACTTAACACTGTAAATAATGTGAATCTATTTAGTAAAAATATTTCATTTTTGTGTACTTTCATCATCCTGTATATACAAAAATGTACCTTTAAAGGTCATAATGAACAAAACGTTTGTGTGACGTTAACAGCATAAATGGCGTATCAACGTCACAATATTTACATTTATTTTTACCAAAACAAATAAAAAGTAAATTTACAAAAAATCTGCCGTGAAGACCCCCTATTTTTATTTTATTTTCTTGTTCAGAAATGATTAAAGAAGAATATATTTGAAAAACAAGAACTTTGACCGTTCCGTTTTATTTTATTTCGGCTAAACGGTCATGAAATACATTGAATATTTTCGCTATTTTTCCCCACCCCTACTACGGATATCTCTTCATTTAAGCATTTTCTAAATGAAATAATTTACAAAATCAACATGTAAACAATACCATTGAATTTAGCTATATTCCTGAGTTTGAAAAAATGTCATAACATTAATTTTAATGCGATTATTACAGAAAAACGGCGTTTTCCTTTGAAAAATACATGTGCCGCCAGGTGGCGCTCTTCAAAGGAAATGTGGACTCGGAACGATTTTCTTTTTTCTCCAAATGAAAGACAGGAGATGTTAGTACATACAGACCTAATATCAGTCTTATATCTCATACTTCGAAATTTTCGTAGGAACCCCGCGAACCACCTTAAGTCTTGTGGAACATACCTTTTAGCGAACGCATCAATGTAATTTTGGTAGAATGATATAAAAAAAAATTGAAGCGTGTACTCTAGAGAAATACGTATAGCAGGTGACAGATTTAAAAGCTAATATCTAAAGTTTTCATTTTCTTCATGAACAGAATTATACATAAAGCTTACTTATATCTGTGCGACACGGTTTAACCACGCAGTAGTCCTGGCTCGATGGTTTATCTCCTGCCAGACAGACCGAGTCAGACACAGGAGTGTTCGAGCTTGCACTGCCGTAACATTTCACTGTTCTTGTCTTTAAACCTTGACCACAGGTATCTGAACACTAAATAACCAAAAATATATGCCCCATTTATATGCAAATTTTAAAAATTTCATAACTGCAAAGATGCATTAATAAATATACCTTGACAAACTTAAATTTTTTGAACCTTTAAAATAATATAGCTGCATTTAGAAGGAATAATTGTTTTAAATTTAGTCGCTTTAGATTTTCTATGAACAATAGCACTTTGGTAAAGGTATTCATTTGGCATTTTATTCACAGGTCTAGAGCAAAGTAACAGAAACAAAACGGTAAACTAATTCAATTTTCACGATTTAAAGCCAAGCACTACTGTTGCTTTTGTACAACACTTACTGCAGACCACGCCCCTGTTTTCCATACCCCTGGGCAAGCATCAGTGTTGCATGTTGAAGAGGCCACTGGTTTACTTTGTCCATGACATCTACCGGCAGACAGCACCTTGAATTGCAAGCAAATACTACTAACATTAACACTTATTATTCTGCAGGTAAATTTGTATTAAGCCTTCAATAGATGTTTTCGAACTCCTCGCGTAGTATTTCTGTCGAACTCTTTTACAATCAGATCGAGAGATATGCATAGTATTAAGCAAAAGAAACAAGATCTTTGGTCGATTCTGTAGAACGTTTGTACACATCTAAAGTAATAACTTCATAAGAAATAGGAAAAAGATAACGTTAGCTGCATGTATTTTGTTGTAATCTTTATGAGCGATAGTTGTACCTTTTCCACATTATTGTTTTCCTCCACACAGTCCACAGACCTGTCATGTTGTCCACCTCCACACGACTTGCTGCATCTAGCCCACTGAGTAGCTCTCCATCTGTAACATATACATTTAAATCTCATACACCTGTTAAAAACGTTTGTTTTTATTTTCCTTAAGGTCGACCCGTAATAACTATCAGCAATTTCCGTGTAGATAAATATTCTTATTGATAAGGAATTTGGCATTCTTCGGACCAGGAAGGTCTAATACGTTGTTCCAGTTCGGACGTGGCTCAACGCGCACGTGTCTTTCGGCAAAAACAAGAGAATGCCGAAATCGCATTCGAAGAGTATATAATTTGCCGACAGTTATTATAGTAATAACAGTCTGTTTTCAATTTCAGTAAAGTACGAATTCATCATGAGATCATTACACAACTATAAGAGAGAGAAATGAACAGAGTGTAAGACCGTATGCTTCCTGTCTGTACTTGAAATAATTCACTGAACCATTCCTATCTACTACTATGTAACACAAACTATTCAAGCTAAACCCCAATTCCCTCATGACACTGTCTTCTAGCATTGAATCCTGTTCTCTACTGGTCGGAATACTGCCAAAATTTGGAAACGAGTTTGTTTAACCGCCATAATAACTGATGTTTATATCATTATGTTTTGCACTTACCTGGTAACTAAACTCGATCTACTGCAGTGAAAACTTTAAAATCATTACCTTGGTGGACAGGCATGTGTGTTGCAAGGGTGTTTCACTTCTGCAGGCTTATCATGGATATTACAGTTGAAGTCGTCTACTGTACCTGACACACTGCTTTCACAGGTAATGATTGGAGATTGTTCACCTTCAAACAATAAAGATGGTGTTATAGGTATGTTGCTAAATGATCTTTGTTTGCACGTTGAGAAAAAAATGTTCATCAATATGTAAGTATGGGATTTGACTCATTTTACCCGTTGTATAGAAATGAATCCCTGTTAATAACCAGCACATTTAAGAAACATAGTCACGGTATAATTTTACATATGTACGCACTTAATGCGTTTACATATAGATTATATCGAGGTTTGAACGCAATACTGTTGTAAGTCCTTCTTTATTCAATAGGAGTTACTACAGTATTGCGTTCAGCCCTCGATATCTATGTCTCAACAGTGAGCATCAGTAAGAAGGTGTCGAATAGATTATAACATTGTAACATTTTTCAACAATTTAACCTTTTCCCTGCTAAATTTCTAAAATGGATTAGTCCATGATTCAATTTGGGCAGTACCACTTGTTTATCAAAGGGGTGTCCACTGAAAATTTACTGACTGAAAAGCGAACAGTGCAGACCATGATCAGACTGCACGGAAGTGCAGGCTGATCTTGGTCTGCACTGGTCGCAAAGGCAAAATCACTTGCGACAAGCAGGCTAAAGGTTAAAAGAGTATATACCTGTTCCACAGGTCTTACTGCAATGACCAGTCTTCGTCTTCCAAAGATAACTTACAGTCTGCGCTGTGGTTGGTATATGGTACTCGTAATACACATCGGGATCAACTCCTACATACGGCGGTCCATACTTGCGGTATACCTTTAAATATCATATTGCATGCAATCAGCTTAAACTACAATTATACAATTTTATAATTACAAATAATTTATGAATCACATGTTAGCATTTTGTAGTAAGTTTCTGTGTAAAACGGAAGAATCAACGGCTTAAATACGTTTTATTTTCGTGTCTTTAAGAAGGCGTAAGAATTTGATTTTCCTAATAAAACTTTCAGAACAAATCTGATTTTCTCAAGTCTAACCATATTAGTGTACAAAACATGTTTTCCTTGTAACAAAGAACCTTCTGTAATATTCAAATGGTCAGAGCTAGCACAAGTCTGACATTTGCATTGCTTAAAGATGGTCAAGTGGTGACCCCTTATGTTTCTGTGGAGGATCAGTAGATTTTTATGTCAGGTAAGGCTAAAATAAGTAGCAGATTAAAGACATCAATAATTGGGTTTGTTAGTTACCCCCATGGTAATATGTAAGGTCAGTACGATCAATATGGGGACTCGGCTATCGTCTCGCCTACCGCCATTTTATCATACTGACTCCAAATATTTCTGTTCATTACCTGAGCTTCAATATCAGTATTAATTGGACCAATAATTTCAATACGTTCTGGTTTGGACTGGTACTTTATGACAACCCCTCCCCTGTTGTATGTACCAGACAAATGGGGCGTGGTCTCTGTGAACAGATGCTTCCCACTTACAACAATACCTGTATTAATAAAACTATTGTTTGAAGCATATCAATTAAAGTTAATATGTTTGAGGGCTGTCCATAAAATCCTGTGCAAGTGTGCTATTTTTGAAAATAAACGGACAGATTGCTTGTATGTTGGATTAAAACTGTCCTTTATATATACAAAAATAGTTACGGCAAAATTAAGACTTCATCTTAAATCTATTAGATATTAATAACTTGTGTAAATATGTTCAGGAAATAAATAAAATTTAATAAAAAAAGGACTCGATTTTACAACGAACATTGAAATTTATGACGGTTTACTATCCCAATGTTGAGAAAGTCAAACAATTCACTTTATATGCAGCAATACACAAGTTCATGACTTGAACGCATCAGTAAATAGAAAACATTTGCAGTTATGTATACTTACTAAGATAGCAATACATGTTTCCTTGAGTGATTGTAATACCAGTACTTCCTTTGGGGATTTTTACAAATGTTGTAAACACTGAAAGAGTTAACATTAAATGAAATAACGTGTACAACTGTGGAGCATAAAGCGTATATATATATATATATATATATATATATATATATATATATATATATATATATATATATATATATATATATATATATATATATATATATATATATATATATCCCTAGTATGTATTCAATATGTGTTTTAGCGCTGTACCACTTTAAGGGGACGCATACTTTGAAATTAGAAAAAAGTGGGTGGGGTATTATAAAATTTACCTGCAAAAAAGTACAAGGTTTTGGTAAATGAAATGAATACTGTTTCAACTGTTATAAGTACACAAAGGATTGCTCACTAAAATAAAAATGAGAAAAACTGAAACAAGAAAGTTATTGTTGAATTACAAAAGACTTCTTGTGTACATTCAAAGTCAACAATTAAGACTTTTTGGTGCGAAAATAATAGTGCTTCACTTTGTCCAAACATTTATCAATGTCCTACAGATTCTAATTTAAAGAAAGAATGTGAAATAAGTTCACTGTCTTGCTTTTCATTTCACATATGTGAGCTAAAACACATTATTTAGTTTGTTTACAAAGTAGTGCATAAGAAAAGATACGGTGGTCAAGGAATGCCACATTACAAAACTAAAAGAGTATATTCCCTTAATACATTAAACATTTATCGTTACAGAAGTCTAGTGGCTTACAATAAAGGCCTAGAAATGTTGCCATTATTAATTTTTAACTTGGTATTCATGAACTACAATGCACTTAAATATCAAAACACATCCAACAAACTTTTGAATTGTATTGTCTTAAAAATCCCAAAAATAAGGTATGAAATTTGGTTGAGAGGTCCAATCAATGTGTATATGTGCAAAAGCAACATTCTAATCTTGTTCACAAAAGTTACTAATAAACAGCAGGAATGTCAATGATCAAAACTGGACGAATATACAGTTATCCTCACTTTAATGTCATTTATAATTTGTCCTTGAATTCTCCACCATACTTTTCATAATTCTGTTTGCACGAGTTGCACGAGAATGCTGTCATTCACGTAAAAAAACGGGGTCAAATAAGTTGTAAATGCAATATCATCTAAACGTAATTAATGGATTATGCAGTTCAAGATAAACTTTATCTCATAACGTAACGAACATGTATAATGTTGTAACAACAACTTTACTTACACTGATTTAAGTAGCAGTCGGTTATAAGTGACTTTATTGATTCATTTTGTGTTTTGTTATTGTTGTCAAAAAGTATAACGGAAGTGCCTCACAACTGAAGCGGAAACCAGTTTGATGCGCAAAGTAGTCCACTGTAAGTAATATTATTTGACAAATGTCCACAGAAATTAATAATTTTCTAATATTAAAGACGAATATCTGAATAGGATTCATTATTTGATAAGAAATTATAATCATCGACATGTTTTTTTTAAAAATCGTACACGTGCTGACACCTAAGTTGTCTCCCGTTGTTTATTAGAGTTACCTTTCGTCCGGCGCAGTAATACATTTGCAGTGAATCGCCGAGAAGTCGTGGGAAAATTAAAAACCATGTAAACAAACTAAAATTAACCACCTTTTCAAGATGAATTTCAAGTGATCGACATTATGCATTTAACCCGCCTGACCTGTGTAGCATCTTAGATATCTGTTCTAAGGTATTCATTGTGTAGAATGTCATGTTATGCCCTTGCAATGCTAATCCCACTCTGATTTTTTTGTTTACATTTTTTATCAATGACAAATATGGCGTCCATCCCGAGATGAACAGACGTGGCGTTACATTTTTACATGTTTAAGCAAACCTGGTGTGTTAGAAAGAAAATCTCATCCCTTCAACATTATTTGGAACACTGTTATTGTAAAAAACCTGTTTTTTCCTTATACAAAAGCTTAATATTTTGTGTTGAATGTACTTTCACAAAGACCTCTGTTTTCCTATTACATTCATAGTACCACATCCTTATCCACAAAATACTGAATATTACAGGTGTCCATCAGTATTATATCAGTTTAGGAATATGTTTTTTATTTTCCCACCATCGATTTCTTAAATATGCACCCCTTCCGCATTGCTATATGAACTGTGAATGTAGCAATATGCGTCCCCTTAAGGTAATCGAAAATGACATTAGGTTTTGTAAGCATGACGTAAACTTTCTGAAGGATAAAACAGAGTGTGTTATTGCTAATAGCTTAACAATCGCGCTTGAATGTAAATATATTACATACCTTTAGCTTTACCACCTTGGAATGTCCCTGATACCTTTTTGCACGTGTTTCCTTTACCATTGCACAAACCACATTGATCATACACGTGACCAGAATCCATGTGACCATCGCATCCGAAAGCCTAGTCAAAGACAAAGGTTATTTTGATACAACTATTAAATGACCATCTGGTGTTATAACAACTTACATACACATTATTTCTAAAATAAACAAGAGCAGTATGGCCGTGAAGCGTGCCTAACAATGCTACAGTTGTCTGCACAAAATATGCCAGAACAGTTTAGGTATGAATCATTTTGTGACCATGACCTTGACCCGAGAGACCCGGGTCATAAGCGCGACAAACCTTCTCAATATGGTTAACATTTGTGTCGAATTATTTTCAAATCCCTTGTTAAATGACAGAGTTATGGACCAGACAAGAAACAGACCATGTTAACCTTTGACTTCTAATTGTGACCTTGACCTTAGAGCTAGGGGCCTGGATCTTGCGCATGAAACGTCATCTCATTATAGGAAATATTTATGCCAAGTAATTTTAAAATCCCTTCATCGATGGCAGAGTTATGGACCAGACAAGAAACAGACCATGTTAACCTTTAACCTCTATGTGTGACCCTGACCTTAGAGCTAGGGGTCTAAGTCTTGCGCATGACACGTCGTCTCATTCTGGGGAACATTTGTGCCAAGTAATTTTAAAATCCCTTCATCGATGGCAGAGTTATGGGCCAGACAAGAAACAGACCATGTTAACCTTTAACCTCTATGTGTGACCTTGACCTTAGAGCTACATTGTAGGGGTCTGGATCTTGCGCATGACATGTTGTCTCATTCTGGGGAGCATTTATGCCGAGTAAATTCAAAATCCCTTAATGAATTGCAGAGTAATGAGCCAGACACGAAACAGACCCTATTAGCCTTTGACTTCTATTTGTGACTTTGACCTTGGAGCTAGGGCTCTGGGTCTTGCGCATGACACGTCTTCTCATTATGGTGAATATTTATGTCAAGTTAATACAAAATTCCTTCATGGATGGCAGAGTTATGGATCTGACACGAAATAGACTTTGACGTTTGAGCTAGGGGTCTGGGTTATGCGCAAGTTATTTCAAAATTCCTTTATGGATGACAGAGATACAGCCCGGACAAGAATTTACACGGACGCACATACGGACGAACAGTGCCATTTTTGTGAACTAAATACATTTATCCGGAAAAGTAGCTCCTCAAACAAATACAAAATGTCTCTATCGGGAAAAATGTTCCTCAAACATATACCAAATACATGTACACCTATCCGAAAAAGTATACCAAGGATCTTGTAAAATGTTATAGAGCTCGGTGATCTAGTGGCAACACAACTCGAACCCCGGTGAAGACACTTGAAACTGTAGTGTCTCCCATTCAACTAATAGCTAGTACTGAATTTGCCCAGGAAAGGAGGTTTCACTTGTATTGGTGTTATACACGGTATAGCAAGGCAATGTCAGCCAGACATGCCTGTATCTAAAAGAATTCTCTCTCTCTGTTTTGTGTTGTTTTTTCTCCAGCTCTGTCCATCTGGCCAGCACTGGTAGAGGATGAATTTGGTGCTCTGAATGGTCGCCTTTATACATGTATGTAAAGCACATCTGAACGTGCTTATTATAAAAATGGTGTTATATCAATCTCGTATATATGATACATAAATACTTTATTCACTATTATGTTGACACTCATTTTACAAGACCCTTGATCTACAGGTATCTTCAGAAAAATGTTTAAATTTATATGTGCCAAGATATTTGCAACAAATCACACGCTTTACCTTACAACTTCCTTTCACACATTTTGTAAAAGGGGCAGGGGAGTCTTTGGTACACTGTGTGCCGTCTTTACTGATACCCCTCTTTGCGAAATAGTTTGTTCCGTCAGCCTGGCAATTTATCTTGCAGCCGTCGTCACCTGCAAGAAGACAGACATATATCTAGTTATTGTATGCTTGTTTGAGACAATATTGTATCTTTTCTCTAGTCTACTCGTGCTATTTCTCAGACAAACTGATACATAGGGTTTAGAAAAAACATCAGATAACATATTTCAATTGTATGAATATTCATTTCACCAAAAACTAATAGCTAATAGTCGAACCAATAGAAAAGTAACAGCTAATAGTCGAACCAATTGAAAAGTAACAGCTAATAGTCGAACCAATAGAAAAGTAACAGCTAATAGTCAAACCAATAGAAAAGTAACAGCTAATAGTCGAACCAATTGAGGAAAAAAACAGCTAATAGTCGAACCAATAGAAAAGTAACAGCTAATAGTCAAACAAATAGAAAAGTAACAGCTAATAGTCAAACATATAGAAAAGTAACAGCAAATAGTCGAACCAATTGAAAAGTAACAGTTAATAGTCGAAACAATTGAAAAGTAACAGCTAATAGCCGAATCAATAGAAAAGTAACAGCTAATAGTCGAACCAATAGAAAAGTAACAGCTAACAGTCGAACCAATTGAAAAGTAACAGCTGATATGGAGAAGTATTAGATATTTGTCGAACCAATAGAAAGTCGAACCAATAGAAAAGTAATAGCTTATATTCGAACCAATAGAAAAGTAATAGGTAAAAGTCGAACCATTAGAAAAGTAATAGTTTATAGTTGAACTAATAGAATAGTAATAGCTGTAGGCAATAAGAGACATATACATGTAGTAATAATCAGAACTTAAACCATAGAAAAATAAAGGAGGCTAGAATTTAAATGAAAAGAAAAATAATTATAGTAATGACAATGTAATGGCCGTTGAATATTCATAACAACAGATAATAATTGTAGTGGGATATAAATGTTAGTTATTATCGTACCTATAGAATCTGTGTTCGGAATCCAGTGATAACGTTTTCCTCCTATCGAATTTCCGTCGGTGGCGGCACACTGTTGTGCTTGGAAGTCATACTGAGAGGCGGTGCATTCCTGCATGTTACACACCTCAGCCCTAGATGATGGCCCTGAACATTGGCGTCCTCCGTACATTGGTCTGAAAACATGCATTACGATGACGTACATAATTATCTTGCCTCTTAATGTATGAGGAATAAATAGAGCATTAGACCATTTAATACAGTTTTAACCTGACAGTTTTAGTCAAAATAAGAGTATGTTGAGGTATTTTAATATACATGTTCTCCGGCTACGTCGTTTACTTCCTACATACATCTTCAATGCCTTTAATATTTCTGTTTGAAGTGTGACTTCATCTTCTATTTATGCTTGATATTTTACCTCTACTAGAATAATTTTTATTGAGAAAATCTATACTTTCAGTGTCACTCATCATCTTACTCTGGGTTATTGCAGAATCGCTGTTTGACTTTGACCCCTCCTCCACATGACCTTGAACATTCACTGAAAGTTGACTCCCACTCTGACCATCCGCCATTGACCGGCCCAGGAGAGCCAGGTCCCATTGCTACACAACGTCCACCAATACACCACTGCAGATATTTTCGTAAGATAGTATTAACTTAGTCGTAAATAGCATTTCTTTAGAAAAAGACCTGTCTTTCTATATATAAAATAAAAGCTTTGGAGGTTTGCCCTGGAATAAAATAGCTGAGTAAATCGCGTTGATAAATATACTGGATCTTATTTCATTATTTCTATACTCTTAATGTTGCAAGAATTCTTTTTTTTTCAAGAGACAAATCTATATTCACCCATTCAGTTTCGAAGGATGGTGCAAAATTAAAATCAAGATTTAAGTATAAACGTTTTATCATGTTGACATGCGTTACCTTTCTGTTGCCACAGTCAGTCCCATCCATCCTTGGGGTGGAGTAGATAACACACCCGTTAACGCCTGTATCATGTCTAGGTCGGCATACTATAGCTCCACATACGTCCTGTCATATCAAAACCGAAACAGACTATTACATTTGGCAGCAGGAAAAAGTAAACACTGCTGTGACTATATATACATATATTAAACCCAACATGTCACCTTAAAGTCGAGGTATGATATAGGCCTATTCTGCAAATTTATGTTCAACTTTTCTAACTTAAAAGTCGCACATTTTATTTTAAAAATGCATTACATAAAGTGTTGTTTTTCTCACTGCAGACCCATAGGTAGTTGGTGCCCGACATACATAATTCCACAACGAGCCCGGAACCAAGAAAAATATATCTAAAAAAAGACAGCGTTTTACTTTCTATGCTTACCTGTCCATCAGAGTGTACGCCTTCACAAACCTCTGCGTCCTTCCCGAGCATTAGCTTACACTGTTTGTTTACTGTATATATGGAACCCGGTTTGCTGGTGGCTGAATATAACTTCTCTGCACTTGACGGCGGAGCGTCGTTCAAACAATTAGATTCTGAGGAACTAGTTAAAATTGTGGGAAAAGCATTTAGTTATGTCGTTAAACGCATGTATCTTTATCAAGAAACTAAATAGAAACAAACAAAAAAACCCCAAAAACAACAACACACACACTCACACACATAAAAACCATGTTATTTTAGGAGAACAATAGCATGTTCAAGAAATAAAACGTGTCTATTGAAAATATTGAATGGTAGACGCAGATCCATTTCAAGAAAACGTTTTTGTTATTTAAGATTGTTTATACTTGTTTCATAACAATGATGACTTTTACCTTAGAAATGACTTGAGTACACCTGCACTGCAGCTTGACCACTGGAGAGCATCCGGTCCACTAGGAGCCATGCTTGACATGATATTCTTACCATTAAGACAGGAATTTCCATCCGAGTCATGACTCATCCCTAGTCTAAACATAAAGTATTCAAATAAATTACTATGTATAGTAGACGCAACTTGACCGCGATGGTTGACCTTAGGCTGATTATTCATATCGGTTATTTCATTATAGAAATCAAGGGTGTTTAGAGTAGCCGTGTATATTTATATGGAATTAGTTTGTATACAGTGCAGTATCAAAGTATACATACTTTCATTTAATCAATTAAAACTTTCCAATACACTAATTTATATTTACACAAAATTATATTTCCTTTTTCTCGTGCAGCTCGTGTTTTACGTACACTCCTTTTCAATAATAGGTTGTGCCTTATTATGTATTATAATGCAAAGGTCAACCATCGGGGTCAAGTTGCGTCCACTATAGGTAACGTATATTGTTGTATTCCCATTTATCTGGTCTATATATAATTTCTATAGAGAAATTCAGCTTTAAATTTAAAATATGTTTATACAAAGACCAAGATTTACATAAAAATAGTAGGGACGGGCCGTAATCTGTATTATATATTTGTATTGTAGAGTCGCATTTAAGACAAAAGAACATACAATATGAAAACAATATATAGATTATCCGTAAAGTGGAACCGTTTTTTCTTACACGTGACCGGTTTCGTGCGCCAGTGTAATGCCTGTTCCCAGTCCGGAGTCTTCGTTGACAGAACAACGGGTTTTAGCACCACACATGCCTTTTCTCGCTAAACCAGTATTCGCTGTGTTTCCTCTGTGTACAAGATCCACCCTACATGAAAAAAAATATAAGGAAGCGTATGTTTAGTTTGTTTTTGGAAAATTAATTTGTTTTTGCAGACTGGAGACGCTACTTTCTGAAACACAGCAACAATAAATACCGTGTCGCGATGTGGAAATATTAAAGTGTTTCGATGTTTTAGTTTATTTTTCATTATCTATTTTACATCGAGTGCTGAGAAAGTTCTTGCAACTACGCTCGATGAATTATTTCTAGATTATTTACGGGTACTCAACACTTGGTAAGGGACTGCGGCGACTGCTATTAAAGTCCGCTCTCACCGGGATTCGAACCACCAACCTCCGGCTCAGGAGTGCGGCGCTACATGCACTTGCATCATTGTGTTTCCTATGATTTATTCAAGAACTGCATAAAAAGCACATATACATATATGTGCCGTGCCATGAGAAAACCAACATAGTGGGTTTGCGACCAGCATGGATCCAGACCAGCCTGCGCATCCGCGCAGTCTGGTCAGGCTCCATGCTGTTCGCTTTTAAAGCCTATTGGAATTGGAGAAACTGTTAGCGAACAGCATGGATCCTGACCAGACTGCGCGGATGCGCAGGCTGGTCTGGATCCATGCTGGTCGCAAAGCCACTATGTTGATTTTCTCATGGCACGGCTCATATGATAATGCTTCCTGGCATATTAAACTATGTTTTTTAGTTATTATACGTACTTAGTAATAAGTGCCACATAGTCTGCATGTTGAGGGTTTGAGTCGTCTGTCGGGTTCCATCCAGACTGCCAATCACAAAAACTATCGAGGGTAAGCCCAGAGTCCGGTTCAATATTTAGTCCAGCCTAAAAGAAAACGCATGAAAAAACAGTCAAAGCGTCTTGATTCAGAAACGATGTCAGAAAGGAAACTATATGTTTTCAATAACAGTACAATGTAAGAAGCAATTAGTCTTGAGTTGAGCGCAAATTCGAAAGTTTTACTCGGAACAATAAAAGTAAATGTATTTAAGATATTTATATGTTACCATCTCACATCATGAACATGCATGAATGGAAACTTACATACAAACTTATTAATTAATACCACGACGTCTGGCCAGTTAAGTTACGCACTACTTAAGAATATGGATTTGGACTTGGCTTTTACGGCGCACCAAAGAGTACAAGTTGTATTGTGCCAAATGGGACAAAATGTTTTGGTTTAACATCTCATGTGTCAAAATAAAAATATGTGGTACTGAATCAAAGTTTTATATCTATTAGAATCATAGACGCACAGTGTTTTGGACCGTACTAGTCCCCTCTTACTATCATGCAAGGGTAAGACAGTGACATATATATCTAAACCGCGCCATGAGAAAACCAACACAGTGCATTTGCGACCAGCATGGATCCAGACCAGCCTGCACATCCGCGCAGTTTGGTCAGGATCCATGTTGTTCGCTAACATTTCTCTAATTGCAATAGGGTTTGAAAGGATCCTGATCAGACTGCGCGGATGCGCAGGCTGGTCTGGATCCATGCAAAGCCACTATGTTGGTTTTCTCATGGCGCGGCTCATATATCTAAACATACCTCGTTGTGTTCCAGAATCATAATCTTGGTTAAAGTAAAGTACAGCTGAGACTGCAAGCTGGGATCCAGGAATCTTTGCGCCGCCTGAACATAAATGTATAAAAGTAAAGGTACAAGAACACGCAGTAAAATGTTATTAGAATATTTTGGAAAGAAACAGTACCCGAGTAACTTATCTGTCAATTTCTAGGCAAATATTTTTCAATTTAACTTTAAATATATTCTTTCTTTTTGTTTTAATTGTTTTTTCCCTACACATCCACTGTTAGAACATAACAAATGAAGGCATGATGGGCCGAGTCGCACAAACTATATCATGCGGGTAGACTGTAGACAGGAGAGGCAGCTACTCCTGTACAAGCGGTCTGGTACAGAATCCAGGAACACTGTTTAGGTTAACTTCCCGCCGTTACATAACTGAAATACTGTTGGAAAACGGCGTTATAAACAAACAAACAAACAAGCGGTCTGACCATACTAAAGACTGGACAACATTGTTTACATCTCTACACCAAGTATTGAAGAAATTCTATATGAGCCGCGCCATGGGAAAACCAACATAGTGGGTATGCGACCAGCATGGATCCAGACCAGCCTGCGCATCCGCGCAGTCTGGTCAGGATTCATGATGTTCGCTTATAGTTTCTCCAATTCCAATAGGCTTTAAAAGCGAACAGCATGGAGCCTGACCAGACTGCGCGAATGCGCAGGCTGGTCTGGATCCATGCTGGTCGCATACCCACTATGTTGGTTTTCTCATGGCGCGGCTCATATGTTTATTTTGATATAACATTTGCAACATTTGACACAATGGTGAATAAATATTTTACGTACAATATTCATGACTGTTTTCACCATTTTTTCAGTTTCACTTCCATGAAACCTGTACGATGTTGGGTCCACAACAACCGTTGTCTCCACGTATTTCTTCCCGGTACTTCTACGCTTACGGGAGTAAGTTGCTGCACTACCTTCATCTGCTGTGAAAAGTACATTTAACAAAAGATTACTTATAACAGTAGAAGCGATTAAATTAGAAACACTCAACAGAAAAAAAAACAACTAATTTTTGACCTTCTTTAAAAGTGCAGGTCTTGTTCTCAACATGTACAAAATGTATATTTCATGACACTGCTAGCTACAAAAGAAATCTGACTAGGGTGGTAATGAAATATATTATTGTTTAGTATGAAATTGCTGGTTCGTTGTATTTGTACGGCGGTCTGTTAATGCCATCAAGATAGTTCAACAAAGTATTATTAATTCATTTATATTACCTTCTACGGAGCATGAAGAGTCGTGTGTCTGGTACAGATATGCTATATGAGGATCTGCCAGTAGTGTGTCCCGCCTAGCACGTGACTTATGACGTTCTTTTATCGGTTGTACAACAAGTGTCTTCTCTGGAAGGCCAATCACCGCTTGCTAAATGATAAAGAATTCACTTTCACTCTTTTACTCTTGTAGAAGTTGGGCAAAATTGAACATGCCGAAAATTCAACTTGATGGCATCGCTCTGATAACTGAATTTCAATAACTTGTTAGATATACAATTATATTTCGGTACTGCAACCCAAAGGTAAGTAACTGTGTTCAAACTGTTATCCATTTGTTTCATACATCTGTTTAGTTCAACTGTGAAAGAAAAGCATGACGATTCTCTGCCAACTCTAGCGTCTACATTCAGCTAAACCAATTCGACCTCTCGGTTTTCTGGTGAAGCACCCGACCTTTTTTAACCTACGTATTTTTTGGATTAAAAGTATAGATTCGATAAATGAATAACTTACAAATCCACCACAAACTGATGCGGCCACCCATGCGTTGCTATGGTTACTGCTCCTGCCTGTATAGAAACAATTAATTTCATCCGTCGCGCAAGGATATACATCTCGTGTCTCATTCTGCTTCAAATGTTGAACAATACAACCTGTAGGGAAAAGAAAAGATGAGGTCTATTTTTACTAGTAAGCATTTCCACTTCCATCATATGAGGAGCACCATGAGAAAACCAACTTAGTGCATTTGCGATCAGCATGGATTCAGACCAGCCTGCGCATCCGTGCAGTCTGGTCAGGATCCTTGCTGTTCGCTTTCAAAGCCTATTGCAATTAGAGAAACCGTTAGCGTACAGCATGGATCCTGACCAAACTGCGCGGATGCGCAGGCTGGTCTAGATCCATGTTGGTCGCAAATGCACTATGTTGGTTTGCGGCTCAATTATAGTGATTATGTAATTAATCAAACAAAACGAAAGTGCACTATATAAATTACAATTTAGAAATATAATACCGGCGTAAGAACGAATTAAAACCTGGGAGTTTAGGGGCCAAGTGGGCATGTCTGTGCTGGGGGTGTAACCTAACCTTCCACAACTATCCATAGTTACAAGAAATCTTACAGTTTTCTTCTGTCTGTGAAAATAAAGATTTTGGGGCTAATATTGTGGGGGCAAAGGTTGCCTCTCATTAACCCCTTGACCCTGCTCGTACAGCTAAAACAACCTATAATAAAGAATTTCAATTTATCTACTGCATCCAATGATTCTCATGTTACTCTTTTCTATAGCTAACTTTGACGCTTATGTCAACATACGCAACTCACAGCTTACCTGGTGAAATAAGATCTTTATTTTTCTCCAGAATTAAATGGGTAGCATCACCAAACGCTTCTATGACATATTCTAGAGTGTCATCTGCTGCACCAGAACGTCTTTTACGTCGTCTGTCAATTAACTGGGGTGTCGTATATTCATAATGTGGCACTGAAAATTTATGCGTCAAATCAGAGAAAGTTGAATTGCCCCAGATACTTACAATAGGTAATACTGAATGTTACCAAGGCACCAATCTTAGAAAGACGCTTCACATACACACAATATTTATACAATAAACATTGTTGTTTGCTACCTAAGGCGTACTGATATATTTCAACAAGACCGGATGTTGATTCTTATCAAACATTGTTTAACGAAATAACGGAAAGTTTAATTGTTTTTTTATTACAAGATACGCTCGACAATTGGCTTGAGTACGAAGCAAACATATGTAGTACCCTCAAATCTTTCTGCACAAACCGCTCTTAAAGATAATCAGACATAAAAGATAGAATTAGATTACATATGTATTTGTAACGAAACGGAATAAAGTGGTTATATACCACTCAGGGCAGGCTTACACCGGAAGTGTTCTTCAGTACAGATGTGACAGTAGTTATTCAATAATTAATTCAAGAGTTAGGTCCCGTGTGACTGGAAGTCTCCAGTCAATGTCACAATAAGCGACTGAATGCATAAACACTAACCTTCAGTTATCAGTTCTGTACCAAAATAGTGCTTCCGTTCTTCCGAAGTCAACTCTTTGTGAAACTGAAAATAAACAATAACTATTTTCTTAACAGGCGGAAACGTCATGGTCTGTATCGCCACCCTCTTTTTGAGATACGTTAATGTTTTGTCACCATTAAGTTGATATTATTTCAAACAGAATATTTACACGTGGGTTAAGGAAGATTGGAAATAAAGCCTTTGAAAAGCACGAAATGCGTGATTGTTGCAGGGTTTTCTATTTACTTTATTTACAATGATTGTACACATCCTGAAAACCTCACCAGGGCACGGGAAAGAGATGTGCTTTGATCGCCTAGTTGTAGGTGGATGGCTTATAAAAAGGCATGGAGAAAAATATAAATAAACAAAACACTAAAAACATAGATTAAAGAAATGCGTTTGATCTGAAGTTATTTAATTCGCTAGCCCTTGAATATGTTTATATGATAAATCGGCGATGAAAACGCTTCATGACATTCGTTAAGATTTTCGAAATTTTTTACTTTGCAGAAAGCCAAATTGAATACTTTTTGAGGACAATTTTGGAAAAAAAAAAATCTAATTTTATATCATTGATATGGTATATACAGTAATAATTCACTTACAATTACATTTACCACAGTTCAAACTTGTACTTCGGAGATTAAACACAAAAGGAAGATCGGCAATTTCAAGTACATGATACTAAATCAATATTTATTAAATACTTGAGACTGTTAAAATTCAAGAGAACCAATTTAAAACATTGAGTAGTATTATCCAAGTACTTAAATCACCCTCTAATCTCCGCTAATATACGACATTTCAAAAGAACTACGGACCGTCTTATTAAATCACTTATCAAAAAGATTCTAAAAGGTTGATGAGTGGAAGTGCTTTCGGAAGGAAACAGTAAATAAATAAAATGTTTCCTATGTTTGTATCATGATCCAAATTTATGGCTCACCAGGCAATAAACATTAAAGGTTCGAGTAAAGCCCAAAAGATTGCAAGTGCTTGCTCAGGCTAGAGACCCGATGTTCATACCGTTAAATAAATGCATTGAGTACAGAAGTACCAACATACCGAAATGGTCATTAAAATCATTGAGGCTATTGATTTAAATATATACATATATATATATATATTATTTTTACTTAGAGATGAAATTTTATATGTTTTAGGCATATTGCATGTAGCAGTTATTTTGTTACCTTAGTTTCTAAAATATTCTTTTTAAGTCTTTAAGCCTTTAATAGATTAAAAAGAATTCTTTTAAATTATAAATACATGATAAAGCTTGTGTGTGTAGAAGGTAGAAGTGGTGGTGGTAGGTGCAGGAATGTGTGTGTGGGGGGGGGGGGGGGGGGGGGGGGGGGGGGGGGGGCGGGACTGGTTAAAGGTAGATATTTTGTAAATTAATTTTTCTCTACTATTTGAGCCACATTTTCCGTAACAAGGTTGTTTCCCCTTGATTTCTCTGTATATACAGGATACTACCTTTGATATTATACAGCCTTCGAAAGGACCTCCAGGATAGTACTAGGAACTTGTTACACTTTCAAAATATTTTGATTAGTTTGAAATGTGTCATCAAGAGGCAATTTTGATAGGGATTTTCAGTATAGATTTCAGCCATTTTTGAAACCAAATATGTTCGTAAACATACTAGTAACTTTCAGGATAATATCTTCCTCAGCATAGAAACAACCTTTACATACAAAACAAACTTGTAAAATTTCTAAAAAAAATATTTTAGAAACTGTGATTTCGCCATATTTTTACAACTGATTTTTTTTGCCATAACAATGACATTATTGAATATACTTTAAAATTCAAAAAGATCCCACAACCATCCTCGGAGCCCTTTGAAATGATGCGTAGTTTGTATCTGGTTCATGCAGAATAAACCCGCAATTTACGAAAACTCTGTTTGTTTAATCCAATAATATTCTATAACGATATAGTTCAACGTATCTTGCCAAACTTTCTTATTGCATGTACCTTTATTATAAAGTAAAACAATGTATGCACGTATGCAGTGTTTTTAAACGCAACTGTCTCTGGTATTCGCCTTTTTATATTTTTTTTAAAGAATTTTAACCCCAACTTCCGTTTCCCACCAAAAACTAGATTGCATTTATAATTGATTTCGTATATTATAAACATTTCAAGTAACATACTGTAGCGTTCATTAATTTTAAACTTCAATACATTAAAATGAATCATATTTTATCTTATTTTAAAGTATAAAATCTATCATAAGTTGTAAAATTAGAAATTTCAATTTAACATATTAAATGAAAGTGTTTTACAGTACAGAAAGCACTTAGAAAATATGTTTGATTTTGATATATTATCGGTTATGAACTTATGTCCGAAAACATTGACTTAATCTCAAGTGGCGGAGGAATATTAAGGTATTAAGTACACCATTGGCAATAATAAATTAATACTAAAACTATATAAGAATGGAAAGCACATGTATAGACACATTAGTTCGCAAAATAGGATAAATTTTTATCTAGACAAATTCCAGATATAGCCAGTCCATTATTGATATCCCTAATTTCTAAAATCAACAAATGAGATAATACACAGTTCAAGTTTAATGACTGTTTCTGCGTTATAATAAACATACATAGACAAAATATATACTAATAAAAAGATAATAGTTATAAATGAATAAAAATTGTTCTTTTCAGGTAATTGCAAAAACACATGCCTTTCATTGTTTGTGTTGGCTTTCAGTTTTAGCGAAAAAAAAATCTATCGTGGATACCGTCAAAACACAATTTTATGACCGTATCTAATTAAAAATTAAGAAAATATATGACATGAGAACAGTCCCCGGACAAAAATCATACAAATTCTGTGCTAGAAATGTTAAAGCACTGGTCTATAGTAAAAATGTGGTTAGTAAAAGAGACTTTGGGTCTGTTGCATGCACATTCAAGGGGCCCAATAAGGGATACATAAATCGTCACATTTTAAACACTGTCAGCAGTAATGTTCGTCCACTTGTTTTTCTTTTCTCATGTATATAAATCAAGACCTAGACGTTTAGACAGAAAATATCAGAACTCAATACATAATGATAATTATGTTGTCTGCTAGTCTGACTAATGCAAAATCCTGCTATAACAAATGCCTCTGGCCCTGGACAGGCATCTCTTATGCATGCTCATGTAGACAGATACCCCCATCAGTGATAATGTAAAAACCTACTCATGTTGTGAATCTTAGAACTTTTAGAGTTATACATATACCTATAAAAAGAACGAACTGAACAGTTATCAAGAAAACATGTACCTGTTTGATGAAAAACAAACACCAGTAAACAAAATGTGAAAATAAAGCATTTAGGGAGAGTGGACGGCGATTACTACTGTCCGGGGACTGTTCTCTTGCCAGTACAGGTAGCATGCAGGCTAATTTAAGTAAGGTTATATATATTTAATCTTTATTCTCATCGTAATACATACAACAAATAAACAATTATATATATTTACAATTACAAATGTACTACGCCGTTCCATGTTGGAACTACATGTATAAGAGATTATTGCACAGTCACATCTACATCAATGCTTTTACAAAACTATAAAACAATATAACCGAACTAGTTTTGCTAATCCATAAGTATCTTATCAAAAATAACTAGATATTAAAAAAACTACATAAAACAACAATAATATTTGAAAATAAAAATTTGTACACACTCTAATAATTAAAAAAAAATGGTTGTAGGTGACCCGAAACCTGGCGATAAGATCAGCCTTGCATTGATTAGCAAAACTTTTTCAGTGGACAAAAATATTTGAACACAGATAAAAAACAAACGCAAAACGCTACCTTATTTACAGCATAAATATCACTATTTACATGTTTAAAATTTGCGTCTTTTGAGAATTAAAAAGCAGATTTTGGCGGTAGTCCTGATCATATTTGGGTCAGGAAACAAGAATATACATTTATCCGTTTCAGACATAGAATGAAAATTGTTTCTACAAGCGATTGCCTTTTGAAACAGCGACTGCCTCATATCATTATATACTGGGCAATTCAACATCTTGTGAATCTCATCCTTAACGGCACTGCAAGAAGGACATGTTCTTCTTTCAAGTTCAATGCCTTCATAACGACCGGTTTCAATTTTTATTGGTGCTACACCGCATCGAAATTTACCGAAAGCTGCACGATGTTTCGGAGGCATTATCAATTTGCAGTACTGCTCAGGAATAAACCCATGTTTGAGCAATTAATAAAACCGAAGTTTATTACAACCTCTGCCGGAATTACCTACCACAGCACTGATTCTGGCTGACCACTTGTTAATATAATCATTAAATAATACCGTTTTACCATCATTAATAAACGAATTTGGTAGTAAACGGTCTATATCTGCATAAACTTGCAAATTGTTGTCTTTGAGAAATTCTCTAATGATAAAAAATCCCAATTTTTACATAATCTATTTACATTACTATATGCCCACAGTGCTATTCTCTTGTTGAATCGTATTCTTTCAAAAGATCCGAGGCGTGACTAGTATAAAAATATACTTTTCTATTGCCGTACCATATGCAGCCTAATTTAAGTAAGGTTAGATGCAGCCCAATTTAATTAAGGTTATATGCAGCCTAATTTAAGTAAAACTCTTCACTGAATCCCCGCTCCGATAAACTTGCATCAAACAAATACAAAACTCATAATTTGGAAGTATTTTTCATTATCAAAGTACGAGGCATGTACTTGTTTGGCGTATTATGTTCATTGTTCATACATACTTAGAAGCTATATTCTTTCAGATTTGTATTCAGTCCTTTTTTGCATTTCATATGATACGGGAATAACAGCATCGAGATGTTGCCAGGATTTGTTGCTTTTGAGTTTTTTTTTTGTTGATTTAAGTAATTTTACAACTTCGTTTCGAAGAGCATGCAAAACACAACTTAAATCTATTAAGATAAAGAAAGACACAAGCAGTTGCACTTACAAAGTAAAAAACATGTTTTATTGTGTTTCAATGAAATACACAACGGAAGCAACAATGTTTAAATTCTTTACATGCTGTTAAAATACGATTTTCGAACCAAAATCTAAAGATCGATTGCCTCGCGGGACGTTTGTGGGAATTATGATGTCAAATAGACGCAAGACGTCTGAATTATTAATACATGGATGGACGAATGTTAGCTTAGTTTCATCTTGTTTTAATGAAATGTAAGAATGAAAATGACAATACCCTATTGCGGTTTATCATCTGATGTAACAGATACTTAGATATTTAACCAACCGAGCCCTTGTGGTTCAATTCCTTCGTATTTGAACACTGAATCGTATTTGAGCCGTGCCATGAGAAAAACAACATTATGGGTTTGCGACCAGCATGGATCCAGACCAGCCTGCGCATCCGCGCAGTCTGGTCAGGATCCATGCTGTTTGCTAACAGTTTCTCCAATTCCAATAGGCTTTAAAAGCGAACAGCATGGATGCGCAGGCTGGTCTGGATCCATGCTGGTCGCAAGCCCACTATGTTGGTTTTCTCATGGCACGGCTCATTTAATCACCGCATATCCTAACACATCCACAGTAACCACATCATTCTCTCATTTTCCACAAATGTTATAGAAAAAAACTCTTTTCTTCTCCGTTTTGTACCTTTTATGTGAACTTTATTCAACTATCAAACTTCTCCAGTGCAACCCTTTATACCGTTTTATTTCGTTATTTCAATTTACATACGAATATTATCTAAGACAATACAAGAAACTTACTGCAGCCACAATGAAGTCATTATTAAGAAATTGCAAAGTTTTTACTAATATCAATTCAATTATAGAAGAAAAAATAATTCAACAGAGAGACCTTTTGGTCAAACGTTAAGCTTTTTTCTCAATACTATTAGTACTTAATTTGTATTGAAATTTGGCATTTATAAATATGAGAGTAAATAAACAGCGTTTAAAATATACCTTGCGGATCTTTTTACAGATATTTGTAAATATTATCTTCCTCTTCAAGACAATATCAAGACAAATACTGATCTTATCATGTTTTTATATTATAGAAAATATGGTATCCAAGATTAAAATTATATTCTACAAACCTGTGGCCTGTCCTGAGCTGTTACTGTTGCAGCGGAGGCAAGACTGATGAAGGCAATAACTGTCGCAAACATGATGTTTTAAAAGTATAAAATGAACACGCACATGAACAATCTACAGAGTCCGGCTCTTTAAACTTTAACAAATAGTATATTATAAAAGAAATCAGCGTTATAAAAAATTATTGCACACAAAATAAAATATCCTAGATTAAACACTTCGCAGTGTGCTATTTTACAAAATCTTTAACAACCAAACACTTTTTGGGAAAAAAATAAAATCTTAGAAGAGAAACATTTTCACCAACGTCGAAATGCGAAATATTGCGATGGGCTACACTATCTAGTCGTTTTAATTAAGTCGGCTTAATTTATACTTGGCGCTTATCTTTCAGGACCAGATTAGAATCAATAAATCTCATTATTCAATTAAACGACAGCTTCTTCAGTTCAAACAAATTTTAACAAACCCTGCAACGGTTTTGATAACAAATGACCGCAACATGACGTATTCATGTCACGTGAGTCAGTACTGCTTTCCCATTGGATACTTACGGAAGCCACATGTCACCTGGGGTGGGCGTGATTGGCTGAAGTGTGTAGGTTGCAGGGATGGTAAATAATGGAGATGTTTGAACAAATGGGTTAAAGCGGAAGCGTCCAAATAAATATTCCACGGCACTCAAACTCAGAGATAAAATGTTTACTTATTATCGTAGATATTTACGCAAGTAGAAACCCATTACAAATTGAAATTACGTTTTCCGTATGAAGTGGCCTGAATCTTGACGTAGTATGTATGTTCTACATAGTGACAAATATGATTGAACAAGGGACAAACACTCTTTTTTTCGGGCATAAAATTTTTTTGACAAACCCGTTAGGTTTTGTTTTTGGGCCCGTATTTAAAGCCCCACGTTTGCTTTTGGGGATTTTAAAGTGAAGGAAAAAAAGTGTTTTTTTAAACTGTCCCCAAAACAAAAATATGCGAAAAATTTTTATTAAAAAAATTTTCTTCATGGTATAAGTAAACTTTTTAAAGACATCAAGTCACCTTTCCCTTTTAAAAAAGGGGCAATACCCCTTACACTGCTAAATTTTTTTTAAAATTTAAATTTGTCCATCTTAAAAATTTTGGAAACGGTTTCCCTTTAAAAGGGTTTAAAGGGGTTCTTACCAAAAATATACGGCTGTTTAGCGAAACAGTGCAGATCATGTCAGACTGCATGGTGGGGCAGGGGATCATGATCTAAAATGGTCGAAAAAAAAAAACCCAATCGTGTTTCCCAAAAAGGAAATTTATTTTTGGGGAAGTAGTCGCAGAAAAAAACGCCCCCAAGGCATTAAAGCACAAATCAGCCCGCTTAAATTTGCCACTGTAGGGGCAGTTTTCTCAGACGCAGGGATTCAAATCCCCCAAAACTAGAAAAAATTTGCTTATAAGGGAAAAAAATTATAATTAGATAGGAGCAAAAACCCTTTTAGCACACAAGACTACATAAAAAAACGTTCGAAAAATTAGAAATTTAAAATTTTAAGGTTACTGCCTTAAGAGGTCTGTCTTTTTTTCCCTTTTTAGGAAGTTATCTTTTGGTTTTAACGATTTTGGTGACTAGAAACCCTTTGCAATTACTCTAAAAAAAGTTTTTGGTAAATTTATTTTTTTCTGAACTAACCCAAAATTTTCCAAAACTTTTTAAAAATTTTGGTCTTTAAGGAAATTTTTTCCCCGCAACTGATTTAAATCTTTTCCAATTTTCTAAAGCGGATTTCACATTAGACTACAGTTTAGTTAATAATTAAAAATGCTATGTCCCCGGGAAAAAGATATTTTCACCGCCCATCATTTTATATAAAAAAATTTTTTTTGGAGTAAAATTGTTCTATCGGATGTACACTCATCAAAAAAAAACAAAACAACCAAAATTGCACAGGGAAAACGTTTTGGGAAACGTAATTCAGTTTGATTCAAATGTATTCTTTTTAAAATAATTTGATAACTTCTATCTTTAAAAACTTTAGCCCAAAAAGTTTTTTGGACATAACTTTGCCAAAAAGAGCCTCGGGTCCGCCTTTACGGTATCGCACACCGCAAGTCTCAAGTGGTTCCCCAATTGAATTTGACCATACGGAATGTTTAAAGGTTTAAATGTTTTTTATAAAAAAATTGGGGATTTACTTTGCGTCAATGAATTTTTTTTCAGCAATTTTCTGTACACAGATTAATTTTGTTTAGATTAAACATTCCAGTAGGGGGTTTCGGGTATAGGGGCCTTAGCCCTCTTTAGTTTTTTAAATTTGGCCACCCTGTAAACTTCCCCTTTAAAGGATGTTTTCAAAAACTTTTTTTACCTTGTTTTCATACCAAAAATTGAAAATTTGAAAATAAATATTTTTTAAAAATTTTTGCCCATTTTTTTCCTATTGCTTTACTTCAAAAATGAAGATTGTCTTATTCAATTCCAATTATTATGAAGAAATCGAACGTTGTGTGTTTTTACATATATTAAGTTTGTTCATGTGCCAAAAAGAACAACAATAAAACTTTCCAAATTTTACATTATAAAACCTTTGTACATTGGTAGCTGTTTAAAGATTAAGTATTAAGGGCAGAGATGAGAACAGGCACAGTGATACCCGGGATTTTAAAAACGAAAAAATATGGCGAAAAGAGCGTTTAAATAGCAAACTAAAAATTTTTCGTTTTTCCTTTAAACCCTGATTTATTTTGGGAAAATTTTTAAAAAAAAATATTTTGGGTGTCACTTTTTTTAAGCTTTTTAAAAACCAATCAGATTCAAAAAAAAAATATTGCTGCGAAGCCGGATTATTTTGTTTCTTATTTTTTGGGGGTAAATAGCGATAATAGGGTACCTTTTAAAAAGGGGGGGGGTCGGATTTCCGGGGCACATACCCCACTGACTCCCGCAAAAGCCAAAAACCGTACCATAAAAAACCCGAGGGCCCGGGATTCCGACATCGTACAGCGAAAGGGGACTACCGGTTTTTTTAAATTTTTTCTTTTGGTATTTGGGGGGAATTTAAATGTTTTATTTATTGCAAAAATTTTTGGATCTAAAGTGTAAACTTTTTTTTTGTTATTAACAAAACGGTTTTAAAATTTTTCAGTTAACAAATAATTTTAAAAATTCTTTCTTTATGACATAAAAATTAATATTTCGCAAAAAATTACAGGTCTCCTTTTAAAATTTGAAAAAAAAAAACCAAAAAGTTCATGCGCAAAAATGTTCAAAAAATAAATTGTTATCGAAATTTTGTTGATAGAAAAAACCCTTTTCAGAAAATTTAAGGGTTCTTTTAATTTCCCCAAAAAAATTACCCATTTTTTTGGAAGGGTTTATCGCCCGGGAAATTTAAAAAACTCATTTTTTTAAAAATTTAATTTTTTACTCTTTTCAACGTTTATTTTTTTTAAAAGTATTTTACTACGTTGGATTATGCGGCTCCGGCTTCTAAAAGTCTGAAAAACCAGGGTCTCCCATTTTGATGCTTTTTGTAGACTTTTCACCGGGTTCTTTCACTGTGGCATTTACGGTATTTCTGAACTTTTTTCCATAAAATTTACAAATTTTCATTTGGTGGTAATCGGGAAAAAAATTGTACTTTTAACCTACGGCCAGTAATATTTTTAAATTGTTATTGCACGGGGAAAACAAAACATATATACACTGGGGGTTTAATTCTTACAGAAACGCTTTCGTTTTTACGCCCCCAACGGTAAACATATGCCACATCACTTTTTCCTTTGTTACTAGGTATGAAAAATTTTACACTAGGGAAAGGGATTTTTTACTTTTCAAATTTTTAAATTTTCAAACTTTAGGAAAGGGAATGATTTAAATTACCCCAAAAAGGGAAACAAAAGGGTTTAATTTTGACTTTGAGCTCCATGAATTATGCATTAAAAGGGAAATGGATATTTGGGAATCCCTTTAAATGGTACAGCATTAAAGTTTTAAGTGCCTTTGTTACTCATTTTTAAATTTTTGCCCGGGGTCCAATGTAGGAAAAAAACTTTCGTGCACGTAATCTCTGAACCTTAAAATAAACGGAGGGTCGTTTGGTTCGGCTTTTGTTCCACTAGGATTTTTTTTTTTGAAAATTAGGGACTTTGGGTTTTAGTGGGGGTTTCTTTCCCAGGAACGGGTTAGTTAAAACGGGCCCGCCGGGATTTAACTTTTGATTAATTTGAAAAGGGCCCCGAAAATTAAAACAAAAACAGCCCTTTTAAAATGATCTTTTTCCCCAAAACCTTTACTTTAATGTGCTTTCGGTAAAATTTGAAAATCTTATAATTCTTCATTATATAAATTAAAACAATTGATCCCTTTTAATTTTTTGACTTTAAAGAAAAGTATCAACGGGTCAGCTCGCAAATGGGGGGGAAACCCCTAATTTAGATTTTTTTTTATTAATAAATTCAGTTATTTTTAAAACTGTTTTAAGAAAATCGTAAGGATAAAAAGAATAAGAAAAAGACAAAATTTTGTACTATTATAAGTTTTTCCACGAAGTGTTATTTGAAAATTTTTGAGTTTTGTTTTGGCACTTGATCGTATACACCCCAAAAAAAAAAATTATGAATAGGGTTTAAAATTTAAATGAAACCCTTTATAAAGTATAGTTTACGCGTTTACATGGTCCCATCCGCCCGACATAAGGGAGGTGACTAAAAGTTAAAAAGCAAAAAAAAAAATTTTTTATTTCAGAGAATAATAAGAAAAAAAAAATAAAATTTAAAAAGGGAAGAAGGGACAGGCAATCCCTTTTGAACGGGTATGGGGTAAAAAAATCGTTTTATCAAATGTTACACCCTGAACAACGTAATTTTTTGGGCTAAATTTTTTGTAGCCCTCTCTTAAGTCCCATCAGGGGGAACCGGGGGAGGAGGGGTAAAAGTAAAACATTAAAAGAAAACAAAAACATTTTACCCGAAAAAAAAAAAAATTATATATATTTAAACGAAAACAAGTTTTGAAAGCTATAAAAGAAAGAGGTATTTTTTTATTACAAATAAACCGGGAAAAAAAGGGTTAAAATAGAGCATTTGTAAAGTTTCCAAAAAGTTCACAAAAGTCATGAAATTAAATTTCCGTTTTTTGTTGAAATTTTTAAATGTAGTCCCTTTTTAAAAAAAGTAAGAATGAAAAAAATTTTGTCCCAAAAATTTGCCCAAAAAATAAAACCCTTAATTTTATATAAAGTATTTTTTAATAAACCGCCCAAAAAGGGAAGGGGGGGGGGGGTTAGAGTAATTAGCTTTTTTAAAAGGGCGCATTTGAAAAAAAAAAATGTCCAAAATTTTATTGGGGATAAACCCTTCATCGGTTTGAAAAAAATGTTTAATAAGGGTTTGTTTTTTGTCTATTTTTAAATGCCCGGGTTTTATGTTTTTTAAATTTTATTCCATTTTTTAAAATGTATCAAAAATTTACAAAAAAGCCCAAAATTTATGAAACATGTTTTTTTGGGAAATTTTAAAACTTTTAAATTAAACACCTTTTCCCCTTTAGAAAGCTCAAAATTAGAAAAAATAATTGCATGTGAAAATTAATTTCCCAAAAAAAAGGAAAACAATTTAAACTTTCTCGTTCGTACTAAAAACCCTAACGTACATGTACCACGGGCACATAGTAAAAAAAGTGTCCCATGTAAAAGTTGGCACAATCTTAAAAAATGTCTGTTTTTTTCTCCAAATCTGTGCTTAATGCCCCCTATTCAGGCAGTCATTTCTTCTTCGTTTGAAATTTTTAAGATAAATTTTTTTGGCATTTTACGGGGTGTTTTATTTTTTTATGTACCTTCCGGGGGGGATTTTTTTAAAACCCTTTGTAGTAAATTGAAGAAGGGAAATTTTTTATTAAAAAAAGTAGAATAATGAGCAATGATAAAACGTATCAAATTTTTTAAAATTTTGTGATTTGCCCAAAGGTTTATATACTAAAAACGATTTTCTGGAGTTTCTAATTTTCTCTTTTGCCATAAGGGTTTTTCGGACGTTTTCGGATTGGAGGTCTGTAGGACTTGTTTTTGGGGGGCCAATCCCAGTTTTTGGCGGATGATACGAAAGAAAGCATTCCCTGAAAGGATTATTTAAAAGATCACGGGATTTTTCCCGAAATTTTTTTTACAAATATTTTTATGTAAGCAAGGGCATTTTGATTTTCAAAACAAAAAAAATCCCCAACTTCTCGGAAATGGGTTTTGCATTAAAAATTTCTTTAAGGGTGGATTTTCCCAAACAATTTTTTTTCCTGTGCTTTAAAAAGATTAACCTGTTAAGAGCTGTCGAATTATATTATAATGCAATAACTTTCTTTTCCTCTTTTTGACATGTTTAAATTTTTTCAAACAATTTGCCCCAAAAGCGATAAATTTTTGGGACATTTTGGATTTTAGCGACTTGGTGACCAGGGCCCAATTTATATTCATGGAGTAAAAGGAAAAATACTTTTAAATAAAAATAGCAAGACTCAATTTTAAAACCCTGGGAACTTAAAAAAATATTATTTGATTTTAAATTTTAAATTTTTAATTAGAAGAGTATGTTTTTTTCCCGGGTAAAAATTTTCTTTTCCCCGCTTTCAAAAAAAAATGATTACCGTTGGTGTTCCCGGGGACAACCCGGGGGCTTTAGTTTCTTCTACTGAAAACTGAAAAAGCTTTGTTTGCCTGAATTAAGTAATTTCAGGGGAGTCTGCAAACTCTCGGTCAAAGGTAAACAGCTACCTGCGTCTGTTTGGGTTTTTTTTTAATTTCCTTTAACGGTAACCCCTTTTTAGCACCATGTTTCCCCTCTTTGATTTGAAATGTCTATGCGGGCCTTTGTTAATTTTCCCAACCCCCCCCCCCAAACCCCCGGACTTATAAAGTTTAATGTATTACATTATTCCTGCCGAAAAATCCCTTTTGTCGGAAATAATTTTGTGGTTTAAAAACATATGGCAAGAATTTTTGCCCCCAAAATTTAAAAAACCCAAAAAAAGATGGGTGAGTGGCAAAAGGGAAACCCTGTGCCAAAAAGGGGTAGGGCTAGAAGCCCCTATCGGTTCAACCGATGTTCAACAACCTTTCCCCGGTTTGTTCTACTTCTTTTTTTCCCCAAAAATAAAATTTAAACTTTCCCAAAAAAATGCAGAAAATTAAACTGAAAAAACGAATATTTCAAAGCCTCTCTTTAAAACATAAGTTAACTAATGTTTATCTTTTATCTTTTTTTTTCTGCCATCCTCTTTACGAGTATTTCCCGGGAGTGAGCCCCCTTTTACAAGAATTTTTTAAAGTAGTTTTACAGGAAAATAAAATTTCGGAAAAAGTGGTAGTGGGTTAAAAAAAAAAGAAGGGTTTAAAGATAAAAACAGTTTTTTAAAAAAAAAGGTTTTATTATGGTTTAAAACTTTTTGGTTTCAAATTTTGGGTTTCACCCTGTTAAACTTTGGGCAGGGTTGGGGCTTGCACAAGTTGGGATGGAAGGGTTTTTTAAAGCATATGGTGCCTGGAAAAAAAAATTTTTATAGTTTAATTTCAGAGGTGGGATCTTGGTATGGAGGGGGGATGCATATGTCTTGTTAGACGGGTTTTGGGGGGGGGGTTTGTGGGGGGGGGGGGCGAAAATAGGAGGAATTAATTTAAAAGAAAAAAAACCATTCTGAAATAATTCCCAAAATGGTTTGAGGAAGAAAGAAAATTTAATTTTTGGGACCGCAGTGTAGTTTTACTGTCCTGTTACTAAGAACTATAGTAGATTTGTGAGAAACTTTAATTTTAAGGGAGTGCCAAGGGTAGTTAAAACATTTAAATGAATTAAATGGGACGTCCCCAAATGCTGAGAAAGTTACTCTGCCGGGAAAAGGGTTTTTAATAGTAATCAAAAAAATTTTCCCTTAGACATTATTTTTTTCCCCCGATTAAAACAGTTGTTTAAGCAGGGCATGCGAAACCCAAAAAGAGTGCCGCAGCCTTTTAAATAAATATTCACACAAAAAAGGGATTTTAAATGCCACGTGAGGGGTGGCCGTTTAAATATGGGGACTTTTTAAAAAATAACATTAAATGTTTGTTTTATTGCATATTTTAAAAACATAGGGGACTATTGCCGGAAAAAAGAAATTATAAGTTGTGCCACAGTGTAGTTTTCCAATAACCAACACAATGGACATAACTACCATATTTGTAGCAACCGTTTTACATAAAAATTACCGCAGCATAAAAATGTAGTATTTTTTTTGTTAATTCCTTCTATTTTCAATTGCGAAAAAATACAATTTTTACCCAAATACTGCTTTTATGCGCTATGGAAATGGCACCCCATTTTCTGGTACGTATTAGTCGTCTGCGGTAGCCCCCCTGCAAAACAGTAGCGGCAATGGAAAACCCCCAAAAATATAGTCTGCATTTGGCGTCTCAGGTAGTGCGTCGGTTTACGATAGCGGTAGTCGAAAGGATATAGCTCTATGGAAAACTTTCAAACTCTTCTCTTCAGAATCTGCATGTCAGTTTTCAAAGTCACATGTCTAAAATATTTCTTATTGCTCCTGTTTCAGATGTAAAACCCAGGTTAATTATGGCCCCCGTTTTTTGCAGTTTTATAGAAGGTTTCTTACCGGCTCTCCATGAATGCTAACATTACGTTTTCCCGGCATGCCAGACAGGGTTTTCCCGGCATGCCAGACAGGGTTTTCTCGGCATGCCAGACAGGGTTTTGCCGTGTTTTTGCTATTGCTGAAATAAATATATCCAATCTCGCATCTTGAATGAGCCCTATTAATTTTATTCTGTAAATGCACATTTTATTTGAAAAAAATCCCAAATTGTTTTCAATCAATTTTCTTGATAATTGTACATTTTAACTCTCACATGCAAACAAGCTACACATCCTGGATTCTTCAACAGGTCAGGCCATGGACATTGCATGGTAAACCTAGAATATACCAGTTCAGGGCAAAACTTTTCCCAAGTTACGGGCTGGAGGCCTAAAAGCGTATTAAGGTGTTCCTGGCCAAACACAAAAACCAACCTTTGCTCGGAAACAAGTTTTCCCGGGATGGCCACCACCTGGGCGTGTTGGGCATCCTCCCTTCTACAACGCCGGGTTCTTCTACAGTTACGAGACTGGAAGTCGCCATGAAAAGGTCGCAAATATCTGTTCAGGTCCGATTTTGATTCCCGGTCACTAGAAAAGGGTGTTCCAGGGGTGGCCGGTATGCCGGGTCCGCATACACGGACCAAATCTACAACGACCACCCGCTGGGACCCCGGGTTCTGCTATGGTTATGACCATGGGATCTACTGCTGGAGGTCAAACCCCGTTTTAAGGCGTTCTTGGCAAAACACAAAATCCCATCTTTGCTCGATAAAATAGTTTTCCCGGGATGGATACAAACTGGGCGTAGTGGGAATCCAACCTCTCTACAACGCCCACATGATGTGATCCCGGGTTCTTATGCAGTTACGGGTCTCGACGCCGCCAAGAAAATCGCAAAGATCCTTTCAGGACCGATTCTGATGCCGGCTTACAAGAAAATAAGAGTTTCCTAAGGGTGGCCGGTAAGGATTTACTGCTGGAGGCCGAAAACCATTACATGGCGTTCCTGGCCAAACAGAAAAGCCAACCCTTGCTCGGAAACAAGAGTTTACCCGGGTTGGCCACCACCTGGGCGTGGTAGGCATCCACCTTCTCTTCAACGTCATTCCATTCACACCTCGGCATCTTCTAAAGTTACTGGACTTTATGTCGTCAAGAAACAACGCAAATATCCGTTCAGGGCCGACTTGCATGCCCGCTCACGAGAAAAGAAGAGATTTTCCGGGGTGGCTGGTATGCCGGGTCCGGCTGCACGGACCCCCTCTACAACGGCCATCCACTGGGATCCCGGGTTCTTCTTCGGTTATAGCCAAGGGAGGGCTGGAGGCTTAAAAGGGTTTCAAGGCGTTTTGGTCAAACACAAAAGACAACCTTCCTCGAAAGAGTTTCCCGGGATGGCCACCAATTGGGCGTGGTGGGCATCCACCCTCTCTTCAATGCCCTCCCGATGGGACCTCGGGTTCTTCTGCAGTTATGGGTCTGTACATCTTCAACATAAATCGCGAATATTCGTCCAGGGCCGAAAAAGGGCCCCCCTCTATAAAGGCCACCGGCTGGGACCTCAGATTCTTCTAGGTTATGGCCACAATATATACTGTTGGAGACCTAAATGCATTTTAAGGCGTTCATGGCTGAACACAATAGACAACCCTTCCTCGAAAACAAGAGTTTAGCCGGGATGGCCACCGCCTGGACGTGGTGGGCATCGCCCACCCGATGGGACAACGGGTTCTTCTAGTTACTTGACGTCGAGAAGAAAAATCGCAAATATCCGTTCAGGACCGAATTTAATGCCCGCTGATGAGAAAAGAATTGTTTTGTCAGGATGGCCGGTATGCTGGGTCCGGCTGCACGGATCATGCCTACTACAGCCATCTGCTGGGACCCTGAGTTCTGCTACGGTTATGGCTATATGAAACTTTCATACGTTTTCCCGGGATGGCCGGAATGCTGGGGCCGATTTTAATGCCTGCTCACGAAAAAAGAAGAGTTTTCTCGGGATTTCCGGAATGCCGAGTCAGCATACACGGAACCCCTCTACTACAACCATTCAATGGGACCCCTGATTCTTGTAGTTTTGGCAACGGGATCTACTGCTAGAGGCCAAAAAGCGTTTTATGATTTTCTTGGCAAAACACAAACGCCTCTTCCTGCTCGGAAACCACAGTATTCCCGGGATGGCCACCACCTTGGTGTATTGGGCAGACACACTTTCTATAACGTCCATCCGGTGGAACCCCGGGTTCTTCTACAGTTATAGGACTGGACGTCGCCAAGAAAAATCGCGAAGTGTTTAAAGGCGTACCTGGCCAAACACAAAAGCCCACCTTTGCTCGGAAACAAGAGTTATCCCGGGATGACCACAACCTGGGCGTGGTGTGCATCATACCTCTCTACAGCACCCATCCGCTGTGACCCATTGATCTTCTACAGTTACGGGACGAAAATGGCGAATATCCGTTCAGGGCTAATTTTGATGCCTACTAACGAAAAAAAGAAGAGTTTTCTCGGGATTGCCGGAATGCCGAGTCAGCATACACGGACCCTTCTACAACTGCAACTAGTTGGGACTCCGGTTTCTTCTACGGTTGCGTCCACGCAATCTACCGTTTTAAGGAGTTCATGGCCAAACACAAAAGCAAACTTTTGCTCAGAAACAAGAGTTTTCTCGGGATGGCCACTCAACCCTCTCTACAGCCACCGGTTGGGTCTCGTTTTTTTCCCTTCAAAGTATGTATTTTTCCCAAAATTAGTGAAAAATTTCCTGTCTACATTCTGAAAATTTTTTCCATCAATTTGTGCAAACATTGACCAAATTATGGACAATTTTGTAATGGCAGTATGTTGTACAATGTGAAACAAGTGTACAAGTTTTGCGTGCAAGTACATACAGCTATTTCTTAATGGCATATAGATTTGAAACTTATTTTTTCGTTTTCTAGATCAATTACCAACCTCACTGGATGTGTCCCATAACTCTGACATGTTTTTTTGGCAAATAATGCCCCCTTTTGGACTTAGAAAATTCATGTTAAAGTTTTGCGTGCAAGTTACTGTCTGCAGAACAAGTGCAGAAATTAAGTTCAAACTTCACATGTGCCTTTACGGTTATAAAACTAGCTGACCATCCATAACTCATGTATTTTGGTCAAATTATGTTCCCTTTTTGATACTTATTTTAACATTTTGGGTAATATTTTCCGGCTTCTGGGACAATATTTCGAACAGTCGGGCATTGGCTGTCTTATGGACAGCTCTTGTTATATACTAGCGGAAAAAAGAAACTGTGCATGAGTAAAATGTTTATGTATCACTCAATTTTATAAATTAAAGCTTGAAACTTTACACAGGTAAGCTGTGTATCCCTCTCGGTCATTTGCTGATGCAATAACCATATCAACTGAGCTGGTGTTAAATAAAGGTCAGGTAAAATCCTGTTGAAATTTTTTTTTGCGATTTCTTATATACCTCCTAAGTTATTGCATATTATATCCATGCATAGTTTCTTTTTTCCGCTAGTATATTTTGCCTTAGGGAATATCCGAAACCACTTTTCTTTGGTATAACATGGATGGTACCTCCAATTTATAGGTGTATTTTGACATATGTGTACCCGGTTAGGGCTTTTTTGTGGACTTTTTTTTTTATTTCTTACTTCTTGTTCCTCTCTTTTGGGCTTCAATAGTCAAGTTCTTTAACTTTTGCTCACATTCTGTGATATAGCTTTATAATAACCCTTCGGGCGTATATAGCCCCATTTGGCGGAGCTCTTCTTAACCTTGTTGTGGTGGTCAGAAAAATAATAGACCCGAGATATTTGTGATTTTTATTTATAGCACTCTGATAAAACATTGCAATAAAACTCATAAATACACATTTAGCAAGTGTTAAACATTTATTTGAAGGTATAGATCATACAGGGAGCAAAATAGGTGAAATATGTAGATATAACTTCTCTAAAAAGGGGCCTTGCTATTACATAAGGCTTCGAAATTTGTTTTTTGAGTCGTGCCAAATTTTAGAGGAAAAAAAGAATGTACCCTTTGGAAATAGTCAGGTATTTTGAAATAACTGAATTTTCAGGATCTCTTGAATGTGCTTACATTTCTGATTTTTTTTTAATTAAAAATATCTTAATATCTACATATTACACCTTTTGTATTGTATGTTGTCTGACTACTTCATTTCATATGTATGACCTGAGACAAAAATTTAAAGTTAATTCATTTCTATTTTAACACCAAAAAAAGATTTCTTTCAATAACAACAACAAGCAAACAGAAAGAGGTATATAAATGGGTCATTACAATAGTAGTTTGATCTGGGGTTGTTGTATTCAGCACTTGTGGACTTTGAAAGGATGGATCACCTGGCCTTGTGGAAACCACTCTGGCAAAATCCACCCAAGTCAAATACCAGATTGAGCTTCTATCATAATAACCCTACTTCGTAATAACCCATAATAACACATGTTGATACACAAGGCATTTCTATAAACTTTGTCATTTTTTAGCTATTGAATCATAAATATATAGTTGTCAATATTGATTATTGTTTTCCCTCCTATTAACTATTATTAGAAATATTGAAAGGTATAAAAGAAACATTTGTAATTACTACTGGTAGCTATAAATAGTTCACTGACCACTCATGACATATAACTGTACTGGTAATTTCAGCCAAAATATGTTCCAATTTTACTAACACGAGGTGAAATTATTATGTTGCTGTTCAGAATGCAAAAAATGAATTTTTGCTTATAAATAATAACAATCATTGTTTGAAATAAATGACTTCTGGTCTGCTTAGACTTAGACGCATGTCTTAACTATCCTGTATTTCTGATATACATAATGTTATTATAGACTACAAAATCAGGTAAAATACATGCAGTTGTACATTATGTTATTACCTAGCAACAAACTCAAGTGCAATACATGTAACTATACTTATATCATTACAGAGCAACAAAATCAAGTACAATACATGTAACTATACATATATCATTACAGAGCAACAAAATCAAGTACTGTAACAATACATGTATTTTTTTTACATATATTTTTATAGAGCAACAACATCAAGTACATTGCATTTTTTTATCATGCCAACTGCAAATATATAATGGAAATACATAAACAGGTGTTTATTCAGACCAAGTAATGCATAAGTTCAAAACCGAATCAGCTCAGCTGCTGAGTGTTTCCAATTATTCTCAGTACATCTATGACACAATGTTTTTACCCTCGATATTTTCATACTTTCCATATATATTTAAATTTTATGTAATACTGTGAAATTTTGTGGAATCCTGACCATCATCTCTTATACATCCATGATCTTCTTTCGTTTAAGCGGACGGCCACAACGTGATACAGGAACTGAAAAAAAGAAATGAAAAGAATCTGAGACTGTCTGATGCATATTTCCGCATGTAATCTTTATCATCATTTGTAAAGTATAAAAGTTTTTGTGGGATTTGAATTAGTGATATAATTATTTCTTAAAAGTGATTTAACCCTGTCATGTTATATAACAGTAATAGTGATTGCGCATTTTCTGCGATTACTTTTATAATAAGGTAAGATCACCTTTACTGGTATGAAGTTTGCATTATGATATAGGTATACATTGTTTGTGAATTAACTGAAGTGCATTGTTTTAAATTTCGTTCCATTATTTTACAAATTATAAATTTGGCAGGGATAACTTGCAATTGCATATTCAACAGCTGTAACTATTCGGCAGTTTTCATAAAATGAAAATATTAATCACACTGACAGAATTATTTGAGGCTAATGACATTATGTGAACTGTATATTTATGAATGTGAATTTAAAAATTGTTTTACAATTAAGAAAAAAAAATCAAAATTATATGAAGTTAGAGTAGATAGTAAGAACTATAATTAAGAAACATAATCTATCTGCCAAACTTTTTGTTCATTTAATCTGTAGGTGTTTCAACAGGCATAATATTTCTCATCTATAACCCATTTAGTTTACATCTATATCTAAAACATCAGAACTATTGTATTTCTAATTGCTTACCACAAATTTCTGGAAATCTGTTGCCAGATGATGTTGCTATAGGCTGGATTGGACACTGTAGGCAAGGATGCTGTAGGTGGTGGTGTGGATTCCGGAGTTGTTAGTACAGATGAATCTGACTGTTGTGCATGTGGTGGGGTTGATAGGAGTGACGAAGCTGAGGATGATGTCAGTAATGAATGTGGCGTTGTAAGCACTGATGAATCAGATGAAAGTAGTGATGATGTTAACTGTGTTCTTAGTGGCGTTGTTTCTGGTGATGGAAGAAGTGAAGAATCGGATGCTGCTGATAATGATGGTGTTGATTTACGTGGTAGTGTTGACTCTGGTGATGTTAGAAGTGAAGAATCGGATGCTGCTGATGTTGATGGTGTTGATTTACGTAGTGGTGTTGACTCTGGTGATGTTAGAAGTGAAGAATCAGATGCTGCTGATGATGGTGTTGATTTACGTGGTGGTGTTGATTCTGGTGATGTTAGTAGTGAAGAATCAGATGACGTTGAATGTGTTGAATTTTGTGGTGGCGTTGATTCTGGTGATGTTAATAGTGAGGAACCAGGTGATGACACGTCTGATGTCTGGAGAGCATCTATGAAAGAGACAAGCAAAATGATATGTACAGTAATGATTATATTAACGAGGAGGTGTATTCATCAAGTCACTGGTGTGGTGTATAATTAGTGTTCTGACACAACATCAAGACAATAATCTAGTTAACATCTTGCTACTTTCATGTTTTAAACAATGAAATGCAGTGGATTTATTGTTCAGTAATGTGTAACCAGGCTATTAAATAGTCCTAATTCTTACCTTGGCTGATTTTTTAGCCAAGCCCAGCATTGCCACACTGTGGAATTTTTAAAAAGGAAGGAAAACAAATGATTGATATTTTTACTCACAATATATTTTATGGCAACATCAATATTCACATGAATACACAATGAGCTCAATTACTCATATTTACTTTTCAATTTTGAGATGAATGGTTGAGTCCTTACAAATTATATTAACCTAATTCGTGAATTAAGTAAACAAAGAAAATTGCTACTTACTCTCTACCTGTTCTACTGGTAGTGCTGGCAGTTTGGGCAATGCTGGCCTCAGGACTGTAATTAAAATAAAATATCAAAAATACATGAATCTATATCAGAGGCATGTTTTTCTTACTAATGATTCAGGCAAAATTATTTTCATTGCTTACAACGGCTTGTATACTGAGATATAATCCGAAGATGTAGTCATTTAGTCCTAAATATTTTGTCACTGAAGTTAAAAGGTGGGAGCCTCAGTGGCCAAGTGGTTAAAGTCAAGTTAAAATCATTTGCCCATTCATCAATGTGAGTTCAAGCCTTACTTGGTGGAGGGTACCTGAGGTCTTCCATCAATGCTGGAAAGTCAAATGACCTATAATTGTGTCAGTGTGACGTTAAACCCAACAAAAAAAATAAAGTTCAGATGTTAAATGTGTTCCTCACAAAGCAAAGTGGCAACATATTGTAATAGTGGTATTTACCATTGCTGATGTGTTGTCTGATGTTGACAGGTATCATGGACATTGGAATCATAAATGCCTGCCTCGGCCGGTCAAATCGATGTGTGCCCTTTTTCACTCCGGGTAATTGAACCAGATTATTCAATGTCCGGCCCTAGCTTTGCTGGAACCCTTGTGTGTGGATAAATAAGATGACTCCATCTCTTGACAGTTTCAGGTAATGCCCATGCTGTTGAAGATAATTGTTTATGTACACAGATGGAATATGTATTTAATTCAGGTTAGAATTATCATAACAAAATCTGTTGGGATGATAATATGCATTCTGTAATTTTAGGTTTGTTTCAACATTATTCATTTTATTTTATAATTATGGTCTATTGACAATAATTTGTTAATGTCATTATTTTTGTAACTGCAGCGAATTAATGAATGGTTGTAACAGATTAAAGTTATTTTAAGTGCCAGAGTTTACAAAATAGAAGATTTCAGGTACATTTGTAAAGCTACACAGACTGATGTGTGGTTCACTACCCCTGTTTATGTTAAATTTCAGGAATTAAGTAAAAATTGTAAGTTTTGTTTGTTTGTTTGTTTTGGGTTTAACGCCGTTTTTCAACATAAAAAAAAAATTGTAAGTAATATGATGACTATGTGATGACTATGGGAATAGCTTCAACCCCTTCATTGAATAAGTTGCCGTTACACTTAAATCTTTAATATAACTTGGCAAACTTGGTTGTTAAAAAGTCGTTTATCAGTGATACAATTAATAGAAATGAACTCTTACGTTGCCTGGTTCGACCCCTAGCAGTGGATCAAAAACCTCTTCATTGGCCGCCTCTCTGTTGTAATATGGTAAGATGATGGTGTTGAGGTACTCGGACAGTTTTTCATCAATGGAAAGGCCAATCATTTGATACATCTGAACGAAACGAACCGATACAAAATTCATTTACAAAAGTTTGATCTTGATACAGCATGCATTTAATAGTAAATCATAACTATAGTACTTTTGGATTTTGTATAGAATTCTTTCATGCAAGGATGTCTTCTTAGGACTTGTTCTACGCAGGCACCTGAATGTACCTGCTGAAATGCATGATCTTTCTCCACAATTAACAACTAGGAAATTGCTGTATGTCCTACACTGACTGTTGATGGGTTTCCAATGGAAAACTATTTAATTACAGCTGTTCATTTTTACTTATATATTTGTATTTTTCTTCCTCTCTTGTGTGATTTTGTTTACAATTCATAGTTACCTTCCTACACACATTATTTTACAACCCCAACACATCAAACACTTCTCCTATCACATTTTTTTAGTGTATTTGTTCTCTTTTTGCCATTTTCACTTCTCTGTCAGGCAACTTAAAATTTGATCAGACTATACAGCTGTTTTCGCTACCTTACTGGACATTTTTCTTGATAAAGGACAACTTTTTAACAAACAATGTGTCGGAAAGTATAGATATAAATACCTTTCTCAGAACGAAGATTGGCACTGCCATCCCTTCCACCACCCGCAAATCCAGTGATGGGAACAGCCTCTTCAGTTGCCTGGTCTATTCCACTCATTAACGGTATGAAACTCGCCGAAGATTTCTTGACTGCGTGCTTCAGCAGCACCTCGTCTCCAGGCTGTTTTTCCCTATCAAGCGGTGAGAACTTGATAACGAACAGTCTTGAATGGTATCTGAAATAAATCATTTTGTTTTTACTTTTTATCCCCTTACCTGTATCAAATTGCAAACATTTTTGATAACACTGTCAAGACTATTAGATTAATTGAGCTACTAACACTCTTTGTATTCAAGACTTTTTAGAGAAGTTCGCAAATTGCACCAAAATGTTTCTTGCAAAATTGATGTTAATGGATGTTTTGCACCAGGGAAACAAGCCTGAGCAAAATTTGCTCGTCTTATTTTCTAATGAAAGTCTCCTAAAAATTGTATCTGTACTGAATTACCACTAGCAGCGTTTTTTCCCCCAGATGTTGCAGACCTGTGAGGTATACGGTATCTGCAGTTTGAATTTTGACAGATTTATGACCCTTTATTTTTTTTACTAAAGTTTTTGATTAAGTTAAATATCTCTGTTACTATCAAAGCTTTTGACTTGAAACAGTTATTTACTACCAATGTTTACATCAGGAGAGACAGTCTCTAAGACTCTTATTTAAATGTTGACAGATTTTCGCCCGTGTTATTGGCAAAGCTAATACTTCAGTCAAGCAGTGAGAAACATCGAGTGGCTCTTGTTATCAAAAACTGAATATTTCTGAAATTTACTCATATTTTTGCCATAATTAGGATTTTTATTTTGATATTTTTTAAGTAGTGAGCAGAGATTTTCTTCACACAATTTATGGCCATTTTTTTCAATGTTTGAAAATTTTCAGATTCCTTCAAAAATTTATTGACATAGTGAAGGTTTCCCATACCAGTAAGATTTTTTTATATATATCAGTTTATTTCTTTCCTAATGATGTGTTGAATTGCATGCAGTTTGATCACATAATATTTCCTGAAAAAATAGAACTTTTGCCTCACTACCACTACATTTTTTTTTTTTTGGGGGGGGGGGGGGGGGGGGGCGGGCTCCGTGGCCTAGTGTTGAAGGTTACAAATCACCGACTTCAAATTACTTGCCCCCCATCGATGTTCGTTCTAGCCCCACACGGGCATTGAATTCTTAAAGTGAGAAAGCCATCCAGCTGGCATAAGAGCAGACGATAGTGCCCGCACATGGTGAAATAATGCACGGAGGAGCACATGAGGATTTCCTCCACCATCAAAGCATCATATGAGGTGTAAACAAGTTTCTGGTATCGCAACCTACCCTAATAATTTTGCCCGACCCTAAATATTTTTTTTGGCCTAGGAAGATTTTTTCCCCACCTTTTTTAACATGTCAAAACTTACTGATGCTCTTAAGGCATAATCATTTGTATTCATTTATTCAAAAATTGAAAAAAAAGCTGACCTACCTACCCTAATTTTTTTGCCTGTTACCAGACACAAAGAATTATTTCGGACTGACCTATATGTCGGTGCAACGTCAAATTCAACAAAAAATAGATAAATCATTTAGAGACTTTCAGTTTTAGGCCATTTTAGGGAATAAGTGAAGCATCTCCAAATTTGGGCAACAAGATTGTTGGCACAATATAAAAGGTAGTATGTTGATTCTTGTCTGACTACCATTCCGATACTGCCTGGACATTTCATGCTAAGAAATTTTCATCCATTTTTGGAAGCTTATTTAGGTAAAAGTTACTTATACTAATTTGTTACTGTGATGAATAATCTTACTTCTCAATTTCCTTCAGGTCAAAGTTTGCTGTAATAAGGCAGCCAGTGGATGGTTTGACACGTTGGTCCTTCTTGCTGCGGATTGCACCGTTCGCTAGATCGACAAGAATCTGGCCTACGTCACGAGGATCGGAAGGATCATCCCAGATGATAGGGAAAGTGGACTCAGAGAAACAAGATGTCAGAGCTGACAGAGAGCACCTATAAATACAAACATCTCATACTGATGAAGTTATAGCCTTAGATGACCAGTAAGTTGCTTGTTGGCATGGTAAATAAAGTATTTGAACAAATAAAAATACTGCAATAGAACGATATTCTTCATATACAGTAAAACTTGTCTACAGTGACCAACCTTCGGAGAATTAAAAAAAAAAATGAAGACAGGATGTCTTAATACACAGTCTTTCTTTGAGAGGTATTGGTTTAAATAAGACATATTTTAGTTAGCATTTATTAAGGACTTTTAAATATTTTCATAAAACATCGAATAATTGTAAAGGCCTTTCAGTCTGCTTCACTTTCCACTGATAAGACAGTCACCCATTATCAAAACCAGACCCACACTCAATGATTAGTATTGGAGAAGTTTTCTCTCTTGGAAATAGAGGTTCAAAAATCGTTGACAGAAAGTTGCTGAAAGCAAGGGGTCGCTAAGCGAGTCTTTACTGTAATATAATAATCCTTCTTTTCAAGTACATGGTTTAAGTGTCTTGCCAGAAGAATTGGATACAGATTTTAGGTTAATATTAAAAATGTATTTGCTTTTGTGCTTAAATTCATGAGTATATAGAACCAAGATATTCAGGCTGCTTGTATGAACTCATATGTATTATATATTACTACAATTTTAACCTTGCTTAATATACAACTTGATCTTTAGTGAACACTTGGTTCCTTACCTGTATGTTTGAGACAACATAAAGTTCTTTAAATACAGTTAATTTACCTTTTGTACTCTTTTGTAATCTTGTGTTCTTTTTTAAAAAAAACATTTATAGAGGTGTTCTAATTGTGATGAAAGTTTTATGCCAGAAATTGCTCTCAAATACAGTGTTTCTGTTTGAGGGATAGGTAAAATGTAATGCTGTACCTTTTGTTTTTGTGCACATAATGTTTAGTTGCTGTAGATTTTAAATAGTATTTTTTTACCTGCTCATGAGTAGCTGGTCTGCCGGAAGACCACTGAAAAGTCCAGCACACTGAGCTGCTAGGGTCTTTCCACTCATAGGTTCACCAAAGATCAGTGGTATATTCACATGGGAAACGGTGTTCATGACCTCACTGCAATATGATATATATATATATATATATATATATATATATATATATATATATATATATATATATGAACAGTGATTAAAAGTACAAACACAAGTTTCAAGTAGAAATGATTTGAGATGAGCACATTGTAATTGAAGCATGTAGACAAAACTTAAACTAAACTGTTACAGTAGTTATATGAGTTCCGGGTGATTTTTTGACTCCATGTTCTGTAAATAAGCATGAGTACTAAGTGGCTGAATCCTGCTTTTTGCACTGGAAATGCTGACATTGTAAAAGTGATTATGATAAGCCAAGTTAGACTCGCCCTTTTATTTAAGTTAGTTAAAAGTGTAAGAAGTTTTCCCAGATAATACATGGCTGCATTTCATTAAATTTCCTTTACTTGATATGCATGTACCATTAAAATGCTAGTCTAGAATATTTTTATCTGACTGGAGTTGATTCAGTGTAATATTCATATGTGAAATACAAGTGATTATTTTAGACAGAGATGCATAAAAATTATGGAATAAAATATATTGATAGCATGATTTTACCACTACATTGAAATTTCATGAACAGTTCTATTCTGTTATTAAACATTTATGGTACTTTTCTCATAGTCGTTCAAGTAATGGTGTTAATATTTAAAACTTACGTGTATTTTGATAGGTAGACCATGGATGACAGCGATAACATGGTTGGTATGTAGTTGACAGACATCAACTCTGCAGCCTTGACAGCAAAAGTCTTCAAGGGCTTGAAGCGATATGGGTTGTTGAACTGGCGTGCCAAAGCTAAAGGCCAAGAGGGCAGCCAAACATACTTGGAATCATGTATCTGCAAAAAAATTATTCATTTTGATATTTGGGTATATTTAATTAAAGTTTCGAAATGTGTTTTCCCTTGAGAAAAAGTTGAGCATAGATTTTCAAAACGTGAGTGTAACTAATTCTTAAGCTCCTGGACATAAGAGAATTGAACTGTGTGTCCATCTGATGTTACCGTTTTGATACCCGATTAAGGTAGTTCTGCACGTTTGAATTGAAATTTTTTCTACAATGTAGAATTTGATTACACTCTGATTTTTTAAAACTTCAGAATATACCTAGAAAATTCAGCAAATAAAAAAGATAGGGTCGTGTGCTTGATTTTTTGCTAGACCGATTTGAAAAATTTGGACCTCATGCAATATTTCATAAAGGGAGTCTATGGGAAAATCATAACTTTCATAACATTTTCGCGAATAGAATTTTTTCTACAATGTAGATTTTGATGAAACTTCTCACGGTTGTTAATAAACATATGGACTATAATTTGGTGAAATAAAAAGTATAGGTCCGTGTGCTTATGTTTGTGAAATTTGACCATGATTAAAGTGAACCGGACATTTCACGCTAATTTTAACTCAGTATTTTGACGTGCCGTATGTATTAATATCATATTTTGACTTTGAAAATATAGCAACAGTGCCATTGTAATTAAATTTACTCAGATTTCGATTAATTTATAAATTGAATTTCATTTGCGTACGCCGAATCCAGGCTTTATTCTACGTTTTCCGGATAAATGACGTTATGCCATCACTTCCGGTTTTTCAAACGTGCAGAACTACCTAAGTTCACATTCACATTTACATTCAACAAAACTCTTTGAAAGTTTAAATATGACCTTGACATAATGATCTCCACCTTCATACTGCAACATGTTATGCGGGGGAGGGAACTGTAGCTCATTTACACAGTAATGTTGCTTTTCCACTAACCTGTTATGGCATCTGTCCGTGAAGTTTAATATTTAATCAGTCAAAATATACTTAAAATGGGGCCTTATGAATTCCTATTACCTATATGTAATATCAGTTTTATCATTCACCATTAAAAAAAGATAAGAAAAAAATTGGTTTTGAAAAGATAGGTAAACAGTAGGGTTTACAACTATAAAGTCTACCTAATTTATAAGCGTCTCCATCAGAATAATACTTAGAATACTTGTACTCAATTCCACCTAGAGTTGCGTTCAAAATTCACTTCATTATTATTGCTAGTCCTGTTATCTGGATAAGTGTAAAGGATTTGTTTTGCTCCTGTCATTATTTACTGTTCAGGGGCATGTGCTGTACAATGTTTACAACTCTCTTGCACTAATTTTTTATTGTTACCTTTTCTCCTTCTCTGTTTACAGTCTCATTTAGACTTAGCACTGTTGTTATCATGTCTTCTTGCAGACCGACTCTTGTGACAAGACACTTGGCTGCATTGGGGAAGTTGTCTATGAAAGATCTGAACTGCTCATTCAGGAGATTGAAAAAGTCATTTTTCCTCAGGTTAATGAATAGAACTGTTTTGGCTTTTCCTTGGAATTCGAAGGAGGCAGAAAAGGCACTGGCCAGAGTATGACTGTCTTTCGTGTCCTTCGTTCTGAGTGTAGCTTGACTGAAAGTATAAAGATTTCACCTGAGGTAAAAAAGTTTACGAATCATGTCCCTTTTTACTTAGAATTTAAGGTTAAATTTGATGCATTTTCACCAGTGATGGGAAAATGGGTAAAGAATAATGGTAATGGGCATTATTATTTTTTCAGTATGGAATGTAATGGATAATGGAGCTATTTTTTCATTACATGTAATGGTAATGCAATGCGTTATTGTAAAAAATGAGAGTAATGGTCAAATATTAAATATTTTCCTTGACTTTCCACTATTTATCTACATATTGAGGAATTCCATGCTTTTAAATGTCTTTAAGGCATCGCCACAGTCACAACTCAGTATCAGTTCATATTTTCAGGCCGAGTATTTTTCTCTTGAAAATTGCACTAAAGCCTTAACAGCTGGTCAAATTATCATCAACATAAGAAGCATATGATGATTTATAGTACATATGCCGCTTGTAAAATATTTGAGTCTCGTTTAGACAGAAAATTTACCCCAAAATATTGAAATTTTATGTGCAGTAGAACTCCAATATAAAAGATATTACAAAGACAAAAGTTAGTTAATTTCATAGTACAATATGTATACTGCAAACTCCTACGGATTTTTGTCGAAATTGTTCCTGGTTATTGCATTAGACACAAAAAGACAACCCCATGTAAATTTAATTTAAAATGTTGTTTGTACATGCATTGCTGACCACAGGTAGCCAGGTAAACCTACACATAATCCTATAATATCACTTGTTTATATACATGTAAATTATGTGTGAACAGATAACACAAATTGGATAAATTGATGGTGTTGGGATTTTTGTGTATAATTCAGTAATCAGGTAAAATTTCAAAATAATTTCTGAAGACTTTATTCTTCACGGTCTGCTTTACAATTGGCTGTAATTATCTTTGAAATGTATTGAATATATATCGAGTTTGACTGCAGATAAAATTGCAAAATTTTGTCATAAAAAATATCGAATAAAGGCATAATACAGGTAGTGAAATGCACATTCTTCTACTTGCATATGTTCACATAGATATTTTAAACATAATTATGACAAATTTATTGACTTTATAGTTACCACTTAGTCATCTTTTATTTTTATGAAAATTTGCATGTAAAATTTTGAGTCAAATGGCTGCCACTGTAGGCGATGCCTTAAGGTATATTGCATGTTTCGGAGAAAAAAAGTTCGAACGTCATCAAATCATAGAAAGAAAGCATTGTTTTACATGAAAATATAGCAGCATATAAAACATTTATATTATTTTACAAAACCATTGTCAATTCATTCATATATGTATTGAATTCCGGAAAGGGACTACATGAAGGGGCCACACTTCTTGACAGTCTAGCGCCTTTAAAAACTCACCATTTTTAAAAAGCTGTTACATGTCTTCGTTTTGATGCATTTGCAACATCGTGCGAGTGTTTAAACTTTACATAAGTAGGTAAAACATCGTTTTGACAATTGTTTACATTTTTTCTTTACAAATGGCATTCTTATTTAAAGGGGGACAACTCATTTAGAATATTTAAAGTGTCCAACTCTGTGGGACAGAACAGTAAAACATGTACTGGACAGATAAAGTGTGTGTCAAGGTGCTGTTCATTCGCTAAAAAAATCTGTTGTTTTGTGATATACTGCTAAACCTTAAAACAAATGTTTCAGTAACTAAATTTACCCTGCGATCACAAAGTAGGTGTTGAACAGTCCATTGTTTGGCCAAATAGAAGGTGTGAAAGCTATATAGCAAGTACAATACGTATGGGATATCGACTGAGTTTGAGGTCTTTCGCTGTAGGAAAGACCTGCGCACAGCTAGGCTTCTTGTGAACATCGAGAGTGCGAAGCGCTCGTGGTGTTTTCGATAAGCCTTTGATATACTAAAATGATGTCCAGTTTCACTATCCAGCAGTGAAATAGTCAAAATAGTTGAGCGCACATTCTACTTTGACAGCTCTTGTTCATCTTATTTCAAGAAAATCTGTTGCTTAAGAATCCTTATGAAATTTCCTATGTAGTCAATATGTGCAATAACCACATTTAAAATTTAATCTTGGAGTCTGCCTGATTAGCTCATTAGGAAAAGCGGTGATTCCGTTGTCGTGAGTTTGATTTAAATGCAGATATGTATGTTCACTGGGAAGATTTCATTAAAAGCATTTTGTCTGAAATTATATGGCCTCCACCTCTTTATGTGGAGAAGTTGGCAGTTATTTGCAGAGAACAGGCAAGTACTGGTACAGAATCCAGGAACACTCATTAAGTGAGCTGCCACCTTTACATAACTGAAATACAGTTAAAAACTAGCACCGAGTCCAAAATATGTGAAATTTGGACTTAACACAAACATAATGATGTCAAGTTTTCAATTCGAGTTTTATTTGCAGCCATTTTCTTAGCTCTGTATCAACTTTGATTCTGTCTGAGGAAGCCATCCAGCTGGCTTGTGGAAGATCAATGGTTCTACCCAGGTGCACGCACGTGATGATTTAATGCATGGGAGGGCACCTGGGGTCTTCCTCCACCATTAAAGCTGGAAAGTCGCCATATGACTGTAACTGTGTCGGTGTGACATTATACCCAACAAACAAACAAATCTAAACTTTTACACTAAATATCACTGAATTTTATGAACACAACCACAGAATAAAGTTTTAGCTGCAGACATTATAGTACTTACAAAAGCGGTCCAAAAATATCTAATAGAGCTGCAGTGGCTTTATGCTAGATAAATGTAATAGTTATGTTGCTCTAAGATTAGCTAGGGCTCAAAACATTCGAAATATAATACATTCCAAAGAATCTTTTATCAACTTTTGCATCATACATAAAGTGCATTTATGTTTTTAGAAATAATGTAGAAATATGAAACAAAACAAAAAACTGATGGAAATAAATGCTACCAATTAGACCTGATTATAGCTGCTGTACAGCATGTAACAAATATGTCCTTAAAAATTATCAACACAGCAAGGTAAAAACGGTCATGTATAAGAAGGAATGTTTATTTTGCATGCTAAACAGTTAGATAAAATGTTACGGTGTTGACGGTTTTAACATCAAATGTGTATGAAATAGAATCGTGTAAGAACCCAGGCCAAAACAGAGCAGACTTGGTTTGATTGGGTTTGTTAATTAGAGATTATGAAATGTTCAACGCCTTTCGTGTCCCCTAACATTGGTTTAAGCAAAAGGTCCTTTTGAAATGTTTGAAGCAAACAGTGCAGCCAAGCCAAATTTAAGTTAAAGCTTAACTTTAAAACTTCTTTATGCATGCCCAATATATAAACAAGTTCTAATCTGATTGTCACATGTCACAACTTTTATAACCTTTTCTATAACAAAATGAGATGCTTCCTTGGCCGAGTGGTTAAGGTTGCTGACTTAAAATCACTTGCCCCCCATCGATGTGGTTTGAGCTTCATTCGGGACGTTGAATTCTTCATGCGAGGAAGCCATCCAGCTGGCTTACGGAAAGTTGGTGGTTCTACCTCGGTGCCTGCTCGTGATTAAATATAGCATGGAGGGGCACCTGGGGTCTTCCTCCACAATCAAAGCTGGAATGTCGTAATATGACATATAAATAATAACTGTGTCGATGCGATGTTAAACCTAACAAAATAAATAAATAAGGAAGTATAACAAAATGTGTTGTAAGCAGATATCACCTTATAGACATTTACAACCTTCAAATTAAGGGCAATCTTAGATACAACTTTCCACATAGCCAGCCTGCTTTTCTCAATAGGGAGAGCGCAGATCTACGGATCATAGGGTCACAAGTTCGAGCCCTGGGTGAGCGTATATTTCTACGTGACAATTTGATAAAAGACATTGTGTCTCAAATCATTCGTCGTCCACAGCTGATTCATGTGGAGAAGTTGTCAGTTTCTTGCAGAAAACAGGTTTGTACTGGTACAGAATCCTGGAACACTGCTTAGGTTTACTGCCCACCGTTACGTAACTGAAATACTATTGAAAAACAGTGTTAAGCCCAAAACAAGCAGACAAACAAACTTTCCACACATTATCCAAAATGGTGCAGTTTAACAGAGTTATAAATTAGCTTAATATTTCAAATGTAATTTTCAGACATCAACAATAATTTGGAAATATTTGTTTGACTTTGAACGCCCCGAGAAGAAAGCTGGCTGTGATGTTTATTATGTAAGGAAAGTTGGAGTTATGGCAGAGCGATGTGGAACATCTCCAGTGTTTTTGGATGCAAAAATGGGTAAACAATTACAATATATTTGAATTTAGGTTTACATCTGGTTTTATAACAAGTTTCCCATAAAAAACTAAGAGAAAATTTGGACCTAATTTTTCAAAAATGCAAAGCAGTTTACTTCTGTACCTTTATGAATATTCTATTGACATGCTTAGGGATGTCGTTCGCACGAAGATATAGTTTTGGATGAGCCTTGGTTTTTGTTAGCAAACTATCATTGAAAACAACAGTAACAATATGTTTTTTTTCCTGACTCAATTAGTGAATAACATTGAAGTAGTTATATAAATAACAAAGCACTTTTATTCAAATTTTCATGGCCTCCCCCCACCCCTTTTGAAGAAGGAGGGGTATATTGTTTAGTAGATGTCGGTCGGTATGTAGACCAATCTGTTTCCGGATGATAACTCAAGAACGTTTGGGCCTAGGATCATGAAAGTTGATAGGGATGTTGGTCATCACCAACAGATGACCCCTATTGTTTCTGAGATCAGTATGTCAAAGGTCAAGTTCACAGTGATCCAGAAAGGTTAAACGGTTTCTTGACAATAACTCAAGAGCGCTTATATGAAATTCTTGCCTACTTTCGTTTTCAGTGACAGAAAAGACAGAAAGCATTCTTAAATCCATGACACATTGCCCACAGATCAGTTACCAGATGATGACATAAATTGGAAATATTCTCAAGTTTATGTTGGTATATAAGTCTATTAGCAAACCTTAAATTTTGACAAGTACCATTCCCCTTTAAAGGCCATTTTTGGGACTTTGAAACATTACAACTACAACTTGGCTCCTCCTTCACTTTCCATCCCACAGAAATGAAACTTGGTATACTTAATCGACATAAATGGACATACGCATATTTTCAGGAATTTTGTGTGGACTTTATTAATCCCCTGCCACGAAAGGTGGGGGTTATAGGAATGGTCTCCGTCCATCCTTCGGTCCTTCCTTCCATCAGTCCGTAACATTTCCTGTCCGCTCTGTATCTCCTAAACCCCTTGGAAGATAATCATGAAACTTGTTACTTAGTTACTATCCATAACAATAGCTGTCTTTCAGACTGCCTTGTTAAGTATTTTCCGTGACGATTTGATAAATGACACTGTGTCTGAAATCATTCGTCCTCCACCTCTGATTCATGTAGGGAAGTTGGCAGTTACTTGCAGAGAACAGGTTTATACTGGTACACAATCCAGGAACACTGGTTAGGTTAACTACCCGCCGTTACATGACTGAAATACTGTTGAAAAACGGCGTTAAACCCAACACAATCAAACAAATTGTTTAGTATTCTGTCAAGCATTTTCATGGAGGCATATGTCATACAATTATGATATCTTTCTTATTTCTTATTCTGATTTTTTTTATTTTAGTGAAAAAGTCACCAAATGAACCTAAGCCTATAGAACTTGGAGTGTAATAAGAAATCAGCACTCTGCTTATATTGTCACTTGGTAAGGGTTTACAGTGGCTAGTCAACATTTAATGACATTCATTAGTTTAAAGGTCATATGTTTAGAGATTTATTTAAAGGCACCGACCTCCAGATCGTTTGACAACAAAAACAAAAGAAAAAAGCAGTTTTAGATACATTGTATCCGAAAATTATTGCTGAACTTCTTCACAAAGCCTTGAAACTTAGTTATTCACTGACAGAAACATATAAGAATTAGTTGATTTTACTAATTTTTCCATTCAAAACAGGGAAGTGTTTGTAACAGAATATGCCTTAATTATAAAGCTTTATATTTTAAATTAATGACTTCTAAATACATTATCCTCTGTGGTATACATTGTATTGGTCTAGACCGCAGGAAATATTTTTTTGCTGCGGCTGCCTGGGTTTGATTCCCAACTTTGGCATGTTTTTTCAGCTCGAAGAAAAAGTAGAGCTACTGCACTCATCCTGGCATCAGCTTTGACGTCGCAGTCATCGTTGCTTAAAGTTTTTTATAAAGTCTAATATCTATGTTACTGCCAAAGCTATTTACTTGAAACTTAAAATATTTATTTGGTATCAAAGTCTATACCAGGAGATACAATCCCCATAACTTTGTTTTGAATTTTGACAGTTATGCCCCATTTTAACTTAGAATTTTTTTTATTAAAGGTTTTGATGAAGTCAAATATCTCTTTTTACTATCAAAGCTTTTGACTTGAAACTTAAAATAGCTATTTACTATCAAAGGCTAAACCAGGAAGAACAATCCCCATAACTCTGATTTGAATTTGACAGAGTTATGCCTCTATTTATCATAGAGCTTTTAACTTGAAACTGTAAATAATTATCTACTCTCAAAGTCTACACCAGGAGAAACAGTCCCCATTTATCTGATTAGAATTTTGACAGATTTATGCCCCTTTTTAACATGGAATTTTTTTGTTAATTTTTTTTTAAAGATTTTACTGGCAAAGCTTTAATTCAAAGTCAAGCACTGAGAAAAGACAAGTATGCATACATATGCTATACAAATGCTTATTATGACATGTTTACTTTCAGGTCTAGTTTTAGCTGTTATAGCCACCTACCTGTGGGCTACAAAGTTCAGATCTCCAATGAGACCATCAACAGTTAATGCTTTCATCAGCAGGCAAGAAGCAAACAGAAATGTTAAAAGATGAAACACATGAATTGTACTCTTGATTTTAAATTTGATAAATTATTAAAAAATTGCAAATTGTTATATGTTTTACATAAATATCATGGTTCACATGTAATAAAGTGATGCAGTGTACCCTATAGTTAGAGGTTGGTGCATGTGCACTTACTTAAGGTAGTTCTGTATGTTTAGTTATGGTCTAACATTTATCCGGATAACAAATAATAAAACCTTGACTTAGTATATGAAAGTGAAAATTGATTGATGAATTAATGGCAGTCTCTTGAGACTCAAGAGAAAATTTATTGAAATGGCCACATCACCATCTTTCTATAGATAAAATATGATATTAAAATATGAGACATGTTAAATACTTCCAAATGATGTATTGAAATCAGTGTGTAATGTCCAAATCTGTTCATTCTTGGACAGATATTGTAAAGACAAGCACAGGAACCTATACATTTTATTTCAAAATATTAAAGAGCACATGTTTGTTTATGTACTGTAAGAAGTTTCAATGAAATCTTCATTCTAGGAAAGTTTCTATTCCTGAAAATGTTACCTTTCAAATCATTCTACAAAAACAAGCACACTACCCATGTGTTTTTAGGTCGACTATTCGAAGAATAGGGGAGCTATCCTACTCGCCCCGGCGTCAGCTCGAGCGTTAGCGTCACACAAATGTTAAAGTTTGCGTACCACCCCAAATATTTTCAAAGTCCATTGAGATATTGCTTTGATATTTTGTATACTTGTTTACCATCATGACCTCAGTCTGTAAAAAGGAGGAGGCAACTTTATCAAGCATTTTGACTGAATTATGGCCCCTTTTCGACTTGGAATAAATGTTAAAGTTTGCGTATCACCCAAATATTTTCAAAGTCCATTGAGAAATTGCTTTGATATTTTGCATACTTATTTACCATCATGACCCCAGTCTGTAAAAAGGAGCAGGCAACTCTATCAAGCATTTTGACTGAATTCTGGCTCCTTTTCGACTTAGAATAAATGTTAAAGTTTGCGTACCACCCCAAATATTTCAAAGTCCATTGAGATATTGCTATCATATTTTGCATACTTGTTTACCATCATGACCCCAGTCTGCAAAAAGGAGGAGGCAACTCTATTAATCATTTTGACTGAATTATGGCCCCTTTTTGACTTAGAATCAATGTTAAAGTTTGCGTACCACCCTAAATATTTTCAAAGTCCATTGAGATATTGCTTTGATATTTTTCATACTTGTTTACCATCATGACCCCAGTCTGTAAAAAGGAGCAGGCAACTCTGTCAAGCATTTTGACTGAATTATGGCCCCTTTTCGACTTAGAATAAATGTTAGTTTGCGTACCACCCTAAATATTTTCGAAGTCCATTGAGATATTGCTTTCATATTTAGCATACTTGTTTACTATCATGACCCCAGTCTGTAAAAAGGAGGAGGCAACTCTATCAAGCATTTTGACTGAATTATGGCCCCTTTTCGAGTTAGAATATGCTTATTGTAATGTTAAAGTTTTACTCATAGCTTATATTATACTATCAAGCACTGAGAATAGTCAAGCGTGCTGTCCACTGACAGCTCTTGTTTAGAGATCACCCGTCGTCCGGCGTCAGTACGTCTGTTCTTCCGTGCGTCAACAATTTCTTGTCTGCACGATAGTGATTTCATTTATGATTTTATTTTAATAACCAAACTTGCACACAGCTTGTTTCACCATAAGATCTCGGTTCCTTTCTTGAACTGGCCAGATCCCATTATGGGTTTCAGAGTTATGGCCCCTGTAAGGGCCAAAATTAACTATTTTGACCTTGTCCACACAATAGCAGCTTTATGATTTGATTTTTACCAAACTGGCACACAACTTGTATCACCAGACGATCTTGGTTCCCTCTTGAACTGGCAAGATTCCATTATGGGTTCTAAGGTTATGGCCCCTGAAAGGGCCAGAATTAGCTATTTTGACCTTGTCTGCATAATAGCAACTTCATTTATGATTTTATTTTAACCAAACTTGCACACAACTTGTATCACCATAAGATCTTGGTTCTTTTCTTGAACTGCCGAGATTCCATTATGGGTTCCAGAGTGATGGCCCCTGAAAGGGCCAGAATTAGCTAATTTGACCTTGTCTGCACAATAGCAGCTTCATTAATGATTTGAATTTAATCAACTTGTGTCACCATAAGATCTCGGTTCCTTTCTTGAACTGGCCAGATCCCATAATGGGTTCCAGAATCATGACCTCTGAAAGGGCCAAAACTAGCTATTTTGACCTTGTCTGCACAATAGCAGCTTCATTTATTGATTTTAACCAAACTTGCACACAACTTGTATCACCACAAGATCTTGGTTCCTTTCTTGAACTGGCCAGATTCCATCATGGGTTCCAGAGTTATGGCCCCTTAAAGGTCCAAAATTGGCTATTTTGGCTTTTGCAGCCATATAGAGACTTCATTTATGGTTTTATTTAATACAAACTTCCAAAATATCTTCAACAACAATAAGTCTTGGATTCCATGACAAATCAGATCCAATTGTATGTTCCAAAGTTATTTTATATCTGATTACCTCCCCTGATTGTAATCAAAATGGATTTATATCAGTAAGAACTTATAGGACTTATTTGAAATTTCATTATTGTCAATAGTTGGATTGAGACAATCAGGGTAGATAACTATGGACTGATTTTATGTGAAATTACCTCCCATTTTTTCAAATTAAAATGGGTATATCTCCGTAACTAATGAAGATACTGATCTGAAATTTCATTTATGTCAACAGATTTATTTGGCAGATCCTTCTTTTGTTCACTTACAATAATTGTTTTTTAATTACTTCCCTTTTACGTTACTATAAATAGCTTATTTTAGTAACTTTTTTATTATTGGCCGTAGGGAAAAACCGAGACCACTTTTCTGTGGTACAACATGGATGGTACCTCCAATTTTTAGGTGTATTTTGACATATCTGTACCTTGTAAGATTTTTTTTTCTTTTTGGTTAAATTTCTTCCCTTTGTTGTTCCTGTCCTTTGGACTTAGATATTTTTTCTGAGGACCTTCTTGTCCTCAAGTGCAATGATAACAGGTGAGCGATATAGGGCTATCATGGCCCTCTTGTTTATGTTTACACCTCCAACCCCACTCTAGGAGACAAATTGTTTTTACCCTATCCATCCATCACACTTCATTTTCAATAATTGGAGAACCATTTCACCAGATCCTTTAAACTTCATAGGGTGATAAGACTTTTGGTGCCCGCCCGCTTAGCTCAGTAGGGAGAGCGTTTGTCTACGGATCGCGGGGTCGCGAGTTTGATCCCCGGGTGGGGCGTATGTTCTCCGTGACGATTTGATAAAAGACATTGTGTCTGATATCATTCGTCCTCCACCTCTGATAATTCATGTCGGGAAGTTGGCAGTTACTTGCGTAGAACAGGTTTGTACTGGTACAGAATCCAGGAACACTGGTTAGGTTAACTGCTCGCCGTTACATGACTGAAATACTGTTTAAAACGGCGTTAAACCCAAAACAAACAACCTATTGTCTTTTTGGTCACTCCAAAAGGTCAAGGACACGGGGGTATGAACATGGAAAATAAGATGAGAACCACTTGACCCAGAAAGTTGAAATATCATAGGATGATTGGACATGCAGAGTAAGGGTCATGCAGAGATGACCCCAATTGATTTTGGGGCCACTCATTTAAAGGCCAACGTAACAGGGGCCGGAATCCGTCACACTTCATTTCCAATCAATAAGTGGAGAACAGTTTGACCTAGAACCTTCAAACTTCATTGAATGATAGGGCTTACAGACTAGGTGACCCCTATCGTTTTTGGGGTCACTCTATCAAAGGTTAAGGTTACAGGTGCCTGAACATGGAAAACCATTTCCAATTAATAACTTGAGAAACACTAGCCCCTGAATGTTGAAACTTCATAGATGATTAGACAATGCAAAGTAGATGACCCCTATCGATTTTTGGGGCACTCGATCAAAGGGCAAGGTCACAGGGGTCAGAACATGGAAAACTGTTTCCAATCAATAGAGAATCATTTGACCTAGAACCTTCCAATTTCATAGGGTGATAGGTCTAACAAGGTAGATAGCATGAGTGCGACTTGAACAAGAATGTTGAAACTTCATATGATGATTGGACATGCAGAGTAGATGACCCCTATTGACTTTGGAGTCACTAGATCAAAGGTCAAGGTCACAAGGGCCAGAATCCGTCAGACTTCATTTCCGGTCACTAACTATTTGAACTAGAACCTTCGAACTTCATGGAGTGATATGGCTTACGGTGGAGATGACACCAGTCCTGTTGTTTTTGTGGTCACTCCATCAACGGTCCTAGAACATTGAAACTTTAGGGGATAATTGAACTCGCCTAGCAGATGAACCCTATTGATCTTGGGGACAAGTCTTTCAGAGGTCAAGTTCACAGGGGTCTGAACATGGAAAACCATTTCCGATCAATAACTTGAGAACCACTTGACCCAAAATGTTGAAACTTCATAGGATGATTGGACATACGTAGTAGATAGCCACTATTGATTTTGGAATCACTCTATTAAAGGTCCATGTCTCAGAGGCCTGAACCATTTCCGGTAAATATCTTGAGAACCACTTGACCCAGAATGCTGAAACTTCATAGGATGTTTGGACATGCAGAGTAGATGACCCCTGTTGATTCGAGCACTGGTCAGGGTCGCAGGGGTATCTGTCCTTCACCCTTCATTTTCGACCAATAACTGGAGAACCATTCTACTCGGAACATTCAAACTTCATAGGTTGATAGGGTTTACGGAGTAGATGACCCCTATTGTTTGTGGAGTTACTCGAAGGTAAAGATCACAGGGCCCTGAACATGGAAAATCGTTTGCGATCAATAACTTTAGTATCGCTTGACCCAGTGTGTTGAAACTTCATAGGATCAATGTACATGCAGAGTAAATGGACTTTAATGATTCGTTAGGTCACTTTATGAAAGGTCCGGGGGGTCACAGGAGCCAGAACATGGAAAACGATTTCTGATCAATATCTTTCGAACTATTTGACCGAGAACCTTCAAACTTAATAGGGTTGTAGGACTTACAGAGTAGATGAGCCTTACTGATTTTGGGATCACTCGATCAAAGGTCAAGATCATAGGAACAAGAACATGGATTACCGTTTCCAATCCGTACCCTGAGAGACACTAGACCCAGAACGTTGAAACAAAATGGGATGACTGGACATGCCGGGTACGGTAGATGATCCTTATTGCAGCCAACCATTGGTGTCTCTGACCTTCGCTCCTGACGCCTATTGATTTCTTGCCTATTACTACTATGCTATGGGGGAGACATGCACTTTCCTACAAAAGCATCATCTAGTTTGAACCACAAAGACAATGACAACAAAGGAGAAGAAATAAAAAATGCCCAGTGATAGCAAAGCGTCAGAAAAGAGCCCAAAAGGTTCGAATACAATTTTACTTAATTCTTGTGACCCGTTTGTGACAGAAAACCCTATATACGAGGAATCTTTCGAAATATATGCCATACTTAATTTACCCATCATACAAAACATTTTTACTTTGATAAAACAATTAAGTAAAGTAAGAACTGACTTTAAACATCGGTCGTAGAAATCTAGCGGTGTGCCGTAATCATGGAAACGGCTACAGAAGCTGGTAATCGCGGAAACTCAAAAATATTTCTTTTGTCATATTTCAAAAAGTAGTAGTATTAGAAACTTGATTTTTTTCAAATTTTCATTAAGTTATAAATACCTATTGTTTGCAGTAATTATATATTATTTTAGTAATAAGCACGTGCATTCAGTTGTAAACTAACAAGGTGCCTTTTTTTAATCAGAAAATATTTTCTGGACTTAATTACAACTATGGCTGATTTAAGCTCTTTAAAATTGATTATTGGCTGTTAACAAAATCATATCTTATGGGGCATCCACTAATTTATAAATCCTAACATGTGTGCAGATAAATCAGTCTTTACCGTTAAAGAGCTTTAAATTCCGCAAGAATTGACGGAAATGTACGAGAATGTTCGAGTCTTTCCGATAACGAAAAAAACTATACTCATCTGCAAAATGCTTAAAAAGACCATTTTCTTCTTTCCCTAGAAAACTGAATTTAATATGAAACAATAGCTAAATGAATATAGATTACAAAGTCGTTATCAATTGTCTTCAAGAGCTAATTAGAATCTATTTATTCTTTGTTAAACAGAGAAAATTTAAGCAAGTTATTTTATTGGCGCAGGTAGAACCCATTATGAATAGAAGGCAGCAAGACCAGCAACAGAGCGATAACGATATCATGCACATGTGCATACAAAATGTGAATTAAAATTTTACAAGTATACGTAATATTCAGCGTATGCCAAATACTTTCAGGTAATTTTAACCTGGTCAGAACTTAAACGCTTACACAAAACGTATTTGTGAATAATTTTTCTTGTCTGATTTTTGTCGCTTGAGATGTTCTTTGAACCTACACGTATGCGGATCCGCCCAAGTGCAACATCACGACCTCTCTGTTACAAAGTCAGCCAGACCTGTTTTAAGCAACCCACAAAGGAATGAACCCATGAGTTGCCAAAGGCAGGTGGCTGTCTAATTCATGATGCAAGGGCCAACTTAAGATCGGTTGAGATCAAGGTAGAACATATAGATATTTCATGAAGTTCGCTATATCTATGTCGTTTTACGACGCCAGTACAAATATTCTTAACAATTCTTATTAGCATGCACAAACAACAAACACAAAGTAGATGGGAAATGGCCGCGACTTTATTTCATTGATATCATGGCATATAGCATGTTTAAATTTTAAGAAATGAATATGAACACAAGAACAATCACTAGCTAATTGGCATAGCAACTTACAGGCAATGCAAAGTGGCAGAAGCCTATTTTATAGACTGACCATGAAGAAACTGGCAAATGGCAGAGATTTCTCCATTCACAGCCGATGAGAAAGTGAGGCGAATTGCTCAATGTTCACCTCAGTTCATAAATTGCTATATGCCATTCCGAAATGCACATACGGACTCATATGTGTATTGAGGACCACTAAATATTTTATGAAATAAAATTCGTCCAATCAAAACACAGAACGCTGCATTACATTAGGGTAAATAAAAGAAATAACTCACCTTCGCTAATTCAAGACGTTTAACAAGATACTTTTTTACCATTTATAATGACGTTCAATCTGTATTCTGTTTTACCATAACCGTTACCTTTATATTTGTAGCTGAAACTAGACAAAGGCCTTGACAAATTAAGAAAATTTATAAATTGTTACATCTTAATGATTTATAATTAGTAACAAATTATATATGAATCTTAAAAGTATGCCAGCGGTTAAACATGTCACCTAATATGAATCAAAACATATGCCAATACCTGGCTTGCTAATACTGTTACTGACAGAAATAGTATGAACTAGACATCATAATCTTCTCAAGCTCATATCCGAATGCCTGCAATTTCATAACTACATACTGGCAACAGCTGATATCCTTTAACGGACGCTAGAAGCGGCTTATGATAAAGACAAAAGCGTTTGCTGCGGTAGAACAATCAATTTGATTTTCCTTTTAATAAGGCAGTTGGATTGCTTCTTAAATGCTGCATGTAACCCTGAACGTGGTTCGAACACCAAACAGAGAGCGACAAGTGATCCGTACCTTTTGACTAATATTCTGTCGACTGTAATGGCATATTTAAAATGTATTATATCTAACATTTTCATAAATATATTAATATCATTCCTATTAAATTAAGTTTCTGAAATATTTACCAATGAAAACAGTTTCAAACAGCTTCAAAACTAAGTCAAACGTAATTTTACCGTTTACCTGACGTTAACCTTTTACCTTTGATTCATTTTACCTGATGTTTCCCCCTAATGTTGGAGTATTGCTAGCAAACTGAAATACTTCATTATTACAATATATTAAAACGAATTAGTAATATGAAACATTTTCATAATTATTGAGATAAGTAATTGTCAACATCATCAACGTCATCATCATCGCCATTGTTGTCTTATCATCGTCAGAATATTATCACCATTGTCATCTTTACCATCAACGACATCACCATCGTCCTTAAAGTACTATAATGTACCAACATGATTTCATATCATTATCATTTCGTAATATCACAATCATTATTGCCATCATTATCATGCCATCACAAAGATCATAACAGATTCGTTATACCATATCATCATCGTAATCAAAACATATTATCGTGTAATATCATATCATGTTATTTTTATAACAGTGTATAACGTACCATCATGGTAATCATTCTCCTTTCAGCATTATTGTATCGTCATATCATCATCATGTTATATCATTATCATCATCATTAATCATAACTATTGTCATATTTATGATCGTAATTTAATCGCTATCAACGCAATATTGTCACCAAATCATCATCTTACCATCATCATCATCATATCGTTATGATCATATAGACACAAACTGAATATCACCATATTATCATAATAGCATGAACATCATCATTATGAACAACATTATTGTCATTTCGTCATAATATCATAATATCCACCATACCGTCATCATCATCAGCATCATCAACATCATAATAATATTATCATACTAGATACATATCATTGCATATCGTCATAATCATCTACAATACCTGTCACCACACCACATCACACTGACAAAACTGAACATTTTGATACCGATTTTATCAATATCATCATCAATGTCCGTACTTTCAGTTATCTCAAATTACCTTAAATTAAGCTTTTGTGACATGATAATTGTCCAACTATTAACAAATATACATGTGTACAGAGCTGGAGATTTTGAATGAATGTTTATTATAAGCTGAATATTGTTCTAAATCAAGCTATGTTATGCACGACAATAACAAAAATGTATAAATTTTAAACTTATCTTCCTTTCGTGTCTTTCTCTAGAGTTCCATCCAACTAACGTAACAGCTTAAATTCATACTACAAGGAAACTTTTATAAAGCAATTTTTCTATCGATGTTGTTCGGACGATTTCAGCTAGCAAATTGGTTCAAGGGCGTGGCAAATACATGCACGGACTTCTCGTATTTTTTGCCGCCAAGTGTGTAGATAATAGATAAAAGAAACAAACCGTATAACGGAATGCAATTAATGATGAATAATAGCCGACAAGTAATCTCTTTCAACATAACAAAAAGTGAATATATATCACCAAAAAATAACACCATTTATTTCTACAAGAGAACATAAATGCATTTATCCATATTTTACTATGCATCTAATTGTAGATGGACAAACATAAAGTATACGCAAAAAGACCATTTTCTTTTACATTCATTTTGAAAATAAAATATTCATAACAAAGACGTTGCATTGAATATCATCACATTGTTTCCAAAGCTAAAATACATATAAAACTTTCTTCATAGATTTGAATAAAATAAAGTGCTCCTTCTTTGCGCTATATAAAGTATTTTCACTCGTGCGAAAAATCTATGGGTCTAATTTTCCCATATGTCCATCTATTTTACCCTGAATGAAAGCAGGTTGATAGAAAAAAGCTGTAATGGTAGTTAGAGAACTGATGTTACAAGCAAAAGTTCTTTCTGTTCAATTACATTATCTTTCACTGTTTAATTATACCCTTTTGTGAAAACACTGTCTTACTGTACCAAAAGTGTAATTAAATCTATTATTGTTTAGTTATCCTCATATCACAAATTTAAAGTACTTCTTAGCAAGCTGGCAGTGTATATCGTTTATTTTTTCATTATCCCCATAACATGGAAATTCTTTTCTACTGAAATAAGAAAGAAATTATACTTATGAATTAATACCCTATCCCCCCACCCCCATGATTGTTTTCAGTTAAGTCCAAACCATGCACTCTTTCAATAACTTATTATCATATTAAAGTACATCCATGGTTATAGAAACACGAAGCATCAGGTATTTAATATATATTTGGCGTTGGTGGACGTATATCTGACCTGACAGGTGTGTGCGAAGTCTTGTCTCATTCTTGGGGTAGTAACCCAACAATAGAACCTGGATATGAATATGTGAAAAATATTTCCGCACTGGAAAACTTTGAACCAGAGGTATACGTTCGGAGTTTTCGAAAACAAGATCCAACAGTCGATTTCTCCTGTTTGTACATAATATTCTTCAAAACTTATACTTATTTTAACCTTTAGCCTGCTGCCAGCAAGTAATTCTGCCTTTGCGGCCAGTGCAGACCAAGATCAACCTGCACATCCAGGCTGAAAATAGTCTGCACTGTCCGCTATTCAGTCAGTAAATTTTCAGTGAACAACCCTTCGAATAATAAATGGTACTTTTCAAACTGAAAGATAAACCAGTCAATTTTAGAAATTTAGCAGGGTAAAGGTGAAATGAACTTAAACTCGCTTGAATAAGACTCAAGTGTTTCGTTTGTATATATTTGATTTCAAATTGAAGTAGAAGATATGGCCTTGACAATTCCTGGTGTGTTGAATATAGGTGCAAAACTGGATATACATTTCAGATGGCCAAAGAACGAGTGGTCGAAGCAAGTTTTTCATTGAATGCACCTATCATAAACGTGATCATATATTGTATGTTTGTCGTATATTATAAAACTGTGAACAAAATGCATTATGTCAGTAACGTTACTGATTCTTGATAAGGATAAGTTCATGATGAGTATTGGTTTACGTACCAGTATTTCTTTATATTGCTAGACGTCTGTTTTTAAGGTAACTAAAACTAATACTATTACTTATGTACTGCTTTGATTTAATAAATTATTTACTTACATGATAGGAAATATTCTTATGCAAAATACTTTTTAACTGAGCTATTAACTTGATATTTAATCAGCGCTTAAATCTAAGCGGTCGGGGGCCAGGTAGCCCTACAACGCACCCCAGAAATAGTTCATATGTACCAAATTGTTTGCCAGGGCCAACTCTGTGAAAATAAAACGTTCCCATTAATAAACAATGTTATTGAAATACAACGTAACTTGTGTAAGATATGTTACATATACATAGTTGAGCCGCGCCACGAGAAAATCAACATAGTGGGTTTGCTACCAGCATGGATCCAGACCAGCCTGCGCATCCGCACAGTCTGGTCAGGATCCATGCTGTTCGCTTTCAAAGTCTATTGCAATCAGAGAAACTGTTAGCGCACAGCATGGATCCTGACCAGACTGCGCGGATGCGCAGGCTGGTCTGGATTCATGCTGGTCGCAAACCCACTATGTTGGTCTTCTCATGACTCGGCTCAATTATACATAATATTTTCATATGATACAGCTCACATAGTCACGAGTTTATTGATCCCAGCTTATTATATTATGCTACTAGTTTGTGTATTTTCTTATTTCCTGAGTTGTTGGTTATACTTTTAGCTCATTTTATGTTAATTATCTAAACATACCAAATGTAGAGTAATTTATTTCCCTTCAGAGTTACAAAGTATTTTAGAACATAATCATGAACGTTCAGACCAAATTAAATCTGTTCGATACATTACATTTTAGAAATTGTTATTTAAATAAATAACTTCTGTCTAGAATGAAAGTTTATTTGAATGCGTGAAAATAAGTTAATCAATATCAAAGTGCAGCTAATAAAAGATAAGTGTTTAAGTGCCAATTTTGTACATGTAGCATCTTTAACTCTTTACCACAAAAACTGTCCAAAATATGAAAGAAAGTATATTTCGTTTCCTTTTTCAAAAAAAGAATGAACTGAAAGAGAGAAATCATTTACAGTCAAAACACAATATTTGTTTTTTACTTTCGCAAGCTTGGTCCATCCAAACAATACAGTAACCGTGAAATATTGTCTTAAGTGGGGGTTGCGTGGTAGGCAATGCCGGCTTAGACCTAAATATGAGCCGTACCATGAGAAAACCAACATAGTACATTTGCGACCAGCATTGATCCAGACTGCTGTTCCCTATCAAAGCCTATTGCAATTAGAGAAACCGTTAGCGAACAGCATGGATCCTGACCAGAATGCTAGGATGCGCCTGGTCTGGATCCATGCTGATTGCAAATGCTCTATGTTTGTTTTCACATGATGCGGCTCAATTATAAACTGATTGTTGATTTGGAGTTAGACTCTCACACTTCCGTCATGCGCTCCCCAACCAAAATGTAATCTTTCTAATGTTTCTCATTTGTAGCGCCATAATGTCATTCGTCTTAACCGAAGCATTGAGAAAAGAGTATTCGAGCATCGCAGGTTTTGCGAAGTTTTCAATGAGGTAAAATATGTTTACTTATTTGTATGGGCTCGTACTGCTGTGAATAGAATTTTCACGCACGTATTATATGAATATTTTAATTTCTATAATGCTTAAAATAGCCTACAAAATAGAACTAGGCATGGCAAAATTTAAATGTTAACATTTAGCTATTCATTTCTCTCACTTATTTCTAATAATAAATCTGCGAACTAAAATTAAAACGTGTGTGTACTGCTAAGACAACAGATATATAATTAAATTCAAATGCTATTTTTTTTAAACTCTACTGTTCGTATTTTCTACTGATCTATATGAAACTTGGAATGTAAATTTCTCTCTATGAAATCTAGATACAATTTCAGTGTAGGTTATCTTAGGTAACAAGCTAGGTCATTTTGTCGAAATCAGACTACTGGGTTTTGAGCATAACCTTTATTTCTGAGAGACATATGTTTTTTTTGTTTGTTTGTTTTTTTTTTTTTTTTTTTTTTTTTTTGTAAGAAGAAAGAGCAGCATTTCAATCGCGGTTTCAATATTAAAAACTGCTAAAGAGGAGTGCAAAACTGACTTGATAATATGAGAGCTGTATTGTGTATTATTGCAATTGACTGCATTGTGTTACTGCCCATGAGTCATCATTTACAGTTTAATACATGATTTTTCTCCATTGAATACATGCACAGATCCAGTTGATGAAATAGTTTTTATGCAAAAGTATTGTTACGTTCGCTTATACGTTTAAAGCCAATCCCTGACAACTGCGTGCTTTGGCGTTTTGGTTGGAACATTGGACTAGTGCCCAAGCGACCTGGCAGGCAGTTGGAACTTTTTGTCATAAAGTGCTATGCTCTTTGATTTGTTATGGCTAGCATATTATTAAAATAGAAACGAAATAAAATTGATATCTGATTTTGAAAGTAAATTTTCGTTTTACATAGAACTTGTAGCGTATATTACAGCTAATATAGAAAAAAAAACGCTTTAAAATACGTTTGTTTTACGAATACAGTTTTGATAGCTCTGGAACATTTGACATCAACGGACAAAGAGAAAATGGTGGTATACTTGGGTTTACGAATAATGTTGTGCCGGGAATATTTCCATTAGCCGAATGTAAGATTACGTTTGCAGCACGGACAAACTTCTTGCAGGTAAGAAGTTTCTAAAACTGATAAATTCTTTCAAATGTCAGAATATACAGATTCTGTATACCAAAATTAAGTGACAGTAAGTAGTATTAAATTTGTCTGTAACTCTTACGCTATTGCAACTAGACTCGTGACATTGTTAAAGAACTACAAGTCTACAAGTCTATAAGACAAATATTCCCGATAACTGAAAAGAGTGATAATGACCACTTAGTTCTTGTAAAATCTATTTTATTCCAATAGTTTTTGAAACTCTTAAGGAATCTTTACGGAAAACACGTTTTTAAATGTAGCAAAAGAGTAGTAAAAGTTATGCAATTTATTAAACTGTAAAACTGTTTTAATTCAAACATCACCTTTGATTAAAATCTTTATAGAAACTCTAAAACAAAACCTGGGAAATTGTCATTGATTCTTTTCTCTGCATCCATTTCAGATTCTAGTTAATGACGAAGAAGTAAAAGAATGGAGTTTGAAAACCGTCCGTCTCGACGATATTAGACAGGTCATTATTAAAATATTGTGGGACACGAATAATCCTTGAACACTTCGTCGTTTTGAGTTTACTGAAGCATACTTTGGACATGAACATGAACAATGACTTTTTTTCTAAGATAATTGCAGGTTCCAATCTTTTCATGTCGTATCTTCGGGTTGTTAATCAATTATCAAGTTTTCTGAAAAAACATTGGGTAGTTATTTGCATCTAAGCAAATGTCCTTCTTATTGATCTAATAAGTTTGTTTAACCAGAAAACAATAGAAAGTGGTAAATTCTTACTAAGAACTTATTACATTTGAAATGTCGTATTACCAAAGAAGGCTTTCTGTGAAATTTTCAACACTTTAAAAAGAGATCCGTTGAAAAAATAAAACGTAAAATAAGCAAAATAATAGCAAACTCGGTTTGACTGAGTCTATAAAAGAGAGCTAACGCAACACGCCATGTACCCGGATAATCCTAACAGCTAATATAGAAATAATGCTTTAAAATAAGTTTGTTTTACGAATACAGTTTTGATAGCTCTGGAACATTTGACATCAACGAACAAAGAGAAAATGGTGGTATACTTGGGTCTACGAATGATGTTGTGCCGGGAATATTTCCATTAGCCGAGTGTAAGATTACGTTTGCAGCACGGACAAACTTCTTGCAGGTAAGAAGTTTCTAAAACTGATAAATTCTTTCAAATGTCAGAATATACAGATTCTGTATACCAAAATTAAGTGACAGTAAGTAGTATTAAATGTGTCTGTAACTCTTACGCTTTTGCAACTAGACTCGTGACATTGTTAAAAAATTACAAGTCTACAAGTCTATAAGACAAATATTCCCGATAACTGAAAAGAGTGATAATGGTCACTTAGTTCTTGTAAAATCTATTTTATTCCAATAGTTTTTGAAACTCTTAAGGAATCTTTACGGAAGACACGTTTTTAAATGTAGCAAAAGAGTAGTAAAAGTTATGCAATTTATTAAACTGTAAAACTGTTTTAATTCAAACATCACCTTTGAGTAAAATCTTAATAGAAACTCTAAAACAAAACCTGGGAAAATTGTCATTGATTCTTTTCTCTGCATCCATTTCAGATTCTAGTTAGTGACGAGGAAGTAAAAGAATGGAGTTTGAAAACCGTCCGTCTCGACTATATTAGACAGGTCATTATTAAAAAATTGTGGGTCATGAATAATCCTTTAACACTTCGGCGTTTTGAATTTACTAAAGCGTACTTTGGACATGAATGTCAACAATGACTTTTTTCTAAGATAATTGCAGGTTCCAGTCTTCTCATGTCGTATCTTCACGTTATTAATCAATCATCAAGTTTTTTGAAAAACATTGGGTAGTTATTTGCATCTAAGCAAATGTCCTTATTGATCTAATAAGTTTGTTTAACTAGAAATCAATAGAAAGTAGTGAATTCTTACTAAGAACTTAATACATTTGAAATGTCGTATTACCAAAGAAGGCTTTCTGTGAAATTTTCAACACTTTAAAAAGAGATACGTTGAAAAATAAAACGCAAAATAAGCAAAATCGTAGCAAACTCGGATTGACTGAGTATATAAAAGAGAGCTAATGCAATGTGAAACACCACTTACGTCCCAAATTTTATTTTAATAGAATTAAATATATTACATGATCCCAAAGATCAGAAAGCAAAAGCTACACGGCACTTCAGTGCTTACTATTATAACAATTAGTATGTCAAAAGATCCTTTTGTGGCAACGAACGGAACAAAGCAACATAATCATTGCAGACTCGGTTTAACTGCGTCTGTTCATTAACCAATATTTACCTCTTTGAATATGGTACTAGTTTTGATATTAGTCATTAATTTAAAAGTTGTAGATTAGTTTGTTTGTTTTGGGTTTAACGCCGTTTTTCAACAGTATTTCAGTCATGTAACGGCGGGCAGTTAACCTAACCAGTGTTCCTGGATTCTGTACCAGTACAAACCTGTTCTCCGCAAGTAACTGCCATCTTCCCCACATGAATCAGAGGTGGAGGACTAATGATATCAGACACAATGTCGTTTATCAAATAGTAACGGAGAACATACGCCCCGCCCGAGGATCGAACTCGCGACCCCGAGATCCGTAGACCAACGCTCTTACCTACTGAGCTAAGCGGGCGGGCTTGTAGATTAGTGGCGGAAAGGTGGCGGAAAGGAATATTGATGTAATGAAAGGGAGGAGTAGGGGTTTCAATTTGTGCTATCATTCAAAGACAGATGTGTTTTAGTACAAATATAGATTTACATCTGCGTTAGATTATGGACAGGCCTCAAAACTTTCAAGACAGGAGAAATGTGACTTTAAATATATTAGGAAGGAGAGCAAAAATGTTTCCTTTTTAATTTAAATATTACAGTCGTTTTCTTTAAACGGACTTCAGTACATGCAGCTTTTGGAATCAAGTAAATAGGCAGAAAGTAAATAGGCAGAAATCAATTTACAAGAAGTATTGCATTTTATTGACTGGAGGCCATAAGTGTTTGTTTACCGATAAGAAAAGGTTAATAATTACCACTACACATAGTTCAGTTAATATAAGACCAAAATAGCATCGTTTTCTTAAGTTTTCTAATAAGTTTCTTATAATCACGCAGCGATAAATTAAAGGTTTCTGAACAAACTTCCATTTCCATTACGAATAGTGATTACTGTGTTAATATTGTCATACTTCTTGTTGATTACCATTACATATTGTACACTTAACTGAGTTTGTGTTTGACAAAATATCAATAGCTTCGAATTATATCAAGTTGAGTTTGGTTTGTATAGAGGTGACAGGAAGAAAGCAACGGCCATTATTGATAAATGACAATCTGGGAATGTATGTGCTAAAGCATCAAACACAGAATCAGGAAACATCTAATTCATCCGTTTAATAATTCTAAATAAAGTAAAAGGAGATCCTTATCTGAGAAATTTGTAATACTAGTCAAATTAAAATTGTACCTCCAAACTAACATTCATATTCAGCAATAAGTGAGGAAAATTAAGAAGCAAGTAGATCTTTTAATAGATGTTATTCCTGAACCTGTCGTCATGACATAGGAAGATCCGATTAAGATATGTTAATCTAATTAACGCATATCTATGTCTGTATCATATATTGCCTGGCAAAGTAGTGTCAGAAAATGTGCTGTATGATAACAATACTTATGCAATTGTTGTTCATCCTCTTTAGTTAACTTTAGTCATCTTCAAATTGCTTCATGTTTCTGCAATAAATATTGTAAATGAACAAATGTGAAATCAAAACACTCTTTGGTCAAATGTTACCAAGAAAACTCTGAATACTAGTGAACATGGTGAAAATTAAACGTAAGAGTAATGTATTTTATGCTATAAAACTTTTAGTTCTTTCCTAACATGACATAGGTATATAAAATTAATACGAAAGATGAACACTCCAAACGCATGCCATTTAAACAACAGCAAACATTTTGTAGCTCTTAATTTTGCTATTTCAAAAACGTTTAAAAATGTTTTATAATTAAACTATTTATGCCTCTATACATCATCATTTTTTACTTCGTCATCTACAAGTTACTAATAACATTGTACATGAATTTCATTTAGCGACAAACCGGTAGAGTACTCGTTAAAATTTGCAACGAAATTCGTAAAAAGATACTTTAGTTCATCAATATTCTGTAACTGGTTCACCTTCTGTCTTGTTTATTTTTCTAACAACGCCATAGTTTAATGTTTTTGTACAAATGGCCATTGACTATTTGTAACTACTCATTACATTGTTTACATGTTAATTCCACTTGTTGTTTGTTATATTTTGATTGTTCTAATACTTGTTTTTGAATTTGAAGAAAAACACGTCCCTTTTTTTCTATCAGCTCATCCATTAAAATCTTGTTCATCTCTACGTGTGGTATTTTATCCAGAAATCAAAGGAAACTGAAATACTAGAGGTAGATATCTTAATGTAACAAATGTGAAACGAAAACAAAACTTGTGCATCGTTCGCTACAAAAGAAACAATAATTTACAAATGAAGAAAGTTAAAAACAAAAGTTATATTTTTTTCAACTATCAAATCATCTTATTTTCTTACATTGCATATGTTCAGGAAAGCGAATGAACTCTAAAACATTTTTTTTCTCTGTCAGAAATTTCTGTAATGAATTCTTATATTCATATTTTGTAGATAACGTGGAAAATTAGTATCGAAGTGTTATATTATATGCTAGAAGAACTTTCTAAACAAGGTATATATAAACCAGATTAGTATGAACAAATGAAAGTTAATTTATCAATAAATATGTGATTGGTGCAACTGTTTACTGCCCGAGCATAATGCAATTTAAAAATCGTTTCTGTGCATCACCTTTGAGTTTTCAGATGTGTGTATATATATATATATATATATATATATATATATATATATATATATATATATAGAGAGAGAGAGAGAGAGAGAGAGAGAGAGAGAGAGATTAAAGAAAAAACATCAACGAAATGCCTTTCAAACACACTGGATCCCGGGAGGATACAAGAACATAAAGATAAAATTATAGAGTATGAGAAAAAATATATGTTCAAACAGTGTCAAAAGTTTAATTATAAACCCATATTTGGGTTTATAATTAAACTTTTGACACTGTTTGAACATATATTTTTTCTCATACTCTCTCTCTCTATATATATATTGTGTTCAATGAAAGAGATTTTATTTACAATTGTGTCATCTGACTCCAAAGAAAGTAAACAGAAAGAAGTCAAACAAAATCTTGCAGTAAATACTGCATTACAAATGTGAACTCGAGAAAGTTTATGATAAATCGTTCAATTCAATTTTGAGCGACAAACTCAATCAATTATCAGTTAAGGGATATTCCAAACGAAATGATACGAAGCATGAAAATTGATCAATACCAAACTATTTCCTATTTCGTAAACATTTCCTGGAGTTTTATCAATATCTGGCTTACCCGAAACTTGATATGATAATGCTTTTCTTGCTGATTTTGAACTACGTTATAAAATTTTCAGACACTTGAGGAGATGGAAGGTGTACAGTACATGTACAATTACTTGGAAGAAGTCGAAACACAAAAAGAAGAGATCAATATTTCTTTTACTAATTGAAAAAAAGATTTTATATTTTTTTTTTGTACGGTATGAATCAATTTGAGACTATTTCTTATTATGCACTCTGTAAATAAACTTTATTGTAATGTTATTGCTGACTTATGATTTTATATCAAATTCTCCTTTGTTGCGTCCTGTTGGCGGATTTAACCGGCCGCACGGTGAGTTGGTCCATAAAATGTCTTTATAGATGCACAAAGCACGGGATGTCTATTGTGGGGGTACAAGCATAAACGTGAAAAATCTGTGTAAGGCTTGCATTCAATATTCTGCTGACTAAGAAAATACATTAGCATGCTTTCATGAGATTATGCTGCTTGAAATGCAAGAAAAAACATAAGCTTTGAATCTATACAACAAACATATTTATGCACTCAGTGTAGTTAAATTTTTCTGATCAAATACTACTGTTAAATAAAGTCCTGCTCTTCAAGTGAGGAATATAGCGCATATCATAAAAAGTCAAAAACAGATTCGAGCAAACCTTTTAGGCTGTTATTTTGCTAAGTCACAATAAAAGCTTTCAGAAAAAATAAAGACCGAGCGTTAACGTTTATGTTTATATTTCAAATGTCTTTGTGGAATGTGAGTAGTTTTCAAATTTCTTTTTGAGTCCAAATTACCTATACTTTGTAGCGAAAAAAAGCCCATTGAAGTCATGATCTATAGAGAGAATGTATATCTCTACAAACAGAATAAAAACTCCTTGTAGCGAAAACAAACCACTGAAGTCATGATCTATAGAGAGAATGTATATCTCTACAAACAGAATAAAACACTTACTTTCACGACAATTGGAAACAGTTTTTTTTTTGTAGTGTTTGTTTGTACCGACTATATACCGCGAAATGCGTTATTAACTTGTTTAAATTTCCTTTAACAATTTTCAGTTTACATTTATCGCATATGGAGGTATAACCATTGTTCGCTAATCAGTTGGGTATGTTGAATATAATCACTAAAGATGCTAAAAAAAACCCCAACAATTCGTTTAGTCTTTTATAGTACTAAGGGTATTTTTCAAGATTCTTTTGCATTCATTGTTGTTTCAGAACATATTCTAAAACATCTAAATATATTAAGTGCTGGTACGGCTACCGGCTTTATTAATGGTTTGATTTGATTAAAACTTGCAATATATCTTTCAAAAACTAGGTCACCCAGTCAAATCAAAGGAAAAGCTTGTTAACACTATTTATGACCCTATTTTCATGAAACTTGGACAGATTATTCCACTTGATGATTTCTAGGCCAGTTTTGAAGCTTGGTCATGTATAGTCAAAACAACTACATCACCTGCTCAAATCAAATAAAAAGCTTGTTAACGCTCTAAAGGCCATATGTATGACCTAAGTTGATGAAACTTGGTAGGATTGTTTATCTAGGTTTCCTAGGCCAAGTTCGAAGTTGATATAGAGTCAAAAACTAGGTCACCATTCAAAAGCTTATTTTACATAGACATATTTGTTTTTTTGAACCAATGGCTAAAAAAATTCGACCACTAGTTTAATGTTTGATACAGAGTTCAATATTCTTAGTCGTGACCAAATGACCAAATGACCTACTTTTATGTTTTGAAGTTACAGCATAGAAATTTGGACCACATGTATGAGTGATACAGATTTCATTACTTATCTTGAATAACCTTAATCTTGACCTACTGACCTATTTTCTTGTTTTTGAAGATACAGCATAGATATTAAGACCACATGTATAATTCTTATTATAATATTAAATTCAGTGAATAGTCTTCGTCTTGACCTAATGACCTACTTTCTTGTTTTTGAAGATACAGTATAGAAATTTTGACCACATGTATAATTTTTGATAAAGTTTTCAATATTCGTCTTTAATATTCCTTACCCTGACTTACTGACCTACTCTCTTGTTTTTGAAGCTACAGCAAAGAGATTTGGACCACATGTATAATTTTGTAACATAATTTAACGTTGAATGATCTGTACAATGACCTACTCACCTAGCTTTTTGCTTTTGAAGCTTTAGCAACAACATTTGTTTAACCAAGCAACTTAACTCAGGTGAGTGATATAGGGCTATCATGGGCCTCTTGTTAGTTTATGTCAATGACATGTCAGCTGTTGTTAAAAATAAACTTATGTAATATGCAAAAGATTCTGGCATTCTTGTATCAGGGAAAGACATAACTCAGATTCAAACCACTTTGGCTAATAAGTTAGAACTTTACAAGTAAATTGCTTGTTGACAACGAACGTTCTTTACAGTTCGGTGAGACTGAATCAATTCTTTTTGGATCTACGTCCAAATTAAGGAATCGGCCATCTCTTGATATAATTGTAATGGGACAAGTATGAAGGCAGTCAGTTCTATTAAATATCTTGGTGCATTTGTGGATCTACTTTTATCCTGTGAGGACATTGCAAGATCAGTTGTTATCAAAGAAAATGCAAAATTAAAGTTTCTCTACCGCCAAAGTAAAATTTTATCATTGCACACTATTAAATTGCTTTCATGTCTATGATTCAGTGTCATTTTTATTATGTATTTGCTTTTTGGTGTCTATACTTTCAAACAATATTCATCACAAAAACTTCAATCTACCCAGAATATGCTCATTCGTTTTATTCTTAGTTTAGACAGTAGAGCTCATGTTGGTTCTGAACATTTCAAAAATCAGAACTTGTTGCCAGTAGAAAAGAGCGTACACCACCTAGCATTATGTCATGTTCATAAAATTGATTTGGCCACAGATTATCTAAATGTTCAAATTGTTTCTTCAAATTCTATCTATATCAAGTGCACCCCACCAAGACTATTTTCAAATGCCGGTCAGGATCTCAATTATAACTAAATCTTTAATGATACAAGTCGTTTTGCATTGCCCAGATTTTCTTGATTCAAATATATTTTACTGCTTCTGAAACATGCGACATAAAAATATTAAACATATTGACGATATTCCGTTTAGAATAAAGTAAAAAATCAGTTCTGAGTTGTGGAATATTTATAAAAAAAATGAGAGAAAAAACAAGTATGAAAACAACAGAGAATTTACTCAATGAAGATATAAAACAGTATACTTTTAGAAAGCAAGAATAAGATATTATAAGAATATAGAAATGAAACGCAGAAAAAGAAGCAACATGTAAACTACCATTAAAATAAAGACTGATTAGCTCATTTGAAAAAGAATCAATATCTTCATACTTAAGGGGCGGTTTTGACTGGTAATCAAACAATAACTTTTTGACCTTATGAGGAAATGAGTGGACATCCGAAAAAAATGTGTTCCGCATATGCTATGATGTATCCACATTTATTTATTGCTCATTACATAATCAGTTGTGAAACATCAGATTCACTGCGAAAAAACCCAAAGATTAACAAGGAAACATATATGTAAATGTTACAGAATTGTTTTTTAATAGAGCCTTAAATGGCCGTTAGTGGTGATACAAGAAACAAGGCGCGCCCTCTAGTCTTGCCTTGAGCAGAAATAAACGAATATACACATGTTTAAAGAACCAAAATAAGATTGAGACACTCCCGGATGTTTTGATACTGCGATGGACATGGAACTTTTACTTATACATCGAGTATAATGTCCTGAAAATAGACATATGATCAGGTGCGAAACAACAGTAATTAAAAAAACAGCAAAAAAACCAAGAGGGCCATGATGACCCTATATATCGCTTACCAGAGTTGATCTGGCCTACTGACCTAGTTTTTGACCCCAAATGACCAATAGTTGAAACTGACTAAAGATCATCAAGACAAACATTCTGACTTAATTTCATAAAAATCTGGTTACAACTGTGGCCTCTAGAGTGTTCACAAGATTTTCCTTTGACTTGACCAGGTGACCTAGTATTTAATCCAACATGACCCAGTTTCAAACTTGACCTATAGATTATCAAAACAAACATTCTGACTAATTCTCATGACTTTCAAACTTAAATTGTGGTCTCTAGTGTGTTGAAAAGATTTTCTTTTGAACTGGCCTAGTGACCCAACTGGCCTAGTAACCCCACATGACCCAGATTCAAAGTTGACCTAGAAATGATTAAGAAAAACATTCTGACCCAGTTTCATAAAGATTGAGTCACACATGTAGCCTCTAAAGTGTTCAAAAGCTTTTCCTTTGATTTGAACAGGTGACCTAGTTTTTGACTCCACATGGCCCAGATTCAAACTTGACCTAGAAATGATTAAGATAAACATTCTGACCCAGTTTCATAAATATTGAGTCACAACTGTGGCCTCTAGAGTGTTCACAAGCTTTTCCTTTGATTTGACCAGTTGACCTAGTTTTTGATCCAACATGACCTAGTTTCAAACTTGACCGAGAGATCATCAAGACTAACATTCTGACCAAGTTTCAAAAAGATTGGGTCACAAATGTGGTCTCTAGAGTGTTCAGAAGCTTTTCCAAAGATCTGACCTACTGACCTAGTTTTTGACCCAACATAATCTAGATTCAAATATGACCTAGAGGTCATCAATACTAATATTCTGAACAAGTTTCATAAAGACTGGGGCACAAATGTGATCTCTAGAGTGTTCACAAGCTATTCCTTTGATCTGACTTACTGACCTAGTTTTTTTATCCCACATGACCCAGTTTCGAATTTGACCTAGCGATCATCAAGACTTACATTCTGACCAAGCTTCAAAAAGATTGGGTCAAAAATGTGGTCTCTAGAGTGTTCACAATCTTTTCCTTTGATCTGACCTACTGACCTAGTTTTTGACCTCACATACCCCAGTTTCGAACTTGTCCTAGAGATTATCAAGACTAACAGATTGTGTCAAAATGTGTTATCTACAGTGTTCACAAACTTTTCCTTTGATCTGACCTACTGACCTAGTTTTTGACCCCACATGACCCAGTTTCGAACTTGACCAAGACATTATTAAGACTAACATTCTGACTAAGTTTCATAAAGATTGGGTTACAATTGTGGTCTCTAGAGTGTTCACAATCTTTTCCTTTGATATGACCTACTGACCTTGTTTTTGACCCCACATTACCCAGTTTTGAACTTGACCTGGAGATCATCAAGTCTAACATTCAGACCAAGTTTCATAAGTGTTCACAAGGCAAATGTTGACGATTACAATAGCTCACCTTGGTGAGCTAAAAAAACCCCACTGACTAACACTTGATCAAAAGCTTCAAAGGACTTCGGAAACTTTCTATATGAATTTGCCTACTCCAAGAGAGAAAAATAAACTACTAAGAAATAAGTATTTAATTACATATGCCATCAAAATACATATTTGAGATTATTTCTTAAACTCAAATTTTCAATATTTGTTTCACAGAACAGTAATTTTTGTTCTAAATTACGTACCCTGTTATACAGATATAAAAAGTGTTTTGTTTTATACAACATTGTTCCCACCCATGCATCAAAACCATATTTGGCCAGAATATGTAGATATTAATTATACACATTTTCTGTGACTATTGTGTTGATGCAAGGGGTGGAACAGTACTTTTAAACAAAAAAAAATATAACTACAGGGTGTTCCCAAATGTAAAGTAACCAATACTTTTTATATTCATTTTTAATAAATTGATAGTCACATATTTTTACATCTATTTGTAACTCAAGTACTATACAAATGTTTGAAAGGGTACACATAGGCATGTTATACATGTAAAGTAGTGAAAGAAGCAAATACTGTGAATTCATTATTATTCGTTGGGTTAAATTTTCATTGGCTTATCCTGGTTGTTTTTTGCCGTAGATTGGCAAATATGTGCTTAAACATACTTGCAACACACCAGGTAATCTTCTGCATGCCCCCACTCCACCCCCACCCACTTCGCGACGCGCACGCCACTATCGATGAGGATGTAATTTGTTTTCCATTTTGTTTTTATTATTTTTTTTGTATTTCTTATATATTTTTCATTTCTTTATTTTTTTTTTCATCTTCTTCTGTGCGTTTATATTTATTTTTTAGACACATACTAAATGTCACACGCATTCATCACTTCATGTTCTTCCTTCTGTGAAAACTGAATTGAAGACTGTTCTTTGCGGCGGACTAGGCCTAAACACCACAAAAAGAGGTAATATGTGAACAGCAGTTAATCTGATCCTGACTATAGTCTATCCAACAGAAATAACGCTTGGTATTGATATGCCTGTGATGTATAGGTCAAGAACAGTAGCTTCATGGCAGGTCATATCAGTGACGGTTTCACATTCAGTGTGATGCCACGAAAGTGATGTGTCAAGTCGCTTTCCATGCAGATGGCATATATAAATACGGCTAGACGCGAAAACGAACTAAAAGGTCCAGCCGAGTTTCAAAGCCTATCGGAATTAGACCAATCGTTAGAGAACAGCATGGATCCTGACTAGTCTGCACAGATGCGCAGGCTGGTCTGGATCCATGCTGGTCGCAATTGCACTATGTTGGTTTTCTCATGGCACGGCTCATTTGGCTTAAACATGTAATAAAAATGTATCCAAGTCGCTGCATAAAAAATCCACCTGAATCTCGGCTGGACCTTTTTGTTCGTTTTCGCGTCTAGCCGTATTTATATATGCCATCTGGTGGTTTTCTCATGGCGCGGCTCAAATGTTATCTGTGCCACTGGTACTTATCCCAAACAAGAACCAACCCTACGGCCTTGATAAGATGACTGCCTTTTCTTAGTATTAATGTTATGCAGCACACAACTATCTGCCATCACTTATAACAGAACTATACAGACATGTACATGTACTTAAATAACTACCTGAACCACTGTAATAAAACTGACCGGTCACTTATACATGTATACCTATTCACACATATAATGCATTAATAACTTTACATTACGAACAGTATATAGATAAATCAAGTACAGGTTGTTTGCAAAAATATCGTTCTATTTTTTTTTTTATAGGATTTTAATCTTAAAATGTTATTTTTTCCTTAAATAAAATGATTTTATCACTTTATTCGACTGGAATTCATATATTTAAAACTTCCGTAAAATGATGACATTATATTTTTTACGGAAATAAGATATTTTATTTTTTCAAGAAATATACCCTGGCCTAGATAATATAAGAAAAAACATCTTGATAGGAACAGATACAAACCAGTTTCTGCTGTAATAAGTTAACTAACACATTGGTTTATCATTGACTCGAAACGATTTGGGTATTGTTCAAATACCTAATGGGAATTTTGCCTTCAAAATGTAGGCTAGAAGCATATGAAAGTGTCTGAATTCCTTTCAATCGCGCATTTCTCAACTAAAACGCGCAGTTCAGAATATGTGTACTATGGATATTGGACAAGTGACAATTCATCTTCTGTTGTGTACCGGTCACATTCCTTCAATATATCTTATGTAAGAGAAACAACGCGTAGTTTATAGTTTCATCAAAGTTACAGAAAAAAAACTTGGATGAACTTCCCTAATGAAGTTCCGGTCAAGATTACAAATTATTCTGATTGGCTGAAGTGAAAATGTATGCAAGTCGTCGTTTAACTACAAGTGTACGCTAAAATGTGTATTTGCAGCATAAATGTGCAATGTAAATTAAATAAACGATACAAACGTGTACCAATGTATGAGTTCTTGTGAATATTCTGTTTTTGTTTGTATACATTTCGCCTAACATGTGCACACTACTGTGACCTCTAGACCGGATGTTCATTAGGGAAGTTCACGCAAGGTTTTTTCTGTAGCGTTGACGAAAGCATAAAATATGTGGAGTATTTCTGCAATATGAAATATTGATTCAATGTAAATTACCGCTTGTTCAATATGCTTGATACCCATTCATCGGAACGAGAAATGTACCAGATAAATGTACCATTGAAATGCATTTTCCCGTTCATGACCATGGTTCTTATAGTATATATACCTAGGGGTAGGGTATAAAATGTACAGTGGCACGCCATAGCTGCCTTCTGCTTATACTTCTTAAACGGTGATGTAGTCATGTCAGTTGGTGATGTGCGTTTCACATTTCGTGATGTGAATGTATTATGTCGTGCAGTAGATACGTCAGTTGGTGATGTGCGTTTTACATTTCGTGCAGTAGATAAGTCAGTTGGTGATGTGCATTTTACATTTCATGCAGTAGATAAGTCAGTTGGTGATGTGCATTTACGATGTCGTGCAGTAATTACGCCAGTTCGTGATGTGCATTTCACATTTCGTGATGTGTATTTGCTATGTCGTGCAGTAGATAAGTCAGTTCGTGATGTGCATTTCACATTTCGTGCAGTAAATTAGCCGGTTCGTGATGTGCATTTCACATTTCGTGATGTACATTTACAATGTCGTGCAGTAGTTACGCCAGTTCGTGATGTGCATGATACATTTCGTACAGTAGATTAGCCAGTTCGTGATGTGCATTTCACATTTCGTGATATGCATTAGCTATGTCGTGCAGTAGATAAGTCAGTTCGTGATGTGCATTTCACATTTCGTGCAGTAAATTAGCCAGTTCGTAATGTGCATTTGCTATGTCGTGCAGTAGATAAGTCAGTTCGTGATATGAATTTCACATTTCGTGATGTGCATTTGCTATGTAGTGCAGTAGATAAGTCAGTTCGTGATGTGCATTTCACATTTCGTGCAGTAAATCAGCCAGTTCGTGATGTGCATTTCACATTCCATGATGTGCATTTGCTATGTAGTGCAGTAGATAAGTCAGTTCGTGATGTGCATTTCACATTTCGTGCAGTAAATGTGCCAGTTCGTGATGTGCATTTCACATTTCGTGATGTGCATTTGCTATGTCGTGCAGTAGATAAGTCAGTTCGTGATGTGACTTTCACATTTCGTGCAGTAGATTAGCCAGTTCGTGATGTCAATTTCACATTTCGTGATGTGCTTTTTACATTTCTTGCAGTAGATAAGTCACTTCGTGATGTGCAGCTCACATTTCGTGATGTGCATTTTGTATGTCGTGCAATAGATAAGTCAGTTCGTGATGTGCATTTAACATTTCGTGCAGTAGATGAGCCAGTGCATTTGCTATGTCGTGCAGTAGATAAGTCAGTTCGTGATGTGCATTCATATTTCGTGCAGTAGATTAGCCAGCTGGTTCGTGATTACTAACATAGATTATTATAACAAGAGGACCAAAATGGTCATATATCGCTCACCTGAGAAACCTGCTAAAGCAAGAATTTATGGAGACAAACATTTTTACAATGTTACATGAAGAACTGATAAAAATGAGGCCTCTAGAACGTTTACGAGATTTTTCTAAGATCTGACCGGCCAGTGACGTAGTTTTTTAACCCCACATGACCCACTTTCAAACTTATAAAATATTTCATGAAGACAAATCTTCTGACTAAGTTGCATGAAGATCTGATCAAAAATGTTATTTTTCACAAGGTTTTTTTTCTAAGATTTGGCCAAATGACCTAGTTTTTGACCCATATGACCGACTTTCGAACTTGTTCAAGAATTCATTGATACAAATATTCTAACTAAATTTCATGAAGTTCCGATCAAAAATGTGACCTCTAGAGCGTTCACACAGTTTTTCTAAGATTTGGCCTAGTGACCTAGTTGTTGACTCCACGTGACCCACTTTCCAACTCGTTCAAGATTTCATGAAGACAAACTGCTGACCAAGTTTCAAGAATATCCGATCAAACACGTAGCCTCCAGAGTGTTCACAGTGTTTTTCTAAGGTTTGGCCCCGTGACCTAGTTTTTGAACCCATGTGACACAGTTTCGAACTTTTTCGAGATTTTATTGAAACAAACATTCTGACCAAGTTTCATGAAATGTGAAATGCAAATAACCATCTGACTTATATACTGCACGAAATGTGAAACGCATATCACCAACTGTCTTATCTACTACACGAAATGTGAAACGCACATCATGAAATGTGAAACGCACATCACCAAGTGTCTTACCTATTGCAAGAAATCAAAAATGCACATCACGAAATATGAAATGCACATCACCAACTGACTTATCTACTGCACAAAATGTTAAATGCACATCATCAATTGTGAAATGCACATCACCGACTGACTTATCTACTGCACGAAATGTAAAATGCACATCACAAAATGTTAAATGCACATCACCAATTGTGAAATGCACATCACCAACTGACTTATCTACTGCACGAAACGTAAAATGCACACCACCAATTGTGAAATGCACTTCACCAACTGACTTATCTACTGCACGAAATGTAAAATGCATATCACGAAATGTGAAATGCATATCACCAACTGACTTATCTACTGCACGAAATGTAAAATGCACATCACCAATTGTGAAATGCACATCACCAGCTGACTTATCTACTGCACGAAATGTAAATGGCACATCACCAGTTGTGAAATGCGCATCACCAACTGACTGATCTACTGCAAGAAATGTAAAATGCACATAACCAATTGTGAAATGCACATCACCAACTGACTTATCTACTGCACGACATAATAAATGCACATTACGAAATGTGAAACGCACATCACCAACTGACATGACTACATCACCGTTTAAGAAGTATAAGCAGAAGGCAGCTTTGGCATGCCATAACATTTTCTTTCTGGTCTGGTCCCAGTGGCCGCGCTACGCAGCCATTGCTAGTTGACATTGTATTATTCACTTATCCCTTGTTACTATAACTACAAATACAACAAAAAAAAACAAAAAAAAAACAGAATAGGCTACGGGCAATTGTATTTGACACCATTTCGATCTACAAATCAAAATTGAATAGTTTATTTCAGTGTATTCTGTATCTTTTCCGGGAGACAGGGAATCTTTGATTTACCTGCAAAATACTAAAATACTGTAAAGCAACAGCAAGAAAAAAGACAACAAAAGGTGCTTATATTAACAGAAAAGGGAATAAATTTTGTATACCACTGTACAATAACGGATGGGTGTGTGGGATAAATTGTTGTAAGTATGAAATAACTTTCTGCTGTCAAATTCTTGCCTCGAGCTACTAGAACATTTGTAATGCAAGTTTTAAAGCCCTGCTCCGCGGCTATTCAAATTCTATTGTGTGTATGCAACCCATGATTACAATAGGTAACAGTTAATGACCATGCGCCACACTTTATTTCATAGTTCATAGTCAGGATTTTCATCCTTTTTCAGTGACAATTTAAAGTTAAAAGGTAGGACTGGAGCAGGTCTTTAAATACTATACACTGACGCTTAATCACGAAAAAACGTGCAAAGCAAGATTGAAAATGCATAATCAAAAATATGATAAAGACTTTGAGGCATGAAAGAAAGCAGGGACTGGAATATAGTAACGATGGGAAATGTGAATAATTTTATGTAGAGCGTCCGCTTCGAGTGCGGGAGGTCGTCGGTTTGATCATCGGCCGCGTCATACCAAAGACGTGAAAAATGTTACATGTATAGCTCTCTTGCTTGGCGCTCAGCATTAAAAGGGAAACTGGCTTTTTTTCTCTCATACCCTCGTGGCGATGGATTCCATCAGGAATGAGGTGTCGAGAGTGATTAATATAAGTTGTAGAACTTGCTTCACAATCGACCTGAAATATATTAGTATAAACTTAAACTTAAGGACGGCTGCTGCAGTTTTGGGTAAATAAATCACAATAATAGAATTTGTTCAAACTTTGTATATGAACATAGTGTCATGTAAGAAACAGAATTATGAAAAAAATCGAAGGTCACCATGCTTGTTCAGGAATTATATGCCCTTGAATATGCAAATTTGAAGAAAAAAACAGTTTCAAGGGCAGATATCTCCTAAACAAACAAGTTGACCTTTGATTGTTTTTGCATTTTTCTGTTTCTAACATGAAACTGTGTTGAATACAAAGTTTAAACAAATTCTATTATTGGGAAATTTTTGCCCCATCTCTCATACAAGAAACTGCAGCAAGTGTCTTTAAATCATTTACAATAAACACAAAGAGCATTATTTATTAGTGTTTCGTTGAAGGCTGAAGTAACACTGACTAACTACATCTTTTTTTTTTGGTTTTACGTCATTTTTCAACAGTATTTCAGTTATATAACGGCGGGCAGTTAACTTAACCAGTGTTCCTGGATTCTATACCAGTACAAACCTGTTCTCCGCAAGTAACTGCCAACTTCCCCACATGAATCAGAGGTGGAGGACAAATGATTTCAGACACAATGGCTTTTATCAAATCGTCACGGAGAACATACGGCCTACCTTAGGATCGAACTCACGACCCCGCGAACCGTAGATCGGCGCTTTCCCTATTGAGCTAAGCGGGCGGGTTGACTAACTACCTTGAGTTATAATGTATCATCTGTGCGCAAGAAAAATTCTCACAAATTGGTCAGCTTTTAACATGATTTCAAAGAAGCTTTATTTTAAAAGATAAGTGTCGGTCATATTTAAAAGCAAATGAAAACTGTGACCAACAGTGATTTTCATGGAGGCATTGCTTAAAAGGACTTCAGGTAGATAGTTTAAACAGTTGACCATCAAGCAATTCCATTCCAAGTATAAACTACGACAATAGATCAACAGAAAGCTTTTGATTTCTCTCCTAAGCCACTTGAGAGTTGTTGAATTACCGAACTACAAAGATTTAAATGGCCATTTACATATGAGCCGCGCCATGAGAAAACCAACATCGTGGCTTTGCGACCAGCATGGATCCAGACCAGCCTGCGCACCCGCGCAGTCTGGTCAGGATCCATGCTGTTCGCTAACAGTTTCTCTAATTGCAATAGGCTTCGCAAGCGAACAGCATGGATCCTGACAAGGCTGCGCGGATGCGCAAGCTGGTCTGGATCCATGCTGGTCGCAAAGCCACTATGTTGGTTTTCTCATGGCGTGGCTCATATGTTTTAATGCTGTGTTGTATATTTGTATATACTTGTAGTTTGTAAATCAAAGAGACTAAAATAAATATCCATTTTTGTACATTTCCTTGAATATTATATTACCTTCAAAACACACCTGTCTCTTTGTTTATTATTTTCAAGACAAATATAGTGTCGGTTATTTTTATTTTCAATAAAGAAACCCCACGAGACCAACTTAATGTAGACATCCGGGAAGCAGTGGTTCATTTGATACTTATTTGCTTAGAAGCAATGTGTAGTGCTTTATTTGAAGTTCTGATTTTCACAAAAGCAATCCGAATAGTTACTAATGAAAGAATATAATCTGTAAGCATACTGAATAGGGATGAAACAACACGCAGCTAACTGAATTGTAATCATTTAGTTATAAAGTGTAACATCAGTTAAATACTACATTTTATAATCATAATTCAGAGAACACTGGTTATTTTGCCTTTCTATTCCATCTTTTATAATATATTTAAAACAGAAATTTAAAACAAAAAATACATATCCAAACTAAACAGTAATTACACGAATTTCAATGAAAATTGGTCCAGGCTATGTGAAGGACTTAACATTTAGTTAGATTTCACTGACAAGAAAGAAGTGAAATAATTATTTGTAGAAAATAACATAACCAATGTCTTTAAACGACTGCAGGCTACTTTAGTAGGATATGTCTCTTTTTTATCCCTTTTTTTCTTCATTGATTGATTTGAGGTTCAATAACTCAGATTTATGTACTCCATGTGTATGTAATAAGTGAAATATCATTTGTATCATGAATTTCATTGTGAGGGACGTAAGGGATGGTACCCCGACCCCTATGTATCCACTTACGGGGATAATAAACGGGATACCATCTGGGCCTCAAAAAGTGTAAGTGTCGGACCGATAAGAAAGATCCACCCGAATGTTTTCTATAATTAGCAAAACTTAGTATTATAATGCGTACTTCAGGTGTTGGACCCGTAAGGATTTTTTTTACGGAAAGCATTGTGCTCGATTAGCTATATTTACGTCCGAAGAATACCGGACTGCAATACTTGTAGTACGGAATCATACGGAAATTATCGCGTGTCATTATGAGTCATTACCTTAAATCGTTTCCGTAGTTTTGTTTTCTGAACATTTTATTACTCATCTATTTTGAAACTTGTTGCATTTAATATTTACTACATGACTAATTACCAGTGTTTACAATTTTGCGCTACATGTGGCCCTATTGCGTTGAATTGGCACAGCGTTCAACTCACTCACTCACTCACTCCCTACCTACTTCGACCCATTCACTCACTCACTCACTACCCACTTCGACTCACTCACTCATTCACTTATCTTTACTGAAACTTTTTTATTTAAACAATATCGTTCCTTTAAAAGACTACGTCTCGGAGCATCAAATTTCCCCTCCTTGATAAAACTTTCGGAAGAGGCAAACATTTCAAAGGCGAATCAGCTTCAATTTTCTTGTTTAGATTATTTCCTTTGACGAAATCGATCTCAGAACTTAGAAACATACAAACAAGCGCCAATCCTACTTTCATAAATAAATTATGAGCATTTTCAGCTCACCTTAGCCTGAAACATATAGTGGGTATTGCGCATTTCATGTGCTTTCTGCTGTCTAACTACATTGTACCAGTACTTGTCCCATTTTATCCTTAAATATTCTAGGTGAACCCAAATTCGTTTTAAACTTATTACCAGTTTTCTACTATTTTCATGTTATTGATGTTAACAATGGCAGTAAAGCCCACTTAAAATATAGTTTAATTTCTTTTACAAATGTAATGAAAACAAATGGCTCTAATAATTATCGTAAACCCATTTTCATACTATGAATATGTTCTTCTGCATTTTAAACATAGAATGCAGAATATGTACTAATCGTATTTCTTTAGGGAGACAACGGTGTTCATTAGGTGGAAATGTTTCTTTCTTGTTTCTTCTTTCCGATCCGAGAAAGCATGAGTTAAGGGTTCTCTTCAGTCATAGAAAGGCAACCATTTCAAAACTAAGTGCAACGATGTATATGATTAACATAATCACTTATGTAAAAAAAATTAACACCCTTAAAATTCGTGACGCCGTTAAATGATAAATTGTTCGAAATTTTAACTGTTGATTAAGCTAACGGTCGAACAACTTTTATGGTCATATTTCGATATTTTAGAAGATTTAGTAAAACAAATTAACAAGTACTAAAATGTCTTTACAGTCAAATAAAAACATCATACCAGTGTTTGCCACGAAGACTTATATTTTGAGATGATGTTCAGGCTGATAGGCTGCTAGGCCGCCAACATCACGCACATATATTTTGAATCAAAATTTAACGGGCGGTTAGTTTAACAGACGGTTAAAGTTTCGAACAACTGGGCCAAGGGCTATAAAAGTAAGGTGTTAAAGAATTTTTACATTGCAAAATGCTAAAGTAATGTAAGAAAAACGTTGTCGTGTTGGCGTCGCACGAGGTTTCCTATATCACAGTCTGTCAACATATCAACTGACCGAATAGTCTCGCCGTTTTGTCTTTAAATTCTCCATTTTGATCAGTCTCTAGCAAAATTATGAACACACCTGTAGATTTTTTCTGCTCAGCATATATAGGTTAGCGACTCACGACCTTCCAGTTCTATATCAAAAGAGCGTTTACATTCTAGGATCATCAGTTCATTTCCTTAGCGTCAGTTGATGAAACAAGTAGAAAAAAGACAAAAAAAAAAATGATTGTGCTGGAATACATTTGACATTGATAAAAGATCAGACAAGAAAGTATCGTGGATATTATTATGTTTAATGTTGTTTGCTCGTTTGTTTTACTTTCTGTTTTATGTTTTCTTTTCCAAACAGCATCAAGTATCGACTTCATGCGGTTTCGACGAGATAAATATTTTGATGGTTACAGATGCGGACCAAACGAAACCATCTTCGGAATAGAAAATAGTCTGAGCCCTGTCGACTGTGCAAAGATTTGCTACAAGAATGATGTTTGTTACAGTTTCTTCTACCAGCAGGATTCGCGAGTCTGCTATGGATGTGATGGTTACTATCACCATGCAGAACGCCTACCTGGCTCAAAATATTTTGGACGGTATTGTAAGCTGATTCAGTAATTACTTTGAACTCATTTAATTTCGTGGGGTTTCAGTACACACCATAATTTCATTGGGGTATGGATTCTTGGATATCATTTTTAAAGATAAAATGGATGGAAAATATGTTTGTTCGTTAGGATTTACAGGTGGTCAGTCACATTTTAGCAACATTTTATGACATTTTACATTTTAGTTTATTCCGTTAGAGATTTATTTAATGAACAAAAAAAAAGGGAAATTTTAAAAATACTCCCAGCGAAAATCAAACATGTATCAAACATCAAGTGAACACAAATAAGCATAAATGACCACTTGTTAAACTTTCGATCAGTTCCATTACTTGATCAAACTCTGATTAACCACCTTTAACCCTTATCATGCTGGATACGATTGATTCTGCCTTTGCGACCAGTGTAGATCATGATCAGCCTGCACATCCGTGCAGTCTGATCAAGATCTGTACTATTCGCCATTCAGTCAGTATCTTTTTAGTAAGCACCCCTTTTAATAGTTAATGGTACAGTCCAAATTGAAAGATGGACAAGTTCATTATAGAAATTTAGCAGGGTAAGGGTGAATTTCGAGGATTGCCGCAACAATGAAATCCATGAATATTAGTCCCAGTTAGAATTAATATTTTAGTATTGATATTACTATAAATTATCATAATAATTCTGATTCGGATGATTTAGTTTTTAGATTTTAATTGTTTATACGAGTATTTGTACGATATAAAACCATTTTACGCTTTTATTTACATACTGCCTTAACACACTATGACTGGCTTACATTTTGATGATAGACATTTTGAAACATTTATCAGGAATCTTGAGACATGTCTTAATTTATATTCCGCACTAACAACAATTGATAAGTCTTTAATTTACTTGAAGCAAACAAATGTCCACCAGGATGGAATGCACAGAGTAAAAGGTGTTATTTCTTCAGCTCTGAGGAAAAAAGCTTTTCAACTGCTCAGGTACGTTCAGGTTTAAGACCATGTGAAATGCTGTAACTAAACATTGACAATAAAGACTTGCATTAAAACATATACATTTTTGTACAGTTCAATTACTACTTGATTCGCTTTAGATATGCTTTAGTGTTTACTATTTGGTACTGTAGGCTAAGATATTTTAGTTTCACTTAGTTGAGTGAGCATCATATGAAAATATAGTGCACGGTGTTCACGAAAAGAAATCAGTTTGGATCATATTTATTATCACGACAAAATTAAAGTGGCCTCTGCGGACGGGATTTAACTTGCCCCTCACCACTGTGGGTTCGAACCCTTGCTTATGGTGTTGAATTCTTCGTGTGACGAAGCCATCTAACTGGTTTATGGATTGTCGGTGGTTCTACCGTAGTGCCCGTTCATGCCTGAAAAAATGCCTGGAGAGAAACTTGGGGACTTCATTCACCATCAGAAATCTGGAAAGGTCGCCATACAACCAATATTGTGCCGGTGTGACTCTTTATCCACAAAAACAACAACAACAACACATACACACACAAAAGCACTGACAGTTATGAGCATATCTCGTTTATAAAAAAAATGATAATCTAACGCGCCCATATGTAGTTTCACACCGATAAAACTATATTATTGCTTCAAATAATGGAACTATTGGCTTATTATCCACTGAAAACATGGCACGAAATAGGAACTATACGAGCAGTTGTTACTTTGAATAAAGTAACTGCCGTAAAGCTATATTTGTCAAATGCTGCTGAAAGTACATGTAGAAAACATATTATATGTGATTTAAATTTCAAATACGTCATCTCAGTTGATAACTATATGTCAGCAGTATCAAAGTAATTGCATAATTTATAGCTTTAAGTACTGAAAAGTCACAAGATATTCATTACCAACATTAACTTACTAGATATATATTAAGTGTGCTATGTCGTCTGAATGCTGTTGTCAAGGGTTAAGCACAGACATTTGCTCGGGATACCAGCTGAGACGTAAATGCGAACAATGAATTATGTGACTTTTACATCAAAAGAATTATTACTATTAACTTATTAAATTAAAGTTGTCAAATGTTTACAGTTGATGTGTAGGAACATGGGCGGAGAACTGGTTGAGGTTGGTGACGAAACAGAAAATGACTATTTGAGGTCAATGTCTTTGACCAATGCAGGTATGTATCTTTTATTACCATGTTTTTATGTCCTTTATTGTAACCAACTTATTAATTACACACAACATTTCGCTACAAATACATATTAATCATCTATGACCATTCAGAGCACTCTCACATATTGTCCGTATCATTTTATTGTATGTATTAATTTTAAATCTGTAGGGTACGTTCCGAGATATAAGTTAGATAAAACCTGGTTTTTCTTATGTTTTAAAGCGTACTGGATCGGGTTAGCAAAAGATGAGCAAAGGAACGACTTTGTCTGGATGACAACTAGAGAGATCCCAAAGTTCTCGTTTTGGCCTAACGGCAATTCTGCATCTCCTTCCGACGAGATTGTTGATGGGAAACTCGTCTCGTACAATTGTGTTGGATATTTCAAAGAAGCGGACACCTGGAGATATGCTGTCTGCGCTGATACAATGAACTATATTTGCGAACGTCCGCTACCTGGTAGGTTTCTATTGTAGTTCTTTATAACTTCAATGACAGGAACTATTTTCGCTTTTACTTTCTTAATAACTGCAACAAATTTAACTTTCTTGCGGGTGTTTTCAGTCTTTTTACTGTATTGCTTTCGTAAAGATATATTCTATGGAAGTGTTAGTTACTAGTGAGGTAGTTGTATTTTTGCTGTATCTAGTTGTTGAGCGCCCGTTCCGAATGCGGAAAGTCGTAGGTTCGTTCTCTGACTGCGTCATACCAGAGGTGGGGAAAATGGTACACACTATCCTGCTTTGTGCTAAGCCTTAAAACGAAAACTTGCCTTTTTTTAATTGAATCCTTGTGGCGACTGACCTGAGAAGATACACATGTATATGCTCCGTCTATCACAGCAATGATGAATAAAAGTGAAACTGTTATTAGGATTTTTATCGTCCTATTTATGTACTGGTATAAAAATATCTATTCAAACATTTGCTTTTTTTCAGGTAACTGAAGATGGGCCAAGAACGGAACGAAGAATGGGAATGGTGTTGCCTTTGCACTTTTTTTTCATTTTGTTCTGATGAGTAATTGATATTGACTTGTATGCATGACCTCTAACTTATTGTTTCATTGTACATACTCCCTCTAACTCAAAAAGATGAATAATATGAAGAGACTGTCACAGTTACTTTTTTCTTCAAATTTGATAAGTAACAGATATGCATTTATTTCAAATGATTAGTTATCTGGTTCATAAACAGACAGCCAGATATCAAGAAAATGTTGCAGGGAGCAAGGAAGTCAAACTTTTAGTTGTGACAGATCAGTCACAAACATGCCTGTACGTGAGGTATTTAGGGCAGAAACATTCTTTAATAGCCTCTTTTCATTTGAATTAGTATTTCCTTGTGTTCATGTTTAAATCTTAGCATGGTGGACACGATTGGTTCTTTCTTTGCGACCAGTGCAGGTCATGATCAGCCCGCACATCCGAATATTTGAAACTGGTATACGAGCACTTAAAATCAGTGTTTTGTTATCAAGTCATCTTTTTATCACAGCCATTTGTTGTATAAACTCAGCGTTTGAATGATGCACTATGCCTTGAACCGTTATGTTGAAATCTGTATCTACCCACTATTACTTGAAATGTCATATAAGGAGAAGTAATTGAAAGAGTTATATGCTGGAAAGAAGCGAGTGTCTTTTTACTTCAGGTGGTGGATATGTAATGACAATCGGAAATCTCCGTGCGCTTCCATTATCCTTAACCCTTACCCTGCTAACTGTCTATGTGTAGGCTGATCATGATCTACACTGGTCGCAAAGGCAGAATAAATCGTGTCCAGCATGATAAGGGTTAAGAGATTTTAGCGGTTTGTACAGAAAACAACGTGCGCTAGTATCATGTTATTTATAGAATGACCTCCTCCTGGCCTTATCATTTGTCCGAGGGTGGCTGTATTGACCACAGACCCACTAACTTGGGTCAATCCGACTGCCAGGAGGACAAATAATAAGGCTAAAATAAAACCACTTGATTAGTGGTAATTTTATTATTCAACACCTTATTGGCCCCCCTCAATTTAACAAAACAAAATCTTTGAATTCCGTATTGGCTCTGTTTTGCTCTTATTGGCCCTGTTTTTTTCATGTTCGTCCTGAGTTTCTGATATCAATTCAGATGTGTTTTCTACTGGCTCAAAACAATTTCATATAATATGCACAATTTATCAAATAGTGTTCCCATATTGCATAGCTGAATAATAATGATGTACAGAAGCGGGAAAAGATGCCGGAACAGGATACGATAATACACACGAACATTACCAATTGTCAGTGTGATCCGCAACCAGAGTAAAATGTTAATAGTGTGTTATTGTCAAACTCTCATAGGCAAGGACATATGACTTTCGTATACTTTAACAAAATACTTTTTATCATCATAATGCGAATGTATTTACCTTGACGAATGTTCTCTTTTGCACTTGAAGCTTATATTGTATTTATATTGTATTTGCAATAAAGCACATGCTGTTGTGCAGAAAGTTGTTGTTACTATGTGGCGTTGACCCAATATTTACTGAAAAGAACCTACTAGCAACAATTACATACATTCATTGATTTTGGTATTTTGCCATTTACTCACTGCATTTGTCAATTGCTATTCCTTCTCATTTAAGACATACTCATCCAAATAACACGTTGTGTAATTGTTTACTGGCCACTGTATACGCTCCGTTCTACAAAAAAACAAACAACAAAACAAAGGAAACAACATAGAACCAACCAAAGTTATGTTATTTAGTACCATACCAATGATTTTAGGGGAGACATGACAAAACATAATAAGAATATAGTTTACGAATGGTAGAGGGCAGCATAAGCGGGCATTAAAAAGAGTCATCTGCAATTACTAGAGCAGGGGGCTCTGTGATATATTGAGGAATACAAGAAACAGCAGGTAAAATTAAATTAAAATTATATTTTATAGGGGGAAGGGGCTTAAAGTGGATACTACGAAACAAGTAACTGAACTGAAAGAAAAAAGAAATTGGGGAAACGGGGTGTCACTGTGACCTTGACCTGTGGGATACTGACCTCAGAATTAATAAGGATTGTCCTCAAGTAGTACCTAGTCATTCTTTGAAGCTTGAAAGTCGTAGCTAGTATACTTTCTGACTTGGAGTCTTGAAACCAAAACATCAAACAGAATTTAAGGCAGGTCCCCGTGAGTATGACATGAATTTTAACCCACTGGTCAAAAACAATAGGGATCTTCCGCTAGTGGTACTCAATCATAGTGTAAATATTTAAAGCTTTAACTATTACATTTGATGACTTAGATTCCGGAAACCATTTCCTATTCCCAGGTCAGTGTGAACATTGCTTTTGACCTATTGACCCCCCAAAAACAGTAAGGATCCTCCTCTACTACTGAATACCTTTTCTCCATTCCACGGTTTTACACTGTTTACATTTTGTTCATTAGTAGGAGATTAGAAAACTGAAGACTAAACCGATATGCCGATATGCTAACTTAAAGGCTAAACAGACACGCAGAAACAGGCTTAACTGACTTGCCGATATGCCCCAAAATAGGCTAAACTGATATGCCAAAATAGGCTAAACTGATTTGCCGATATGCTTAAAACAAGCTTAACAAATACGCAAAGTAAGCTAAACTGATATGCCCCCAGAAGGCTAAACTGAAATGGCCTTAAATAATAATTGAATATAAATGCCTGAAAGGCTAAAACCTGAAAGCCCTAAAAGACTCCACTAAAATCGAATGCGCCAATGACTTAAACTAACCCAATTAAACTTTTAGAATAAAAAACCCCGGTGAAATTACTGTACTACCACAACCATTTGTCACGTGTACCGAGCGTAACTACTATTAAACTGTTTATATATATAATTTTCCTTAAGCTATCTGCTTTTGATTGGTATAAAACTTGTAAAATGAATTTTACTTAAGCTGCCTTGCTTCTGATTGGTTTGACCAATGATTTGTAAATGATTGTTTGAAACATAAATTAACTAAAAATCAAGCAGATAATCAATTTACTATGCGGTCCTTATTGTACACAAGCTGGTTTCCAACAACCTAAATTTATGACCTTTAACCAGCTGTTTCAAATCGTACGTTTCAACACTCTGTCATGAACCACTCGACCTAGAATGAGTATATGGATTGGAAACCCCACAAGTATGAGCATATGCTGCAAGGATGAGGGACTGACCTTTCCACAACCCACCTAGGTCCAAACCTTAACACTATTTCAAACCAAACGTCTCAAACAACTAACAATTTTCGCTTAAACCTATGTTTCAAACCTTGTCTCAAACTATGTTTTAAACCTTGTCTCAGACCTACCAAGGTTCAGCACTATAACTTTAAACCATCAGCTTATACTGCGACCCGGACCACTAAAACAATATAGCTATCAAGAGGACCCAGCAAGGATGAGCCGAAGCTGCAAATATGAGGGTGCCTCACCTAAATTATTTATTACCAAAGTCCCAGTTATAATTATGGCTTATTTATTATAGATTATTTCTCCAGTTTCTCTTCGATGTGCACTCTTTGAGCTCCCAAGACGATCTGTCCAAACTGGATGCGCAGTGTGTAATTATATGGCCGTATGACGTCACTCGCCTACGGAAATACCTCTGACTTTTACATAGACCGCCTATACTGATACAATTTGCCGAAATGCACTTAAAGCGCGAAAGGACCAATTTCGCGACATTACCCACGCCTCCGATTTCCAAGCGTCCCGCTTGACTTCATTTAACATCCATTCATTTATTATAAATTCAATGTATATAACAGAAAAGATCTGTCTCAACATGTAACAATACTCTAAAAAGTTACTATATAACTAACCTTCTGAATCACTGTCTCAATAGCAGACTGATGATTTTTCTCCTATGAGGTTCTGTCAATACGCTTGTTTGAAGCGATAGTGCAGTGTCTCAAACACTGTCTTCTATCTTTACCGCTTCATTTTCATTAAGCAACTTTGAATACGATTTTGATTCTTCTATCTTCCTTTCTTTCATTATGGCTGAACATTCTGACTTCTTCACACTTTCTATTGATGGATCAAAATCATCTTTCTCAGATATGCCAGAATGTTTCAGCTTTTTATGTCTTAACAGATAATTCATTTTCTTGAACGACCTTTGACAGATCTTACACTGATGTCTATTCAGAGCACATTGCAAGTCTTCGTCCTGAAATATTGTGGATTTACATAGACGCTCCTTAACCGGTGGACATATCATATCCATACCTTGTGCATTCATCTTCGGTAACTCTGATCTACCTTCTTTTGACTTACAACGAACAACCGTACACTTAACCTCTGATAAATTCTCTTCTTGAACCCTAAAGCTAGACATACAACATGTCCTGTCAGCTAGTCTTAGATTACATTTCCTACCTTGTATTATTAATTTATCAGATACTGCATCAATTTGACAGTGTTGAGTTTTAAGAAAGTCTAAGCCAAGAATGGCATCTATATTAATGTTAGCAACTACAACGTTCCAAACACATTTTATGCCTTCTATTTCAATAAAAACTTTTTTTTTACCCTTTACATCAAGAGTTGTGTATGAAGCAGTATAGATTTTACTTCTGTATGGTCTCAAAGAGTTATGCTTGGAATAGTTTAGAAGTTTGTTCCATAAAGATAATGATATGATAGATAGAGAAGCACCCGTGTCAATCAGGCATTCAGATTGTAACCATTAAACTTAACATCGGCAATAAGTCCCGAACCTATGGAATTATTTGACTGCCTATTGTTTTCAGGTTTATGATGTAATTTAGGGCAATTCCTTATGATATGATTTTCAGAACCACAGTTGAAACATTTACGCTTTTCTTTCAACTTTGGATGGAACTTTTGTCTTTGAAAATTCTGAAAATTACTATTGTTTGATACCCTACGACCGTATTTGTTTTGATGATTTTCAAGAGATTTTACTGAGTTAGAAAGTTGTTCAACTGTTTTCTGCAATGTTTTTAAACCTTCCGCAAAATAGCCCGGCTTATAAGTCATTCGATCTTGCACTTTTTAGTAGAGACAAGCCATGAACATAAAATGATTGAAGGTTATGTCAAATAGAAATCTGGATATGGAACACTGACTTTTCGCACCTTTTCTTGTCAGGGGCAGACAACTCATATAAAGGATATTCTCAGCAAATTTCTTTTTATATCGTCATATTTCGCTCAATTTTTAATAAAACTTTAAGATATTTTGGATTTAAGTGTTTTTTGTTAATATCTTTCTATTTATAGTATTAAAAGCGGGTTTACTTCCGTTATTTTCATACAAATGCTCTTAGTAGTTATATTTTTTAATGAATCCTGACAAAATTGTTATATAATTTATATTTATAGGAATGCAAAATTGAAATAATGTAAATAAATAATATATTTCAGAAAAAGACAAAAATATTCATTGTGGTTTATAAACAGCTATCGGTCCTTCTTTTTTATCAAAATTACCGTGAAATGTTTGTAATATAATATTCATTTTTCAATACAAAATCCTTAAAACAACACCTATTACACTTTTGTGACATTATCCGCGATCGAATATATCAGTTTCCTGAAGAAAAAAAAAAGTTAACGCAATTAAAAGGGAGGTAATCGATAAATGGAAATAGATTTTGCATATTTGTCGCATTACCGTGATTAATGTGTTATAATAGTGGTTAGTTCCAAGTATCCAGGCACTTATGTATTTAGATTAAAATGTTCCTGGTCTCAAAAAGAATAATTGAGTGGAATCATTCATGGCGATTTACCATTAAATAGGTTGCACATTCTGACATAGCTGGATTTGGTTGCAAGTTAAACATAGACGAAAGTAGTCAGTCTCTGTATACTTAAGAAATAAAGATTAATATCATGGAGGCGTAGCTCGAGTGATATAATAATACTCATCAGAACGACAAACAATAAAGAGAAAATCACTAAATTAGATATATTATTTCGATTCTAACACGTTACGAAGGACTTTAAAGTACATCCTTGACGACATCCATCAAATGCTAGTATTTGCCTATTTTCTGTTTTGTGTTGATTTCTTTTCCTGCGCGACTGACGTAATAATTGTGACGTCACGAAAATGTATTGATATATAAAAGAACACAATAATCAGCTAGGAAAATGAATTCGGTTGTATTATAATGTGCGATAAACAACGGTTGACGCGCGGACCGGTAAGACAGCATTATGAAGTCCATTATGACGTCAAATGGTGGCATGACGTCCGGTTTATTACTACTTGGATAAATGAAGCCCAGCAAAATTTTATCATAAAGTTTCAATGACCATGTAAGAGTAAAAATAAAGAAGGCCGTCGAGTGGTTTTCACCCGATTTATCACGGTCCAGAGCTCAGATGCGCAGAAATTGAACCAAAATATTTTTATTATATCTACTTAAAATGCGATATTTTTAACAACGTGATTTATATAAAGACATGACTGTGATATTTTAAGAGAAATGTTCCTGTAAATCTAACAAAGCTGTTTTACTCTTTGTAACGGCATGATATGTGTATCATTCTGTATATTTTTGCAAACTTATGTAATAAAAGATATACTCAAATGAACAGTACTAAGTCGCGATTTATTTCTTACGTTAATCAAACTGTATTTATATCTGACATATGAATATTTTTAGATTGAAAGAAAATTGACATCAGAACATAATTTAATCACACAAAGCATGAAAAAGTCTTACAGAGTTATTGACCTATCATCCTAAAGGTCTATGGCCATAGTGTAAAATAAGAATCAGCTAAATATATTCGTGTTTTAAATGTTAAGGGGTGCGTATTTCTAACGCATCATTGTAGTACATTCCAAAATGGAAACTTCTGATATGCTATTTATATCATATATTATATTAATAAGTACAATTTTTATTTGTCTTTCTTTAACATTATTTACACTGATTCAGTTTTGCATTGCTTTAACTGTTTTTATAGATAAACTTTTCAACTTACGGCATATATTTATACTAGCATGCAACATCATGAAAGTGTCTTATGACGAATGTCCAGTGCAAACACAAAAGAATGACGACGCGACCTCTGTAAGCAATCGTACATCCAAACGTTCTGATATTTGTAGTCCCGTTTTGGAAAGCCAATTAACTTCGGTAGAACTATTTATTTCATTTCATTTCATCAAATGCAATCGTTTTAGAGTACTAAATTGTGTAAAAATGCTGATGTTCATCTTACATTCCCTTTCAGAAATAGACTGTGGTTTAGTGGTTCACATCTGGGTATGAAACATACGGACGTGTTTAGTTTTTAGAGGGCGGTAGTCTTCACACGCGCTTTACATAAAAATCATGTATTTCACCAAAATATAAATTTGTAAACCACGATGGTGATGTGTATCTTATAACTACTACTTGAAATATTCAGTCTAATTTTACATATTTGGGGAGTTATACTTCTCGGGAACCCTACAGCAAATGTATTAATGTGGTGTCACAATGCACTTTTCCCTTTGGTCAAATCCGGTAACATACACATTTACCATACCGCAATTGTTCCACCTTTACGTAAAGTCGTAGTAATGGTACATAGTTTTATCTTTTATAATGCAGAAGCAATTTTAACATATACTAATGAGGTAGCCTGTCCAAATTGTAATGTACTTTGTTGACTTAGAAACATATGTAAAAGTACATTTATAAATATTTTGTCTACAGTCATACGACAGACTAGCACAGTATATCATCTCACTGGTGAAATGCACTTTGATAAAAATAATTTAGATCAAAGTCGCCATACTATAAGAAAAACATTAAGCAATCATACATTTTTTTCTCATTAATTTATATAATTGAATAATGTATCTCTGACAGGTAAAAACACCCCAAAAATGAAATTTAGTAAGGCAATCGTTTCAAATATGCGCAAATGATCAGTTAAAAAGTATATTCGGAGGATGAGTACCCAACTCTCTCTCCACCCCCCCCCCCCCCCCCCCCCCCACCCAAACACACACACACACAAAATACACCTTCTTTCCGGATATTTTACCTTATCGGGATCAACTTGCAAACGTTTTAAATGACTACAATATACAATAAAATATGAGCTAGATACTTTAATAAATATATTAAGTTTTTTACATTGAGTCCCTTCTAAATGGGTTGACGCATTAATGTGAATAAAAGTATTTGATATTGGATGTTTCAATTAGCTGTAATTTTGACATTTTACTAACAATATACTTTTCTAAATGAGTAAACATATGTGCATGTAGTAATTTGAAAGGTATTTGAATAAAAAGTCTTAGTTACGCTAGAAGATTTGGTAAGTGCATGTTGGCATACAGTTTACAGCTGTATGCAACTTCGCGGTACAAATAAAATCTCTCTGACATATCCCTACAAATATTCTTTAAGGGAATATTTCTTCTTTCAGTTTTTTATCGCATAGTGCGGCAATTTTCCTTTGATCTTTGCAGCATGTTATACATAGTAACACACATTATTACTACAAAACTGTGCTGATATCTTACAAAACTGTTGCGATATATATCAACACGGAAATCTCTATGGAGTTTCATAAGAAAAAAAGTGTTCCGATATATATCAGCACAGTATAACTGTTCCGATATATATCGGAACACTTTTTCTCTATTGAGGTCCTATCAAGGGAGTATAATTTTTTCCTTTCAAAGAAAAGATGATTTTAGCTCCAATTTACAGTTCACAGAGAAAGAATTGTCACAAACACCTACATTTATAAAGTAAAAGAATAAATAAACTAGAATATTTCAAAAACTTGATAGTTATTGCCAAATTCAGAAATACATGAAATATATGAAATTCTGAGATTTCTCAAATGTTTCTTTTTCTTTGATTTTTTTTAAAAACAAAACAACAAGTTTTACAATATGTCTGGCCAATGAAATGCAAAGATTTAAAACCAATGCAGAAATTTGTTGGGTACTTTTATCTGGGGAACACATTTTCTAAAACAGAAGTTTTAGTGTTTCAGTCAGCGAGGCGCAGAAAGGGAATCAAAATAGTAAAAATAATAATAAACACATTTAAATGAAAATAATATATAAATTTTAATGATAAACTATGCGATAAAACAGTTATGATATGTAATGCTCGTGTGTTACCAGGATATATCAGAGCTAGGGGTACATCTCGTTATTTTTCTCTTCACATATCTGTCTCGGCCTACCGGCCTCGACGATATGTGCAGAGAAAAATACCCTCGATGTACCCCTAGCTCTGATATATCCTGGTAACACACTCTCACACATACTATAACTATTACATATACGTTCCTTGCTTTTTAACAATTAGAAAGAGTCTGATTTTCTTAGTATTTTATATGCCATCCCTTAGCCTAGCTCTGTTGCGAAATAGTCATGAAATTAACCACTCTACATTATTCTTCATTATGTTATATCGAGTTATATATCAATGCAAAAGTATAGAAAAGAATTCAAATTCGAATTAAGATCTACGTATGAATTGTTTTTACATAAATACGAGGTTTAGTTCGTATCCACAAGAAAGAAATAAACAACATTTAGAATGAGCAAAATATGAGGCATCTCTCCCGTATGTGTGGACAAGTTTAAAATGACCCGAAAAGGCATTTATAGTCGGAAGAATTCTAAAGCGATATAATCTTATTATGAACACATGTTTCCTCTTTTTAATAACACTATTTTATAAAATTTTTGTCTTTGTTTGAAAACAGGATGTAAAGTTTACGAAAAGTGATACGTCGTTTTAGATGATTTATCCCTGTTCATACAAATTATTCCAAACGTAACCTTTCTTTGATATTTCTTAAAATAATGTAACTTTGAGAAGCTCTACATAGCCCAATTGTTTTGTCACCAGATTATAAGAAATTTCGAAAAGGGCGATAAAATTTTATACGTTGCTGAACATGATCAAATTATTCTTACGAATTCAATAGTCCTAATGATGACGTCATAAAAAAGTTTGCCCAGGCTTTCATGGTTGACTGATTCGAGTGTTCCATATCCAGAATTTATCTTCTGGTATTGTTCTTTAAGAAATGTATTATCTTAAGTCTCTACTAAAATGTGCAAGGTTCGGCCATATTTTAGGATTTATAAGCCGGACTAAAACAAGTTTCAGACATTTTATCTTGGTCACCTGCTGAACGGATAAAACCCTGGCTTTCAAGATGTTTCCTTTCGGCTTTGTTATAAGCTTCAAGCTCAACGGCGTGTCGCACTGCATCATTTAAATTAATTGGTCTAGCCTGTTTAACACGAATTCTCATATCTGAATTTATTAGAGCATCCATGAATTGTTCTTTTGCCAAAGTTTCTCTTACATCATTTGGGGCTGTTGGATATGCCATGTTTGTGAGACGCCGTATGTCTTGACCAAGCTCTGACAAAGTTTCAGTTGCTTTTTGTCGTCTTTCACGAAGTTGAACCCTATACAACTCTGTCTGGCTTGGTGGGGCAAATCTTTCTTCTAATGATTTTGACAGTTCGTTATAATCATTTTTGTTGCCTGATAAATTACCAAAAACTCCTTGTGCCTGCCCTCTTAAACATATCGCTAGATATAAACCTTTTTCATCATACGACCAGTTGTTTAGTGTGGAACATGCTTCAAAGTGAGCCTTGTAATCTAACCAGTTCCCTGTTCCATCAAAAGTTGCAGGTTTTAGCTTGGCACCACTCTGTTTCAAACTAGCTTTAGCTGGAACTGACATCTTTGGAGTAGAAATGTCTTGTGTTGGTGTTGAGGTGACTGGTTGTTTCGGCTTCTTTCTATTAGTCACAAAACGATCTGGGTTTTTGATTTGATCTGTTGTGTCGAACTGAACTTTTCTACTTTGTTTAGATGTACCCAAAGGTGACGTATCTGTACCAAACATACTGTCTGTGCTTCTTTTATGGTCTTGAAACAACTGTCTTGGCCGTGTTTTGACATCTGTTGTTTCAAGCATACTCAGCTCACGTTCAAGAAATGATATTTCTGTCTGGAGCTTACTGATTTCGTTCCTTCTTTGTACTTCCCTCAAACGTTCGTTCATATTCTCCAGCCGTCGCTCCACATCATCTGCACCATCCATCTTTGAATGTGGGTAAGTGATATTGGTTGATATCTGTTTTATCCCACCGCTGCCACCAAAAACTTCTGTCACGTGTACCGAGCGTAACTACTATTAAACTGTTTATATATATAATTTTCCTTAAGCTATCTGCTTTTGATTGGTATAAAACTTGTATAATGAATTTTACTTAAGCTGCCTTGCTTCTGATTGGTTTGACCAATGATTTGTAAATGATTGTTTGAAACATAAATTAACTAAAAATCAAGCAGATAATCAATTTACTATGCGGTCCTTATTGTACACAAGCTGGTTTCCAACAACCTAAATTTATGACCTTTAACCAGCTGTTTCAAACCGTACGTTTCAACACTCTGTCATGAACCACTCGACCTAGAATGAGTATATGGATTGGAAACCCCACAAGTATGAGCATATGCTGCAAGGATGAGGGTCTGACCTTTCCACAACCCACCTAGGTCCAAACCTTAACACTATTTCAAACCAAACGTCTCAAACAACTAACAATTTTCGCTTAAACCTATGTTTCAAACCTTGTCTCAAACTATGTTTTAAACCTTGTCTCAGACCTACCAAGGTTCAGCACTATAACTTTAAACCATCAGCTTATACTGCGACCCGGACCACTAAAACAATATAGCTATCAAGAGGACCCAGCAAGGATGAGCCGAAGCTGCAAATATGAGGGTGCCTCACCTAAATTATTTATTACCAAAGTCCCAGTTATAATTATGGCTTATTTATTATAAATTATTTCTCCAGTTTCTCTTCGATGTGCACTCTTTGAGCTCCCAAGACGATCTGTCCAAACTGGATGCGCAGTGTGTATTTATATGGCCGTATGACGTCACTCGCCTACGGAAATACCTCTGACTTTTACATAGACCGCCTATACTGATACAATTTGCCGAAATGCACTTAAAGCGCGAAAGGACCAATTTCGCGACACATTTATAACTTATCCTAGGAAACAGCGATCAAAACATGAAATGTTTAATGACGAAATATAGATTTCAAAATGAATTTCCACCTAAAGTACTACTTCACTTTCATAGTCTAGGTAGAAATGGCGGCTTAAGAATTTTATGTCTCGATTTATGCCTCGAACAGAGACATTGAAAGAAGCGAAAAGGAGTAAATTCAGTGGGTTCTATTTAACGAACTGTAATTTTCTTATATAAAAGTTAACATCCCTTTTTCTTTTTGTTTTTCTATAATATAGCGTTATTATGTTCTAGTTCTTCATGGGAATATAAGTCTCTGAAAATCTGATATGCTAGAAAATGTCGAAAAACCGTTATAAAGTAAGTGGATTTTATATGAAATAAAGAACAGCCGGATTTAGTGGTGCTCAGCCTGGTTCTAGATAAGGTTTGCAATGCAAAGATCAGACTTTTATTCCCAGGAAACATAAATGCATGCCCACTTTCGTAGCTACCTTAATTGTACATGTATAGGACTACTAGACTAGTACCAGAAGGTATGCGGTTGTTTCTGAGATGAAACAGTTAAAGGCGTACGCTAGAATTCCCTGTATAGGAGATGGGCGAAAATTTTCCAAATAACATAATTTCTTTAAACTTTGGATATTGAAGGACAATCATCTAAGAAACAAAAATATGCAATAAAAATCATAGGTCACCGGTATCGAAAAAGAGTTATCTGCCCTTGAAAATGTTATTTTTGGGGGAAATGCCGTTTTCAAGGGCAGATAACTTTTTTTCGATACCGGTGACCTATGATTTTTATTGCATTTTTTTGTTTCTTAGATGATTGTCCTTCAATATCCAAAGTTGGAAGAAATTCTGTTATTGGGAAAATTTTCGCACCAAATTCTAGCATACGTCCTTAAAGCATGTATTAGAACAGATCCCTATCCCGACACCCCTCAACACGTTCGCTTGCAAACTTGATATAAGAATAATTTTTATTTCCTGAAATAATTGGACCGGAAGACAGCAAAATTAGAAAGCTCTGAACTTAGACATTTTCTCTTTTTTTGTTGAAAATTTAAAAAGCTGACTTTGTGTCAAATATTCAAGCCCAAACTATGGCAAACAAGCAAATTCAGTGAATTTATATCCACTGCCGAATAGGTTGTTTTGTGAATGATGGGACTATATTTTGAAAGATATAGATCTAACAATTAAAGGGCAATAAATCTGCAGTTACTGAAGAGATCCTGGCGACGGTTGCGCGTGCATCACTGCCTTAAAGTGATCTATATTTGTGTTAAGTTTCATAAAGTTCATGAATGGGTTACTTTGTTTTATTGGAAATTATGAATTTTAAAACAACTAAAGGGCAATAACTCTGCAGTTACTGAAGTGATCCTGACAAAAGATGTGCTTGCAACACCGCCCTATAGAGATCTAAATTTGTGTAAAGTTCCATGAAAATCAATCAATAGGTTACTTAGATACTGTCAAAACTCTATTTGTTACCAAAATAAAGGGGAAAAAGTCTGCTTTTACTGGGTCAAGAGAAATAATACTATATGAGAGCAAAAGTCATTTGCTAAAAAGATAATTATCTGAGGTTTGGTGATTTTAGCTAAAATCATTTTTGAATTATAAGCATCTTCAATTTCGGACGGACGGAATCACGGTCGCACGCACGGACGTACTTACGGACGGACGAATAGCCGGACGGACAACGCCCATTCTATATCTCTCCACCTTCGACGCGGGATAATAATAATATGTCAGACTGCACAGATTGAGGTATCCGCCCCTGACGATTGATTTTTAATGAAAAATGATAAAAATCTTGAGCGAAATTTTAATCGACATTTTCCCTTTTCTCGATTTTTCCCGTAACTTAAACCCTGACATAATGGCCTACCGGAGAATAATAATTCGAACTAGAATAACACTGGCTGTCGATAACGATAACCGTATTTATTTTTATATATGTTTGGTGTTTACACATTATGCAAGAATCATTCATTAATGCGTAAAATATTGAACCCGTAATGACACTAGGCAATTTCTGTGTGACTGTGTATTCTCATTAGGCAAGTCGGCATTCTTTAGATAAAAATGTATCTCAATGCGCATCCGGCTTTCCGTAAAAACAGGAGATACCGAAATCAATTAAGGAGGTAGGTTGCCTTAATATTTGTATGTGCGCATGTCCAACCGGAAGCTAACGAACGATTTACGACGACGTTTACGACAAACTAAATGTGTTTGCATATCCATTCTTCTGAAAACAAATCATGAACCTGTCTTCGATCTGATGCTTTATGGTTTAATAATGCAGAAATAATGAATGAATTGCCGCAGAAACGCTTCAAAACAATGTTGCCTTAAAATGACGTCATGACGTTACGTGTCAGTTACCGCGCAAAATTAATAGCTTTTATTTTGAAAGTATGTAATTCTGTGCATTTTCTTTATTTGAACTATTTTCAAACAGCCATTATTTGCTGAAATATTTTTATCAGTCTTTTGCTCTGAATAATAATCAATATTTTGCTTCTTTTATGTAGTTATATTGAAATGTTATGCGGAATGTAAGAAAATGGATGATGGTAACCAATGTTATTTGGAATATAATTGGGTGAAAGGTAACTTATTACGGCCATTTTCAAATAAAAAACTGGCAGTTTGATTTGTAATACCTATTTTTCAGTTTCCGTTAATAATTTGTTACTTATATACTAAAACTAAGCTCTAAAATTCTTCAAATTTCAGTAGAAAATTATGGTTTCTTGAATTGAATTGAAGTTACTATGGAAACGAAGCCCGTGACCTATATATCTAAATGTAAAGTTCAAAAGCGTTGACACTGGTCTATTTAAGGGGGAATGGTACTTTGTCAAAATTTAAGATTTGCTAATGGTCGTATATACCAAAATAAACTTGAAGATATTTCAAATTTGTATCATCATCTTTTAGAGCGATAAAAATGCGTATGACGTTACCATGACGTCGCAAACATGACCCGTTTTCGCGCTTTTTACGTCCGTTAATGGTAGCAATAAAATGGTATAAAACTCGATACTACAAACGTATTGTTGGCGTCAATGCATTAGATTATATATCAAACGACAGAATAAAGCAATTTCTTAGTGATCATTAACATGAAAAGGTATTTTCTATCCGAATTTTCGAAGGAGGTGCGAAAACAGACTTTTGGTTGTTTAAGAAAATTCAGGAAGAAAATCGATTCTGATCCATTTTGCAAAAAAATGGCCCGTGGAATTTTTGCCAAATTTTTGTATGTAAAAATTTATTATGTTGTTAATGGCTGTGCCAAAATAGAAAAAAGTCACCGAAGCGTTTTTGTAGTACAACCGTTTGAATTAGAGCATTGTGACGCAATAAACAACGTCGCTTAAGACATGACGCAAGCACGTGAATATTTACATTATTAGCCTTATTTTTACACCAGTGGCTGCAAAGATGGTGCTCTCCATACATATGTGGAACTATGCTTTCTAGCGCCTGTATTAATACAGCTACTCCTTTTTGTTTGTTTTGATTGACAGCGTATATGAGACAGCGTATATGAAATTTTTAATGATGATTTCACTTTTTCGGTTAATGATGGACAGGCTCGACTAATCTTTTCAAGTTTATTTCCTACGATCCGTTTTGTATGTGCTGGATCTGAAACTTTTACAATGTAAGAATTAACTTTCTCCCTTGTTTATTTCGTTGCTGCAGAGTCATCGTCCTCTATAATATGTTTGTACATCAGTCCAGAATTGCTTGCCTCTTTATGCAATTGAGCACGAATATCGGGCTCCATAGCTTTTACAGAATTGCTCCAATTTTTTGGCATCTGTGAAGTTGACCATATTTAATTGTTTTCGTGTAAACTTTGATAAGTTTTCACACAGTTATTGTTACTTTTAAACATTACATATGTTGCAACAATATTTGTTACTTATTTATAAACTTGAACCCATACAATAAAACAGTTATTGACTGTTAAGCCATCGGATATGATGTGATATTCAACGGAAGAGGACAATATTGACCCCTTCCAGTGAATACCATAGCATATCAAATGGCTCAAGGGTCAATAATAATATAATTTTCAAAACGAAATTAACATAAATAATTGAAGTTACTATGGAAACGAAGCCCGTGACCTATATATCTAAATGTAAAGTTCAAAAGCGTTGACACTGGTCTATTTAAGGGGGAATGGTACTTTGTCAAAATTTAAGATTTGCTAATAGTCGTATATACCAAAATAAACTTGAAGATATTTCAAATTTGTATCATCATCTTTTAGAGCGATAAAAATGCGTATGACGTTACCATGACGTCGCAAACATGACCCGTTTTCGCGCTTTTTACGTCCGTTAATGGTAGCACTAAAATGGTATAAAACTCGATACTACAAACGTATTGTTGGCGTCAATGCATTAGATTATATATCAAACGACAGAATAAAGCAATTTCTTAGTGATCATTAACATGAAAAGGTATTTTCTATCCGAATTTTCGAAGGAGGTGCGAAAACAGACTTTTGGTTGTTTAAGAAAATTCAGGAAGAAAATCGATTCTGATCCATTTTGCAAAAAAAATGGCCCGTGGAATTTTTGCCAAATTTTTGTATGTAAAAATTTATTATGTTGTTAATGGCTGTGCCAAAATAGAAAAAAGTTCACCGAAGCGTTTTTGTAGTACAACCGTTTGAATTAGAGCATTGTGACGCAATAAACAACGTCGCTTAAGACATGACGCAAGCACGTGAATATTTACATTATTAGCCTTATTTTTACACCAGTGGCTGCAAAGATGGTGCTCTCCATACATATGTGGAACTATGCTTTCTAGCGCCTGTATTAATACAGCTACTCCTTTTTGTTTGTTTTGATTGACAGCGTATATGAGACAGCGTATATGAAATTTTTAATGATGATTTCACTTTTTCGGTTAATGATGGACAGGCTCGACTAATCTTTTCAAGTTTATTTCCTACGATCCGTTTTGTATGTGCTGGATCTGAAACTTTTACAATGTAAGAATTAACTTTCTCCCTTGTTTATTTCGTTGCTGCAGAGTCATCGTCCTCTATAATATGTTTGTACATCAGTCCAGAATTGCTTGCCTCTTTATGCAATTGAGCACGAATATCGGGCTCCATAGCTTTTACAGAATTGCTCCAATTTTTTGGCATCTGTGAGAATGAGAATAATAGCAGCATGCCGAACGATTTTTCCATGAAAAATGCCAGACGAAGGGTACTGCTGTAAGTATTTTAGCTGTGAAATTTGTTTGAATAAATGCAAATAACACGAAAATATAACTTACGTTAGAAATAATATGTTTTAAAGCTACATTAACAAGAAAGATAATTTTATTCAATATTTTGTTATAAGAAATTACGACAAAAAGCAAGATATAAGCTATCTTAAACATCTCTGTTGCCATGGTTACTTTAAACTTTAAGAAAAATAGGGTACCATGTAAAGTGCTTGGTATTTTGCTAATAAACGTACCCAGATATTCGATGTTGGTCATTAACAGAATGGCACTGAAGCCGTCGAAAACCCCGTTTTTATACATAATTGTTTAAAAATGAGAGAAAATGCGTTACGATGGAAACACGAGCCCCGCGACATATACATTTTAAGCTTATATTAGAAAGCTAACGCGCATACTAGTAAAATTATCAATTATGCAGACTTCTACGGATATCAATGAAACTAAAATACACTGAAAAGTGTTAAATATCCGTATTTTCCTTCTTCTTTCAATATAAAATATCTGTGGAGGGTCATGTTCTTCAAACCTGGATAAAAACTGAACTTGAAGGGACAGAGATAAACGAAATTGAGATTGCAGCAGTTAAAACATCATATTACACGAAATACAAACAATTGCTGCGGTTCAACTAATTTGAATTTACCCTGGTGACAAGGTAACCTACCTCCTTAAGGGAGATACGTGATTTGCCAATTGACATTAATGGTCCACGACCTTAAAATTTAAATAAAAATGGTTTTTATTAATTTAATAAATGAAGGAAATTTCTTAATGTTTTTCGTTTATTTTATTCAAGGACTGAACTCATAAAAATCAAACTACGCATGATTCAATTTCCTAAAAGGCTATGTAATTACTTCCACTAAAGATGATTTTAGATGTGCATTTTTTTTTTGGATTTCAGTTTAAAAGACATCAGTTTCATAACTTACTTGATATTATTACAATCTGAGCTTACTTACAAGTTTTGAAACTGCCTGTTTAAAAACGTTTAGAACCATGTTTCTAAAGAAAATTGAACAATATAATAAAAACAGGAAGAGCATGTTTTAAAAAATATATATACACCATATAAATAAATTATATCTATCTAAAATATGTTATCTTATTCCCATACTGCCTGCTTTCTGGAAAAGGGACCTATAATGTAGCTACACCTCCGGACATTTCGCCATGTTAGATATGTTCTAGAACTTTTGAAGATCATTTTGATGCATTTGCAATAAAGTCCGAGTGCTTTCGTTGATTTTTTTATTTGATCATATTTTATCCATTTTTAGCGCATTTGCGCGTAAACCGGGGGTGGGGTGGGAGGGGGGTGTGGGAGGCGCAAATGGTCATTATTTGACTTGTGGAATGTATTTTACATAAAATAAGACACTTTTCATGCTTATATTCGCATGCTTTCGGGTTGTTTTCTTGAAAACGAAAGTAGAGTGTTTATTCTGCGGACCGCTTTCTGAAATGCGGCAATATGAGGGTACCTGACTTCAGTTGACTTGCATTTCACTGCATACAACACCCCTTTTTCGTTTCGTTTTCTTGTAGCAAATGCATAGATGTCTTGTGGAAAATAGGTCTATGACGGAGTGAAAATCTAGAAACTGTATCAAAGTGGATCTGAAGTAGCTGAATTTTATATGAAACAAAGAGCAATTTTTTTTATTGGTATATACCCTATATGCTTTTTAATTTTAACGCAGATCGACCTGCGATCTGCGGCGGTGAGAGGGAAATAACTGTATTTCCATAGGTACACATTGTAATGTTTTGGGTTGTAGGCCTTTTTATTAAATCTCTCTTTAATACTTTCGAGTGATGCTGCAAACATAGGGGTCAAATAAAGTGAGATAATTATGGTTCTGATCAATGTCCTTCGTCATTGTGTTAAGTTTCAGTAATATGCCTTTTGAAGTTTTGAAGAAATGCTCCGGACTAAAGTGTAACCTATTAGACAGACACGTGAAAGGAAGGTGATCATTACCACAGCCCTTTCGCCTTTCGTTAGGGGATATAGTATGATTTTATGTAAATATCATTTTGGTATTTATGTACTGCTTTGGGATCTCATAAAATTAAATATTGATTAATGTACATTCATACCAATATTCTTCGTTACATTTGTGTAAACATGGATTACAATATTTGTTGGTATTATATTGATACATGTTCATAACAATGACATAGTATACAGAGTAACTTGTAACAATCTTGAAACTGAATGCGAAACATCGTAACATATCCCATGCATGAGATCTCTACTTTACTGATACACCAATACATATGAGCCGCACCATGAGAAAACCAACATAGTGCGTTTGCGACCAGCATGGATCCAGACCAGCCCGTGCATCCGCGCAGTCTGGTCAGGATCCATGCTGTTCGCAAACGGTTTCTCTTATTGCAATAGGCTTTGAAAGCGAACAGCATGGATCCTGACCAGACTGCGCGGAAGCGCAGGCTGGTCTGGATCTATGCTGGTCGCAAACGCAATATGTTGGTTTTCTCATGGCGTGGCTCAAATGTGTCAATGTTTCAAAATATCGCAGTTGAATTAGCAGTTTAAACAAGAAAAGAATAAGGTCGGGTCTTAATAAATAAAAAAATGAAAAAACGTCAGGTTATATAAGTATAAACCTTTGTTACGAAGGATTTAGTAACAAGAATGCCTACATATACCACTTCTAGTCGCAAAAATGAAAAAAGAAGAAGAAAAAACAACAACAGTGCAATAACAAGAGCGCCGCCATGCGGGGCAATATACGCCCGAAGGCTTACATCATAGGATTGGAGCAAAATTTTAAGAACTTGACTGTTGTAGCCCCAAAGGACTGGAACAACAAAAGGAAAACTTCAAAAAACAAATCTAAGTCCACAAAAAAAAAAAATCAAAGTCTACAAAAAAATCCTTATCAGGTATAGGTATGTAAAAATACACCTTAAAATTGGAGGTACCATCCATGTTGTACCACAGAAAAGTGGTCTCGGTTTTTCCCTACGGCCAATAATAAAAAAGTTTCAAAATAAGCTATTTATAGTAACATAAAAGGGAAGTAATTCAAAAAAAAATTATTGTAAGTACAAAAAAGAGATCTGCCAAATAAAAACAAGACCACTGCAATGCAGAGCAATATACACAAAGCAAAGTCATATATGACCTTTGACCCTTAAGTGTGAGCTTGACCTTGAAGCGAGTCATCCGGAACATGCGCTCTGCACATCGTTACAATGTGGTGAACATTTCTGCCAAGTTTCTTTGAAATCCTTCCAGCAGTTCAAGAGTTACAGAGCGGACACGAAACAAACTGATATGACTTTTGACCCCTAAGTGTGACCTTGACCTTGAAGCAAGTCATCTGGAACATGCGCTCTGCACGTCGTCTTGGTGTGGTGAACATTTGTGTCAAGTTTCTTTGAAATCCTTCAAGGGGTTCAAGAGTTACAGAGCGGACACGAGACAAACTGATATGACCTTTGACTCCTAAGTGTGACCTTGACCTTGAAGTGAGACATCCAAAACATGCGGTCTGCACATCGTCTCGGTGTGGTGAACATTTGTGTAAAGTTTACTTGAAATCCTTCAAGGGGTTCAAGAGTTACAGAGCGGACACGAAATTGCTAACGGACAGACGGACAGACGGACGGACAGACGGACAGACGGACACCAGCGTCATAACATAATACGTCCCTTCGGGCGTATAAAAAGCTGTTGGTGAATTAAATGGGGAGAAAAACGGTTAACTCCCAGTGAATATGTGTAAATACATAATTGATATAATCGGTACAAAATAATTTTAAAGGAACACTTCTTATATTTAGTAAATTGTTATAAATAAGTTATCCATCGTATATGATACAAGCCCCTGCTGGAAATATGTTAAAGCATTTTATTTTACTGAAAAGGTGTGAATATTGACTAAATTAAGACAGAAACCCAAAGTGGAAATAACCAGAGTTTATACATGCCAGGTAAACAGTGCATTGGAACTTCGGTGTGGGACTGATACAAATCGAAACTAATTTGAATAATTTTGAACCAGTCAGAGATATCCGGGTATTTATTAATCGACAGATTTCACCAAACTTTAAGTCTTACTACTCGACACGTTTATTGCATTTCACATTTTTACATACGAAATATCAGCGCCGCTTTAATAGTTGAAAATTTATATAGTGAAAACTGGAAAATTTTGTTTCATTGACATAAATATCTGCCAATATCAAAATAATGATAAAGGTCATACTGGTGAAAGTGATCTTACCTTTAAATTTATATAAAATATTTACAAAAAAATGGTAACGTGCAATCACGTTATATATCACTATTTTTCTTTTATAAATGCAAAATTGCAAAATTGAATAAAGCAGAAAAATTCCTCAACGGTCCTGTAATTTTGTAAAATACATCAAAGAAATACATTGATCGCTTACAAACTATTTATAAGAGTAATGTTTGTACAAAATATTTTAGAAAGAAGAAAAAAATGTTATGGCAAAAACAATGAGAACCAACACTGAGAAAGTTTCAGCAAATCTGTCCATATTTCGTTAAATACCTTATGCAGCGATCGGTTATACATCAGAGTTTTAACACACATAAATCATACAAAAGAAAAAAAAAACTATTGTACAAAGTTAAAAATTGTTCAGATTATATCGCGGATTATAAGGTGTTGTTCAGTTCGTGTTCGTGTAGGGCGTAAATCGGAGAAACCATATTTAGGTTGTAAATGTTTCAAAATTAAGTAATTTAGAACCAAATTGTATTTGAACCTCAAAAAATTGTTTACTACAGTCAAACTTGTGCTAGCGACCACCCGTGAATAGCTACCACCTGTCGACAACGACCGGTCTCTGGTCCCCCGTAGAAAAATGCTCATAAAAAGGCCGTGAATAGCGACAACCTGGCGACCGCGACCAGCCACCGGCCTAATTCATTCCCAAGGGTCATATTTGCCTCCCAGTAACGACCAAGCTGGACCGTTCCGGCATGAAAATATTTGAAATCCGCCGAATTTTCACTCTTTTCGCCTTATAGCAAACATAATAATTACTGCTTGAATGAAAATTTGCAAGTTTGCACCGGCCGAATTAATACATAGAACATGAAGAAAGCAAGAACCTGTAAAAATACTTTTTATCAGCGTGATAATGGCTAACTGAGAAGTGACCCTTTCCCCCCGAATAAAGACCACCTGTGAACAAAGACCACTTTTGCTTGTTCCGAAGAGTGGTCTTTGTTCACAGGTTTGACTGTATTTGTAAATTTATGAGACAAACACACAATATTGATTTCTCTATTTTCTTCTTTAGTAAACAATCGGGTGAAGCACATGACTTATGCATAATCTTGAAATCGATACATGTATATGACAAACGTAATTAGTATTTGTTTCTATTTACATTTCATGCGTGAGCCAGAAAAATCCCCCATCAGATGATGTCACATTATAACAAAAATAAGTGAACAAGAAACAACTATTTGTACACCAGTTAACCATTTGTGTTCAGAGATACAGGACAGAAGATTTGTGGTGAGTTTGTTATTATTTGTATTGAAACACTTCATCACAGATAATTCATATTTAACAAGATTCATTTTATGCGAACCCGTTTATCCTGGTATAAATTTCGAGGCTCAATGTGAACGATATAGAAAACATTATTTAAGTCGGAAAAAAAAGCTGGAAGTAATAGAAACCTAATATCAACACGTTAGAGTGAAACAGCTGCAAAATAATACATTTATATTTTCATTCTTCTGTTTAGTGCTCCTCGAAATATTTCGAGAGCATATAGTTTTAATATTTTCCTTCCTCCTTTCCTATTGAACTAGGAGTTATGGCTCTTGAAACTTAACAAAATGTTGTTTTCTGCATTATTGGAATAAACACTGCTATAGAATTACGGTCTGCGGGAGCTGCGTCCTTGGAATAATATGACCTTTCCCATTGTATGTTTATTCTTGTATTTATTGTGCGTTTAATTCCAGACAAAGGTTTCAAGGGACTAATTCAAGTACATCACTATATAGTGAACTTGCACATATTGATTGGGCACATAATACCGTGCCAAGTAAAACTAGTAATGACGTTTTAATTTAATACCGCATCTAGATATATCACATATCTCCACTTGATCTATCCTGAACCTATACATGCTAGGATGCATTAAGAACCATATAGTATACCTTGAATACTTCTTATCTCCCTTTAGACTTCTTTTCAATTTTTTAATAAAATAACTGGAAATATCGACTCTGATAAACAGCATGATGTAATTAATTAATTACCATAACACTGTTGCAGATTATTTGTGATATATCTGCGCTCTTGTATTTTTTCTTGAACAATTTAGACATGACGAAAATAAAGTTTTTTATCGTAAGTATAAATTTGTTAAACATACTTAGCCTAAGGAATAATAGGAATGTAAAAACTATTATATTATATTTGTCACAGTTGTGCATTGACAATTAGATATATTTAGCCAAAATTTATTAGAAATGCAAATTTGTAAAATTATTATTTCCTCCATTTCCTATTTTGGTTGCGCAACCAAGACAGATTCGAAATAAATGAATTAGGAAGATACACGCGGTTTTAAAACTTTTATTTTGGTTCAGATCGTTGAAATTTCTAAATATCTTTCAAATGAAATCTAAAACTAAAAATTATATTGAAATCAAAAGTGATACTCCGCTTTTAACACACATGTGCACGAAGTTCTCATGGTGAGCTTTTAGGATCTTTGAATGTCCGTCCGTCGTCGACAATTTCTTTTTTTTTGCATACCGGACCCTCTACCAAACTCCTTCAGAATCATTCTGTTTCGATAAAAAATAACAACCTGGGACTGGGGCTTGTTTTATCTGTATTGTTATATGGAAAACTTTGAAAATCTTTTCCTCTGGAATGTATTGTCAGCTTTCAAAATTATTTTACAATAATCTTCTTTGCGCGACCCTCTTCCATATTCCTTCAGATAATCCTTTCTATTAAAAACCATGGCCGCCAGGGGCCGGGGCTAATTTTCCCTATATGGTTATATGGAAACATTTGAAAATCCTTCCCTCTAAAACCGCTGGCTCGATTCCAAAATATTTTGACGGTGATGTTCCTTGGGTGACCCTCTACCAAATTTCTTCGAATCATTCTGTTTCGTTTAAAAGCATGACACTAGTGTTTTACATATAGGCTTAAAGAAAAAGTTTGAAAATCTCCCACTCTCAAACCGTTGGTACGACTTTAAGATAATTTCACATGAATATTCCTCATGTGACCCTCTACCAAATTCCTTCAGATCTTTTTGTTTCGTTGAGCTAGTGGTCTCTATATCACTTTCTATCAAACTGCGGGAATCTTCTCGGTCCGGTTTCAAAATAATTTGACAGAAATGTTCTTTGGGTGACCCTCTACAAAATTCTCATATATCTGACTGGTGACGGATATAGTTTTCCCGATATGACTATACCCACGGAAAATTTTAAAATCTTCTCTGAAACTGCTGGTCCGAATTAAAAATAATTGCACACCATGGCCGACCCTTCCCCAAATTCCATATGCTCCAATCCACAATATCCCCCAAACCCCATCCTCTACCCCCAACCCTTCTACCCCACCCAATATACATTGTTTTATATTTTTAGTTTCTTGTGTTTCTTGATTTTGCCTCTAAGGATCAGGTCATCATTCCCTCTTCCCACATTAGCCCCATCACTCCTCCCCACCCCAAAATTAGAAGAGAGAAAGAAAAGCACGCATTATTTCCATAAATATCTATGCATGGTGGCTGATTTCTGCCATGTCGAGTTATCGTGTACGACGAAAGCATGCCGGCACGACAAATACAAAAAAACTGTAATTTTGTCTCGCTGTTGTCCGGACAAAGACACAAAAATACAACAGTTCGACGAATGAATGGAGCCATAACGACATTTTACCGCTAATACTAAAACTCGACCAGAAATTTCCTTCGCCCCGCAAACACGTCAATTAGACGTGACAGATATCAGCTACCATACATTGAGAATAATATAAATTTATCATACAAACTTAGACATAGATATGGCTTAATGTAAAAGATATTAGTTTTCATCTTTTGAAAATAACTGATGTTGAAATCTTGAATACTAATAATAGCTGTAAGAGTCATGTTTTTACACAGTCAAATAGTAGAGTCATACAGGAATTTCCTTATTCGTTATCTTTCAGCCACATCCGGACACGCTGTAGATCTTTTTATTTTGAATAATACTTGACCCCTTCTTCGTCATAATTGTACAAGGATATTATTCATTTTAAACTTCCTCTTGTACCTAACGCGAAATATTCATTATTATATACTTGTTTTTCAGTAGAGTACAGTGGAACTATTATATAGTCCCATAAAATCCTATATATATTTGGTATTTACTGACTCGAGCACTAATCACGCCATTGCGGAATGAAGTGTAAAGAATCTCATAGTCCTTTTAAATGTTTCACTTTTATGTCGAGGCCACTCCTTTGTTACCTTTAATCAGACTTCATGTAAACTAGGTAAATATTTGTGTGCGGTGAACAGAATCCATGCGCCTATATTCAAAGTCAATGGAACGGTAATCCGACCACTTTTTAAGTTATCAAAGTACATTATTTTTGTTGCATCAGATTGTGTGACTTTCCGTCTAAAGGTCTAAAGTGGTATTCAACAACCGTTAAGTCATATACGGCGGTCAGTGAACCTATCATTCATTAACAGTATTTATCCTTTCTGAGCAAAGAGTATCTTCCTCAAATGAATTAGGGAAGGAGGGTGAATAACATTCGAAGTATCAAAACAAATCATAGCGGAGAAAAATATGGTGTGTGTGTGGTAGATGAGTACGGGGGATTCTTCGATATGCCACTTAAGCTATTGTTTGAATCAACCAGTCTTTATTTTTACAACGAATTTACAGTTAAACTTCCATTTAAATCTCATGTAAAATGATAGAGTATTTATTAGTTTTCTTTAGATTTTGTTTTGAAAAACCTAGGTAACCGATTGAGTCTGACAGGATTGAGTGTATCATTATTTCTCTGTTTAATGAAATAACTGTCTTTTTTATTTCAGGATAAAGGAAACACACATTTACCAAAAGATGGCATTCATAATAACTATGCTTAAATCGTTCATTTCGCTTGTTTTTGTATGTGTTTTCTGTCCAATCTGGACTCTTCAAATGTGTGCTCATTCTGATACAGATACTTTTACCTGTGACAATATAGTCCCTGTTGCTTTGCCTATAAATGTCACACGCGTTTTTATCAATATATATTCTGGTGATAAATACTTCAATGCTACCTTGTTTTCTCACCAAAGCTGGCGATATGTAACATTTTTAGACATAATGGCGCAGTACAATCAGGAGTATGTGTTTCAGCACACTGAACGCTTTGCAGGAACTTCGATTTCAAGGGGACAGTATTAAAGAATTTAGTTTGGACACGTTCCACAATGTTAAACACCTAACAGAACTCATGTTTTCTGAGTGCATCTATTTGAACATGAACAATGTCATTTCAGCTCTTCTAAATGCTCATATTACAATCGAAACTATGTCTTTAAACGACGTATCCAGTGGGTCTGAAAACAAATGTAATATTAATGACATATTCTATGATCTCCTTCAAATGGCAAAGGTTAGCAGTTTGAGCTTACGGAGAACAGTCTTTCGTCTGAATAGACTGAAACGCTGGAAAAAGAAACCGACATTGTTAAAGGCACTTGATGTTACCAAAAATCATCAGTTATCGTACATTGCATGTGAGTTTTGCCCCATTTCTCCAAGGTCTCAAAACATTGAATATATCCACAATTCATGTACATTTTTTCTTACCATACAATGATTTTTTAAATAACAAAACCATAAAAAATTGCGATGAATTAGACAATGAGTTTATGAAAATACTTTACTTACAAGTTGAAAACCTGTATTCAAATTCCATATTTCGACTTCCGGTAGTTATAAATAATACCTTACTGAATATCTCAGACTGTCATTTCAGTTTAAAGAAGTGACATTTTAGAGACAATAGAATAACGTATTTCAATATAACATTTCATTTTCCACTAACTAATATGCTTAAAGAGGTTGATATCTCTAATAACGAAATAAAGTACATATCTCCATCTGCATTTAAAACCACAAGGGTGCTTGAAGTTTTGAATATGAGAAGAAACCAACTGTTTCAAATGGAGCATTTACCAGAATTTAAGGATTTACTCGCAGCTTCTACCGCTTTGAAATATTTTAGTGTGGCCGACAACAACATTTCAAATTTACCACGAGATATGTTTAGAAATAACGTTATATTAGAAGTAATTGATCTAGCAGACAATAATTTAAAGACAGTCACATTTATTTATAAACATCTGGAAAAGCTAAGGTTACTAAATATTGCCAGAAATCGTATAAAATATATAGAAGGTAAAGCATTAACAAACATTCAGTTATTTTTCAAAACACATACTTCTGCAAGCATTGAAATGGCGGGAAACCCATTTGAATGTAGTTGTGATAGTGTTGAATTTATGAAATGGATAATAACCTTGGTACATCAACAACCTGAGAAAAAATATGTATGTATAATGGAAAATGAGGAAGCAGAAATAGATACTGAATCATTAAAGCTTGCGAAATATTTATGTTATCGCACAACAGTTATAATAAGTGTGTCCATTGTAATTGTCATACTAGCCGCTGGGATAATTGTTTTGATAAGACGAAAAAGAAAGGAAAAAGAAAAGTGCAAGCGAAAACTCTTTCTGAAAGACTTTCAAAAGGGTATCTTGAAAGAAAAATATTTATGTCAAATATCATATTCAAGTGAAGATGCGGCATGTGTTCTGAATGTCATAAATCCTACTTTGAATGCAGCTTTAAGGAAGGAGGTACGCTGTGAACGGGATGTCGTTTGTATTGGAGATAAACATTTTTGCTTGGGACGGCCAATTATTGACGAAATATTACGGTGCGTATCCGATTCATGTGTCATTATATTTGTTATTTCAAAATCATTCTGTGAAAGTCGTTGGTGTGAAATGGAATTAAGGGAAGCACATGAAGCAAACAAACCAATCATTCTTATCTTCAAAGAGGAGGTAAAAACAGATGCCATGCCGAGACTCCTCCTCACTGTTTTCAATAGACTAACACGAGCAAAGCTTGTTGAGGACGAAGAACATTACACACTTATCCCAGACCGGGGAAGTCTGTGTGAATCAGTTATCAAACTAGCGGCAGAGGAATTCATAGCTAAAAAAGAAAAATAGTGACTCAGTGGCTAAACTGAGTAGTATGCATAATGTTCAGTCTTACGGTATGCTATGCATGATACGATGTTGAGTGTTTGACACTTTGAGGGGTTTACGATATATTTACTGGCTAATGTTTTATGTTTGCTTAAATGTTCTGAACGACAATGCTATACATTCATGACTTTAATTGTTTTCAGTTATCAAAATATAACATGAGCAAGATAACTGAAATATGTTATCTTATGTTATTTGTTTCAGTTACCGTTTTGAAACTTCACACAATCTGCATGTAACTTCTTTCTTTTATGGGGTGAGTAGGTTGCGTCTGTGGCCGAGCGGTGAAGGTCACTGACATTGAATTACTTGCCCCTCACTGATGTGGATTCAAGCCTCACTCGGATCGTAACATTCTTTACGGAGGGACATGTGTGGTCTCCATCTACAGTCAAAGCAGGGAAGTTGCCATTTGATCTATAATTGTGTCGGTGCAACGGTAAACCCAACAAAAACAAACTGTAAACATTTCTTTATTCTTAAAATAAATTCAGACATTATGCTCTGCGAAGTGATACTAGTAGCATGGTATAGATTGTTAAATACTCTTGCAGTGAATACAGACTTGATTCACATTAAGCCAGTATCGTTATATAATTATATATTAAGCGTAAGTCACATTTTACAGCTCTTGTTGCTTAAGTATCACATTCATAGTTGAATGAGTCTTACCGTATTTGACATTTTCTTGAAAAAAAGGCAAGACCTATGACCACATGATTAAATAAATTAACTGTTCGCACAACGAAGCCAGTTTAACGGCCTGCCGCACTACAGATATGCAATAACATTGTTATAACCTAGAAGAATAATTATTTTTAACTCTATTTCTTTACTGTCTGTATCAGTTTGGATGAACAATTTCTCAACATGTCAACATACTGAGCCATGAATAATAATACGTACAACAACAGATCATGCATATTTTTCTTATCGATATTCATAACCAATAAATTTCCACCTTTTGAACTCAATGACTCAACTGCCTTGAATTTGGTCTGGTTTGTAGGGTGTTTAGTCACACAGACACTGTTTAAGAATGTGGCAACCTTTCGGCTTTGAAAAGAAGAAGAAGGCTAGAATGTCTCACGGGCATTATCACGGGTACGGGCAGGCACCTAGGTAGCACCAATGACTTTTCATAAGCTAGCTTTAAGTTGATATCTTTACCTCATAAAGGACAACTAAATCGCTTGATGAGGTTTGAAGCTATAGACGGGAATGTGATTCGATGCCAATGACTTTTGTACATTGGTATAACACTACAACATGAACTGTGAACAAAAATATGATCACGAGTATGTATTTAAAAGATATATTGTGACTACACTATCACAATTCATTATTTAGATATTTACTTTAAATGCAGATAATTCCTATCAAATATATTAACTTTACTAAATGTATAAATTAATTGTGTATGTATATAGCTAGATGTCATGCAGTAACAGTTGATTGCTTACAAATTTCCAGATTTTAGTGGTAGTACACAATTTTACTGTATTGATTATCAATTATATACCGCTTGCACTATTTTTAACCTAATGCATAGTACATCCGCTCAGTCATACTTGGTTATTACGTGTATATATTAGATTTTTTGTTATCAGAAATGTGAAAAATTATGTAATCTACAACTCTGATGTAAAACAAAATGGCGTCATTTAAAAATCTAACGGAAGTGACTTCTCCGGTCCTTCTATTGACCCTCTCTTTTGAACCAATCAAAATGATTGAATTGAGTACTGGCCCTGTTTTCACGTATTGGCTCTGTTTACCTCATATTGGCTCAGTTATGTTTTTTATTACATACTCGTTTCTATTCCCCGTTAAGTTACACTGGTACCGGAAACGTCAATATTTTTTTCCCTACACTGACGCCTGAATTTCATATCAAGTGCGTGGCGTAATTCAGTGTGTGTTGTTGCACTATTTTTTTTCTATTTAGTTCAGTATTGTCAATCCTGTTCAGGTTATTAAACATATTTATAATAATTACATGATATTTATACGTGTAGATGCGTATGTAATAAAAAGGTTATTATCTTTGCATCGGGAAATATGCATTCGTTCTTCAGCGGAAGAATATTGCGCTCCTAAAGTCGCGCAGTATTTCCGCTGAAGAACTCGACGTGCTAATAACCTATAGGTATTAGCTTTACCTGTTTCATATGATGTTCGCAATTGGTGTAATACAGTGTCTTATATTGTAAAGTTGGATAATAATATCTTGAAAAATCTATCGCTTTTGTTGTAATTTATCCCCCTTTTTATTCAAGCATAAAGATAACTACTGGCAATTATTTATTCATGTAGAAAAAATCAGAAAACTCACTGTTCATTGCATAATTTGAAATATTTGATTTCAAGAAGCATTTTATAACCTTCCTTTGTTTTCAAAGCTATGCAACATTCTTTTTTTATACTTTATTGAGTTATAACGTTTGTATTCATAGTTTTCGTTATATTCATTTTCTCATACAAATCATTCTTCTTTCAGGTAGTAATGTTTAAAAATGATATTTGCTAGGTATATTCTTAAAACTGACTGTGTCTGCATTGTGTTGCAAATCTTAAACAACTTTTACCATGCCGTTTTCTATAAATTTTGTATAATTTATGGACATGTTCTAATCTCTGGCCTGGCCCGGCCCGGTCTGGCCTGGCCCGATGAGCCCAATTTTCAACTGGGCCGGGCCAGACCAGGCCATAGATTTCAATTTCGCAAAAGATTGTGATTTCTATAGCATCTTTAAAATGACTTTTGGAACTTATTGAGGAATAAGTTTGGATATTTCAGACATTATATAAATACATTTTGAATTCCCACTCTGTAAAATTATACACCTGGGAATAAGCCTGTAGCTAACATAACTATTAAGTCTGATTTAAAGGTGATGCCTGATTAATTGTTATGACTATTATCAGGGGATCTCCACCTCAATTGACACTTGACTGGTGGTTTGGTTTTCCCCCAATTGAATAACCTAACTAATTATTATTATTTTGTCTATTGAGGATTATTTAGTATTGTCCGAAATTATTGAACTAGCACTCAAGAATATTCCGTATGCTTCCGTAAAAAAAAAAACTCGGTGCCCAAACATAAATAAAAATATAAATACTGAAAACCAAATAAAATATAAACATTTCTTTATCGCCAGGTCGTAAATGCAGATATAGTTGTGCTGACAAAACGTTCAGCTACCAATCTCGGGACTGTAAGTTCGAAACCCCTGTTTGACCATTTTCATTATTGTTTTTTTTTAAATTTCATCTGTAAACTTAAAATGCAAGAAAGTTGTCACTTATCGTGATTTACTGTTCATTTATTGAAAGAAATACACAAGTATTTGACATTCTTTTACATACAAGTTATTACCATAAAATGTTGTAAGAATAAAAACAGTATCGATAAAATGACATTATACTGAGTTAATGAAAACAATCTGAATTGAAATCGAATAAAGCGATAAATAAATTTTGTAGTTTAGGTTATACACATACTGAATATTTTTGTAGGATTGTTTTTATAATGATCTAAGTATGTGGAAAAAAATCCTACAAAGTTTTGTGAAACAGGCTCAAGAGCATCTTTTAGCGTTAAATATATCACTTAGAAATAACGTAAACACAATGCACCATTATTTTTTTTTTGTGCAAGAAAAATATCAATAATCTAAAATGCCAACACCCTGACAATGAGTTAAAGGTCCCACAATGAATATTAGTTTTATTACTCTTCCATAAACTGAACATCAGCTTAACTATACCAAACACACATTAAAATTTCAACTGAACAGTTAAAAGGTCAGCTAAGGATAGTAGGGACACACAACCTGTAATTACAATTCCCAAAGAGATGCATTCACTGCATGCAAATATTCAGTTATATTGCAGCAGGTAAACTTATCAATGAAATTAGCCATTAGTTTTAAAACCAAGTGTTAAAGTTGACTTTAAATAATTTGATCACAAAAAAATGGGTAGTTATCATTTAGTTACACCATTTTCTTTAGTGCAAATCTGTATTTCAAATATTAAGATGAATTAACCCTATAGAAAATTCATGCGGGATCCCAGTGGAATCCCCTGGGATTCCACCGGGATGTCGAAATCCCGCCGGGAATTCATTCATTCACCGGAATTATTTTGCAAAGAACCGGGATATTAGTGGGATTCCCGTTTGGCATAGCGGAATTCCCGGTACAGTTCCGGGATAATCAGAAAATAAATACCAGGCTGGGATTTTTATGCTGAGACCGGGATATCGGAAATATGAAATTCCGACACATCTATAATAAAAGAAATAAATGTGACGTTATACTATTCTAAATACGAATAAAATCTGAAAATATCGATTTCTTAGTGTTGTTGTAAAGTCAAAAACTGATATCGGTCTTAGAAAAGTAAATACAGGTATTTATAGGGTTCGATATAAATTGTGAATTAATAATGAAAATCAATTAATCGTGCAATTGCCGTAATAGCTGTATTTTACTTTATTCAATTAACAGTAAATTGAAACTTTTGAATATTCGAAATACCAACAAGAGATGTCAAAGAAGACGGTTCGCCCGACTATATCTATTTATATTTGTAAAATTAGACATATTTGAGGAAACTAGAGCAATATTTGCAATATTTGAAATGTGATCAATACAACAAACTTGCAAAACAGTTTAGGTTTAGGTCAAATCCTTTTACTTTTGGCGTGCATCAAACCTTTATCCCGAAATTCAAAGTAAAAATGGAACAAAATTCATCACCTTTTAGTTTTATGTATCTTAAGCCATGTGAATGATGATGTATGACACGTATTTTAAGTTCATATAAAACCCGTCTTGCAGAGACAAAAAAAAAATTAATTCATCAAAACGTTATTCTGAAACTCTAAGTAAAAGGGAGGACAATCCTTGAAATATCTGTGCGAGACGTATGCTCCATGTGTCATAAGATTTTGGTGATGATGACTGACAAATCAATCGAGTAAAAACGGATATTAAGTGAAAATGCACTAAAACATTATTCAAAGTACGGAGGCAGACGTGGACGCCTGGGAGAGTAGTAGTTCGTATATTCTACAAAAAAAAAACACATACTTTTTATGAAATAGTAAGAAAAAAGTCCTTTAATCCGCGTCATTCTTTTCCTTTGTTTACAAAAATTCTTTTCTATAAATTTTTTGTTGATAAAACGATTACGATAAATCGGTACATGTATTATAGCAACACATTTTCTATAATAAAGGGAAGTAAATGTGCCGCTACTATTTTAAATATAAATAAAAAGTAATTTATTATCTCCCATTCTTTCCGGCCTCTTTCTATTTCAGTCAGAACATTAGGAGAGATGCGTGTTGTTTAATGTGTGCCCTCAAAATATTGGCCGATTTACATGCTTAGTGTTATAGACAAGAACTTAGAAGCATAATTTATGTAAATAAACCAATGTGTATATAAATAACTAGGATTTCACAAAAACATGCAATCAACTGCATTAAGATTTTTTTATACGTGTTTTAGTTTTGCTATAAATATTTTGTGATCTATGAAATAAATTATCAAAAATAGTATTTCAGAAAATATGACCAGAATGAAAAACCATATTACTATTATTATGTACATTTGAGCTATCATTGATAAAAGTTTACAAGAGATGAAGCTAAGTGGAAAGTAACACTGTTGCGTGTATATTTTACAAATAGAAGCCAATGTATGTTACACTTATTTGTTTGTTATCATTTTAAGTTAAAAATGAAATAAGTTGCAGAAGTAACATAAGAATCTGTCTCTCAGGGAAACATTGAATTTTCATTCTTATCTTGACAACCTGAAGGCTTCTTTAATGTGGACATCATCTGCTTTAGTTTGTAAAAGATTTATTATTATTATTATATTAAACATTAAACCAGCATGTTAGCGCAGACATTAACAACTGGGAACGGATACAATGCGCCATAAGACGGAATGCACACAAGTTGAAGTTATTGTGTTCCGTTTCGACATTTTATTTTAGTATAATGGTCAGCATTTTCCTCATTTATTGCGTATTTTATACCGATGATACTTCTATAACTGATTTCATGAATCGTGATTTCACATCCGTCATACTGTTTTTATAAATTGTTTTTTTTTTTTAGTTAACAAGTAATGATATCATATTTTCACATAATCTTTTGGAAGTTGTATCAAACTTATGGAGATCATTTTAAATAAAAGCCAATATTTAATTAACGCTGAAGGGACTTAAGTACAAATTTTAGGCGAAGAATATATATAAAAGATTTAGAGCACTGAAGCGTTTAAAATTATTGGTACAAATTTGTTGACATAAAAGTTTTGCAGGAAATGCCCATAAATAACTCAAAATATTGTGCAGAAGGTAGTAGACTGTTGCAACATTTTTGAAATGCAGAAAATATACATTCTTCTTGCATTTTTACCAATATCTAACTTTTATCTCGCCATATCATTTTCATGTGTCATATATTACAGTTTATGCCAAAAGTTGTGGAAATGTATATCTTGACAAATTTCACCAAAGCTGTCCTGGCGGGTAGCTTTAATGTGACGCTGGAGCGACAAGTATGATATTGAGTTTCCTTCTTTGTCTTGTTTCATGAAAAACCCAGACGTAAGATATTGACAGAAAACTAATTTGATGATTTTTTTTCTGTTAATTAAACGAATAAAATTATTGTGTCATCGAATTTATTTTCTTGTAAAATTACATTACGCTACCCCTACCCCCAAATTAAACGACAGAAAAATTCAGTATTTTTTTCTGTTTCTCCTCTTTTTTGTAATCAATATGAGCCTCGCCATGAGGAAACCAACATTATGGCTTTGCGACCAGCATGGATCCAGACAAGCCTGCGCATCCGCGCAGTCTGGTCAGGATCCATGCTGTTCGCTTTCAAAGCCTGTTGCAATTAGAGAAACCGTTAGCGAACAGCATGGATCCTGGTCAGACTGTGCAGATGCGCAGACTTGTCTGGATCCATGCTGGTCACAAACGCACTATGTTGGTTTTCTCATGGCGCGGCTCATATGACAAGCTCATTTTTATTCCGTTTTACGTAGAATTTAAACGAATAGTCCCGTGTTACTGTGTAATGATATTATTCAACGTTAAAATCACGTTGATCAAGACTGAAATTATTTATCTCGCAAGTTAATCATAATACATGAAGAATCACTATCGATGTTCATGACATAGTAAACATTTACAAATTATTTTTTATTTAGCAAGTACATGTACCTGTATACAATTCCATCAAAACTCGCTATTAACTATGCGTTAAGAAAAAACTCAATATTTTATGCATTTGATAGCATTTAGGTTAGCACATTTTTCTTAAGTTTCTTAGGTAATATTCGAGTTCTAACCGATCAGGCTTTAGAAAATCTTAACGAGGTATACCGTCCTCGGAATTGATGAAGGTAAAACATAGTTAAAATGAAGAATATTTATTTTAGTATTAGCAAATGACGCGGAATTGTAATCGCCGAAGAATAATTCCTTGTGTAACCATATAACCATGTATAAAAATATCTAATTTATCTAACTTTTTTTACATGATTTCGAATATAGCTCAATAATCTGAAAAGCACCACGGGCAAACTGCATTTATTTGCTGTACAGATGTTGTTGCTGTGGACAGGTTAATTCATTTAACATTTTTTTCTAGTTTAAAACAACATCCTTTATAAAAAGGTTCTAGCTCTCAAGAGATGTTACACTTGCATGCAAAGACACAAAATAAAATTTATTCCATAGAGAGTGTTTTTGCTAACATCAAAAACCTGTCAAACATTACAAATATGATTACAGTAATGCTAGATGCTTAAAATGTTAAATGTTCCGTAAAACGTAAAAAGAAAGAATTGTTTTTCGTTTGCTTTTACGGTGTCCCGTAAGAGCTACAGCCGCATAATGTGAGCTCGAAACAAACGTTACTACGATGGTGAAAAATCGTATTTACGAAACATGTGTTCCGTGATTTCGACTTTCCACCACCGCAGTTTAGTGTTTTAATCATCGTGATTTCGACTTTCCACCACGTAGTTTAGTGTTTTAATCATCGTGATTTCGATTTTCCACCACTATATTTTAGTGTTTTAATCATCGTGATTTCGACTTTTCAACATCGTAGTTTCGTTATCTTGACTACATTGAACACTTTGGTGAAAACAAATTAATGAATCTGCTTAATAACCATAATTATTGACTGAGTAAAATCTGGCTCATAATTATATATTATTTTATCTGTTTCATACAAAGTTAACAAAAATATATATGAGATAATCTGAGCCAAGAAAGACTGAGCAGAATATGAACAACGATTGAAAAAAAAAGATTATCTTGTCGGTAGCCAGACTGACCTTTCCAGTTTTCCTTGATTCTGTGTTTTCCACAAGAAACTGTTAGCGTCACGACTAGACTAGCTCCTAAACACTGATACGTTTGTTTTTTAGTTTTATTCTTGAAAGTGTGAATGTAGCCAGTCTATATCCTGTGTCCAATATCATATAACATTTAATAATACAATCCGTTCTCTATCGCCAGCTCAAACATGCAACTCATGTCTTCGTATTTACGAGACATTAGGAAATGTACGTGTACGTGTATATGTGTAGGAGATTTATTTTTTATTTTCATTAGCGTCTGAAGTGTCAAAACTCAGAACGTTACAATTTTTAAACATTTATAAGTTCATAAGGATTAGATACGCTCACATCTTTTATATCACACAAAAGTTATGATATAATTTAGCGACTGCTTTCTAAAATTTCAAAAATCATCACTGGCCTTTAAAACCAAATTCTGCCATCAAAACATGTGTATAATTTCGTGGAGCTGCAACATGCGCTGTAATTATCTTTTAGAATGTATGAACAGAAGCATGATATTTCTTTATGCAGAAAAAAACGGCATAAAATACTAGGAGAAATGTTGTACAACATTTTTAATAAGTTTGTAAGAAAACAACACCTGTAGGCCTTTGAGTTTTTTTTCTATAATTCTTAAATTTCGCTGCAACCGCTATCAATGTTCAACATATATCTATATACTGCTATAGGAGTCTCAGTATTCTTAATCCGTATCGTACTAAACTTGTTATCTGTTATTCACAAGTGACATGTATTAGTGATGCATTGATATTCATTTTATTTGTTAATATCAATACTTACAGACATGTTGTTGCAATATACTCTCTAAAATATTACGCAAGAAACATGTATAAAGTGAGATATTTTCGATACACGATTGCATAATTTATGTTATATGCATATCAAATCCACAAATCAAACGTGCAGGTACGCATGTCAAATTATAAAATCATATGAGCATTTAATTGTAAAAATCACAATTTCATTAAATACACAAACTGAGCACAAAGATTATAACTCAGAATATGTATAAATTGTCAAACGTATCTTTGTGTAGATTCGGTAAGGCGTAGAGGTTGCGGGAAGGAAGTCCGATGAAAGCGGCGAGGACCGTTTTTACAACACGCGAAAACTGGTCAGAAATGATCAACATGCGAGAACATTCTTCTTGACTTATAAAAACTATTTAGATTTGCTGACATTAGGAAAATTATCGTAAATGGAGAAATGTTTTCGTGCTTCTACAGGTATACCTACACGAAAAATGTATTTATTTTCAAATACTAAGTAGGGAAAATAAAGAATTCGAAAAAAAACATTGTCAGAAATAGAAGTGTGTAAGAGTGAGAAAAGGTGTCGCACTGCCATCTAAATGTACCAAATATTTTAGTTCTTGTAATACTAGAATGCTCATTTTATAGATAGTGTGTGTAGTGTCATATTATTTCTGATAGATAGTGTGTGTAGTGTCATATTATTTCTGTTTTACTTTTTCTGTACATGTTGTGGAACTGTATATTGTTGATATCTTACGCATAATCCGCTGGTTTTCATCAAATGATACCCTTGTTCGATAAGAAGAACTGCATGGGCGAATGCCCAGAAAATATCAGTAATATCAATGATAAATGGACGGTTCTTTGATCTTATTTCCATAATAATGAGACATGGCATTATTTTACTTTCTGACTAACACAGATGACAAACGTAGTAAATATACTTGAAATCGAGCGAACGTTACTTTTCAGGAATACATAGCTCTTTAACATATTGCCGGCATATCTAAAATAGCGCAAATTTTGTAAATTTGTAAAAAAAGGTATACTATATATAAAGTCAGAGCACAATACTGTTAACGTGCAAAGTAGTGAGTTCGATACTCAAACAAGGAAAAAGTTCATACTTACGATTTGTTAAAGACAGTATTTCTGAAGGGTAATTTGTTCTGCACCTTTGGTCCATGTTACTTGTGCATTTCAGGTTACAGTTGATAAAGAATCCAGAATCACTTTAGGTCAATTGTCCGTCTTTAATATGATTGACATACTGTTCTTAATTAAGAAATAATATTATAGCAAACCCATGTTTTATAACGCAAATTGCATGAACATCAATAAAAAGGATAAAAAGGCAATCTGTGACCAGATCTTGATCAATGTCTTTATGAACAGGAAATCGTGATGATGATAATGATGATGATGATGATAACGATGATGACTTTTGTAATAAAAATCGGGTGAAATATTTCATTTTTTAATTTCGATGATAAGTATGAAAATATATTAGTTGTAATATTACTGCTGGTAGCTTTTTAATAATACACAATGGTAAAAGTATCTGTTTTAATTGTGTCTGATTTGTGACATTTTGTAATTTCGTTCTGTCGCACTTACACAACAAACGACGTTATTGCACTCCGTCTAACGTCGCCACGACAAGTCGCCTCGCCGAACACTGCCCAGTTCTACAACTTATATCACTTATTCTCGAAATCTCATTCCTGATAGAATCTATCGCCACGAGAGTATGAGAGAAGAGGCCAGTTTCCCTTTTAAATGTTGAATTATTTTTTAATTAAAATTAAATTTTAAATGTCAAGCAAGGGAGCTACTGGTACCATTTTACGCCTTTGGTATGACGCGGCCGGGGAACGAACCCAGGACTCTCGCACTCGAAGCGGACGCTCTACCACTGGACCTTTAAGACTGAATTGTTGATTGCAAAAAGCTACCTGTATTTTCGATTTTTATATGCTTACTCACTTACCTTAAAATTGAGAACACCCATGATCAGAGTTGTTAAAAAATAATCTTATCAACTGCTTGCAATTTTAATGCAACCATCGCTTTGTTTTTTTGGGGTTTTTTTTATCTATTCTTTCCCTAACAGTTGTATTATTAAATTTTATTATCTCCATTTAACTTTCGATGAGAAAAGAAAAAAAAAACTCAGAAGAATTATGCTATTTTTACCTGGAAATTGAAGATATATCATTATTGATACATATACTATTAAATATATTAATTGAATAAAATAAAGGCATAGTAATACAAATAATTTGGTTGCTGTTTCTATTGTGATATTGTTAACGTGACACGCCGATACTTCATGCATGTTGTTTTTATACATATTCGGTTGCAATCTGCGGTGTGAATGAAACAGGGCTCTAATATAGTTTCATGTTGTTACTATGTGTAATGACCCACGGAAAACTCTTTTGTTTGAATTATCAAAATATGTCGAACATCAAAATTTAACTTCCTTTTTTTGTTTTTAGACTAGCTCCCGTCACTATGTTTATTCTTATGTACATATATCAGTTTTCTTCATTAAAGGCAAAGAAAATCTCCTATATAAGTGACCCCCCCAAATACCAGACTTTTTAATCCCCAATATACAAGATCCTGTCTGGTCCACTCTGATAAGGGTCCATAAAACACCGGTAGACTTGACATGTAGCCTAATTATTGTCAGAGAATCATAAATTTTATTGCCTACAGATAAATTGGTTATTTCCTGTGCATTTTATTGATTGGAGTGCTGTTTTTTGGTTTTTTTTGTTGTTTTTTTTTTTTCAGAATGTACACAAAATCATTTTAATTGATAATATAATTTTGATTGCTCAGTCATGTTGAATAATTTCCCCGCCAATTAAATTATAACTCTTATAGCAAAGCAATTCTCACTGACCTCAACAATAAAGGAATTTTTTAAAACTTAATATTTATTTAAAGAGAAATTACAAGTTTGTTTATTCAATAATTATGATCTTTTTATCAAAAGTAACAAAATAAAACCAGAAAAAGATAATTGCTGGATTTTATTAGAAATTATTAAAAGAAGCGTTCAGTTGCATTTTTAATAGATAAAAAAGGAATATGGACAGAAGGATTTTATATATTAAAATGCATAATTCCCCTTGTGTTGTCTAAATAATGTTTTTTTTTTTCATGTATAATAAATCCAGCAATAAAGATATATCATTGTTCAAAATACACATAATTTATTATTTCTAAAAGCTATGTGCCTGAATGCATTTTTTATATTTTTGATAAAGAACAGCAATGATGAGATGTAATTGTTAGAAAACTTGATTTATTTAAAATATGATAAAAACACTGCTGTATCTTATCACATTGTTTATTTAGCGCTATTTCAATCAAGCTTTCTAAACTCGTTATAAAGGTGAGAACTGATTTGCTATAAAGGTGAGAAATATCACCTGCAATTTATTTACTGCACGGTAGCTATACAGTAGCTTATTATGATAAACAGAAGCAAGTCTATCAATGGTCCAGGCTTGTGTATTGGCCATTACCACCAATACGCAGACCTTATCATTCCCATAGGCCACATACCAGGCATACCAGAATCAGTGTCTTTAAGAGGGAAGTAACTTCAGAGGGTTGTTTCTACATTGACATTTTATTGCCCCCGGCTCCAAACATAGGTTTGGTTCAGCAATCAGATAAAATTGTGCTATTTTACCGGCTTAAAATTTTCTATAAAATGTTTCCAGTATTTATAAAAAAAATAACCTTGCAGTCAGGGAGCCAGGCTATTTTGTTTTCTGCACCTTTATTTACAACGTTTAAAAATGTTTGATAAAAATCGATCCGGTTTCACCACCTTTGTTTTCTTCTTCATGTATTCTTCAACAGACCCATCTAAACGTCAGTTACGATTGACCAGGTCACTAGTGAGATAACTCATTACCTTGCTTTGTATTAAAAGGTCGTTACCGCCAGGAAACGCCAGTAAATTCTTTGAAATTCGGACAAATACTTCAAAGTCTACAAGAAAGACAAGAGTTGTAAAATGTTTAGTGGACTGCGTGAAAATTTGATCCGGCTGTGAATAGTTGCTTACATCTTCGTTTCTTAGTTTTCTCAGAGTAGCAGAAACATTGTGGCGTAACAGCAAAAGAGAAAAGAATATACTAGAAATATTTATCTCTCCTATCTATCAAATGTATATTTGATATCAATCTATTCAGCTGATATAATACATATCATATAAAATTATTTGTAGATTGCAAAATTAGCTTACTATAATAGACGAAGATTCGCATGCACAAGTTAATATGACATTTAAAAAAAAATACCGTGTTGAAACATATCGAAATAATATCGTTGCGTCAGAAAATCACGAGGCGCACGTATAACCGATTCGTATTTTTGATATATGTTAAAACATGGTTCTGCTGTATATTATTTCGATTAGATGATATATGGAAGCAGTATATCATGGCGCCTGTTTTGCCAAAATATAGAAGGTCTACGTCACGTCAACTCGTAACTGTATTTTGACAGTGCTAAAATACGGGAAATTTACACGTCCCGCGGAATAACTTTGTAGTGCGAAGAGTTCTAAGCCTTCTTTAAAAAGGTAGATCAAATGTAGTTGAAATCTTTCTCGGTGCCTGTATGTCACAAAATAATATATCAGCGTGAATTCAGATTTGCCTTTTTTATAGAATTATCAATGGTTTTCCACATGTCATTTCTTAAGTAAATGATGAGAAGTAAATGATAAGTATGGCTACTGCGTCGCTAAACGTCATATTATTTGTGTTTGCAAATAAATAAAATAATTTTAATGAATGTAAAAACAACCCAGTATGAACTAGTTATCAGACATAGTTACAGAGCTAAGGAAGCTAGATGTTTAATTAATCTCTCGGCATCCATATCCAAAAAGAATCTGCGTTGCTAAACATCGTTTTATTTATGTGTAAAGTTTAAAATCAGTTTTAAAAAACATCTGAATCTCTTTGACTTGTTATACCTTTATTTTTAGTTTTCGTTTCATGTAAATTATCAATATGGTCGTTTCAGCCGGGAATATTTATATTTAAAAATTAAACGACTGCAGCCAGTATTCTACTTCTTTTTGACATACGTTAATTTCTGTGGGCCATTTAAATAAGTTGCCCTTAATTCTAATTTCAAATTTAGCGTAAATCACAGTTTGAATTTTGTACACAGAGCCTTCAAGGTAGTTTATTTGAAACCTTCTTTACGAGGTGACTTGCAACCCAGTTGTTTCATGTATGCATACATGTATACTTTTATTTGTATATCATGACATACCGTTTACAGAACTAAGACTGGAACATGAATTGAACGTGAATAAATATGCTGACCCAAGCTCCTAAGAATATAAAATATTCAGCCTGTTTAACAGTTTCTAAGTAATTAAATTATCGATCTCGATCAGAAACCTCTAGTACTACCCAATAGCACATTCTCTAATCAGCTCCTGTGTCTATTTTTAGAATAACCTGATAAAACCCAGGTTTGCGGTGTTGTGATTCGGACAAACATTCAGAGAGATGTGTGTTATTTATATAGACTCAATGAATGTTATGTGATGGTTGAATATTGTTTTACACATTATTTTTTTCTGTTTAAGAACTTAAATGGATTCAGACATGTCCTAGAACTCTGTTGACTGAATTACAGAAACATTTACTTTACCTGATGTTTTTATAACATGCAGTAAACTGTTTTCACACCAAATTAGATTACTAGTATATCCTATTAGTGTTGAAATTTAATTAGATTGACTATACTGCGAGCTATGACATTAGTTATAACAAATAATAATTCAGGAGAACTTGATGAATAAAAAATAACATTAAAAATTGGTTTTAACTAAGATTATCATAAAATCAAATCACATATTGTTCTGTATTAGCTCTCTATCATTGGTGAATGTAAACAACAGATGACACCGATAGGAAAACGAACCATTTGTTATTGCAGCCTTAATTAGATTGAAATCTATATCAATAAAAAAAAATACATATTAATATGAAAGTTACATTATGTGATCTGTCAATATAAAACATTTTTTCCTTTTTTGAGAACCAGAGTGGGGAGATCATGAACAACTGTCTTAACTTTGTAAGAAAATTAATATTTTTTTGTTTAAACTAAAACATAATCAATATTTTAGCCGACTCAATGTGACCAATCCAGATGTTGAATGTTTGATCTCAGTGACAATTTGACTAGAGAGAGTAAATCAGAAATATTTTTTTCTCGATCCAAATTTTGTGGGGAAGTTGTATGACAGTTTTCATTACTTCAAAGACTCATGATACATAGCCTAAATAGGACTAAAATGATAATAATGCTGCATCAAACAATAAAGAAAAAAAAAAAACAAGTAGAATCTGTCAGAACAAATGTTACAAATTTATATATGTAACAAAAATTAAAAACAATATATTTTTTTGCATTTTTTACTATCATTCAAGATTATATAAATAATTATTATGTGTAAAAGTTACTAAATTCAAACTTAATTTTCCGTCTTAAACAAAAGTAGAGATTGTAACAAAATACAATCTATTTATTATCATTAACAAATATCATCTAATAACATCGTGGAAAATAATAGTTTAAAAGTTTGTCCAGCACCTTTACTAGGTACATTCATAACATAGCTCAAAATGGGCTATAAAATTACAACCCATTATTAATCCCCCGCCGTAGCGGAGGGATTATAGGAATGGTCTGCGTCCGTCCTTCCGTCCGTCCGTCCTTCCGTCCGTAACAAATTCGTGTCCGGTCCATATCTCCTAAACCCCTTGAAGGATTTTCATGAAACTTGGGTCAAATGATCACCTCATCAAGACGATGTGCAGAACCCATGAGTCAGCCTTGTCGGTTCAAGGTCAAGGTCACAACTCAAGGTCAAAGGTTTGAGCCTGCCATTTTGTGTCCGCTCTATATCTCCTAAACCCCTTGAAGGAATTTTATAAAACTTGGGTCAAATGATCACCTCATCCAGACGATGTGCAGAACCCATGAGTCAGCCATGCCGGCTCAAGGTCAAGGTCACAACTCAAGGTCAAAGGTTTGAGCCTTCCATTTTGTGTCCGCTCTATATCTCTTAAACCCCTTGAAGGAATTTTATAAAACTTGGGTCAAATGATCACCTCATCAAGGCGATGTGCAGAACCCATGAGTCAGTCATGCCGGCTCAAGGTCAAGGTCACAACTTAGGGTCAAAGGTTTGAACCTTCCATTTTGTGTCCGCTCTATATCTCCTAAACCCCTTGAAGGATTTTCATCAAACTTGGGTCAAACGATCACCTCATCAAGGCGATGTGCAGAACTTATGAGTCAGCCATGTCAGCTCAAGGTCAAGGTCACAACTGAAGGTCAAAGGTTTCAGCCTTCCATTTCGTGTCCACTCTATATCTCCTAAACCCCTTGAAGGAATTTTATAAAACCTGGGTCAAATGATTACCTCATCAAGACGATGTGCAGAAATTATGAGTCAACCATGCCAGCTCAAGGTCAAGGTCACAACTAAGGGTCGAAGGTTTGAGCCTTCCATTTGGTGTCCACTCTGTATCTCCTTAACCCCTTGAAGGATTTTCATCAAACTTTGGTCAAATGATCACCTCATCAAGAACTCATGAGTCAGCCATGTCAACTCAAGGTCAAGGTCACAACTGAAGGTCAAAGGTTTCAGCTCTGTATCTCCTAAACCCCTTGAAGGATTTTCATGAAACTTTGGTCAAATGATCACCTCATCAAGACGTTGTGCAGAATTCATGAGTCAGCCGTGTCAGTTCAAGGTCAAGGTCACAGCTAAAATCAAAGGTTTTACCCTTTCACTATCCATAGCAGTGGCGGGGGATTTAGCTGTCTTTCAGACTGCCTTGTTTTTTTTTAAGTTATACTATCGTATATATATAAATCATGCAGATGTTCTTATTTTATCTGCCCATTTCGCCAATTGTTAAGACATTTTATAAGCATTTCTTTTACAAAGAATAAGTCTCATAAATATGTATACATGATCAATTATTACATGTATATTCCATTTATGATTATATTAAAAGATATGAACAAAATGCATAAAATATTCAACCATCTCAGTTAATATGCATACTAGTGCCTTAAATATAAACAAATTTTGCAACACCGGCCAGGTACATCATTTACTGTGAGATAAGAATGTGCAAAATTTGAAATGCAATCCTTACAGTAATTAACTCTATGTGCTATAGAATTCTACTGTCCGAAAATCTCTCTGCCATGTGTGTTTGTTACTAATAATAGGGATGACCGCATTGAGTGTGACGTAGTGATACCTGTAATCCGAAAATGTGCTATTACCAACATCCAGCCCCCTCCCACTCCCTAAATTTCATAGATATCGAATGTGTTGCGAAAACGGATGGCACCTAATCAGACGACACCCCTATCTGACCTTTTCTACTTGTTTCAGAATAGTCTGTATTCCTATTTGATTATTCAAAAAATAAAAACACTACACTTTTCTATGAAAAGTGTTTATTGGTATAAAAATATTCCTCTTTAAGTACTTTTTTTCTGAAAATACACTCCTATTTGAAAATGTTTTACTTGTTTTTTTGTTTGTTTTTTAAATATTATCTTCCTCTTTTATCTAAAAATACATTCCTCTTTGATAAATCTTCTCTCTTTAAACGTTTCGATTTTTAAGGGATAAATTGTACTTAACCCTTTCTCAATATTTTCATTTAGACATCACTCAAACAACTATGTGTAATATTATCGCAGTTATAAAATATTTGGAACAGAACAGAATTTATCTTTTATTTTCTAGACATGAGCTGATCAGCTGATCAATTCATATAAATATCAAGCTCAAAACTTATTACGGTGTTTCGTTTGTTTATTGTATCCTACACCGCGATATACGATGGTACGATGACGAAAACGTGATGGTGCGACGGCACGATGATGAAGCAACGATGGTACGATGTTGAAAAACGCAATGACACGATGATGAAATCGCTATGATGCTATGCTACATGGTGAAATGTCAATGTAATACCGCGTTTTCATCAGCATTTCGACATCGTACCATAGCAACATCAGGATTTCATCATCGTGCCATAGCGTTTTCACCATCGTATCATCGTTGTTTCATCATCGTGCCATCGCGCAATCGCCATACCACTATAAGATAAAATATAATGTATTGTGTACAAGAATAGAAGTATTTTTGCTGTTTAACAATTTATCATAATCCTCTTAGATTATTTCCGATAGATTCAATTTGGAGCTAATAAGGGGGAATAGCACTTTGTATCTTTTAGCAACCTGCGTATGATTTTGTTATCATATTACAGTAGAAGTTACCCCCGGCATGAATGTAAACTGTTTTCTTGGTTTTAAGTGAAGCATTCTAGCTGCGACGTCGCAAACATTGCCATGCACGTCTGTTTTTGGCGCCACGTTAAAAAGAGATAAAAATCGGTTTATTTTCTCTCATTTGTTTAATTTTAATTTACAGCAATACGATATGAATTATATAAAGGTCTACGGCGCTAGACAGTATTTGTCGCTTTTATTTTTAAAATGATGGAAAAATAAAAGAAAAACGACATTTTCAATTTCATTCTAAAAATTGCACACTCGTTTGTTTAATTAACGGAAATACGGCTCGATTTTTTTAACTAACGATTGATAGAAAATTAAAAGAATAAGTACGTTTACCATCCAGTTATTTTTTTACTAAATGATTTATTAAATCTATCCGTCAGTAAAAAGTGACGTTTGATTGACGTTGCGTCAATAGAATATTCTAACATGGCCCGATTTGATTTCAAGTTTAAACAATGAAGAAAATCAAGCTCTGTATATTCTGTGATAAACAGTGGTCGACGCGCGGACCGGTAAGAGATCATTATGACGTCAAATATGATGTCAAATTGCCGCATGACTTCTGATACATTACTCCTCAGGTAAATGAATTCAGCATGATATTTAAAACTTCTTACAAATATTCACCCCTACAGAGAAATGCCGCCCATCATATGGTCCTTAGTAGCTTCTAGTGTTAGCTATATAGGGTACTATAAATATAGCAGTTTCTGCTTCATAACTTATGATGTATTTGACCTAGAACTATGAAACTTACAATGATATTAGATCACCATAATGTGGTAGTGCACACACAATTTCGTAAGGATTGAACATTTATAATCTACAAGTTGTGCACCAACACCCAGCCACTCCTGCTCATACACCCTCCCCATCCCAGAAATTATCCTTTTTTATGGAAGGCCTGTGCTTCATGCCAATTGCCAAGTGCTAATGATTTTTTTTTAAATGCCAAATGCCAAGTACTTTGTATGTTTGCATGACATGACTGGCGTTTAGTATAAGCAATTTGCTATTTAGCATTTGGCAATTAGCATGGTGCACCAGTCTTCCATTGTAATATTTGTCATTTCGTTTGAAGATCATTTTGCATAAAGGTATTTGACATTTATATTTGGTTTCTAGCACTTGGCAATTAGCACTGCGCACCGGCCATCCGTAGATACATTTATATGAACATTAGAACGACTTTGGTAGAACTACCCTGCACTGAAAGGAAAATTTTACTCCCAATATGGTATCGCTGATTTAGGAAGAAAAGTACAATTATATACAACGCATTTAGTTATCAAAGTCATAGAACTATAAGTTTTGAAATACTTGATTTCATAACAGTAAAAAAAAAATCAACAAAAAGAAAGAAGTCTAATGCATTCATTATATGTTAGCGTATCTTTACAATACTGACAGCTTACAACAGGTAGTGTCATCGAAAAAAATAGTCTGTCCACATTTTTTTCCAACTATTTATTTAACTAACATGTTTTTCATACTATAAACGTTAAATATTTCATGCCGATAGTTAACGAGTTATCCCTTAACGTCATTGTCCGTATGTATTAAACTAAATGGCATGCAATCCGCTGCATTAATCTATCAAATGATTATAAACTTATGTATCAAAACCTTTAAATTGAGAATTATAAAATATTTTCATTCCAAAAAAAAAAAAAAAAAAAAAAAAAACAGTCATAATTATAATTAAATCTAAATAATATTTTCTAATTAAAATAGACACTTTTGGTTCATTATTGAATGCACTTGCTAATTACTAGAAATCCACGAGCAGACGCTTCTAGATTTCTAGACTGGCTCATAGACATAGATATAATTATTTTTCAGTTGTATTTTATTCTATTTTTCAAATACGGCGAACAGAACAGGTCTTTATCTTATTTTCAATATGATAATCTTACAGTCTGAGAAAATCTTTACAACACGCTGGCTTTTGAAATAACATTGAAATAAAACTGAAAAAAACCCTAAAAAAACACACTATTATCAGTCTTGTGACTAATCTACTTGATTTCCTACACATACAAGTATGAAACTGCAACTTTTATGTTATTTCAAAACTGTTTTAATCAATTTTGTGCTCTCTTTAAAGTGACATTTATAAAATATGCTCTCATTATAAGCAGCAGAAATAAGAATGGGGTCGTCTAGTATTCAGACCCGATGTTTTCTGCACAGGAGATAATTATACAAATGTTACATAATTATGCACGCCTTAGATAATAAGAATTAAGAGAGGAGATGTTGAGTACAAGTAAAAGCGAAAAAGTAGAAATTTAACAAGAAAAAGATTTAAAAAACAAACATTAACATTAAACGTTGTGCAAGAAGTTTAGGGTATGGTTGCTAAAAACGTGCTACATTTTTGACTCAGTCTTAGTTGCAATTGAAATACCTTGAACGTTCACTTAGCAGGTACATCATAGAATTATATGCAGTGTAATGATATGAAGTAAACTGAAAGCGTAAATTTCTGTGTATTTGACTTCATTTCCTGTAATATACCGTCTCCCTGGTCCGCTATCTAGGCATTGCATTACGGTATACATGTAGCTCTAGGAACACTAACACTCGTTGTTTAACTATTTCTATGAATGTGTAAGAAATATATAATATTAAGAACACTGTGTCAGTGTGAAGTGAACGTTTTTGATAATATAGTCGGATAATATATTCGTGATACTCTTTATTTTGTTGAGAAGTTACTAAACAATGATGATCGACGGGAAAACAATTATATGCGATGTCTAAACTTGAATGGGATTGATTAAAAGATCAAAAGACCAATACTGGAAAAGCCGATGACTGTAAGTGAATATTTATATATCATTTCATGTCTTTTACGATATATTTGTATTTATTTGAATATTATGTGAGAATACCGTAATTGTGGATTATCTGACGGTGACCTTAATTAGCTCAGTAGGTATAGAGCGTTGGTCTACGGATCTCGCGGTCGTGAGTTCGATCCTCTTGCGGGGCGTATGTTCTCCGTGACTATCTGATAACCGACATTGTGTCGAAAATCATCAGTCCTTCACCTCTTATTCAAGTGGGGAAGTTTGCAGTTACTTGCGGAGAACAGGTTTGAACTGGTACAAGTAGTATAAGAATTGTTTGTGCGAAGTCAATCTAACCCCATTTGACCTTTTAACCCTTGGTCCGAACCGACCAATGCCGGCCAATTTAAAATCCACAGGTTTTAAACCCAATTAAAAGTTTTTAAAGTTAAATTTAAATACATATGATATAGATGAGTTTACAGAATAAAATATATTGTTTGAAAGAAAGAAGATTTACTGATAATATAAACCCCCATTATGTTATAACAAAAAATGGGAGAAAAATGATAAAAGCTACCTGTTCATCTTGTGGAAAGATGAAATCAAAGTTTGTTAAAAGTACAGGGGGTAATTTAGATATTCACAAAGCAATGTTACCTTTATTACCTAAGAAAGGTTTAACACTTCCAGGATATAATTATTGTGGCCAGGAAATCCCCTAGATAATGGACCCCCTGTCAAGAACTGGCTGCAGTATGTATGGACCATGATTTATGCTATGACAGTGATGTAAAAAAGGGTACATGTGATAAGCAAATGCTTTCCAAATTTTAAATAAAACTAAATCAAAAACATTTGGAGAAAAGATTGCAAAACATTTAGTTGTGAAACCTATAATTAAAACGAAATACACACTTGGTCTCGGACAAAAACAAAAGTCAAAAAACGGGAAAAGGGGGTAGAGTATACCCCCGGAATCACTGCAGAGCCGGTAACTCTGAGCTACCGCTGGAGCGATGAATTAGCAGAAGAATTACACAAACCAATTAAAAGAAATTTAGGAACAAAAGAGTGATAGTTAATGATATTGATGATACTTGGTCAGCTGATTTAGTCGACATGCAAGCTTTTTCAAATATAATAAAGGAGTAAGTACTTGTTAACCGTTCTTGATATATTTAGTAAATATGCTTGGGTTATTCCATTAAAGAATAAAACTGGAGAATCTGTTACTGAAGCATTTGAAAAATAATTTTAGAAGGACGATTACCAGTAAATTTATGGGTAGATGAAGGAAAAGAATTTTATAATAAAAGTTTGAATCATTTTTGAATAAAAATAAAATTAATATGTATCATACATTTAATGAAGGAAAGGCTGTAGTAATAGAAAGATTTAATAGAAGTTTAAAAAGAATAATGTGGAAATATTTTACAGCAAATAATACTTATACTTATTTAGATAATTTGCAGGATATGGTCGATAAATATAACAAAACAAAACATTCTAGTATAAAAATGACACCAACCGAAGCTAGTAAAAACTTAAATAAAGGTACTGTTTACTTTAATTTATATGGTGATTTAAAGATACCAAAGAGCAAAGCAAAATTTAAAATTGGTGATCGAGTTTTGTTTAAGCAAACTTAAAAGACATTTTGAAAAAGGATATACACCAAACTGGACAGAGGAAATATTTATAATTTATAAAATTAATAATACAAATCCCAGAACATACACTATTAAAGATTTAAATGATGAAATAATTCAAGGTTCATTTTATGAACAAGAACTTTTACCTACTACACAAGAAGTTTTTAGAATAGAAAAAGTTATTAGACGAAATTATAAGAAAAAGCAAGCTTTAGTAAAATGGAAAGGTTACAATGAAAAATTTAATAGTTGGGTACCATTTAGCGATCTTGAACAAATTTAATTTAGAAATAAAAAGTTTAATTATATAAATGAGCAATAAAAATCTAATTTCTAATAATAATGGAATAGAAACAATAGATCAATTAATTATTCACTTAACTAAACTAGCTGCTGCTTACAGAAAAGTTATAAATTTTGTGGGAGAGTAAGTACCGGATTATATATTACAGCAGGTGTCTTTGGTTTGTTCAGCTGCTTAGTACGTAACACAGAAATGATGTAAGAAACAGCAACATTAAGAACCGTACTTATATAAAATCAATAACAGTATGAAAAGTAATGAAATTGCAAATGTATCATGTAATATTAACCACTAAATCTAAGTTCATATAACGAATTAAGGCACTTTAATGGTAAAAAATCAATAAAACTGAAACAATATAACTGTCTGTTGCTTGTATAAAATTTTCTGTATAACTTCTTATACAAATGAATTTAGACTGTTTAAAAGTGAAGTTAACTGCGAAGAAGTAACTATAATAAAACATGTGCACTACTCCTTATTTGCTAAACATAATTTCAGTCTTAGACACATACACACAATATTACAGCATGGTACAAAAAAGCTACTCACAGGTTCCAAATAATTTCTAAATTACAAACGTGTCAAAAACGATAAGGTAAAAAAACGAAACTGCATCGAAAGTCCATTATTTTGCTAATGCATCCCATACGTAGATATGTACAAGCTCTACGAGTTTTTCATCCTTTTCTCTATTTCAGTTTCAATTTTTATTTACTAGTAATTGATTCAATTTTAATTTAAACAAAATGTTACATAGTATTGCGAGCAATTCAATGAAATAGAAAAAAAATGGAAACTCCACAGTCGCTCAAAACAACAAAAACGAAAATGTTGCAGGTTCGGTTTGAGTGAGCCTGTTCATGGACGGTAGTTAAAATGCATGCTACTGTCCACGCCCTCTAGCCCCGGGTTGAGCAGAACTCAACATTTACACATGCTAAAAGTACAAAAAACAATTTAGAGACATCCGCAGATGTGTTCATGCGGCGGTGCACATGGAACCTTCAATGCTACACTAGCGTGTAATTCCATGAAAAGCGGCGTATGGTCCCCAGTTAAAATAATGGGTTTGCCCTAAACAAGAAAACAATGAGCAGAACTAAACAAACTGGAATTTAGAAAGTGGATCTGAGGTTATGGAGCCTGCATATCACAGGAACTGCCAAAAGACAAATTAAAAAGCAGGCACCATATCCAAGGGGTGATTAAACAATACCCAAAGCTATGAAAGCGGGAGTATTGGAACCACCCAGGCCGAAATGTTCATGCTGAGAAATTAAACAGTACCAGTAACACGACATAAAAGTCGTAGCCTTGTTTTTCTGTTTGTTTGTTGTTTTTTTTTTCTTCTTCTTTTTTGTTTCTTTGTTTTTCACCTGGACAGCAAGCTATGTAAGGTTTGTAACTGGTTCTCAATCTTTGCTAAACGTGAATCCATTCTTTTGAATAAGTTCCAGCTGAAGTTTTTTAACTCTGATACACCAAGTTCAGCCTTTATTGCTGAAATAGGAATTACGATGCCGTTTCCACATGGCTCGAAGACACCTACAACCATCCCTATACATAATAAGTCACGCGATATGTCTTCTTTGAAAACAAGTGACCCTGAATCGCCTGGCTGGACAAACTTATGCTGATTCAGAATTGGTCGGATTTCAAACTGGTTAAACAAACTATATGTGTAATCTTTCGAACTTACTCTGTATGTATGAGTGTGTTCTATCAATCTGACAGCAGAACTTGAAAACTGGACAAATCCTTCTGTTTTGTTTGTTGTACATCCAAATTTCATAACGTAATTGAAATTTTCATTTACTGACGAACACAACTTCCCCGTTTCGAAAACCATATCTGAAATTAATAATTGTGTTTTAAAGGAAATGTAGTCATTTGTAGGAACGATTTATCTTTATTCTGATTTAAACTATCTGTTTGAGCACAAAGTCCCTCATATATTAATAAAAGTGATTAAATGACACACTAAAAGCTTTCGAAATACTTTTCTTCAGTGATTTCTTGCGTACTTTCACTTAACAGCATAAAAAATATTTCAAGTTAAATTACTGGTGATTAAAACTTGCCAATGTATTCTACGTCATCAGGAAATTTTATACTTTTTTATTTACATATTTTTGTTTTCCAAGAAAAATTGCTGCAGTGAAAAAAATGACCAAACCAGTACTTTTTAAAACAAAATGATTATCTCTTTTTTTAAGGTGTGTACATGTATCAAAAGCGAGATATATGTACAATGATTATCAAGAATATACAATGAATATGATATTCAATTGATAAATTTATGAATATGGTTAAATGGTTTTCGTTGAAATGGTTTAATATTTTCTGTTTATTTTAATTCGTTTGTTTGAAAAACATGTCATTGTTAACTTTTGATATTTTCACTGCAGTCACAAAATGCTATTTTTATTAGAATGTCAACAAGTATGAATAGTATCAGTGGCAAGGGCGAAATGTTTTACCAGTTGTAGTGCTATTGACATCCGGAAACGTTCCACTTTCAGGAGCTCGTTTCTCTATCTGGAAGACGGCAAGATCAACACCCGAGTTGTCACCAGTTCCTGATTTATAGATAGCTTCTTTCAGTTGCCCGCAATAGTTTCTGACCTTGTCTGAAATGTCTGGTTGATAGATAGGTTTCTCATTACAGCGCCATGTCTTTTTAGAATTCCTACGTAAGTCATGAAGTTCTTCATCATCTAAAACAACATGAGCGCACGTAATTGCGCTAAGTCCATACTCTGGGTGATCCACGAAACCACCGAGGGTACCTATCTTTCCTGATTCTATCTGACACCCCATCTGCAGCGTGTGTTGATATTCCTTAGCTGAAACACATCTTTGAAATTCACCTTCCCTCACATCCACCGGTATGCCGTCCAACTCTTTTGGAAATTCAGTTTCATCTAACGGTATTTTACCTTTTGTATGGACATATAATACTATGCATGCCTCCTGGATAATTTCAGGTTTCCCTTGTTTGAAATTCTTTGACCGAACTCCACTCCCAGAAATGACAGACAGATTCTTGTGACATTGCATTAGCTCCTTTGCCTTATTGTTAATTGCTTGTCTTATATTTTCAGACTCTTTGAAAGACAATCTGTGTTCATTGTTCTCTTTACTCATCATTACCAGGGCAGCCTCCTCACTATACGTGTTTTTAGGTCGAATCACAGTTGAATACTCTAAATCAAGCTCTGTCTCATCAATAGGTTCCTTGGTAATTAATACAAATACTATGTTATTTTTATCGATTGGATCATAAGCTGGCAATACGCTAAGAACTTTTCCTGAATGTCGCTTCATGATGTTGCTGCAGGTATTGTCACACAATTCAAATACTTTTCTTTTTTCCTTTTCATTTTCTTTTGTTTTTGCCCACATTTCGTTGAGACGTTCGTTGTCTACCAGTTCAAGCGAAGAAACTGCTTCCTGGTAATCTTCGTCTGTCAATCAAAAAGCCATTTTATTTTAAAACTTTATAGTAAATGATATGCTATCGAAAACACACAAAATGACAATCCAAATAAATATTTTCTAGTGAGAAATTCGGAAAGTTTTGTTTCACAAACATGATTCATGAAATCCTTATTAATGGATACAAAAAATTGGAATAAAATTGAAATATTTCATAAATCTGATTAATGACAAGGTGATTACTATATTTAGTTATAAAACCTATTTTAGATGTTAAGATTGTCTATGAAATACATCCTCTGAAACAACTTGTAAATAAGATAACATTGATAACACTAAACGTTGATATTAACAAACTCAAACACAAACTCCTGTAAAAGTTTATGAGTATATTTGAGACTTTGAAATAAAGTCAGTATTGTTATAATTATTGATTGTATGTTAAGCGACCTGTATAAAGATTTTGAAAAAAAAGGCAAGGTAAGCCCAGGTATATTTTTTGTTTACTGTTATGTGATAACTAAGCTGAAACGCACCTTATCCTACCCTCATACAAGCTATAGCACAAAATCGGCCTAATAAACTTTGCTTAGTCAATGTCAAGATATCACTTTTGAAATCACATATTTTATCAAAATTTTGCATTGAAACCGTCACCATTGTATTAGAAATGTCAGAACTTAGAAAATGTGTGGTCAAAGGTTTTTATCTAGAAATAAAAAAGTTATTGCTATTTTTCATTTTTACAGCACTTCAGCCGAAAATTTTGAAAACAATTTTTTTCCGAATTTTTCATTGAAACCGTTATCATTGTATTGGAAATGTGCTAACTAAGAAAATAAGTGGTGATATCAAAAATTTTATCCAGAAACAAAAAAGATTATTGCATTTTTCAGTTGTATCCACAAATTGAATTGCACTTGCAAACGTCATATATGACGTCAAGTCTGCACGCTGATGCTCTTTCCAACGACTTTTCCCCAATTTTCTGAGCAGGTAGGATAAACAGATTATTAGATTACTGTCTGAAAAAAAAATATTAGGCTCGTCAACGAAAAAATATATGGCTCAGCAGAGCCTCGCCTAATATATTTTCTTCTTATTGCCTAATAAATTTAAATTTATCAGACAGTAACCTAATATTCTCTATTTATCGGATGCTTCATCACTTTTAAATGTTTCTGACTGATCTTTTATCTTTATAATTTAAGGTATTTCTGCGCGTTTGGAACAATTTTTTCTACAATGTAGAATTTGATTAAACTTTGATTTTTCAAAACTTCAGAATATACTTAGAAAAGTCAGCAAATAAAAAAGATAGGGTCGTGTGCATGATTTTTTTACTAAAAATTTGGACCTTTCGCATTTTATCATAATGGGAGTCTATGGGAAAATTATAACTTTCATAACATTTTTGCGAATAGAAAGTGTTCTACAATGTAGATTTTAATGAAATTTCTCACCGTTGTAAATAAACATATGGCCTATAATTTGGTGAAATAAAATACATAGGTCCGTGTGTTTATTTTTTGATAATCAACAAAGTTTAAAGTGAACCGCACATTTCACGCTAATTTTAAGATACTATTATAAAATATTTAACGTGTCAGTTGATTTAATATCATATTTTAAGTTTAGAAAGATAGTAACTGTGTCATTGTAGTAAATTCAATCACAGGTTTACATCAATTCATAAAATGATTTTCATTTCCGTACGCCGAATTCAGGCGTTATTCTACGTTTTCCAGATAAATGACGTTACGTCATCACTTTCGGTTTATCAAACGGGCAGAACTACCTTAAGTCCGTTTTTCTTTTGATCAGGTTTAATGTCTTCCATGAAAAGGTTTGGTCCAGTTTTCACTCTGTATGAAAATTGTGGTTGTCACCCGCCTATAAATATCGCCTGCCGAAAAACGATTTGTCGTAACTACCCATTTAAGTTTTCGAGAAAATATCAAACTTAGGTTTGCTGTATCTTTATTATGAAAGTGTCTTTGAAAAAGCAGTACTAAAATCGCGTTTCTTTAGCAATGCTTCATTGTTTTCCACTAAATTAGATACATTTTTGAAAGTCGTCCTTAAAAGTTTTTGAGACATGACATTAAAATACATATATAACTTTCAAAATTAAAGTGTCGTTAACGTCAACTTTGTCTGCCATGAAGATACTACATAATACTGTTTTTATTTTTTTATTTTGATTTTGAGCTACGTTTAAGTTTTATGTTTTATGATGTCGCATGTCTAAATTCTGCATGTATTTTTCGTTGTTCCCAAATAACGACAGGTTGTTATCTAAACTTAAAGTCAAATTGTGGAGAAACAATATTTCTAAACACTGGACCGCAGAGGAAAATAAGGATGTACCAGGTTATGCAGCATTTTAATTCATATTCAATGATATCAATATCTCAAGTTTGCAATAAATGGGGCTATGATAATAAAATTTGTAAAAAGATCCTTTGGAAGCAGAGAATGCAACCAAGAAGAATAATAGCAGACTCGGTTTGATTGAAACCGTCTTTTAGGTGATACTTGAACTACCATGCTTTTGATTCAATATTTTAACACAAATAGTAAGAATAAAGTAAAGTGAATTAACTTTGATTTTGGAAGATAAATGCCTAAATGTGTCTACATTAACAATTACATCATTGAACACTGAATGATAAATTATGAAAAGCGCTAGGATCCATTAACGTAAAAAATCTAAAACTTGAACTCTCCGTACTCCCCGTGATATGTAGACATCAGTTCTTTTCAGCAGATTTTATAATTTTCAATAGTACATTATATTTGATGTACCTTACAGTAATCAATTATGAATGACTGTACTGGAGGGAGAACGTATTGTTTTCATGTTGGACCAATATGTCAGTTTTAGTTCTGAACATTATGGTAGGTATTCATGTTTTAAGTACGATCAAATAAAGAAGGAAAACACTTATACGTCACGATTTTACCAAGCAATATTTCGTAATCCTTATTTTAATGAAGACAATTATTTAAAGACAAGGTTTGAGAAGGTACGTTTTTTACAAGTGACAGGATGTTTTACGTTGACTGTTGACTCCATTGTTGAGTTAAAGTTCACAGGACTTATTAGTCTAATTTAAATGTTTTAATTGTATTTCATTTATAAATTAAATATACAAAATCTCAATTTTAGCTCTTAAATATATAAGACCTTTCCAATTGGCATAGAGATTTCGCATAAAGTTACTTAAATTCGACAGATATTTAAATATCTGTCTTATCCAGGTACGAAATACTTTACCTAGTTTTGGCTTGAAAAGTCGGGAAAACAATGGTTGTTCTTTTGGTATTTCTTCTTCCAAGTAAGTGTCATCAAAACTTGACCACCCTGAGTCTAAACCTTAAATTGGTATACCATTTGGATGAAATTAAACAAATATTTTAAAGAACTATAAAACAAATTATTGTAAACAAAGAAAATAAGATAAATTATTGGTACAAAATTAACTCATCTGATCATGCTGGTTGTAATTAAACTCATAATTACAGATACACATTACAATTTCAAAGACAAGTTATTACTTGATTCTTCAAATCGTCTAAGATTCGCATTTTGTAGCTAGATAATGGTGTTATGTTTGCGTGCGTGTATAATTGACCTATTCGTTCAACATGTATCCCGTAAATAACCCTGACTGTTTCAAATAGCTTTTTATCGATCTAACTATCTAATCAAAAGAAAGCAGTTATGTTTTATAAGTTTAAAATGTGTGACATGTCTACACGTTTCATTCCAATGGCAATGTCTTGTTACTAACTACGATCTGTTTTTTCGTTCGTATATTGGACTGTTGGTGTCTTGGGTATGCTTAAATATATCTCCACTTTGGTTGAAAAAGTCGTAACGTATCTATGTGCATGTTGCACAGTGACCGTCTTCAATGTTCAAAAGAAAACATCTTGGATACACTTGTCATATTTATGTTGGCTAAAATTATCTTTCTTTAAAATTTAGACTTGGTCATATTATGAACATTAGAACATGATTTCAATTCTAAACTATCTTTAAAGTGCTAAAATAAGAAAAAACACGGCTGAGTCGGTAATTGAGACTGTGTTGCCTCGACAATGAAAGCATACCAAAAATCTTGACCAGTTCACCATGGGGGAATTTGTACTTAATAACAGTTCATAAAGAAACTCTATTTGGTACCCGTTACAAACTCCTTTCAATTTTGAATGGAACAAAATAGTAAAAGGAACTAATTCCCATGTGTTTCATAATTTTCAAAGTCTTCTTAATAATTACAGCAATAATTTCCCGATCTCTTAATATTTTCTTTTTATCTTTGTTGTCGAAAGATCTGTAGGCGAGTTCTTTTAATATTCGTGTCATTAATTTATTTATCAAAAACTACAATTTTCTTAATACATATGCAATGAAATTATGGTATGGATTTCTATCATTATTATCCTGTTATGGTCATATTCTTTCAGGTGAGGAAGTAACCCAGCTGGTTTGCGGTAGGTCTTTGTTTCTAATATGGTGGCCGCTTGTGCCTGAAACAACGGATAAATTATTAAAAAGAAGACGTTTGAAGTTCATAGACTAAAGAAGAGTTGCAGAATTTCAACAAGGTTTCGAGCTATAGGGCCAGCGCATAGGAGTTTTACCTTAAGGGTAGTTGAATGCTATATACGATAGCAAATATAGTCTGAGCGTCGGAAAGCTGAGACAGAGACCTAGAGTTTGGAAATCTACTGAGGTGGTAGGAGAGTTCCAGCTTATAGACGAGGTTCAGCGTTGTTAGCGAAGTACATCCAAGGCATCGGGGTTATACCTATATGGTAGATGAATGCTACATGAGATAGCATATAGGCGCTGAGCATCCAGGAGTCAGGGCAAATTCATGGAGTTACAGCTTTAATTAAGAGGACGTAGGCTGAGCATCTATGTACATTGTTGTTCAAAGACATGGTCTGACGGGAACTTCGACAAAAAGACCAGTCAATTATAGTATCTCCAGCCTATAGGAGTTTGAGTTGATTTTGAGTTGAAGGTTGATAGTTGAAAACATTGAGCAATTTTTGCCTGATCCCTGAAATTATCTTGCTCATAAATGAAATAATTTACGAATCATTGGTACACGAACCATTTGGGCAAAGTAGTCAGAGGAAAATTTTATATATGAGATATATGGTCTCACCAGCTCTACGTTTTAACAAAGGACATTCTACATCTTTTGTCAGCTAGTCTAAGGCATAGCCACCGTAGCGATTGGACCAATTTCATTGTTCAAGATACTAAAGGCATAGGCACTTCCCTGGGTCATATAACTCGTATCCTGACACTTTACTGGCCAATTCTGTCGAGGGAGCAGCCATTAGAGTTGTATGGATAATTTCCAGGCTTTTTCGACGATGTCTGTGTATTTGCAATACTAGATGTTTAATTGTTAACATTAACGGCTATTTCAATGACATCATATTTTACGATAGCACATAACCAGTATGAATTTATGGCAAGATTAACTCAACGCCAAGCAAGCTCTAAGGGGTGATAACAACTGTCAGCTGTTGTTTGTAGATGATGGCTAATACAGACGGGAATAAACAAAATGATGCATTGATGTAAGTCTTATTCTTCCATTCAATCAATGCATTTTTGAGGTGGTTTTTGTGTCTGGCATTCAAGACCAAATCATATTACCCATCATATTGTGAAGGTCGATACTTCAACAGACGCTAGTTTAATGTTCTTGGAGAAGATATTCTTATCAGCGATATATTGTAGTTTCTTCAAGATTGAACTCAGAAGGGGCTCATCTTTAAAGTTCCACTTTGTGAGAATTCTATACAGTTTCCTCAAATAGTTGTTAATTTCTGATTCTGTGGCACGTTTAGCTGAATTGCATAGTCAGTAGCAGTGTTAATTCTCTTTTTTGCTTTGGGTAGCCTTACCCAACCTCATCATGGTAAGCAAATACCGTACCAAAAACTGGGAAAACAGAGGTAGACATATTGAGTTATCACTACATCTATTGTACCTCTCCTACGACTTTTTAGTGTTATTATTATGTACACAGTTTGGCGGCATTTTCAACTGGTATTCATCATTTAAAACAGCCTCATACGTATAAAGATATGTCCGTTTGAGTATTTACATTTTGTATGGTCCCCTTACTCTGCTTGAATACTGCAACATACATGGGCAACATATTTACATGATTGAAACAAATTTTACATAATTTACATTTCTTCCATAATAGATCGCACAGGTTTGGCATGCAATACTTGTATGGTATGGTATAAGCTTTTATTAATAATTATATAATCAACGGCAACGAAGATGGCCGTGTCTGCAGACGACCTATCCAGATTTTCCATAGAGATTGAATGTGGATAATATTTAATGTTCAGTATAGGAGCAGAGATATTTTTTATCAAAATAGAAGTTTAGAATGATTTATTCATTTACTTACCGTTCTTATCACCATTCTGGTAATATTTGGTCATGATTACAACTTTATTAATTTATATACTGTCAAAATAACACGTTATCACCGATTGACATTGATATTCAAATTGACCAGAAGCATTTGTCCGTCGAAAAAATATGGTATTGAGATATGTACCATGCTGCTAAATTCTTGATTGATATGGAGCCCTGCACGCGCGTGAAAACAATAATGACTCGAAAAAAGTGATTTCGATCTGGTCCACTGTAATTTTCGCGATCTGATATTAATGGTTCGTGAGTCTGATCGACAATTTTGCAGTGAAAGGCAGAAGTGTAAAAGAAAAAACAAAATAGTTTATCCTTTTTATATACAAGTCTATAATTGTACATTAATATTGTTCCAAATCTGACTGAGAAAACATGTTGCATACACGAAAATCTATATATTTATCGTTTATTTGTATCTGAAAACTTTATCGTATAATTTAACATACATTCATTAAATACGTTCAGTTTAGATTTTGTAATTCATGCACATGTGCAAGGAACAAAACCATGATTTGTTTTCTAAATAAATGAAATTTTCAAAATTCAGATATTTAGCTATCAGTTTGAATACAAGTGATCTTTATTTTACCTCGTTTATGCTTAGAAGGTCTGACTGGTGATGGATTTTCTTTATGTTTATCTTCTCTGACAGAAGTGTCCTTTTCCACATCATCTAGGATTAAACCTTCTGAATCTGGTAATGGTTAACAAATTCAGTTGCATCAAATGAAAAAAAAATGTAAAATAAATTTTAGATAACGGAGACAATAATATAACGTATTCACAATTAATGATTCAAAAATAAAGTTGACCGGATAATAAACGTTATGCAATCGTGCAAAGTAAATGGTTTTAATTGTCGAATGAACCTCCCTTAGGTTAATTTATGACTGTAATAAAAAGTGAATACATGTAGCAATATTTCAATTAATTAATTAATGTACAAAATTTCCATTACTGGACTAACTGATTTAATTGTTCAATATTGTTACTGTATTAAAATCTATCAAGCAATATTAGATAAAAAATACATTATTTTTATATTTGTGTGACATAGATCAGCCGTATACAATTGATAAAGGATAACATACATGTTTTATTTGTAATGTGTGTACAAAAGTGAGTCTTAAATAAACTATTGTTGTTGTTGTTGTATATCCTTTTCTACTTAAACTGACCGCCTACCTAACAACAAACAAGTACTGTAATTTGTTGGTCAGACTTTAGACTGTACACTTTGTCATGTTCTTTAACGGCTTAAAGTCTAATACAGTATCTTTTTTTTTTGACGGGGTGGGGGGGGGGGGGGGGGGGGGGGGGGGCAGTGTCGTTTTTTTTTTTGTTTAGTTTTAAGTCACGCTGACACGATTTCATGTCGTTTAGCGACTTTCCTTTCCAGCTTTCTGGTGGTAGGGGAAAATCTCGGGTATAGCCCGGACTTTATCTGAGACACGAGCGGGCCACCGACCTTCAATAAGCCATTTGGGTAAATTCCTCCCATGAAAGTGTAATACACCCCAAACGAGGTTTCGAACCCACAGTTATGAGAGTCACAACAGTCACAGTCAGCGACTAACTACTCGGACACTGAGGCCTCTGGCAATATCTCTCTGCTGGAACAAGAAAATCCAAGCTAAAGCAGACTAGTATATTAGTATATTTAATCTTCATTATTTGCTGAAACTTGATGAAAAAAATGCTTTAATAGATGCTCTTTGTTCATTATTGCTGTATGGTTTTGGATTAAGAAATATACATAACGTGACACTACAGATAACGAAGCTGAACTGTAATTGTGAGCCTTTTTGATAACGGACGTACAATTCCTACAGTTTGTTTGTTTGTTTGATTTTTACACATTATTTCAGTTATGTAACGGCGGGCAGTTAACCTAACCAGTATTTCTGGATTCTATACCAGTACTAACCTGTTCTCCACAAGTAACTGCCAACTAGAGGTGAATGATATGGACGTAATAATGTAATTTCAATGTATAAGAATCACACATTTCTGCCAGGCTCGCAACGAAATATAATCAGGCAATTCTTTTTTTTTAACTCGCCTATTAGCCTAATGCAAACAGCTACTGTACATATAATTAGTTCATGAAAAACTACATTTCTCCCTTTAATGTTAATTGTTCAACAGCTTTGGTATTGATATATTTCGGTTTGACTGAGTCGGCCTATAAAGGTAATGAAACTGGCAATACCCCTCATACCCCTATAACCGGCTTTAGGGGAACTGTAGTATTCAAAAACATGAATCTGTTGCTATAATACGAAAGACATTACCTGGGATCGACGTAGAAGATCTGACATGCATTGGCCTTCTTCTTATAACCTCTGTTTCTTCTTCGTGGATAGTGTCCTTTTCCATTTCAGCTAGGTTTTATGGTCCGGAATCTGTTCAATCTTAAACTGACATACAAATTTGAGCAAAATAAATGAGAACATATAAATCACACAGAGTGTCGTCTTTGAAAATTGTGGCCCACCTTTATGAACAGCAAACCAACCTCCAGGTGTCCTTTTTGGAAACTTATTGTACAAATTTCGTTATAATGCAGGTAATCGTGACAAAAGCAAAATAGCTTCTTTATCCTGCCATATCTTGGAAAAAATTAATGCGGCTTTAAATTTCATCTTAGCTTGCCTTCTACAAGTTTCTTGCATTTTTATTTGTCAAGAGACGTCATGTGTACACCATATATATTCCATAAAACAAAATGGTGATCGCATCAAGTCAGATAAGTATAGCTCCAGCTTTATATATTTTTACGGGAGTGAACTTAGTGTTGTATTTGTTGGGTTATGCATATGAAATAGCAATAAGAAGCGGAAGTAGAGGAACAATAACTCTGTATGATGCAGAGATTGTTTGAATTAAAGTCATCGTAAAGTAAATGATTTAGCAGTTTACCTGATTTGTCACGCAACAGTTTGTTGTAGCATTATTTAATCTACATGCAAGATAAAGGACTTAAAAAAGAAATTGGATGAATGCGACAATTTCAATACATTTCTGACATCGTGAATTCTGACGATTTTCAAACTGATGGAATGTAAATGAGCTGAAGTGATTTGTGATTCTGTTAAAGTACAGTTCATATTTATAAGAACATTTTATGGCTGGTGTTAATCAACTATAAACAAAATCAAACAAACTATGATAACAGCATTCTAGTGAGGTGTATTGTTAGTTAATAAAATGTATCGGCCGGGGACCCGTTTCACAAAATTTCGTACGAGCTTTTTTGTACGAACTTCTTACGCATTTCGTACGATGAAAAAGCTGTTTTACAAAAGTTCGTAAATTTGTGACTATCGTACGATGTTGCGAATTAAGAAATTATTTGCGAAGTTAATACAGTTGTCGCACTGTATATGTAGTAAAACATCAATAAAACGCAGAATATGTATTGTTATATATTATTTTTTTCATTATTGCAAAACACTTTAAATTGTACAATGAAATCAGACTATTATTATTAACTTCTTGGCAAAAAATGTGAATAACCCCTTATGCACATTTCCAATACAGCCATGTCCAAAAGTCAACCAACAACATATTTGCGAATCAGACTTCAAAATTTTACGAAATTCGTGTAAAAATGTTAAATTTGTGAAAAAGGCCCCCGTTCACTAGTACTTAGCCTATATCATTTTGTGACCCCAACCGTTCGGTCCTGTTTATTCAGCAAATACCGACAAATACCGTAGTACACAATAGACGGCAAGACACGGAATTTGTTTAAAACTGCATTCGTGATGTCAAAACATATGGAAGTAAAGTGCAGACGGCCAGAAAAAAACGTTACATGCCTTGTTTTGTGATCATACATCAGAAATAATTCAATATCTACCACTCAACATCCTTGTCAAATGATATCTGCCCGTTCATTAAAAACAAAATAATCAGATATAGCTGTTTGTCCTTTTCAAGGTCGTAAAGTGAATGGTATCTTTACATAACTCGATTTTGCTGAATGCAAGGATGTTATTTACGACGTAAGTTTTAACACGTGTGACAAATTTCATAAATCAGTAGAAGATATTGCAAAACATCGAGGGGGCAGAAAAAGTTTCGATAAATATAATTTAGTCTTCTTTTTACATACTATTTATTTATACAAAACATTTTTACTTTCATGATAAAAAGTTGTCACAAAATAATATATCTAGTATATATACCCGTGAAATGTTATACACTTATCACATGATTTTCAGTCTGTTAATATCAATCAACAGCAGAACACCGCAAGTTGAAAACTGAAGAGCTGCATAATGAAAACAACTGCTGAAATATTCTCCTTGGTTAAAACTCGTACATGTATTACTAATGAGTTTTTAAGTCCTCATAGGAATTAGTAAGCCGTACATACAGTAGGGGAAACTTCCCGTTCACCAATGGGTTTTTCCCACTGGCTTTTCCCTACTTCCCGAACGGGAATCCTGTTGCTAAACCCGCCTCGGTAGTCTAGTGGTAGAGCGTCCGCTTCGAGTGCGGGAGGTCGTGGGTTCGATCCCAGGCCGCGTCATACCAAAGACGTAAAGAAATGGTACTAGCAGCCTCCTTGCTTGGCGCTCAGCATTAAGGGGATAGTGTTAGGACTGGTCAGCCCTGTCAGTATAATGTGAATTGGTGGGGTATCATGCCACGTGTCTACGGCGTGATATTCCAGTGAGGCAGCACTATAAAGTTGGGCACTGTGCTCACTACAAGTAGACACCGTCGTTTATGACGTAAAAATTGTTGAAAAAGACGTTAAACCCGAACACACACACACACTTGTTACTAAATATATAACCATCCTTTTTTTACTTGTTTCGTTCAAAAGGCCCGGTGCATAAGAATATGAATTGTATCATTAAATGAAATGCATCGTTTTTAACTTGAGAAATATATCTAAATTTTTACCGTTTAAGATATTTTAAATGTCCAAACAATTGTTTTTTAACATTTGAATGACTCAATTTCAAAGTTCCCCAAAGTGGAAACCTAACTTCCCGATCGGGAAGCTCATTATATAGATTTATATTGAATTGCTTGTCTTTCATAGAGTACTTAAGTTACACAAATAATACAGATGAAATACCCTTTTAACATTGCCCAGCTGAATAGCTGCTAAATCAAAATCATATTTCCAGATCATTCAACACTTTTTTTTAAAAAAATGCAGTTCTTGTTGTAAATGTTATGTTCCTTAAAATTATACTGGCCCAAGATGGTTTTATGCAATATTATGCATCATACGGACCTGAACAAAAACCTGAAAACAAAAACGTATTTTATGTGGGAAAAGGGTCTTAATTATGACTGAATGCAATTCAATGTAAATGTACATATGGGGAAGTTGCGTTTCCTGTTCGGGAAGCTTTGAAATTAAGAAATATAAAAGTAAAATAAAAATTTCATTGAGATAGAAATTTAGATTAAGTATCTAAGTTTAAATTGGTATATTTCATTTAAGGATACCATGTATATTTTATGCACTCGGCCTTTTGATGGAAACATGTCAAAATATTATGATTTTGCTTTCCGAACGGGAAACAAGTTACTATGTTTAGTAGCAAGTTTCCCATTTGGGAACTAGGGAAATCCATAAATTGATTTCCTGAACGGCAAGTTTCCCCTACTGATATAGAAGTAAGTATGATGTACGTTGGAGTTTGTAAGTTGTACGTATAGGACTTGGTGAGTCTTGTGTTAAAGTTTGTCGTACATAGGAGTTAGTTAGACGTACGTAGGAGTCAGTTTGTCGTAGGTAGGAGCTAGTAAGAGGTACCTAGGAGTTAGTAAGACTTAGTAGGTCATGTGTAGGAGTTTGTAAGACGTACGTAGGAGTTAGTAAGTTGTACGTAGGAGTTGGTGATTCTTGTGTTAAAGTTAGTTAGTCGTACGTAGGAGTTAGTAATTCGTAAGTAGGAGTTAGCAAGTTGTACGTAGGAGCTAGCAAGTTGTACGTAGGAGTTAGTAAGTTGTACGTAGGAACTAGTAAGTTGTATGTAGGGGTTAGTAAGTCGTATGTAGGGGTTAGTAAGTTTTACGTAGGAGTTAGTAACACGTACGTAGGAGTTATTGTGTCCTACGTAAGAGTTCTTAAAAATGCAGTACGCATCCATAATTAAGGCAGTTTGTCAGTTTGGTTTAGATTTATCGCTATTTTTCAACAGTATTTCAGTTATGTAACGTTTGGCAGTTAACCAGAACCAGTTTTCCTAGATTCTGTATAAGTACTAACCTGTTTTCCGCACGTAACTGCCAATTTCTCTTCATGAAACAGATGTGGCGAGCAAATGATTTCAGATACTGTAACAATGGATGTAACGCCTCCCGTGGGGATTGAACTCACCGCACCATGGTCCATAACTCTTGGTTCTCCCTAATGAGCTAAGTGAGAGGCGGGGAGTCGTGATTGGGAAACTTTAATCACTGAAGTTTTAATGTTACCATACAGAAATGATAATTAGAAATACCTTTGTATATAATTATTCAAAATTTCCTCCAGTAGAAAATATATTTTAAGATTTAAGATTTATTTATAATTAATGTCCATTTTAAAGAAACTTGTTGATACTGTATATAATAAACTTGATGGTATTATCTAAGCCGATGTTCGCGAGCAAAGACGCACGTGAAATTCAACTCACCTGTAAATATAAACAACATTATTTGTTATCTCGAAATAAAAGAGATGCAAAAAAAAATCTCGATCTTGTCCTCTTGATATCACAATAATTATACCAACAATTATCACCCGTGTGTGGCACTGTATCGTTAAATACTTAGTGATATTTCCTTTATTATAGAAGTTCTAAAAGTAAATAAACTGACAGGCGCATCTGCCTTAGTGGTGCAAATCGAATGATTAAATTATAATTGTCAAGGTTGTGATCACTTTTTATAATTGCTTGTTACCCGCGATAAATACCTACATGAGGCAAGAGTTTTCGCTCTTTTCAAGTTTCTGTATAACAATTATCTAAAAAAAGAACATTTGAATATTCACAAAATAAAATTTTGTAAGCTATTTGAGATACTTATAAATCTATTTTCAAGCTTTTAAGATACTATCTCTAAATAACCATTTAAACATATATCTATATCAAGGAAAACAATTTTAATCTAAAATATTACTATAACAAACGTTTCTCTTACCTGTTTTAATGTCAAAATTACAATTTGCTACATAACTGATAAAGGGAAGTTTGAACCAGATCAATATTCTTTTAAATTATTGGGTTAATTTTGGTATCTACCTTGTAAAATGTTAACAAAAGATAACCCCTATGACAGTTTGATCCGCAGCGAATATTTATCACTGGAAGATATTACAAAATTTAATGAAAGCGTCTAAAGTATTTAGTACTTATGTACTAGTATGTTTGGCGTAAATATCAACGTTCTTGGATTGGAAAACGTAATTTAAGACCAAACCTCAAATGTAATTTCGTTACATTATTCATCGCTAAATGAGATATATTATTTCGATTCTAACACGTTACTCAGGATTTTTAAGTACATCCTTGAAGACAGCCTGTTTTCCTGTTGGTTTCTTTTCCATCGCGCCGCTATGCCGTTTAACGCTATGACGTAATAATTGTGATGAATTGTGACAATGATGAATACCCAACAGTAGTTAAACAGTATGAAAAAGAAAACTTTAAGAATGAGTAGTTTAATTCAAATACAGGTAGTCAGAAGAGATGAAGGAACAGGGTACTAAATGTGAAAGAAATTCATTAGTCTGTGTTCTTGTGCACACTGTGATCCAGATTCATCATTTTGTCAAGACTCAGTTTCAGATTAAGTGTAAGGCCACTACTTTTCCTAAGGTTTCATTAAGTCAAGGACCGTAACGCTTAAAAAACAAGCAAATTCAATGAATTGGTATCCCCAGCCGAAAGGGTTTATGGTGAAGAATGGCAAAAAAAGATACCGGGCAAAAAGTTGTGGGTGTTGGTAAGAAGCAAATAATTTCATTAGTCAAAATCATTTTAACAGAAAATGAATGTTTTTGTGTGTTGGGGGGTGGGGGGTGAGGGGTTAGTGGTGGGGGGGGGGGGTGAGCGTGTGAGGATACAAAACGTCACATGTTGATTATAATTGATGGAAAAATAAAAATAATAAAAAATGGGAGTGGGAGAGGGATGCATGATCCGGGTGGTGTGCATAATGGAGAGTGAGGTTGGGAAAAGGTACAACTTTGCATGTTAATTAAATATTCATGGAAGGTTTGAAAAAATAAAAAAATAAAATGGCATGAATTTTATGGGGTGTTTTTTTTTTTTTTGGGGGGGGGGGGGTGGCGTGGGGGGGGGGAAGGGGGTGTGACCAAGGCAAGGTGGTGACCAGGTGTGGGTACACAACTTCACATGTTTATAAAAATGTTCATGGAAAAGAATGAAAGACGTTTTATGAAATTCTACCAATTGGTTGGTTTGTTATGTACAAATCTGAGTTTTTTTAAACAATTAAAGGACAATTACTCTAATGGAAACTGAATCCAAAACAAAATGATGGGCATCATAGCAGTATGCTGGTTCATGCTTATTTCAAGTTTTATGAAATTCTACCTGATAGTTACTGAGAAATGGCTGCAGACAGACAGTTTTGGGCATTTTTCATTAAATCAAGGGCAATAACTCTAAGGGAAATTGACCGATCCAAAAAAAAAAACTTGACGGGGCATCATCGCAGTATGTTGGTTCATTTTTATTTCAAATTTCGTAAAATTCTACCTGCTACTTACTGATAAATGGCTGCAGACGGACATTTTTTGGGCATTTTTCAGTAAATAAAGGGCAATAAATATAAGGGAAATTGACCAATCCCTAAAAAAACTTGACGGGCGTCATCGCAGTATGTTGGTTCATGTATATTTCAAGTTTCATGAAATTCTCCCTGCTATTTACTGAGAAATGGCTGCGGACGGACGGACGGACGGACGGATTGACGGGCAGACAACGCCATTTCAATACCCACTCCCGATTTCATCGGCGGGGGATAATAATTGTTATCATTTATGTGGATTTACAATGAGCTGCATACTATTTAATTTCTAGCGGAAATACCTAAAGTTACTCAGCGGGAATGCCCACGATTATAAGTGTCAGCAAGCGTGCTCTATATAGCTGGTTATTGAACTTGATTCAGGTAGTTTAGTCATATACGTTTAATGGCCGACCGCCTGTCCCAAACGGGCAAAATGGAACAAAACAGGTCAAAACCAAATAATACAGTTTTTTAAAATGTGCATACTTCAGAGCTACTGATTTAATAAAATGATAAATAAGTTATTACCAAGTTCTGTAAGAAGCGTTTTGCTAATGTCTGTAGATTTTGATTTATTTCAACATGCATCCCTTAACATGTTACAAAATTATTAAAATATCACTCCGGTTGATACCACAGAATAGGACGAACATTCCAAAACTGTTAAGTAAATTTTATCTTTCTGTGTCATTGGATTTGCGCATTTTTTTTATCTACAGGTGACACATTAATAGATGATATCGGAATGTAAATATAGTTAACAAACTCGTTGATAAAACCTTGTATTACTGATTTATATCTTCATCCATACTTTAGAGGAATCATATATTACCCACTAATATACCAATAACCAGTTTGGTTTGTGCCAACCCGGTAAGCTAATAAAGGAAAGAAAGCGGTATAACTGTCACAGATCAATTCCTATGATAGCCTCAATCTATCTGTGACAAATGAACATAAGATAATACATGAGAAGTTGTTTTCTATTCGACATTAGATTTGATTGAATTGTCTGTTTCTTAGCTCACATAGTGCTCAGGTTGAACTATCGCGACCACACTGTCGTACATGCGTCTTCTCATGCAAACTAAATTTACAAAAATTATTCTTGGTCGACTTTGCACCAATCCTTCTCAAAAAATCCTGATGCGTTAAAAAGAATTGCTACCAGAAGACATGACAGCTTTTCACTATATGCATAAAGTACAAACTTTTATTGTTCTTTCAAGAAAGTGATGGCCCGTTTTTACATTTTAGTACATAATTATTTCTTGGGTGACCCTTTACATTCCTTCGATTCGTCAAAAAGCATGCGCTAAAATAGAAATCTTCAAATGGCATCCCATCCTTAACCGCTAGTTTGATTTTAAAAAAATTTGACAGAAATGTTTCTTGGTTGACTATTTTCAGAGTTTTTAAAATTAATCCGACTCATCATAAAATGTAGCCGCCAGTGGCCATTGTCACTTTTTCCTATGTTTATAAAAAACACACTTTAAAAATTTTATTGCTAGTAAATCATTGTCGAAAATACTCTGATTCGTCTAAACACATAGCAGAGAGCAAAACATAGAGAGCGTGACCACTTTTCCCTATATGTACGAGTATATAGTGGAAATTAAAAAATAATCTTGTCTGATTTAAAAATAATTTTGCACGCGAAATATTTCTTTACTAATTGTATTCAGATTTATCAGATTTATAAAAAAATCATGGCCATTAGGGCTAAAAATATTAAAATCTTCAAATAAACTAATCATTCTTCTAAACCATTCATCCATTTTTAAAGTACAATAGGAACGTTCCTTGGGTGATCCATGTTTGATGTTGCAAAATATTACAATTCTTTAAAAAAAAAATTATGGCCACTGGGCGCGTTTTAAATTTTCCAGTATTTGTAAAATCTTCTTGAAAGGAATTGTTGGTCCGATTTTTAAATAATTTTACACAATCGTGCTTTTGGTAACCCTTTACAAATAATAGAGATGAGACGATGTACAGAGTGCTTGAACCGGCTCTGTAGGTCAAAGGTCAAGTCAAATTGAGCTAAAAGATCAAAATTGGCCATCATATTAGTGTCCAGAGCATAACTTAATAACCATTCAAGGTATTGACTTCAAGTGTATAAACCAGGGTGGTAGATCAAAAGTCAAGGTCACAGCAAGGTCAAATATGCCCATCATATTTCGTGTTCAGAGCATAACTTAAAAACAATTAAAGGTATTGCCTTCAAACTTGGAATATAAGCAGGTGGTGAAGAGACAATATGCAGACTGCAACAATCTACATAACATCCCCTCCCACACGTTAACCCCACCCCCAACCCCCAAGAAAAGGGAAAAAAAAAGATTTCATTTGTTTTTTTCCTCTTGTATTTTGTGACTGCAACAATCTACATTACACCCACTACCGCCATTAACCTCACACCCCCCCCCCCCATCCCACCATCCCCCCCCCAAAAAAAAAAAAAAATCTTAGCCTTTAGTATCCTTTAAACACCCTCAATACACACACACACACACACACACACACACACACACACACACACACATACAGCTTCCTCCATCTCCCCCACCCCCATTTATTTTCATTTAGTTTCTCAACAGCCAGTTCTCCGGAAGTAACTGCCAACTTCTCTTCATGAAACAGATGTGGCGAAACTTTAATCACTCAAGTTTTACTGTTACCATGTAGAAATAATAATTAGAAATATCTTTGTATATAATTAATCAAAATTTCCTCCAGAAGAAAATATATTTTAAGATTTTAAACTTATTTATAGTTAAAATGTCAAGTTTAAAGAAACGTGTTAATACTGTATGTAATACTCTTGATGGTATTATCTAAGGCAATAATCGCGAACAAAGTCGCACGTGAAATTCAACTCACCTGTAAATATAAATAGTAGTATTTCCAAATGAAATAACAACTACGAGGAACGCGACTGTGTTATCTCGAAATAAAAGAGATGCAAAAATTACTTAATCTAGTCCTCTTGATATCACAATAGTTATACCCACAAATATCATACGTGTGTGGCACTGTATCGTTAAATACTTTGATAGTGATATTTCCCTTTATTATAGAAGTTCTAAAAGTCAACTAACTGGCAGGCGCATCTGCCTTAATGGTGCAAATCAGATGATTAAATTATAATTGTCAAGGTTGTGATCACTTTTTATAATTTCTTAATTATTACCCCCGATAAATACCTACATGAGGCAAGAGTTTTCGCTCTTTTCAATTTTCTGTATTACAATTATCTAAAAAAGAACATGTGAATATTCACAAAAGAAATGTTTTAAGCTATTTGAGACACTTATAAACCTATTTTCAAGCTTTTATGATACTATCTCTAAATAACTATTTAAACATATATCTGTATCAACGAAAACAATTTTAATCTACAATATATTATAATAATATAAGTCTCTCTTACCAGTTCTAATGTCAAAATTACAATTGGCTACACTATTGATAAAGGGAAGTTTGAATCAGATCAATATTATTTCAAATTATTGGGGTTATTTCGGTATCTACCTTGTAAAATGTAAACAAAAGATAACCCCTATGACAGTTTGATCCGTAGGGTATTGCAAAATTGTATGAAAAGTCTAAAATATTTAAGAAATAATATATCTCATCGGTGATTTGTCGCTGAATAAATCACTGTTTGGAGTGCAGATGCGAAGGAATTATATCACGAGGGCGCAGCCCGAGTGATATAATACTACGCATCTGAACGACAAACAATGATTTATTCAAGAGCAAATCACTAAATGAGATATATTATTTCGATTCTAACACGTTACCAAGGACTTTAAAGTACATCCTTGTTGGCATTTATTAAATAATTGCCAATTTTCAATCGGTTTCTTTTTCAGCGCGCCGCTACGCCGATTCACGCTATGGCGTAATAACTATGACGTCAGAACAGTGAATTGTTGTTTATTATAACACGATCCGATTCATTTTCACACTATTACGTCATAGCGTTAAACGGCATATAGCGGCGCGCTGTAAAGAAACCAATTGAAAACGGGCAAAATATTTAATAAATGCCGTCAAGGATGTACTTTAAAGCCCTTAGTAACGTGTTAGAATCGAAATAATATATCTCATTTAGTGATTTGCTCTTGAATAAATCATTATTTGTCGTTCAGATGCGTATTATATAATTCCTTCGCATCTGAACTCCAAACAATGATTTATTCAACAACAAATCACTGGATGAGATATATTATTTCTTAAATAATTCACTGTTTCCAGACTTCTTTGTTTAATAGGAAAAAGAATCAGATCGTGTTAGAATTAGTATTAATTTTAGTAAATATGTACTAGTATGTTTGGCGTAAATATCAACGTTCTTGGATTGGAAAACGTAATTTAAGACCAAACTTCAAATCTAATTACGTTAAATTATTTATTTTCCTATTATTAAACAAAACAGTCTGAAAATTGTGTGTTATATAAGAAATAATATATCTCATTTTGTGATCTGTCGATGAATAAAAGATGCGACGGAATCATATCACGGAACGCAGCCCGAGTGATATAATAATACGCATCTTAACGACAAACAATGATTTTATTCAAGAGCAAATCATTAAAAGAGATATATGCGATGTATTATTTCGATTCTAACACGTTTCCAAGGATTTTTAAGTACATCCTTGACGACAGCCTGTTTTCTGTTGGTTTCTTTTCGAGCGCGCTGCTATGCCGTTTAACGTTATGACGTAATAATTCTGATATCAGAAAAATGAATTGTTGTATAATAGCACACAATTTTCAGCCTTCTTTGTTAAATTAAAAGGAAAATGAATCGGGTCGTGTTAGAATGAACAAAGTACATTTTTCTGACGTCACAATTATTACGTCATAGCATCAAACAACATAGCGGCGCGCTCGAAAAGAAACCAACAGAAAACAGGCATATATTTGATGGATGTCGTCAAGGATGCACTTAAAAATTCTTTGTAACGTGTTAGAATCGAAATAATACATCGCATTTAGCGAATTGCTCATGAATGACATCATTGTCGTTCAGGCGCGTGACAAATAACAAAAAGAGATAGATCTATAGATCTATTGTTTCATAAGCAGCATTGTTACATGTACAAATATGCATTTCAAACGCGTTATCGAACACGTTAGGGCACTATGTAGGTATAAAACGTTAAAAAAAAACGATTAATAATAAATGCGTTAAGGTTTTATGCATGTATTGCTTTGAAATGTATATATGTTGCATCACCACTGTCACGTTATAAAACAGAAATTTATCAGGTTTCAAGTAACACTCTGTTTTTTACCTCTGCTATATTCTATTTGAAATTTTTCATATAGTAGAGCTTTCAGAATCACCCTTTCGTCTGTGTCGGCGCCCGCGTCTGCGTCACAAAAGTTTTAAGTTTTGCATGCCGGTAAGCAGGTTCCTCAGAAACTACTTTCAAACTTCACACAATCATGTCGTCGGCATTATGACATGATCTCCCGGGAAAAATTACATAACCAAGCTTTTATTTTGTCACATTTATGCCCCTTTTAAACTTAGAATTTCTTGTTAAGGTTTTGCATGTAAGTCGGTTTCTCAGAAACTACTATGCCAAATGCTTTCAAACTTCACACATACCTCATGTGTCAAATCTTACTCTAATTTTCATTTTTCAAAAGTATGACCCTTTTAAAACAGAAATTCTGTGACAGTTTTGCATGTTAGCAGGTTTCGTAAAAATTACTTTACCGAATGTTTTCAGATTCTCCGTGCATCTTTAGCATCACCGGATGACTTGACAAGTTTCATATTGCTGCCTTACACTTTAGCACTATATTGCCCCTTTTTCTACTGAGAAAATTCTGCAAAAGTTTATTATGTAAGCAGGTATAAGGTGAAAGGTAAAGTGCGCTGTCATCAGACAACTCATGTTCTGTACTAATGTAAGGACACATTTACCTTGAAATGTCAAATCCAGTCAAAAGAATTTAAGATCAATAATTCTACAGAAATTCTGCTTCATGCTTCATGATACAAGACAATGATGAATACGCAACAATAGTTATGCAGTGTATAAAATTAAAAAAAAAAAACTTTAAATATGATTAAAACGACTGCAGTTTAATTCAAATAATTCTTTGATACAACACAGAATATTTATAGTCATTTCTCTTTGGCCGGTTACAGTGGTCATATTCTCCTTTAAGTATGGAATGTAATGGAAATAAAATAGGTTGCAAACTATCCGAGCATCCATAACTTTTGTTCTTTCACATTATGTAGAATAATGACTGTAAGTTTTAAGTTGTTGAAAGTGATAACAACATGCAGTTATCGTAGGGGACCCTGAACACCATCCCTTATGACACCATCTATACATTTGTATATATACAGGTAGTCAGAAGAGATTAAGGAACAGGGTACTAAATGTGAAAGGAATCAGGGTTTTTGTGCACACAGTGATCTAGTTCCATAATTTTGTCGAGAGTCAGGTTCAAATTAAGTGTATGGATACTACTTTTCTTCAGTTTCCATTAAGGAGGAGTGCGACTTTTTTTTTCAAATAGGTCTGTGACAAATTAACGGAGAATAATTGAGATTATTACATACTCGTTTCTATTCACCGTTAAGTTACACTGGTACCGGAAACGTCAATATTTTTCCATATACTGACGCCTGAATTTCATATCGGGTGCATGACGTAATTTAGTGTGTGTTGTTGCACTAGTTTTTCTATTTAGTTCAGTATTGTCAATCCTATTCAGGCTATTGAACATATTTATGATATTTACATAACATTTATACGTGTAGATACGTATGAAATAAAAATGTTATTATCTTTGCATCGGGAAATATGCACTAGTTCTTCTGCGCAAGAATATTGTGCTCCTAAAGTCGCGCAATATTTCCGCTGAAGAACTCGTGCATATTCCCCGATACAAAGCTAATAACCTATAAATATTTTTGAAACGAAATTCCGAGACTTGAAAAATGTTAAACTCGAAAAACGGACAAATTTCCAGCAAAACTCTTCGTTGCGCTTTATGCAAGTCTGACGCTTTAATACGTCATATTCTTGCATACCGGACTGGCGTTTCCGGTGATTTTACCCATGCCGGCAAAACCCATCTGGCACCCCCCATGCCAGATGACTCTCGTGCTGTTAATGACAACTACTGGTTCATGCACTAATAATATATTGTTTATGTAAAATACGAAAAAAGGAGGTACCTTGATAGTTTCTCTCCATTCCTTATAGTATATTTCTCGATTCAAAATATGTTAGTTTACCATAAAAACATAACGATACGCTACAAACGACAAAACTAAAGTGGAACTTTGTTATTATGCCTAACGCAAAACATCATGACGTCACTTCTGCTTACGGACGTTAATTTTCCGCGCTTTGTGTTCATTCTCCACTGTAAGAAAGAGTGCTAAAAAGAAACTATTTCTACCTTTTGTAAAATACGGTATGCAAGAAAAATGTCTGCCAGAATAAAATGCTAACATGTATACGATATGCAAGAAAAAATATCAGTCATGTGTTTACGAATCGGATGGAAATATCCGTCCCTCGGCCACCTGCGCATGGGCGGTAATTCGGCAAGCCTCATTACCGCCCGATGCGCAGGTGCCCTCGGGACGGATATTTCTATCCAATTCGTAAACACATGACAGATATTATTAATCATAACGTACATCATAGATCATTCACGAAATTTATACCACAGGAAAGGAATTTTTTAAACCTTTAAGAATATATGAATTTCATTGTGTTTTCCAACTAAAACAGGGATATGCTGAAACCTTGGAGAAACAGTGAAAATGACGCCAAGAAATGGCGCCAAAAATGTGCTGTTAGTGGCTAAGTTTGACAGCGTACCAAATAAATGTGGTTTAGATTAGACACAAATTGAAAAAAAGAAATAAATCAGAAATATATTCAATTTTCCTCCGTTCATTTTTCATAGATATATTTAAAAAAGAAAATAAAGGTCACACCACATGGACCGTATCGCTTAAAATAAAAATTGTTATCATTTATTTGGGTTAACAATGAGCTGCATATTATCTAATTTCTAGCGAAAATACCTAAAGATACTCAGCGAGAATGCCCACGATTGTAAGTGTCGGCATGCGAGCTCTAAATGACTGGTTATTGAACTTCACTCATGTAGTTTACTTATATAGTTATAAACGTTCAATGACCGGCCGCCTGTCCCTTCTGGAGTATAAATGTTCTTTAAATTTCTAACGGGCATAAAGGAGCTTAAAAGGTAAAAAAAACAAATAATACAGTTTCTAAGATGTGCATTCTTCAGAGGTACTGATTTAATGAAATAATAAATAAGTAATTATTAAGTTCACTGAAAAGCGTTTTGCCAATGTCTGTAGATTTTTCTTTATTTCAATATACATTCCTTAACATGTTACAAAATTACCATAATATCACACAGATTAAGACGAACATTCCAAAACTGTTAAGTATATTTTATCTTTCTGTGTCTGTCGTCTTTCAGATGATAAAATAACATGTCTAATTTAAAAAGGAAATCCATACTTGAAAACAAAGAAAAAAACACATGTATAATAGCATGCTTTCCATGAGTTTATACTGTAGGATTATCTCGACCTTTGTACCACCTACATTTCTGTCACTGTGTTGTTTTCTTTCGTGGATTTATCTCTGTATAATAAGCACAACAGATACCTGAATGGCATAATTACGTAAGTAGACATTATGAATCAGAACTAATTTTCAAAAACTGAATCGGGTCTCCATGATATTTCTAAAGGCTTATGATACACATATATCAAAGCTGATAAGAAACGTTTGATTTGATTCATGATAAATAAAGCTTCTTTAATCTATGTATTGATATTGATTTGCAATTTACAGTTATCTGACAACAAAAAGGATTAAAGACTCACCACGACCTAGTGACCTAATTTGTTCCTCCCACATGAACTTCGTGCAACTCATTCTTATACTACTGGTATAACACAGTTATTCTACAAGAAGACAGGTGGACAATTTAGGCCCTCCCTGAATCGATGTGTTTTCACATCTTTGTCTTCAAACTTATTAAGTCATTCTCTTTTCAGTGTAGTATTATAAACATAGAATAATAGCTATCTTACACTGTAGAAACAAAGTGTGGTTTACATTCACCTTAAAAAGTCAAGTACTGTGTATACTATTACATTAATTAAACATTATATTTAGACATTAAACACCTTGTCTTGGCCTTATATATGTTATTGTCAATTTGTAAATAGATGCTTGTTATTTCTCATTTTCTCATGCCAAGCCTGTATAATTATCATCATGGAAATACAAAAGAATACAGTTATTTTAAGGCCACTTAATCATGTTAGTAATAAGTCAGTCAAAATGTGCGTGCGTTCTTTACTATTTTATGCATGATTTTAAGTTTGTCCAATTGCTGTTTTTTTGTTGTTGTTGTTGTTGAGGGTGAGGGGGTGGTAGGAAGGATGGATTGCCATTATCTATATCACAAAATGTATTGCTTAGTTAATTACTTTGTTTCATCATGTATTAAAGAGCAAGCCTCTAGGCTTGTCAAGATAAACCAAAGTACTGTTATATGGACAGGACTATTCAAACAAAATTGAAATAAATGTATATTCACACGTCTTTTTTTCTCGAAGAAAATTACTTTAGATGTTTTAGGGAAAGCTCGTACATAAAAAGAATCCTCCGACTTCAATGTTTAGCTGTAGTTTTATGGCGGAAGTTAAAGTTTAATACGAAAGGAAATAATTTTGTCTATATGTCTTCTTTTTCTATTAAATGTTAACACGAAAATATCATCTGCCAACATAATGTTCCATGTGTTTTATATCTTTCAAGAAATAAATATTTCTATATGAATCTATTAAACAATATGATTTATATTGAAAACTGCCTTAATATTTTGTTGCTTTCTATGATGTAATATTTGAGCTATGTTTCAATGCATTGTCCCATGCAATACCAAAATCATCGCAAAATCTGTGACATACATTTGTTGATTTGGGCCAAGAGCGATACAACTTTAGCTAATGTGTGAGAGACAATCAAGTCTGAAGAATTTGCTTGAACACAGTCAATAATCAAGGGGGGTATTTTTCACATTTCTCGGTAAAGAAAACCTTGCTTAAGGTATTAGATCACTAATAGAGAACCTCCTTTCTGAAGAGTATTCAATTCCTACTATAAACCTACTTTTACTGCAATTCTTAGGGGTGCGTAGGTTCAAGCCCTACTGGGACCAATTCTTTTCCCCTTATTTTCCTTTCTTTCTAGTAAGTTTTTACTTTTTCAAGATTTATTATTGATTTCTTGTACAAAAATGGAAAAAGATGAATCTTATAATCGATTTCTTGGTGTTCAAAGTGAATTTACTACTTAAACAGAAGGGGTAGAGTTACACATCTTTAAAAATATTGAGTTACACGCGGTGAAAGTTCTCTATTTTGCTTTCACTCTTAGATTATATATTGTGGAAAAAAATTAGGTAGGTTTTACGTCTGCCCTAAGGATATTTTTAAATGGTGTAAGCAAAATTCAAAACAGAAACATGTAGCATTCGACCTTATTTTTTCAATGTTGAAGTATGAATTCTGTCTCATTAAATCCGTTTACTTGAGGCACAATAGAAAAAATGATATTGACATTTTTATTTTGTGTTTTATAATTGTTTACCAATAGTTTGTTGTTTCTTTTATTAAAATTAATGGTAAAATGAGTTCTCTGCAAACGTTTCTGGATAGTGGCTATCACTTTGAAATTTGTCTCTACTTGAGCTTGAGGAGATACCATAAGTTACACAAAATTTATAAAAAACGGCACGGTAAAAGTTGTTTAAAAATTGCAAAATAGTGCAAAACACGGTTACCTCTCAGAATATACCAAGCAAATGCCATTTTGTAAACATTACTATTAGTCCTCTAATACCTTAAGTTACACAAATGATACAAATAAAACACCCATTTAGCATTACCCAGCTGTATACATGTGAAGCTGCTAAATCAAAATCATATTTCCAGATCCTTCAACACTGTTTTGACAAATACACAGCTCAGTTATACTCATACACATATGAACTGTTTGTGTATGAGTTTAAACTGAACTGTGTATTTGTCAAGTGTTTGTTGTAAATGTTATGTTCATTCATTTTATACAGACTCAAAATTATTTGATGAAACGGTATGTATCATTAAAAGCTTAAAATCGTACGGATCAGAATAAAAACCTGAAAACAAAAATACGAAAGACCGGTTGTGACATTTCCATTTCAAGAATTTACGATTTCTTAGTATGAATTCGTGAAGTAGAGATCATAAAGTATTTGAATGAAATCGAGAATTCCAGAAGTGGTATTCGTAAAATCATGAAATCGTGAAAAATCGAATTCTTGAATTTTTTACCTACAGTAAAGAATTGTGAATTTATGAAGTTTTGAATTATTGAAAAATTGAAAAGTTGAAATTGTGAAATTCTGAATTATTGAAGTCCTGAATAATTAAAATCGAGAATTCTTGAAATTGTGAACTATTGAAATATTGAATTATTGAAATATTGAATTATTGAGAAATTGAAATATTGAATTAGGAAATCATGAAATCGTGAAGATCTACATTCTTGAATTTTTGACATGAAATATGGAAATCGCGAATTTATGAAGTTGTGAATTATTGAATAACTGAAATCAAGAATTATTGAATAATTGAAATGTTGAACTTGTGAAATTCTGAATTATTGAAATCCTGAATAATTGAAATCGATGACTCTTGAATGTGAATCATTAAAATATTAAATTATTGAAAAATCGAAATATTGAATTTGAAATTAGCGAATTATTGAATTTCAGGAATTCAACAATTCATGAATTTATGAAATCAAAAATTCACGACTTTTTTGCGTGAAACTTCGAAAATTCGACTCATTGAATCCATGATTTCAAGAATTCCAGATTTTTGCGTGAAATTTGGAAAACGTGATTTTTTGAAATCGTGAATTATTTAACTTCAATTCACGAAATCAATTTTCCATAATTTTTGCGTGAAATTTGGAAATCGTGAATTCGTGAGTTATTGAATTTCAAGAATTCGCGAAATCTCGATTTCAAGAATTCACGCATTTTGCATAAAATTGGGAATTGTGAATTTTTGAAATCGTTAAATCTTGAAGTTCAATAATTCCCGATTTTGAAATATCACGAAAAATCGTGAATTCTTGATATCGTGAATCTAAAATTCTAGTAGTTCAATAATTCACAATTCGCGATTTCCAAATTTCACGCAAAAATGAAATATTGAATTCGTGAATTCTTGAAATAGTGAAATCTTGAAGTTGAATAATTAACGAATTCACAATTTTCCAAACTCGTTTATTCCTGAAATCGTGAATTCTTGAAAGCGTCAAATCTTGAAGTTTAATTATTCACGTTTTTTAAAATTCACGATTTCCGAATTTCACGCAAAAATCGCGAATTCCTGAAATCATGAACTCTTGAAAACGTGAAATCTTGAAGTTCAATAAAACACGATTTCAAAAATTTACGATTTCTAAATTTCACGCACAAATCGTGATTTCCAGAAATATTGTATTCATGAAATCTGAAAGTTCAATAATTCACAAATGCATGATTTCCAAATTTCATGCAAGAATTGTGAAATATTTAATTCGTAAATTCGTGAAATCGTGAAATCTTGAAGTTAATGAATTCACGATTTTCAATTTTCGCGCCAAAATCGTAAATTCCTGACACAGTGATTTTTTGAAATCGTGTAATCTTGAAGTTCAATAATTCATGGTCTACAAATATCACGCAAAAATTTTGAATTCTTGAAATCTTGAATTCAAAAATTCTTCAAGTTCAATAATTCACAAATTCACGATTTCGAAATTTCACGCAAAACTTGTGAATTCTTGAAATCGTGAATTCATCAATTCTTGAAGTTCAATAATTCACAAATTCACGATCTCCGAATTTCAAGTAAAAACTGTTAGATATTAAATTCTTGAATTCTTGAAATCGTGAATTCATGAAGTTCAATAATTCACGATTTCAAAATTTCATGCAAAACCGTGAATTCTTGAAATGGTGAATTCGTGAAATCATGTAGTTGAACAATTCACAAATTCACGATTTCTTAATTTCACTCAAAAATCCTAAATTCTTAAAATCGTGAATTCTTTAAATTCAATTAATCAAATTTTCCAAGTTTCAGACAAAAGTCGTGAATTCTTGATTTCATGAATTCGTGAATTCTTGAATTCCAGAAGTTCAATAATTCGCGATTTCAAATTCAATATTTTAATAATTTACTATTTCAAGAATTTTCGATTTCAATTATTCAGGGTTTCAATAATTAAGAATTTCACAATTTCAACGTTTCAATTATTCAATAAATCAATTCAATTTTTAGAGCTTGTGTTGTTCGTACGTACATGTACGAGCAAATGTGGCAGTTACAGAAACTGTTCAGATCTTGAACATTTTTTAAGTGCATATAGCCCTAAGATTTGTTAGTACGTACGAACAATATTCCAAAACCATACAGATTCTGTTTCAGTTCTCACATTTGTTCATAGGTACGAACAGCCTAGGCTGTTTTAGAAAATGTTTGGATGTCTGAACATTTTTTCAAATGCATACTGTGCCCAAATTTGTTCGTACGTACGAACAAAATGTCAGAACTAAAAATTAATCTGTTGCATACAGTCCTTGGATTTGTTCGTACGTACGAACACAAATTCCAAATTGCATTTACAAATATGTTTCAGTTCTGATATTTGTTCGTACGTACGATCAACTCAGACTGATATGGAAATTCTTTGGATGATACAGTCCACAGATTTGTTCGTACGTACGAACAAAATGTCATAACTGAAAATTAATCTCTTGCAAACAGTCCCTGGTTTTGTTTGTATGAACGAACAAAATTCCAAATTGCATTTTCAAATATTTTTTCAGTTCTTTCATTTGTTTGTACGTACGAACAAATCCAGGCTGTTCGTACGTACGAACAAATGATTGTGAGAAATGAAAAATAATTTTTAAATGCAATTTGGAATTTTGTTCGTACGTACGAACAAATCTGGGCTGTTCGAACAGAATGCCAAAACTGAAAAAAGCGGAATAAGGATTATTGTTCGTACGTACAAACAGCCAGGATTTGTTCGAACGTACGAACAAAATTCAAAATTGCATTTTCAAATTCATTTTTTTAGTTCTCTCATTTGTTCGTACGTATGAACAAACGCAAGCTGTGAGAAATGACAAAGAATTTTTTAAGCAATTTGGAATTTGTTCATACGTACGAACAAATCTGGGCTGTTCGAACAGAATGTCAGAACTGAAAAATAATACGGAATATATATTATTATTCGTACGCACAAACAGCCAGGATTTGTTAGTACGTACGAAAAATAAATCCAAATTGCATTTAAAAATGTGAGAAATGAACAAGAATTTGTAAAGTTAATTTGGAATTTTGTTCGAACGTTCGAACAAATTTTGATTTTCTGTTGCTGTGGTCTGCGATTTTTTCAATCTTTCCTGCGATTATACCGGTAAAGACTCCATAAAGCGGCAAAAAAGACGGACAGACCGGAAGGTCCTCTTTTATTCCAGAAGCAGATATGTATGAATTGCCGTGACGTTTATTACGGTGCAGTTTATTCGTTTAATGCTTAATTAAGACTCCCTGTCATATGCGAACCTATTTTATGCTCCGGACGCAATTTATTATTAAAATTGTCTAATTTAAGACACTCCCTGTCTTACGCGACAAGCGACTGTGTAATAAGCTCCAGAATCGATTACAAGACCGTTTTCAGCGGCTTTGCGACACCCCCTCGCAAGATTTTACACGACAGATTTACCATTTGTTATCTCGCGTGATGTTGTTTGAGGCGAGAACTTATTTATTTATAAAAAAAAAATGGCCGATGAAAAACGTAAAAAATAACTGTTTTGACATAAGAACAGCGTGTTAAGGCACTAGAATTCCTCTTTTGAGGAAAACTATAGTATAAAGTCGCTAAAGAATTCGGGGCATACATGAACAAAGTTCCCGGTGGAACAAAAAGAAGGCGGTATTCAAAAGGAAACGACGAAGTAAACATGGTTTAAAGATGCAGTCAATAAACGAATAAAATATTATAGGACCATTAATACACAAAGAAACTGGAACCTTTTAATTGATTTCGAAGGAAAACTGGCAGCTTTTCGCACAATAGACTTGCATATTGTCTGCCTTAACCCATAATTGAGTATAAATCATTATATCTGAGGCCCTGAATTGTATTTCTTACTCTGGTGGATTTCTTACACTTTTAGTATTCAAAATCCTTAGAGCGCTTAGACAATGAGAAGTTTGACGCATAGCGGGTAATTGGACGACTTTGTATAATTATATAAGTTTACAACTTCTCAGATCTTACCGAAGACAATTGTTCGGTATTGTGAATGGGTAAATAATTGCTTTGTAGAGGTTTTAAATCAAAATTAGGTACTTTTCAATTATTTTGTAAAATTTAATAGACTTCGTTGAATTGCAACGGCAAGTGATAAAAGCTAAAAATTAGAATTATAATAGTAGAATAACATTAATTTAAGCCAGTTATGCGGTTACGACTAGGTTCTGAAGCATGTTTGGAAATTATATTACATTTTTAATCAATTACCATGAAATTTAACAGGAGTTTGTTCATGTTGGTACAATAAGCTGTATTCCCATTGAGGATATTCAGTTCAGATTGTAGCTAATTTTACCTGATAACAATAAACATTTCTACAGATCAAGAAGCCAGTAAGGCAAGGGATATGAACAGACTGCTAAGTGATTGATAGTTTTATTATTCAATCTGTATGTTATAACAAAGTTCACATATGTAAATAAAATCTGGAAAGTAGATCCCTCGGAAGCACCGGAAACAAGGCAAACATTGAAAATTACAGACTCGGTTTGATTGAATCTGTTCATGAGCAGTAATGGAAAATGCAACACTACCCACGCCCACAAGCACCGGCTTGAGCAGTATTCAATCTTCAAATCTAAATAAGTTGAAATCAATGATCCCGAAAAACTAGAAAAAATAACAACTCTGTAAGACTTGGTTTTGAGTTTTTATAATACATTTGTGTGGGGAAAGGAGAATTTGATATAAATGTTCAAAGAAGAATTGCTGTGAGGGGCACTTTTTACATTTCACACCTTCTTTGCAGTCAGATTGTTTTCAGACATAATTTTCACATACACGCATTCAGTTAAAGTATTTAATCTGAGATATCATGACTAGCTTGACTTATTTTTAGCTGCTGTTTGGCCGTACGTTTTCCAGTCTCACACAAATTCACACTACTCATTGGACGTATTTGGAGAACCAGTTGTAGTATCACAGGTTGATATTTGTTAAGGTATTAACGGTAATTGAGCCAGGATGAAACATTCAGCAGGCAGTGGTGTACATTCTTCATATAGGGAGTGGCTGTTTTTTGACAGAAACACGACGCATATCCATATCGACGGACCATTTGCCAAATCTGCTATATCGGTGATTTTTTTGAGTCGGTACCGGCTATTCTTTGCTATAACCGATGTCCAGGCCATTAAAGGAGGCAAAAATCGAGCCATCCATGAAAATAGGTATGCTGCTCAAAATAAGTAGAGCACGGAACATTAGAATGTCTTTACTATGTATTGTAGTGTTTAGTATTTAATTTTCTGCGATTTGCTTGCAAACTCGATGAAATTAGTTAATGGTGTACTGACATGGGACACTAGCCCGACCTTTTCCACAGTCTTAAACGAGTTTTTGTTTTTATATCATACATTTCAAACCGCTATTTGTATTCAGTTTACAGTCTGTTTTATACGGAAAAAAAACACAAGACAGATACAAATAACTAAACAAACGCAGCTTTAATTTTACACTCGTAGAACAATTGAAACCGACACTGATGACAGAAACAACTTTTCAAAATAACTTTTCTTGGTGTCAATCGGCTGTTCATAGCACTACACAAGTATTTTAACATATAATATTAATATATAATATTATGGGTCGATAATAAACTCATTTTGAGCTTAGTTTTAACGTTTTGAAATAAGGCGTGAAGGTTGACAGTTATAAAATGTCAGATCTATAGACCAAATTAATTAGGCTATAATGTGTCCAAACGGTCATTAGCAGAGAGCCTGCCTGTGCACCCAAAACTGGTGTTCAGGAAGACCGCCGGTGCCCCGGAAAAAACGAAAGTAAGGCGTTTTAAATCATTCCATTTACATATCGGCCTATTTGTCAGTATTTCTTGGAAGAATATTGGAAACTGAATGCAAATAGTGCGTTTGAAATGTAAGATATCTAAGCAATAACTCGTTTAAGACTGTGGAGAAGGCCGAACTAGTGTTCCATGTCAATACACCATCAACTTATTTCAACGAGTTTGTAAGCAAAATCGCTGATAATTAAAAAGTAAAGACTACAATACATAGTAAAGACATTCTAATGTTCCATGCTCTACTTATATTTGAACAGCATACCTATTTTCATGGATGCCAGCTTGATTTTATGCCTCTTCTACCGACCTGGACATTGTTTATAGCAAAGAATAGCAGGTGCCGACACAAAGAAACCACCGATATAGCAGATTTCGCAAAGAGTCCGCCGATATTCATATGCTCCGTCAGAAAGCTCAGCTGTGATACACAATTTAAGATTTTGTACAGTGTAAATGATCATGGTGTGCAAGGTTTATGTACAGATTGCGCTGAATGTCTTTAAACTGTAAGATTTGAGTGAAATGTTATTTCTAGAAAGACTCATAGGTTTTTTTAGTAAGCTCACATATTGGACTTTTCAGAGCTGTGTAGCTCATTTTTACTTTGGGTAGCCATATATGAATGTTCACTGAAATGCATATGACATATTTATGTACAGAATGCATTCATTCTCATGTTTGCTGCATACTGGGCCGCTTAAAAATGGCAAATTTGACAGCTATATGATTTTTCTTAGTTCACATTTTAGTTTTAAGTATGAGACGAAATATTTTTTCATTACAACTTCCTTTTGTTGTGGGCCTACTATGTAAACGCGTGGTTCTTGGGCTGTGTTTTAGATGCTCTGTGCTTCCGAGAAATCTACCCTTACCTATTATCGTTTGATATACTTTCTGTTATGTGAATAATTTTCATAAATTTTGAACAGTGATATTTTAATCAAATTTGAAGTGGCTCTTAATTTGGATAAGTATATAATAAGTAAACATGCTCTTTTTTGTTAAGATTATCAAACGAAAACGTTATAGATTTTTTGGGGGATATTTTTTTCCATTTCATCTGAAAAGTACATGGATTTCTTTTATTGTGTTCGCTCACATTTGACTAATACAATGTGTAACATTGAAAGCTGTCAAATTTTAATGCGTAGCTTAACAGTAGTGAAACGTTCAAATTTGATTTGTTATCTATCAGAGATTGTAGTGAAAGGAAAATTGTTTAGTTTGTACAGATAAATAGGTCTAAATAGGCACAACAATGAAGTGGTTACGCGGAAAATAGTTTCTCTGTTTGATGGTTAATGTTGGTGAAATATTTGTTGAAAGATCTGCAATAAATGGCATAATTGAATAGAAAAGACATGAAATAGTAGGTACATGTACAATTAGGGCGTATCCTTCATATTGTTCAAAAAGGTGGAAAAAGAGCAGGTTAACCCCATGTCTATTGTGACTGATATTTTTTCTCTTGAATAGTTCTGGTGAGTGCAGGTTTTTGGGGGGATTAGGATGCATGCATAATTGCAATAGTGTCCACTGTCTATATAGAACATATAGTGAAAATAACTGTGGTCTTAGACTAAATGTAGTGGGAAGATATAGCACACAGAACGGTTAAATACTCTACAATCAAGAAAACATTTTCTCATATATAATGAAACAACCTGAGGGGCGGAATGAAAACGGTGCCAACATCATAGTAAAGACACATAACACATACAAATGTATAGCTATACAGCTATAGCTATAAGGGTCTCCTTCGTGGAAAGGTCAATAAAAACTGTAAATAGAACTGGAAGTGAATAAGGATCATATCAAACAGAAAATAATTTTAATCCAGCTTCCCCAGCAAGACAGCAGGTATAAAACAGATATATAAGGAAATGTCAGTTTTACATAAAAATGTTTGAGAAAAATATACTACATTTGGAAGCAGTATATGTAGGATTATCACCTACGTCTTTTAGCGGTAAGGTTTTTTAACATGTCAACTAAGCTTTTAACCAAAAATATAAATGTAAGGCGAGAAGGAATAATAAATTGATACCCCACTTGGACTAAGTTCTAACACTAGCTAAATATCTTGATGCTTTAAAAACAAAATATATGTGTATTTATAATTTATAACTGGCACATCATATCCACCCTAATATATAATGGTATATTGATAACTGACACATCGTATCGACCATATTTACAATATATATAAATCAATATACCGTATAACTGTTTTGAAGTAATGGGTTCAGTAGAACTCATTACAAGACAGTTGTTAATTCTCATCATTCGTCGGATTTTTGAAGAAAGCCTCACGGAGGTTTACACTTAAACTTCGCATCATCAAATAAGGATAAGTATATAGTAGTATAGTCAAGAGGCTGTCCAGCGAAATGTTTTAAAGCTATTTAGCTATTCCAAATACCTAAATGTTCAGTTGGTGTCAAATGTAGGGGCAATTTAATTCACGATCTAGATTTCAATTGTAATAGGTTTTCAAAGTGTTCAAAAATCATGTTCACAAATGGAAATGTAAAAATATATCTACATATTGAACTTGTCAACTACAATTAGAAGTGTTCAGCAATTACAATCGAGGGGATGGGGGGGAGGAAGGTGGAAAACATTAGTAAATTTAATTCAAAATCATCCATTTGCTCATTATATCTGCATATTGAGCTTGTCAACTACAATTAGTGGTGTTCAACAATTGCAACTGAGGGGATGGGGGTGGGGGGAGGGGGAGGGGGATACCAGTACTTAAATTAATTGAAAATCACCCATTTGCTTATAGAAAGATCTTTCTTGAATACTAATACAGAGGCGCTTGCGAAACTTTCCGCTCAATCCCGATTGTAAACATTTTTGAAACGGTTCTAAAACGTTTCCCGTGTCTAGGTTTACTGACGTTATCATAGTGATCGTCCAATCAAATGATTAAACGGAAAACGCAAATCGAGAATCGTTGAGCGAGTCAAATACTTGGTGGGCGTTCTCCAATAAGTGGATTGATTACCGAAAGCGGAAATCACCAATGCCGCCGTCTATTCCCTATTTTTTTTAACATCTTTTACTTTGAAATAATTAAATTATCTGTAAGAAAATATCTCATATTTCGATCACCTTTTACGGCACCGGGAATACATTCGATATGACGAGAAACTAGAAAGAGCTTTACATTATAGGGAAGGGCCTGCCACATTAAGTAATAGAAAAAAGAAAAAAATATCCATCTTAAAAATTTAATGTTTTTAAGAATAATAGACAGGATATGAGTCGGCGCATGAAATTATCATTAACGGCCTATCTATAGTTTTGATGAACAAGCTTTTCTATTTTCGATTAAAACGAATTACAAACAAGATATAAAACAGCTTATAAAATAGCGTATAAAACGCGCTTGTCGAAAAGGTGACACGAACTGCATATTCTGTAAGATAAGCACATTTAAATACATGTATGTTTATGCAGTTCATATGACTTGCATTTTCTGACAAAATTATACATATAAAGTTTGCGTATTTCGTCAACGAAAGTTGAAAGTCATGGTGTCAGCATTTAAAGGAACGACGTCAAAATGTGTGTTGGAAGTAAAACCGTGTGTCAAGTTGTTATTATATAAACGGAAATGTCGGAACATCCTAGTCTGGGAGCCAAGGCGAGTAAAGCTCAAAAAAATACATTTTTTGTGCACCCCCCTGCTATACAAATTATTTCTAGGTTAGTATGTCGGGGGATGTCCAGTGTTTATGAAAAGTGACTTTGGCCAGCTGACCGCTCTTGCGAATCTGAGAAATCCAAGATGGCCACCAAGATGGCCGCCAGTTCATATACTATGGGTACATTTTCAAAATTGAACTGGAAATTTTTAATAAAAATGACCACTGTCTCTAAAGTGTTAATTTTAAACTTAACAGTGTGTGTGACTTTAAAAAATATAGAAACACAGGGTTTACAGTGTCAAGGTCAATGTCAGGTTAAAGGTGAAAGGTCAATTTTTGATGAAAAATAATATTACACCACCAATTGTCTTCTATTTATTCTACAGCATTGTCAGAAAGTAACTTTATCTCATACCAATATCAAGAGAGATAAATATGTTCACAGCTGTTAAATTCAAAACAACAATACATGTGTTACCATGGAGAAATTTAGGTGACTCCAAACAGACTATGTATGTCAAACTGAAAAAAAAAGTGAAACGAGATTATTTAACCCATTGATTTCATGTTAAAAGTAGCAAGTCCAGCCGCCTTAAATACTCACGTAAGACTTTTATTTTATATTTGTATTATAATAATAGCTATACACTGTTTACGGTTAACGCTTAGAACGCAAAGACGGGGTGTCGTCAAGCGTAGTGTTTGACGTTCCGCTAGATGACGCTGCATAACGCTTTCTTGACCTAAACCACATTTTTATTGAAGTTTAATGGGCCTCTTAAATCTTAAATTTATAAAGCTTAACCCTGATATTATTCAAAACAAATATTTAATTAGCGAATAAGTCGCTCATAAACAGGGTTTTGGATGGCCAAATGAAGTTAAGTGGATGTGTCCAATCCTTGAAAAAACTGTCATTTATTAGAAACTCCGTTCGCTTCAAAATTAATCAGCGGGGTAAAAGTTCACTTAAAAACCAAGAGATGACCATTAGCTTTGCCCTGTAAAAGCGTTATTTAATTATACAGCAATCAGGCCAAGCATCAAGGGCTCCCTATTTTGTCACGAGAAACATATTCCTGTCATAAGATCTCAGTTTTGTGGGGGTTCTTAAAAACTTAATGCATTGCTGAAAAAACATTATATTTAGGACGCTACAGATCGCACGGTTTCAGAATAGATAGACAGCGCTTTTACAACGAATTTTACATGCTAGTACATACACTGTAATGATATTCGTTAAGCTAACGTAATTATGTCGGTAGTTATGATTACAATAGCTGAACACAATTTTCCAACGAATATCTGCATAATATAGTCATTATTGTAGGAGTTGTAGAACCATATTGACTTCATAATAATAATAATGGTATCATGTATTATCACTTTGAGTAAAAGAATATTTCAAGTGCAAAGAAGCTTATGTATCGTGATGATAAATCCCTAAAAGAATGTTCTGATACTCGGTCCCATAGTTGCTATTTGGGGCAATTTTTAATACCTGTATATTTATGATATAAAACTGGCAAGTATACCATAGGTGCTATTTGCGGCAAATTTATAACATCTATATATTTATGATATAAAACAGGCCAAAACGTCGTAGCACATAATATATCATGCAAGTGAGAGACATTGAAAATGTACTGAATTATTCTTTCACAAATTCAGCTATCGGGTCTATACATTTCTAAAGATTCATCATAGATTTGATAGTCATACTGTTACAATGAAATGTAGCTTCAGGTTAATTTAATGCAAAATCTTCATAACTGAAGTTGTAATATCACTTTAAATTTCATGCAAAGAAGTACATACATGCATTAAAAAGCCGTGCAACGGTGTACTTATACAGAAAATGACTTTAGTGCAAGGATTTATAATATCATAGGCTATAAAAATGGTCAAATAGACGAAACAAAAAAAATGCATAATATTAAAGTGATGTGCATAGGATATCAGTCTAGCATTTTATTTAGACAAAGAGAAAATATTGCATGAAGCTTTACTGCAATATGGGTAATAATTTAACATATAATTCTACATACATAAATTGTATTGATATTCATTGAGAGACCTTTTACACATAATATTATGTGGAAAAAGCAGACTAATTTATTTCTGATATAAATGTGGAAAAAATGTCGAAGCACATAATGGATGTAACATTAAAGAGATGGGCATAGAAAATGAACTGATCTATTGATGAATACTTTTGGTATGTATTTCTATATGTGCATTTCTAAAATATTGTTCTGCCTAATAATTAGGCATACTGACAAACTAAATGGAAGTTGAAGGCCTAATGTTTTACATAACAAAACTTGATGATGCTATATCTGTACAGTTTTACTACAACTTTGGTTTTGATGCAAACAAGTACCTGCAATATAACATAAAATACTACGGTTCACATATATATTTTAAGATACAGAAATGGTTGTCGAAAAAAGATGTCATAACAAGATTGTCATAGAAATTTATAAATCAATTGATAGTTTGTACAAGAACTGATACAAGTTCAGAGGGGATCACTATTAAACTGGTATACATCGCCTTACGTAATTATTCCTTAAGTTATGATTACAACACCTATCATACAATTCTCAAAGGAATATATGCATGAAATTACATTTCTTGTCATTGCCATCTATTTTAAGATTTTTAAATAGATTGTATGCATTTTGTATTAAACGAATACAATGAACATGCTCTGCCATTTAGTTTTCGTAGCGAATGTTTACTGTATGTGTTACAAGTTTTTCCGTTAAGAGTGCTTAAATTACCTACCCTTGCCAACTGGTGTAGACCTTGATCATCTGAATAAAATGATGCCAGCTGATCAGTCTATGCTCTTCAATGCTCAAACAATAAAACCTTGCCTAGGTTAGGAGTTAGGAGGGAACAGTGTAGACTCTGATCTGCCGGCAAAGTTGGGTGCTATTTCCCATTATAAATAGAGTGGATGAGATGTGTTTTAAATGCAATAATACAGGAAACTTAGACTGTTTAACTTGCAAAGTGTATCACTGGAATGGCACATACTGAACATTGCACACTATTCTGTTATTGGTAATAAAGTGTGTATATGTTTGTTTATATTTGTATAATAACTGGGGTTAACTTAAAACAGTATGTGAAGCTGAAATAGTATATGAAAAGGTTTGATAAAATCATCTGAATGATTAAAGCAAAGTCACCTTTGACATCTGATTGCAGTTTTAGCTTCTGTTGCACTGGTTACTACATTTTCAATTGTACTTTGTGCAGTTACTTATGATAAAAGTTAAATACTTCATTTGCGTTTAAATTCATACTTATTTAAACCTTTTCTGCAAATGCCAGCCACCTTAGTCGCCATCTTGTATTTCTCCATGGTAATGAAAATACGGAGCTGAATGGTTTCAAGACTGAATTCACATAAATGTTGTACATTTTAATGAGCATTGATGTTGAATTAAAACTGTTAATTTTATACCTAACGTTTATAGTCGAATAGCAAATAAAATGCAATGTAAGTTGTTTTCAATACCATCTTTTGATTTCATTAAAATGCTGCTGACATTACCGTATATTGCCCATTTTCTTTAATTTGGCGGCCATCTTGGTCGACAACTTGGATTTCTCCATAGTAATGAAAATATGGAGCTGAATGGTTTCAAGACTGAAAAACACATTAAGGTTCATGTAAAGTGTTTGAGATTGCCCCTCGGGTGAATTTTCCTTTCTTGTTTTGAGACCTCATAGGCCTTTGTTTTTCATACATTGTATACCAAACTGTTCAGAAAGAGTAGAAGTGTCATTCAAGAGAGGTTGTTTTGTTCGTTACAATAATATTTCTCTTATATCACATGTACTTTGCTTGTCCACATTCTATTTTGTAAAAAATATCAAACTTCTTTTTCAAAAGTATTTTGACGTTAGGTCTATACTTATTGTGTGCCTAACATATTTATCCAGGTACTCCTAGTGTTAAAATTGCTATTACATCTACATTTCAAAAAGTTGCAAAAATTGCAAAACGAAAGTGAAAGTAGAGATGTCAAAATGACAAAAGACTCCTATATTTCAGAAAATATCTTAGTTAACCGTATTTCAATACTGGGAGTACCTAGATAAATATGTTAGAGACAAAACAAAACATATTTAAAGAAAAAATACTTTTGAAAAAGAAGTTTGATATTTTCTACAAGACAGAACTGTGACAATCGAAGTACATGTAATTTTTGACAAAATACTTATACAAAGAAGCTTACCTTTGTATAATGTATTCTCTACTTCCTCTGAAAAATTCAGAGTATTTATAATAAATAGTAACTGTCTTTGAAGAATAAATTTCCAAAATCAAAATTCACCTGAGGGGTGGTCTCCAAACACTTTACATGAATCTTAATGTTGTAAATAACAATGAGCATTGATGTTGATTTTCTCGTGTAAAATGTTAATTTTGTCCCTAATGTTAATAGTTGAATAGCCAAAAATTCAATAAATTTGACCTTTTGACCTTGAGTGTGACCATGACCTTGAGGTTGTAGATATCTGTAAACACATTTTCTGTGGACTTGTTCACCGTAAATGCAATTCAAGTTGTTTTCAATACCATATTTTGATTTAATTTAAAATGCTGTTGACATTACCGTATTTTTGTCCACCTTTTTTTTTAATTTGGCGGCCATCTTGGTCGCCATCTTTGATTTCTCCATGGTAGTGAAAATATGGCTCTGAATGGTTTCAAGACTGAAAACACATAAGTGTTGTACATAACAATGAGAATTGTTGTTGATTTTCTCGTAAAGTGTTAATTTTATACGTAATGTTAATAGTCAAATAGCCAAACATTCAATAAATTTGACCTTTTGACCTTGAATGTGACCTTGACCTTGAGGTTGTTTATATCTGTAATAACATTTTCTGTGGACTTGTACACTGTAAATGCAATTTAAGTTGTTTTCAATACCATATTTTGATTTAATTCAAAATGCTGCTGACATTACCATATTTTGTCCATTTTCTTTAATTTGGCGGCCATCTTGGTCGCCATCCCGGATTTCTCCTATTTGCAAGCGAGGATAGATGGCCAAACTCACTTTTCATAAGTAGTGGACCTTCCTCTATAACATGGTGTAGAAATATTTTGTATAACATGCCGGACACTTTTTTTCCAAACTTTTGGACCTTGGCTCCCAGACTATCCCAAATCTAGCGGCTGATTAATCTGGCGGCTCAACGATATGTAATAAACAGTTATTTCTTACTAATTGACAGATACTTTTTACGGGTTAACAAAACCGCATCCCATCCCTATACTACCACCATGGGACATGTCTCTGGCAACTGGATCCGACCGTGACCGCTGTCTCATTCCGTCTGAAACTGTGTCTACTCTTGTCATACAGAAACGTCGTGTGAAAACTGAGTCATGTTTTGGTTACGACAAAAGTACTTTTAATTATAGCAAGATTGAAATGTATTTAAAAAACAATTACCGGTGGTATCGCTTTATTGCAGTAACTATGTATATAGATAAGTGATCAAAACGTTTAAGAGTTTAAATTAATTGCCGATTTACGCGCTATTAAGGCGATATCAAGATGTCAAGTTTGTTTACCTTTCAGTTAAGTGATGAAGTTTAAAATCTACAAATTTTGCCACAGAGTCTAGGGTGGTGATTAGTTGACATACCTAATCATACTAATCATGTGACGTGCGACCTGAACGTCTTGTTGGACCGACACAACAAACCTATTAAATTCTTTATTGGCAGATTCCCTGGACACGATTTGTACATGCAATTATTTTTTAGTATGTTTAGTAAAGATGAAAAGAGTATTTTGTTCATCTTGGTCAGATAAGGGAAGGGATGGAGGTAGTCCTTAAGAATTTGCACCCCAACTCACCACTTTACGCAAAAAAAAAAAATCCATATTTTAAGTAATATCGTTTATTAAAATTGTTTGAAAAATTAATATGAACTGGAACAAAGAATCGAAGTCGAAAGCTGAAGAAAACAGTACTATTATTTAAACATTTACGCAAAATATGTTATCAGTTAAATTTTAATATCATTTTTAATGTCTTGTCCATAATAATGATATTAGTTTTAGCATCACGAAAGGCGAAAATTAAGTTTCACCGGAGAAAAAAAAGAAGCGGGAAAAAATCAAAGAAAAGAAAAAAGCAATTATTGCCGGACCTCACGTGGAAAATTCCTTTCTTCTTTAGTTTGATGAAGGCGCCAGAAAAAATGGTTGCCCTTTTCTAGTGTAATGTTTTTTCTTTTTAATTATTTTAAATATTTCTTTATAATATTGTAGACATTGATATTTGCCATTTATTCCAACCGAAATTCCGGATACATTCTTGTAAACTTTATTTATACTAATTTTTCAACTCTCTTTATTGAGTTACATTTATTAGTGTGTATATAAGTAAGTTTTATACTTCTACTGCCCTTAGAAGCATTTCTTACGGATTGTGGTTCATCTGATAATGATTGTTGTATGTTGTGTGTTTTTTTTCTTTTGTTAATTTGTCGTTGTTCCTATTATGTACTAAGTTTGTAACTCACTTTGCGACTCCTTAAAAGTACAAGGCGCCGTTATCTTAATGTAGGTATGACTATGCATATTTCCCTTTCTGTTATCAACTCCAAACGTATTACACAGTATGTTCGTCTAATAGTTTAATACTTTGATTATTTTATTCTTTCTAAGTTGTGTATCTATTTGTTTAATGTTTGATATGCATAATTATAGTCAAACGTTTTACAAATGTCTCCTGGCAATAAGACAAAACTGACCTTTGAACCAAGATGACTTGTATTTTAAAGTATCCTTGCTCTATTATCTCAATGTTTCTTACAGGCTGATCTTTAGCAATATCAGGACAATTCTCTTTCCTGAGAGGTGGCTGGTTGCAGAACATTGGCTGTTTGTCCTTCCAAATTCCAGTCTATCAGTATATGACTGCATAAAGTGGTAAAGGTGTTTACACTGTTTATAGTAGCGAACTGTTTAGTCAATAATCATTGTTATGTATTCAAATGCTGATCTCCTAAGGAGAGGGTGAGGAACACAACAAAAACAACATTCACAATATCCTCTTAGTAAACACACCAACGTAATTGTCAACAAATAACACTTAGGTTATAATTTTTCTTGTTCCTTTAAAACTGTGGATTTCACGCCCCTGGGCGGGATAAAATGATGTTTATTGTGTTTCATTTATTAAAAATCTTAGTTCTTCCTCATCATTTAACTTGAAAGTATCATATAAACACCAAATTCCTGATTAGATATTTATCAATTTATCAGAATAATGGTCTTCACTAAGCTAAGTCATTTCGGATGAACAACTCCGTAAGTCTGAACTTCAGTACAACCTTGTGTATGCAGTAAAATAAAAATCCCACTCAGACAAGAAAGGCAAAGTAATTTCTCCCACATTCATGAAACCCCATTAGTCTGCCGGTTTGCCTAGAATCAGCAACAAAGACACCAGTATCGTTGCATCATCTCCTGTTCTATCAGTACTACGTACATTGCTTTGTTTGTCGCGGAGATATTATTATTTTCATGGTAAGCACGTTCAAAGGTTTACACATAGCAAACGCAGCCACACAGGGCGCCAAATTCATCCTTTACTAGTACAGACACGGAGAAATATGACCAGAGGAACAATCTTAGCCTAGCTCTTTGCGTTCTTTAACGTGCCCGGTGTATATCACCGATACTTGCAAAGCCGTCTTTCCTGGGATGAACCAGTACAGGCTTCTTAGTTAGGTGGGAGACACTCGAGAGCATCTCAGAAATTTCAAGTACCTGGAACGGGATTCGAACACCAGACCTCTGGATTGGCAGTCAAGCGTGTTACCACTAGATCATCGACCCGCCGAGTTTATTTATCTGCATCTTGCAGCAACTTCCAAACTTGTATATAATAAGTTAAAACTGCTCTTGCATGAGAGAGAAAGGTGTGTTGCACATATCCTTATCTCTGATAAACAGGCACAATACATGCCTTCAGTTATTTTATTTGGTTGCGTACTATGCTTCTAAAGGACTTTCTCATAATTATTTCGCACAAAACAACTGTTTCATTTCCTCATCATTTTATCACTACACTGTTTTGTTTTATGGACGTAAATTTTCATAGCAGTATTCCATATAATTTATGAGAAGCTCTTGCTCGTTGTAAGGTGTTTGTAACTAATAACAAAGAATAGATATAGTTTACGAAATATACTAATTGGATGAAGTGCCATTTTTATAACTTATTCTACAAAAATGAATATAACTTGCATATAGGTTTAACAGTAACAACAAATACATTTTGTGATTTTTATTAACAACACATGTAACACTAGAAAACAGAAATAGCTTTTTTCAGATTTTTACTGTTAAGTAGAAAACAGATTTTTACTGTTACGTAGAAAAATGAAAACAATGAGAAAAGATCACATTTTGAACTTCAATAAAGTCCATAATTATACATTCAACAGAAACAATCATTCGCATTCCTTTCTGTGCAATATCTTATTTTCTAGCATTGGCTGCCCCATTTTTAACTTTAAACGATCAAGCTCGCTTTGCATTACAAATTCCAGAGTGATATACATTTTGATAAGGTCATACCAAATCACATGAATGTACTGTGTTTTTTTTTTGTTGTTGCTTTTTTTTTTGTTTTGTTTTGTTTAATTTTTTTTCTAATTTTACGTTTTTTAGTTTTGTTTCATTTTTTTTTCTAATTTTACGTTACAAATGAATTTAAACAAAGATATATAAAGATCGTTATCAAACTACATCATAATGTTTTTATCTTTATAAATGTATTGTCAAAATGCTAAACACACTAAAATACAAACACTTCTCAGCAAAATTGATTAAGTTACCAAATTTAGTTTTAATTAATTTAAAGTTTATCAGGATACAGTCTAGCACACATTGCATATCGCACAGGATTAATCCAAATAATTTTAAAAAATACACTTAAAGAAGAAAACAAAAAAAGACCAAATAAACAACAAGAAACATGCAAAAATGTAAGGTGTAAAAAATGTAGTTTGTAATGCTGCGACATAAATATAATTTTCAAAAAACTGGAACTGTATGTTTTACAATTTCATAGTTTTGGGAAATAAAAGCAAATACGGATCTTTTTACCATTGCTTCATTATCTAGCTAGCATGTGTCTATTTCATGGCAACATTAAAAACTAGGTAAGTACTTTGGCAAAATTAATTTCTGTTTTGTTTCAGAAAGTCAATTTTATATTAAATTTGGTGTCTAAGATGCTATCATTAAGAACACACAAAACTGCAGATGTTAAAAGTAAAAAAAATGAATAAATTAAAAAGTGTGACTTTATAATAAGTGCCGACATATAATATTTTAAAAATTGCATACAAGTAAGTGATGTCAAATACAATTAAGAAAAAAAAAACTTTATAGATAAGAAAATAAAAACAATAATTAATACATTGTATTATGCCAAAAAATAATTATAATGTAAACTGATATCCTTCGAAAACATGATGACTTTTCATAGTGTATCACACTATCATCAAAAACTGAGCGATGCGTCGAAATTTCGAAGGCACCATGTAGATTTTAAATGTATATAGTTATAAACACCCACGTGTGTAAATGTATGTGCTACTGTGGGGCTGGTACAAACTGAGCGCTGGAGGACAAGTTTGAATGTAGATTAAAGATGAATAAATGAATACTTAAGAAGACTTTTATGAACATTCGCATTGAATTAAACATTTCTGTCTTCTGGCCTCACTGTTGATTACACTTTAATCTGAACAAGTTATAATGGCTTAATATATGTAGACGGCACATATTGTAATAACTATAGACGCAAACACAATTTGCATGGCCCAATATTGATTTGTATTGAATTTTCATCTAATTTCTTTCATTCTGAATAATGATTTAAAGCCGATTTCGGTTAATTGTATTCGCTTATTCTTAAACAATATTTCTTGTAACTTTCGGAAAAAATTGTTTATTAAATTAAACTCGGTAAAAAAATCAAATGTAATGAATATTAAGAGGTAATAGCGACATGTAAAAATGTGTTTTAAGATATTTGGGTTGAGTACAAATGAAATTACTAAATGGGTTATATACATTTTTCTTATTCAAAGGTGTAAATATAAGTAGAAAATGCCGAAGTAGGTTGTTTTATGACAAGGTATTCGATATTATAACCCTTTCTATCGATTCATGTATTTAAACAAAAATATATAAAGATCGTTTGTTATTAAGCTACATCAAAATATTTTCTAGATAAATAATTGTCAAAACACTAAACACACCAAAAATCAAAAGCTTATAAGCAGCATTGATAAAATTAAAGGTACCAAAATATAAATTCAATTTAAAGTTTATCATAAAAGAGTCTAGCACACATTGTATTGATTACGTATAGATTAATCCAAATAACTTTCAACAATATCCGTTAAAAACATAAAAAAAAATATAAAAAGGTAAGATGTAAGAAGTATAGTTTGAAATGCTCCAACATTATGGTAACAGTTATTTAGAAATCTGGAACTGTATGTTTTGCCATTGCAAAGTTTTGGAAAGTAACTAAATTTAAACTGAAATCTGCAGATCTTGTTACCATTGCTTTTTTATCTTGCTAGAATGTGTCTATTTCAAGGCAACATTATAGTAAGTATTATGGCAAATTAAATTTCTGTTTTGTTGCAGAGGTCAATTCCAATTACATTTGGTGTCAAAACTGCAGATGTCCAAAAGTAAATAAGATTAAAAAATTATTAAAAAGGGTGACTCTCTGGAGAAGCAAAATTCTGAAATTGGAAATTGCATTACCTGTGTATGGATATTTTCTCTAAATTGCTGAGTCAAAAGCAGTACATTACCATGAAAGTGTTCTTTTAAGTACGGTAACATTAATATACACACATACTATAGGAACAGTTCAATGTGAAATTGTCAAAAATAATGTTGGAATAGAGCTGTGAATGAAATCAAAGCAAATTTTTGAATATACAAGAAATCTTAAAAATCACATTTATAATAAGTGCCAACATACCGGTATAATATTTAAAGATTCACATGCATGTAAAATATCTCCAAAACGATGAAGAAAAAAAACAATTAAAAATATATATATAATAGTATAATAATATGACAAAAAATAAACAAACAATGCTGACGTAAACGTTTCTGAGTTGTCTCCAAATGTATCGAACTATCATCAAAAACTGTCCTATGCGTCGACATTATGGGGTTACGAAGACAGCATTTAGAGTTTACAACTTTATGATAAATGTTCTAACACTTTTTTCTTTTTAATATTAATCAGACCACGCAGGAACATCCCAAGCTCGTTAATATCGTTGGCTTTATCTTCTGGCTTGAAGGAAATGAACAATTCCCCCTTTATCATCACTGCTCCAGTCAACTGAAGTAACAAAATTATTGGGTGCTTACAAGCAAAGATGGTGTGGTCAGTTTTGAAACAGTTATCTAAATCTGATAGCAATTGATTTTTACACTGCAAAGAAAATAGAAATGTTAACATCCTGAAGCCACAACACAAACTGCATTCATGTCCAAACAAACAGTTTAGTCTGTTTGTGTGCGTGTACGTATGTAGGTGTGGGTGGGTAGATGTGTATTAATCATGTGCGAGACACTAGTTCCAATGCCCACAGTTTTGAGAAAAAGTTAAGGGCGAGGCTAACGCTAGGCCTTTAGTTTACGGTAGCGATGACATTTGTAATTTGGGTAGAATAGAATATTTTAGCGATGACGGAAATATTCGATCAGCGGAAGTGTAGTTGGCATCTGGTGATAAATGAGAGGACTTCTGTGCCTCTTTTTCTAACTGCAACAAGGGATACAGCACGAAACGGATATTGGACATGCACAAAATACAAACTTCAATCCGTCGCGACATGTGCATGAAGCAGCAAATAAAAGAGTTAGGCAGAGAATTCATAAATTAATATGTACTTGTTGGATATTTGAAGCAACCCGTCTGAAATATTTTTCCATTACAGTTTCTTTTTGTTGTGGGCCTACTATGCAAATGCCTGGCTCTTGGGTTGTGTTTTTGGTGCTCTGTGCTTCCGAGAAATCTACCCTTACCTATTATCTTTTGAATAAATCAAAAGAATTAAGACAATTACTCTCCAAACTTTCAAGAGATTTGATATAGTGTGTAAATGATATTTAAATTGGACACTATGTTACAAAGGATTCTTGGATTATTTCATCTTAACAGTGTATAGCTTGATAGTAGAAGTATACATAAGATCATTTTTACGCCGATAATAACTTAATTGTAATTTACTTATTGAGTTGTATCTTCAATGCACGAGGAATTCTCAGTTTGTGTATCAGGTGGCAGGGTACACATTTAGTAGGGCCTATTTAATTGAAACATGCAAAAGTATCGATATAGTTTCTGGGTAGAGACAAAAACAAGCGGTCCAAAATGTGCAAAATTGATGGGGTACAACTTTCGAATTGATAACTTTCTATATACTTGTATGATAGTCCTGATTTTGACATTGATTAAAAGCACAAAGTAACCACACAATTTATAAAATAGTTACCCTGATTCTGAACGGAGACACAATTATTCATGACCACATAAACATCAGCATTGATTCTTGGTAGTAGGAAATGTAAATGAACTGAATTAGAGCTACAGGCAGATGGACACTTACATCTATTTTTAATGATTGTAAATAATATTGAATATTTGATCTGTTTAATTCAACACAGATAATGTACATGCAAATATTCTGGTAAAGATACACTTTATATGTATTATAATTACAAACATTTCTAATTTAATCACTGGATGGACTAACGTCAATCACACGATTTAAAAACATGGTATTGGTAATACCGTCAGGTAATGTAAAAGAAGTTATAATCCGTTGTTTTCTTCTGTTACTAGTTCACAATTTGTCAGTGCTTTTCAAGATATAATCATATAAAGTTCTAGATTCTTTCTTCTCGGTGACAATTTTAGGCTTTTTTCTTGGTTATGGACGCTTATTTGATAAATATCTAAGTTAACTTAGTTTCGGTTCTAGTATACTAGTTAAGGGTGAAATGGTAAATTTGGATTATTATTGCCACTGAGTAACATCTGGATTTGTAATAAAATATTATATTCTGATATGGCCAAACAAAATATCGCGACAACTTTACCTTTGCACCCGTCTATTATCCGAATAAAATCTGTCACCAACATCAACAAAGGTATTTTATTTATAGTCAACTTCCTCAATTCGTTTCATTTTGAAAGAAAAATAGCGTTATAACAATAATTATAATTATGTTGGAGCGTTGTATATTTTTTCTACCACAAAATGATACTGAAAGTCAAAATTCCTCAAATTAACGTACACAATCTTTCAATGTTTAAATTGCTTAGCAATTCAGAGATTAATTACGTCATAGAGCTTGGAATAAAACTTGTTTTCATTTTCTTTCTTTAAAAAGAAAATGGTTTCTTTTATAATAAAAATTATAAGGATAATGACAATTTAGACTTACTTGTTTGTTACGACATCTGAGATAGATCGATTTCTTATCAAAGTGTTTCAATCCCAAAGAGCAACAATGATTTGCATGAAGGACTTGTGCAAGTTGTGCTGAAATTGTCAAAATTGCAGACAAAGGAATATCTATATCTTGAATTGTTACTTCTTCCTGTGTGCTGTATTTCGATGCCGGGAGTTCCTTCTGAGTAATTCGTGAGCTTATGGTATAGAATGTTAACATGCTCTCACCAGTCTCTGAATATATAGTATATATCATTTGTAAAATGATGTTTATGTATGCAAGCAGTGCTATGAATGTATTGGGGATAATTAACTATATAACACTATACAAGCTTTCAGTATGAAATACATGTACATCTTGTATGTCTTAAATTGCCAAACTCACGATTCAACGCCTATCGTATACGAAAACAATAATTAATGATATGATCGTTTGTGTAAGTCGTTCTGTCCATATGACGTCAGAAACGCTAGTATGATGTACTCGTGAATATCACAATTTTTTAAAATAGTGTTTATTCGAAATTGTATATAATTGTTATCAGTTTGAACTTATATTACACATAAAACTAGATAGGGTTATATTATTAGGATAATAAACACAAAATCAATTAGCAATGAAACATTCGACGCCTTACTCTGTGCTTTGTGAAATCTACACTTGCAATTAAAGAACAGCAAAATTTTACTAAAGTTTACTTTTTATTGAACAATGTTAACGTCAGGTATAGGAATGCAGATTTCATGCAAGTAATTGGTATTCTCGTATTGTTATAAAAGGTGTTTTAAGTTGAACCTTCCTCCAGAAATGCAGACAGATATTTTAACGGTGTTATCACAGTATTTAATTATACATTAAGCTGGCTGTGCAATGGTTTAATACAAATAGTGCGTTTATTATCAATCAGTCGATACTTATCAACCCTGCAACCCCACCCGTATTTGTTACATAAAACTTAAAATTCGGACACTACTACTTTGTTTTTAGATTTACATCTTTATGACTAAATTTTACTTACACACTGTTATTTATAACAAGAGGGAATATTTTTTTTATTTTCTTAAATTCTTTGTTCCCCTGGCAACGTCGTATGGGATATATATATATATATATATATATATATATATATATATATATATATATATATATATATATATATATATATATATATATATATATATATATATTAATCGGTTTGTCAAACCTTGTTTTCTTGTAGATGATTTCAATCAAAATATAACAAATAAGCTTCTTCAGCAAAGATTCCGTTAACATTAGTATTTGCATAAACTCTACTGTCGTAATCTAGGTCTGGGTTTAGAATTTAATAGTAATTTCAAGACACTTCTGCAAGCAAGTATATCAAAACGCTTTTTATGAGGATATTGTGTACAAACTTCATATGATTTTGGGTCATGGCAATTGCCCAATTGTATTTGGGAAATTTAAAAAATCAGTTTAATCTAATGAGCTTTTGCTCCAACTGTTTTTAGACACATTGCATATTTAGTGTTAAACCCTTGTACAGTTTGACGCTGCGCTTTCGTCTTTGATTTATTCTAACAGACCAGTCAGAGGTCTCTGTGATAGGCAGTATTTTTACTCCGATCGTGATTGAACTATTTAAATGTCTGTTCACTGGCCTGTTTTGTCAAGTGTAAAAGGAATTCCCCAAGTTGCTCAGTCTTCTACAAAGGTACTGCGTACATGCGTTTTGGTTCATAAAAGTTTTTTTTTGTGTTTTACAAAGCTTGCATTCTGTTGTCATCGCGTGTGTAGGGATTCACCTGGTGGGAATATTTCTTTTTTGACTTTGGACTGGTGAGTGGGGCGGTAATGGTGAGTTTTGAGTTTGTTTTTGCCACTGACCATTCAAAGGCGGTGCCTCTCTGTGTTTCCTTTTGTCCTTTTGTGTTTGCCTTCTGTATGCATGTGTCCATGCGCGCGTGCGCGCGCGCGTGTGTGTGTGTGTGTGTGTGTGTGTGTGTGCGTGCGTGCGTGCGTGCGTGCGTGTGTGTGTGTGTGTGTGTGTGTGTGTGTATGCGTGTGTGTGTGTGTGTGGTTTTCGAAGGCCGCGATGATTGGAAGTGGCCTTTCCTGTCGGATGTTTAACCTGGTATTTTATCTTTAAAATTTATCTATTACAGAAACGATTAGAACGCATCACTATAAATCGCTGTAATTCTACATACTAACAGAGAGTTATCTCATTTGTTTGTTTGTTTGTTTTGGGTTTAACGCCGTTTTTCAACAGTATTTCAGTTATGTAACGGCGGGCAGTTAACCTAACCAGTGTTCCTGGATTCTGTACCAGTACAAGCCTGTTCTCCGCAAGTAACTGTCAACTTCCCCACATGAATCAGAGGTGGAGGACTAATGATTTCAGACACAATGTCATTTATCAAATAGTCACGGAGAACACACGCCCCGCCCGAGGATCGAACTCGCGACCCCGCGATCCGTTATCTCATTTATCATATCAAATAATATCAGACGACATCATATGTGTTTATGTTTTTGCTTCGTATTAATCTACCTTGAAAGTAGATTATTCGAATTGAAAAATGAAACAGATTTGAGAATGGTTGCAGCATAGCTTTATTTAATTTTTAATTGTTGCTTATTCATTACGCATGCATGTAAAATAAGAAGTGACAAAAGGGGAAGCTCGCGACCATTTTGAGTGTCTATTGTTCCATTGTTCTAAGATGGCAGCAGAGCGGACGTGCTGCCACTTTGTTTGGTGTTGCTAATGATTCGACGGACAAGGCAGTTCCATTAATTTTGTTGGATAGGACAGGTTTGATGTAGCCACAATCTTTGATTTAGCCTTATGTGTTGCCTCGCCATTTTAGTTGGAGGGAATCAAAACTAAGGAAAAAATTTAGTATCTATTTTTTGAATGGAAAGAAAGGACGCATTCAACTCAAGCGACAAGGTGATTACGGTAAAATGCTAGCGGATTGGACGGGATTAACCTGTCATGATTACTCTTACCATAGCTTCAGCTTCGCAGTTTTTGTGACTTAAACGTATTATAACTCTATCGGTTTCAAAATCAAATGTGAAAGGGTAATTTGATCTGCAAAGAGTTTCACGTTTCTGATACAATAATTAAGGATCGATAAGTCACATAGAATACTTGCCATATAAAGGTGATGTGATCCATTTCACTGAAAGACATCTAATAAAATAATGCAAAATTATGCTTCTTTTTTTTTAAAATGTATGCGTTTCAGCGTAATCCCGATCTAGTCAACATAGCCGACAGAGGTGTATGCAAAAATTATTAGACAGTAGCTAATATGTAGTTAAATGTTGAGACGAAACAGTATATCAATGATGTAAATATAATCAGCTAGTGTTCTGTGTTCGTCTTTAGTGACCAGTGTGACACAATTTATGCCAAAACATTTTATTATTTCTCCCACCACACAGTGATGTGGGAGACATATTGATTTACTCCAGTCTGTGTGTGTCAGTGTGTGTGTGTATGCGTGTCTGTCACAAAGCTTGTCCGCACTCTAAGTCAAACATTTCTCATCCGATCTTCACCACATTTGAACAAAATTCGTTTGACCATAAGACCTCGGCCAAGTTCGATAACTAGCCAAGTCGATCCAGGCATATTGGAGTTACGGCCCTTGAATTTCCAAAAATCGGGCTTTTCACTCTTGTCCGCACTCTAAGTCAAACATTTCTCATCCGATCTTCACCAAACTTGAACAAAATGTGTTTGACTATACGACCTCGGCCAAGTTCGATAACTAGCCAAATCAGTCTAGGCATTTTGGAGTTACGGTCCTTGAATTACCGAAAAATCGGCCTTTTTACTCTTGTCTGCACTCTAAGTCGAACATTTCTCATCCGATCTTCACCAAACTTGAATAAAATTCGTTTGACCATAAGACCTTGGCCAAGTTCGATAACTAGCCAAAGCGATTCAGGTATTTTGGAGTTACGGCCCTTGAATTACCGAAAAATGTCCTTTTTGCTAGTATCTGCTATCTAAGTCGAACATTTCTCATCCGATATTCACCAAATTTGAACAAAATGTGTTTGACCACAAGACCTCGGACAAGTTCGATAATGAGCCAAATCGGTCAAGGCATTTTTGAGTTCTTGCCCTTGAATTGTAGTAAGTAAACAGTATATAAAGACTGACTTGCTATTTAGATGATTAGGCAGTTGTGGGTGGGAGACATTCGCTTTTCTCAAAAGCAGCCCTAGTTTGTTTTAGATATTGCTCTGTTAGTACTAAGAAAATGTTTCATTGTATAATCATTACACCATACTTTTGAAAAGAGCCTTCATGCGAGAACCGTTGGCAATGTATACAAGGTCAATGTTGTTTATTGAATGAATATCAGTAGTTTAAGCTTTAATGCGCTTCGCCAACATTTCTCGTTTGAAATAGATTTTTTTTTTATTTAACGTCGCACCGACACATGATAGGTCATATGACGACTTTCCAGCTTAAATGGTGGAGGAAGACCCCAGGTGTCCCTCCGTGCATTATTTCATCACGAGCAGGCACCTGGATAGAACCACCGACCTTCCGTAAGCCAGCTGGATGGCTTCCTCACATGAAGAATTCAACGCCCCGAGTGAGGCTCGAACCCACATCGATGAGGGGCAAGTGATTTGAAGTCAACGACCTTACCAACTATGCTACGGAGGCCCCGAAAAAGATTTGTTTGTATTTCATTTCGAGTACGTACATATTAATTTGGAAATGTTTCATGTAAGTGGTGATAAAGGCACTGACCTTAGATTCATGTTTTGAATACGAGATTTTGTTTCTAAAATATCTTAAAAAGCAAAATCAAGAAAAAAAAAAGATTCGGGAATCGAGCTCGGGCCGCCTATGCTCTCTGTTGCAATACATCACAGGGGAATATATAGTTTACGACTGTTAAATATAACTATTTATTATTAAGTCAGTTAACTTCGAATAAAGTGTAACAATGTTGTTGTTTTTTTTTCAAAGCCACTGTTAAGATCCGGGATAAGATTTATATTCCCCAAAATATATGCCAAATGTTGTCAAATACATATGCGATAATTCACTAATTATTGCGCGTAAGTGTATTGAATCAAACTAATTTAAATGCGGATATACTAAAGTCAAATTATTCAGTCTGATGGTTACTTTAAAACTGCCCTTCCCGACAAAGATCATTTCCCTGTTAGTAAGGATTTTCTATTAGCAAAACTTAGAGGTGCATGATGTCCCTTTATGTATATAAATAAAACGGCTAATTTTGTAATCACATGCGGTATATCTATTGTTAAATATATACCAATGTCCAATAAATATGTGAACAACCTTTGACACAGGTCATTAATATGTAAACAAACACTGTTAAGTCAACTGGTCGATCAAAACAAAATTTAAAACTTTGTTGCTTCATTAAAAACTATTTTGAGAATAGCTTGAGCGTGAAAAACTGCGGATCGACAATGTTTTCGGTTTAAATTGACATCTGTATTGAACAAAATAAGTAACTAAGTAATTCATTTTCTTAAAAAAATATCTTTGCATACATTAATTATATCTTTGATATTTATAGCATTAATTTTTTATGCCTAAAATTTTCTCTCTTTTTTGTTGTTGTAATATCTGGAGGCCAATGTCTTTAAAGTATTTTACTCTTTCCATTGAATAAACGAGAAAATGTTGAATATAGACATGAAGAATACTGCAATTCCATTATTTTATAATACGCCAAGTAAATGACATGGTAATTGTACTGAGAGACACTATTTTTTTACCAGATATGCCACTAAACAGTTTTAAACAAAAAAAGATTATTCGACGTATTTGACATTTTCTGTTAAAATATGCATACCTACAGTATACGAGTCCTCAACGATTAGTCTCAACAGTAAATAAATAGTTCAGTCACGTCGGTAGTATCTGCAGTAGACAACGGACTGAATTTTAGAGACGAAAACTTTCGTGTTAATTTACAATAATCAAGTGGATTGGCTTTTTCATTTGGACAAAGACTTGCACATTCCCTGGCATAAATCAGTTGTTCTGTATCTGTTAACGAGTGGGGTTTACAACCGGACATATGTTTTCTTAGACTGGAAAAGGACTGGTATAGCGCCGTCTTTCAACAGTATTTCAGTTATGTAATGGAAGGCAGTTAACCTATGGCGGGCAGTTAACCTAACCAGCGTTCCTGGGGTCTGTACTACATGTAGTACTGACCTGTTCAACGCGAGTAACTGCCGACTTCTCCACATGAATCAGAGATGGAGGGCGTAATTATTTTACACATGATGTGTTTTATCAAATCGACAAGAAGAATATACGTCTCGTCCGTTGATCGAACAACGGCCCCTTGATCAACAGATCTTTCCTATCTCCCTATAACGTTAAGCGGGAGTCAGTATACACAGTAGTATGCATTGACGCTAGATATGTTTGCTTGGAATTAAGATAATCTAACTTCAGAGCAACCACGAATATTGGTGTGGACCTCGGTCAGTTTGAAACAATTTACTTCTGACATTAACGCTGCAACATCCGAAAGCTCAAACCTGATGAAAACATCTATAGATATTTTTATACTTTCAACCACACTAACTGGACAGGTGCAATGTTTTCACTGAAGATTCTTCATCTTAAAGAAGATAGTGTGGTTTTCGACATTACTTTACATAAAGAAAAAATTCTACTTATTCATTTTTCTTTCGTAAAAATATTTTTGATATGTTTTTTTATGATGTAGTAACAACTTTTGTTTATTTAATAAAATGTGTAAACAACATTTTCAAAATAGTGAACCTAAAAACAATCAATTTTAAAAGCTTTATATGACCCAGACCCGCGTAAAACACTATTTGATAAAAATGTTAAGTTAAATAGACTTATAAACATGAAAAATGATTCTTTTATTTTCATACCGTTTCTTTCACTAGAATGAGTACGACAATAAATGTCACTACCATACATACAACCCTTGATTCTAAATTGAGTATTTTGACATGCTTCGTAACCGATTAATCAAGTGCGAATCCATTTTAAATTGTCAAGACGACAACTGTTTGATAGATAATTATTTATTCCCCATGCATAGTTCCTTGAATTTCTTAATATCACTCAACAAGCACATGCTTTTACTTACTGCAAACACATCAAAGAAAAATATTGAGTATCTTTGTATCATATAAACATTTAGATCTGCCCCGAGAAGAAATGTTCGTTATGACAAGCATTTTTCCAGGCTTCAACGCTTTAACGCTGTTGAAGTGTTTATCTTCAATTGAACACTCAGCTGTTGGCTTCATCGATTGCAAAACGGGACTATCTTTCAGTGCAAGTACCAATGATATGTTGTCTGTGAAGATAACAATGATGAGCTCCTTACCTCATTTATGACAAAATGAGTAATCTCTCTAAGACTTCTAGGACTTTTGATTGAAAAAGAAGGCAGTTCTTTATTTGTTGAAAAAAAGCTTGAACGGAAATATTTGTTTGCTCTCCCCCATGGTTTTTGTTTTCTTGGGATGGGGGAACACATAGAATTGCCTTTTTCCGTCCGTCCTTCCGAACTTGTATCGTATCGTGCATAACTCAAAAATTGTTTGATCCAGAGTCATCAAACATCACAGAACTGTCATTCAGCTTGAAAAGTTGTGCACCACCTGTTTGGGATATTGCAAAACCAGGCCAGAGTTATGGCCCTTGACATAGTCAAACATAAGCATAAAATGGCCTAACAGTTTGTGTCGTAAGTATCTCTAAAAGTGTTTGACTTGTGATTATGAATCATTATAGGAATATTATTCAGCTTGTGAACTTGTGCACTTGTTCACTCAGCCAGAAAAATAGTCATTGATTTTATTAAAAAATAAACTGAAAAAGGCATACAAATTTGTGTCGCATACATCTCAAAAAACAGTTGACTTAGAGTCATAAAACTTGTTATTTAGCTTGTGAAATTGACCACGTTATAATCCTTCATATAGGGAAAAATACAAAAAAGTGCTTTAAGTTTTTGTTACATATATCTTAAAATATTTGACCAAGTGTTATGAAACCATGTTGGAATATTGTTCAGCATATGACTTCTTGCTGCGCTTTTGGTGCGTGGCATTCCCTGTTTGATATTTTTCTTTGTTTTTTTTTTTTTGTTTTTTTTCTTGCGTCAAAGTTTTGTTATCGATTTCATTATCCAACACCAGAATTGTGGACGTTGACTATTTAATAACTATGCGTTAAGGGCGGAAGTTTGTGTCCCATGTGTATCTTTAAAATTATTTGACCTTAAGCTGGGAAGCAGTGTGTGTCAGGAAGGAGGATTACACACATCTAGATTAACTTGAAAAATATGTGTAACCAATCACTCTCCGAGAATCACACCAGAGAATGACGGAATATATGTAAAATAATACACAAAGTTCTTCAGAGTTGTAAAAAATGTTTCTTGCTACCGCTTAATTTCTTCAAAATTATGCATACATTTAAAATCAATAATGATTAAAACTTTTTCGATGGTCGATTTTATGCTTTGGTGATTCAGTCTGTGTATGGTGTTGAAATAAAGGATTACAGCTCATATTAATCGCAGCTGGTAGATCATTGTTCCAGTTGTAAATTTAAAAACAATTCAACCCTGTATATAACTTAGTTTGTTATCCAACACATGTTTTTTTTTACAAAAATACGATGTACTTATACGGTTGCATTTGTGAAACACGCTAATACTGTAATGATTTACTGGAATCGCCTCATAGTCTAAAATCCATTAATTATCATTTTTTTTGTTTTCTGCGATATCTGTATCAAGAACGAATAATATGCAAAAAACATATTGATACCATCCTTTTGCCAAAATCGAAATAAAGAATCACACTATTACGGTGTTCCGTTTGGACAATCGTGACTTTTTATTTTATACTAAACCGCGATGCACGATGGTACGATGACGAAAACGCGATGGCGCAATGGTACGATGATGAAACAACGATGGCGCGATGGTGAAAACGCGATGGCACGATGATGATATCGCGATGGTGCGATGGTACGATGGTAAAATGTCGATGTTATATCGCGTTTTCATCATCGTGCCATCGCGTTTTCACCATCGTATCATCGCGTTTTCATCATCGTACTATCGCGTTTTCACCATCATGTCATCGCGTTTTCATCATCGTACCATCGCGTTATCACCATCGTACCATCCCTTTTTTCCTCATCGTACCATCGCCTTCCCGTGGTCATGCGCAGTGGTACAGTATGTGTCAGTAAAATACAGGCTTGATACAATCTCAATTTCACATTGCACTATGTACCTTCTACATCCTAACAAGAATAAGCTGAATTGGAATAATACCATGTGACTATTACACCTAGCTTTTTATTTGCATTCATGCATACATAAAATACAAAGGACGTGACCTTGAAGATTTTACAGTTTTAATGAACTGAGCACTGAACATTTTGTAAAACATTTTGCAAAACAGCAGAACCTGAATGGTAAATTTCGTCTCACAAAATACATTGAGATACATTATTGACATACATTCATCTATTGTTGACAAAAAATACAAGTGATGGGACTACGCATTTCTAACCGGAAGGCGATGGTACGATGGTGAAAACGCGATGGTAGGATGGTGAAAACGCGATTGCACGATGGTGAAACCACGATGGTACGATAATGATAACGCGATCGCATGATGGTGAAAACTCGATGATACGATGGTGAAACCACGATGGTACGATGGTGAAGCCACGATAGTACGATGATGATAACGCGATGGCACGATGGTGAAAACGCGATTGTACGATGATGAAAACGCGATGGCACAATGGAACGATGATGAAAACCAGATGGCACGATGGTGAAAACGCGATAGTACGATGATGAAAACTCGGTATTACATCGACATTTCACCATCGTACCATCGCACCATCGCGATTTCATCATCGAAACATTGCGTATTCACCATCGTACCATCGTTGTTTCATCATCGTGCCCTCATGCCATCGCATTTTCGTCATCGTACCATCGTGCATTGCGGTTTAGTGTTAAATAAAAATCCTCGATTGTCCAAACGCAACACCGTACACTGTACAACAAATAAGCAAATTAGGTTCCTAAAGTCGACGACATTACAATAATCTTGCTATGATAAAAATATGATGAAGTTAACCTTCTGGCTTATGGTATTTAAACATTGATTTGATTAAAAAGGCACGATTCTTTTTATAATTTTAACAGTGTAATGCATGTAAAAAAGAGAAGGAAGATAACTGATTATCATAACTCTTCTTCCTACATAAATATTGATAGTGCAGTAAATGTTGTATTTTTATTATGAATAGAAATATCTAAAACTAATTTTGGTTTAAAATCTAAAGTCTACCATCAAATGGACTGTCATACAAATTATCAAACCTGTTCTACAACGAAACACAATATTTGCAGATTGAACTTAATGCTTGGTTTATAGTTTCACGATTGGTGTAAATCTTTGCCCGCTATAATGTTTCAAATGAAAATCGCAAAAGATTTATCGCTTAAACCATCATTGAAAGATAGCCACGTGTTTCTTCCTTTTACGCTACTAAGATAAACATTCATTCAGGACCTGGGCTTTTCGAATGTATATTTTACTCCTAAGTACATGACAAAAATAAAACACACAAATAATACAAATCATTCTGAAGCAAAGACTACAAGTAAAACACAAACCTTTTGTAATCTGTTTTACTGACTGGTCCTCTGTACTTGGTCGGAACTTCTGAATTATAAAATATTTATAGAAATTATTAATATCAAACACTCTTGTTATTTCATAACAAATTAAATTATCAGCTTTTTATACATATTACATTGTTCGGTCAATTTTCCATAGGATAAGAGTGCGATTACTAAATACTAATGCTAGTATTGTACTTTATCGAACGTATATATAGATAAAAAGTACACTGGTACAACTGCCTCATTAATCCTAAATGAAGCAGTATTTTTTTGGGCGAAAGGGAATACACACACATGTCATAATTGGACGGAAGCAATATACGTACATGAAGTAGACGTTAATAAGATATTGCACTCAAGTTCTTTTGCTATATATAAGTGCCATAGCTTCGATAAAAGGCAAAGCCGTTAATGGAATTAATACCGTATGGTGTTCTGAATAATCTGTAAGTGTATATGTTTATTCCGAATTTCATCTTAATTTGATCGCATATATACACTTTTAATTTGAATGAAAACAAAAATAATTATCTTGAATTAGTATTTTGTGTGGATTTGGGTACGGATAGCGTGTCTGAGGTGTGGAGCACCCCAGATGGATCCACACTTGCAAACGAAAACCAATATTTAATGGAAGGGTATAGCTTGCCCTCTGGCAAAAAAAGAAGAAAAAAATCTTCGTCATAAACGACGGAAGTAAACTAAGTACCTGTACGAGTATTGACCTTTATCGTTAGGTCTTCATAACATTTAAAATGTAAGCTTACCGTGTCCGCAATAATTGCAGTTAAAGTGTAAAGAATCGGGTTAAGTGCTGAATTGACTGGCAATATAAAAACAGCTGCCCACGCATAGACGTCACCGGAAATCACATAACCAGATAAGGCCATTATTCCTGTAATAAAAGGTAAAAAAGGTAAAGATCTTGTTTATTATAGAGTCACCCCTATTGAAAGGGCCAGCCAATTTGGCTTATGAGACACCTTTATAAGGCGTACCAATCACCTCCCAACTCCTACAACTACGCCAGGCGCCAGGCGGATAGAAATCTGTAACCATTCATTTTAACTTGCTCGCGGATCATGAACCGGCCTTTTCAGAACGAGTCCCATGACAAACATCCCCCTAACGAACGCTCCCCATATGGCTCGAACCTCCGACCTTCCGATCCCGAGGCTGACGCCTTAACCACTGGGCCACGGTGACAGGTTATGAGTCAAATATTGTTTAAAATTTTATGCTCGATTTTCAGGTTTTGTTTGGAACATGTTTATCTGATTTACGAGTACATTATATGCCATAACCCATGTATATAAACGATTTTAGAAGAAATAGCTAGTAATCAATCTATTCGAAGACAGCAAGTATAACAGTAATGTTATGTAATGATATGTTATTCCTTGAAATATGAAAATATGGCGGTTAATAATTGTTTCCAAGCAAAGACATTTTTTCCTAACATTGATATATCTTAAATTACTGCAGATAACGACGAGTTATATTTAAACAAGTAAATTCAATGAATGTACATCCCTACCGAATAGATTGTTTAGTGAAATAGGGGATTAAAGCTAAAGGGCAGCAGCTATGCAGTTCCTTAAGGAATATTGTTGCAAAATGAGCTTGCACCACCGCCCTATAGTAATCTATATTCGAATAAGTTTCATGCAGATCCATCAGTGGGTTACTTTGCCATGTGGTCACTAATAAAATGCAAAAATTCAAGGGCAGTAAGTCTGAAATTACTGAAGTGATAATGACTAAAGTTGCTTATGCCTTACTGTCCTATAACGATTTTCATTTTTGTTAAGTTTCATTTTGAGTTATCAATAGACTACATAGATAAAATAAAAATCAAATCAAGGACACAATACTACATGTGAGCAAAAGTCAGGTGGATATTCATAATTATGTGGGGTTTAGTGATTGTAGCTAAAATACTTTTTGAATTATAACAAATTTACCGACGGGCGCATGCACGGCCGGGCGGTCGGACGGTCGGACGGATGGACAACACCAAATCTACCATCGGGAGGGTGTGTGTGTGTGTGTGTGTCTGTGTGTGTGTGCGTGTGTGTGTGTGGTGTGTGTGTGTGTGTGTGTGTGTTCGGGTTTAACGTCTTTTTCAACAATTTTTCAGTCATATAAACGACGATGTCTACTTGTAGCAGTGAGCACAATGCCCAACTTTATAGTGCTGCCTCACTGGAATATCACGCTGTAGACACGTGGCATGATACCCCACCCAGTCACATTATACTGACACCGGGCTGACAAGTCCTAGCACTACCCTCTTAATGCTGAGCGCCAAGCAAGGAAGCTACTTGTACAATTTTTACGTCTTTGGTATGACGCGGCCGGGGATCATACCAAAGACGTAAAAAATCGGGAGGGAGATTAGAAGGATGTAGAAATAAAATGTAGAAAATATCTATACCCATAACTCCAATAGGAAACCAGCACAAA